>NC_042622.1:228301217-229538717 GCF_901001135.1 Rhinatrema bivittatum
AAGACCTGTTGCCAAGGCAAGGATGAGTGGCGGGCCCTGCCTTAAGTAGCAGGGTCCAATGATGTCAACATCCAGGGCCGAGGGTTAGTTTCCCGCTGCGGCTCCTATAAAGGCAGCAAGGCGCACGCGCGTGCCTAGAGAGAGGCAGGATGCTGGACGGTGGCATCTCCCTGTGGCACACGTGGGGAGACCCGCCGGGAGCTGAAGAGGTTCACAGAGGAGCCAGGAACACCCGAGGAGGCAACGGGGTGCGGAAGCCCAGGCGGCTGCCTAACGCCGCGAGTGAGGACGGGCCAGGTGCGGGAACCAGGCGCTGGAGGTAAGTAGGCCTGGTCATGGGCCTGCTTACCTCAAAGTGATGGATGGTAAGCATCTGCAATTTTCAATACAGTTGACACTGCAAAAAAATTTCTTGATGAGATAAATGCAGGGAAGTCCAGGAGAAATAGTGTGGTGCAAAGCTGGTGAAATGGTGCAGCGTGAGAGAAGCAAAATGTGGGTAGAGGGGCAGTCGAGCCACTGAGATTACCATCGCTGAATGGTCTGTTACCCCCCTTGGGTTGCTGTAAGAGTTTTTTTAATTGTTTTTGCTTGATTTGTACTTTTTTTCATCTGTAAGGGCCCACCCTGAAACAGGATGTTTATTGGGCGGGACTGTGATTGCTACACAGAGACCAGTGGGCATGAAACAAAACTGTTGCATTGCGGGCTGTTAGCCGGAAGATCTGAGTTGGACGTTGTTCTCGAAGGACAGGGCCTAACTATAGTGCGATGCAGGTTTATTCTAGACTATCATTGTTTTGTTTTGTTTTTTAACTACAAAGTGCGATGGAACTGGGAGCGGCTGATGTCAGTTGGACATCCTGCATTGGGCGCGTAGCCGGTGACAGACTGCCAATGTTATTATCATTTTTATTTTTTTTGTGGACCTGCTTTCAGAACCCACAAGTCACAAGTCCCAGTGATAGTTGTAGACTGCCTAATTTGTGTACTCACTAACCTGTATTATTTTTTTGGGTTCCTGTCTCTCATTTGGTGGACCTTTTTATCTTTTTTTTTTTATTTTTAAGTTTAGTTTTTTGCCTTTGGTACAGAGTGGTATTCCCTGGGTCTGCGTGCAACCTCCAGAGATAGCTGCAATTCAGTTTTGTCTGCTGAAATACAGGGATAAATGGTGAGGTATATTCATGCTTGCTGTACTTGCATGTTCTGTATTGTTTAGTCTGATGCACCAAAGTTTTTTTTACTTTTTTTCATTCCAGGAAATGTTAAGATTTCTGCTGGTTACGGTTTGGGATTATTATGTGAGGGGGTAAGAAGGTTACAAAGAATTGATTGATACTATGGAGGGATGGGAAGGTAGGGGAAGGAGACAGTGTTAGGATAATGCAGGATGAGCATGTTATATTTGAAGGTGATGGCTTGGTGGTAATGGGATTATGGTATGGGCACTGTCCATTTGTTGTTATTGATGATGAGAGGGGCAAAATCCAAGGTTAATATCTGTGCTGTGTTCATAAATATTTAGAGGATGGCTGATGTGAAAATTGTATCATTGAATGTGTGTGGTATATCAAACCCAGTTAAACGATCATGGATATTACAGTTCTTAAAACAGAAGGGTATAAGCTTAGCTTTCTTGCAAGAGACTCACCTGGTGGCTAGTGAGCATGCTAAATTAAAGAGGGCCTGAGTGGGGCAAATGCAGAGTGTGCATTCTAATTCATAAAAATCTTCCTCTGCAACTACATAGATTCTTTTGCGATCCAGAGGGTCACTATGTAATCCTGGAGAGTAGTTTGTAGGGACAATTGATTACATCTATAAATGTATACGAGCCTAATGTTGGACAATCAGAATTCTATGGAAAGTTGTGAGATTCTAAGGGGATATGATACTACTAGGGTCTGCATTGATGGAGACTGGAACTCTTGTATATAATCTACTTTAGTTAGATCTGGCGTGAGAAGTGTGCAGCAAGATACTGGGAGAGGGATTGTGGATCTAATGCAAACATTTGATTTGGTGGATATATGGCAGATGAGGAATCCTAGTGGTAGGAATTACATATACTTCTCTCCTAGATTCCAGACTTATAGTGGAATTGATTTTTTTCCTCTGTAGCACCATATCTGATCATCACACGATCTCCTTCTTGTTTAAGCCACAATGTGGGTAAGAGTCACCGGGTATGGAGGTCTCTACTAGGTAAACAGGATTTCAGGGATACAATAAAACAGTTATGGGATTTTGCATTGCATAATTCCCCAGAGGATTTTAACCCGACCATAGGTGGGAATCCTTAAAGGCGGTAGTCCGTGGGCATATGATATGATATGCTAGTTTCAAGAACAGGGAAAGAAAAGCAAAATAGGAGGAGCTGGAACAGCAAAATCAATTACTCGAACAAAAGCATAAAGTAAACTGCTTGCCTTGGGCTTATAAGAGGTTGTGTGGGATGCGAGATAAACTTAAAGCATTGTAAGTGGATGTTATTGAAAAATCTATATGGTTTTCAAAACAAAGATATTTTGAGCATGGCAATAAGGCTGTTTCCTTGTTGGCTAGAGTGATACAGGCCCAAAGAAAGAGTTCAATAATTTAGAGCATTAGAAACAGGGAATGGTCAAGCAAATACCTAATGGCCGGATTTTAAAACCCCCGGCGACTGTAAATCCTGGGCCCTACGTGCACCGGGCCAATTTTCAAACGGGCCCGGCCACGCATGTAAACCCCAGTACATGAGTAGGTGCCGGGGCCTGGGGGTGGGGTGGTCTGGGGGTGGGGAGGGGCAGGGCTGGAGGTGCCGGTACAGCAGCCATTTGCCGCTGTGCTGGGGGAGCAGCAACTTAAAAAAAAAAAGATATGGGAGATTAGGTTTAGGGGCTGGGGAGGAGAGGGGAAGGAGGCTAGGGTAGGGAGTAGGAAAGTTCCCTCCCAGTCCATTCCTTAATTGGAGTGGACTGGGAGGGAACTGTGGAAGGCTCCGATGTGTCGCCGCACGAAAGTTGCCAAAGTTCACCCACCCTTGTGCGTGCTGCCCCAGATTTTATAACATGCGCGCACCAGCGTCCATGTGCGCATCCATGTGTGTGAATGCATTTTTTTTTTTAATCTACCCCTAAAGATATAAATGCTTTGTTTGCCTTGCATTTCATCAATTTCCATCAGGCCCAACCCGATCTGGATGAACAAGTGGTTCTCTCCTTTGAGATTACTGCATGTTGAGGTGGCAGACGCAGGCAGGTAATCTGCGGGCATCACAATGGAGGAGTTTCTACGGGCTCTGAAAGCACTAGAGGTGGGAAAGCCCGGGACCTGATGGCTATCCATTAGAATTCTATAAGGCTTTCATGGAAGAACTGGTTCCCATGTGTTATGAATGAGCGGTGTTTGGGTGGATCCTTGGGTACTGGGGCCGATGACCATGCCCACGGGGAGGAGCCCCGTGAGGAGCCACAGTACTAGGCTAGACTCAGAACGCACAAACACAGTTAGTTCTTTATTAGACAGCTTTGAAGAGTACCACCATGGCAGTAGTGAGGCAGTCTGGTAGTTTGCAGTCTCAGGGACCTCAGCAGAGGGAGCCCTTCTCACCCCGTTGGTATTGGGAGGTTCCAAAGCAGGTTTCCCAGCAAGGAAGTACTGTGGATGAGATAGACTGAAAGTTAGTGTACTCACTAGGTGTTTGCTGTAGATAGGCGATTCCACCAGGTTGTAGAAGTAAGTGCAGGCACCAAGGCAGGGAGAGCAGGCCCTCGAGGAGCGAGTACCTGTTCCCTGTAAAGCACATGAAATAAAGCAGAGGGCCCCCGAGGACGGGTAACCAGGTTAGAAGTTACCCCGAAGGGCAGAGAGAGAGCTTCCAGCAGCAGCACGGAAGCAGCAAAGTAGCGTAGACAGGAACGGAATGATTCCAGAGTCAAGTCCTTGCTAACTCATCGAGGTAGCAAAATAGAAGATGTTATATACCGGATGGGTGACGTCAGTATGGGGGAACGCCCCCGAGGTTCGCGCCAAGGGTTGCATAAAGACGTGGGTGACATGCGCACCCTGATAGGTACCTGGGAGGAGCATGGCGGGAAGCAGCACCATAGCCATTCCGGGGATGCCGGAGAGGTCGGCTTGTAGACGCGGTGGTAGCCATCTTTCCTAGGTAAGCGGGAGAAGCCGTGAATAAGGTGGGGCAAACGGGGCGAAGCCGACTAGCACAGACGGATGCAACACCATGTTAAGTGAATCGTTTAATTACCTCAGAACTCCAAATACAAGGTTAGGTACTCTTCTGGAAGCTTTAATTGTGCTGATTTACAAGGTGGCCAGAGACCTGTTGGAATGGTCCTTCTATAGACCAATTTCCTTCATAAATGCTGATATGAAGATATTAGCTAAGATCTTACAGAATCGGTTGGAAGATATTGTGCCCACTTTGGTACATGATGACCAAATGGGATTTGTAAAAGGGAAAATCTCTACAAATAATACCAGGTGGTGGTTCAATATCCTGCATTGGACTAAACAAAAGAAGATACATGGAGTAGTATTTTCTATAGATGCAGATAAGGCGTTTGATCGGGGTTCCTGGTCTTATAGGTTTATAGTCCTGAAACAGTATGGAATGCCTGAGGATTTTTTAACCTAGATACAGGCTTTATATAAAAAAAAAAAGCCCATTGCGAGAATATTGACGAATAGCATGGTCTCTGCCCCTTTAGCAATCGAAAGGGGAACAAGTCAAGGTTGTCCCTGTCCCTACTGCTATTCGACTTGGTCATAGAACCTTTGGCTCAGGCTATACGGTGTTCTAGGAGGATAGTGGGGTTTTCCAGGGGCCAAGGAGCGTCACAAAATTTTGCTTTATGCGGATGACACTCTATTGTTCATAACTAATTTGTCTAGATTGTACCAGAATTGATGGCGCTTATAAACAGATTTGAGGAACTTTCAGGTTATTTGATTAACTATACAAAATCAGAATAGTTGTTTTTGGGGCCAGAGAGGGAATAGCCACCGGAGGTTGGCCAATTTAAAAGAGGGGGGGGTTCAAATATCTTGGTATTTGGGTCTCCAGAGATTATGGTAGACTAATATATAAAGACAATTATTTACCTATTTTAGTAAGATCAAAGCTGATTTATGGCAGTGGTCATCGCTGCCTTTGTTGCTGCTGGGGCACATTAATCTGATTAAGATGGTTATGCTTACACTATTGATGTACCCTTATATGCACCTCCCATGTGATATTCCCACACAGGCCTTACAAATTTTAAAGGGAGATATTACAAGTTTTATTTGGCAAGGGAGACCACCTAGGTTGACGTATGATGTAATGTTAAAATTAGAGAAGCAGGAGGGCTTGGGTTGCCACATTTCCTATAGTATTATTGGGCTTGTAGATTATCGTGCCTGCGAATATGGTGGGTACAGACCCTCTGCAGTCATGGCTCTTGCTAGAGGAGGAAGGTCCGAAGGGTTGCAGTTTGGCTTCCTAGCTGCATATGCTATGTTAGTCCAATACATATAGAAGGATAATGCGGGGGCATCTTATAATTGCCCACACGCTCAAAGTATGGAAGTCAATGACTTGAAAGGTGAAGGTCATAGATGCTTCTTGATCTTATTTGACCTCTATAGTGTGCAACCCTAACCTTTCCAAGCACACATTTTCGCCAGATATAGGCTTGTGGGAGGTGGAAGGGCTGAGATGTTTAGGACAATTATCTAATGAGAGGAGTATTAAATCTTTCACAGAACTGATGGGTGAATATCAGATATCATCCATGACCTGATTCTTGTATCTCTATATACGCAAGGATGTTACAGATATTCTTAGGGAACATCTGGATATTGAAGAAAATAAAGGGATGGAAGGAGGTGCCGAGTTGCACACGTAGGGTGAGTCATTTAATATCAGTGTTATATAAGACAAATCAATCCTCAGTATGTGACATGGAAACATCTCAAAATATTATTCAGGCACAGAACTCTGATTTGAATGTTGAACTGGATTTTAGGGATTGGAAGTCAATCTGGAAGAGGTTGCAGCACATCACTATATGTAGTAAGGGTCAAGAATTATTGTTTAAATTGTTAAATAGATTATACCGTACTTCTGTTTTTTATGCTGAATTTGGTAGTGTTAATCCTGACTGCTGGAGAGGGTATGGGCAGTTGGGAACTTACTGTCATATGTGGTAGGAGTGCCGGGACACTCAAGTATTTTGGCAAAAAGTAGCTGAACATATATCTGCTATGTGTGGGCAACAGTTAGTCACTCTTTTCCCCCAGGACAAGCAGGATGGTAGTCCTCACATGTGGGTGACGTCACTGGACAGAGCCCTATCACGGAAAACTTTTCTGTCAAAGTTTCTAGAACTTTTGACTGGCACACTGAGCATGTCCAGCATGCCATAATCCCTGTAGCCACAGGGGTCTCCCTTCAGTCTCTTTTTTTCCACGCTGCAGTTTGCCTCGTGGTTAGGAGCTCTGTGAGAATTTTCTCACTACTTTTCCTCACGGAAAAACTTGAAGTTTTCTTCACAAAACGTTTCCTCATAGGGGTCTCCCATTGTGACATCGTTTTCCTCGACGCTCGTGAGTAAATTCCACAGTTTTTCGGTCGGGTCCGGCTACCTTACCCTTGGTTCCTGCAGGCCACCAACCATTTTCACGGCCCTTTTTTCTAACATGGCTATGGGCTTTAGAAAATGTCCAGAGTGTCTGTGTACGATGTCAATTACAGACCCGCGTGATGTCTGTGTGTTGTGCCTCGGCTCAACACTCGATGTTCGTCGATGCCCAAGCTGTGCTCAAATGACCCCGAAGGGCAGGCATGCCAGACTGGACAAAATGGAGACTCTTTTCAAAATAAAGTTAACTCCATCGACATCCACCCAATCATCACTGGTAGGAGCATCGACAAAGTCCATCAACAAACCTCGCCGGGAGCAGCAAGGCAGCGGTGGCCATCCGTCACCAATGACATCTAGGGCATTGGCATCTTCTTCCTTGGTGCTGGAGAAAGACCGGGTCGAGCACCAAGGGAAATACCGGCACCGGCACTGCATCGGCTTCAATGGCTATCGAGCTGATGCCAAAAAGGACACGGGTAGAGGAGCCTCCAACCTCCTCCTTACCTGAGATACTGAGGCGATCCCCACCGACATCGGTGCCGGGTATTGAGCCCCCACAGACTCCTGTGGAGGTGCCAGTAGCACCTAGCCTGCCTCCCCCTGTAGCTGTGTTACCTATGCCAGCTTCCATGGAGGAGCTGGACATGCTTGTCCAACAGGCGGTCCTCGATGCCCTCCAGAGCATTCATCCTCCATCGATGCTGGCCCCCATACCGGCACTGATACCGGAGCTATCAATCTTCGCACCAATACTCGACCGCCTGGACACAGTCATCGGTGCCCTTCCAACCCAGGCTGGGCCTTTTGTACCGACACGACCTACTGAGTCTCCGAAACCCCCGATACCCATTCTGGGGTCCTTGGAAGACGAAGGCACAGACTCCAGTCCTCTTCCAGCGCTGCTTCCATCGATGCCAGAACCGGTTCCTGGTCCGTCTGGGCTCTCGGGATCGAGACGCCCACGATTCCCCTCGATGCCGCCAAAATCTTCAACGGTGCCACCACATCCTCCATTGATGCCATCGAGGGATCCATCAATGCCAACACATCCAGGAGTACCAGGTCTTTTTCCTCCCTCGTTATCTCAGCCAGAGAACCCGTATGACCCGTGGGAGGATGTTGACATTGACACTTCTACGGAGGACATACTTTCAGAACCATCTCCTCCGGGAAGAAAGGAGACTGTCTCCACCAGAGGACCTCTCCTTTGCTAATTTTATAAAGGAAATGTCAGAGACAATCCCCTTTGACCTGGTCACCAAGGAAGACACACTTCAGAGACATTGGAAGTCCTCCAATTTGTGAATGCCCCCAAAGAAATTATGGCTATTCCCATCCATGAAGTACTCCTGGACCTCCAGCATCGCCTATGGGAGCACCCTTGTACTGTCCAACCAGTTAACAGAAAGACAGATGCAACTTATTTAGTCCAACATGCTCCAGGGTTTCAGAAACCACAGCTACCTCACCAGTCAGTTGTGGTGGAATCTGTGCAGAAGAAAGCCAAAAGATTACATCCACATTCTTCTGCACCCCCTGGAAAGGACCAAAAATTCTTGGATGTTCTGGGTCGAAATGTTTTTCAGGGCTCTATGTTAGTGTCACGCATAGCAGCCTATCAATTATACATGACACAATACCAAAGGAATCTGTGGAAACATAGATGACTCTCTGCTTCAACAACAACAAGAAGATCTCAATACCATTCTTCAGAAAGGCCTTGAGGCAGGAAAACATGAGGTACGGGCAGCTTATGATTCCTCTGAGACTGCTTCTTGATTATCAGTGACAGGAATCAGCGTCAGAAGCTGGGCCTGGCTTAAGGCATCTGACTTGTGAGCTGAAGTCCAAGACAAGCTCGCTGATCTACCATGTACTGGTGAAAATCTATTCGGCGACAAAATACAGGACGCAGTGGCTCAACTGAAAGACCATCACGAGACTCTGCGTCAGCAATCCACAGTTACTAGGGAGGCCCCTCCTCTGCAAGAAGAACTGCGAGAAGGGACCCCAGAAGACTATTTTATCGCTCACGCAGGTACTATCCACCTACGTCTTGCGTGAGACCATCCAAACCACCTCAAAGAGGATATCCACGACAACCCAAGCCATCCAGACCTCAGCCACCTCCTCAAGTAGGCCAAGCCTCTGAATTTTGAAATCTATCCAGAGAACAGCAGCCACTCCACAAATCCAAAATCAGACTTGCCGGTGGGAGGTCGACTTCACCACTTCATAATCAATTGGCTCAGCATTACCACAGACCAATGAGTTATATCCATTATAACCCAAGGATACCATCTAAACTTCCCCACGGTACCCCCGGATTCACCACCCAATCTGCTGTGGATCCAAAAAGATCACACAAACCTTCTAGAGTCAGAACTCTCCATCCTTCTGAGTGCCAGGGCTGTTGAAGCTGTTCCCCGGGCACAGCAGGGCAGAGGATTATACTCCCGCTATTTTCTCATTCCAAAGAAATCAGGTGGCCTCTGCCCCATCCCAGACCTCCGCAATCTCAACAAATTTCTCCAGAAAGAAAAATTCAGGGTGGTGTCCCTGAGCACCATGCTTCCCCTTCTGCAAAAAGGAGATTGGCTCTGTTCTCTGGATCTTCAGGATGCATATGCTCACACCAATATCCTCACATCACCGCAAATACCTGCGTTTTATAGTGGAACATCAACATTTTCAGTACTGGGTTCTGCCTTTCGGTCTTGCCTCGGCACCCCATGTATTTACAAAGTACCTAGCAGTGGCTGCGGCCCATCTATGGAAGAACAATATACATTTGTTTCCTTACCTGGACGACTGGCTGATCAAAAGCCATTCCAAACAGGAGCTCTCGATGCTCTCAAGCTCACTATCAATCTGCTACACTCAGGATTTCTCATCAACTACCAAAAATCCCACCTGACTCCATCCCACCGCCTTACTTTCATCGGAGCAGATTTGGACACCAGTCGTAAAGGCCTTCCTGCCCAATGACCGTGCAGTCACACTCTCCAAGCTAGCTTTGTCTCTGCGCACAAAAGAAACAGCCTCAGCCCATCAATTCCTAATGTTGCTGGGCCACATGGCTTCCACGGTCCATGTCACTCCTATGGCCAGGTTGGCCATGCGGATAACTCAATGGACTTTGAAATCGCAGTGGCTCCAAGCCATTCAACCTCTTTCATACCAGATTCATGTAACCCACCAGCTATGGTTATCGCTTCTCTGGTGAACCAACAAAGTCAACTTGCTAACAGGTCTACCCTTCCAGCAACCAGTTCCGCAAGTAACCTTAACCACAGACGCATCCAACTTGGGTTGGGGAGCTCATGTGAACAATCTTCAAACTCAAGGTACTTGGACACAGCTCAAAGCAACGTTTCAGATCAACTTCCTAGAGCTTCGAGTTATACCTTATGCTCTATATGTGTTCAAGGACTGCCTTTCACACAAGACTGTTCTCATACAAACAGACAACACAGTTGCAATGTGATACTTGAATAAGCAGAGCGGCACAGGCTCTTATCTCCTCTGCCAAGAAGCCGCACAGATATGGGCCTGGGCCCTTGCATACTCCATGCATCTGCGGGCCACTTATCTGGCAGGCAGATCGCCTCAGTTGACAGTTCCATCCCCACGAGTGGTCTCTGGATCCTGTAGTAACTACCAGAAACTTCCAACGTTGGGGTCAACCAACAATAGACCTTTTGCATCCGAACTGAATCACAAAGTGGACAAATTCTGCTCCCTGCACAGGTAACAGAACACGTTGGCCATGGATGCCTTCGCTCACCCCTGGAACACAGGCCTCCTATACGCTTATCCCCCGATACCGCTGATACCAAAACTCTCATGAAGCTACAACAGGACAAAGGGTCAATGATACTCATAGCCCCGTATTTGTAGCGACCTTCCGTGCTCGATGTCTCCACTCCGCCCTCCTCACCTCCTTGGCGACTCCCTCTTGTCAAGTGGAAGGTTGGCTGCCGTGGCGTCATTCTGCCGTCTTCCTTCGGCATCTCCGGAGCGGCTCGACGCTGCAAACCACCATGTTTCACAAGGGCCTAAGGGCGCGCGCGCGGCGCGGCCCCGACTGATGTACCAGCAATGGTGCAAACCTCAGAGGCATCCCCTGAGATGACGTCAGCAGTACCGGATATATGAGGTCTTAGAAATCGCTAACTAATCGAGTTAGCAAAGGTTATGGTACAAGGGGTTACACTACCTAAGCTGCTCTGCTCCTCGCACTTACCAGGGGTACCTGCTCCTTGGGGGCCTCGCTCTCTCTTTGTTTTTCAGGTAACAGTCAGGAACCGGCACTCGCTCCTCGAGGGCCCATGTTCCCGGACTGGTTGCTGAATACTTATTCTGCCTGGAAGTCACCGCTGCCTATTACACCAGTGAGTTACTCTCTCTCTCTCTCTCTCAGAGCTTTCTCTGGAACCAGGTACTCGCTCCTCAAGGGCCTAACTCATTCCAACAGCTGGACTACTTCTAGAGACTATTGTGTGATTGTTACCATCAAGGTTCTGTTCCTGAACTCTGCATACCCTGCCTACTCACTATATTCAGTTTCTCTACAGCTCAGTTATCCAGGATCGCTGTTCCAGTATCTGAGGGACTAAGCCCAGCCGGGCACTTCCAGCTCACTACTGCCACCTCTGGTGGTACAATATACTGTTTAATAAAAGAACTAGTGTGTGTGTCTGTCTCCATACTCTGAGCCTGACTGGTGGTCCCTCTTGGGATCTTCCCCCGGGGGTGTGGTCATCTGCCACTGACCCAAGGATCCACCCTAACAGCCTGGATGTTGAAAGCTTGATCCTCCAACTGCTCAACCTTTCAACTGATGTCCCTCAAGTGCTTGTAGCCTCACGAAAGCCTTCCACACGAAAATCCTATCATTCTAAGTAGAATAGATTTACCATATGGTGCACGCAAAAAGGTATCGACCCCTTTTCCCGCCTCACTCCATCTCTATTAGACTATGTCTGGCACCTTTCGGACTCTGGTCTCCAGACTTCTTTAGTGAGGGTACACCTGAGTGCCATCTTGGTCTGACCCAGCCATACTGGGTCAGACCAAGGGTCCATCAAGCCCAGCATCCTGTTTCCAACAGTGGCCAATCCAAGTCACAAGTACCTGGCAAGTACCCAAAAACTAAGTCTATTCCATGTTACCGTTGCTAGTAATAGCAGTGGTTATTATCTAAGTCGACTTAATTAATAGCAGGTAATGGACTTCTTCTCCAAGAACTTATCCAATCCTTTTTTAAACACAGCTATACTAACTGCACTAACCACATCTTCTGGCAACAAATTCCAGAGTTTAATTGTGCGTTGAGTGAAAAAAGGGAGTGGGGGATGCCCCGATAACAGCGCAACCCCTTGTGAGTAGGTTTATGAGGGGTCTATTACAACTTAAGCACCCTCTATGACCACCAGTCACTGAATGGGACCTAAATGTAATACTTACAAGGCTCATGCGCTCCCCGTTTGAGCCTTTGCACTCCTGTGATATTAAATTTCTTACATGGAAAGTTCTCTTCCTAGTAGCCATTACATCTGCTCAAAGGCTTAGTGAGTTACAAGCACTTGTCACATACTCACCTTAAAACAGAGTTAGAAGCCAAATGTCCGATCTGGCTTCTTTATTGGACAGAGACAATATCTTTTAACAAGCCCGACTCAGACAGAGTTTCGCCCTCTTACAATGGTGCTGCATCAGGGGCTACAACATAATAAACAAATAAGACATACTAATAAAGAAATCATAATAAAACAGAAATTATAATAAACAATTTAAAAAATGGACATATAAAATGGGTAACATATATATAGATATATATATATATAGATATATATATATATAGATATATATGTGATGTAACATATAAACTTGAAAAGTGATATGTATGAAGACTGTGAATATGGGAAAATATTGGATGTATGTTAATAAAAATGTATTGCCTTACCTCAGCTTAATCATTTTGGAATTTCTGAGTGACCGGGTTGAAAGTTATGATTATGTATCAAATGGTCTGTGAATATGTTAAAAGAAACAAAGTTTAAAAATAAAAGCTATCTATTAAAAACCTTTGCGTGATCATGAAATATCAATAAATGTACTTCTGGTGAATTGTAATATCTTATGCCGCAATGTTATAATGAAAAACAACAACACTCTCCAATTCTGTAAAAAATATGAAAAAAACTAAAAACGAACAACTAATTAAAATCACTTAAAAACAAAAACTATACTGGACAATATAAGAAACTTATTTTATGAAAAAGAAAACACATAAGGGGCACTTCTAAATTAATAACATTTGGGTGATTTTCATGCTTGGGGTGCTGAAGCTGGTAGTTATTCCAGCAAGGGTTCAAGGTAGGTGCTGGAAATGCTGGGGCAGAGAGGATTCAGTGAAAAAGCCCACACTATAAAAGAGAAAGGGCTGAATTGGCACAGCTTGGAAGGAGAGAGCAACAGCACCAGTGTCAAGGTTTCAGCGCTGGCTACTCTCCATTAGCACATCCTTCATATACACTCGTAATTGAAATATTTGGAAAAAAAATATTGAAAACGTTCTCTTTAAAGTGAGATTACGTCGTCAATGAAACAAAAGCGGGGGAGGAGGAATGTCATTTAGATCTGATGAACTAAAGTTGGAAGGTCCTGGGTATCTTTTTTTTTTTTTTGAATGATAAATTTAGCTTGTGGCAGCTGCATGAAGAGCCAGCAGGGGGAGACACCGAGTTCTTCAGCTCCTTGGAAATACAGGCGAGTGGAAGGGGGAAAGGAAGAATGTGAATGGGCTGGAGAGCCGGGGAAAGGAAAAAGGGACGCGGGAGAAAAGAGAGAACAAAGAAGATGCAGTGAAAAGGAGGAAAGTGGCTGGCGAGCCCAGGGTTCCGAAACTCCTGGTCGCTTTCGAGGAGCGAGCCGTGCCAAAAAAACACAGACATTCATGCAGAATATAAAAATTAAAAACAGCTCCGAGGCTGGGTGCAGCAGAAAAGGAAAGCGACTCTTGTCGGTGTCTGGATGAAACAAACAAACAAAAAAAAAACAAAACTGGCCGGACAAGATATTGCAACATTTGCCTGGAAAAGTGCTTTAAAGTTGTTTGAGATAAAAACCGCTGGACTTGCCTGGTTCCGATCTCAGCACTTTTTTTTTTTTTTTGTTTTCTGTCTATGAGAAACCCGGAGAGGGAAAAGATGTTTTAATTATTTTTGAAACTACGGATTTGAAGGGGAAATCTAAAAAGAAGATCCGGAGAAGGAGCCACACGCAAAAAAAAAAAAAAAAAAAAAAAGGAAGAAGAATTTAAAACGTCATTGCAAGGAAATGGGGTGAGCATGCATTCGGTTTCTTAACTAAGAAAGAAATATTGTCTGGAGGTATTAAAGTCTTTAGCAAGAAGGATCAGTGGTGGGGGGAGGAAGAGAAATCGATTAAAAACAAAGTTTTGAAGCCCGGGAAGGTTGTTGCTTTTCCAAGTCGCTTTGGCTGCTGGTGAGTTCGGTTAATGGATTTGTCTGGGGCTGGGACCAGAGGTTGGCACGGGTCTCAGCTGGGGAAAAAAGGATCAGGGGCAAATAGCAGCCAAAAATTCTGGGAGGGAAAATTCAAGGCAACCCTGATCCCTCTGCTGCATTTTAACAGCTTAATGTAGGACATTTGGAGCACGGATCGATACAATTAACTGTAGAGTGCTGCCGGTGTACACAGCGCTGTACAGCACAGCCTCGCTAGTAGAAGGTGAAGCGCTTTCGGTGTACACGGCACTGTACAGTACTAGAGCACTGCTAATCAAGATGCGAGAGCTATGGAAAGCAAATTAACACTGAAGGCTGTAGGTACTTTCCTCAGGAGGTTTAGCACCCAGCTGTGGAGGAGAGGGTGTGACAGGGAGCTTTTAAACCCTTCAGTGTGGGGATTTTCCTACAAGTACAAGAATGGAATCAGGTGTAAAAAAAAACCCCCATCTTTACAGATAAGAACATCTATTGGCTGTAGTAACGTTGAAACTGCAAATGATCTTATATACACCGAGTCCCGATGGCACAAGTTCCATGACAGGGATGGTTTATCTGTTGCTTTGTGTGGGCTGAAAGTTCCCTAAACCTAAACCAAGCACAGAGGAGCCCTGCTATTACAGATATGAGGGGAAAGCCAGAGATCAACTGGGATGTGTGACATTGCACCAGCAAGTAAAGTAGGCAGACTGGATGGGCCTTGGCCGTCCGTCCTTATCTACGTCATATCCTATGTTTCTCTATTTGAACCGATGCCACTTCTGTAACTTGTCACTGGATGCATCCAGCTGTTAGCTGCTTGCTTTTCCGGTTCCTAGTATAAGTGCCCGGTCTAAGTACCTTCACTCCTGCATCCAGGCTGAGCACAAACCTTTTCAGAAGGGTGAACCGGTTTCCTGTGATTTGCAGCTTAGGCATTGTCTGTGTGCTCCGTTATGTGTTGACCATTTAGCAGGATTGAAGCCTGACTGATGGAGCATCCGAGTGCCACTGACAGATGACAAGGCCACCACCCCATCATCCCCGGTCCCTCTGGGGGGGGGGAGAGAGAGGGCTGGGACTGTTCAGCTGAGGAGTTCTGCCTTTACAATGACAGGGGCTGGATGGATTCAGATCCATCTGCCCTGCAAGGGGGGGCAGCACGCCTTCCGAATCACTTGCAGACCCTTGTACTTCTGCAGGATATGAAGTCTTATTAAAGAGATATCCCCCAACAGTTTGCAAAGCTGGAATGCTCCATGAGGCTGTCCAAACCCTGTATGCCCAGGAGACCAGAACATTTTTACTTGAAGCTGCATTCTCTGGTGAGACTCTCGAATTCCCTCCCAGCAGCACTCCCAGCTCCTTTGGAACCTATCAGAATTCCACAACAGCTTCTGACCTAGCCTAGCAAGAGGGGCCAGAGGACGTCTAGATACACAACATCTGAAGGCAGTTCCCAGATCACTGCTCTTCAGCGCCGTGCATTGGGCACTTTCAAGGAACATTTCAACGTGACCCGCTTCCAGAGCCAACCAGGGTACAGTGTCTCTACCTCCGGAATATCTTCTTTAGCATCCCTGGCGGTCGAAAGAACAAGCTTCCTGCTTGTGGATCTGAAGACGACTTTTGAGGCTAATCCGTGACTGACAGACTCTATGACAACTTGCTTCTGAGTAGGATGGGTAGCCCTGGGATTCTTGGCACACGGTTTCTGCTAGCCCCACTTTTCCACTTCCTCTTGCTGTCATTGGGTTTCAAAGTTTTTGGAATACAGAGAAGAAATAAACCTTCTCCTCTCCACCATTGTGATGCTAAATAATTCAAGGGTGCTGCAGTACTGTTCGTCATCAGAAACCCACGCCCAAGCAGGCACCAGACTGTTGCATATAAAATGTGAATACCGTGGCGAAAGAGGGTTTTACAAATGGGAGTGTGAGCATACGAAAAGGACATACCATTTATTTAATAACACCATAAATGAAAAATACAATTTAAAAAAAAGGAAAGATGGTCTAAGAATAAAATCCAAAGGGATGTGATTGATCCTGAAACTGACCAGTTGGTATTTTGAGTGATAGGGCTAACACTGAAACTTTTGTTGTAGCCAGCGAGCCCTATGAGGAGCCACTCCCTACTTCTTGGCCCCCGCCCTGCTCCATATCAAGGACAGAAAATGAAAGTGGGGCAACTTTTCAGTATAAGTAATAGCACTGAGTGACAGGAGAAGGGTTCTACAAGGAGCATAGAAAGGCATTACTATCTGTGTTCTAAAGATAAACAAAAGTGGTTTTATATTTCACATCCCATCAGAACGCTCCCTGAGTGCTTGCTTCAAGTCCATAGTGCAACCACCGTGTGGCTGAATGAACCTATCTGGGTTTCTGATTGCCTGGGATGTTCAGACATTAGTACGTAGAAAAAATAGAATCTGACAGTAGATAAGCACCGGAAGGCCCATCTTGTTTTGCCAATTTCATTCCTGGTGCAATGTCACAGACCCTACGGACCTCTAGCTTCCCCCTCTCATTTCTTCACATCTAGGAGGTCAGAGCTTGCCATGCTGACCTGGTTTCAGAAGGGAGGCGAGTCATTCCTGAGGTTTGAAGTTGCATCCTAATGCACTATTGGATTTGTAGTCCTGCTTCCACAGGTTCCAGAATGCATCAGGAGGAAGTTTCAGAAAGTCAGGACCTACCCAAAGCTGGGTCACTTATCAGCTCTGGTAAATAGGAGGCCAGAACAAGGTCAAATGGTCGTTGCTGGCAGACAGAGCTGGAAAGCAAAAGGCTGTGTGATTAGCAGCACAGCTGCATCCAGCAAGCGCTCAAATATCATGAAAGAGAACTGCGAACGCTGCTGATTCCATGTACCAAAATATCTCCCTACAAGCAGTGGGGAAAGGACCCTCCCACTCAGCACAGAATCGGGCACATCCACAGCATGTGGAACCCAGCTAGGCACGTACAACTGACAGGCCGATGCAGAACTGAGGCGCTAAAAACTTGCGTCCAAACTGGACGCACTTTTTTTAATGCGCGCACAATCACCTCTCCTGGACATTCGATGCAATAGGAAAATGAGCCGCTGCGCTAAAAAATGAAGCCCTAGGGATAAATTTTGCGGTCCTAGCGCGTCCGTGGCATCGGGCGCCCAGGAGAAGTGGCTGTGCGCTGGTTAGGAAAACGAACGTTCAATTTTACAAGCTTCCGTTGTCCTTTCTTGTGCACAGTCACGGGTTAGGGAAACGGACACTCATAAACTGAGCATCCGTTTCCTAACCTGACTGCCGGCAAGAACATTTTTTTTTTTTCCCCTGTAGTTCTTCTGACTTAATATCACGCTTTTCTGTAAACGTATGGGGCTCCTCAAGACTTAATGCCAGCTCCGGGGCTGGTGTTAATTTTGAGGGTTAAAAATGTGCACTTTGGGCGCACATTTATTTTTTATATAAGGGGGTAATAGCTAATTGCCTCATCCACATGGCATTTGCATGTGATTTATTTATTTATTTATTTATTTATTATTTGAGGTTCTTTATATACCGACATTCGTTTAGTAACATCATGTCGGTGTACATTCAACAAAACTTTAGCAGCAGCGCTGGAAAAGATAGAAAAAGCGGCAGTGCTTTACAATTAATATTCAACATTAGAAAGGACATTAGGAGATTATAACAAGGAAAAATTGGATCAGGGAATGCAAACAGGGAAGGGGAGGGAGAGGGAAAATAAAGGAAGAATTAAGAAGAATATATTAACGTTAATTACATATGATAAATACATTAAATACATTAGTTATAATAGATTACTAGGCATCAACTTTATAGTGATGAGAGCTATTAGCTGCATGCTTAGTATAGGTGCCTAGCTGTGTCTGCACCTGTACACGCCGATGCAATACTCTGCACTCAGGCTAGCGCCCAAGTTAACCCCACGGTTGGATGCGCATGCATAACCTCTTAGCACCCAGCCAGGAATTTATATCACACACGTACCCAACCAGGCGCATGCACCACATGCATAAACTCACCCAGCTAAGCATGTGCACTGCATCCATACACCCAGCCAGAAATGTGCACTGCATGGGCATATCAACCTAGCCAGGCACATGCAGTGCGTGCGTACACCAGGCCGGGCATGTACACTGCACACGTGCACCCAATCAGATTCATGCATCGCACACGTACCCTTACCCTCCCCCTCCCCTTAGCTAGTCAGAGCCGTTACCTGCTCGAGTACACCCAACCAGCCATGGTCATTGCATGCATGCAGCCAGCCAAGCACATGCACCACACACATTCGCCCTCCCAGCCACACATAGAGAATGTGCCCTGTGCACACACATTGCAATAGCAAACAAACCTTGCCGTACTGTCGCTGAGTTTCTTGTACCACCTGCAGTTATCTGGAAATTGGGGGGCCTCCTGAGAAGGCAAAATAGGGGGGGTCTGTTTCCTGGATAGGTCTGCTGTGACAGTGGATTCCTCTGTCTCGTGTTCCTGTTGTGCTTATGCCTCCAAGGCAGACATGGGGAGGCCTAACTGTAAGTGGGTGGCATAAAGGAATGACAGCAGAAAAAGACCAAATGGTCCATCCAGTCTGCCCAGCAAGTTTTTTATAGTAGTAACTGCCGCTCTGTGCAGGTTACCCCCCCCCCCCCCCCCCCCAGGTTAAGGGTAGTAATACTGCTAGTAAACCTTTTATGTGGTGAGCAGCTTTGATAATTCAGACAGTGCTGCTGCTTGAACACGCTTTGCGTTTGGACTTGGCCGTAGAAGCAGTCCTGTGCTTTTTCCCTGATGTCTGCATATCAGTACCCTGAACCACAAACGTCAGGGCCCGATGTTAGCTGTCGTCTGAATCCAAGTCCTCTTTTACCCCCGCTATTGAAGTGAAGAGCGAGGTTGCAATTGCGTCAAAATCATGAAAGCTACTTTGGTTAAGGGTCCTAACCGCTGCTCCATGCAGGTCATCCCCATGCACCCTTTTCTTAATTTCCAACCCTAGTCTTTAGGGATCCACGGTGTTTATCCCGTGCCTTTTTTCAATTCGTTTATTTTTTATTTTTTCCTCACCCGCCTCTTCCAGAAGGGCACTGCAAGCATCCACCACTCTTTCCATGAAGAAATATTTCCTGACACAGGTTCTGAGTCGTTCCCCCCCCCCCCTCCCAGAATTAAATTTTGTGACCCCCTAGTTCTACTGTCTGCTTTCTAAAGGAAAAGGTTTGAAGTTTCATGCATCATTAAAACCTTTCAGGTATCTAAAGCTCTGCATCATATCTCCCCTGCACCTCCTCTCTTCCAGGATATATATACATATTCACATCCTTCAGCCTCTCCTCATAAGTCTGCTGATACAAAACCCCACACCATTTTGGCCGCCCTTCTCTTGGCAGCCTCCTCCATCCTGTCTCTGTCCTTTTTGAGATATGGGCTCCAGAACTGAACACAGGACTGTACAAAGGTATCACCACCTCCTTTTTCTTACTGGTGATTCCTCTCTCTGTGCAGCCCAGCCTTCTGGCTTTAGCTATCGCCTTGTCGCATTGCTTCACCACCTTCAAGTCCCCAGACACTATCACCCCTAGGTCTCTCTCCTAGTCTGTGCACATCATATTGCAAAGCCAGAAGATTAGCATTTTTTTTTTTAACTTTTGGAGATTTTATCCCACTTGATTAAAGAAGTCTTCTCCCTGGCATAGCGTGTGGTGGGTTGTACAGGATAAGTCGCATGATTATAAAATCCTGCCCCACCCAAGAGTTTAGTACAGTGCTTCTCAATCAGTCCTCAGGGCACACCTAGCCAGCCAGGTTTTCAGGATATCCGCAACGACTATGCAGGAGATAGATTTCTATATAATGTAGGCAGTTCTTGCAAATCTATCTCCTGCATAGTCGTTGCGGATATCCTGAAAACCTGACTGGCTAGATGTGTCCCAAGGACTGGGTTGTGAAGCACTGGCTTAGAATCAAAGTCTGAGATGAAGGAAGTTAGATGGTTTGCTGAAAGTTACACAGCTACTAGTGTCTGTGGTGGGACTGGAACCCAGAGCTTCAGCTTTGCAGATGTGTAGTCTAACTCAGTGTTTCCTCAATCTTCTCCTGAAGGCACACCTAACAAGTCGAGTTTCCAGGACATCCATAATGAATATGCATGAGAGAGATTTGCAAACGCACAGGAGCTCAACGGTTAGGTGTGCCTCCAGAAGAGAGTTAGAAAACACTGGTCTGACTGCCTCTAGCTTGTTACTTGGGCTCTTGTTGGGGCCCCGGGGATTGTTTCCTTGTTCAACCCTGCCCAACGAGCACTGGTGTTCATGCAGCCTATCCCAGAGAGCACAGACGGTATTAGGCTAGCCCCGGCTGTGGCCCCAGCAGCCAGACCCTCGGCCATTCTCAAACCCTGTCCCGCCTCTCTGCCCTGCTCTCACCCTGTGCCTGGCACTGCCACGGGAAGACCATCATCCTTCCCATCACCTGCTCCACTTGTGACGCACCCGTGGATGGCAAACCTCTCCCTTGCTGCGGCGGAGGCTTGGTTAAGTCAAGTGCATCCTTCCCACACCCATTTCGGTTGGCTCCTTTCAGCTCATTTGGTTCGTGCTCTGAGGCTAGCATTGCAGAGCGAGAGGTTCGGGCTACAAGTTCTGGCAAGCGCAGTGCTTTGTTTAAGGTTTACTTGACTGATTGTTGTGAATTTAGAAGATTCCTGAATTGGCATTTCTCCAGGGACGGGTCAGGCACACCCTGGCTCCAGAGTCACCGAAACTTTGTATCGGCAGCTCTGCTTCTCAGCTTCAGACTAGCTGAAGAGGTTAAGGGTGAAGCCAGGGAGGGGAGTTTAGGGCTGGTAAAGAAGCCCACATTAGCTATTTCTGCCCTTGCATTGTAAAAAGATATCTTTTTTTTTTTAGTTCAGTGAAACCTGAGTAGATTCAAGGCAGATACAGGTCGATGCAATACAGAGCGCCCAGCCGAGGGCACTGGTTAACCTGCGGTTGGGTGCGCGTTTTGGACGCATCCACAACCCCTTATGCTATAAGGGGATTAGTGAGTCCAAAACGCCCGTCCAACCCTTCGCGAAGCTAATGGCATTTATCACATGTAAATGCATGTAAATGAGGCTAATAGCTATTCTCCCCCAATTTAAAAAAAAAAAAATGCGTGCCCAACGTGCATATTTGTACTCTCGGAAAGTATCGCCTACCCGGAGCAGGCATTAATTTCTGAGCAGCCCAAAAAAGTGTACAGAAAAGCAGAAAATACTGCTTTTCTGTATTTCCTCCGACTTAATATCGTGGCGATACTAAGTCGGAGGAACAAAAAGGAGGACAGTCTTTAAAAAATAAAACAAAAATGTGCCTGTCGGCAGGTCAGGGACGCTCAATAAACAAGCGTCCCTTTTCCTAACCCACTGACAGCCCCCTCTCCTGGGCCCCCCCGCTGCCGAGGAGGCGCCAGGGGCGCACAATTTCCCCCTGCGCCTCCTTTTTACCGTGGCAGCCAATTTACATAGCATGAGGACGCCCGTTTCCCCCACACCGATATTGCATCGGCCTGGTAATATATAATCCACCTCTGCCCAACAAATCAGGGAGAGAGAGAGAGCGCGCCCTCGTGGGTGTGTGTGTGTGTGAAAAACTGATCTTGATGTGCTGGGGATTTTGATCTTCTGCGGGACACGAGAGCTCCCTGAGGAGATCCAGCCGTTAGTGGAGTTAAAAGAAGCTCCACAAGGTGGGTTGAACACTATCCAGAAGAGAGGGCCAGAGAAGGGAACTTTTGCACACATAAATATACACAAAAGCATAACACCGACATACTGCACATTCCCCCTCCCAAATAAACAGCCCTCCATTTGTGTTAATTCACCTCAAAAATGTATTAACGAATACCTAGCATAACAGGTAGCATGGGGCACATTTAAAACTAATCGGAGAAAGTTCTTTTTACTCAACGCACAATTAAACTCTGGAATTTGTTGCCAGAGAATGTGGTTCGTGCAGTTAGTAAAGCTGTGTTTAAAAAAGGATTGGATAAGTTCTTGGAGGAGAAGTCCATTACCTGCTATTAAGTTCACTTACAGAATAGCCACTGCCATTAGCAATGGTTACATGGAATAGACTTAGTTTTTGGGTACTTGCCAGGTTCTTATGGCCTGGATTGGCCACTGCTGGAAACAGGATGCTGGGCTTGATGGACCCTTGGTCTGACCCAGTATGGCATTTTCTTATGTTCTTATGTTCTTAACTCTGATACCAAAATGCACTTACAACAGGGAACATTATTATTATTATTATTATCCACCTTTTCTCCCTAATTGAGCCATTCCTTGTAAGATGGCAAGGGCCTGGGACGGCCGCGCTGTGCTGTGTCCTCCCCATTGTATATTTGTCATATTCCTGGCCTGGATCCTTTTTATTTTTGTTTACCTTGTGCTCGCACCTTCACCAGCCGCCCAGTATTTGTGGTCCGAGTACGCGAATCTGTTTGAACCAAATTAAAACCCACACCCACCAGCAGCCTGGACGCCCTGTTTTCCGTGTCTTTCCCCTTTGGCTGGCGCGTTGCCACGGCCTTGCTGCTGCGATTAAAACCCTACCTTAGCTCTGGTTCGTATGCTATCGGGGGCCACCGAATGACAACTTTTTGGGTGTGGTGGGGGGATTCAAGAATTCCTGCCGACTTCCATGTTTCTTTCCTGCTCTGCCAATTTTACAGCTTTCGCCTTCTCATGCTCCCCCCCCCCCCCCCCCCCCCCCCCCCCCCCCCCATCTATCCCTTTTTGCCTCCTCCATCCCTTACCTGTCCTGACCTAATTGCCATTCCCTCTCCTGTGCCTGCCCCTACGGACCTCATCCTACCCTGCATTGTCCTTCTCCTCAGGGGTCCCTACAGCTAGGAACTGTGACCCCCCCCCCCCCCGCCAACCAATAGCGACCTGGGTGAGGCTAGATGCCATGGCCGTGTCGTGTGCCCTCGACCACCGAGAGGGTGGCCAAGGCGACTCGAGAGAGACATACTGCAAGCACGCACTCGGGAGACACACACACACATACACACACACACACACATATACACACACACACATACATACACACACACATACATACACACACACACACATACACACACACACATACACACACATACACATACACACCCACACATATACACACACATACACACACACACACACATACACACACACATATACACACCCACACATACACACACACACACACACACACACACACACACACACACACATATACACACCACACACATATACACACACACATAACACACACACACATACACACACACATATACACACCCACACATATACACACCCACACATATACACACACACACATACACACACATATACACACCCACACACATACACACACACACATACACACACACATATACACACCCACACATATACACACACACACACACACACATATACACACCCACACATATACACACACACACACACACATACACACACCCACATACACATATACACACACACACATACACACACACACACACACACACACATATACACACACACACATACACATACACACACACACATATACACACCCACACATATACACACACACACATACACACACACACACACACGCACGCATCTTCCATCGTAAATAAAGTGAACCCTTAATAAAGACTTGAATTTCACTACAAAGGGAAGCGTCACGCGCTGAGCTAAACCCTCCTCGACTTAGCCAGCTCCTGCCTTCCAAAGAGGAGGTGCTGGCATCTTCCTTCCCTGGGAAATGAATCACTGCGGGCCTGGCCCAGACTGTGCCGCACGGCCAGCGCACCCACTCCAGCTTGACTCAGTCAGGCCCAGCCCCGTCAGCACTGGGAGGAAGGGAACCCAGCCCGGCTCAGTGAGTCTGGAGGAGGGCAGCCCAGACTGGGCCAGCGAGAGCCAGGAACCTGGCACAGCCCAGCCCGGGGAAGGGAAGGGAAGGGAGCCTGGCCTGGCTTTGCCCAGCAAGACTTGAGAGGAAGGAGGAAAGCAGCCCGCCCAGCTAAGCCAGTTACCTAACTGCTGTGTCCTCCTAGCCTGAGCCAATGACCGACTGATACCTTTCTAACTAATGTCAGCAGCGAGATAAGTACTTTTTACTTTAAGCTCTTCTTCTCACAGTGAACTTTGTATGTATTCAAAATGACATTTGCAGCCAGAAAGTTCAGTTCCTGTGTGTCTGGCTCCTCACCTAAACACCCCCCCCCCCCATCTCTTCAAAGCCTGGTGGAGATGCCAGCTGGACCCTGTCTGACTCAATACCACTGACCAGCCCAGGGTTCCCCAGACCTGGGGATTAGCACCTAGGCACGGGGAGAGACAGCGACTTGGGCTGGTTCACACGCTCACGGTCCCGTGATTCATCGCTCTGTGCTTGCATGCTCGACTATAAGGTCACCAGGTTCCTAATGAAAGCATCAGGAAGGCCCTGCAGCATGGCCTGTCGTGCCACTTCCCTTTCCTGGAACAGTGGGGGCCCGCCGGCTTCACCCAGCTCCAGGACTCCTCCGTGCACCCAGCAGAATACAAAGTGAGGACATTTTCCTCTCCCTCGCTGTGGCCTGATGAGTGTGCCTTGTTTGCAAGAAATCCCATTTCTAAAAATAACCCTGGACGGCTGCAGGCCAGGCACGGAGATGTCCCCCAGCACAAGGCACACTCTCTTGTAAACTACAACTCCATGCACGTCTCGGAGAAACTAGGTTAAAGGGGACGGGCCGGACACTGGCAAAAGGGAAGAAGGGTCTTCCAGGAAAGCTCTGTTTTACTAAAGATATGGATTGTATAGGACCGTCCGGCAGGGAGCCAGAGCCTGTCACTTCAGAGGAGGGGTGCAGGGTTGCAGAGAACCACCTCCAGCCCTGGAGGACCTGTCGAGTGGACACGGGGATGCAGAACCTCTGGGGCTGGAAGGTTCCGGGAACGGAATAGGTCAGGCAGTCAGAAGAGCCTCTCTGAGCTCAGATACTGTTCCAGGATCTGACCACCACCTTGCCCAACCCAGGCAGTCTCCAGGGCTAATATGGCAGCAGGCCAACTCCTTACTAAATCCATTTTTATTGTTCGAGGTTCTGTGATGGCGTCTCAAGCCTCAGTGCCATTAACGGAGCTGGACTGTCAGCCAGGATTAATAAACTTTTTATCAGACCACCTGAAAACACAGTTTAGAGAGTCTCTCTTCTGCCCTTTCCCAGCCAGGAGGGATTCTGATTAAGCTGTACGTGTGGCTTCGTTAGAAGAGCTGACCATTAAGACCATAATGTAATGAGAAGTGCCCTGGGGCTGGGATGGCCACTTGAGTGAGAGCGTTCATGGACATGGGGGGGTCTGCCGAGTATAACCTGATCGTGTGTGCGGATCCCACGGAGGCCTGATCTAGGTAACACTGTTTAGGGAAAGGGTTCAGACAGGGCCCGGCGCAAGAGTATTTGGTGCCCTAGGCGAACCTCCCGTCACGCAGCCCCCTCCTCCAACCTAGCACTCCCTTTCCAGTGGCAGTGGCTCTGGGTACGGCGCCCCTCCGGGCAGGAGTTTGCTGCCTCTGTCATTTTAGCATGCCAGATGACGGCCTAGTCTGCCTCATGGAAGTATGGGCCCTGGGTTCAGAACCTGCCCTGCTTGGGGGGGTACATTCAGTGCTCTGTACCCTCAAAGCCCGTTCTGCACCATCTCATCGGGTTTTTGGTTTTGGTTTTTTGCATCCTGCAGAAATGCAGCTGGTTCAAGTGGGTATCGCAGGGCAGGTATAATGCAGCATCTTTAAGCATCCTAATAATTTTGGACCTTAAACCTGCCTTTCCAAATAACGCATTAATACAATAAGTCCATGCCCCCCAAAGAATTTACAGTTGTGGGTACTTGAGGCCACAGACGGTAATGTGACTTACCCAAAATTACAAGCAGCATCAGTGGGGGAAGTTTTCTGATTCGTAGCCATTGTTCTGACTACTAGCCACTGCTTGTCTTTAGTTAATGTGCTAAGAATATTTCTCATTTGTGTGGCACTACTGGATATGTGCAGCACCTTTATAATGGTGATAAGAGTTCTGGAACAGTAAGACCCTTCCCCAAAGAGCTCACACGTGGATACCTGAGGCTATGGGAGATAAAGTGACCTATCCAAGGTCAGGAGGAATGGGAGAGGAGGGACCCCGGGCTTCTCGTCCTATTCTTCCAACTATGAGGATACTCCTCCTCCATGTAGAGCCAGATTTAAGTTTAGACAAAAGAAAAGTTAAAGAAAGCCATCTCCCAGAGGAGCGAATCAGGGCAATCACCCCGGCCCCTTCCCGTTGGCAGAGCTGCCAGGGTCCTGCCCGTCTTCAGCAAAGTCCTCCTTTGCCTGCTGCTGACCCTCAGAAGCAGCAGCCTCGTCCTCTTCCTCCCCCCAGCAGGGCTTAGCTGCATCTGCATCCTCCTTTGCCAGCTTCCCCCTAAAGTCTGAATGGGGGGGCACCCAGTAATCTGCCGGCAGGCCACGCACGAACGTTCAGGCTTCAGACGCAGGCATCAGATGCAGGTGAGCAGCAGGAGAAAGCAAGGACAGGACTGCACAGGGGGGAGGGGCCCAGGCCCCCGGGCTCAACCACCTCCCCGGGTCATTCCCTGGGGCTGCTTTGTGAAGGTTTTGCCTGCGTGTTTCCTTTTTCTATGGAATTTCTTTTCTCTCCTGGTAGTTGCGGGAGATTAAATCCTTGGACAAAAGATTCTCTGTTTCAAAACTTATGTAACCTGACTAACTGCCCTTTTTATTGCCCCCTACTAAATCTGGCCCTACCTTGGCCAGTAACTGAAGAACATAAACACTTAAGACTTGCCATACTGGGTCAGACCAAGGGTCCATCAGGCCCAGTGTCGCCAATCCAGGTCACAAGTGCCTGGCAGGGTCCCCAGGGTCAGACAGATTCCAAGCTGCTTATCCCAGGAATAAGCAGTGGCTTTTCCCCAAGTCCATGTGACCTTAATAATAGTTTATGGACTTGTCCTCCAGAAACGGGTCCAAACCTTTTTTAAATGCAGCTACACTAACAGCTTTCACCACTTGTACAGCCATCCCTATGTACTGTATTATGTCTTTTTGTTTTTCCATTCGGCTTACACTGGGATGCTTTTGCCCTGGATGGAGGCTGTAGTGACTGATAGACTTGCTCCTCCGTTCAAAACTTGTTTACCCCCTTCTTTGGGAGAAAAGATCTGAGACCAGAATGCAAATCCCAGGCACGGTGTACAGCCCTCTGTACACACTAATGCCCTAGTGCAGGCACACTCCACAGCTTACAGCAATCAGAAGTGCAGTCAGATCTGTTCTTTGTCTTGTGACATGGAAAAAGCCAGCTGGACGCTTTGTTGCATTTCTGAGGTGTAGTAAAAATGTATAATTATTCTACAGATCATTGCACAGTCCTACAATAAGAATTACTATTAATACAGCACCATCAGTGTTCACAGTGCCATAAGCTGGTCCGGATTTAGACACAGGCAACAGCCTAGGATGCCAAATTTTGAAGGTGCCAAATATTCAGATCAAAAAGGGAGCCTGCTTCTGTTTGCTTTAGGGTCATGTGCTAGCACAGCTTCAGAAGGGGGAGCTGCCATGGCACTCTGCCTGTGGGTGATAAAATCTTAAATCCGGCCCCCGACCGTAAGTCACAAATCTGATGGAGGATGAGAGGGCCTGGAAGGGGGGCAGCGAGAGAAGTAGCGTAGAGCATTTCATCTAATCCTGAGTGTTTACGGAAATGTAGGAGCACCTTTCTGTTCCCCGGAAACATCCTCTCAGGTGTTGGCAGCCAGCTGCCCTCACTAATACCTACAGTGCCTAAATGTAATCCACTTTGAAAGGCGGAATATCAATACAATAAATTAAAAATGCCACAGGCCCCTGCTGCTGAGATCTGTTCAGTGCACGTCTGGTATTTGCCCCAGGTTTACAGTGCCAGTCGACGTCCAGGCTGGATCGGACATCAGCAGCGGACACTGTCAGCTTTGCTATTTAAAGCGGCAGTGGTCCTGGTTTTCTGAAGGACATGGGGTGGGAGAATCAGAGCTGCAAATCCGTGCATGCAATGGGACAAAACTAGGAGCGGATCAGCCTGTTTAGTGAACCTGAGGTGAGGAGGCAAGAATCCTCTCCCCCCACCCCAGAAGTTGTCTGAAAATGATTTTTTTTTTTTTTTCAAATTTGAAATGATCAAAGTAATTTTCATCCCTAGATCAGCCCCACTGAGGTCTGCTACTTCTTTCCCTGATTTTTGCCTCTATGCGTCTCTCACCGGACTTCTCGCCTCATCCTCATTACACAGCCAATAGGAGCTCACCTCCCAATATGCAAAAGAAGAGGCGTGGCCAAAAATCCAAGAAGCACATTGGCGGCCATATTTATAGTGGATCCTCAAATAAATGCCAATGTGTGGTTTTTTGGGGGGTTATTGTTTTTTTTTTTTGCCTAACAATTTTGTGAGAAAATAGGTATGAGGTTGAGTGGATTGCTCAGCCAGAGGAAGCAAAGTGTTACCGCTTGTCCCTTTTTGTCCCTGTTCTAGGGAGCAGCCGATTTTCAGCACCCGAGCCCATGTCTTCCAAATCGATCCTGCCACGAAAAGGAACTGGATCCCAGCCAGCAAGCATGCGGTCACAGTGTCCTACTTCTATGATGCTACACGCAACGTCTACCGAATCATCAGCGTGGGCGGCACCAAGGTACCCAGAGGGATTTCAGGTTTCTCTTTACACTGGGTTCCCTGCATGCCTCTTCCACACCACAGGTTAACGTCTAGCCAAGAAAACCTTGTCTTGGCCAATTACATCACCCACAGGCCGATACAGTAAAGTCCGCGGGAGAGCGGGCAAATGCCTGCTCTCCCGGCACGCGCATCGGCCACTTGCCGGTGCACGCGATTCTGTATTTAAATTAGGCCGGGCGGTAAAAACGGGAAAAAGGAGGCGCTAGGGGCACTAGCGCGTCCCTAGCGCCTCCTTTTGGACAGGAGCGGCGGCTGTCAGCAGGTTTGACAGCCGACGCTCAATTTTGCCGGCATCGGTTCTCGAGCCCGCTGACAGCCACGGGTTCGGAAACCGGACGCAGGCAAAATTGAGCATCTGGTTTTCGGCCTGACAGCCGCGGGCCGAATTCAAATTTTTTTTTTTAACTTTTTTTACTCTTCGGGTCCTCTGACTTAATATCGCCATGATATTAAGTCAGAGGGTGCACAGAAAAGCAGTTTTTACTGCTTTTCTGTGCACTTTCCCGGTGCCTACCTTTGGGTCGGCGCTAATTTCTGAAAGTAAAATGTGCGGCTTGGCTGCACATTTTACTTTCTGTATCCCGCGTGCATACCTAATAGCGCCCTCAACATGCATTTGCATGTTGAGGGCGCTATTAGGTGCCACGGGTTGGACGCGCGTTTTCCTCCCCTTACTGAATAAGGGGTAAGGGAAAACGCGCGTCCAACAGCAGAGTGCACTGTACTGTATCGCCCTACCAGTGAATAAAGCCCCAGTCCTAGGCTCGCCAGTTTGGCTCCAAGTTTTCTAAGCAGGCCTGTTTTTCACCCCATAGCCTACATCAACTAGAAATTCATATTCCCCTAAGAAAAGCAGGACTACATCTCCTTGTGGGCCATGGGGTTAAAAAAAAAACCCCACCTGTTGATTTCCCCCCCGCCCCCACACACACACACTGTCGCCTCCCTTTCCACTGGCTGTGCAGATTCCCTGAGGCTATGGCAAAGCTTGTATCTAGCTTTCTGAGTGTTGATGGAGGAAGACTCGGCCAAGGTGTGTGGTTTTAAGGGCCACTCTGTTCAGATCTCTCGGGTCCGTGCCCGTGGAGATGATGCCCTTGCTGGCAGATGTCACATATGGTTTGAAAGGCGGCAGGGCTGAGGGGTGGCTGGAATTCTCTTCCAGCCCTCAGCTGATTATGAGGATCTGAATTGCTCCAAGAGGTAAAATGCAAACGGGAGCAACGAGTACTGTTTCTTACCCTTCAAATAATTTCTGAGGTCTACATTCAGCGCCATTTGTCTGAGTTGAGAATCCGCTGCACTGACAGTCCTCAAGATGGCCCGATAACTGTTTCTCCAGCTAACTCGGGGTGGAGTCGGCTATCTGGCTAAGTTAAGCCAGATAATAAGCCCCGATTCTCAGCGGTGTTTCTCTGGCTAACGTTAACACAGCGGGGTATAGCCAGGAGTCTGTATGCTAAAGGTTTCCTCTCCTGATCTTCTCTCAGGCTATCATCAATAGCACCATAACCCCCAACATGACCTTCACCAAAACCTCGCAGAAGTTTGGCCAGTGGGCTGACAGCAGAGCCAATACCGTCTACGGGCTGGGCTTTGCCTCGGAGCACCATCTTTCTCAGGTAAGGTTGAAGGCTGTCGCCCCCCCGTAGGTGCTGGCTCTGTGGGTGCTTGAGCACCCCTAATACTGAACAAACTCCTTCACTGTGGCTAGGGGAGATCAATTTTGCATTGTTTAGCCCTCCCAGAGGTTGGCTGCCCTGGTCACCCCATCCTCTCCCTTCTCCTGGGGATGCCACCTTTTGTCCGTTCATCCTCCCTAGGCTGCCTGGGTTGTGCTGGGGCTCAGATACATCGGACGGCCCCTTAGGGGCTAAGAAGGTTGTAGCCCTCTCTCTGCTACAAAAGCCAGAAATGTGGAGGCCTGATCTGTGCTGTGAGAGCTGAAGAATGTGCAGGGTTTGGAGGTTTTTAGTAATAGGAGAGCTGACCTGACCATTTCCCTTATGTTAAAAACCAAAGAAGCACAGAAACACTGGAGTCTGGCTGCTTGTGTCTGTGCCTCCTGAGTTCTCTAGAGGTGCCTGAAACAGCAGGGTTAGCCAGATTCATCAACATTTCTAGGCACTATGGCTTCCTTTTTTGCTTTTATTCCAAGATGTCTTTGCTCTTTTTTTTTTTTTTTGTCACACTGTATTTTCTCTCTGTATTCCCTCTTACATTAAAACTTGAGAGCCTTTTATTGAGATAACACACCTGCACTTAAAAATTTCCTTCCCCAAGTTTGCTTTTCAGCTGTCCATGCTGTATTCACACACTATATGTATCAGAGTGACACCTGCACAGGGCTCTGATAGGTCTGCTTTTCAGCTGTCCATGCTGAATTCACACACTATATGTATGAGTGACACCTCACAGGGAGGGCTCTGATAGAGGTCTGCTTTTCAGCTGTCCATGCTGAATTCACACACTATATGTATGAGTGACACCTCACAGGGCTCTGATAGAGGTCTGCTTTTCAGCTGTCCAAGCTGTATTCATGCTTTACATGTATCAGTGTGACATCCTGTTGGGGCTCTGATAAAGATCAACACAGCAGTACCTCATTTTTACTAAATTCATTTTAAAGGACGCTGATAAGTAGAAGGAGCTCTCAAGGACTGTAGGTGCTAACATTTGCTCCTGAATTTTAAATCAGCAGCAGCAGCCAAGAGGATCTTCGGCTTGGTTTAACTGCAACTGAATTATTTATACTGCTTTTTTTTTTTTTTTTTTTACTAGAATGGCTTCTTTAATTTTACTTTCTTCATACGCAAGTGTTCTTTTAGCCAATTTCTGAATCTGTCCTGGCCCACAGATTGAGGATCACAGTGGCGGAGAGAACCAGCTGAGTTGGTCAGCTTGGTTAATGTAGTACCACTTCACCTCTTAGAGCCAAAAAATCAAATTTGACTTGTTCCACAGATGGAATGAGTTTGGCGTTCTCAGCCTAGTCCCAAGCGAGGCAGAATCTCAACATGTATAGTTGTTTTCTCAGCTGGTCCACCCTCTTGTTGTGAAGCCATGATGTTAGGTTCCTGTTTGGCATGTGGTAATCAATTCTCCTGCCTGCATACAGTTTGCAGAGAAGTTCCAAGAGGTGAAAGAGGCAGCCCGACTCGCCAGGGAAAAGTCCCAGGATAAAATCGAGCTCACAAACCCAGCTCTGAGCTTCACATCTCAGCAGGTAATGGGAATATGAATTCTAAGGGCTGTGGGTGGGTGGGAGAGGGGACGTGTACTAGTGGGTCTGTTTATCTATGTCACTTTGGATTCCAGTCCTCTGAGATCTTGGAAGCTAAGCTGGGTTGGGCCTGACCAGTACCTGAATGAGAGACCTCCCATGAACACAGGGAGCTGCAGGAAGGGCTTTTGATAATTCAGGAAGAGGCACTCTATCTGTCCAAAGTCCTGCCATGGTGTTATAGGGGGCATTCTTTCCTCTGACTCAGTGTCTCAAAATAATATCAGGATACATTCTTTCCTCTGACCTAGGTCTCAGCATGACATTGGAGAATACCCTTCTGATGCAATATCCCAGCAGGGTAGTGGGAATACTCTATCCTGCAAGCCAGTGCCCCAGCACCAGTGTAGGTGGAGAATAAAGTTGTGCCCTTGTTTTGATTGGGTAATTGTCTCAGAGCCACTCTGGTCCTTTAGTACCGGTTTGGATGTTCCCTTGCCAACTCGTTTGATTTCAGTGTCAGTCTGGACCAAAGTCAAACTAGAGTACTAAATCTCAGAAGCTTTACTATTCTCCCTCTCAGCCATCAGTTTACTGCTGAACGGACACAATCACTCCTGCCTGAAGAAAAACTCCTGCCAATGACAGGACAGGACACCCCGCCACGTTTTGCATGGAAGCAGAGAATCTGACAGCAGATAAGGACGGCCAGGTCCAATCTTTCTGCATAACTCCTTCTTGTGATGCCACAGACCCCAGCCAATCTTTAGCTTTGCCCACACTTCTTCACAATCAGGGATCATCTGGGCTTCTCCCAGGCTGCTTTGCGTTCACCACTCTTTTTGTGAAGAAAGATTTTATGCTGTTACTCCTGAGTCTATCCCCTGAGTCTTTTTTTTTTCAGAAATTTCTTTCCACTGAAAATGATTTGCTTCTTGTGTGATGTTTATACCTTCTGAAGTATTTGAATGTGTCTCTCGTATTCCTCTCCTTCAAGGTATACATAATTAGGTCAAGTTTCGTCTCATAGGGCTTTTGATGCACACCCTGCTCTATTTTGACTGCCTTTTTCTGGACGGCCCCCGCCCTATTTCCTTTTACAGGCAGTTCCCTCCAGAACTGGTAATTCGTCTCCTTTGCCTTCGCTCCCATTTCATTCATTCTCTCCCATTTCATTCATTCTCGGTTTATTGCCTTGGAGAATAATCGTGCTGGGGAAGAGTAATCCAGCCTTTTGCTGATAAGTTAGGAGGTGTGCATGGAAGAAAATGTTTGTTTGGTACTGCATGTTGTATTTTCCCAAGGCACGTCCTTTATTTCATTTTGCACTTAGTGCACGCTGAGACGAGGTAAACGATACTGCTTTAGCTTTTTGTGGCTTCGGATGGGACGGGGCACCAAACGACTTAACATTCGTTTGCTGTATTCATGTCTCTTTAAAAATGCCAGCACATCCCTAGCAGGGTCCTCTTATTTCATCTCTCTCCCTCTTCCCATGATAAGGATTAGCAGCAGCTTCATGCGCTAATGAAGAAATTTCAGCGCTGTCCTTCAGGAGACTTTTACCCGAACGCACCACGTGGCCCATGTCCCGGGCTGGATCCTCCTAATATACTTCCAAGGTGGCAGAACGGCTTGGTGACGCCGTCGAGCACCGGAAAAGCCCCTGTGCCATTGGCTAGTGCATGATCAGGGAGGGCGTGGTTCATTGTCGAGTCACGTGGTCTCCTTAGCCCGTGGGGCGGATCATGGATGGGTCATTCTCTCGCTAGTCCCTTTCCTGACAGCGATCGTATCTGTGGCGCTGCATATGGGGGGGGGGGGAGGCTGGAGAGCTGTTGCCCTAAATATAGCATAAGAAGGCTGTTTAGGGACCCACCTGGGTCCCTGTGTTCATTTATCATTCTGCAGCATATGACATGCAGCAGGAAGGGCTTAAAATACCACAGCTACAGCTTGGAAGAAAAGGAGGGCAGTGAAGGGGAGAGGAAGAAGAGAGGGGAAACGCAAAACTAAGATCCAGCAACAGATGTTCACCTATCCCTGTGTGTGTGTGTGTGTGGCAAATTTGGGGAATCCGCCTCCAAGCTCCTGGGGAAGACAAGCTCCAGATGTGTTTACCTTACTGACTTGAGTTTAGTCTTTTGGGGTTCCTTCATTGCTGTTGCCAAGCTGGCAATATATTCTGCCTGGAGTGTTTTACTGAAAATACTCTGGCGCCTCCTTTTATAAAAGTCTCCATTATAAGGAGCAGTTTGCCTCTCTTGCCCTTAGATGAAGCCTCATGCGGTATTTCGCAGGCCTGCAAGATTCTGCTGTAGTAAAGCATTTGTGAGAGAGGAGGCACTCTGGAACATGATCCATTTGTTGGACAGCAGCCACGCTAATGAAGCCTGGCACCATGGTTCCTGCCAGCGATCACTCTGTGTGACGGCGGGGGGAGATATGTGCTCGCCAAAGGTGCTTAAGCAACAGCAAACGCATCCAATAACATAATTACTTATATTGCATCAGAGTCTCCCTAAGCTGGAGGGGTGGTTTCAGCCTAGAATTTGCTTTGTTTATGGTTCTAATAACTATGAAAATCAGAATCATTCACAGAAAACTGGCTGTGTTCATAAGATGATGCCCCGATTATAAAATCTCTGTGGAGCACAGGGGTGATTTGCTGACATTAACACACAATCAGGCCGATGCAATATCCGTGCGTGAAAAACGGGTGCTCATGATTCAGTGGCCGCTTACCTAATGCACGCCCATCCCGTAGACAAATGAGCCGCTGTGTTAATAAAAAGGAGGCGCTAGGGGAAATTTGTGCATCCCTAGCGCCTCCTCGTCATCAGATGCTCAGGAGAAGTAGCTGTGCCCGGGTTAGGAAAACAGACACTTGTAAAATTTGACTTTTTTTTATGTATTTTTTTATTACGTTACTCCTTACTTTCTGCTTTTCTGTTAACCTTTGGGGCTCCTCAAGACTTAACGCCAGCTCCGGGGCTGGCATTCATTTTTGAGAGTAAAAATGTACACGTCGGGCGTACATTTATTTTTTTTACATAAGGGGGGAAAAGCTAATAGCTTCGTCAACATGGCATTTACATGCGATGAGCGCTATTGACTACGTGCTGGTTTGGATGTGCGTTTTGGACGCGCTAATCTCCTTATTGCATAGGACCCAACCGCGGGTTAGCCTGAGCACACGGTATTGCATCGGCCTGAATGATTTGTGGCACAGATGGGATTAGACCCCAGCTCTCGAGTATGGTAACATTGGGCTTTGCTGCCTGCTCCTGTTGGGACGTATGGAAAAGAAGGGGGCAATGCTGAAAGCATTTGTTCGCCCCTCCCCCTTGACTTTGTTTCCTTGTCTTACCCTCTTGCACAGAGAGTTGCCACCACCCCTCCCAGATCTGCCCTTCCCCCTATTCCCACTGCAGTTCCTTACTGGCAGCCTGAAACTAACTCAGTGTCAGCTCCTTGCCCGCAAGCTCTGACAAGCTAACCAGAGAGAGAGAAGTCCTACCACCTGCCCATAAATCCAGCCTCTCTCACTTTCTCTTTTCACGTTTCATTGCTGGTCACTCGGTACACCAGGCTCTTGTTTCTGTTGGTCTGCAGGAAAAAAAAAAATGAACATGGGAGACCTTATGCTAATTATTTTTGCTTGATGATTCTGTCTCTTCCCCCCTCCCCTTCCTCTTCCTCCAGTCTTGGCAAATATTTGCCTCCCAGAGCAGACAAGAAACCAGAGGTGCAAGGATTTGGCACTCAGAATGTGCTCGTATACTTGTGGAATGCCTGCAGACTTCATGAGAGATGGCACTGGAGCACAGGCTGTGCTGAGTTACCCCCTCCATCTGCATAGAGCACGGTGTCCTTGTGTCAAGGTCGTCTGAGTGGGCTGTTCTGCAGATGAGCTGTGTCTTGTCAGCCGCAGGCCTCATTACTGATTTTGTTATGGTGTGGGAGAGCTGAACAGGTCAAATGTTCCACAGCTACACTTGTTTAACCAGACAGGATTTTCCTATTACAAGGAAGGATTGGGGGGGGGGGGGGGTTTCCCCCTGCAGGAATTAACATTGCTGAAAGGTGAAAGCTGTCAGTCCAGCTTAACTGGTCAAGGTGAAATGTTCGCAGCCTCCTGGTATTCTCTCACCATGCAGAACACTGCTATTAAATGTCTTTCCACGCATGCTGACTCTGACATTCACACCAGTGACTGTGAAGGCCAAAACCTTGTATTGGCATGCCAAATCAGATTAGTATGTGAGAGAGTCTGAACCCCAACCAAGTACATAAATCTCAATCCTGCCCTACAGTGTCCCCTTTTAGGCCACTACTGAGATACACCCTCATCCTGAACACACATACACACACACACCTGCCAGTGCACCATAGTCTTGTCCTAACTGAAAGTGCACAGGAGCTCACGGGGATGAGATCTCATTCCTTTGCCTGTAACTTAGCACCCAGACAGTAGAATTTCAGGTAAGGTACATGGTCTGTTTAGGCAAGGCAAGATGGAGCTCTGTTGAATATTCCAGGAGGAGTTTACTGGAAGCGATTTCTGTGTTTCCATAATGGAGCACTAATTATGTAGCACTCCAGTCTGCACATGATGGATTAATTGTACAGCTGCCTGCACAATTCTCTACCTCTCTTCGTTCCTGTCTGGCTAGCCATGCCGGGATGCAGAAACTGCCTCTGTAAACCTGGAGTCTGCAGAAGTGCACCTTTCTTGCCCCAGAGATGTGCATTCCGTTTGCACAGATAGCAGCTGGGCGCCTGTCTCTGGATAGCACCGTCTCTGTGTTTTGGAACGTTTAAAGAACGGGGATCTTCATTTCATCCCATGCTCTCCCACATCAGACAGCACTGGCCCCCTGCACACACACACCGCTGCTTCCTTGACAGTCTCTCCAGAACTGATTCTCCTCTCCTTTCAAAAGCTCGAGTCAGGAGAGGGATCTGTCTCCTGGTATTACCTTGAGGGTTGCATAACCTCGACAGCCTCTTGGCTATAGTAGTGTCAGTCTGTTCTGCATTCCCCCCCACCATCCCTACCCCAAAGAATCCAAGAGCCTCAGGCTGTAGTTGCTTTTTGAAAACGGCAGAAGAGAGTTAGGATTAGGATGCAGGAGAGTGGCAATGACATCACTCTGGCTGAAAGGGATGCTATGACCCTTTGGGGCCGTTGCAATAATGTTTGCGGAAAGCCGGCGCTGACTTTTCAGCACCCACTTTCTTAACGCAAGCAGGTTCCCGCAAGGGCACCATGCGATATGTAAATTAGGGAGTCACGCTAGGAAGACGGTGCTAGGGTCGCTTGCGCGACCTTAGCGCCTCCTTGCTTATGTGACCCCGCCGCGGCTGCCGGTTATGAAGACCGACGCCGGTAAGCTCAGCCTCGGTTTTCATAACCGGCCCGTCTGCCAGTAATGAAAACGGCCGCCGAACAGACGGGCCGGTTATGAAAACCGAGGCCGAGCTTTACCGGCGTCTATCTTCATAACTTGGCGGTCTGCCAAGTTATTTTATTTTTTTTACTTTAAAAAAGAAGTAAAGAAAAGCAGGTTTTTTTTTTCTGCTTTTCTGTACTTCTTTTACCTGCGCTCAGCTATTAACGCCTGCTCCAGGCAGGCGTTAATAGCTGAGCGATAAATGTGCATCTGAAACGCACATTTATCTTTTTGCATGCGGAGTGAATGAGTAATAGGCTCAATCACGTGCATGTGCATGTGATGAGCGCTATCTCATTCACTCCGCATGGGACGTGCGTTAAGTAGGCGCTAATCCCACTATTGCATTAGGGGGTGGATTAGCGCCCATTTATCCCGCGTCCGACTGTATTGCATCGGCCCCTGTAGTCATGGCCCCTGTAGTCATGGCTACAGCTGTCAAACAAAGGGCAGATGGTACGAGCTTGCCCTGAGATGTGCACGATGGGGGCCGATGCAATAAACGAGCGCAGAAAACGGGTGCTCAGTGTTTGAGCGTCCGCTTTCCTAATGCGCACCCAGGCACCTCTCCTGAATGCCCAGGAAAGGTGGGCTGCCCGGGGGTTAGGAAAGCGAACGCTCAATTTTACGAGCGTCCATTTTCTTAACCCGTGCACAGCCAAGGGTTAGGAAAACGGACGCTCGTTAACTTAAGCGTCTGTTTCCCTAACCTGATCTCCGGCACTTTTTTTTTTTACATTTTTTTTTAAACCTTTTGGTTCCTCTGACTTAATATCGCCACGATATTAAGTCGGAGGATGTACAGAAAAGCAGTATTATCTGCTTTTCTGTACAACTTTGTGAGCGTAAAAATGTGTGGGTCGGGCGCACTTTTTTTTTTTTTTTAAGATCTGGGGTGAATAACTAATAACCTCATCATCATGCATTTGCATGCGACGAGTGCTATTAGTTTCGTTGGGGGTTGGGCATGGGTTTTGGACGCGCTAATCCCCTTACAGCGTAAGGGGCTGTGGACGCGCGTCCAACCAGGGGTTAAAGGGTGCGCTCGGCTGAGCAGCCCTGATCTGCTCCGGCCCCTTTATGTCTTTGCCTAGAGGTGACATATATTGGGAGGGGGGAAGGGCGCTGTTGTTTGTCCCCTGTCTTTGCTTTGCCCATCCGTACAGGAGTGTAACATATCGAGGGGTGTGTTATGTCTCTGCTTTGCCCATCCGTACAGGAGTGTAACATATCGAGGGGTGTGTTATGTCTCTGCTTTGCCCATCCGTACAGGAGTGTAACATATCGAGGGGTGTGTTATGTCTCTGCTTTGCCCATCCGTACAGGAGTGTAACATATCGAGGGGTGTGTTATGTCTCTGCTTTGCCCATCCGTACAGGAGTGTAACATATCGAGGGGTGTGTTATGTCTCTGCTTTGCTCCTCCCCCCAGGTGCTGCCGTCCCCAGTCATTAGTTCCAATGGCCCGGGGGATGAGAAGTTCTTCAGGAGTCAGAGCGCTGATGTGGAGCTGACGACAGAGAAGGAACGCCTGAAGAAAATGCGTTCAGAAGGGTGATCCTATTTTGTAATCTCTTGGGGAAAAATTTGACATGCATAGATTTACTGTGGTCAACATATGGATATATTAAAAAAAAAAAAAAAAGTCCATTTCCAGGTATACCATAGTATTGTAGTAACGACAGCAGATAAAAGACCAAATGGTCCATTCAGTCTGCTCAACAAGTTGCTCATGGTAATAACTGCCGCTCCTTGCAGGTTACTCCCATGCCTTTTGTTAAGGATAGTAACTGCCGCTCCGTGCAGGTTACCCCCATACATTCTGTTAAGGGCAGTAACTGCCACGCCATACAGGTTACCCCCATGCCTTCTGTTAAGAGTAGTAACTGCCACTCCATGTAGGTTACCCCGATGCATTCTGTTAAGGGTAATAACTGCCACTCCATGTAGGTTACCCCGATGCATTCTGTTAAGGGTAGTAACTGCCACTCCATGTAGGTTACCCCGATGCATTCTCTTAAGGGTAATAACTGCCACGCCATACAGGTTACCCCCATGCCTTCTGTTAAGAGTAGTAACTGCCACTCCATGTAGGTTACCCCGATGCATTCTGTTAAGGGTAATAACTGCCACTCCATGTAGGTTACCCCGATGCATTCTGTTAAGGGTAGTAACTGCCACTCCATGTAGGTTACCCCGATGCATTCTGTTAAGGGTAATAACTGCCACTCCATGTAGGTTACCCCGATGTATTCTGTTAAGGGTAGTAACTGCTGCTCTGTGAAGCACCTGGATAGATCTAAATAATTTATATATAATTATTTAAATTAGTATGCAGTCTTGGATGTTGCAGATATAAAACATATGGATACAACATATTAGCATTTCCATTGGTACGTGTGTGTGTTTCCATGTGAATGTTCTTAGGCTCCATTTGTGTGTGGGTACTTGAACAGAATTAACACACACTTGGTTGTGTAGGCAAGAGTATACATATGTGCATGGCTGTGCACACGTGTGCACATGCACGCATGACTGCACACTTGTGTCTCTGAGGGTTCGTGTGTGTTTGGCTGTGTATACGTGTCTATGCGTGAGAATTAATGTGTACATATGTGATGGTGCCAAAAGCGAACAGATTGTCGGTACTGCATCTCAGGTGCTGTGACCTCTAGAGAGACTCTAGGTCATGTCAGTGCTAATAGTGAACAGACGGCGATGAATCCTGGGCTCCGCTCAGCCCTTTCAGAGACCAATTTCCAACTGCTCAGGTAGTCATTCCCCTGGGACTCTCTCTTACTCGACACTCCCCCACCCTCTGTGCATCTCTCTCTCTCTCGCTCTCCCTATCTGTCCACAACCCTCTCCCTTCTCTTTGCTTGTTGTAATGTGGTTTACTTTCACTTTTGGGGAGTAAAGGAAGAGGTGAAAGTCCTAGGGAGTTTCCAAAGGAAATGGAGAGAAGCACAAAAGGCATAGCTGAGGGCTAAACAGGGTGGAGGTGAGGATGGTGTGTTGACATCTGCTGGACTGGAGAGGGGAGGGAGATGGCATGAGATCTGCTGGACAGGGGGCTGGTGAATGAAATCTGCACGAGTCGGGGAGAAGCAGGCAGCAGTGAAATCTGCCGGCACAGTCTCCCCTGGGCTTTTTATGATTAACACTGGGGAAAAGTGGAATCACCTTCCCTGTCAGAGGCTGTCCTCTAACAGCTGTGTGCCAAAGTTAAGGAGACAGAAAGCGACCTGTGTAGCTAAAGAATACGCAAACACGCCATGAGTGATCGAGTGTCTATACAGACACATACACACGTGTCCATAATTTGGGGATAATCAGTAAGTGTGAATTAAGCCACTACAAAAGGCACTCAGTCCAGGTAGTAAAATTAGTTCATTAAGCTAACAAGGGTTTGGACATTTTTTTCAGACTAGGTTGTTCCCTTCCTCAGGTGATGTACTTTACTATACCGGAGAAGAGAACCTAAATAACCCCCAAACCTTCCACTTTAAAGCAACTTTTGGATGTCCTTACTACATTTCTGTTAAGTAGCAAGCTGTCATCCCATCTGAGGGGACCGAAGGGTCAGTGAAGGCCTGAGGTGGACACCAGGATCTCAAACTCCCCAAGGCCTCTCTCGCCAGGACTTTCCTGGCCAGGCAGATTCCTGCATGCACCAGATTCTGTCAGATTTTCATGTCGAGAGGCAAGGGAGTGTGTTTAATCTCCGAGGTCAGGTGTGTCAGCTCACCATTCTTGCATAGGTCACTGGTTTCACCCCAGTGCATCTATGGACGTGTAGTTCTTGCTGTTCTTCTAATGAATCTGGAACTACAAGTTCTTAGAAACAATGGGCACAAAACCAGGACTGACTTAGTCATATATGCCATGGAGCTTGTTAGCCACCCCAGACGTACATGAAAGAGAGGTGGGGATTGGAGGCTTTGAAAGGGAGGCTCTGATGCATGGATGGGACTGTATGAAGCAAGGGATATAAGTGCCTGGCCTGACCTGACCTTTGGTTCTGGGCTCTCCACAGCTCGGTGTGTGAGGTACAGTGGGAAGCTGAATACTTTAGCCTCCAAGACAACAACAACAAGCTGCTGGCAGCTCTGCAAGAGGCCAGCGCCAACGTGGAGCAGTGGAAGAGACGGCTGGCAGCTTACCAAGATGAGACAGAGAGACTGCGTCAGCGGGTAGGCACAGAACAGCAGGTTACAGGATCCCTCTTGCCCCGTACTCCCTCATTGTGGTCCTAAAGACTGGTCTTTATTCCATTCTGTCTTGATCAAAAAACAAAAGAGCTCTTCACTAGGAGCTTTATGTCTCTCCTTCCCTTTGCGTGGTCCCTCAGTGTGGCATGTGATAGGGCCCGGAATAATATCAGGCTGGAAGGTGGGTTACTTGTCCCTTTCTGCACTCTCTTTTAGACATTCATGTCGGCTGTTTCACCGCACATATGTCTGTCCTGAACTCTCATTTGCCGACGTTTACCATTCCCTCTGCAGATCTGTCCTAATATCCTCAATGCACAGGTCACCGAACAGCAGGGATATTGACATTTTATTCCCAGGAATTTTCTGGTCCTATGTCCTGCAGGTTTCTGGAATACACAAGCAACACAGCACCCAAAACACAGTAGTGGCACATGGCAAGGTCCCCTGCCCAGAAGAGAAAGATGTTGTCCCTAATACACAGGAGCTAGATGGGATTATGAAAATAGTGCCATTACCAGCACCTCTGTAACAAAGTGCTAGAAAGTTCTAGCCCAACTCTTCTCAAAGTAGGTCAGCAGTGGAGACAAATACAGTCTCCAGCAGTGGATGAATCACAGAGCAACAGAATAACCTATATATTGTGATAAGCCAGAGAGGGCCTCAGGGGGGCACACAGCAGGAGGCAGAAGAGCTATAGGAATCCTTGGGAGTCAGACTGGTTGAGTGATAGACAGCAGAAGCTGGTGGTAAATGAAAATCAATCAGAGGAGAGAAAGATAATTAATGGACCTTGGGGGTCAGTTCTGGGGCCAGCTCTGTTCAACATCTTTAGAGTGATATTGTGGAGGGTTTAGTGGGGGGAAGTTTGTCTTTGTTTTGTTTTTTTTTGCAGGTAACACAAAGATCTCCAGCAGAGTAGATGCCCTTGAGGGAGTAGACAAAATGGGACGTGATCTAAGAAGGCTTGAGGAGGTTCTAAATCTTGCAGTAAGATTCAGTGCAAAAAAAAAAAATGCAGTTATGCATTTTGGGTTTAGGAATCCAAAAGAATTGTATGTTGATGATGGGGGGGAAAGAGACTGATGTGCACAGATTGGCAGTGATATTGTCTGACGATCTGAAGGCAGAGAAGCAAGGTGACAAGGAGGTGACTAGGGCCAGATGAGTGCGGGACTGCATAGAGAAAAAGGCCTCCCCTGGACTACCGCCGATATCTCAGAAAGGACATGGAAAGGCCAGAGACGGTCCAGAGAGAGGCAACCAAGATGAGGCACGGTTTGTATCAGAAGCCCTGTGAGACGAGACTGAAGGACTTCAATGTGTATACCTTAGAAGAGAGGGGAGTTGTGGGGAATAAGACAGAGACATTTAAATACCTGAAAGATGTTTAAAAAATACATAAGCAACAAATCGTTTCCAATGGAAAGGTAGCTGTAGCACTAGGGCTTGATTCAGGAATAATGTCATAAAGTTGGGGGGGTTTTTCACAGAGAGGTTGATGAATTGCCTTTCAGGAGGAAGTGGTGGCAGGGCTGGTGCCAGTTGTTTTGCTGCTCTGTGTGAAAAATTACTGTGCTGCCCCCCCCCCCCCCCCCCCACCCCGATTCATTCAGTGCCTGTCCCGGGCCTATCAAATAAAGCCCAGCTCCGTCCTGCAATCTATAGAGTCGACGCAAAAAAATCAGCGTGGAAAACAGGCGTTCAGTGCTGCATGCCTGCTTTCCTAAAGCATGCCCAGCACTTCCCCTGGGCCCGAGATTGAATATTTAAATGAGGGGTCGCTAGGGACAAATGTGTGCCCCCTAGCACCGCCTTGGCAGTGGGCGCCCAGGAGAAGTCGGCTGTCAGCGGGTTACGAGCGTCCGTTTCTCTAACCTGTGCACAGCCACGGGTTAGGAAAAGGGACGCTCGATAATCGAGCGTCCCTTTTCCTAACCTGACCACCGGCACAGTTTTGTTTTGTTTTTTTTTAAATGTTTTGGTTCCTCGGACTTAATATCACCACAATATTAAGTCAGAGGATGTACCGAAAAGCAGTATTTTCTGCTTTTCTGTACACTTTTTTTGGGTTGCTCAGAAATTAACACCTGCTCTGGGGAGGCATTAATTTCTGAGCGTAAAAATGTGCGGGTCAGGTGCACATTTTTTTGGGATCTGGAGAGGATAGCTAATAGCCGCGTGAACAATCATTTGCATGTGATGAGTGCTATTAGTTTTGCGGGGCGGAGGGGTGGGGCTGGACGCACGTTTTGGACGCGCTAATCCCCTTCTAGCGTAAGCGGTGGTGGATACGTCCAAAACGCACATCCAGCTACGGTCCCTATATATTTTAAAACTGACACATCCCCCACCCCCGCCACAGAACCCATGGATAAGGAAGTGTATTAGGTACCCTAGGCAGACTTACAGCCTTGCACACTTGCCAGCCCCGCATACACACACACACAATTAAATTATGCATTTATAACAAATTTTACATGAAAAAGAACTTTCAAAAGTACAGTCTGCTGAGGCAAAAATATTACTTGCAACATTCATATTATATTTACATGCACTGCTGTGGTACCAACCAGAAAACTCTGCAAAAAAGACACGTGGAGTTCCTATGGAATTAGATTTATTGTAATGCATGCTAGGTGTGGGCTTGGCCCTCAGAAAGCCTTGAATAAATGGAATTACCATTACAATATACTAAACCTCCCATACCAAAACAACCCTAACAACCTTATCTATGAAAAGGCCACACTGCACATATTACACCAGGCCCTAGAACACCAATAAAACTCTTATTAGGAAACCAGGCTGCCTTAGATCCCTTCACAGAAATTAAATGCCAGCAAAATACCTCACCTCGGTCACATATGCCGAACACAGAGAGACCCTCACCAAATAAAGAAAAAAGAGATCAGAAAGTATAAACAAAAATGTGCTGAGAAGAACTGAACTGGAACCCACAACAAGCCAGCCTCTATATGCAGAGCAATAATGGAAAAACAAACATTACCATTTTTCATAAAAACATTAAATAATAAAATCAAGAAACAATAAAATAATCATAATAATAAAAGAATATTCATAAAAAGAATATTTAAAACCAGTTAATGAATAGAATATAAAAAATGTCCCAAACACCAATAAAATATTTCAAAATCTGATGAATAAAAAATCCAATTAAAAATATTCTATTCTCCCCCCTCCCCCCCCAAAAAAAAATTTTCAAAAGAGCAGAATCATAAAATTACAAACAATAATTAAAACTAATAAGGATTTTAAAATCTGCTCTCCATACCTGGGATCAGATTTTCAGTCTGCCTGAGTTTGCCATGGATTGGGAGAGGTAGGGCCGCACAAATTTTATCTTCTCTCTCACACACGTGCACAATAACACATTCATTCTCTCACACACTCCCTCTCTGTAACATACACAGGCTCCCTCTCCCTCACAGATACATTGTGTGCGTGCTTGTGAGAGTCTATATAGGACACATTGGCTCTCACAGGCACAAAACATACACAAACACACAAGCTCTCACACAGACACAGGTTCTCACACAGACACACACACACGCACATAGAAACAGGCTCTCAGAAACACACAGGCTCTCACTCATTCATACATACATAATAGCTCACACACATGGTCTCCTGTTATCATCGGGCCATGGCGGGATGAGCTCCACCACAGCCCTGCAGGCCTCCTGCTATCTTCGAGCCGTTCGGCCCACCAATCTTCCTGCTTGGGGGAGGTGGAGGGAGCGGAAGCTGTGCGTGGGCGTGAGCACACCCATACCCATACATGGAAGATGGACCTCTCTTTTGGTCGCCGGCGCTCTTTCCTTCTTCAGCCGCCGGCTGCTTAGGCTCCACCAGCGGCCCACAGCCTCTCCTGCTGCCGCCAGCCCGCTGCCTCCCTGGGTGTGCCGCCCCATGCAAATGCACGGTATTGCACATGCGGTCGCACCGGGCCTGGGTGGTGGAGACAAAACCAGTAAGAGATTTCAAAGAGCAGTGGGATAACTGCAGAGGAGACAGAGGATGGGAACAAAGCACTAGGTAGCCTGCACGGAGTAGCAGTGATACGATGGCTGCTTTGTGTTTCCAGGAATGCACTGGGGGAACCTGCATGGAGCCGCAGTACCAATCCCATACTGCACTGAGCAGACTGGGTGGGCCATTTTGATCTTCATCTGCCATCATTAGGGACCTTCATTTCCAGTTTTAATTTTATTTTACCTGGGAATTTATTGTTGTTTTATTAAAACAAGAACAAAAATGGGAGAAATCAGTGGGGGAAAAATGACTTGTCATTTTTCCAGGTAGACATAATGTTTGTTCTTATTGTAATATACTCTGATTATATTCTCAGGAAAAGTAAAATAAAAGCTGAAAATGAAGGTCCCCGGCCATTGTTTACTATGTTCCCCACACCCATGCCCTCCCTGTCTTGCACACCCATGCCCTCCCTGTCTTGCACACCCATGCCCTCCCTGTCTTGCACACCCATGCCCTCCCTGTCTTGCACACACATGCCCTCCCTGTCTTGCACACACATGCCCTCCCTGTCTTGCACACCCATGCCCTCCCTGTCTTGCACACCCATGCTCCCCTTCTCCCCAGTCCCAGTGGTCGGGAGGACTGACCTTGAGGCACTGAGGAGGGTTCCCAGGCTTGTGACGCAGCTCGGCTCAGCTCTTCTCTCATTTCACCAAGGTTGCCTTGATGTCATTAGAGAAACGAGATAATGCAGCAGAAATGTAAAGTCCCACAGAGGCGAGACCAGACCACGTCTTTTGTTTAGAGAGGAAGGGAAACTGTTCATCATAACTTGTAAATCAAATGTAACTTAAAGGGTTGTTGTAACAGCGAATCTGATTACAGTACATTCCTGTACTGTAACACTAGAGGAATTGCCCAATGTTCCTATAACCCCCCCCCCCCACCCTGGTACTGTAACACTAGAGGAGACCCCCTGCCCTCCACCACCCTCCAGTCCCCTCTCACACATCTAATATTAGATGGAGCACTGACTAACTAAAGCTCAGAGATTGGACTCTGTGACAGCAGCACAGGGAGTCACCTATACAGTTGGTGGCAGAGCTGGGATTCATACTGAAGACACAGCAGTTCTCCCCTCCCCCAGCACCAGCGGGCGGTCCCTGTCTTTGTCTGATGATCTGTGGCTCTGTTGCAGGTGTCAGACCTGGAATCTCAGGGGGGCCCAGCCCCTGCCGCAGAGGGCCGGAAGGAGCAGCTCGGCCGCACCCTGGAGGACATGGAGAGCCTACTCAGGGCCAAAGAGGAGGTAGGGCATGGAAATGGAGCAGGATGAATCCTCCTGATTTCAGCCGGACTCTCACCTCCTGCACTTCAGCCGAGGCGCTGTTCTATACAGGCCCCTCCCCACAGATCCACAGGCCTAGTATTCCTTCCCCAAAAAAACCCCATGTAAATGTAAAATTCCAAACAATGTTAGGATGGGAAAGAACGACGGCCAGAAAAGGAAGCAAGAGAGTGCAGAAGGAGGCAGGAAGATATTTTGATCATAGCTCTGGGTTATTTTATCCCAGGTAGAGTTGTGAACAAGGCTGCACTGCCAGGCATTATTTAAGCACTGGGCAGACGCAGCACTTGTCAGTCCTTGAGCTTCCAAGGCAGGCATTACTGAGCCAACAGCAGTTGACCCCGGCGAAGCAGCCCCCGCCCTTAAGATGTCATTTATCACCTCCAGCCTCCTAGAATAAAACCCTTTTGTATTTTGTGTCCTTGAATTTAGGAAATTTGTGTGCTGAAGAACCAGAAGCCGGATGCCCAGGACCTGGAAAGCGAGAAGGAGGCTATGCTTCAGAAGCTGCAGGTATTTTATGCCTCTCCATCATGTCTTTTCTCAATCTGCGTTTGTAGCCTAGGGGGATAAAGCAGAGAGGTGAGATGCACCTGAAGCTCCAGGTTCCAATCCCACAACTGGCAGCAGTTTGGTCTTCTGCAAGCTGCTCGACCTCCGCCTTGCCCAAGCCTTGTAACTTGTAAGTGTCATGGTAGGGACATTTTTGGATTGTTTGGAAGAAGTGAGTCACATGCACCAGCCTTGCACTGAAATTTGTGCCACTGAGCCAAAAAGCATCCCTCTCTGTGGCAAAATGAGAGGGACTCTTTCACACTTTCTCCAAAGGCAAAGAGAGTCAGCAACTGCCTTGCATGCACTTACTCGTTTGTGCTTTCTCTCATGCATTCACACAGGCACATAGACACACATACATTCCAGGCACATACTCACGTTACAGACACACTGTCACTAGAGGTACTCTCACTCTCTCACACACACTCATGTCCTCTCTCTGTCACACACATACACATATATACTTCTCTTATGTACAGTACATACACAGACAAGCATGCTCTAACATTTCAAATACAATAATTTCCTCTCTCTCTCACACACACACTTGTTACAAACCCTTTCACTTCAGACACATGCTCAGACATACACATTCCCTCTATTACAGAGATACACTTACTCTAGACACACATTCACAACCTCTCACACACGCACACACATGCTCTCCCAGTCATTTTAAAGACGCACATACACACATTCACATTCATAATCTCTCTCTCTCATACACACACTCTCACTTTCTCTCTCCCACTCATTTTCCAGACACACACACACACATACTATGGACACACTCATAATCTCTTTCTCATTTACACACACTCATTCTCTCTCTCCCACTCTTTCCAGACACACACACACACACTATGGACACACTCATAATCTCTTTCTCATTTACACACACTCTCACTCTCTCTCTCCCACTCATGTTACTGCCACATCCTCACTAAAGACACGCATTCACTTCCTCTCTCCTCTCCATCCTTCTCTCTTTCTTTGCCCCTCTCTCCCCCTTCATCCTTCTCTCTGTCTCTCTCTTTTCATCCCTTTCTTTCCTCTGTTCTTTGTAGAAACCAAAATGTGTTTATCTCATGAATTATAGAATCTGAACACATCTTAACGTCAGGCTTTCAGACACAAGAAGTAATCAGATCTTTTTTTTTTTTTTCTTTTATAGTTTTTTTCCAGCTTGGGATGGTTTCTTGCATGCTACATTCCTGCTGCTACACCTTCAGATACACTTTTTTTAACTCCACACATCTTGAGGGGATCGCTGCCTTACGTTTGGTTCCTTGGCACTGGGTGGCCGTGTCCATGCATGGCATGCAGCGGTGGTTTGCATGGGGCTGATTGTTTAAGAGTGTTAGGGTGCACTTGGGAAAGAGTCAGATCTCAGTTGTCAAAAGCTTCATCAAGTCCAGTATAATAACGCTGCCCATGTTCAATCCTATCCCCTCAGTTGTGCATCTCTCTGGGTTTTTCATTTTTTTTGTTTCATGAAATGTAACTGTGTGTGTGTGGGTGTGTGTGCATGCAGCTGGCCTCTTGACTTGCTGATGTTGCTTGGGCTGGGATAGCAACCTTCCCAGAGAGGAGAGAGGCCCAAACAACAGACAGTGTTATGGGATCCCCTGGGCCAGCCTGCGGTGCTGATCCTCTCTGGAATAACAGCAGAGACAAATACAAGTTCAACAACAACAACAGCAGCAGCAGCAGGGCATGAAGCATGGCAGAGGCTCCTGTGTCCTCCCTCATGATGTAGTTTGCCTAAGCCTGACCCAGCAAGAATTTTATAGGGTTATCAACAGCAAGCCCCAATCCTAATTTCAAGTACTTTTCTTCCTTGGAAGGCATCTGATAGTAAATTTCATGCTGACTCTCCCCTCCCCCCCCCCTCCAGAGGGCACTTCTGCCAAGCCAGCTTGGAAAGCCTCTAAGGAAACGAGAAATTTATGGGTAAATTAATAAGTAATGGTTTGGAATGTGCTTCAGCGTAGTGCAGGAGGCGCTGGCCGTAATGAGTGCCCTGGCTTGAAAGGCAGAGAGAGAGAGGAGGGAGGATTCGAGAGCTGCTGTACCAACAGGAAGCTCGCTTTCCAGGCACTGCTTAGCCCCCTCCCAAAAGCCCTGGTCAAAAGGCAGTGATGCTGCGGCATCTGGCTGCTACTCTTAGTAAATCGGTGCCTTGTTTGTGTTATTGGGGCAGGGTTTGCTTCTCTGGTAAACTGGCCCCCTTTTTTTTTTCTCAATCTGCGTTTCTTTTGGTAAATCCGCACCCTGACAGTGTTATCACTGAAGGGTGCTTGCCTTTTCATGGTTATGAGTGCAGCGTGCATCCCTTTGGTAAACTGATCCCTTTTCGGTATTATGGATGCAATTGGCCACCTTTTAGAATTCACTAATTCCCTCCTTTAAGTAACCAAATTTCTCAACGAGACTGCATAGGCACTTGTCTAGCCTTGCCCAGAGAACAGGAACCGAGAGTTCCCATTTCACAGAGGAAGTCCACCATTATATTTCTCTTTTTTTTTCCTTATTCTAGCGAGAGATGTAATTTGCCCAAGGTACTGAGTGGAAACGTAACCCTGGCTTCCCTGGTTCAGGGCCCATTGCCCTAACCACTAGGCTCCTCCATGCCAACATTCTGCCTTTACTTTGTAATTACTGTTTATTAGGTGTTGTGAGTACACATACTGCAATGCAGGAGAAGATAAATGATCTGATAATGAGCTCCTTGCCAACAACAATGTTTGAGTCCTTGGAAGTTAAGGGTTTTGCTGAAAGGCATGGTAATTGGTGGCAGGAGTGGGATTAGAATCTAGGTCTTGTTCTTCCCTCACTGCCACTATTATTGCACCCCAGCTGAGAGAGTTTACTAATACTTTTTGGGTGTTGCTTATGGAGGGGTTTTTTTTTTTGTTCATTTCCTGAGAACTTTGTGCATTTTTCCCTCACAGGAGACTGAAGGCCAGAATGCGGAACTGGAGAGGAGGCTGCTGCGTGCGGAACAGGCACTCTCCCAGTCCCTCTCCGAGCGAGACCGTGCACAGAGTGAGGTCAGCAAGTTCTCACAGTTGCTGGACACCAAGATCTTTGAGCTGAGCGAGCTGCGGCAGGGCCTGGCTAGCCTGGTGGAAAACAACTGAGCGCCAGACTGTGGAGCGGTCATTGCTCTCCGGCTGCAAAGGGGTGCGCAGGGTGCTGGAGCCTCTGCTTGGCCCGAAGAAGGCAGGAGCACTCTGCTCACTTTGAGACTCACTGATGTTCAGGTCTAGAGAAGGAGCTTGTCGGCACTAGCTGCAGACATCTGCATCAGGCTCTGTTGCATAATGGGATATGTGGAAAGGATTTGTGGGTAACAGTAGAACACAATATTTAGGAGATCCTAGATTAGATGATCTTTGCTTGCATTGATGAGGCTAATTTTTAGAAAACCTAGTGATAAACCATTCTACTTTTTATACTTTAGTACACGGTTCGTTTGCAGGATGGATTTGCTTGGGGGGTGGGGGGGGGCAGGTGATAGGGAGAAGTAATTTTGATTTTACATTTCTGATAATGCAGAGGATCCCTTGGTGCCCTGAGATCCTGTCCCTAGGACATTTCTGACACACATAGGGAGTTAAAGACAATCCAGAAAGCACAAGTGGAAACAGCATTTCACCCAAGCCAGTGGGAAGAGTCTGTTGAAATACACAGCTGTAGGGGTATAGTGCTCTCATATAGTGCTATGCTTTGAAACATAAGTAACTTTTTTTTTAAAGTCATTTTATTTTTACTTTTAATTGATGTCTTGAGTCTGACATCTTCTTATCCGAGAGACACTTACAATGCAAGGTGTCCTTAGGAAGGTTCATTAAGGAGTTATACCCTTGGGAAAATGGAGACTGGTTTGCAGAACTCAGAAAGACACCTAAGGAGTGACTTCATGGTTCAGTTATTTTACGCCTCTCAAGGGTTTATAGTACTAGGCTATGTAGTGCTACTTCCCATTTCAGCACATTGGGTTTTCTTGACGGGGCTGAATTGCTGCAGTGAATATCTAAGCCTGCCAAAGTGCAAAATATCCAAACAAAAGTGACCACCACGAGTGTCTCTGCTCTGCGGCTGCCTACAGCAGTGCTGAGTCTCCTGTGGCTTGTGCTGGAGCCTCTAGCAAGATGAATTTAGGAGGCTGACTGGGCTCAGTGCCCTTTTATATAGTGTTGATACGCAGTGCTGTACAGCAAAAGTACAGACACACAAGGAACAAGTAACACAAGTCAAACTAGTACACTAATTGAAGGATTCTCCATCACAAAGAGTCTACAGTCTAACCTGAGTGCGACTGGCACCTGCTTGAAAAAAGACTGGTAAGGAGATAATTTGTGAGTGCTCAGTTTTGTTTTCTATAAGATCATCAGGCCGCCTTCAAGTGCCTCTCCAGTGCTACATGACACATCAGGGAAATGAGGTCGATGACCAATATGTGTGGCTCTGCTCTTGCACTACCTGTTCTCTCCTGGAGAGCTGACATCCCTTGTCTACCCTCTGAGCGTCAGACCCGAGTGAAACTGGATAGTGGTCTCTATTTACCCCTGATCCCACTGAATGGGAGAGCTGGTGAGCCTGGTTTTGTTCAATGACATTGCAATCAGGGACACCCATGAAAGATGAGGAATGGTGGCCTATGGGTTAGAGCAATGGGCTCATAGTGAACAAAACCCAGCTTCAAATCCTGCTCTCCTACTGATACTCCTTGACCTTGGACAAATCACCTTCCTATTGCCTCAGTTGCCCACTTAGATTGTAAGCTGTTTAAGGCAGGGACATATCACCTGATTACACCCAGCAGTGCTATCAAAATGATAAATATTATTATGCAAGGCAAAGCTTAAGAGACAGGGATTTATATGTGCATAACACAGCCTGCCTCATGTAGGACAGATCCCTAGGCACAATGGTGTCCTCCATGCTCTATCTTCAGATATTCTCATTTGGGTTTTGTCAGCTTTTACTGTAGGATTCACGGGTCCCTCTACCTCAGCTTGCTACAATGTTTGATGATAAATTCTTGGAAAAATTTGCACAAGGTCAAAAATAATCTAAGCAGACGGAATGTGTTGTGGCAGAGAGAAAGGATCGTGAACTACTCCCAGATCCTCTCTGATTGTTTTGCTATCATGTCCCTGCATAAGGCCTTCTCACAGACTGGATTATGCTGTGGAATTCACGGTTTTTTTGGGGAAGTTTCACTGTGATTTTTGCAGCACAAAATAAAAGGTCCCAAGCAAGGGGATTTAGCCTATCACATGACTAGCTTAGATGAAAATTCCGTACCTTCTTATTCTGTGACCAGTGTGCGCCAGGGTGAGTGCATGGAGATTAAGAGTGACAAGTGACGTTACCTCCTCTACAAGACTTTTCTGCTTACTCCTTTTAATCTAGATCTCATCAGAGACCTATCAGAGACAACAGGCCTCCAGCTTTCTCCCCCTCCTGCCTGTTTTCTCCTGCACCTTCTCCCCCCCCCCACATACAGATGCAAGTGCTGCAGTACCAGACTCACCCATAGACTGCAAACTGCTTGCTCTTTCAGGAGCTTCTCACAATACTAGTTTTTCACCACTAGAGGTCACCATAAGAGCTAAACTTAACAATAGGAATGTATGCCCCACTCTTTCCCCTGGAGGGTGTTAAGTCTGCAGCGTGAGTATGTGCCCAAATAGGGACTGGGACCCAGGCTCCTGCCATCCAAACAATGAGGGATCAAAAAGACTCATATTTTAAACTAATAGACCCAGGGGGTCCCCAAACTGTGGTCCAAAGGCCAGATGCAGCCCTTGGCTGAAAATCATCCAGCCCTCGGCGGCAGTGGCAGAAGGAGCTTGATCTGGCCCTCAGCCGCAACCACCGAAGGAGCTTGATCTGGCCTGCCTCGCCAGCAGTGCATTCCGCTGCTACTGCCAGCTCAGCTACTTGAAGCTGGCAATGCAAGTGGCAGCATGTCGGAGCAGAGCAGGTGGAGCAGGCCAGTGTAAGACCATTACTGATTGCATTATTCAGTGCTGCTTGTGCAGATGGAGTCACTCGGGCTGAAAACAGGGAGGAGAGGCTGCAGCATTAGCCATAAGGTGTTTATGGGCACAGCGGGGAGTAGTGCAGGCCATTGGGCAAGGCCAGATTTCAGATCTTGGTGCCCACTGGCAGAGCGCCATGGCGGCGTCCCTTTCAAGCTGTGCCAGTACATGGTCCTAAAGCAAGCAGAGGCAGGTTCCCCTTTGGCCTGGATATTTGGCGCCCTATGCGGTTGCCTGTGCCTAAAACCAGGCCTGGTCAGCGGGAGGAAGGCGCTGGCAATAAGGAGCCATGGGCTCTGCAGGACTGCCAGGTAAGGCTGGTGTTTTCTGGAGTCCCCACCATCTCTTTGGAGCTGTAGGGTTGGGGGCCTGGGCATCATCCCTTACGTTTGGAGGCTCAAAGTGCAGAAATCTTCATTATTATAACCCACATACCAAGACCGAGTGTCTCTCCCTGGATGAGGGTTTCCAGAAGGAGCTTTTCTGCTCACAAAACAAAATCTGCCCTGTTTCAAGAGAGGATACTGAGAGGAAGGGAAAAGGAAGAAGAGGTTGGAGAAAGGGATGAGAAAGACAGAGAGAGGCAGCAAACATGCAATGTGGGGTGTCAGCGAGAGGAAGTGCTGCACATACAGACAAACCCTCCATCCATCCACTGTCTGCTTCCCTGGGTATTGGGGAAGAGGGGAGGATTGCCAAATGCTATGTGTTACTTGCACTATTATTTGCCACACCCCTACACCACTGTCTCCCTCCCCCAGCATTTCAAATCATCAAAAAACGCCTGACAGTTTTCTCCCTTCAAAATCCCCTCAGCAGACAACTTCTGAGAAGCTCTCTGCCTCCATCCTCCACCTCGCGGACTCTGAAGAGGACTCCCAGCATCTGCTCGGTACTTTCAGTGATTTAAAAGGTCTCGTGTGGCCTTTACTTGAGAAGTTTGGAAACCTCTGTAATGGACCTTTTTTTTTTTTTTTTCGTGGGGGAACTTGAGAGGAAAATTGGGAATAATACCCAACAAAGCTGAGAAGGACCTGAGGCAATGTTGGGAGGAAATTGTTTATAGAAGGCAGTTCCAGCACTAGCTGATTCATAATTAAGCTAAAGCTTTGCTAATTAATCAGCACAAACTGCCAGCACTGTTCTTTCCTGAGTCATCCTCGCTGAAGCACAGACGGGAACGGGAGATGAGGGCAGGCTGACAGGGATGGGGGGGCTATGGGGTCAGCTGTCTCATTACCTTAGCATATCTTCTGCTTTTAAGCAGTGTTAGGAAGGCTTCCGCACTGCACAGTGCATTTTGCTTCTCCAGCGTCTTGTGATAGGGGAGGCAGCGGGGGCTGGAATCGCTCTTCTTCTTGTAGAGATCCCCTTCCTTCGGCCCTGGTTCTGTCCAGCTTCTTCCTGGTTAGTGCTTTGAATCCTGGGAATGCGGGGTTGAAATGCAATATGACCAAGTATTCGGTATCTGCAGTCCAGCTGGGACAGAGGGTGGAAGACAGCTGAATAAGAAACCTCTTTCTTTGCATGGGTTGGAAGGAGATTGCCCATGGGGAGAGTGTATTTCAGAGCGTATGCCTTGCACTTTTCACTGTTTGGGGGAGGAAGTAGGGTGATCCGACTTTCCAGTGTGAGGGACATTTTGGAATGTGTTGTGGAAACAAGAGACCCATCATAAGGCCCCACTGACACGCACTGGACTCAGAGACATGCAGCCAGCTCTGATACACTCACTTTGTCTTCAAAGAATAGGAGCTGCAGGGAAGAAAATGGCCTTTTTTTTTTTTAATATGAGGGACTGTCCCTTTAAATACAGGAGAGCTGGAAGCCCTAGAAACCAGGATTCCCTTGTCCTGCTCCGAGTTGGTTAGGGAAACGTCATTGGGCCTGTCCAAATTTCTCTGGCCTGTTCTTCCTCCTGCTCAGGGAATGGAGACCTCTAAGGTGGTTCCTTCTTTGAGCTCCTCTGGACACTTAGCTCCAGTGGGCTGATCCAGGCCCGAGTCCGCTGTAGGTGGTGCCAGAGGGTTGAAATAACTGCTTCCAACACAAGCAACTAGGACTTGAGTTCAGAGGAACAAGTTCTGAATGGAAAGAGAGAATCAGCCGGAGATTCCACCCTAAAATGTTGGATTCCCCTCTCACCCTACATGAACACAATTTAAGTTGTAATAGCAACAGTGAAAGGATTGCAGAGTCTGGGGCGTGCCTTTCCTCCAAACAAGTCCATTCAACATCCCTGCACTTCAGAAGCAAATATCTAGCAATGATGGAACCTCCCTTATGGTAAGAGATGAACTGCAGCAGATGACTGATCAGATCTTTTTTTTTTTTTTTTTACTGCCAGGCCAGCAGGAGGCACCTTCATTATGGTTGAGGAGAGGAGCTGCTGGTTTTAGAACTGAAGTTTACTGAGTTGGCCAGGGCCCTTTGCCTCATAACAAACTCATAGGGGGGAGGGGAGAAATCAGATTAGGTTCTTTTTAACCAACCCCTCACCCAGCCCCCAGGTGAAACTTTTAACAGAAGGCATGGGGATAACTTGCATGGAGGGGCAGTTACTCCCCTAAACAACTTGCTGGGCAGACTGGACGGACCATGTGGGTCTTTATCTGCCGTCATGTTACTGCATTCTGCTAATGCGGGATGCAGACCCTTGTACCTGAGAACACGTTGAGACAGACCAGGCCAGGCTCAGAGACCTGATTTGGGGCTCATTGGTTAACATGGAGGCCTCCACAGGTTAACCCTGAGTCTTTTTATATATATATAATTATATATATTGTTGTGTTTGGTGGCTTGCACCTCCCGCGAGCTGCCGCACTCACCTCCAGACCTAGGCCCTCCGACACTGAGGAAGACCACCTGCCGGAGACTCAGTGCGTCTGCGCACTCCCCTCCTTCTGCGGAGCAGGAGTGCCGACACTGCCTCTCTAGCTCAGGTGGCAGGCCGGCTTGCTCTCCCAAGGTCTGATGCCACAGTCTCAGGCTCTCTTCTAGATGCGTGCGTGCCCGATCCTGCCCTTTTTGAAAGGGCCAGTGGTAGGAACGGAAGCCTGGCACCTACCGATGACATCACTACCTGGGCATTTAAACTTGGCTCCTGCTTCAAGTCCCTGTCTCGGCAATAGGTCGACTATCCTCTGGTAGTGCTATTTGCCTCTTTGTTGTTCCTGTGGTCCTGCTGCTGTCTCCATCTTCTGTTCCTGGTTCCTGTTTGGCAGCCTTCGTGTGTCCTGTTTGTCCAAGCGTCTTCTCCTTCATGGTCAGTCGCCGTCTTTAGTCTCCTTGCTTTTCTCCTCTTCATCTATCTTCAGCTTCTCCTGGTGGTCCCTTGTCCTCCTGTTTTGTGTTTTGGATTGGACACCCAGCTTGACCTTGGTTCTGGACCCAGACGCTGCTGACTCTCCACTTGCTCCTGAACTTGGACCTCGCCTCGCTTGTGACAAAACTCTGTCTGTTTCTGACCCCTTGCATAGACCAAGTCTCCGAGTTTCTCTACCTGCCTTTTGATCTTTGGCCTGGATCATATCATCTTGCATTCTCAACCTGCCTTGGACCTCTGCCAGGGTCATTCCACAGAAGCCCTCCAAGTGCCTCAGACATCATCTTTCCATGCTCAGGAACGTCCCAGCTTCCCTATGGCGCTGGCTTCCAACACCAGCACCCCTACAATCCTCCAGCACAGAGGCCTGCACCTAAGAGCAGCCAGCCCCGGCACCCAAGGGCTCAACCTAAGGGGAATGTGAGTTGGTATTGGCAAAGCTCCAGTTGGACCTCTGCTTCAGCCAGCTCCACCTGCTGATGATGGGGACCTGCAGGGCTTCTCCCCGCAGATAGTGCCAACTCCCCCTCAGCCTAAGGGTCCACTTTGCCAACAGATTGCCGAGGACATGGACCCAGTGGTGGTCTCTGCCCTGCAGGCCATTCTGGGTTTAGCACAGAAGATCCAGGAGCAACAGCGCTTCCTTGAAGTTCTGCTGGCCTCCACGAAACTTCTCAATGCCTGCCTAGACTCCTCAGCACCACTAGGAGTTCTGATACCCCCTACGCCAGCACCTGCTGCTTGTACAGTGCTTCCATGTCCCACCATTCCGCTGCCCGCTGCACCTTGCTATGCCGAAGAACCAAGGCAGTGCCGGGGTTTTGTTAACCAGGGATATATGCACTTTGCTCTTCAGTCTGCATGGTTCCTGGATGACTTGGTAAAGACAACATAAATCCTCTCTTTCCTGAATGTCAAAGCTGTAGCTTGGGCTTCCCCCCTGTGGGAACGCTCTGACCTAATCCTACTGGACCTTCAATGTTTCATCACGACCTTTAATACCACGTTTGATGACCCTGGTCGCCAGGCCACTCCTACATCTCTGCCAGGGAGCTTGGTCCCTCTTTGACTATGCCATTGAGTTCTGGACCCTGGCCACATAACTCAACTGGGGAGAGGACTGCCTCCGTTCCATCTTTTTAGATAGATTATCACCCCGCATAAAGAGTTGGCAGCCTGGGAACTCCAGGAGTCTCTCAAAACTTTCATTGACCTGACCGGCCGGATTGACCATTGCTTCCAGGAATGTAACCAAGAGTTTCAAACTCCCATGAGATGTGTGGCTGTGGCCAGCCACCCTCAACATCCGTCATCTCCCTTGGCGACTCCTCCTTTGCTCAGTACCTGCTCTGAAGATCCAGATGCAACTTGGGCGTGGATGTTTGACCCCTGAGGAGTGCCTATGGCACCGGCACTCTGGGGTCTGCCTCTACTATGGCAGTCGGGCCACCAAATCGCACGCTGCCCAGAGAAGCTGGTAAACTCCCAGGCCTAGGGTGCAGCGAGGAGCTGACCCTAGGCCTTTCTTTTCCGGCTCCCCCATTAACCCTTCCAGTGACAATCTCCATGGGCAAATAGTAATTTACCACCGTGGTCCTTGTGGACTCTGGGGCAGGAGGGAATTTTCTTATGCAGGCCCTTGTAGATCACCTCCAGGTACCCAAAATCTCATGCCCAGTTCCACTGGTCCTTTCTGCTATCCACGGGGATGCACTTCCGGGTAAGATTACCCACACCACAGTTCAAGTGAAAATACGTGCCAGCTCCCTCCACATCAAGCACCTGGCGTTCCATGTCATTGACCAGGCCATTCATCCCATGGTCCTTGGATTACCTTGGCTACAGCAGCATTCATCTCAATTTGACTGGACCTCCCTGCAGCTTTCCCAGTGGGATCCCAATTGTTACAACTCGTGTCTGGAAAAAGTGGAGACCTCGCAAATCCTCTCAGCGTCTGCTGTCTTGGCTGGCTTTCCCCCGCAGCCCCACAGTACGTGGGATTCGCCAACATTTTTTCAAAGAAAAAGGCTGATTCCTTAACTCCTCACAGAGAGTATGATTGTGATATCGAACTGCTACCCTACGCCAAGCCACTCTGTGGGAGGGTATATCCTTTGTCTCTTTCTGAAACGAAAGTGATGCCTGAGTGCATCTAAGAGAACCTGGACAAGGGGTTCATCCATCACTCCACTTCTTCGGTAGGTGCTGGATTCTTCTTTATGGGTAAAAAGGACTGGTTGCTCCACCCCTGCATTGACTATCGGGGCCTACATGCGATTACAAAAAAGGACTGCTACCCCTTGCCTTTAATTTTGAAATTATTTGACCATCTGCAGCGACAAAAATCTTCTCCACACTGGACCTCCAGGGGGCTTACAATTTAATCTGCATCCGACACAGCGATGAGTGAAAGTTGACCTTCAACACAAGAGATAGTCACTAAGAGTATCTGGTGATGCCCTTTGGTTTGTACAATGCCCCGGCCGTCTTCCAAAACATGATCAATGAGATCTTATGGGACTTTCTCTATGAGTGTGTTGATGTGTACCTCAACGACATCCTAATCTTTTCCAAGGATCTCGTGTCACATCACCAGGATGTCCGCTGCATACTCCAACATCTTTGTGACAACCAACTATATGCTAAACTTGAAATATGTCTATTTGAGAGAGAAAATCTTCCCTTCCTTGGTTACATCATCTCCAGTACAGGTTTCAACATGGATCCCGACAAACTCAAGAGTATTCAGGATTGGCCTCAGCCAAGTGGGCTACGAACCCTGCAGAGATTCCTGGGCTTCAACAATTATTACAGATTTTCATTAACAACTACTCTAAGATCGTTGTGCCTCTTACTGCCCTTACATGGAAAGGGGCTAACACTAAGCTCTGGCCTCCATAGGCCATAACGGCCTTTCAAGATCTAAAGGCCACCTTCCTGCAGAAGACCTGCCTTCATCACCTGGATCCCACACATCTCTTCGTTGTCGAAGTGGATGCCTCCTCTGTGGGGGTAGGGGCCGTCTTAAGCCAGCATTCCTCCAAGGGCTTCTTACATCACTGTTCTTTTTTTTTTTTTCCAAAAATTCTCCCTGGCGGAGCACAATTATGACTACTGATGCTTTGTATATAGTTGTTATGTATGTTTATATTTATAGTTTTCACTATTTATTGATCTATTAATTTGCATTGCCTACTCCCCCTGTTATCTGTATTGTTATCGGTTATATGTAAGGGCGCTGCCCAAAAGTTTTTTGTTCTTTGTGAACCGATGCGATGTGCGAACGGCTATCGGTATATAAGAGACTTTAAATAAATAAATAAATAAATAAATAAATAGATAGATAGATAGATAGATAGATAGATAGATAGGTGATAGAGAACTTTTGGCAATCAAATTTGCTCTGAAAGAGTGGCGTCAATGACTGGAGGGAACTCAGCATTGCATAACTGTTGCAGACTGGGAAGCTGCAGTCTGGAAGTGGACCCTTGGGCCGATCTACCCCAAGGATAGGGTAGGCCGGGAGGCGGAGCCACAGGCCGTGGTATTCACCCGGGAACCAGGAACCCCCCAGGAGGAGCCCGTAGAGTCCTGGAACCTTGGGACTTAGGAGGACAGTCTGAGTCTCTATAGATGGAGAAGGCCTGGGCAGAGGTTATGATAAGAAAGTCCAGTAGGAACACTATAGTCTGTAGAGTGGCTGGGTCGGACGCGTACTGGAGCAGGCTGTAGACCGAGCAGGGTCTGCAGCGTGTTGTGGGCTGGAGCAAGTTGTGAGCAGGGACGGAGTCTTGTAGCGTGCTGTGAACTGGAGCAAGCTGTGAGCAGGAACAGAGTCTGTAGCTTGCTGTGAACTGGAGCAAGCTGTGAGCAGGAACGGAGTCTGTAGCGTGCTGCGAACTGAAGCAAGCTGTAACAGGACTGGAGTCTGTAGCATGCTGTGAACTGGAACAGCCGGTGAGCAGGAACGTGGACGGATCCAGGCCAAGGCAGGCGGCAGGCAAAGCGGAGTCAGGAACAGGCTGAAGTCAAAGGCAGGCGGCAGGCAAAGCGGAGTCAGGAACGAGCAGAAGTCAAGTCAGGAACGTGGAACAATCGTAGCGCAACTCAGAACTACTAACCAGTAGTGAACCTCGTTGCAAGGCAATGAGACGGTATCCGAACGCCGGTTAAATCAGGCTTGGGGCGTGGCGTCGTTAATCCAGGCGGGGCCAGACTTCCGGCGGCTGTGCGCCCATAGTGTGCGTCCTCACAGGAAGATGGGCTGGCAATGGCGGACGCCCCGAGAGACCGGCAGGGCCGCCGGGGCGGCGTTTCCACCACTGAAGGTAAGCACAGGGCAGAGCAGAGAGAGGGGAAGCGGTGGAGACCGCAACATAACTATTTACACCGATCACAAAAACTTAGAGCATCTCCATCAAGCCCAACATCTGAACCCCTGATAAGCTCGCTGGTCCTTATTTTTTGCCCGCTTCATCTCCGAGCTCAGATATAGGCCTGCAGCTAAGAATGCACAGGCAGATGCTCTCTTCTGCTCGTTTCTGACTCATGATACCTTAGAGCTGCTCAGACAGAGCATTGATCCGGCTCAGGTCCTTCTCGCCTCCACCATGTCCATTCCTCCAAGGAAGATGGTTGTGCCATGGAAAATTGTTAAGATGGTCCCATGATTCCCACGTTGCAGGTCACCCTCGACAAGCCTGGACTCTTGCGATGCTCCAACACTACTACTGGTGGCCCCAGATGCAGAGAGATGTCCAGGCCTATGTGGATTCTTGTCCCACTGCGCGCAGCAGAAACCATTAACAGGACAACCATGGGGCTGTTACAGCCATTTCCAGCCACCAGCAAACCCTGGACCCATTTGTCCACCGACTTCATAGTGGATCTTGCCCTCTCAAATGGCAACATGGTCATTTGGGTCAAAGGTGACTGCTTCTCTGAGTAGCTCATTTCATGCCACTTCCTAGCCCTCCCTCAGCCCCAGAGTTGGCCCAACTCTTCACCCAGCATATTTTTCGTCGTCAAAGATTACCCAGGTACATCGTATCTGACCAAGGAACCCAATTTACGGCCAAATATTGGCAATCCCTATGCAAGAAATTCAACATCTCAATGCACAGTCTAAATTGACCAATTGCACCTTGAAGAGTTTCCTATGAGCCCACACCAATGCCCATCAGGACGATTGGGCATCTCTTCTCCCTGGGGCAGAATTCTCTCACAATTTCTACTTTTGCACAGTCACGGGGTCTTTGCTCTTCCAGATTGTTTATGAGCAACAATCACGACCTCCTTTGTCAATTCCTTTGTCTGTCCCTTCATCTGTGGCATATATGATGGCTCAGAAGCTTCAAGAACTCTGGGGGCACATCTCGGAGATGCTGTGGATGGCAGAAGAGAAAGCTAAGAAGAACACCGGAGACCCGAACCACAGTTTAAGTCTGGCTCAGCACCCAGTATATTCGCCTCCAGATGCCTTCTATGTGCTTGGCCCCCTGATACGTCGGGTCTTTTCCAATCTTATGTTAAATGGGGCCAGTAACATACCAGCTATGACTGCCTATTTCTCAAGGCATCCATAACGTCATCCATAATTCTCTCAAGGCCCTTTAGGAAACCAGTGGAGCCACAAGAAGTCTCCTCAGGTGAGGGATGTTTTGAATATCCATCGACGAGGCAAGAGATGGAAGAATGTTATCTCCTGGGAGGGTTACGGCCCAGAAGAGAATACTTGAGAGCCTGCCTCCAATATTATGGACAAGAGCCTTCTCAGAGAATTCCACACATCTCCCCCAAGAATCCTAAATCCTCAGGGGGGTATAGAGGAGGGGGTGCTGTTGTGTTTGGCAGCTTGTGGCCTTCCGTGAGCTGCTGCACTTATCTCCAGGCCCGGGCTCCCCAACGCCAAGGAAGACCAACCGCCGGAGTCTCAGCATGTCTGCATACTCCTCACGTCCCGCGAAGCTGTAGCACTGACGTTGCCTCTCTCCTGCTCATGTGGCGGGCCACCGCACTTTTAGAGAGCCAGTGGTGGGAACAGGAGCCCGGTGCCCACTGATGACATTACCATCTGGGCCTATTTAACCTGGCTCCTGCCTCAAGTCCCTGCCTGAGCAATAGGTCGACTATCCTCTGGTAGTGCGAATTGCTTCTTCATTGTTCCTGCATTCCCGCTGCTGTCTCTGTCTCCTGTTCCTGGTTCCTGTATGGCAGTCTTCGTGTGTCCTGTTTGTCCCAGTGTCTTCTCCATCATGGTCAGTCTCCATTTTCAGTCTCCTCTTTGGTCTTCTCCTCTTCGTCTGTATTCAGCATCTCCTGGTAGTCCCTTGTCCTCCTGTTCTGTGTTCTGGATTGGACACCCGAATTGACTTTGGCTCTGGACCCTGACACTGTTGACTCTCCTCCTGTCCCTGACCTTGGACTTCATAAGAACATAAGAAATTGCCATACTGGGTCAGACCAAGGGTCCATCAAGCCCAGTAACCTGTTTCCAACAGTGGCCAATCCAAGTCACAAGTTCTGGCAAGTACCTAAACATTAGATAAATCACAAGCTACTGTTGCTTATTAATTACCATAATAGCAGTTTATGGATTTTTCCTCTAGAAACTTATCCAAACCTTTTTTAAACCCAGTTACACTAACTGCTGTAACCACATCCTCTGGCAACAAATTCCAGAGCTTAACTATGCGCTGAGTGAAAAATAATTTTCTTCGATTTGTTTTAAATGAGCTACTTGCTAACTTCATGGAGTGCCCCCCTGGTCCTTCTATTATCTGAGAGAGTAAATACTTTAACTTCTTCAAGTCTTTTCATGATTTTGTAGACTTCTATCATAACCCCCCTCTGTCGTCTCTTCTCCAAACTGAATAGCCCTAACTTCTTTAGCCTTTCCTCATAGGACAGCCATTCCATACCCCTTATCATTTTGGTCACCCTTCTCTGCACTTTCTCCAGTGCAACTATATCCTTTTTGAGATGCGATGGCCAGATTTACACACAGTATTCAAGGTGCAGTCTCACCATGGAGCGATACAGAGGCATTATGACATCCTCTGTTTTATTTGCCATTCCTTTCCTAATAATTCCTAACATTCTGTTTGCTTTTTGATCACCACAGCACACTGAGCCGACAATTTCAATATATTATCCGCTATGATGCCTAGATCTCTTTCCTGGATGGTAACTCTTAAGATAGAAGCTAACATTGTGTAACTACAGCAAGAGTTATTTTTCCCTATATGCATCACTTTGCACTTGTCCACATTAAATTTCATCTGCCAGTTGGAAGCCCAATCTTCCAGTTTTGCAAGGCCCTCCTGCAATTCATCACAATCTGCTTAAGATTTAACTACTCTGCATAATTTAGTGCCTTCCGTAAAAGTGATCACCTCACTCGTTGTAACCCTTTCCAGATCATTTATAAATATATTAAAAAGCACTTGTCCAGTACAGATCCCTGAGGCACTCCACTGTTTACCTTTTTCCAGTGTAAAAACTGACCATTTAATCCTACTCTCTGTTTCCTGTCTTTTAATCAATTTGCAATCCATAAAAGGACCTCGCCTCCTATCCCATGACTTTTTAGTTTTCTTAGAAGTCTCTCATGCGGGTCTTTGTCAAATAACTTCTAAAAATCCAAATAAACCATATCTATCGGTTCACCTTTGTCCATATGTTTATTCACCCCTTCAAAAAAATGTAGGAGATTTGTGAGGCAAGACTTCCCTTGGGCAAATCCATGTTGGCTGTGTCCCATCAAACCATGTCTATCTAAATGTTTTGTGATTTTATTCTTTATAACGGTTTCCACGATTTTTCACGGCACTGAAATTAGGCTCACTTGTCAATAGTTTCCCAGATGATGCCTGGATCCCTTTTTAAATATAGGGGTTACATTGGCTTCTTCCAATCTTCAGGTATGACAGATGATTTTAATGATAGGTTACAAATTAATTGAAATAGGTCTGAAATTTCATTTTTTAGTTTTTTCAGAACCCTGGGGTGTATACCATCCAGTCCAGGTGATTTACTACTCTTCAGTTTGTCAATCTGGCCTACCACATCTTCCAGGTTCACCATGATTTGGTTCAGTTGATCTGAATCATCATCCATGAAAACCTTCTCCAATATCCTCGTCAGTAAACACCGAAGCAAAGAAATCGTTTAATCTTTCCGCAATGGCCTTATCTTCTCTAAGTGCCCCTTTAACCCCTTGATCATCCAACAGTCCAACCAACTCCCTTGCAGGCTTTCTGCTTCAGATATATTTTAAAAAGTTTTTTATTGTGCATTTTTGCCTCTATGGCCAATTTCTTTTCAAATTCTCTCTTAGCCTGTCTTATCAATATCTTACATTTAACTTGTCAATGTTTATGCTTTATCCTATTTTTTCTGATCGATCCTTCTTCCAGATATTGAATGAAGATTTTTTGGCTAAACTAGCCTCTTTCACATCATCTTTTAACAATGCCGGTAATCGGTTTGCCTTCTTTCCACCTTTCTTAATGTGTGGAAAACATCTGGCTTGTGCTTCTAGAATGGTATTTTTTAACAATGTCCACGCCTGTTGCACACTTTATATCTTTGTAGATGCACCTTTCAGTTTTTTTCTAACTATTTTTCTCATTTTATCAAAGTTTTCCTTTTGAAATTTTAGCACTAGAGCCATGGATTTACTTACTGTCCCCCTTCCAGTCATTAATTCAAATTTGATCATATTATGATCACTATTGCTAAGTGGCCTCACTACCATTACTTCTCTCACCAAATTCTGTGTTCCACTGAGAATTAGATCTAAAATTACTCCCTCTCTTGTTGGTTCCTGTACCAATTGCTCTATAAAACTGTGTTTTATTCTATCCAGGAACTTTATCTATCTAGCATGCCCTGATGTTTCACTTACCCTGTCAATATTGAGTACTTGAAATCTCCCATTATTACTGCACTACCAGTTTGGTTAGCTTCCCTAATTTCTCTTAACATTTCACTGTCCGTCTCACCATTTTGGCCAGGTGGACAGTAGTATACTCTTATCACTATTCTCTTCCCCAACACACAAGAGATTTCTATCCATAAAGATTCAATTGTGATTTTGTTGAATTTCGTGAACACTTGAGCCGGCTAGGACTGGTGATGATGCACCGTGGGTGGGCCCACAGTAGAGGTCGAAGCCAGGAGGCGGCACAGAGCAGGAGACTGGTAGAATCTTCACTACTGGAAGCCCAAGGTCTCCCCAGGAGGAGCCCGGGAGGACCCGAGCCACTTGGACTTATGTACGGTCTCCTGTGGGTGAGTCTTTGAAGAGGAATCTCAGAATTCTGAGGAGGACAGAAGCTGGAGCCAGGAGACCGACTGGAACTTCACCACTGGAAGCCCGAGATCCCCCCAGGAAGAGCCCATGAGGACCCGAGCCGCTTGGACTTAGGCGGGGTCTCCTGGACAGAGCAGAACAGGATACTGAGAGCAAGATGAAGACAGAAGCCAGGAACAGAAGCCAAAGTCTGAAGCCAGAGGGCGAGCCGAAGTCAGAAGCCAGGGACGAAGCCGAAGACAGAAGCCAAGAACAGAAGAACAGCAACTAGTAACTCTGAAGCAGAGAGAACCTTGTTGCAAGGCAAGGAATAGGACAGGCTGCACACTGGTCCCTTTAACTTCGGAGCCCCAGCGTGTGCGTGTGCCTTAAAGGAGCGGGACTACCTGGAGGACGTCAGCGGCGTCTCCTTTGCCGAGGGAGCGCCGCACGGAGGGCCAAGAGGGCTGGAGCAGGTCTCACCGACGCTGCTGCCACAGCGAGCTGCCCAGAGGTAGGCGGGGGACCGGCCTGCGGATCTCCGCGGGTTGGGACCACAACAGTACCCCCTTCTATGCCCCCTTCCTGGGGGTTTTGGCTTAGCAGGATGGCGTAGATGAAACTGGTGGAGAAGCGATTTATCCAAAATGTTGGAGGCAGGCTCCCAAATATTCTCTTCAGGGCCATAGCCCTCCCAGGAGAGAAGATATTCTCATCGTCTATGATGAAATCGCACATCTAACACCTCTTTCACCTGATAGATAGTGTCTTCCTGAGCCACGGGGTTGGCAGGTTCAGGGGACTTGTTGTGGAAAACTGATAAGACCAAGGGCTTGAGCAGGGATATGTGGAAGATGTTATGAATCCTTAGTGTGGACAGAAGGCGGAGACGGTAGGAGACGGCGCCCACCCATTCCGTCATTGCAAACGGGTCAATGTATCTTGGAGCCAGGCGCATAGAAGGAACTCGCAGGTGAAAATGATTGGTTCTCAGCCATATCTTGTCCCCCGGAAAAAACATAGGAGCTGGGCGTCGCAGACAGTCAGCGTACTTCTTTGCAGTACCTGAAGTGCATCGCAGTCTTTCACAAGTGGACCCCCAAAGATTTCGTAATTGTTGAGCTGTGAGTTGCATGGCTGGAGACAGCACCACCAATGGCAGGGGCAAAGGAGGCCTGAGTCGTCTTCAGTAGACTACCTTGAAGGGAGACGTGTTGGTAGCAGAATGCCTATAGTGGTTGTAGGAGAATTCTGCCCAAGGCTATAAAGTCACCCAGTCGTCTTGTTGGTCTCCCACAAAGGTTCGGAGGAAGACTTTTAAAGTCCGGTTTGTGCGCTCCGCTTGGCCATTGCCTTGGGGTGAAAAGCCGTCGTAAAGTCCAGCTGGACCCCGAATTTCTTGCAGAGTGTTCGCCAGTACTTGGCCGTGAACTGCGGACCATGGTCTGAGGCAATATGAAGGTGAAGCCCATGTAAGCGAAAGATGTGCTGAGTGAAAAGACTTGCGAGTTCTGGCGCTGTTGGCAATTTAGTGAGGGGCACGAAGTGGGCCATTTTCGAAAACCTATCGACCGTGACCCATATTACAGTCTTCTCTGAGGGTGGTAAATCCACTATGAAATCGGTAGACAAATGGGTCCATGGTTTGGTGGGAATGGGTAATGGTTGGAGAAGCCCCCAGGGATGACCAGGCAGAAGTTTCTGTCGAGCACATGTAGGACAGGACCCGACGTAAAGACGGACATCTTTTTTGACCTGAGGCCACCAGTAGTATTTGGTCAACAGGTCCAAGGTCCGAGTGACTCCTGAATGACCTGCGGTCAAAGAGTCGTGAGCCCATGACAAGACTTTCTTCCGCAGACGAGCAGGAACCACTGTCTTGCCCGTAGGAACCACCTCTGAAGCTGCAAGAAGGACCTTGGCCAGGTCGAGGATATATTGAGGCGGGTTAGGGCTATCCTTTGTTTCTGTAGTGCGAGAGAGTGCATCTGCCTGGATGTTCTTGGAAGCTGGCTGGTATCAAAGGAGGAAGTTGAACCGGCTAAAAAATAGGGACCATCGAGCTTGTCGAGGGTTGAGGCGTTGGGCTTGGCACAGGAATTCCAGGTTCTTGGCCCCCTCCAGCCACTGGCACCATTCTTCAAATGCTAGATTAATGGCCAATAGATCCTTGTCTCCTATACTGTAATTCTTTTCGGCGGGTGAGAACTTCCGAGAGAAGTAGGAACATGGCAAAGATTTGCCCCTTGTGGAAATTTGGCTCAGGATAGCCCCTACTGCAAGGTCGGATGCGTCTACTTCTAGAATAAACTGACGCTGAGAATCTGGGTGATGAAGACAGATATCTTGAAGAAAGGCTCTCTTCAGCTCCTGGAAGGCAGTTAGCGCCGCCGGGGACCAGTTTTTTGCATCAGCTCCCTTCCTGGTAAGGGCAGTAAGTGGGGCCACCATCCAGGAGTAATGGGGTATGAACTGGCGGTAAAAGTTGGCGAAGCCAAGGAAGCGTTGTAGTGCCTTGACCCCTACTGGTTGTGGCCAATCCTTGATGGCCGCTACTTTATTTGGGTCCACATGGAAGCCCATGGAAGAGACAAAATATCTGAGGAAGGGCAACGATTCTTGTTCGAACTCACACTTCTCTATCTTGGTGAAGAGACGATTGTCATGAAGCTTCTGTAGCACTTGTCGCACATGTATGCGGTGTGTGGACAGATCCTTAGAATAAATCAGTACATCGTCAAGATATACTATGACTGAGGTATGCAACATATCCCTTAACACTTTGTTCATTAGGTTTTGGAAGACCGCAGGGGCGTTGCATAGGCCGAAGGGCATGACCAGATTCTCATAATGCCCGCCTCTTGTATTGAACACGGTCTTCCACTCGTCGCCGGGTCATATCCTTACCAGGTTGTATGTGCTCCGGAGGTCCAATTTGGTGAAGACCTTAGTTCCTTGCAGCCGGTCTAGCAGTTTGGGAATCAGAAGCAAAGGATATCTATCACGTCATGTGAGGCGTTAAGGCCCCGGTAGTCTATACAGGGTTGGAGTGACCCGTCCTTCTTTGCAACAAAGAAGAACCTGGCTCCGGCGGGGGAATTAGAGGGCCGAATGAAGCCCCTCTCTAAATTCTCCTGGATGTAAGAAGACATGGCTTGGGTTTCAGGGAGCGACAAGGGGTAGACCCGCCCCTTGGGAGGTGTAGTGCCAAGGACCAGGTTTATGGCAGAATCAAAGGGCCGATGTTCGGGGAGAAGCTCGGCCTTCTCCTTCGAGAAGACATCTAAGTAATCCAGATATTGTGGCGGAAGTGCCACGGGCATGGTCGAAAGTGGCACACTGGGTCGGGGAATTGTCGCCAGGCAAGAGGTGAAACAAGATGGGCCCCAAGATGCGATCTGGAGAGTATCCCAGTGGATAATGGGGGAGTGTTTCTGAAGCCAGGGTAAACCCAAGATGATGGGATGAATGGATTTCTCTAGTATGAGAAATGAAATCTCTTCAGAGTGCAGGAGGCCAGTACATAAAATTAAGGGTTTGGTGCAGGTAGAGATGCTCCCCGGGAGGGGGGTGCTGTGGATCGAAGACACTCGGAGTGGAGGAAGTCGGGGTTGGACCTCAAGCTGTAACTGCCGAACAAGGTCAGTGAGGATGAAATTCCCTACTGCTCTGGAGTCAATCAAAGCCAGCGAATCGAAGATACCTCCGGGGTAAACGAGGGTAACCAGTACAGTACATGGGGAGCGGAACTTGTATTACCTAGGGTCAGCTCCCCTATGAGACCTAGGTTCTGGCGTTTCTGGCCGCTTGTCACACTGGGCTAGGAAGTGCCCTTTGTTGCCGCAGTATAGTCACAGACCCTGGGTGAGCGACATCTTCTTTCCTCTTGCGAGATCGGGCCTCACCCCAATTGCATGGGTTCTGCCCCTTGGGCGCTGGTGGAAGCAGAGGAGGGGGGTACAGGACGAGGAAACATAGACCCTGAGTTACTGGATCTGCGACCCGGCCTCCCTTCACAGAACTGATGTTGGATTTGATGGTCGACCCTTTCTGCCAGGTCATCTGGAAGGTCCCTTGCCGCTAACTTGTCCTTGAGACAGGGCATTCCTTCCAGGAATATGCCGTGAAGACTGTCGTCTCTCCAGTCTAATTCGGCGGCCAGCGTGCGGAATTCGACCGCGTACTCTGCAAGGGACCGGGTGCCTTGGCGCAATTAGAGTAATTCGGCAACCGCTGTGGGTTTGTGGGCAGGCTCGTCGAAAATGTGTCTGAAGGTGGAGACGAAATGTTCCAGGTTTCCAAGAATGGGATCCTTATGCTCCCATAACGGGGAGGCCCAGGCCAGGGGTTTCCCGTCTAGCAAAGACACAATATAGCTGGTTTCACCAGATCAGTCGGGAACTGAGAAGGCAGCAGGGTGAAACGTGTGTAGCACTGATTGAGGAATCCGCTTCCCCTGAGTACCTGGATGGTATCTGCAATTGTGTAGAAGTCACAGGTCCGGAACTGGGCAAGGAAACCAGTGCAGGGGGTACTGCCGCAGGTGTGGTGTCCAGACGGTTGGCCAGCCTCTCTGCTGTCGCCATCAGGACATCTAGGCAGTGCTGCTGCTGCTGCTGTAGGCGTTGGGCAATTCCGGGAATGGCCTGAAGGCCAGCCAAGTCCCCCGGGTCCATGGCCTTGCAAACTGTTGAATTTCGTGAACTCTTGAGCCGGCTAGGATTGGTGATGACTCTCTGTGGGTGGGCCCACAGTGGAAGTCGAAGCCAGGAGGCGGCACAGAGCAAGAGACTGGTAGAATCTTCACCACTGGAAGCCCAAGGTCTCCCCGGGAGGAGCTCATGTGGACCCGAGCCACTTGGACTTATGTGCGGTCTCCTGTGGGTGAGTCTTTGAAGAGGAATCCCAGAATCCTGAGGAGGACAGAAGCTGGAGCCAGGAGACCGACTGGAAGTTCACCACTGGAAGCCCGAGATCCCCCCAGGAGGAGCCCGTGAGGACCCAAGCCGCTTGGACTTAGGCGGGGTCTCCTGGACGGAGAAGAACAGGACACCGAGAGCAAGATGAAGTCAGAAGCCAGGAAGAGAAGCCGAAGTCTGAAGCCAGAGGGCGAGCCGAAGTCAGAAGCCAGGGACGAAGCCGAAGTCAGAAGCCAGGAACAGAATAGCAACTAGTAACTCTGAAGTAGAGAGAACCTCGTTGCAAGGCAAGGAATAGGACAGGCTGCAGGGTTTAAATCCCTGCTGGCATCTGACGTCCTTCGAGGGTGGAGCTGCCGGTTCCCGCGCTGGTCCCTTTAACTTTGGAGCCCCAGCGCGCTTGCCTAAAGGGGCAGGACTACCTGGAGGACGTCGGCGGCATCTCCCTTGCCGAGGGAGCGCTGCGCAGAGGGCCAAGAGGGCCGGAGCAGGCCTCACCGACGCCACTGCCGCAGTGAGCCACAAAAAGGTAAGCGGGAGACAACACATTTAGTCTCATGCAGGATCTTTATCCTGTTGGACTCTAAGCCATCCCAGACATAAAGCGCCACACCGCCATCAAGATGCTCCTCTCTGTCATTGCAATATAATTTGTACCCCGGTATAGCACTGTCCCATTGGTTATCCTCTTTCCACCATGTCTCTGAGATGCCAGTTAAGTCTGTCATTTACTGCTATTCACTCTAATTCTCCCATCTTACTTCTTAGACTTCTGGCATTAACATACAAACATTTCAAAGTTTGTTTTTTGTTTGTATTTACATTCTGCTTTTTAATTGATAGGGATAAATTGGAATCTTTTAGCTCAGGTGAGTTTTTAGTTACAGGCACTTGGACTACTTTTCTAATTATTGGAACCTCACTGTCGGGATGCCCTAATTCTAATGCATCATTAGTATCCTTTGAAGATACCTCTCTCCGAACCATGCGCTGCTGAGCGACTGTCGGCTTTCCCCTTTGTTCTAGTTTAAAAGCTGCTCTATCTCCTTTTTAAAGGTTAGCGCCAGCAGTCTGGTTCCATCCTGGTTAAGGTGGAGCCCATCCCTTTGGAAAAGACTCCCCCTTCCCCATAAGGTTCCCCAGTTCCTTACAAAACTGAATCCCTCTTCCTTGCACCATCGTCTCATCCATGCATTGAGACTCCGGAGCTCTGCCTGCCTCTGGTGACCTGCGCGTGGAACAGGGAGCATTTCAGAGAATGCTACCCTGGAGGATCTGGATTTCAGCTTTCTATCTAAGAGTCTACATTTGGCATCCAGAACCTCCCTTTCACCTTTTCCTATGTCGTTGGTGTCCACATGTACCATGCCAGCCGGCTCCTCCTAGGTGACTTGTGAGGTCCCCCACCTTCGCACCAGTTAGGCATGTTACCAGGCGATCAGGGGCGGATTCCCGATGACGACCCACCTGGGGATTTGCCGCCCAGGCCGGCCGTGGTCTGCCGAGCGTGGCTCTGTCACAGCCGCGCTCGGCAGACCATGTGACTAGAGCAACCGGCCCACCGGGGGATGCCCGATCCCCCGATAGGGCAATCCGCCCCTGCAGGCGATCCTCACACCCACCAGCCACCTACATTCTACATATCTACATCCTAATAATCGAATCACCAACTATGACTGCTGACCTAACCCTTCCCTCCTTGGCAGTAGCCCTGGGAGACACATCCTCGGTGCGAGAGGACAATGCACCATCTGGAGAGCAGGTCCTTGCTACAGGATCATTTCCTGCTGCACCAGGTTGATGCTCACCAATTATGAAACCTTCCTCCTCCAAGGCAACATCAGGGCTGCCAGACGAGTTGGAACTTGGCTACTATGTCCCTGAAGGTCTAATTTATATACCTCTCTGTCTGCCTCAGCTCCTCCAGAGATTGGACTCGTTCTCTGAGAGCCAGGAGCTCTTTGCATCGCTTGCACACATACAACTTCTCACCGGCGGGTAAAAAATCATACATGTGACACTTGATGCAAAAGACTGGGAGGCCCTTCTCTTGCTGCTGGACTGCTGCCTCTATCTTAAGTTTGTTCAGTTCCTAGTTAAGTTTTAGGTTGCTATGGGTGTAGGATTGCGTACAATTAGGGTCCTTTAAATGTATTAGTGTATTCAATATATATATCTGGTAGTGACCTACAAGGGAATGATCAACTCTTGATTAGGTGTGGGGAATTTCTGAGTTTAAGTTAAAAGACTGATTATTTTTTTTTTAAGTGTGAAAATGACACCTGCCTATAAATTAAAGAATGAGCTAGGGGGTGGGTGGGAGGTGGGGAAATACAAACACACAAACTTCTGTTTGTTGCCTGCCTTTCTGACTACCTATTTAACTTGTGACTGAACTCTGCCAGTCTCTGACCCCTTCCCTGGACCATGTCTCCGAGTTTCACTGCCTGCCTTTTGACTTTCGGCCTGGCCCACGTCATCGTGCAGTCTCAGCCTGCCTCAAGCCTCTGCCTGGATCATTCCCCAGAAGCCCTCCAAGTGCCTCGGATCTTCACCTCTCCGTGCTCAAGGACGTCCTGGCTTCCCTACGGCGCTAGCCTGCAACACCATCGCCCCTAAGATCCTCCGTCAGCACAGTGGCCCACACCTAACACCAGCTAGCCTCAGTACCCGAGGGCTCAATCTAAGGTGAATGTGGGCAGGTATTGGCGAAGCTCCAGTTGGGCCTCTGCTTCAGCCAGCTCCGCCTGCCAATGGTGAGGACCTATGGGGCTCCTCCCTACAGGTAAAGCCAACTCCTGCTCGGCCCAAGGGTCCACTTTGCTAACATATATATTTTTTTATTTTCCAGAGATTTTTTTCTCTGTATCCATGTAGCTCTACTTGTAATACTACTATCCCACATCTATAGTGCAGGCTCAGCAACTTCACATGGTGTGGGATGACATTTGCTCTCTTCCTTGTTAAATTTGGTTTTCCATAACTCCTCTTGGGAAGTGCAAAGCATCCTATGGTAGTTAGTTTTTCTCCTATTTTTCAGAATCCCAAGGAAACAAACTAGTCAGTATTACAGACCACTCCCGGGACCAGCTCCTGGACAGTGCGGTGCATTGCCATATGGTTGGGGTGGGCAGGGGGTGAGGGACCTGGGTTCCAGTCTCATCTCTGATCTTCCGCTCCCTGGGTCAGCTGGTGCTGGGGATGCTGCAGAGGCAGCACTCACAACCTCTGGGAGGGAGTCATAATTATCACGCAAAAGCGACATCTAGGATTTAGGGCTCATGATTGCAGGGTTCTGGCAGGAGCTCCGGTGTGGGACTCCCCCGGAGTCAATGCAACGAGGGAACCAAAGTGAATAGGGAGGGGTATATAAAACGGGGAAATAAAATCCTCAGGCGGTTGTGACTATTCATGGCTTGGGACCTCAGCCCCAGTTCCAACCCAGTTAGAAGTACAAAGGAGGAGGTATCCATGTGTCCTCTTACCCTCCCCCCCCCCCCAAAAAAAAAAAATAATTATCAAATATATCAGTGCCACGTCCGTGTTCAGCTGGTATCATAGTTTATTGCAGGGAGTGCAGGTCATCCCAGGTTGTCCATAGGGGCTTGGACCATGTATGACTTACTGATCCCCTCTTGTCCCTGCTCCTTCTCACTAGATGTTCTGGGAATTCTAGAAAAGCTTCAGTTCCTATTCCAGAAGGCCTTGAGGTGGGATGTAATCACCCAGACTGTGAGTTTAGAAGTGGATTCAGTAATGTCATGGCAGGTTTTTTTTTGGTGGTGGTTGAGGGATGGGAAGCTAGGGGGGAGGGAGGGAGGGAGGGTGTTTCAGGAGTAGGTGTAGTGTGTTAACAAAGCATCTCACATCAACGCCTCCGATTCTAACATACAGAGTCTGATTTTCACAAGGCAGGAGACGTGTTAGGAGCTTGGATGTATTTTGAGAAATTAACTGTGTGTGTGTGTTCTTTCTTAACAAAGCACAAAAGTCTGACCTGTTTGTAATGTTCACATCTTATAAAATATTAGATAAATAAAAAATTGCATTTCAATGGACAGGGCAGTTTCATTTGTTACTTATTCAGGCTGTTGGGCCTTTTGGGAGCTGCGGTTGCTTTCTATATGATAGTGCCAGAAACTGGATACCACAGACCTAAGGTTATGAGAGGTCATTCTCAGTGACCTCCAGTATCATTTGGGCCTGAAAGCTGCAGGGTCTCCTGTTCACAGCATGAGGGGCATCCGTTCTAGATTAGTGATCCTCAACCCCAACCCCCCTCCCCCCCCAACGGACAAGCTGGCCAATCTGGTTCTTATGATATCCACAACATAAGAACATAAGATTGCCATACTGGGTCAGATCAAAGGTCCATCAAACCCAATATCCTGTTTCCAACAATGGCCAATCCAGGTGGCAAGTACCTGATAGGATCCCAAAGGGATAAGCAGTGGACTTCTGTAACGCCACCCTAATAATGGTTTATGGACTTTTCCTCCAGGAATTTGTCCAAACCTTTTTTAAATGCAGCTACACTAACAGTACTAATGAATATTCATAAGCTGGATTAGCATGCACCATTTCTGTTGTATCTCATGCATATTTGTTGTGGATATGTGGACTGGCTGCACTGAGAATAATTGTTGTATATAGAGTGACCTTAGTCTGGAAAATAATACAGGTTAAAATATATGAGCCTAACAGAAAAGCCAGTCTATGTAGGCCTGGCCTTCCTCTGCCTCTTCCAGTTTGTCCATGACTGTGAGGGTATCTCTTGCGCTGTCTCTGTCTCGCTCTCACTGAAGTCCCTGCCTTTCTCGCTGTCTGTCTCTCTCTTCCAATCACTCCCAGTCCTCAGTGCTCCAGCCAGGGAACCTTTAGGAGGATGAAGGCACTTATCCAGATCTGAAAATACTTCTGAATTTTTGTTTTGTAATTCAGGGCCTAAAGAATATACATTCCAATGCAGTTTATACTCCAGTGATAGGGAGAAGCCTAATGGTTATACATTTTTCAATTGTTTCCTCCCCTGTCACCCTAAAAAAAAAAAGTTTTAATGTGTCAGTGATATGATTTAAATATGTATACTTGCCAGTTTTCATACAGGACTTGAAAAACAAAAAATGAACTTGCATTTTGCTGTTCCTTTTGGCATCCCGGCAGCTGGCAATCTGTACGCAGCTTGTTGGAAATGGTGTTAATCAGCAAAACACACTTCCGTACCTTTCTCTGTGGTTTAAAATCTACAACTGGCAGAGGAACGTGACAAATTGCTGTGCATGTCTATAACTTTATCTTTAGTTTCCTTAGAATGCACTTTGGTCTTCATTTTCACAGCTTTCCTTCAGATTCACAGTCTGACCAATAATACTGGAATTAGGGGGTCTTTTAACCAGAAAAGCTGACATTTAATGATTCACTGGTAAAGACAAATTGTAAGCCAATGGTTAGGGCAATATATTTCATCCTTGTAAAACTGGAGCTTCCACTGCATGGGGATTAAATACTTTTCTTTGGGGGGACATATTCTCCAAGGACACACAAAAGAATTTATTTCTTTAGATGCGGTCTCTCTTGCCACTTATCCCCTCCTGGTGCCGGTACCCCAAGGGTGAGTTCTTTCTATGGGGGGAAGCTATTGCTTGTGGCCCAGGTGGTGAGGTGAATCCTTTATCTGTGTGTATCGGAATAGGGATGGTACTGCTGCTTGGCTGGGACAGATGCATCAAGACTCAGGACTGGGTGTTCAAATTATAATTTACGGATTTATTTCAAACTCAATCAATATCCAACCTGTAGATCAACTGAAAGTGCATCCAGGTGTGTCTTCTCTCTGTGCACATGGAAGGACTCAGATTCCTGGGGTGATTCCTAACACTTCTGAAGTAAGTGTGTAGGAGGCCCAGTCCCTGAGGGAAATCCTGCACTGCTTGGTCTCCCCTTAAAACATGAAGCAGTCCTACCGGAGGTCCAGGTTGTTCTTTTCTACCCAGCCTGTCCCTATGTTGTAGTGGGAGATCCTGTGAAGGGTCTTCCATGCTGTTTTTCTTCTTCCTGTCTCCAAATGAAAAGAGAAAAAATACTTCAATAGGCAACTGAAAGAAAGCAAAGGGCCCCCGAGGAGCGGGTACCCAAGTTAGAGAAATACCCCGAAGGGCAGAGAGAGCTTCCAGCGGCAGCAAGGAAGCAGCAGAGTAGCTCAGACCGGAGGCAATCCAATCCATTCACGATCCTAACTAACTAGCAAATGAAGGGCCGGCTAAATACCCGGATGGCGTGACGTCACTCGAGGGGGACGCCCCCAAGGTTCCCGCCATGACGTAGATAAAGACATGGGTGGTGTGCATGCGCGCACCCTAGGAGGCCCTCAGGAGAAACATGGCGTGAGGCTTTGCCATTGCCGTTCCGGGGACGCTGGAGAGAGCCACATACAGACGCGGCAGAAGCCATCTTCCCGTGGCTAGCAGGGAGAGCAGAGAGAAAGGTGAGGCACAAAGGTCGAAGCCGTCTGAGACCGATGGACACAACAGTTCAGAATCTATTTTACTTGACAGGTAACATTATCTGCTTTGGAAACTTCTGGTAATCTCCTAGAGGGCCATGAGAGGATTAGAAACTTTAAGAGTGAAACATGGAATGTCTTGTGGATTTTGAGGGAGGCAGGTAATCATAACTGGTACATTACTGGGCCCAACTGACATAGGATCGGGAGTGGTCTGGTGTATCCGGGAGCAAGCCACATGGAGGGCATCTGGAGTCGAATGTGACGGGTACTGAGCCAGACTTTGTCCCCGGGCTTAAATTGCGGTGCTAGCCTATGGTGTGCATCTATAGTTTTCTTGGCCCTCTCAGCCGCCTTTTGGAGCATCTCTCAGTGTGTATCCAGAGGTCTTGGAGCTCCTGTGCTTGTCAGCTGAGCCACTGGCGAGGGAACAGTCAATGGGAAAGGCAAAAGAGGTGTCGGTTGTCTCCTGTATACAATCTGAAAGAGTGATGATCCTGTAGCAGCACTAATGTGAGAGTTGTGGGAAAACTCTGCTCATGGGAGGCGAGAGGCCCAGTTATCTTGAAGGTCGTTTGCATAAGCTCTAAGCTCTGAGGAATCCTTTCAGCATGTGGTTAGACCTATCGATCTGGCCATTAGCTTGAGGGTGGTATGCCATTGTGTAATCCAAGGAAATGTTGAACTTTTTGCAGAGGGAGCACCAGTATTTGGCTGCAAACTGGGCTCCATGATTGGAGACAATGTGTTTGTGCAGACCATGCAGGTGGAAGATGTGGTGCATGAATAATTGGGCTAACTCCAGGGCTGTGGGAAGCCCAGGATGCAGAATGAAATGGACCTTCTTTGAGAAACGGTTGATCATGACCCAAATGATTGTGCAGCAATTTGAGAGACAGAGGTCTACCACAAAGTCAGTGGACAAGTGGATCCAAGGTTCTCTGGGGGCTGGCAACGGCTGTAACAGCCCCCAGGGTCATCCTGACAGAGGTTTCTGCTGTGTGCAAGTGGGACAAGAGTCCACATAGACCTGGACATTGATTTGCATCTGGGACCACCAGTAGTATTGCTGGTGCATCGCAAGAGTTTAAGCCCGCCCAGGGTGACCTGCGACATGGGAGTTGTAGGATCATCTTAATACCTTTTCTCTCAGTTTCCATGGAACAACCATTTACCCTGGAGGGCCTGTCATGGTGGTGGCTAGAAGAATCTGGGCAGGGTAAATAATATGTCTAGGAGGCTTCGGAGTATCCCTTGGTAGGAAGGACTGGGATAGAGTTTCTGCTGGAATGTTCTTGAGGGCTGGTTGATATCTTAGCTCAAAGTCAAAATGTGCAAAAAAACAGAGGCCAGCAGACCTGATGAGCATTTAACCATTGCGCATGATGGAGATGTTCCAAGTTTTTATGATCGGTGTAAATGGTAATGCAATGTTGAGCTCCTTTGAGCCAGTGACACCACTCCTCGAGTGCGAGCTTATTGGCCAGAAGTTCTCTGTCACCTGGAGGTCCCGTGGAGGTCCTCGTCGACAGGCGGCGGTTCTGGGAGAGAAGACCCAACTGGACCTTCACCTATACCAACCCTTGTTCCCCGCAGGTTGAGCCCTTGAGTACCGGGGCTGGCAGGACGTAGGCGCGGGTCTTCCCTAGCATGGGACCAGAAGATGAGGACTGAGGCAGCGTCGGATGAATCCAGGGGTTGAGGCAGGCAGCAATCAAGAGAATTGGAAGACCGGACAAAGAGTCAGGGCAGGCGGAGATCAAGCAGAGTCGAATACCAGGCAAGGAGTCAGGGCAGGCGGATATCAAGCAGAGTCGAATACCAGGCAAGGAGTCAGAACCAAAAAACCAATCCGAAGGGACAAGGAGCAAGGCAGGAACTGGAGACCTGGAACAGGAATGCTGGAACCAGGAATCAGGAACAAGGCAAGGCAGAGTCAGGAACGCTGGGATCAGGAACGCACACTCTCTGAAGAGCAGGACCCGTTGCTGAGGCGAAGTAAAAGCAGAAAGACAGAGTTTAAATACCCAACTAGCCTGACATCATCAGCTCGGGCTGCGGGGAACTTTCCCGCCACTGGCCTTTTAAATCCCATGACTTGGCGCATGCGCTTAGAGAGGCAACCATGAGGTGCTGGAGATGGCGGTGTTCAAGGCACCGCAAGAGCAGGCTGCGGGTGGCAACGGCAAGGAGCGGCGATGGAGAGAACTGAGCCGGGCCTCAGACTGGCACAGGTGAGGGGACCCGGTTGTGGTCCTGCGCAGCTGGGGATCCTAACATTATCCCCCCCCCCCCCTTTATGCCCCCTCTTAGAGGGTCTGGACTTCTCAGGATGTGAGGTGTGAAACTGACGAAGAAGTGTCTTATCGAGTATGTTGGAGGCGGGCTCCCAAGTGTTTTCATCGGGCCCGAAACCCTCCCAAGCGATTAGGTACTCCCATCTTCTGTGATGGCATCATATGACCAGTATTTCTATTACTTGACAGATTTCTTCTTCTGCTGACAAGTCCTGAGGTTCTGGAGTCTCCTGGTGTGGCCAGGAGGACACCAGGGGCTTAAGGAGTGACACATGAAAGTTGTTGTGTATTTTTAAAGAGGAAGGCAGCCTCAGGCGGTAGGTGACTGGACCGATTAGTTCTGCAATGGAGAAGGGACCGATGTACCGGGGAGCCAGCCTCATCGAGGGTACTCACAAACAAATGTGGCGGGTGCTAAGACATACCCAGTCTCCAGGGTTGAAGAGAGGCACAGGCCGCCAATGCTTATTGGCTGTCTTTTCCGCTTCCTCAGCTGCCCGTCAACGATGGACCTGTGGGCGGGTCCAAAGGATGTACAGTTGCTGGGCGGTGAGATGCACCGCTGGAGAAGGCACCGAAAGGGGCGTGGGAAGTGGTGGAGCTGGTTGCCTACCATAGATCACCAAGTAGGGTGAAGAGCTGGTCGCTAAATAGACATGAGAATTATGTAAAAACTCGGCCTAGGGAAATAGAGAGGACCAGTCATCCTGTCTGCTGTTCACAAAGGTGCGTAGGAAGGTTTTTAAAGCCTGGTTGGTGTGTTTGGCTTGGCCGTTGCCCTGCGGGTGGTACACTATGGTAAAGTCAAGCTGGATCCCAAATTTCTTGCACAAGGAGTGCCAAAAGTTAGCAGTGAACTGCATTCCACGGTCCGATGCAGTATGCAGGGGGAGTCCATGTAGTCGGAAGATATGTTGGGTAAATCGATGGCAAATCCAACAAGCACAAGAGCAACAACTGCACCCAAATTCAGAAATACATCACAATAAGTGCAGAAAAGTTACATAGTCCAATTTCAAATTTTGAAAATGAATCTTTTTATTCACGTATGGCAACTCCACTGTTTATCGTAAGCAAATTTCATACAAGGGGTCCCCCGACACAGACCCGTGTTTCGCCGAGGCTGCGTCAGGAGGGACAAACCTATATCAACACATCTAAAATAAAACATAAAGGGACTATGTTAATAAATGGCTAGACATACCGACAAGAATTTGTAAGTATAAACATTTTTTTTTACATACCATCTTAGGTCTCAAAACAGTGTAACAGGGAGCACATTTACCATTACAACAAATGTATTTTTAAACACTCCAAAAAGGCGCCAAACAACGTGGACCAATCAGCATGTACAGAGAGAATCAACCAATCATAAAAGAGCGCGTCACCCAACTAAGTCAGGTGAAATATGTCCATTCAAGTTCCTTATTGAGTCTGTGGGGTATAACAGTATTTAGCAAATGAATCCATCGTTGCTCTTTACGAATCAAATACTCAGAAAAATTCCCTCCTCGATTCGGGCAGGCAATAACTTCCAAAACAAAGAAGTACAAATCAGAAATATTATGAGAGCACTGAACCCAGTGATCAACCAGAGGAGCTTTTCCCGTACTTGCTTAATGTTAGAACGATGTTCCACAATTCTAGATTTTATCTTTCTGGTAGTTTTCCCTATATACAATTTCTGGCATGGGCACCGGATAATATAGATCACCCCTTCCAAGTTACAGTCTGAACAAGACCTTAATACATATCTCTTTCCTGATGAGGGATTGTCAAAATATGCTACAGTGCTTGTGTGTGGACATACAGAACAATTGCCACACGGTTTGTGTATACCATTAATCTGTTGACTGATACGTGTATGATTCAAGTCAGAATGTGTCAATAAATCACGTAAATTACTACCCCTTCGATGTGTAAACCGCAAGGTCCCCTGAAACAGCTCTTGGAGAGATAATGAATTGCAGTGTTGACGTATGATTCTGGTAATCGGATTACTCAATGGAGAGAAAGGTAAAATGCAATTTAGTGTCATGTCTGTGTTCGCTGTCTGTGGTAAAAATAGCAAATCCCTATTCACATTTAAAGCCCATTTTAGTACTTTATTCAGGTACCCCCTCAGCTGAAACCTAGACATCATCTCCTTAGCTTTCATGATAAAATCTGACTTAGACAAACAGAGCCATCACAGTTGTAGGAGTTGCCCAGTGGATATATTCTTTTTAAGAACTCTAGGTTGACAACTGTCAAACCTCAATAAAGTGTTTCTATCAGTTTCTTTTCTAAAAATAGTGGTGACAAATTGAGCATTATCATGTGATATCAGAATATCCAAAAAGGAAATCTGAGAGGGATGGATGTTGAAACTGAACTGAGGGTTTACATTACACTGGTTCAGCCAATCTAAAAACATGAAGAATTGCACATCTGTGCCCAGCCAAATAAGAAAAATATCGTCACTAAACCTCAGCCACACATATAGAAAACTGAACCACTCTGAGGTGTAAACATATGTCTCCTCAAATTTAGCCACATAAAGACATGCTAGACTAGGAGCCATGGTAGCCCCCATGGCTGTACCCTTAATTTGTTGGTAATATGTTGTCTCAAACCTAAAAAAAATTCTGTGTCAAGGCCAAATTAGCAAGTTCCATCAAAAAAGAAGTGGGCACACGTACGGGGCCAGGACGTAAATCTAATGTCTCTTCAATGACTAATAATGCTTCCCCTTGGGGAATGTTGGAATATAGAGACACTATATCCAATGTAATCAAATAGAATGGAACGGATGGTAAACTCAAGCCATTCAATATGGTAATCAAATGTGAGAAGTCACGCACATAAGATTTAATCAGAGGAACAAAAGGTTTCAAAAATTTATTTATTTATTTATTTATTTATTAACTTTTATTTACCGACATTCGTGAAGCACATCATGCCGGTTTACAGTGAACTTAAAGGAGGAAAATTACAAAAAACAATAAAAACAATAAAACAATAAAAACAATAATACAGTAAAACGGGGGGGGGGGAGGGGGGAAAAGAAGAAGAGGGGGAGTGGGAGAGGGAGGGGACAGGGATGGGATCGGAGAGGCAGTAAAGATTGAGAAAAATAGATGAACTATATACAATTGAAAATATGTACAATTACAATCAACTTATGTATTACTAAGATGGTGCTCTAAAAGACCAGCAATGTTTTATCAATTTGACGTTGTTCTCTTCAATATAAAGTAGTTAGGGTCGCGTGGAGGAATAAGGGAAAGTATGGGGAGGTGTAGAGGGCAGAGGAAGGATAGGACAGAAGGGGGCAAGTGAGTAGGTCGAGTATGGTGGAGCTGAGTAAGGGAGGGAGCTTATGTTTGGTTTGCATCGGAGTCTATGAATGTTGAAATATAAAATATGTCTATGAATGTTGAAAGGGGTTCCAACACGGAGCCAATGCCTGAGACTATGGGTCTGCCTGGTGGGTTATGTAAAGTTTTGTGAATTTTAGGAAGAATACAAAAAACAGGAGTTCTTGGAAATTCAACTGTTAAAAAGTTAGCCTCATGTGTTGTTATGTACTTATGTGTTACTGCATCCTGAATTAATGAAGAAATCTTAGATTCCAGGAGATCTATGGGATCAATGCTCAAAGGAAGGTAAAAAGTACCATCATTCAGTTGACGTAATACCTCTGTCACATAATCACTCCGATTCAAAATGACAATTCCACCCCCTTATCTGCTGATTTTATTACTATATGGGGATCGTTTACCAAAGCTTTTACTAAGGCATTCTCATGTTTTGTTAAATTGTAATGAATGTCATGTTTCTCTGATAGTAATGCATCTATATCAGCCCGCACAAGTCTCTCAAATACTATTAAAGAAGGATCAAAGGGACCTGGAGGGACCCATCTGGACTTCACAAATACCAAAGAATCATCCTGTGTTATTGGACGCTCTGAATAAAACATCTTTAATTTTAAGGATCTGAAAAAATGATATAAATGAATTTGTAAATCGAATTCATTGCATCTCAACCCCTGGGGTTGAGGGCAGTTTGGGAAGAGCGGTGAGGTGGACCATCTTTGAAAACCTATCTATGACCACCCAGATAATGTGATGGCTGTTAGAAAGTGGCAGGTCCACCATGACGTCCGTGGCTCCTTAGGGACGAGTAACGGTTGGAGTAGGCCCCAGGGTCATCCAGCAAGAGGTTTCTGTCAGGCGCAAGTTGGGCAGGAGTTGACCTAGGCCTTGACATCTCTTTCTACTTGAGGCCCCCAGTAATAGCATTGCAATAACTCAAGCGTGCGGGGTCTTCCAGGGTGTCTGGCTATGAGAGAGTCATGGGCCCAGGACAGGACTTTCTGTTGGAGTTGAAGAGGCACTACTGTCTTCCCCGGAGGAGCGGTCTGAATGACAGCGAGAACTACTTTCACCGGGTCAATGATGTATTGGGGAACAGAGATCAAGCAGAGTCGAATACCAGGCAAGGAGTCAGAACCGAGAAACCAATCCAAAGGGACGAGGAGCAAGGCAGGAACCAGAGACAAGGAACAGGAACACTGGAATCAGGAACAAGGCAAGGCAGAGTCAGGAACGCTGGGATCAGGAATGCAGACAACTCACACTCTCTGAAGAGCAGGACCCATTGCTGAGGTAAAGTGAAAGCAGAAAGGCAGGGTTTAAATACCCACCTAGCCTGACGATATCAGCCCGGGCTGCAGGGAACTTTCCCGCCACTGGCCCTTTAAATTCTGTGACTTGGCGCGTGCGCGCACCTAGAGATGCAACCATGAGGTGCTGGAGTTGGCAGCGTTCGGGGCGCCGCAAGAGCAGGCTGCAGTGGCATCGGTGGCAAAGAGCAGCGATGGAGAGAGCTGAGCCGGGCCTCCAACTAGCACAGGTGAGGGGACCCGGTCGTGGTCCTGCGCAGCCGAGGATCCTAAATTTGATCCCCGAAGTCAGGACTTCCAGGAAATACTGCGAAATACCCAGTTCAGCTCTGTAGCCATGGTCCAAAATTCGATGGTGTAGTCCATCAGGGTCTGCGTGCTCTGGCGTATGTGGAGGAGGTCCAAACCTACAGTGGCCAGCTGGCCTGCTTCATCGAAGACGAGCTTAAAAGGCCTATCGAATTGTTGTAGGTCCTGCAGAAGTGGGTTTTCTCACTTCCATAATGAGGAAGCCCAGGCCAAGGCCTTCCCATCCAACAGGGAGAGCAGGAAGGTAGTCTTGACAGAGTCGATTGGAAACAGTACAGGCTGGAGAGAGAAGTGCATGAAGCATTGGTTTAGGAACCCTCAGCACTGTTTTGGATCCCCTGCATACCAGGGCGGAGCTGCTAAACAGATCATGGGTGAGGCAGGTACAGCTAGCGGCATTGTGGCTGCCACAGGAGGTGAGGAAATGTCTGAAGCCACCATTGCATCCAGGCAGGCGCTGAGTCACTCCATTGAGCCCACCAGGAGCTCTAAAAACTGCTGCTGCTGCTGAATTTTTTTGTGCCAAGCCTGGAATGGCCTGGAGGCCCGAGACATCTGCCAGGTCCATGGCTTCGGCAATCTGTTGCTGGCATGGGCCCTTAGGCCAAGGCAGAGTTGGTTCAATCTGTAGGGAGAAGCCCTACAGGTCCCCACTGTCGGCAGGCAGAGATGGCTGAAGCAGAGTCCCAACTGGAACTTCACTAATAACGGTCCACATTCCCCTTAGGTTGAGCCCTCGGGTGCCGGGCCTGGCTGGACTTAGGTGAGATCTGTTGCGTAGAAGACCAGCACGAAAGAAGATAGAGGACAAGCAGTGGTCAGGGTAGGTGGCAGACACAGCAGGGTGGGGAACAGGCTGTGGTGTTGTGGTTCAGGCAGTGGTCAGGGCAGGCAGAGTTCAGTCAATAATGGGAAGCAGGCAGTGGTCAGTGGCAGGAAGAAATCAAGCAGTGTCATGGTCCAATCCAAGGTCAAACCAGAAGTCCAGTCCAAAGTCAGAGCCAGAAGTCTGATCCGAGGTCAGAGCCAGAAGTCCAAATCCAATGAGACAAGGAATGACAAGGAGGAAGGAGGACGAGAAACCACAGAAGCAAGACGAGACGCTGAATACAGACGAAGGGGAGACTGACCATGAAGACAAGAACTCAGAAGATGAACCAGACTGCCAAGAAATCAGGAGCAGGACACAGGAACCACTCGCAGCGGAATCAGGAACCAGGAAGGCAAGGATTAGGAAACAGAAACAAGGAATGCAGAGGTAAAGCACTTCTCCAATGGAGTCAACCTATTGCTGAGGCCCTGGAAAGGTGTACAAGGCAGGTTTAAATAGTGTAGGCGCCTCTCTGGATTTCTCGCCGCTGGCCTTTTAAGTTCAGGGCAGGCATCGCACGTGCACACTAGGGGGGAGTCAGGGCCAAAGTTGGCGGCGTCCTGCCGTGAATGGAGAAGTGTGCGGTTGTGCCGCAGTGTGGCCTGCAGCACCAGGAAAGGAAGTCGGAGTCGGAGCACCCCCAGGGAAGCCCTTTGGCAGAGGTAAGAGTGGCAGCTCGTTGAGGGGCCCATGAACTGCTGAACGCAGTACTCCCTGCCAGTTCAGTTCTGTGGTCAGGGTTCAGAACTCGATGGCGTAATCCATTAACGATCGATTTTCTTGGCGCAAGTGCAGGAGGTCAGAGCCCATCGTAGGCAGCCAGTCAGGCTCATCAAAGACTTACCTGAAGGCCGAGACAAATTGTTGGAGATTCGTGAAAAGGGGATCTCAGCGCTCCCATAGAGGGAAAGGCCAGGCCAGGGCATTACCATTGAGGAGGGAGAGAATGAATGTCATCTTAACAGAGTCATCCAGGAAGAGTGCCGACTAGAGGGAAAAATGCATATAGTATTGATTAAAAAAGCCGGGGCACTGCTTAGGATGCCCTGCATACCAGGCGGAACTGGTAATGGGATTATTTGCCAACAAGTGAACACAAAAGAATAGATGCCTGGATCTTTTCCAACACTTTATTGATGCAGAGACGTGTCCAATGAAAGTGCCCAACTCAGGCCGAGTTTCGCAGCTTTACAGCCGCTGCCTCAGGGGCTTCACTATTCCAATCAGTGATGCTGTTTCTTCCAATAAATTGTAATGGTATGCCAGCAATACAATACAATACAAGAACAACTGTCCCACAACAGCCTCTCCCCGCTCGTACGAGCAGAAAGAAGACGCTGAAGACAAATGAGCAGATGTGACTCGGTTATTTACACTTTCAAATAATAGAAGGACTAGGGGGCATTCCATGAAGTTAGCAAGTAGCACATTTAAGACTAATCGGAGAAAATTCTTTTTCACTCAACGCACAATAAAGCTCTGGAATTTGTTGCCAGAGGATGTGGTTAGTGCAGTTAGTGTAGCTGGGTTCAAAAAAGGTTTGGATAAGTTCTTGGAGGAGAAGTCCATTAATGGCTATTAATCAAGTTGACTTAGGGAATAGCCACTGCTATTAATTGCATCAGTAGCATGGGATCTTCTTAGTGTTTGGATAATTGCCAGGCTCTTGTGGCCTGGTTTTGGCCTCTGTTGGAAACAGGATGCTGGGCTTGATGGACCCTTGGTCTGACCCAGCATGGCAATTTCTTATGTTCTTATGTTCTTAATATTGACCATGAAGGAGACAGGGACTCAGAACTCAGATCAGACTGCCACACGGGAACCAGGAACAGGACACAGAATTCAGGAACACAATCTGATGCAAACACAGATGCAAACCGCTACCCCTACGGAGTTGATCTATTGGCAAGGCAAAGAAGACAAGATTTGGAGGCCTCTTAGCTGGCTGATGTCATCAATAGGGGCTGAGAGGGCTCCTGACGTGGTTCTTTTAAATTCTGGCCTGAGGCACGTACGCACATCTAAGGAGGCCTTTGCCGCTTGGCAGTCATCATTGGCTGTGAAGAGGGCTGCAGCAGTGCTTGTAGGTAGCCTGGCGGCCCCAGAGACGCTGACATCAAGCGAAAGTAGCCGAGGTCCGGTCAGGAGTTGAGCACAGTGGTTCACAGGGTTACCCCGCAGATCGCCAAATGCAACAGCTTTTTTTTTTTTTTTTACAATCTAAACTGCAGAACGATATACGTTAAAAAATTCTTTAAACAGAATTCAATGGAGAAATTTTTCACAGCTACGTGGGAGATAATAGGATAAACAACCTCCCTTCCCATAAGGTCAATCAAATGTTCCTAACGGTGAGCACAGAGGATCTCGGTTCTTCAGACCTCTGGGTTGGGGCATCTGCTTACAGAAAGCATCCTCCGGAAACCAAGCCACCCTACCATGGAGGGAAAGCAAACAGTCTTTGTTGAACTGAAACTTCAGCCTACCCAGGTCACTGCAGCTGAAAGAAAACAGGAACAAACAATATGTAGAGAAAAAAACAACCTGGGAGCCCTTCTGCAGGAACAAACACAGACAACTTTCTTCATGCTTTCTTTTCGTGGTGGCTTGGCAGGATCGTGATGATCTGGGCTGGGCTTCTTGTTTGTGACTCCATTGGGAAGCAAACAGTTTATGGAGTGAGGCCTTTGACCCCATTGCACAGGTGGTGCACCACAGCAATGTTTATAAGCTTTCCTTCCCAGCTTCGTCGCCACTACCAGGGATCTCCTGAAGTTCGGGTGCTCCCGAATCAGACGAAGTTCTTTGGAGACTTTCACAATGCTCCCCGTCCGCATGCTTTGCCAGCCAGGCTTCTGGGTTATGCTCGACAGAGTTCATGACATATACTGGCTCAAAGGGGCATTGTAAGCCAAATATGCCCTGAACTTTCCTTGCCGCGATTTTTCTCCATGAACTACTTTATGCAAACTGTTTCTTTCTCCACGGTGGCTGGGGGCCACCCAGGACTGATCCAGATAACAGCTGATCTAGTAGGGCCATCCTCAATTAAAGATTCTGGGGGTGTCCAGATGCCATGCTTTCCCCAGAAGAGGAATGAGCCCTCCTCCAGAGGAGACTCCAGAACTGGATTGAGATGAGCTGGTACAGAATTCTTGGGAGGTCTTTGGGCCTCTTACTAACAAATTAACATTGGGAGTCACCACGGTATAAAATTTGCGGGCTTGCCAAGGGCTCACTGCCAGATACCGTTTCGTTTTATCCTGCATACGCTATCGCTGGCCTCAGAACCTCCTGGATGGTGGACTTATATCGGCTGGTAAATCCAGCCCCCCTCCCCCCCCCAAATCGTGGAGGTGGGGTTGCTCGTAAAACCCCAAAGGGCTTGCTGCTTCTAAGGCACTAGGAGGCATAGCTCACCCACGGCCCGTGTTTTTTAAGGGTTTGGGAAACTCCTCCACTGGAGTTGACTGGGTCTGCGCTTCCACCTGGTCAGCCCAGGATAGAGAGAAGGCATCACTGCTAGGCCCGACAGTCGCTGGCTCAAGATACACAGCTTCTACCATCACTTTGGGGCCTTCCCTGTATAGAAACCAAGGAGTTGCCCCAGTGTCACCACTTGCTCCCCCGATAGCCATTGGGCTTATCTGTTCTCCAGAAGGGCATCTCTTGCTGGGTGTTCGCTCTTTCTCATGACTGGCACTGCCGCTACTGCCCTTATCAAATCCCACCAATGAGATTTGTTCTACTTATTTATTTATTTATTTATTTATTTATTTGATTAACGTGTTTTGTATACCGTCATTCGGTTTCGCCATCAGAACGGTTTACAGAGTCATGTAACAGGTTGTGTAAACATCATCACAGTAACTTATCATGTAGTGTAAGTTGATTACATAAATAACAGATATTACTTGTAAGGCTCATTACATACAGTAAGGTATTACATGCAGCAAAGTTATTACACACACACTGTTGTTACATATAGGCTTGGTTAATAAGTAAGGAAAAGAGGAATGTATATTCATTTGGATCTTTAACTGCAGGGGTTTAACAGTTCAGAGTATCTTTATATGAAGTCATGTCTACTGTATGAGGTCAGTTGGGTAATCCATTGTTAAGAATTCCTTGGTAGATCTGGAGAATTAGCATTTTCTTGTTGTTGGGTTGCGTGTGTACTTGGTAGGCTGGTTGGTTGAGTGAATTTGAGTAGGCTCTGGTGAACAGCCAGGTTTTCAATTCTTTTTTTAATATTTTAATGCATGGTTGAGTTCTTATATCCATTGGTATTGTCGCTGTACTGCCATCAGCTCAAATGCACTCCCAGCTGAGGGGCCTCCCTTCCACTCAACAGTCACTCCAGACGTCCACCCCAACCTCCATGCACAGAGCCTCATTGCACCAATAACAGCTGGAATTCACTGCCTGTGGTAGCTGGCATGCTCTGCAATCCATGCACTCCACTGCCAAAATGGAGCCACACCTCAACAGAGACATCCGCGGTCCTCCCCAGTACTGGACTGGATGGGCCAGACCCAGTCCACAGACGGGAAGCAAGTCATCACTTACCCCTCGACCTCTGGCCACTCGAATAGTCACCCTATCATTGGCTGAGGCGGAATACTCCTGCTGGAACTGGCCTGAGGGATCACAGTTTTTTCCAGCCATGACGCAGTCTCGCTGAGGTATCGCTGCTGGTAATGCACATTGCTCTAGGTGTTTTTCGGCCGCGGTCCATTCATGTGGGATTTTGATCACTTGTCTGATTTTTGTGGAATCAAAGCTTTGAGCTGCTTGTGCAGATGTTTGAGCCTCCACTGTTGCAAATTTTGGCTTGGCACCCACTGCTCCATCTGGTAGCTGTAATCTGCACACACAGTTCCTTGTGCTGCGGGTGACGTAGCAAGTGTACTGCCAGTTTTATACTGTCGTATTGGTGATGCATCGCACCCATGGTCACTGAAATCATATACATGCCATACACGTCCTTTCTGTCTTTACACCCTTGCTTTCCCGCTAAACCTTGAACGTGGGAATGAGCACCATTTTTGTAAAGCTTCATGGATTTTCACTAAACTTCTTGTTAACTCTGCACAGTCACCAAACATCACATTTAACGCTGCAAACTCGCGATTGTACATTTCCACTGCACTCAAGCCCCACATTGGGCGTCATTTTATGTAAGCTGTTTCTTTGGAGGGACATATTCTCCAAGGACACACAAAAGAATTTATTTCTTTAGATGCTGTCTCTCTTGCCACTTATCCCCTCCTGATGCCGGTACCCCAAGGGTGAGTTCTTTCTATGGGGGGAAGCTATTGCTTGTGGCCCAGGTGGTGAGGTGAATCCTTTATCTGTGTGTATCGGAATTGGGATGGTACTGCTGCTTGGCTGGGACAGATGAATCAAGACACAGGACTGGGTGTTCAAATTATAATTTACTGATTTTTTTCAGACTTAATCAATATCCAACTTGTAGATCAACTGAAAGTGCATCCAGATGTGTCTTCTCTCTGTGTATGTGGTAAGGATTCAGGTTCCTGGGGTGATTCCTAGCACTCCTTAAGTAAGTGTGTAGGAGGCCCAGTCTGCTTGGGCTCCCCTCGAAACTTGAAGCAGTCCTACCTGAGGTCCAGGTTGTTCTCTTCTACCCAGCCTGAGCCTCTGTCCTACGGGGAAGATCCTGTGGTGGGTCTTCAGTACTATTCATTTGGAGACGGGCGGAAGAAGAAAGGAAGGGTGGCAAAAATACCTCCTCTCAACAAAAATAGAAAAAATACTGCAATAGACTGTCCTGAAAACTCTGCTGAATAGTGCTACTGTCACTGCAGCCCTTCTCTGACCTAGAAAGCAACTGGCAGGTATTCAATGTCCTGGCCTCCGGATACAGGGAATGGCCATCTCCAAGATTAGATATTACCAGAAGGAGAGCGTTCTCTGTAGCAGGACCCTCCCTCTGGAATTCTTTACCGAATCCACTCCGTTTATTATCAAATCCACTTCATTTCAAAAAATCTCTGAAAACATATCTGTTTCAATTAGCATTTAATATCTCACCAACTCACTCAACCTCCGCTACTCAACCCCCCTCCCTTCCCCCCTCCCCTTTATAGTATTTCCCTCTGTGAACCATTTCAATAAAACAGATGTATTCACCCCTTTCCCTCCTTTTCTTGAGAATATTATCCTTTAGATACCTCTTAGCCCTTCCCTCTTCCTTTCCCCTTCCTATGCCCATAAAGCGATCCATGGCACAGCTCCCTTGAATTAAGATTTTTGTTAAGATTAGTTACCTATTAGTTATATACCAATTTATGTATTTTTATTCCTTTTTAATTTATTCTTTTAATTTTGTTTATTTCATATTTTTGTTAACTGTTTTGACAAAATTTGTTTTTTAAAAACTGGTATATAAATACTTGTAAATAAATGAATAAATGAATGAATGAATAAATAAGAGAAACCAGGCTGCACTCCAGGCAAAGATTCTCTGCATAAAAATTCTTCGTACTTAAAGTCTCAGTCTACATGAGGTAGTCCCTTAACAAGCAGGTTTTGTTCAAAAAGTATTTCCCTCCATAAATTAGCTGAGTGAAGGAGTAGGCCTCACTCTAAAAGAACAAACTGTAAGAGCTCCTCTGTCCACAAAATCCTAACTCAAATGCCACACCTCCTGTTGCTCTAGTCCAGTGGTTCCCATGAATATGCATGAGAGAAAACGTGCATGTTTTGGAGGCAGTGCATGCAAATTTTCTCTCATGCATATTCATTGTGGATATCCTGAAAACCCGACTGGCTGGGGGGTCCCCAGGACAGAGTTGGGAACCACTGCTCTAGTCCCTACTCATAGGCAAACTCCACCCACTCAAGCAGCCTGTAGTGGAGGAGTTGAAATGTGATATTCCTGTGAGCTAGTTCATGGGCCACTAGGGACTTCTAGTGGCCAGCCCATGAAGAGCCACATTATGAAAGCAGCATTTTTCAGTTTTTTATTTTATTTTACAAAAATGCAGAGAAATAAGGAATTATGAAATTTTACTTTAAGAGCATATTTGCAATAAACATATTGTCTGGAACAATCTTTGTAATTCACACAAATCTGCTGACTTTTTAGATGGTCAAACACTTTTGGAAGACCCTGTATATCCTGGAGAAAAGGATACTCTTTGTGTCCAGGATAGGGCTAATCCAAGAATCCTATAGAATATGTGAGCTTCCAGAGTCTTACTGAGAGCTAGGCCACACAATGGAGGTCCCACATCAGAAAAAAAACAAACAAACATTCATTTTCTATTTTCACAGAAAAGACATTGAATATATAAACCCAAACAATTGTGATCTGCCTAGATACAAAGGAAAAGCTGTAAATGTTACGGCTGTGGCTGCTGTGCAACCGCCTCACCACCAGGGGTCCCTCTAGAGCTGGCTTTCCTGACAGGCCCAGTCCATCTCCTCTGTCCACTCTATGCTCTGGGTGTGCCCTTATAACCCTGCCTGACAGTTGCCTCGGTGCTTCGGCATCGAGCTCACCTGGGCTCCCTGCTCTAGCCTGCCTTGCGTGGCCTTCGGGCCTTCTACCTTGTCTTGCCTTGCCCTGCCCTGCCTTCGGGCCTTTCCTTTCCTTTCCTTGCCTTGCGTGGCCTTCGGGCCTTTCCTTGCCTTGCCTTCGGGCCTTTCCTTGCCTTGCGTGGCCTTCGGGCCTTTCCTTGCCTTGCCTTGCGCGGCCTCCGGGCCTTCTGTCTTGCCTTGCCTTGTGTGGCCTTTGGGCCTTCTGTCTTGCCTTGCCTTGCGCGGCCTTTGGGCCTTCTGTCTTGCCTTGCCTTGCGCGGCCTTTGGGCCTTCTGTCTTGTCTTGCCTTGCCTTGCCTTGCGCGGCCTTTGGGCCTTCTGTCTTGTCTTGCCTTGCGCGGCCTCCGGGCCTTCTGTCTTGCCTTGCCTTGCGCGGCCTCCGGGCCTTCTGTCTTGCCTTGCCTTGCGCGGCCTCCGGGCCTTCTGTCTTGCCTTGCCTTGTGTGGCCTTCGGGCCTTCTGTCTTGCCTTGCTCGGCCTTCGGGCCCTCTGCCTTGCCTTGCGCGGCCTTTGGGCCTTCTGTCTTGCCTTGCCTTGCGCGGCCTTTGGGCCTTCTGTCTTGCCTTGCCTTGCGCGGCCCTTGGGCCTTCTGTCTTGCCTTGCCTTGCGTGGCCTTTGGGCCTTCTGTCTTGCCTTGCCTTGCGCGGCCTTCGGGCCTTTTACCTTGTCTTGTCTTGCCTTGCCCTGCGCGGCCTTCGGGCCTTCTACCTTGTGCTGTGTATGGTCTTCGGACCTTCTGCCCTACCCTGCCTTGCTTACTGTGCATGCGGTCCTACGGGCCCTCTGCTCTATTGTCTGTGTGTGTTTGGCCTACGGGCCTTCTGTGTGTGTGTGGCCTACGGGCCTTCTGTGTGTGTGTGGCCTACGGGCCTACTGACCTGCCTTGCCCCGCTTACGGTGTGTGGCCCACGGGCCTTCTGCGTGTGTGTGGCCTTCTGTGTGTGTGTGGCCTACGGGCCTACTGACCTGCCTTGCCCCGCTTACGGTGTGTGGCCTACGGGCCTTCTGTGTGTGTGTGGCCTTCTGTGTGTGTGTGGCCTACGGGCCTACTGACCTGCCTTGCCCCGCTTACGGTGTGTGGCCTACGGGCCTTCTGTGTGTGTGTGTGTGGCCTACGGGCCTTCTGACCTGCCTTGCCCCGCTTACAGGTGTGTGGCCTACGGGCCTTCTGTGTGTGTGTGGCCTACGGGCCTTCTGGCCTGCCTTGCCCCGCTTACGGTGTGTGGCCTATGGGCCTTCTGACCTGCCTTGCTCTGCCGCCTGCCCTGACCCAGCCTAGACCCAGACACTGCTTCTTGCTGTCTGCCCTGACCCAGCCACGGTTTCCAGCCATCCCTGTCTCTCTCCACCTGGAGCCACCCCTTTGGGTGGTGTTCACTACCCCTGAACTCAGCCCAGGCGTAACAGTAAATACAGAACAATGACCTAAATAAAACACATCTGCACCTGTCTGCATTACCAAAGAGTTTCAAATTAACACATTTTCGGATATTGCTTAATTAGCACATATGAAAACTTGGTATCTTCAGCAATGCATAAACTGCTCCAGTTCCAGGAAGCATCCCACTTCAGGAAGGCAGTGCACAGAACACCGATACTGAGAAGACTTTCTTTCTTGATGTTTGATGAGCAAAAGGTTGAAGCCCTCAAACAATAAGCCAGGGAGATAGCAACCTAAAACCAAGATGGCAGAAAAGGACCATCCGCCCATCTCTAGAATCCCTGCCACCCCTTCAGAGAAAATCCCCTGTGCTTGTCCCCTGCTTTCCTGAATTCAGATCTGTCCCTGTCTCCACCATCTCCACAGGGAAGCTGTTCTCACCTTGGGGCCAATGCAATAAATATGAGCAGAAAGCGGGCACTGAACAGTCAGCGCCCGCTTTCTTAATGCGCCATGCAATATTTAAATGAGGGGGTCGCGTTCGTAAGGAGGCGCTAGGGTTGCTTGCCAGCCCCTAGCGCAGGGGTCGGGAACCTTTTTGGCTGAGAGAGCCATGAACGCCACATATTTTAAAATGTAATTCCGTGAGAGCCATACTAACTACAACCCCCCACCCTCCTGACTCCCCCAAGACCTACCAAATTAATTTACTACAACCCCCTACTCTCCTGACTCCCCCAAGACCTACCAAATTAATTTACTACAACCCCCTACTCTCCTGACGCCCCCAAGACCTGCCAAATTAATTTACTACAACCCCCCATCTTCCTAAACCCCCCCCCCCAAGACCTGCCAAAAGTCCCTGGTGATCCAGCGGGGGTCCGGGAGCGATCTCCTGGACTTGGGCTGTCGGCTGCCAGAAGTCAAAATGGCGCCGACGGCCCTTTGCCCTCACTATGTCACTGCGGTGGACCAATGGCGGCTGTAGCCCCTGTGACATAGTAAGGGCAAAGGGCCATTGGCGCCATTTTGACTACTGGCAGCTGACAGCCCAAGTCCAGGAGATCACTCCCAGACTGCTCCTGGACCCCCACTGGACCACCAGGGACTTTTGGCAGGTCTTGGGGGGGGGAGGGTCAACAGGGTGGGAGTTGTAGTAAATTAATTTTGGAGGTCTTGGGGGGCATCAGGAGGGTGGGGGATTTTGTTAGATTTTTTTCTTTTTTATTAAAGATTTGTCTGCGAGCCAGAAGCAGCCATCAAAAGAGCCATATCTGGCTCCCGAGCCATAGGTTCCTGACCCCTGCCCTAGCGCTCCCTTGCTAATGCGAAGCCGATTGGCGTCGGCAGTCCGCCAGTTAGGAAAACCAATGCCGAGTTTATCAGCGTCGGTTTTCCTAAACGCCGCACAGCCAGGGGGTTCAGGAAACGGACGCTTGTCATTCAAGCATCTGTTTCCTGCACCCAACTGCCAGTGGGGTTTTTTTTTTCTATTTTTTAACTTTATTTAATTTTGGTTTTCTTCCTACTTAATATCGCAACGATATTATGTGAGCAATGATATTAAGTAGGAGGCAGTACAGAAAAGCAGTTTTTTCTGATTTCTGTACTGGTTTTTAAGGAGCGCTCCAGGCAGGCGTTAATTGCTGAAAGCTAAATGTGCACCCTAGACGCATTTATTTTTTTTTTTTGCATCTGGAGTGAATGCTAATAGCCTCAATCACATGCACTATTGGACTCACTCCGCCTTGGATGCACGTTGAATAGGTGCTAATCCCCTTATTGCATTAGGGGATTCATTAGCGCCTATTCAATCCACGTCCGACTGCGGGTTATACACTGTGCTTGGCTGAGCCCACTGAATTGCATTGGCCCCCTTGGATGTGCAGATAGCTTGTCTTGCAGCACTGCTGTCTGCAGTTAATTCTTTATGTATTATCATCTAGACAGGCACTGAGAAAGAGAAAAACTAGCCCATACAGAGGGGGGAATTTTTAGAATTGGTACTATGCTTGCAAATGAACTTAGACCTGTCGGCCTGCAAGTGAATTTTCAAAGGGATTTTATGCTCGCAGCCTATTTAAAATCTACCCAAAAAGGCAAGTACCTGAATGGGAGTACTGCTTAGCACCCTTGCATGGATTACTGCATTGGCCTGTGAATTTCAGCGCACAGTTTTAGTTTAAGTCAGTAATCATTCAAATAAATGGTGACGGCTGCTGGCACTTACCCGGAGAATTCCTTTTTTAAACTTTTTTTTTTTTTTTTTAACTTTTTTCTATTTTTTTCATCACACTGGAAACTTAACTCCAGCTCTGACCCAGTAGTTAGGTTTCCAGCCCTAAAAAGGGTGCATTGGCCAGATGACATCGCTCTGCATCTTAGGGCTGGAAACTTAACTCCTGGGTCAGAGCTGGAGTTAAGTTTCCAGTGTGATGAAAAAAATAGAAAAAAGTAAAAAAAAAAAAAAAGTCTAAAAAAGGAATTCTCCGGGTAAGTGCCAGCAGCCGTCGCCATTTACTTGAATGATTACTGACTTAAACTAAAACTGTGCGCTGAAATTCACAGGCCAATGCAGTAATCTGGGTGCTGTTGCGTCTGAGGTGGACCCTTGGGCCGAGGTGGGGTTGACGCAACCCGTAGGTGAGGACCTACGGGTCCCCACCGTTGGCAGGTGGAGTGGGCTGATAGGCAGAGGCCGCTGGAGCTTCACCTATACCAGCCCTCGTTCCCCGCAGGTTGAGACTTTGGGTGGGGACTTAGGTGGGCCTCTGTATGTGGTCAAGGTATGAGTTGGTTCAGCCCAGAGACAGCAGGTGAGAATAGTACAGTCTTACTCTGGACAAGATAGTGTCCTGGATAGTCTGGCGCCAAATGGAACAGAGGCAGACAGGGGGCGCTCGAGCAAGAGCAGGCCGAAGCCTGAGTAAACCAAGTCCAGGGAGTAAGCTGGAGAGGCGTCGAAGAGCAGGCTTGAGTCAGGGCTGGCGGCAATCCGAAGGCAGTGGCAAGCAAGGCTGAGGTCTGATCACGGAGATAGTCAAGCATAGTCAAGTGAAGCAATGGTCTGGGTCTGGAGATAGGCAGTAGCGTAGTCGGACGAAGCAGAGGTCTGGGTCTGGAGACAGGCAGTAGCGTAGTCAGGCGAAGTTTGGAGAGAGTCAATGGCGTGGTCAGGCGAAGCAGAGTCAGGTCTGAGTAATCAGTCTGAGGAATGAAGCAAGGTAGGAACAAGGAGACAAGAACCAGGAATAACGAGGAACAGGAACGTAGAGACGAGACTGATCTCTAGGAGGCAACGAATTCTCAACCAGCGAGGAGACCTGTTTCAAAGGCAACGCTAGGGAGCGGAGCCTGCACTTAAATACTGTAGCTGAGTTGACATCATCTAGGGGCCGCGGCTAGGTTCCCGCCGCGGTCCCTACTTAGATATCAATGGTGCACAGTAAACTGTAAACTAGAACTGGCTGCTGGAACTCACGCGTGGCATGAGTAGCAGCATTTCTTCGCAGGCCACGTGGAGAGGCCCGACAAGAAGTGGTGGCTGGGCCAGGAATATCAGGGGCTGCGGCAGGGCCGGATGCATCGGGGGGGAGCCCCGAGGACGGAGCTGACGGCCCACTGCCACCAACGAGGAGGAACCAGGAGCTGGAGTCAACTTAGAGAGGTGAGGGGGTCGTGCCGTGGGTCTGCCACGGACGGCACACGTAACGGGTGCTAAGAAAATGTACACTAGTTTTCAGCGCACATTTTTAGCATCTAGCGTATTTATTTAATTATTTTTAAACTCCGATGCAGTAAGTGAATGCTATGCTAATGCATTGGGAGTTTAACCAAAAAAAAAAGGGTCTAATGGTTAAAATGTGCGTTCGGCACAGGCGAAACACACATTTTAACTCCGGAAGGGAGAAGGCATCTCTGACAGGCTACCGCTGCTGCCACTTTGCCAGATAAATATTGATGTATTTGTCTGTCTGGCAGTGGGAAGATGCTGCCAGATAGCCATAAGTCAGTACTTCTCTGGCTATCTGCGGGGTTCGCCGCTACTTAGCCAGAAAAAGTAGCTGGCCCCCAAAAGGCCCCTGTAGGAGACTGACAGCGGATTTACTAATCTCACAAGAGCAGTTTCAGATTTTGTTCTCAGCCCTACCTCCTGCCTGTTAGTTAATAATGAACCATTTAATTCTGGATGAGGGCATTGAGTAGATGCGTACAGAGTTGTAAGTTTTTTGTTTGTTTTTTTTTAACAAAAATACGTGTATTTTAGACAGCCAATTTTCCCTAGATCTCCTTTATTTATCAAACAATTTTGCTACAACTTTAGAAATGGGTCATTCGTATTTCTCTGTTAGGGGCAAGCCTACCCATCCCCCACACCGCACCACCGGTCCCTTCTGCAGCTGGGACAGAGCTGCAACGGGAGGAATCCGCACCCAGCGCTTCTCTTCCCTGCCGGTCAGCCTCAGACAGCGCGGCTAAAGTGGCAGGGCTACGTGAGCGGAGAACGGAGGGAGCAGCTTTAGCATTCAGCTCACTGACGTGCAGGGCGGCCCTGCCGAGGAGACGGCCCCTGTCTGCTTATTTTATGGTATCTGCAACCCCCTCCCCCCGCCAGACTGCAGCATCCGTCCGAGGTCTGATTGGGAGAGTGCAGCCCCCCCACCGGTTAGAAAAGGTCACATGGCCCGGGGGGGGGAGGGGTAGTTTAGCTAAATAACGTCTCGGCCCAAACCCCTTTCCCATTCATACGGAGATCCCGAGTTCTGGCCGTGGAACGCCAAGACCTGGACGAGGTGAGCTGAGGACACGGCGGCGGCGGCGGTGCAAGCCCTGCTGTCTCACTGTGCTGGGCTCTGTCCCAGCACCCCAGTTCCAGTTTACTGCTTATGAAATGCAAAAAGCAACGTAAACCCATTCTTTAATTTTGGACAGAATATTTATTGAAGACCAAGGAATAAAATAATAATGAAAGCATGTCATTAAAAACGATTGGCCGAGACAGCAAAATAGGACATTAACGCCTCCCCAACCCCCTCTACCCAACAACGTGCTGCAAAGGAGAAATTACAGCAAATAATCAATACAAGGCCGGGCTTTGGTTTTGCAGCATCCCACCCTGTTCGAGTTACAGAGCACCGTATCATACGTGGAATTTTCTGGCGTTAAGAATTATTTCAGTGGAAAGGGAAAATAGATTTAAAAAAAACAAAACCGGAATCTCGCATACTGTTAACCCTTGGAGATGAGCCACAGCCAGGGCACGTCCTGATGAGAGTGCCGCAGCCTCAAACGTGTCTGCACTTCACTGCCGCTGGCTGGAAATTGGAAGGGTTTGTGAGGGCAAAAGGCTCGCGCTGCACACGCTCCTTGCCTGCCATGATCAGAGACAGGACGCCGGTCTCGGTGAACCCGTGCTGCGATGCAATTTGGCAAGGCGGATGAGCCTAAAAGGCAGCGGGACAGGGTGTAGCCCACACCCTCCACATCTGCGTGCAAACGCCGCCACCTGTAGGCCACTGTCTCTTACGGCAGCTCCCAAACACAAAGAGCCACCCATGCCCAGGCACCACAACTCCACTACCCAATCGGAAGCTTAAGAACATAAGAAGTGCCTTACTAGCTCAGACCAAGGGGCCATTTAGCCCAGCATCCTGTTTCCAACAGAGACCAAACTAGCCCACAAGAACCTGGCAAGTACCCAAACACCAAGAAGATCCATGCTACTGATGCCAGTAATAGCAGAGGCCATTCCCTAAGTCAACCTGATTAATAACAGTATTGGGTTTCTCCTCCAAAAACTTATCCAAACCTTTTTTAAACTCAGCTACACTAACTGCATTAACCACATCCTCTGGCAACAAATTCCAGAGCTTAATTGTGCGCTGAGTGAAAAATTATTTTCTCCGATTAGTCTTAAATGTGCTACTTGCTAACTTCATGGAGTGGCCCCTAGTCCTTCTATTATCTGAAAGTGTAAATAACTGATTCACATCTACTTGTTCAAGACCTCTCGTTATTTTAAAGACCTCTGTCATATCCCCCCTCAGCTGTCTCTTCTCCAAGCTGAATAGCCCTAACCTAAGAACATAAAAACATGCCATACTGGGTCAGACCAAGGGTCCATCAAGCCCAGCATCCTGTTTCCAACAGTGGCCAAACCAATCCATAAGAACTTGGCAAGTACCCAAAAACTAAGTCTATTCCATGTTACCATTGCTAGTAATAGCAGTGGCTATTTTCTAAGTCAACTTAATTAATAGCAGGTAATGGACTTCTCCTCCAAGAACTTATCCAATCCTTTTTTAAACACAGCTATACTAACTGCACTAACCACATCCTCTGGCAACAAATTCCAGAGTTTAATTGTGCGTTGAGTAAAAAAGAACTTTCTCCGATTAGTTTTAAATGTGCCACATGCTAACTTCATGGAGTGCCCCCTAGTCTTTCTATTATCCGAAAGAGTAAATAACCGATTCACATCTACCCGTTCTAGACCTCTCATGATTTTAAACACCTCTATCATATCCCCCCCTCAGCCGTCTCTTCTCCAAGCTGAAAAGTCCTAACCTCTTTAGTCATTCCTCTTAGGGGAGCTGTTCCATTCCCCTTATCATTTTGGTACCTTCTCCATTGCAATTATATCTTTTTTGAGATGCGGCGACCAGAATTGTACACAGTATTCAAGGTGCGGTCTCACCATGGAGCAATACAGAGGCATTATGACATTTTCCGTTTTATTCACCATTCCCTTTCTAATAATTCCCAACATTCTGTTTGCTTTTTTGACTGCCACAGCACACAGAACCGACAATTTCAATGTGTTATCCACTATGACGCCTAGATCTCTTTCTTGGGTGGTAGCTCCTAATATAGAACCTAACATTGTGTAACTATAGCATGGGTTATTTTTCCCTATATGCATCACCTTGCACTTATCCACATTAAATTTAATCTGCCATTTTGATGCCCAATTTTCCAGTGTCACAAGGTCTTCCTTCAATTTATCACAATCTGCTTGTTATTTAACTACTCTGAACAATTTTGTATCATCTGCAAATTTGATTATCTCACTCGTCATATTTCTTTACAGATCATTTATAAATATATTGAAAAGTAAGGGTCCCAATACAGATCCCTGAGGCACTCTACTGTCCACTCCCTTCCACTGAGAAAATTGTCCATTTAATCCTACTCTCTGTTTCCTGTTTTTTAGCCAGTTTGCAATCCACGAAAGGAAATCGCCACCTATCCCATGACTTTTTACTTTTCCTAGAAGCCTCTCATGAGGAACTTTGTCAAACGCCTTCTGAAAATCCAAGTATACTACATCTACCGGTTCACATGTTTATTAACTCCTTCAAAAAAGTGAAGCAGATTTGTGAGGCAAAACTTGCCTTGGGTAAAGCCATGCTGACTTTGTTCCATTAAACCATGTCTTTCTATATGTTCTGTGATTTTGATGTTTAGAACACTTTCCACTATTTTTCCTGGCACTGAAGTCAGGCTAACCGGTCTGTAGTTTCCTGGATCGCCCCTGGAGCCCTTTTTAAATATTGGGGTTACATTAGTTATCCTCCAGTCTTCAGCTACAATGGATGATTTTAATGAGGTTACAAATTTTTACTAATAGGTCTGAAATTTCATTTTTTAGTTCCTTCAGAACTCTGGGGTGTGTACCATCCAGTCCAGGTGATTTACTACTCTTCAGTTTGTCAATCAGGTCTACCACATCTTCTAGGTTCACCGTGATTTGATTCAGTCCATCTGAATCATTACCCATGAAAACCTTCTCCAGTACGGGTACCTCCCCAACATCCTCTTCAGTAAACACCGAAGCAAAGAAATCATTTAATCTTTCTGCATTGGCCTTATCGTCTCTAAGTGCCCCTTTAACCCCTCGATCATCTAACGGTCCAACTGACTTCCTCACAGGCTTTCTGCTTCGGATATGTTATAAAAAGTTTTTACTGTGAGTTTTTGCCTCTATGGCCAACTTCTTTTCAAATTCTCTTTTAGCCTGTCTTATCAATGTCTTACATTTAACTTGCCAACTTTATGCATTATCCTATTTTCTTCTGTTGGATCCTTCTTCCAATTTTTGAATGAAGATCTTTTGGATAAAATAGCTTTTTTCACCTCCCCTTTTAACCATGCCGGTAATCGTTTTGCCTTCTTTCCACCTTTCTTAATGTGTGGAATACATCTGGACTGTGCTTCTAGAATGGTATTTTTTTTAACAATGATCACGCCTCTTGCACACTTTTTACTTTTGTAGCTGCTCCTTTCAGTTTTTTTCTAACAATTTTTCTCATTTTATCAAAGTTTCCCTTTTGAAAGTTTAGCATGAGAGCCGTGGATTTGCATACTGTTCCTCTTCCAGTCATTAATTCGAATTTGATCATATTATGATCACTATTGCCAAGCGGTCCCACCACCGTTACCTCTCTCACCAAACCATGTGCTCCACTGAGAATTAGATCTAAAATTGCTCCCTCTCTCGTCGGTTCCTGAACCAATTGCTCCATAAAGCTATCATTTATTCCATCCAGGACGTTATCTCTCTAGCGTGACCCGATGATACATTTACCCAGTCAATATTGGGGTAATTGAAGTCTCCCATTATTACTGCACTACCAATTTGGTTAGCTTCTCTAATTTCTCTTAGCATTTCACTGTCAGTCTCACCATCTTGACCAGGTGGACGGTAGTATACTCCTAGCATTATAGTCTTCCCCGACACCCAAGGGATTTCTACCCATAAAGATTCAATTTTGCATTTAGTCTCATGCAGGATGTTTATCCTGTTGGACTCTGTGCCATCCCGGACATAAAGCACCACCCTGCCACCAAGATGCTCCTCTCTGTCATTGTGATATAATTTGTACCCCGGTATAGCACTGTCCCATTGGTTATCCTCTTTCCACCATGTCTCTGAGATGCCAATTAAGTCTATGTCATCATTTACTGCTATACATTCTAATTCTCCCATCTTACTTCTTAGACTTCTGGCATTAGCATACAAACATTTCAAAGTGTGTTTTTTGTTTGTATTTTCATTCTGCTTTTTAATTGATAGGGATAAGTTAGACTTTTTTTTAGCTCAGGTGAGTTTTTAGTTACAGGCACTTGGACTACTTTTCTTATTATTGGAACCTCACTGTCGGGATGCCCTAATTCTAATGCATCATTAGTATCCTTTGAAGATACCTCTCTCCGAACCATGCGCTGCTGAGCGACTGTTGGCTTGGGATCTTCTTAGTGTTTGGGTAATTGCCAGGTTGTTGTGGCCTGGTTTTGGCCTCTGTTGGAAACAGGATGCTGGGCTTGATGGACCCTTGGTCTGACCCAGCATGGCAATTTCTTATGTTCTTATGTCCCAGGCGCATGGGAAGCTCTGTATTGAGCGCGCTCACCGGCTCGGGCCCCGAAAACTCAATGCCACCCGGCCACGTGTAGTAGTGGCTAAACTACTTAATTTCACCCACAAGCAAGAAATCCTTTAAGCAGTCAGGGCAGGGAAAGGATTGCACTATGACAACGCTAAAATCCTGGTTTTCCAGGACTTCTCGACGGCGGTTGCGGCCCAGAGAAAGGCTATGGCTCCCATCTGCACATAGCTGATTGCTCAGGGGGTCCGGGCCTCTTTGCTTTACCCCGCTTGTTTCTGCATAGCTACTGAGAAAGGCTTGGTATACCTCGGTGGAGGAAGCAAAGGGCCTCTTGAAACCATCTGAATGATGTCCCTGCAATTTTATTTATTTATTTATTTAACACTTTTTTATACCGACCTTCATAGTAATAACCATATCGGATCGGTTTACATAGAACAAGGGTATAACTGAAGCAATAACTAAAGTAATTAACAATAGAGGTGAATAAGGCAAAGTTACATTTAACAAGGAGTAAAAACTTGGAAGCTTAAATAGCTGGAAGAAGGTAAAGGCAGGAAGTAATTGTAACATAATACAATAAAGAATATGGGTTAAAGCTTAAGGTGCTTTAACCTGGAAGTGCCAGAGTCCATCGTTCGAGAGGATAAAAGACCATTGGATCAGGTGAGAATAATGGCGACTAGTGATTGTCTGGAGGATCAGAGAAGGCTTGGTGAAAGAGCCACGTCTTGAGTTTTTTTCTGAAAGTTAAGAGGCAGGGTTCCAATCTGAGGCTTGAGGGGATGTTATTCCAAATAGATGGTCCTGCTATTGAAAACGCTCGGTCTTTGGTCGAGGAAAGGCGTGTGGCTTTTCCTCGACCAAAGACCGAGCGTTTTCAATAGCAGGACCATCTTTTTGGAATAACTAATTGCTAAGTGGCGGGAGTTATTGCTTACTGGTTGTAGTGGCATTTCCAGCTTTTGGATTATTTGGGCGTTGTGTTGGTTTGTGTTGCCTGCAGTCTTACAAGTCGGATGCCTGATTCATTGTTTTCTACATTCTTCCTCTCTTTGGATGCTCTTTTTTCAACTTACCGTCCAGTTCGAGTGGCGCTTCAAATTGCAGCTCTCAGCACAGTGTCACCTCCGTGCCTTACATCAGTGTAGGAGCCTCTCACGATCCCAAGTTCCATTACCCAGCGTTGTATAAATACCTGCACTTTTTTTTTCTATCTCCTGGACTTTTAACATTGGCCGTGACTTGGGTACTTTTGTGACAGCTGTTTAACTGAGCCCTGTGTCTCATGGACTTTTCGCTTGACACAATGTTTTCAGGGCTATATGACTGTTCATATTGTCTGAATTTTTCTTAACTCGGTTACCTATAGTAGTATCCCTGTTTTTCACACTCTTTTGAAAGTTTATAATGCTTGATTACGGGTGGGCTTGTTCTGAGGGCCTGCGGCCCTGTTGGCTGCGGCTATTTTTCATTTCTGTATTTCATGATCTGTATCATGAATGCCGGTATAAAAAAGCACTAACTAACTAACTAACTAACTAACTAACTAAATAAATAAATAAATAAATGTAATGTCTCCTATTTTTGCAATAGGGGCTGTTAAGGTGTGGATGGGGTCAGGATGGGGGGGGGAGGGCTTGCCAGCATGGTAGTGTTCTCATTCTGTAAAGTGAGATATGATGTAGGGGATATGGAGGAGGGGTGGGGGAGGTGAGTTGGGGGTGGGGGTTGTGGGGCAAAAGGATACGTTGCGATATAGTATCGTGCAGACTGGGGTTCTTGTCAAGATTTGTCCTCACTCTGATTTACACTTATTCAGTTCTCATTTCGTAGACAGTTGGGAGCCTATGCTGGGAGGGCTCTCACTGGGGGTACTGGTTTATTTACATTTTCCCTTAGACCAGATTATATCTTGTCTCTAATCCAGTTACTGGTCTAATTACTTGGAATGTTTGCGGGATCAATTCCCCAATTAAGAGGTCCAAAATTCTCACTCTTCTCAAGCGCCGGAAAGCCGCTCTCGCTTTCTTGCAAGAGACTCATCTCAATGATGGTGAACATGAGAAATTAAAGGGATATTGGGGGGGGTACTTTGCCTTTACCACAACCAAATCTGCAGGGGTTGCCATTTTGGTTAACAAAAATTTACCTATTCGGGTCCAAAAGGAAATTAAGGACCCCTTGGGACTCTATCTCATCCTTGTGGCAGAGCTACATGACTTGATAGTGGTATTGTGTAACCTCTATGCCCCTAATAATCATAGCCCTTCCTTTTTTCAGGAGATTTATAAGCTCTTGGTGCCTTATTTAGGAGAGTTTATCATAATTGGGAGTGATTTTAACACCGTATGTGATCTTCAATTGGATAAATTGCCTCCATCACTCCAAGGCTTCAGGATGAGGAAAGGGGCCTGCCCATTTGGAGCAGTCCCTACACTTGCTGGATGTGTGATGCATCCTCACCTGGGGGAACGGGATTTTTCTCACATCTCGAGAGCTCATGGCTCATTATCTCGGCTAGACTATTTCTTGATTAGGGCTAAGGATCTGTCCAAGGTTTGCGCGGCCACGATTGGCGACATTATTATCTCGGACCATGCCCTGGTTCGACTAGAAATTGTACTGGGTCTGCCTCAAGCGGCCTCTTTCAATTGGCAATTTCCATTTTATTTGGCTACTGCTGTTAAATTTCAGGAGTATTTGCGAACGCACTGGGCGAACTATGCGGATTTGAATGTGCAACACATGTCATCTCCGGTACTATTTTGGTATGTGGCAAAGGCGGTGCTGTGGGGCGACATTATTTCATATATGGCGCACAGAAAGAAGGCAATGGATCACCATATTTTGACCCTAACCGCTCAATTGCATAGAGCGCGGATCCTTTTAACTAGCGCAAACACTCCTGCTATGCGGGCTCAGTTTTTCACGATACAAGGGGAGTTGAATTCTTTAATTCACCAAAGAGTTCACAAAGGTTTCATATACTATCAATATAAACTTTATCAACACAGCAATAAAGCTGGTAAATTAATGGCTAACCTGGTGCGCTCGGCTCGCGGATCTCGTTATATTTCTGTGCTGCGCTCTGCCTCTGGACAGGTCTTTACAGAAATGTCAGCTATCCTCCAGTGCTTTAAGGAACTTTATGGTAGATTATATACCTCTGAAGGATGGACCCCTGAAGCCTGTGAGCGTTTTTGGTCCCAGTTAAATCTTCCACAGTTAACGAGTCAACATAAACAGGTGTTAAATAACCCTATCACTTTAGAGGAGGTAATTTTGGTTATTTGGAAGGCTCCAAGCCTTAAGACCCCTGGACCTGATGGTTATAATGCTGAATTTTACAAATGTATGATGGATTTAGTGGGTGGCCCCCTAGTTCGGGTGTACATGGAACTCTTGGCCAGTGGTTCGTTCCTGGCCCACACTAACACAGCACAGATTACACTTATACCTAAGTCTGGGAAGGATCCCTCTTTGCCCGAATCTTAAACTTTGATCACAAGATTTTTGCCAAAATTATGGCTGACCAATTAGCAGAGATACTCCCTTTTCTTGTTGGGGTGGACCAGGTTGGATTTATGAGAAAACATTATGGCCTCTCCAACATTTGGAAGGGGCTAGCGGCGATGTCTATGTGCCAGCAAATGGGGGCTCCATTTCTCACAATACGTTTTGATGCTGAAAAAGCATTTGACAGGGTGGAATGGGAGTACCTCTTTTATATTTTACGTACAAGAGGATTTGATGGGCTCTTTTATGATGCCGTGCGCTTTTTATATCAGGCTCCTGAAGCGGTTATTGTTGCCAATGGCTCTAAAGCTGACACTTTTACCGTCACTAGGGGTACCCGACAGGATGACCCCTCTCCCCCTTATTGTTCATTCTTCAGCTGGAGCCCTTATTGCAGTCCATCCAAGTCACCAAAGAGACCCGGGGTATCAGATTTCAGTCGACTATTTTTAAATATACGGCATTTGCCGATGATATATTAGTTTTTATTACTGAACCTCGACGCTCTCTGTTTCCCCTTCTTCAGTTAATTTGGGCTTTTGGGGTGTTTTCAGGGTTGCGCCTCAATATGGATGTCTATGGTGTTGGCTTATCTGGAAGACCTTCCCCTGTCCTGGGGCCCGGACTTTCCTCTCCAGTGGGCGGAGGAATCCATTTCCTATTTGGGTATTATTATCCCACGCTCACTGCGACAACTATATAAATTAATGTGTGGCCGTTGTTTAAATTTACGCAAGATAAATTATTAGCTTGGCGGGACCTCCCATTATCCTTGGGGGTAGAGTCAATCTTTTTAAGATGGTTATCTTACCAAAATGGCTCTACCCCTTTCAAAATCTACCTTTACATATCCGGCGGGCGGAATTACTTCATCTAGATAGGGCCCAGCGAAGATTTTTTTTGGAGGGGTGGCAAGGCACGTGTTCCCCTAACCTGGTTGAGAGAGGTGGGGAACGGGGGGGGGGGGGGGGGGGCTTGGGAATCCCAGATTTGGCGCTCTACAACTTGGCGAGTAACCTTAGGTTAGTTTGGGATTGGTTGTTGGCCACGTCCACTTTTATTCATGTCTCAGCTGATGCACTAGTCAACCCCTTAGCGCTGAAATCTGTCCTGCAGTCTCCGGCTGCTAGTATTCATATGTTCCTGGTACAAAATGTTCTTATCAAACCTCTCCGGATTGCGTGGGCCCATCTGATGAGGTTGTTGCGGGTTGATCGTCAATGTGCATATTTTTTGCCCATCTGGGGGAATCCGGAATTTACCCCTGGTACCCAGACAGTGGCTTTCCACGATTGGGAAGGTAGGGGTATCTCCTTGTTGGGTCATGTGCTCACTCCAGAGGGTTTAACTCTGCCCTGGCCTGAACTTCAGGAGTTGTATGACCTGCCAGCTAAGGCTGTCTTCCCGTACCTACAAATTCAGCATTATGTGGGATTGTTGTCTCTAACATCTCGTCAAGCATTGATTTTTAAGTCGCTAGACTCAATTTCTTTTGTTTGACCTACAGAAAGTGCCTTCTCGCGTTATAAAAAATTAAAAACCTTAACAGTTATGGATACATGTTCCATTCTTGTAGAGCGTTGGACTAGTGAAGGAGTGTTTCTGCTAACGGGGGCTATAATCCATGCTTGTTTTAAACGGGTGTCCCAGATCTCTACAAATATGACATACAGGGAAATGCAATTTAAATTTCTTCGTCACACTTATATTTCCCCTCAAATCGCTTTTTACTCCAAGCTTTCGCATACGGCTGAATGTGGGAAATGCAGACATGCACGAGGCGCAATGTCTCACTTTTTTGGGAATCCCCCCTATTTAGCACTATTGGGGTAGGGTGGTGCGCTATCTGGTTAATCTTTTGGGGATAACTATACCCCTATCTCCCTCTTGGTTGCTATTCGGCTGTATTTCTCCCTTAAAGGTTAGAGCTCTGGGATCTCGTTTACTGATTCGTAAGGTGTGCTTAATCGCCAAAAAGGTCATTTTGCTACATTGGAGAGAAGTGACCCCTCCTTCTTATTGGACATGGCGCAACTATTTTCATAAGATAATGCATATGGAGGCGGCAATAGGGCGACAATCTCCCCTCCTCCAGAAGTTCCTAAACATCTGGGACCCATATTTACAGTCATTGCCGCATCGGTCTCGCAGCTTGATAATTAATTAATGATAGACCTTCGGTGGAACTGAATTTAATGTATCAATCACTGGACTCTGCAGAGTGATGGACAGACACGTCTGAGGGCTGGCATTACTGGGGGTGGGGGGAGGGGTTTTTCCTAAAGGCTCTCCTTGTATTGGTGTGGAGCTTGTTGTATTGTTCCTTTTCTTGTATGATTGCTTGGCTCTGCATATAATAAAAATTGTTTTATTTTATATCTGCTCCTTCATCTCATCCGCATGGAAGCATGTAATACATCGCACGGTTTGTTACCAATTCTAGGTCCCATGGCTCTATGAGCTCGTTCCAATTTTACCAAATCATGAATAGTATCCTTCAGTTCCTGTTTATGTTGTTTCATATCACACCGAACTTCCATAAACCACTCTAAAAACTTCTCTCTGGATAGCATATCTTATACTGGAACCATGTGAAAAAGCTACTGGTAAGGATTCCACAGCTTCCTCCATGCGGCCTTTCAGCATCTGATCACCAGCGTCCTCGGCAGATTCCCCTGCATGCATGCTAAAGGAAAATTATTTTACATCCGCTGTTTTATGTTTAGCAAACACCTTTTACAATATTTCTCCCTTACTGGGATGAAAGAACCTCAGAAAAAAATCATGGGGGACGGCGACAGAAGGAGGGAGAGACCCCCCCCAATCGGCCCAAGCACTGTGAAAAGACTGCTTCCTTTTTGAGAACACCGGTGAAACAGCTGAGACCCGAGAGGAGGTTGGGTTTTCGTGACGTCATCAGTAAGGGCCAGCCTTTAAAATCATCCGGCAGATGCGGGAGATTGGGGAGTGGCGAGAGGAGGGAGAGACTCCCCCCCAATCGGCCCAAGCACTGTGAAAAGACTGCTTCCTGATTGAGAACACCGGTGAAACAGCTGAGACCCGAGAGGAGGTGGGGTTTTCGTGATGTCATCTGTAAGGGCCAGCCTTTAAAAATTATACGACAGACGGTGCACCGTCGCTGACGGCGTGCCTAAGCTACGCGCTCCAAAGGGGCGCGTGGCTTTGTTTGGCTTAGTCCAGATTAGGCTGGTTCTTGGTTTGTGTGCATATTTTGGGTGAACTTTACTGTCTATTTATCCCCAAGCCTTATGGGGAGGAAAAGAAAAGTTAAAAGTTTTCCAATATCGCCTCTAACAACAAGGGGCCCAATGGATGATCATGTGTTTAAGCGGATCGAATCACCGAGTGAGGACAATTTAGGGGAGCAATTTTCAGCTTCCTGGTGAAAGACCATCACTACCCCCACAACCTTTGGCATCATTACCAAAGGGAGTTTTGCACCTGAAAGCTAACAGCCACCCTGATGCGGCTGTCTGCCATCTATCTATATTAGATGAAGGACATATTAAAGGGGAATTGAACAGGCCTGAACAGTGGCCAATCAAGCCACTTGATAATATAACCTTGCAAGATATATGGAAATTGATGTCAAATGTTAATAATAATGTCATACAATTGAATGAGTCTTTGTCAGCTGTTGTAAATTCAAATAAGGCACAGATAGAAGAACAAAAGAAGGAAGTAATTAATCTAAAAGAAGATATAGGAAAAATAACATCAAAGATTAAATTGTTAGTAAATACTGAAACTGCTCATATTAGAGACAGTCTCTCTATTCATAGAGAATTAGAGAATCTTGAGAATATAATGAGATATAAAAATTTGCGTTTAATTAATTTTCCGCAAACAAGGCTTTTTGTCACCTAGTGAGATGTTTAAAAAATACTTGAGGGAGGTAATGCGATATGAAGAGAGAGGAATTTCCAGTGGTTTCCAAAATCTTCTATTTCCCAAAAAAATTGGAGAAGAAAAGGATGAGGATAGTGTAGAGACTTTCAAGTGTGGGAGTCTCTACCTTCCTTGAGGAGTCTATTGATATTATTCATAAAAGGGTCACTTTATTTGTATCATTTCACTTAGAAGCTGACAAAGATAAACTGTTTAGGGATTTTCTTAAACATAAAGATTTGAATTTTGTGGTCAGAGAATTTTAATTTTTCCTGATGTCTCACGAGCCACACAGGCAAAAAGGAAACATTTCCTTTCCTTAAAGGTTAAATTGCTTGCTTTGGGAGCACGTTTTTTCTAAAGTATCCGTGTTTATGTTTAGTAACCTATCAAGGAAATAAATAGTTTCTCTGATCCTTTGCAATTGGAGACATTTATGCAGGATAAGAAATTAATAGGAGGTAGTATTGATAGTCAATAGAAGTTCATTCTCTCTCTCTCCATCTCAATTAAATGTATTTGATTAATGTGGATAAGTAAATGCTCCCCCTGATTATGGGTTATGTAATACAAATGTAAAAGGATATGGTAATTATTATTATGTTATATTGAACGTCTATATTACTTCTTGATATTTTGGTTTAAAAATGTAAATGAAAATTCAATAAAGAAAAAACAAAATTCAATGTTTAATATTTGCGGTGGATTATTATTAAGAGGGACGGGAGCTCACGAAGCTAAGCGTCCATCTTGGTTGGTGACATCACCTACCCCTCTCATTTGAAGACTTAAAATAGAAAGATCTATACATTGTTTTAGCTCTGCCATCTTTGTAAATTTTTTTAAACCTCATGCAATAGAGGTGCAATCTTTTCCTAGGCAGAATTAAAATATTATATGTTAAAAAAAAAAAAAAATCAAAGAAAACCAAACCAAAATCTCAAACTTCAATCCATGGAATCCCCTTACACCTTTTCTTTTAAACATAAAAGAAATCAATGTAGAACAAAGACACACTCACTCTTCCAGACAGTGGCAGTCTGGTCTTTTTTATTAATTAGTTATAAATAAGGATGACTGAGTGGAAACAGAATACTCCCCCCTTACTGATTAGAGCAGTGGGCTGAGGACTAGGGTTCAAATTCCATTTCCCCCACCGACATTCCTTGTGTTCTTGGACAAGTCACTTTATTGCCTGTTGCCTCAGGCATCCTCTTAGACTGTAAGCTCTTTGGGGTAGAGACTTAGTGTACCTGAATATTAATAAAACCGTAAGCTGACGAGCATCATTTGGAAACATGGACTAAAATTCCAAAAAATGTATTAAATAGTTATTTGGTGTGAATTCAGTGTTACAAAATCCTTACTCAGCTGCCCAAACACCGATACAGGGAAGAGGGAAAGAGTACAATGCATCCTGCACATTTGCAGGAATACAAAACTCGTGCTCACATCGGGAGCAAACACATTTACCAGTAAGGATGCAGACATAGCTGAGAAGGTGCCTGCAACTCAAAAATTCCTTCATTCACCCAGGGGGCACACACAGTTCCAGCAGGTAGTCTGGACCCCAACCACAGTCCCATCCTACAGGCCCTTTCTGCATATGCTATCTCCAGGTGTGAGCGGGTACACATGAGAAGAATGGTCCTTAACCGATGCAGCCTGCTTCAGTCACATCCTGTTCTGTCCCAGTATTCTCTCATAGCTGGTGAAAAACTGAAGGCAGCAGTCCACCAGGGGGTATTCTTGGGGTCGTGACAGGAACAAGAACTGTGTACGATTTCCACAACTGTAGAGGTGAATGCACGGAAGGCCAAAGGCTTCAGGCCTAGCACCAGGGCTGTCATTTCCTGCGGCTTTGCCCTCTTCTGCAGCTTCCTCCGCTGTTGTGCCTCTTGCTTTCTCTGAAGTTTCTCCTGGATTTTGCTTTTTGAATTTCCGCTTTTCTGCTTGATTTTTTCCAGCTCGGCTTTTCTCTTGGCTTCCAGATCTGGATCCTGGAAAAACAGATGAAGATTAAATGAAGGGAAGTTTCCACCAAGCCACTGAACACCAGACAGCCTCCTCCATGCTAATGCTTTCTGTACAGCAGGTAGAACAAGGTGACCTTGACTCATGTGGGTCCTTCATATTAAGGACATGGCTTAATTAAGGAAAGGATTAATCAGCTAAGAGGTAAATTTAAGACCCTGTGCATGCGCACATGGACGCATCGATTTTTATAATATAACGCGTGTATATGTGCGCATTATAAAATTAGCTATCTGCGGTTACAATTTTATATTGACGCGACACAGGCATGTGAATGCTGTCTCAAGCATGTAAGTAGGGGGAATTTTAGTAGGTACGCATGGCACCACAAAAGGCCTTTTCCCAGTTCACTCCAGTAAAGGAGAGGACTTCCTAAATCCTCTACCTAACTTGCCTGCCTTTTACCCTATTAGTCCCGAGCCTTAAAACCCCGCTGACTAGTCTTGTTGTTTTGTTAAATGACTTACACGGCAACCATAGCAGAAGTGAGGTTACACGGTAGGGGACCGCGCCATGCACTTGTGCGCCTAACTACCTAGGCGCTGACTTCATGGTGTGGTCCTGGCCCGTCCATGTCCTGCCCAGACCACGCCCCTTTTTTGTAAAACATTTTTTTATGCACATACCCGGAGATACGCGTGAATGCATGTGGGGTTTTTTGGGTTTTTTTTTTAATCCGTGCAGCGTGCGAATCATGCACATATCTCCCAGCTTTGGTGCACATAAGGCTTTTAAAAGTTGACCAGTAATTCCCTAACATTACCAGCGTACTCGGTGTTAAGTTTCTGAGCTACAGATTCCTAATCTGAAATCAATTTTAAACATGTGAGAGATCTTTTTGTTCAACTATATCTAACTTCAGACCCTCCCTATAGAGGACATAGCTCTGGGCCTAGCCCCTTTTATGGTACAATGCAGTACAGGAGAAATGTGTTTGCTTGTTTAACTCTTTGCAAGTGAAAACATTTCACAAATATGTGTTCAAAGGAACTTTCTGCAAATCTGCATGGGATTAACGGAGTCAGATCCCAAGAGGTTAAACTCCTCACCTTTCCCTCCAGGATCAGTTGCTTCCTTTTATTGATTTCCCTCTTTTCGTCAAAGTCAGTGGATTCCAGTTTCTGGAGAAGCAAGAGAGAGCACATAGCACTAAGTGCCTGCCATACACTTGCACTGGCCTGAGTGCTAAGGATTTCAGTGGGGGTGTAAAGAGGACCGAGAATATAACATCCCCCCCCCCCCCAAGGCAGATGGTGATGCTGGTCACACTGCAACCATGACCTAGATGGCTTGGGTTCCAGTGCTAGCTGATTCGAGGATCCCAAACATGGGCAATACAGATGCCCAGGATGAAGGAGTCCAGAGGTCCATAGAGTCTGACCTTCTCTACACACTCATTCAGGAAATGAGGGAAAACAAAACAAATCAAAAACAACAAAAAACAAAAAAACAAAAACATACAACTCATGGTGCAAACCAGTGAAAAAAAATTTCTGACCCCCCAAATCTGGCAATTGGCTGCCATCCCTACAGTCTCACAGCATGGTTATACCCACCCAAAGTCTTTTCCCTTCACAGCTTTTTCAGTTTCCTTTAGAACAAGCCCAAAGAAAAGGGTGAGGATATATTTGACAAGGCACAGACAAGTGGTAGTGAAGGACAGGACACGTGATGGTCCAATCCAATCCTCTTGCCCTCCCTGCACGAGGCATACTCACAATTTCACACTCCCTGCGCGTGACGTTAACCTGGGTCAGGATTTTCAGCACCTCACTCTCGTCCACGGCAAAATCCTTCACTTTAATTTCTGCGAAAGAAGATGGCCATATAATCATACGTCAGAGTGGGTGGGGAGGCTAAAAGAAACACATTCCCCACTGGGAGGGACTGCAGCTTCTGTTTTGGTTACTGGAACTCCCCATGAGGCATCAGGGCCATATCATTACACATTCACTCCCTGTAAATCATATTCTAGTGATGGGTCTTAGCACACTGACTTCAAAACCACTGACAACAGACTCACCCACAGGAAGCTGCATACAGACTCTGACCTACAGCAACTTAGAACACAGAACATGAACTTGACTGTGGTTGAAGGACTTGCGTAACGTGTAAGGTGGCACATGCCCACATGCTTAGTGGGCAATTCTGGAACAGCCCACAGAAAAGTCAGCAAATAGATGCATTTTAAAATAACAGGGGAAGAGAATTTAAATATGAACGAATATGGGGGGGGGGGGGGGGGCGTTACCAAATGTTTTATGCATTGGATGCATGATGCTGTCACTCTGGAGCTGTGTATATTCTTTGTATATTATTCTTTATTTATATTATACTCATGGTTCATATGTACTAAAGTATATGCCCCAACTGTTGCTGTTATCTTTTTAACAAACTTGTTTATAAAAAAAAAATTACAAAAAAAAAAAAAAAGTTAACCTCACCAAACATACCCCTCCTAATTTTTGCACAGGAATTTTTCTTGAAATTTTATGCACCTACTTTTGGAAATGCAAAGTATGCATGTAAGTGCAAACCCCTCCCCCAGCCCTGCCCTGGGAACACCTCTACTCAGTCTGGATCCCTCACTAGGAACCCCGACCCCTGGGAGGAAGGCTCAACGAAAAAAAAAGAGCAGAAAAAAAAATGCTGTCTCCAGCCACCATCTGCTGGAGGGACCAGAGAAATACTGAGGAAATGCAGGTGTATGCACCAGCCACCATCTGCTGTAGAGAAGACAGAGAAATACTGAGGAACTGCAGGTGTATGCACCAGCCACCAATGCTGGAGACAGAGAAATACCGAGGAACTGCAGGCTGATGCACCAGCCACCATCTGCTGGAGACAGAGAATACGAGGAACTGCAGGGTGGCACCAGGGATTATGAAGCAGTGTCAGTGAAAACTTTCTCTGTCTCCATCTGCTGGCAGGATGAATAAACCAGGAGTCTGGACTGATCCAGGTACGGACAGGGAACTACAGAAATGCCCTTGAAAATGGCGCTTTTTAATTTATACCCAACCTCTCCTTAGCAAGGAAGGCCAACGTAGTAAAATATTAGAGCTAAAAGTCCTGGCAATGCCAGTTCTCAGCAAAGAGAGGTGCAAGGCAGACTGCCCAAACCCCAAGAAAGCACTCAGCACCAAGCACAGGCACTCACTTATCTGCTCCCGATAGCGTGCAACCAGGTGGATGTCGTACTGCGTCACCAGGGTTATAGCAATTCCATGGCGACCTGCGGACAAAAGGGAGGACAGGACTCTTTGTATTAATGCAAATATAGCAGCAGCAGTGCCAGGCGCAAGCTTTGTAGGCCAGGCCAAGCTCCACCAGATTCCAGCAGATTAAAGGTGACCTGCCAGCACCCACCCTATAAACAGTGTGGCACTTACATACCTGCCCGAGCTGTGCGGCCCACACGATGGATATAGAGCTTGGCAGCCCGGTGTGTTGTGGTTTATCACACTTGGACGGTTGGAATATCTAATCCTCTACAGGGGAGAAAAAGAATAAAATGTTTATATAGCCCCAAGTCCTTCTCAGTACATCAGAAGCTGAACCTGTTGACTGGTGCACACTGTTTGCTCAGGAATTAGTGTGAAATGCTGTACCTGCTGCAGGTCAAAGATCTTTCCTCGACTTAAAATCCAGCTACAGGAAAGGAAAATTGGTTCTTGCCTGCTAATTTCATTCCTGTAGTACCACCAGATCAGTCCAGACTCATGGGTTTACCTCCCTGCCAGCAGATGGAGACAGAGAAAGTTTCACTGACACTGTCCGTAACCCAGTGTGCCACCTGCAGTCCCTCAGTATTGACCTGTACCCAAGCCAACATGACAGCAACACTGTTGGAAACAGGATGCTGGGCTTGATGGACCCTTCGTCTGACCCAGTATGGCAATTTCTTATGTTCTTACTGGGTTATGGGTAGACAACACAAAGGAAAGACCAGTCTCTTTAGATGTAGGGATACTTTTATTTGCCATGCAACTTTACAGGATAATATAACATCCACCTGACTCAGGCTGAGTTTCACCCAAACAACTAGGTTGCATCAGGGGGTAAAATGAAGTTTATCGCGGTGGTAGGTAATAATTGGTATTTGCTCTATACGTTAGTCTGCTCGAACCTGCAACCTTCTCTAATTCCATTTGCTAGCAGGAGGAAAAACCCAGGAGTATGGACTGATCTGGGTATGTACAAGGAAATTTAGCTCTTTTCCTGCAAGTGCTCCGGCTATGGACCAGCCAGTTTGCGGAGGGGTAAACCCAGAATAATTCTGATGCTTTGACAGAGAAAGATTCTCTGCAGCTCTAGCATCTCCAGGACCCAACACAGCAGCTGCCCATTTCTGGGCTCTAATGATTCCTCTCCAGTCTTACCCCCTTTAATTTCACAGATTATTGGATATGGTTTGACCCACATCCATTTCTGTTTTTAAAGCTAGCACCTTCCCCAATTACACTTTTCCACTTCCTGTGCGGTATCCAAACTTGATGAGTATCTGCGCTATGCATGCAAAGGGATACCGGTGATGCACAGTGCCGCAGCACCATAATGTATTTACATGCAAAAAGCTGGGTGTGGCTAGATAGGATGAGTTTCTAAAATTACTAATAATTGCCTCAAACAGATTAAAAATCTGACTGGATTTTGCTGGTGTAACTGCCAACTGATTAGATTATCATTATTATTATATCTAACAATTAATAGATAGGTATAGCACAGGAAATCATTTATGATGTATAAAATCTATCACGCTCACAAAGGACTGAATTATATTAAGCCCTTTCTGCACAATAAGTTAAATCTTTTTAAATCCACAGTGGACTTAAAATAAAAGTGAATTATACGTCAAGTGAAAATACAGATTTATTCAGTGCTAATATGGTAGCATGACAGGATGTAAATCGTTGAAATATTTTTCTGAGCAATTAACAGAATTCAGCAGCAAGACAAAATGCTGATCCCCTGGTGTTTGTTCACTAATTTCCCAGACTGTCCCAGCTAAGGGCCCTGCGCCTCCTACCTTGCAGCCAAGTCGGTGGCAATAAGAATCTTGAAAATGCTGGACTTGAATTTGGCGAGGTTGCAAATCTCTGCTTCTGTTAACGAGGAGAAGAAACTGGGGTTAGAAAACGCTGCAGTGTACTCGGCTCCAAGATCACCTGGAAGGAATTCAGTCTGCCTGGACAGATAATGTAGACCCTTTGTCAGAGCTCCTCAAAAAGGAAGATCAGTCTGGAGAAACTGCTAAAAATAGTCAAAATTCTCCTCCCCCCCCCCCATTCACCTTTTCCAATTGTGGATTGAAAATTTCGATGTCAAAATATTCCCATTCCGCAGAACTTCTACACTGGTACTATATTAAGAACATAAGAAATTGCCATGCTGGGTCATACCAAGGGTCCATCAAGCCCAGCATCCTGTTTCCAACAGAGGCCAAAACCAGGCCCACACCCTCCACATCTGCGTGCAAACGCCGCCACCTGTAGGCCACTGTCTCATACGGCAGCTCCCAAAAACCCAAAGAGCCACCCCATGCCCAGGCACACAACTCCACTACCCAATCGCAAGCTTAAGAACATAAGAAGTGCCTTACTAGCTCAGACCAAGGGGGTTTAGCCCAGTATCCTGTTTCCAACAAGAGGCCAACCAGGCCACAAGAACCTGGCAAGTACCCAAACACCAAGAAGATCCCATGCTACTGATGCCAGTAATAGCAGAGGCCATTCCCTAAGTCAACCTGATTAATAACAGTAATGGATTTCTCCTCCAAGAACTTATCCAAACCTTTTTTGAACCCAGCTACACTAACTGCACTAACCACATCCTTTGGCAACAAATTCCAGAGCTTTATTGTGCGTTGAGTGAAAAAGAATTTTCTCCAATTAGTCTTAAATGTGCCACATGCTAACTTCATGGAGTGCCCCCTAGTTCTTCTATTATTCGAAAGTGTAAATAACCGAGTCACATCTACCCGTTCAAGACCTCTCATGATCTTAAACACCTCTATCATATCCCCCCCTCAGCCGTCTCTTCTCCAAGCTGAACAGCTCTAACCTCTTCAGCCCTTTCTTCATATGGGAGCTGTTCCATCCCCTTTATCATATTATGTAAGACTCTAGGTAGAAGGCATCTCTATCCACTAAAGAAGCACAAGATTAAAAAAACCTGATTTTGTTTTCAGCTTTATTTTTATATTTATTGACTTTCACTGGTGGGTTTGTTTTGTGCTTACCTCCTGAGTGCTGGAGAGACAGCGCTCAGAGCACTGTGGGGGAGGAAACAGGAAGAATCCAAACGCAGCCTGTGTGTAAGCATCTCTTCCTCAGAGCTCTGCTCTCGATAATTACCATGGCGGAGGGGGTGTGTGTGTGTGGTTACCCCACCTCAGAGTGATTACTGCCCACATTAGCGTGCAGGGAGATTGGAAGGTCACATGGTGATGTCAAGTGAATCGGTCAAGGTTGCATTATGAGCAGGTATGAGAAATGATTCATGGCCACCTTTAATTTGAGGTTATGCTGTCAGTTCTGAACATAAAACAGTCCATGAAGGACAGGATGGCGGTTATCAAGAAAATAAAACTTAAAGAGCTGTTTGAGAAAAGAAGAAGTGTTCCTAACAGCAACAGCTCTACTTTAAGCTGAATTTTTTTTAGTATTCCCCATGGTTCTGTTAAAGATCATTACAATGTTATGTTTCAATTTAACAAAAACCAGAAAGTTGCAAAAGGTTATCTGGTTGTAAACATTTGCTTCTTATGCGCAGGCCTGAGTCTCGCCCCCTCCTCCCTTGTTCCATCATGGAGTGCAATGCCCCTCTCCCCCCCCCTCACCTGTTTCATCATGGAATGCAACGCAACCGAGGGGAAGTTAAATTCTCGCAGCATCATGTTCAAAATCTGGCAGGTCCTGAAAAATCCAAAAGCGACAGGAGGAAAAGCAAGATGAAACATCACCAGCTCCTTGCTTCAGCTGACATTCTCCAAGGAAACAAATACAGTTTTTTTAGAACGATCTCTGGGTAGCATGACTGGGGCTGCCCCGGTATTTTTGGGGCTGATTCTCCAAACCTTTACCCAAGATCTGATAAAATGGAGAGAAACAGAATAAGCAGACAGGTTCACATGGACACACAGAAATATTTGGAGGTTTTGACCCTTTTATTGGACCAACAGACAGAGACATTGCAGTTCATAAGCTTTTGAGACCCACTGTAAATTGGGGATCCACGTGGTCTCAGAAGCTGTGTTTATGCAATCACAACTTACTTACATTTTCTCCAAGACCCATGTACCTACTGGATTTCTGCACTTCGGCTAGAACCTGTTCCCAAACTCACTTGCAGGTGCTGGTGAAGATAATAATGGACCAGTCCTCATGCTCATCCTGAAATTTCTGGATTAAGTGGACCAGGTATGCATCCTTGACTTTCTCTGGCACGAGGATATATCGCTGATCCAGTTCATCCACTGTCCGCACCCTGGAAAAGAAACCCCAGGGGTAATCAGGGCTGAAAGGAACGTTTCACTCCGCATTGCGCCATGGAAGCACTGCCGACTCACTCTGAGCTGGCTTCCCAGAAGAAGGGTTTGTTCATGGCGATGCCCTTCAGCTGCTGCAGGGTGTCTGTCAGCGTGGCACTGAAGAGCAGTGTCTGCCGCTGCTTGGGGACGGCACCCAGGATCACCTCCAGGTCCTTCGTGAAATCCGTGCAGCCCTGTTCAAGCAGTCGGTCTGCCTCATCCAAGACCTGATCCGTGAGATTGCACAAAGCACAGAGAGAAATGGGCAGGGGAAAAGCGGATTTCAGTGCAGCGCCAAGATGAAATGACACGGGGAGGCACCATCACATGGCCAATGACACTACTGCATGTGTTCATCCATGTTCGATAGCATCAATAGCTGACTACCGGCTTTTTCTCTCACTGCAGCAATTTATTATTTTCGAATCACTAAAACAGGAATTTTCAGTCAAAATGTATTTGCTGCACCTTTGTGGGATTTATTTATTTAAAATATTTGCAGCCCGCTGATCTACAAAAGTCAACAGGTAACAGAACAATCACATTACATCATCATAAAAGCATAAAACTATTAAATAAACAAAAATCAAAACAATAAACAAAAAACGGTAAAACAAGGAATATCACCAGAAGCAAAGCCTGTTAAGAGTTTTCAGAACTCCTGGTCCTAGCTGCATTGCCAAGCCCCTCAAGACACAGGAAAATCAAAATTTCCACCCACTACGGGCAAATTAAATGCAGGGAAAAAAAAAAAAAAAAAGGTCTTTAATGGTTTTCTAACACACAGGTAATTATTTTGTTTTAAATATTCTGGATGTTTGTAAGCTCTGCCTTGTGGTCTCCCTTTGATATGACCGAATGCTTTGCAAACACAGAAGGAAGACATCCCCAGGACCTGGAGCTGCTCACTGGCCAAATTCTGATCAGACTGCTTTGTCCCCTGGGCACAATGCCAACACCTACCACAACTTGGGTTTATACACTGACAGTCATTTGAACAGTGAACTAAGCCTCTGAAACATACATGCAGCCACCTCCGGGATAGAACGCTTGGCTACCAGTTTTGGCATGCAATCTATGAGCAAATGTTCCTGGTGAGCAGGTGGCAGAGTTGCAATGCGATATGTGAGAGCAACTTTCTGCAGCCACTAAAACATTAGAATACAGCAACAACAAAAATGTTGTATGTACACACACACACACATTGAAGAAATTACTTGCCTGATAATTTTGTTTTCCTTAGGGTAGACAGATGGACTCAGGACCAATGGGGTTATGCTCCCCTGCCAGCAGATGGAGACAGAGTCAGGTTTCAAAGCTGACGTCACCCTAGATACACTCCTGCAGTGACCTCAGCTCTCCAGTATTCTCTTCAAAAGCCATTGTGGACATAGTATTGAAAAACTTGATTACAAATTTGATTAAAACTTGATTACAAAACGGACAACCGTAACTGTACTCAACCAAACATAAGCGCTGAATCCCAGCAAGATTATAGATGCCCTGATCTAGAGATTGGGTGACAGCTTACCCGTAACCTTTTGGAATCGATATTTACCTCATGGGCGATTCCTTGGCACCATTCTCGGGCAGCTGAGGGCGGGATACTGAGTCCATCTGTCTACACTACGGAAAACGAAATTATCAGGTAAGTAATTTCTCCATTTCCATATCTATCTATCTATCTCTATATATATCTATATAGATATAGATATATATCCTCACAGTGCTGACACAGGAAGGATTCCAGTGTAGCAGGCAGCACAAAGAATGTCTCTTGTGCTTCTTTCCTGCCGGAGCCATAGTCAACTGTAACTTGTGCGTTGAGCCGGCTAGCACTTGATTCGAGCTTGCACAGATTCACCCTGCTGTGCGCAAGTATAAACGCCCTTAAGCACGAATGTATGCGTCTGATTCTGCGCAAGCGTATGTGTGCAACTATGTGTGCGGTTATGTGCTCAGGTAGGCACACAGGTATGCGCATGTTAGGCACACGGCACTGTGCATACTGACGGTCTATGGGGGGAAATGGCGCAGCACAAAACGCACACAAGATGGCACCACCGTGGCCTGCCACGTGGAGTGCCCACCGAGCCTGAAGCAGGGCCTAGCCCATCAGGGGGCCACTCAACCCGCTCAGAAACCCCCTTCCCTTGCCCCAATGGGATCAGGAACGTCGTTGGTACGGCATGCCAAGCAAGAGACTGGAGGAAGCACTTACCGGAGCCCTTCCACATCTCTGAATTGGAGGAGTCCTATTATTTTTTTTTTTTTTTAATTTACCTGGGCTCAGCGCTTACCAGCTGAGTACAGAGACAGTCTCCAGCTGTGGGGGAAGAGGGCTTTGGCCTTCACTGCCGCGTTTGGCTTCCTGCACCCGCTGCCTTTCAGGTGCTTCAACAGCAAAGTCCACACCGGAAACCAGCTACCAGACCAAGGCAAAGCTCTGAGGAACCTCGGAAATCACCTCAGAAATTCTCAGTTGGGGGAGGGACTTTTAGGTATCATCGCAGGAGAGCGGGGCTCAAATCTTTCTCCAACTTAAAGGTAAATTTTCCTGCTTCTAACGAGTACTGCAATCCCGCTAAACACCAATGCTGGTGTAGGGAAAGCACGTCCACATCTGCTAGGAGACGGAGAGATACTGGAGGGCTGAGGTCACTGCAGGGGTGTATGTAAGGTAACGTCAGCTTTGAAACCTGACTCCATCTCCATCTGTTAGTAGGGGAGCACATAACCCATTGGTCCTGAGTCCATCTGGCTACATGCTAGGAAAATATAGATACATATATACTTTTACCATTCACTTCATCAGTTGCTCCATACAAAGTGAGTTTTTTCTAGTTATACAGTAATGGCCTCAATTTTACAGGTAATTTGCACTAATCATGGAATCCGTAGTGTCCCATTTTTTGCTATATGTATACATGTCTTGCAATTTGATAATTTTTGGGTTGTATTCATAGATTTGTCTTACGTTGAACGTTGACCAAATTCCCCCTGAAGAAGCCAATACGTGAAACGAGGATCCTTGTTAGGGTCCTTCAAGTTTGAATTTTTACATTGCTTCTGTGATTTCAATATGGATGATCTTTTGTGAAGAAGTTTGACTCAACCTCAAAAGTGTCAGTTGCGCCATTAAACAGTTTACACGTATTTGTTATTACGGTGCTATATTATGAGTGTGGTGTGCGTGTATAGTCTATGGTAAGATGTATGCATATTTATAGTTGAAATATTTTGTAAAATCCAAAAAAAGTCTGACTATTTATTTATTTTAATTTATTTATTTATAGATTCTTTTATACCGCGGTACTTATAGACATACATCACCTCGGTTTACAGTGAAACAATAAATTAGCAACAGGCTTTACATGTAACAGTTTAAAAAAAACAGTAAAACATGTATTCATTTGTTTGTTTTTTGTTTTTTTTTTTGTATTTGAGTAAAACATGTATATATTTGAGTACATGTATTCAGTTTTAAGTGTGCATTTTTTATACATATATTTTTGTAATAAAGATTAAAATTTATTCTCTATGTTTTTCCTCACAAGTATTTCTATAGCGCTGATTCCCTTTGGAAATTGATATATATATATATATATATATATAAAATTAAAACACACCACTAATGTGTTAAATGATTTGAAAGATGATTAATGTTGCAAGCTTTATTAAACAATGGCAAAGAATATCAAAACTATTCAAAAAATAATTCAAAAAATAAATTGGCACAATATACACACTTTGTTATTGTTTCATTGTGAAACAATTACAAAGTATCTTTTCTTAAGAACTGTAATTCAACTGTATCCTTTAATGAAGGTATCTTCCATGTGACTCATTTGCAATTCACAAAGTATCCTTCTTGAAGTCCAGCTCTATTGCAAGTGTCTCATTGTTTCATTACAAGCACTTTGAATAATTTTGACAATGTTTTATGTGATATCTATACATGTTAAAAATGCATAACACTGAAGAGAGTTTAGATGCGGTGTGAATGAGGAATGACTGACTAGGCCAATTGATAAATATATATGTGTGTGTCATTGTGCCACACACGCACACTTTTTCTTACCAGAAATTTGATTTTTTTGATGCTGAAAGTGTCAGAGCTTCTGATGTGATCTGCCAGACGCCCCGGAGTCGCCACGACAACGTGAGGCTTCCGGGAGAGTTCCAAAGCTTGGGCAATCATATCTGGAAGAACAGGACACAAAGGGCAGGTATCTAGTGCTCCACAGAACGCTCCAGCGAAGGAAGGAAAGCAGGCCCTAGAGCAGTGGTCACTCTCTCTCTTTATGAAAAAATACAGCAGGGAAACTTTCCCAATAGCCCATATGTTAGCTGCAAACATATGTGGGTGAATCAGGGAAATGTTCAAAGAGAAGCGACCCATGTTGTTTCTCTTTGAAAATGAGAAAATGTGTTAAAAGCATCTGCACATTTTGGGGTCGATTTTCAAAGGCCCACGCAGGCGACCATGTGTGCATAGTTCCTGGCGTGAGCACATGGACGTGACTATTGTATAATAGGCACACGCATGTTATAAAATATGATTCCCGCACTCACATGGCCTCTTATGTGCGGGTGGGGGTGGGGGGAGGGATTTTCCAATGTACGTGCAGCGACGTGTTTGGGCCTTTGCCCAGTTCCTTCCCAGTCCGCTCCAATTAAGAAGCGGACTGGGAGGGAACTTTCCTATACCCCTAGCTACCCTTCCTCCCCGACCCCTAACCTCTACCTAGCTACTCAAATTTTTTTTGTTTTTTACCTTACTGCTCCTTTGGAGCAGAAGTACTTCAGCGCACCAGCCGGCTGCAGGCGCATGCTTCCCCAGGGCAGAGCCTAACGGCCATTGTCCCAGTCGGCCCCGTAGTGACCTTAATATATAATAACCATACATACCCATACCCCCAACGATAATACAGTCCTTCAGTCCCAGGGGCTTTCCCAACACTCGGAACTGTTCTGCTATCTGGTAGGCCAACTCCCTGTAAAAGCAGGCAAATCATAAGGGAGCTGTTAATCATTGAAAGCCATCAATGGCTACAGCACTGTACAAGGAGAAAAGAAAACCAGACTCAAAATTCCACACACACTTGTCATTGCACTGCTTGCTCAGCTCCACCAAGACCTTAAGTAAATAAATTATTTCAAAGTATACTGAGAAATTACTACCTACCTGATAATTTCCTTTTCTTTAATGAAGACAGGTTAATCCATGACCAGTGGGGTTATGCACCTCTACCAGCAGATGGAGACAGAGCAAATTGACATCAAGGCTATATATACGCCTGCAGTGACATCAGCCCGCCAGTATTCTCTGCAAAAGCCAACTGTGGACAGACTAACAAAATGTGATTATTAACAGATAACCGTTCCAGCACTCAGCCAACAGGAAAACACCGAGCTCAGTCAAAGAAAGTATTAACACTAGTCTAGAGACTGGGTTAACACTTACCAGAAACCCCTGAAAAAACACAGCCACACCCGCTGGCAGCCAAGGGCGGGAAGGTGGATCCATCTGTCTATATTAAAGAAAAGGAAATTATCAGGCAAGTAGTAATTTCTCATTTCTTAGCTTTTAGATAGGTGAATCCAGAACAAGTGGGATGTACCAAAGCTACTTCAGAACAGGACGAGAGGCTGCCCGCAGACCAGTCAAAACCACACGTGGAAAAGGCTGCATTCTCTCGGACCTGCACATCCAGACGATAATACCTGGAAAAGGTGTGTAAGGAGGACCACGTCACAACTCAGCAAATGTCAACGGGAGACAACAATTTAAACTTCCGCCCTTGACACTGCCTGAGCCGTAGTAGAATGAGCCTTAACCTGACCAGGCAATGGCTGCTCAACATCCACATACGCAGCTGCGATTATCTCCTTAATCCAGCGAGCTATGGTAGCCCGCGAAGCTGGCTCGCCCTGTTTACTTTCCCTGTGCAGAAATGGACTGCGTCAAGTGAAAAAAAAATCTGAAACCACTTTTGGCAAAAAAGGAAGGAACAATACGCAGCTCTATTGTCCCCTGAGTCACGCAAAGGAATGGCTCCCGGCAAGACAAAGCCTGCAGTTTGGATACTCTATGCGCTGAACAAATTGGCACAAGAAAAAAACATTTTCAAGATCAGTGACCACAAGGAGAGTTTATGCATCAGATCCACTAGAAAATCCCAAACCACATTAAGACTCCAAAAGGGCACCGGTAACCACAAGGGAGGATGAAGATTTTTCACTCCTTTCAAGAAACAGGCCGCATCTGGATAAGCCAACAAGGCCCACCATTCACCTGACCCCTGAAACAGGCAAGAACTCATACCTGTACCTTTAAGAAATTAAGGGCCAACCCTTTACTCAATCCATCCTGCAAAATTCCACAATGAGCGGGATCTTGACCGAATGAAGAACAACCCCTCGATCTTCATACCAAGCCTCAAACACTCTCCAAACCCACAAGTATGCTAAGGAAGTGGGAAAACTTTCTTCCACACAGCAAGATGGCAAATCACTTCAGTAGAATATCCACAGTTCCGCAAGCGAGCCCTCTCGAGGGCCATACCGTAAGAGAAAGAATTGAATTGGATCTTCGTGAAGAACAGGCCTCTGCTGCAGCAGATCCCTGTGCGCCGGAAGTAACAGTCCACTAGGAGCCTTCACAGATGTCTACCGAGGTCTCCTGGGCAAAACTGGTGCCACCGGAAGCACCATCCCCCCCCCCCCCCCCCATGACTCTCGATCTTCTGAATCACCCTGCCCAACATGGGCCATGGGGGAAGGCCTACAGCTGCTTGACTCTGGCCACTCCCACAGGAAGGCATCAATGACATCGGATCTCTCCTGCAACTGAAGAAACAAGGAACCTTTGCAGTGCGAGAAGTCGCTAGTAAGTCCAGAAATGAAAGGTCCCAGCAGTCCACTACCAGCTGAAATGCCTCGGTTAACAATTCCCATTCTCCTGGATCCAGACTATATCTACTGAGAAAGCCTGCTCTTACATTGTCCTTTCCTGCACTGTGTGAGACTGAGATCTCCTGAAGATGCACTTCCACCCATTCTATAAACTGGGCTATTTCCTGCAATACTTACCGGCTCTTGGTTCCTCCCTGCCAATTGATGTAAGCTACTGTCATCACATTGTCCAACATTATTCGGATCACTTGACCCTGTAATCGACTGCTGAACTGCAAGCACGCCAACCAGACCGCAGGGGCTTCCAGCCGATGAGAGAAGAAAGAAGAGAGGAGAAGAGAGAGAGAGAGATCCCCAACCCTGGATTCTCACATTTGTTGTGAGAACCAGCCAGTCCAGTGAAGTTAGGGAAACTCGCTTTTCTCAGATGATCTGCTTTTAACCATCACTGCAGGTGTGTGTGGACCTCCATCGGCAGATGAAACCGAATCAAATAATCCTGAGATTGTGGGCTCCAACAAGACAGGAGAGTGCGTTGAAGACGACATATATGCGGCCTCACCCAAGGCACCCCTTCCAGGGTCGCCACCAACAATCTAAGCATCTGTAGACAGGACCACACTGGTGGGCTGATGTCACTGCAGGGGTGTATATACTGTGATGTCAGCTCTACTCCATCTCCATCTGCTGGTAGAGGTGCATAACCCACTTGTTCTGAATCACCTGTCTAAAGGCTAAGAAATTATCAAATAACTTATTTATTTATGTATTTATTTAAAAAGTTTTATATCCCGCACAATTAGGCATTTACATGTCCGTCTAGGCTGTTTACAATCAAACAAACACAATTTAAAACAAAACTTAGCAAGACAGAATAGAACAAAGTTTTTATAAAAAGGTTTATCGTAATGGTCCAGCCAGAATAACGTATTGATTATTGTACATGGTAGGCATCATTAAACAGATAAGTTTTTAGCATTTTTTTAAATTCTTTGCGGTTAGGGATCATTCGGATAAATTCAGGGATAGAGTTCCACAGTGTCGGGCCTGCTATCGAGAAGGCCCTTTTCCTTGTTACAGCTAGACTGGCTATTCTGACTGATGGGATTTCCAATAAGCATTTGTCCATAGATTGGAGTTGTCTTGGGGGTTTATATATATGTAACATGGAACAAAGCCATAGGGAGCTGGGATTGTAGAGTAAATTATGGATGGTAGTCAAGATTTTGTATCTGATTCGGTGAGTTATAGGAAGCCAGTGAAAATGTTGCAGTATGGGGGTGATATGATCTTTTCGTGGTAAGTTAAAGATCATTCTTGTGGTTGCATTTTGGATTAGTTGTAGTGGGTGTAGTGTGGATAGAGGTAGACCTATATATAATGCATTACAATAATCCAGGCTTGATAGTACTAAAGCTTGTGTAACTGTTCAAAAATCAGATGATAGTAATAACGGTTTAAGTTTTTTGAGCATATGTATTTTAAAGAAGGATTTTTTGACAGTTTCTGAAATGTGTTTGGATAGTGTTATTTTGAATCAATAGTTATACCTAAGTTTCTTGCATGGTGCTTTTTAGATATACATTGTCCATCAAATGTAAACGTTTTAGGAGGTTGATGATTGGAATCTGGTACTGTTGATAAGTAAATTAGTTCAGTTTTTGCTGTATTTAGTTTCAATCTGTTGTGAGATAGCCAGGTTCTTATTGTTGTTAAGTAGATTTGAAGTAATGAGAACGTGTTAGTCCAGGAGTGGGTGAAAGGTATGATGAATTGTATGTCGTAAGCATATATTTTGAAATTTAAATTCAGACCATCGAGGAGACGACACAGAGGAAGGAGGTATATATTAAATAATAACGCTGTAAGTGAAGAGTCTTGTGGTACACCTGAGTTAGTGGTGTACCATTTGGACTTGGCGTTTCCCATAGTTATCCTTTGTGGTCTATTTGCTTTACATTTAAAGCAATTCATACTTTCAACATAAAATCATATTTTTTCAGCTCACTTTCAAATCTGGTTAATGGTATTTTGCTGCAGTCAAAGCTTTGGACTCTATCAGATACAAGGTTGTGAGTGCTACTATCCTGTTCTTCAAATCTACAGTAAAGGAAATTATACCCAAGGGGCAGAAAATGGGAAAACTGCTTAACATCCAGAAAAACTGACACAGTACTTACCTTGTAGGTGTCAGCACCAAACAGAAGATACCAAAAGGGTCCTCTGAGAGCTTCTGAAGAATAGGAAGCACAAAGGCAGCTGTCTTCCCACTGCCAGTCTTGGCACAGCCCATGCAGTCCTGACCTAGGAGAAACCATGCATGCTTAAATTAAGTCTTGCATTTTAGACTTAAAAACAACTCAATTGCACTCCCACCTGGACATGTAAAAATAAGCTGCATGCGAGAATTTTTTGGTAAACTAATTTAAAAGATATGTGACTAGCGTTGAGATCAGTCAAATCAGTAAAATAGGAGGTAAGAATAATGAAGGGTGAATAGCTCTAGAAAGCTTGTCACATACATACCAGATAAAATAACAATCTCTATCCTACAATTGATTGATGACTTATTTTTATTATACCCTCCAAAAGGCCAAAAACAGCAATCAAGGTGGACATGAAATCATTGCTCTTATTTGACTGGTTATGGGAAGCAGCATCTTGCTCCCAACTTTTAGTGAAGGTACTTCAGCAGAACTTGTCTGGCCCTCCCATAGTTTCTAGATTAGGCTATTTCACACTCAATTGGCTAGTTGTTTTTTTTTCCTCACAAACAGGTCGATACTCTAAGGCCGCGGTAGAAAGAGTGCGGCAGTGCCGGGCGCACCCTTGTTCCCCGCACGCACAGTTCTCTTCACATACCGCTCGATACTCTATTCAAATTGCTTGCAAATGCAAGCCGCGTCCAACCCGTGCTCAACGCGCGTCCATGAAGCGAAACCCCTTTTACTGTATAGGCGGTATATTCAGCGCCTATACAGTATCCCGGGGTGCGCTGGTACCTGTCATTTCAAATGTCATTTGAAATGACAGGTACCAGGAAGTGGATGGTTCCCCCCCTCCCGAAGCAAGGCGCAGGGCGAAAATTAAAACAAAAGGGAATAAAGTGTAAAAAAAAAGTAAACTTACTGGCGGGAGCTGGCGGGCGTGCGTTCGATCAGGCGGCGGCGGGAGCGCGTTCGATCCAGGTGGCGGCGGGAGGGTGGGCGCACGTTTATCCAGGAGCCGGTGGGCGTGCATTCATCCAGGCGGAGGGAGCTGGCGGCGAAAGCGGCCTCCGGCAGCCCCCGCCGGCAGTGAATGAATGCGCGCCTGTGCTTTAAGATTATTCTCCTATCTCATCGGCTTTCTGTTTTAGCATGGTTTCACTAATGCATATCAACCTGGGAAAGGGCATGTTAACAGGTAGGGTTGTCTGAATTTGAAAAGGATTAGTAGTTCAAAGTAAAAAGAAAATTGCAACCCAGAAGTTGCCAAATTTTCCCCCAAGAGGAAAATGCAGGCTCTCCTGCATCTCTCTTTAGGCACAATTAGCTCAACCTCTGCACACAAAAAAAATGTGCGTGATTTCGGCACTCAAGGTGTGACGTCATGACGCTTGACGTCGCCTTGAGCGCCGAAATCGCACGGGTTGCACAGGCGCGCATTCATTCACTGCCGGCGGGGGCTGCCGTAGGCCGCTTTCGCCGCCGGCTCCCTCCGCCTGGATGAATGCACGCCCACCCGCCCGCCGGCTCCCGGATAAACGCGCGCCCACCCTCCCGCCGCCGCCTGGATCAAACGTGCGCCCACCCGCCCGCCGGCTCCCACCGCCGCCTGGATCGAACGTGCGCCCACCCGCCCGCCGGCTCCTGCCGCCGCCGCCTGGATGAACGGGCGCCCACCCGCCCGCCGGCTCCCGCCGCCACCTGGATCCAACGCGCGCCCACCCGCCCGCCGGCTCCCGCCCACCGGCTCCCGCCGCCGCCTCGATCCAACGCGCGCCCACCCGCCTGCCGGCTCCCACCGCTGCCTGGATGAACGGGCGCCCACCCGCCCGCTCCCGCCTCGATGACCGCACGCCTGGGGGATTCGGAAAGTGACAGGTATTTATACATATTTATATTAAAAAACTTACGCTGCAATGTTAATATGGAGGTCGTCCATGGTTTTTTACACTTTACTCCCTTTGGTTTTACCCCCATTTTTACACTTTATTCCCGTTTTAATTTTCGAACACCACACTAACACCAAGTAGAGGGTAGGCGGTAAACTAACAGGTTAAGGACGCGGCAAAATAGCGGGTTACAAAGGAGATAATCTGAGCGTGCGTCACAGTATCGGAGGGGAATAGCTAATTCCTTCATTATACAGCTAATTCGTTCATTTACATATCATATACATGCTGGGTGCGGAAAGGGTTATGCGTCTAATCCTTTTCAAATTCAGACAACCCTACCTGTTAACATGCCCTTTCCCAGGTTGATATGCATTAGTGAAACCATGCTAAAACAGAAAGCCGATGAGATAGGAGAATAATCTTAAAGCACACATAGAAACTTTCAGCAAACTGACATGTAATGCAACGATAAGGAGAGTAAAGAGATCCAGGTGGGGTTTAAAAGCGGCTGCCTACGACACTGGAGTCTCCTTTCCACACTCTCACTATATCGCAAATGTCCCTTTAAAGCTTAACAGCATCAGCTCTCTGTCAGTTCCCAAGAGTTTTCAGCCGACTGAAGACTTTTTAGATTCTGAGCTCCCAGGTGCAGGGATCTCTTTAGCTCTCTATCCCTGTATTACTAATTTAGATCACTGATTTATTTTGGTTTAGCTTGTACAACACCAACGCTACAGCAACACAGAGGCGCCAGGCCAGTTGCTCATCGCGATAGTAGGATCCCTGGAGATAATCGTAAAAAAATTAAACGGTTGCCATAGCCTCAAACTCACCGTTCATGATCGCTGGGATACAGCTCGTCTGCACCGGAGTCGGCTGGCTGATGCCCAGTTGCGCACACTGCTCCCGCAACCAAGACGAGATGCCGAATCTCTCGAAGCCCGCCATTTCCGGAAACAGGGCGACAAGCCTCAAGCACCCACATACGCACGTGGCATCCTCGCCTCCGGCGCACCTCGCTTACATCACTGCGAACTCTGTCGCGTCTCAGGCCTCAAAGGTAATTGAGCGGGCATCGTCCGATAAACTGCATTTCCCAGGGTACCGTGCGCGCTTTTTACCTCCGCCTACACCCAGCCGGATATGACGTACAAGTTACTACGTGTACCGGCACGGTGGCTGGAAAGTGAAAGATGGCGGCACAGCAAGGAGAGGTGGATGAGCTTTTCGATGTGAAAAATTCCTTTTACATTGGCAGCTACCAGCAGTGCATCAACGAGGCGCAGAAAGTGAAGGTGAGAACCGAGGGCCTTCACTACTCCCCCCTCTCTCGGTTGTTCTAAGGCCACTTCCTCTGTCGGGACACACTGGCTGTCTTCACCCCGGCTTTCCCCAGCCCCAGAGATGGGGGAGGGGAAGCGAAAGCGGGGTGCCCCCCAAAATCTCTTCCCTGCCTCACTCCGCGAGCTTCCAGGCCATAGGATTAGCCGCTTCTGATGTCATGTCTCAGTATGGTTAAGTTCATGTATTTATCTTCCGGGTAAGGTACGGTACATGGGGAAATGTCAGTCTCTGATTTGCAAGAATTGATTTTGTTACACCTTGATGCTTATCCTAGGTTTCCAGCGCAGAGAAGGAAGTGGAACGAGATGTTTTCTTATATAGAGCATACATCGCTCAGGTGCGTGTTCCGTTCTCGATGGAATATGTTGTGTGTGCTGTTTACACTCGCTGTCTACGTTTATGTATAACTTTCAATTATTTAATGTAGGGAATTTTAGCAACTAAAGGACCTCGCGGCTATTGTGTCACCACAGACCCTACTACAGTCATCCCTCTGCATCTGTCCTAAGTATTTCCTGGAATCTCTGTAGTTCAGGGCTTCCCACTCTTTTAACTAATGTGATTCCATTTTTGCACTTGAAACTTCGCATGACCCCAGAGGACAACCAAAACCAATTAGTAGGGCTGTAGTCCCCTCCAACAAGCCCGCCACTCCTCCCCCCCCCACACACACACACACATACATACTCCAGCTAATCCCCTCTTTTAACCTCTTCCCCATCAGAGGTTTTCTTCTCATAACTTTTTGTGTAGTGGACACCCTCTTTCAACCTCTGATCCTCTCACTTCCTCAGCCCATCCCTCTTTCACTCCCTGCAGCCTATTTTGCATTCCCTAGCTGATCCTCTCTCCCCAAGCCCTTATAACCCCCAATTGAGTCTCTCATCCTTTCCCTTTCACCCCATCATCTCTCACCTCCAACCCTTTGCTAACATACCCCTCTAGATACTTACAAACTCCCAGTTGATGTTCTGAAATTTCCCCTTCTCACACCCTCCACCTTATCCAACTATCAAACCCCCTTCTGCCTCTCATCTTTCCCTTCAAATTAGACCCTCCTCCAAGCAACCCCTGGGCCAGGTTCAGTGGCAACATTTCCCTTTGGGACCTGGGCCAAAGGTGGATAAACAACTGGTGGGAAGAGAGGGCAGCCTGATGACAAGAGGCAACATTTTTTCTCTTGGGCAGGTTTAGTGGTCAGCAAGGAGAGAGGAGCAGTGACCATCTCCACCAACCAGCGCATGTACTGGCAGATCATCTTTGGTCCCAAGCCCAAAGATGATCTGCCAGTAGCATTACTAATGAAAGTCAGCATGGAGCCTGTGGGCTAGAGCAAGTTCACAGAATCTGCAGTGGTCTTGATCCCTCCTCGTGCGATGCTTCCTGTTAACATAGAAACTAATGCAAGGGTGGTGCCACTGCAGGGTCTGTGAGTGTGTGCTGGTTCACAGGCCCCACACTGACTGCCATGCTGCTGCTGTTGTTACCTGAAGAGTGCTGCTATGTGAGGCACTTGTGACCACAGTCGAAAGTTTTGTAATCCCATTTGGGAAACCCTGCTATAGGTTTTGATACTTTGTAGAGCAGGGGTCAGGAACCTATGGCTCGGGAGCCAGATATGGCTCTCTTGATGGTTGCATCTGGCTTGCAGACAAATCTTTAATAAAAAAGTAAAAATCTAACAAAATCCCCCACCCTCCTGACCCCCCCCCCCCCAAGACCTGCCAAAAGTCCCTGGTGGTCCAGCGGGGGTCCGGGAGCGATCTCCTGGACTTGGGCTGTCGGCTGCCAGTAGTCAAAATGGCGCCGACGGCCCTTTGCCCTTACTATGTCACAGGGGCTACCGCCGCCATTGGTCGACCCCAGTGACATAGTGAGGGCAAAGGGCCAACGGCGCCATTTTGACTACTGGCAGCCGACAGCCCAAGTCCAGGAGATTGCTCCCGGACCCCCGCTGGACCACCAGGGACTTTTGGCAGGTCTGGGGGGGGGGGGGGGTCAGGAGGGTGAGGGTTGTAGTAAATTAATTTTGGAGGTCTTGGGGGGCGTTAGGAAGGTGGGGGTTTTTGTTAGATTTTTACTTTATTAAAGATTTGTCTGCGAGCCCTGGACCCCCGCTGGATCACCATGGACTTTTGGCAGGTCTTGGGGGGGGGGGGGGGTTAGGAGGATGGGGGGTTGTAATAAATTAATTTGGCAGGTCTTGGGGGCGTCAGGAGAGTAGGGGGTTGTAGTACATTAATTTGGTAGGTCTTGGGGGAGTCAGGAGGGTGGGGGGTTGTAGTTAGTATGGCTCTCACGGAATTACATTTTAAAATATGTGGCGTTCATGGCTCTCTCAGCCAGAAAGGTTCCCGACCCCTGTTGTAGAGGATCAAGAACATAGCGTAGAACATGAGTATATGAGATCTCACTTACTAGGACAATTTACTTGTTGATCCTCTTAAAGTTTTCATAACCTCCAAAGATTGCAGTCTTCTCCAGAACAGATTGAGTTTTTAGTAGTTGACCACCTTACTTTCCTCTAAGTCCTTCCACCATAATTTCGTGGTCCTTTTCTTATGGAAAATATTTTTATCTGGTACTGTTTTGAAGCCTGCTTAGTTTCTATCTTATCCCTATTTTCGTTAGTATTTTTAGAGAGTTTATTTTGAGTTCCTTGACCACCTTGAAGGGTTTGTCAGGCAGGTTCTGCACCATTTTGATAGCCCATTCCAGTTTCCCAGGCATTGTGACAGTACTAGCTAGCACTTCATTCCCAAGCATTTTGAGGCCTGTTCCCTATAATTTCTAATTATTTTCACTAATCTGTTAGTCTGAGAGAGTTTATATGCAACTGAGGAAATTTGTCATGACCAAGGGTTATTCTAGCTAGGGCATTTTCTGTGAAGTATACTTGATCTCCTGTTTTAGTATGTTAGATAAAATTCCTCTCTAACTGATATAAAAGTTAAATTATCACAAAGAGTAATTGGGTAAAAATATATATTTTTTTTTAAATGAAATTGTGTATCAAATTGGAGGGAGCCTAAGAAGAAATTTTGTTAATATTTAAGAGGAAATATGGTGTGGTGTTGGATGAAATCAGAACAAACTCCAGTGCTGAACTCCAAGCTGTCCGAATGTTTGCAGAGTATCTTTCTGACGAGAGCCGGAGGTAAGGAAGGTGATTCTTTCTGGTCATCAAACTATTCACAGCGTTCCCAGCACTTGGGTTAGGCGACAGTCCAGTAGCATGCTCATTGTACCATCCACAAGCTGACTGAGACTCTACAGTATCTTGCATTAAATGTTGAACATAGCAGGAAGGAGTTGGGTTATACTTTCTGTGCTGTTGTTTTCCCAGAGATACCATTGTTGCTGAATTGGATAAGAAGATGGCAAAGAGCGTGGATGTCACAAACACTACTTTTCTGCTGATGGCTGCCTCAATCTATTTCCATGACATGAATATAGATGCAGCTTTGCGCACCCTTCACCAGGGGGAAAGTTTGGAGTGGTAAGTGCTTCAATGAGTAATAGGGTGTCCTCAGTGCCAGGGCGGGGGGGAGCGAGGTGCAAATGGGGTGGCTGCCCGGGTGCAGCACCACAGGGGGGCATCAGCGGTGTCCTTCCTACCATGTATTGTGTCTTTATAGGGCAGGCATCAGTGTGGCTTGGGAACTTTTTGCAAACCCAGATGCTCTGCTAGCTGCCTTGAGCCACTGTCGCTACCTCTCTTTGTTCCTGCCTGCATGGAACAGCTGCCTGCAGCACTACTCTTCCCTTCCGGGTTTGCTGTGGGCTGCCATGTTAACTCTTCAGGGACTTCCCCCAACTACAGGTGGAGCATATGTTTTGGGGTAAATCAGAGAAACACCTCTACTGCCTGTGAAGGAGCTGTGATCTTGGGAGTTCACTACAGCAGTAAAATGCCATTTCCTGGCGTGTAGCCAGATGGACTCAGGACAAATGGGATAGTATCCGCGTGCTAGCAGTTGGAGACGGATCTGACGTCAGCACAGGGGCGTGTATATATCCCCACAGGAAGCGCAGCTGTTCAGTAATTTCCGTCTCCAAAGCAGTTTGGAGTGCCTGCACGCTGGTTCAGCGTGCTTTCCAAGACTACTTTCATTTTTGTTTTCTTCTCTTCTAGATTCTACTTTACCTTTCTTCAACACCTTTTTGAGCCCCGCGCTCCTCAGGGGCCGTTCTGGCCGTGCCCCCCAGTTGAGCTTCCCGGGGTGACTCCCGTGGTCCCCCGGAGGTGTAAGTCCTCGGTTCAGCCGAGGCCCTCGCTCCCGGCGTGGACGAGGTAGCGGGTGCAGTGCCTCAACCGCGGCGGTGAAAGGTATCGGCCCTTTCCCCTCGCAGCCGGAGACCGCCTGTGATCCTGCCCGGCAGCGCTGCCGATTTGGTACGGCGTACGTCTCTTCACCCAGGTCTCCGCTATCTAGAGGACCGGCGGCGTGGCAAGCTGTGGAGGACGCCATTTGTGGCCTTACTCAGGTATTCCGCGCCTGTAATGGGCGCGGCTTTTATTTTTATTTTTTCCTCTCCTCCTTGTTCTTGCTTCTTGGCTACCACTGTGAGTATGTGCCGCATATTGCTGCTGTATGCCTATTGACTGCCCTTAGGTGTATATTGCTACCTGCTTCGTATTGTGCGGCTGTTTTTTCAGCGCCTATTGCTGTTGCATACTCTTGCTATTGGGCGCTTGTTTTGCTCAGCGCCTATTGCTGCCGCTTCCTATTGCTATTGTGCGCTTGTTTTGCTCAGCGCCTATTGCTGCCGCTTCCTATTGCTATTGTGCGCTTGTTTTGCTCAGCGCCTATTGCTGCCGCTTCTTATTGCTATTGTGCGCTTGTTTTGCTCAGCGCCTATTGCTGCCGCTTGCCTTTGCTATTGTGCGCTTGCTCTATTCAGCGCCTATTGCTGCCGCATCCTATTGCTATTGTGCGCCTGTTCTAGCCTGCGCCTATTGCTGCCGCATAGGAAGCGCACGCTTGCTATATTCTGCTCATGGATCAGCTCGCAGCCGCGGCCGCAGCTGCGCCGCCACTTGCCCTAGACGTTTCAGCTCTGGGCCTCTGCTCCGCGTGCCACCTTCGTGCCACGCGCGGTACTGACCCCGACTCCCTGTGTACCCAATGTGCGGCGGCCGGGGGACCCTCCGGCCAGGACCAATCTCAGCCGCAGTTTTTTGATAGTTCACCTGCGGCTACCCCGGATTTGGGAGGCGGTCTCGACCGCTCGGGAATCCCGGGGGATCTGGTACCCCGGCGTTTTGTGGCGGCTTCCATTTCCTGGGTGGATCTTTTTCAGGGAATTCATGCCTTTGTCCAGATGCAGACGGCTTCGCGTCCTGCCCCTACGGTCCTTGCTGCGCCTGTTCTTCCGGCGGTTGCTGCGGTTCCTGCGGGGGCGGCGTCTCCGGCGCATACTGCGGCTGCCGCCATGATGGCAGCCTCTAGGGATCCGGTTCCGGGACCCTCGCAGCCTTCTCGGGAGCGGGACCTCCCGCTATTGGACAGTCCCGATCACTCGGACCTGGAGGTTTCACCGGACGAGTCCGAACTCCCGGACGAAGGGGACCTCCCCCCGGGGATTGCGCCATACCGGACTATGCGGCGCTTTTTCCCTAAGGAGGACCTCTCGGACCTCGTGTCTCAGTGTCTGGCGGAGTTGGAGATCACTGGACCCAGTGCTTCGATTCCTTCTGCGCAGAACCCCCTGCTGGAAGGTCTTCGTCCTACAGCCCGCCATTTTCCTTTCTTGCAGGCAGCTCAGCAACTCATTGATTTGGAATGGGCAGCACCGGCGGCCTCCTTTCAAGGGGGCCGGGCCCTGAAAGGCATGTACCCATTGGCACCGGCTCTCCAGGACCTCCTGGCATGCCCTCAGGTGGACGCCTTAATTAGCGCTGTGGTCAAGCGCACTACCATTCCTGTGGAAGGGGGTTTGGCCCTCAGGGAGCCCCAGGACAGGCGGATGGACGCCATTCTGAAGCAAAATTTTGAGGTGGCGGCTCTTTCTTTGAGGATTGCGGCCTGTTGCACGGTGGTCACTCGTGCCTGCTTGTCTCAGGTCCGGAACAACGCTCCGGCGGCTGACATGGAGCCCGCTCTTTCCTTCCTCACCGATGCCGCATCGGATTTGGTTCGAACCACGGCTAAGGGGATCTCGTCTTCCGTGGCCGCCAGGAGACACCTATGGATCCAGCCATGGTCCGCTGATGCCCCTTCCAAGTCTCGCCTCACCAAATTGCCTTTTCAGGGCTCGTTTCTGTTTGGCAGTGACCTTGATAAGCTTGTCGCTTCCTGGGGTGCCTCTCCTGTGCCTCGCCTACCAGAAGACCGGTCCAGGAGGGGACAGCGCTCCGGTCCCCGGCCCTCCAGGGGCAGGGGTTCACAGCGATTTGTTCCATATAGAGGGCGCTACCAGACGCCGCGTCCTCCGGCCAGGAATCAGTCCTTTCGGTCCAGGCTGCGCAGACGGGGGAACGGGCCGGGCGGGGGTCCCGGTCGCATCCCACAATGAGAATTTGCCGATTCCTCTGGGGGACGAAGCCATAGGGGGCAGGTTGACCCTCTTCTACCCCAGATGGGTCGAGATCACGTCGGACCAGTGGGTCCTCGCAGTTATCCGAGAGGGGTATTATCTGGACTTTCATCATCTTCCTCCGGACAAGTTTGTGGAGTCTTCATGTTCCCCGCTCAAGAAGGCAGCATTGGCGGCCACCCTGACGAGGCTCCTGACCTTGAACGCCATCCTCCCGGTGCCTGCCTGGGAAGTGAATTCTGGACACTATTCCATTTATTTCATAGTACCCAAGAAAGGGGGCACTTTTCGGCCTGTGCTGGACCTCAAATCCCTCAATCGGTACTTACGGGTGCCGAGGTTTCGCATGGAAACTCTGCGCTCCGTCAAAGCCGCAGTCCAGCCCGGAGAGTTCCTCACGGCATTAGACCTGTCCGAAGCCTATCTTCATATTCCGATACATCCGGATCATCAGCGCTTCCTCCGCTTCAAGGTTCTGGACCGCCACTTCCAGTTTCGAGCTCTCCCCTTCGGGTTGGCCACCTCCCCGAGGACATTCACCAAGGTGATCGTGGTTGTGGCGGCGGCACTCAGGCGGGACGGGATCTTGGTCCATCCCTACCTAGACGACTGGTTGATCAGGGCGAAGTCCCGAGCGGAGAGCCTGCGGACAACCGACAGGGTGATCGCCCTTCTGGAAAGCTTGGGCTGGGTCATCAACCTCAGCAAGAGCTGCCTACAGCCTTCCCAGTCCATAGAATATCTGGGGGTACGGTTCGACACTCGGGCGGACACGGGCAGTCTTACGTCCAAGAGACAGTTGAAACTTCGGCAGCGTATCCAGTATCTGTTGGGAACCAGTCGGCCGTTAGCTTGGGATTATCTGCAAGTTCTGGGTCTCATGGCCTCCACTCTGGACGTGGTGCCTTGGGCACGAGCCCATATGAGACCACTACAGCATTCCCTGCTCTCTCGCTGGAGCCCCCATCACCGAGCCTATTCCACGCGCCTCCCTCTGCCGGTCCATGTTCGGACCCAGCTGCGGTGGTGGTTGCGGTCCGACCACCTGAGCAGGGGGTCGCGGATGTCCTCGCCCACGTGGATCTTGCTCACCACGGATGCCAGCCTCAGCGGCTGGGGAGCACATTGCGAAGAACTCACTGCGCAAGGGCGTTGGAACAGGGAGGAGTCCACATGGAACATCAATCGCCTGGAAGCCCGGGCAGTCAGACTGGCCTGCCTTCGTTTCGCTCCGCAGCTGCGGCACAGAGCTGTCAGGGTGATGTCCGACAACGCCACCACGGTGGCCTACATCAACCGTCAGGGCGGAACCAGAAGCCGACAGGTATCTCTGGAAATCGCCCCACTCATGGTTTGGGCAGAGGCGAATCTGCGGGACATCTCCGCCGTCCACATTGCCGGGAAGGACAATACCACAGCAGACTTCCTCAGCAGGGGACGCCTGAATCCAGGCGAGTGGCAGCTGTCCCCCACAGCTTTCCAGATGATTGTCGATCACTGGGGGATCCCGGCCATGGATTTACTGGCAGACAAGTCCAATGCTCAGGTACCCAGATACTTCAGCCGCAGGCGCGACCCGTGCTCGCACGGCATCGATGCTCTGGTCCAGCCGTGGCCTCCGGGGACTCTTCTATATGCCTTTCCCCCGTGGCCTCTACTGGGTGCCCTCATCCACAGGATTCGGTCACACCAGGGCCTAGTTCTTCTGGTGGCCCCGGACTGGCCGAGAAGACCCTGGTACGCGGACCTCAGACGCCTGCTGGCTGGGGAGCCTCTCCCCCTGCCTCCTCTCCAGGACCTTCTACGTCAAGGTCCCATTCTGCACGAGGATCCGGCTCAGTTCTCTCTTACGGTCTGGCCATTGAGAGGGCTCGACTGAAGAAAAAGGGTTACTCGGGGCCTGTGATTACTACACTCCTCCGGGCTCGCAAGTTTTCCACTTCCCTCACCTACGTACGGATCTGGAGAATCTTTGAAGCATGGTGCGACTCTCATGGCACCAGTCCACATGCCGCCACTATTCCTATTGTGTTGGATTTCTTGCAGGATGGGCTTCAGAAGGGTCTCTCCCTCAGCTCCATCAAGGTTCAGGTAGCGGCACTATCGTGCTATGGACCCAGGAGAGGTGGCAAGACTATCGCCAAGCACCCTGATGTTTCTCGTTTCCTGCAAGGCGTCAAGCATATTCGTCCGCCACTAAAGTGGCCTATACCCTTCTGGACCCTTAATCTGGTTCTGGATTTCCTTGCGGGATCCACCTTCCGACCCCTTCGGGGCTTGTCTCTACGGTCTCTAACCCTGAAGTTGGTATTCCTGCTGGCCGTATGCTCCGCACGCCGCGTCTCTGAACTACAGGCGCTGTCCTGCCGTGACCCCTTTCTACGTATCACTTCGGAGTCTATCCATCTTCGGACGGTTCCCTCCTTTCTCCCTAAAGTGGTTTCACAGTTTCATCTTAACCAAACCATATCCTTGCCTACCACGGTAGGTTTGCAGAAATCTGAAGAAGGCCGTTTATTACGCCATCTCGACCTCGGCAGATTGCTGCCCAGGTATCTGACAATGACTCAAGACCTGCGGAAGACAGACCATCTGTTCGTCCTACACAGCGGGAAGAAGCAAGGTGAAGCGGCCTCTCGGCCCACCATTGCCCGCTGGATTAAAGACGTGGTCAGAGCCGCCTACGTGGCGGCTGGGAAGGCTCCGCCTCTACAGGTTAAGGCTCATTCTACCAGAGCCCAAGCGGCGTCTTGGGCTGAATCCCGGATGCTGTCACCGGCGGACATCTGTAAAGCGGCGACATGGTCCTCCCTCCATACCTTTTCTCGGTTCTACCGTCTGGATGTCCAGGCCAGGGAGGACTCGGCCTTTGCGAGGGCGGTACTGCATGGTCCTCAGGCAGCCTCCCGCCCAGGCGGGGTGTAAAGCTTTGGTACATCCCATTTGTCCTGAGTCCATCTGGCTACACGCCAGGAAATGTTCAGATTACTTACCTGGTAATCTTGTTTTCCTTAGTGTAGACAGATGGACTCAGCATCCCGCCCAGCTGCCTGTGTCCATGGGTTTCACTGATTCCGGGTACGCCTTTGACCTTTGTGTTCCTAAGAGCGTACACTCTGCCTATATCCACGCCTTCCGGTTGGGAAGGCTGGCGGTCTCCGGCCACTGTCAATCGGTCAGGGGAGGCCTGTTTTCACTTTTTTTTCTTTACTTTTCATTGAGCGTCAGTACACACATCCATAACAGCTTTTGCAAGGAAGATTACTGAACAGCTGCGCTTCCTGTGGGGATATATACACGCCCCTGTGCTGACGTCAGATCCGTCTCCAACTGCTAGCACGCGGATACTATCCCATTTGTCCTGAGTCCATCTGTCTACACTAAGGAAAACAAGATTACCAGGTAAGTAATCTGAACAATATGTCTAAGTCTGCAGAAATAGTAGACTGTTTGGGGTTTTTTTTAAATCTGCTCTTGTTTCCTTTCAGCTCGGCTATGATAATACAGACCTTGCTGAAGCTTGACAGGCTGGATCTTGCCCGGTAAATGACTGTTCTTCATGTTTGTTTAGGAGTGTGACACAGGTTGTCTGCAGAAAAAAGGCTAAATGGCCTATACAGTCTGCCCAGTTATTCTTTCTAATCTGCTAAGGATACATGAAGCTGCCAGCCACAGAACCTGGAAAGCTGTGTATCTTTTAGTGTGCCATCAACATTTGTGCCATGGGAAATGGGCTGTGTCCAGCACAAAAACTAGATTGGGGCATGTCCTGTGTGAATTGGGATAATGTGAGACTCCCTTGGTATACTGAGGTTGAGCCATTGTAACTCTTTCTATAGCAGTAAGTTGCCATAGCTAGACAACATTTCCTTAGCTGTACTTGTGGAGATAAATAATCCTTTGTGTACATCATGGAGCTTATTGATAAACAGTGGGAGTTGTAGAAGTTTTCCTGGTTCCGACAATAGACAATCTTTTTTTGAAGTGAGAAGGCTATATAGCCATATGTGTATTTCCCCTCCTAGGAGGAAGCACATTTATTTTTGGAGGGGGAAGGAGGGCTCTTAAGTTAGGGAGTATAAAATGGGTGATCAACTTTCCAGAACAGCAGTCACAGTTACCTGGTGTCATGTTCAGTCTCCCAGTATACCAGGGCAAAGCATAAAAAGTCTGGTGGTATAGTGAAGAAGCTGGGCTAGTAAACCCTGGTGCAGTAAATTGTGTGCCATAGCACAGTAGTGGAGCTATATTATGGGATGCCATGGCATTAATTCAGTGGATGTGAAACCCTGTGTGACCTAATACCTCATTCCCTCTTTATACCGAAGGCATTAAGAGTCGCAGAATGTTGTAATTCTAATGAGAGATTTGTCTTGTGGAAACACTGTGTATAAAAGTTACTTTGGGGGAAGGAAGAGAGTCCAAAGCTCAGTTTGCTTAAGAGTCGAGGATTATTTTAATGTTCTGTTATTTAAAGAGATCCCTGTCACTTTCTGCTTTTATATTAATACTGTCTTGTAACTTCTTGAGAGTAAAGGGTAGGTTGCATTCAAATATCATATAAGCCTAATAATATTGTTATGTTTCACTTATTCTGATGCACTATTCCTCGTTTTGAACTCTTGGTGGAAACGCATGTCATAAATAAACAATGATGATGACTTCCTCTTCAGCCAGACCAGTTCAGATGCATGGGTTATGCCCCCTGACCAGCAGATGGAGACAGAGAACAGCAGGCTTGCTGATATCACACTGTATAGGCTCCTGTGCCAGCCTCAGCCTGCCAGTATTCTGTCTCCAGCAGATGTTAGGCAGACTTCCTGTACTATGACTGAAGCCTGGTTAAGTGGATTTGGGTTAAAATCCTAGATCGGAGAGCTTCCAGAAGTTTTGATTGTGGGCTTCAGATTTTAATCTGTGACTCCCCCCTTCTTCTCTTCTGTGTCTTGGCTGAACTTCCTCTACAAAAAAATAGGAAAAGAACCTTAAGTTCTTGTTGCTCCCTCTACCTTAGCTTATTAAAGTTGTTTTTTTTTCTTAAAAAAAACCCCCCAAAACCTGCTGTGAATTTTTGTTGACATCGAGTGAATCAGCAAGGACCTCTGCAGTTTTTCGTGATGAATGCTGTTTGATCCTCTCTCTGACATTTTAGTTTAGCTTGTGGCAAGTCAGAGCTATGTTTGCTCTGTTGGAGCACAGTAATAAAGACCTTGCTCTGTTTACAGTTGAGGACCCAAAGGCAGATGGGGGAGCGGGGAGGAAGTTCTCTTTCTCGCATTTGCGCACATAGAAAGGAGGATGGCGCTCAGGATGATTTTTCTGCACTGGGGGGACCACATTGGTTCACAGTGCAGTCTGTTCCCACTGGTGGGATGAGTGCCGAACTGGGTCCTCTTATCTTTGGAGCCCATGGGCTGGAATTCATGATGTTTTCTTCTGGAGCCATGTTGGAGTCTGCCTTTTTAAGGGTGCAACATCATCCTTGCAGAGTTGTTGCTCCTCCTAGTCAGTCTGGGCATTTTATCTCATTGGAATTTTAAAGTTGTCTGTACCAGGCATTCTGAATGGGACAAAGTGCTGCTTCAGTTTCTTCTCCTGGGTTCATGGACTGATAGAGGCTGAGAAGGCACGAGGAGGAAACTGAGGAACTTAATTATAGTTATTCTGAAGATTCAATCTTAGACCTAAAAGGTTTGAGGGGTAGTGACAGTTTGCAGCTCCGGGAGTCATGAAGTTGGTAATAAGAGCCTGCTCGGTGAGTTGAGTTGAAATAAAGGGAAAAACCCTCCCTTTGCGTTTGGGCGGCATAAAGTTTAAACGAAGCAATGAACAGGAAATTTAGAGCAGCTCTTGTTCACGGCTCTGCTTAGGACGCCATCTTGCCCTGATCCAGCCGTTGCCAAAGATTTAAAAAAGGTAATTGCAGCCCTCAGAGTTCCACGTTTTTGTATGGAAATACTAAGGTCGCTCATTGCAATGGTGTGCAAGGAAGAATGTTTGACATCTCTAGATCTAACAGAGGCCTATCTTCACATAGCTATCAAGCAAGGGTACCAAAGATTCCTAAGGTTCATGATACTTGGGAACATCCTCCATTTCGGACCCTGCCTTTCGGTCTAGCAGTGGTGCTGTGTACTTTCACCAAGGTGATGGTGGTGGTGGTAGCACTGACCTTAAGAAGAGGAGCTGCTGGTGCATCCATACCTAGACGATTGGCTCATTCAGGCAAAGTTGGAAGTCCTGTGTCAGCAGTCGGTGCTGAAGCGCCTACAGTTGTTAGGCTGGGTGGTCAATTGCGCCTAAAGTCATCTTGTTTCCTCTCAGTCCCTGGAGTATCTGGGGGTGTGGTTTGACATGAGGAAGGGGAGAGCATTTCTCATGGAGGATAGGATTGTGAAGCTGAAGAGCAGGTTCGTCACCTGTTAGCGCTTCTGGTGCCCAGGGTATGGGACTATTTACAGGTCCTGGGTTCTATGACTTCAACCCTGGAATTAGTTCCTTGGGCATTTGTGCATATGCGACCTCTAACTAGGGCTCTTCTCTCTTGGTGGAACCCATTGTTGGGAGTTTCATCTCTCTCTGCCCCTCGAGGGGGAAGGCGGAGACAGTCTTTCCTGGTGGCTGATTCAGTCCAGTCTGGAGCCGAGGTATGGAGTTAGAGATCCCAGATTGGGTGGTGGTCATGGCCGATGCTAGTCTTTCAGGCTGGGGTGCTGAGTGTCAGGGCCAGTGGTTGAAGAAAGAGGTTTCTTGGTCTATCGGTCAATTAGAGACGTGTGCTTTGCTTTACTTGCCTTTCTACCACAGTTGTGCCATCATCCGGTGCAGGTTCTATCGGACAATGCCACTACGGTAGCTTATATCAACCGACAGGGTGGCACCAGGAGTTGGGTGGTGGCCCAGGAGGTGCAGGAATTGATCCTTTGGGCGGGTCATCATTTGGAGAGGATAGCAGTGTCACACACTGCTGGGGTGGACAATGTGCAAGCAGACTTCCTGAGTCGAAAGGAGTTGGACCAGGGAGAGTGGGAACTGTCAGAGGTGGCGATGTCTCTCATTTGCAAGAAGTGGGGCTCGTCTCATGGATCTGATGGTGACCAGAAAGAATGCAAAGCCAAAGAAAGGAGCACGGGGCAGAGGGCATCGACACTCTGTTTCTTCTGTGGCCTTGCAATGTGTTGTATGTCTTTCCCCCTTGGCTTCTGGTGGGAAAGGTAATACGGCGAATAGAGAGGTATCTGGGAGACATTATTCTGATGGCTCCAGAGTGGCCACGCTGTCCTTGGTTCACAGATCTTGTCAACAGGGCCTTAGACAGGCACCTGAGTTTCAGCCGTCTGGAGAATTTTCTCCACCAGGGCCCAATATTTTTGGATCAGGCGGTTCACTTCTGTTTTGTGGCCTGTCTGTAAAGAGTATAAATCTGAGATGGAGAGGTTATCCCAAGTCTGTTATCACCATCTTGTTGCAGGCCAGGCGGACTTCCATGTCTTTCTCTTATGTGTGTTTGGAAGGTTTTCGAGCCCTGGTGTCTGCTTGTAGCTACAGTGTCGCATATTTTGCCTTTTCTTCAGGAAGGGTTGGTCAAAGGTCTGGCCTATAATTCTCTGAGGGTCCAGGTGGTGGCCCTGGTCTGTCTTTGTGGCAAGGTGCAGGGTTGTTTCCTGTCTGCACATCCGGATGTCATATGTTTTCTTCACAGATGAAACGATTTGCGGCTGCCAGTGCGGAAGGCATGTCCCTTTTGGATTCTTAATCTGGTGCTTACAGCTTGTGCATGGCTCCGTTTGAGCCTCTAAGGAGAGCAACTGTTAAGGATTTGATGCTTAAGGTGGCTTTTCTGGTGGCTGTTTGTTCGGCGAGGAGAATTTCTGAGCTTCAGGCTTTGTCCTGCCAGGATCCCTTCCTGCAGATTTCAGAGTCAGGAGTTTCTTTGTACACAGTGCCCTTCTTCCACCCAAACGTGGTCATAGGGTTCCATGTTAATCAGACAGTGGAGCTTCTGGCTTTTCTGAACTTGGACGCCTCTGCTTCTCATGCTAACAAGCTGACGTTTTTGGATGTCTGGCAGGTGTTAAGATATATGAAAGTCACTAATGATTTTTGTACGTTGGATCACCTTTACATCTTGTGGAATGGTCCGAGGAAGAGATGTCAAGCTTCCAAAGCCACCATTGCACGATGGCTCAAACAGGCGATCGGTTCGGTGTATATCTCTAAGGGTCATTCGGTTCTGAATGGTTTGAGAGCTCATTCGAGGCACTCGCAGGCAGCTTCTTGGACCGAGGAGCAGCAGGTATCTCCACAGGAGATTTGCAGAGCAGTAACTTTGAAGTCGCTGCACACGTTTGCCAGACACTATTGTTTAGATGTTGGGGCTATGACTGAAGCGTGTTTTGGTGAGTGTTCTGCAAGCCGGACTCTCCCGGTCCCACCCAGTTTAGTGGGCTTAGGTACATCCCAGGAGTCTGGACTGATCTGAGTACATACTGGAAAGGAAAATTTGGTTCTTACCTGCTAATTTTTGTTGCCATGGGACCACAGATCAGACCAGAGATCCACCTCTGGAAAGAAGTGAGCGAGTCATCAGCTTGTTCTGGTGATCCGCATGTCATGAAGAGTTAGCAATTTGCTAAGTTGTTTTGTTCTACTTATATATGTTTTGGAACAGAGTTATGTTTCCAGTAGGTTACAGCGTCGCCATCCTCCTGTTCATTGGGAAGGGGGTGGTCTGTTAAGTTTGGTATAGTTGTTTTTTCTCTTGGCTTGGATACAGGTCAATACTGAGAGACTGCAGGTGGCACACTTAGTTATATAGCAGTGTCAGTAAAACTTTATCTGTCTCCATCTGCTAGCAGGGGTACAAAAACCAAGAGTCTGGACTGAGCTGTGGTAAGAACAGGTGGTAGCAGCAGGTAAGAACCAATTTTCCTATTGTTTGCTGGTCTCCATGTTGTGTTTTTCTACATTCTGTTTGTATCTTTGCTTCCAGCAAAGAACTGAAAAAGATGCAAGAACAGGATGAAGATGCTACGCTCACACAGCTGGCTACGGCTTGGGTGAACCTAGCTGTGGTAAGTGCATTACTCGCCCCTTTTCTGACGCTGCCCACTTTGCACTATAGATCATTGATGTTTGGCTTGAAATGTTCCTGGTTTTGTAACATCATTCACTCACTGCCCCCAGGAGTGCAGATTTCCCCCACCATTTTGCTGGAATGAAAGATGTTTGACTGTAGGAAGTGGTAACAGCAAGAGTCTAGAGATTTGGACAGGAAACTTGTACAAGGTGTAATCATTATAGAAACACATTACTGTAAGAGTTTTAGAAATTTCAGAGTACCCAAAGCACTTAAGATGAAAATCAATCTGCAGCCATAGCTAATTGCCCTCAGATATTAATTACAGACCGGCAGTTGTTACAGTTCTACACTTGGGAATACTGTGATGATGATTCTTTAAAATTTAGAGGGTATTTTTTTTTTCAGCTTTCCTCTGAGAAAAGCATGTGTGGGTGTGTTTGTCTATTAAAATGGTCAGTGGCCTTCGTTGTAAAATGCATGGGACAGACTTAAGGAACTAAAGGAAAGGCAGGACAGGAGAGAGATGATACAGATATTTCAAAACCCTCAAGGTATCCATGCAACCAAAAGGAGGCTCTGTAACCAGGGTTCATGGGAAGAAGGTGAAAGGGAGTAATCTAAGGAAATATTTCTTTACAGAAGAGGCGGTGAATGCATGGAACAGCCTCCTGGTGGAGATAAGGAAAGGATCCAAATTCATGAAAAATGGAAAGCACCGGGGGGGGGGGGGGGATGTCTGAGGGAGGGATAGGGATCATAGAGCAGAGCAATTGGTGTGGATGGACAGACTGATGAGCTGCCTTTATGTTTTTGTATCTTTATGGCTTTCTATATACTGTATCGATAGATAAATATCTGGATACGTATTATTTTGGGGATAAAATCTTCATACGTATTTCTTTTGGGCCCTTATTTGTCACAGCTGGAAGATTTTTTTTTCTAGCAGCATCGCACACACTGTGTCACTGGTTATTGGGCTCATGGTTTATTTGAACCAAAAGTTTTGGGTGCATTTGAAAATAGCAAATGTGAGTTTCCCCTTTCTGCATCTCCAGCTTCTTAAACTGAGGGCCCTTTTGTAGTGTAAAGATTTTCTTTATCACTGTGATACGTTTGATAAGTTTTCACCCATAGAGGAAGAGAAATGGTAGCCTTTGACAGGCTCCTCAGTACCATGTAATCCTGTTATGTGCCTTATAAACCAGGTGGCATTGCATTCAGCTTCCTGTTTACTGGGATCCAAGTGTAGGGTCTGAGCTCTGAGCTGAGGGTGCTCCCTTCTTTGCTTTTTGGCTGAGATTGAGAACCTGTATAATATGGGGGTTGGGTTTAATTCCCTGCTACCCAACCCCACTGGGGACATAATAATGTAACAAACATTGCCAAAGAAGGAGATTTAAATACCCTCTAGGACTATGCTACATTTTGGATATGTAACCGCAGACTGAAAGAAAGGTGATCTGTGTGTGGCCTGTTTGTCACTCTGCCTGTTGGTGTCTCTCTCTTAAGGTTGTTGCTGTTGTAGTCGTGGGAATGAAAAACCAAGAACTAGATCGATGCCTTGGAAAGGATTTTATTCATTTTATTATGAAACCTGCCCGACTCTGGCCAAAGTTTCGCTTTATGGCTGCATCAGGGGCTCTTTAAACTGAGTAACATCCAAAATATAAACTGTAGTATAAAGTATTATCCAGAAATGTCCATTGGTGAGAGAGGTCAGAATGGCTTTGAAAACGTGTATTAAACAGTTATCCTTAAGCAGTTTTTGTATTGTGCTCTCTGCTGTGGTGTCTCACAGAAGCTTTGTTGCTGCCAAGCATGATCGCATGAAGCGCGATACATCGCTCCTCACTGTGAGATTAAAATCATCTATCGCGCTTCATGCGATCATGCTTGGCAGCAACAAAGCTTCTGTGAGACACCACAGCAGAGAGCACAATACAAAAACTGCTTAAGGATAACTGTTTAATACATGTTTTCAAAGCCATTCTGGCATCTCTCACCAGTGCACATTTCTGGATAATACTTTATACTACAGTTTATATTTTGGATGTTACTCAGTTTAAAGAGCCCCTGATGCAGCCATAAACTTTGGCCAAAGTCGGGCATGTTTCATAATAAATTGAATAAAATCCTTTCCAAGGCATCGGTCTAGTTCTTGGTTTTCCGTTCCCGTGGCTCTCCTAGACCGGTTACAGTCTTGTTTTGTGGGCCCATCCCTAATTCGGATTATGGCTGTTGTAGTCGTGACAGGGGGGGTTAACTCACCACTGTCAGGAATGCGGTCCCAGTTACCTTTTCTTTGCTTGTCTGCTAGCACTCACTTTTTCTTCTTAGGGTGGAGAAAAGCTCCAGGATGCTTACTACATCTTCCAGGAGATGGCGGATAAGTACTCGGCGACCCTGCTTCTGCTGAATGGACAAGCTGCCTGCTACATGGGTCAGAACAAGTGGGAGGATGCTGAGGGAGTCCTGCAAGAGGCTCTAGACAAGGTTTACCCTGCTTACCTATTGCCTGCCTTTTATGAGTTTACCTTCATCACAGCCTCCGATGAGTGATTCCAGAATTAAAGCTACAAATTACAAACTAGGAAAAGCCCTGTAGTACATCTGGTCCTTCAGAGTTATCATGAGACAAGCATTTCATCTTTAAAAAGTAACTGATGGGTCAGGAAGACCTCTCATCCCTTGCAGTCAGGGAGGTAATGTGTGCTAGCGAGGAGGAGAGTGCGTGCCTGCTGGAAGGGCAATGCCTACCAGCAGCGAGAGGACTGGCATCTCGTGGAACTCATAGTGAACGTCTCCTAAAAGAATTCCATGTTCTTTATTTCCTCATGTTTGAGCTAGGAGCATACTGGATATCTTACGGATGGTCTTTCTTCTCTATTTTCAGGATAGCAGCTATCCTGAAACCCTGATCAACTTTGTCGTTTTGTCTCAGCACTTAGGCAAAGCTCCAGAGGTAAGAACATTGGAGGGGGGGGGGGGAAGGGTGCCATTTCTTTGTCTTCTGGTCGGATGTAGTGTTCATCCTATTTTGTCTTAGGAGCATGGCTTGGCTCAAAAGTTTTTAAACCAGAATGTTCAGCTGGGTCTGGAGTGACTGCTGTGCTGTCACTGGCCCAGAAAGCGAGAATTCAGAAGAGATCTCACAGCCTCACGTCTGCATGGGAATGTTGTAGCATATTCTTAGTGGTTATGGCGAGGTCCTGGCCAGCAGGAGACCTGGAGCGTGAATCCCAACTTAGGTGTCTTCACCAGAACCAGGAAAGCACTTAATCCCGGGGAGGGCTGAGCAAAGTGTTACTCTGTAGTGCATGCTGGTGAGGAGCCAAAGAGGCAGCATGGGAAGGAGTGTGGTGGGTATATTGGTATTTTTTGTGTGTGTTTTGCTAGGAACAAATAACTAGAGAGTTTAGAACTTAGCAGATAACTTACAATTGGTCTCACTGTTGTTTTTCCCTATTTACAGGATATATATTTATTTAGGGTTTTTTATTTACTGACATTCGTAGGTACATCATGCCGGTTTACATGGAACATTAATAACAGGAGAGAGAGTTACATGAAACTGGAACATTGATAACAAAGGAGCTAAGAAATTTCAAGATAGGGTAAATGCAAAAACTATGATAGCAACTATGCTGATACTATGATCAACTTTGTCATTTTTCTTCCTAGGTTACAAACCGCTACCTGTCGCAGCTTAAAGATGCCCATAAAAACCACCGGTTTATTCAGGAGTATCAGTCAAAGGTAACCAGAAATGTATCTACCCTTTCTGAGCTGTCTTAACTTGCCATGAGCATCCTTGGGCTGGGAGAGTAACAGTTCTTTCTGTAAAACTTGGTAGTAAATTCCAGGCCTTACATCTCACCTTCTTGTTCTCAGATGCACCAGTGCATCTGACAATTTAATTCTTCAGAAACGTGCAGTCACCTGTGGGGAGTAAGTATGCCTTCTGTGGGTGATTGCTTGCAAAGGAGAGAAGTACCCACATTAAAACAGAATACATGGAGACAAAGGGAGGTTCAGTCACTTGACACACTGAGTTGGTGGCAGAGCTGGGGTTTGACCTAGTGCATCTCGCGAGTGCTGCTCACTTAGTTCACTGTACTGAGCACCACACTACACTACCTCTTCCAACTGCTGACTGAAATTGGACTCAGGTCATTGATGACCAAATATTGTGATGGTAGTTTTCACTGGGAACTGAACCATTTTGCATAGGTGAGGGAACACTGGTCAGACATGTTTTGTTTATTTAATATTACGTAACATTTAAATAAACAAAACATGTCTTGACCTGTATGCCATGGCCTATATGAATGAGGGTCTCACAAAATAGACCGGAAGATGGTCTGTCAAAGCCAGATGGTAAAATGAGATAGACCAGTTGCCTTAGATTAAGGTAATTTATTTGCACATTTCTCTTGATAAAAAGAGTCCAACTCTGGCAGAGTTTCGCGCAAGGCTGCTTCAGGGGCTTTTTCAGTAGAAAAATTGATTCAGTCTTTCAAGTTGTAAATAGTGGTCTAAGATGGAAAGTGCTGAATAGGGTCACGGCAGGATTGGGTTTCAGTGGTGTGCTGTACGCATCGCTTTATTGATGCGAACACTTGCACCATGCAGACCAGCGAACAATTCCACCATAGTTTGTTGCAAAATTCGGCCAGAGTTGGGCGCTCTCTTTATCAAGAGAGAGATGTACAAATAAACTTACTTTTTGCTATGTGAAATGAGCCAGTAATTGTGGCCCAGTTCCCAGGGAAAACTTGTCATCACAAGGGGTAGCTTTCTAACTGGTAACCCCACCAGGGAGGCAGTGATCAAACTGGGATGGCGGCTGCTCCTTCCACATTCCTGGAAAGGGTTCTTCTCCCCTCCCCAGGTTGTTTATTATAATGTGTGCTGTCCTGGTAGTGGTTAAGCTCAGGAGATCATTGGTTTGTGTTTAATTTGCAGGAGAATGAATTTGATCGACTGGTTCTGCAGTATGCCCCCAGCGCCTGAAGACCAGTAGGTGCACAGGGGCCGTACAGATTTCTGAGATACTTCTTGGATGGACAGGAAAGACTCTCTTGTCATATGATAAATGCTGTCTTCAGCGGTCTAGACTCTATCTGTACATCAGTTGGGGACCAGATGAATTCTGTAAATAAAGAGGAGAGTCAGGACATGCATGGAAGACATGGGGCCGTGTTTTGTACCAAATCAATAAATGTTTGGAAATTATTTTCAACTTTTTATTAGTGTTTTTTGACCTGTGCTAGTGTGGTATATATTACTGAACAATATTTTTTGCCTGTTGCTGTGTGCCCCAGCAAGATTGGCTCAGAAATCTCTTTACTAAGTGTTTCAACGGATAACTCTAAGCCAGTTAATTTGGTTTCTAATATGTGAAAGTAAGCATCAAGCCAAAAAGATACTCTGTAAAAAAAAAAAATAAATAAATAAAAAATACAGAGAGCGCTCTTTAGGTTGCAGTGCTGGTGATTTTCTATTTTCTTTATGGGCAAAAGGGGCAGCTGCCCCAGTCCTGCACAGCAGAGTGCCCATTGCATGAGTAGAGAGGGCTCTGCCTCCTAACGCTATTGGTCAGTGTCCTGAATGTTAGGTAACAGAGCAGAGCTGCTTTCTGCCCCCCTGCCTTCACTCCCAGGCAGCTGCAGGGAACCAGAGGGGAGGGATGAGCCTGGAGAAGACAGCAGAGCAAAGAAGCATTCGATTTTTATTTACATAGTTTCATTTCTAATTTGTGGTCATTTCTTCCATATTTGGTGAGGGATCTATGTTCTATCTGGAGCATAGTGGTTAAAGCACTAGGCTGAAAACCAGGGAAACTACAGTTCAGATTCTGGTAATGCTCCTTCTCACTTCACCCTTGACTGCCTCTGGTACAAATCTAGGGGCTAATGTAATAAAATCATCCATGGATTTTCAATTATTTACACATTAAAAAAAAAAAAAAAAAAAAAGTTAATGTTGAATGCAGTAAGCTAAATGTCATGTAAATGGGCTGTGAGAAAAAGAAGAAAAAACCTATTACACCGAAAACAATATTAAAAATGAGTAAAGTAAAAAAGCCATGCTGGAAATTGCTACATATTGTCCTTTATGGTTGGGAAAAGAGTGTGCGCAGTGCCAAAGTGTGAACTATTCTGATGTAGATGCTTGCCATAAGAGAGCTTTTTTTTTTTTTTTTTAACTTGCCATGCGTCTCCAAAATGGCCTTGCATGCTAGATTGTGCCCAGAGTGCATACCATTCTACTCTACATGACTTCCCCAGAGAATTTACGCTTAGATTTAACTTGCACAGCCCTAAAGTACATAATCATTTTGATGGGCAGGCTAGATAGTCTGTATAATCTTTTACTGCCATCATGTTTCTATTCTGCTGTAGGTGCCTGTCCATTCCCTGAAGTTAAATCAAAATGTAAGCTCTCTGGGGAAGGCACCTACAGCAGAAGAGGATGCACTTTGACCCTGGGCATCCTGACTTTGGGGAAAAAACATTGCAGGCCATTTTATCAAGGGAAGGCACAGCAAGTTCAATCTAAGTGAAGGTTGTCTGGCGCAGGCTCTTACAACAGAATGCACTTCACTGTGCATCCGAACTTTGAGCACAATCCTTTTGCCGCCCTGAGTTGCAGTGTGTCTAAGAACAGCCCAGGAAACAGTGGCTGACTGGAAGAGGGAGAGTAGGGGGTGAGACATGGAAACCAAGAAGGAAGGGGAAATAGAACCAGGATGGTGGGAGGTTAGTCCTTCAAGACTGGAGAGGCAAGGAACAGATGGGGGCTTGAAACCTTGGAAGCTCAGTTCCTGGGACCCTGAGAATTCATCTGCTAACACAAAATTAAAGTTTGTTGTTTCTGAACACAGAACAAAATTAATTGTAGGATCCCAGTAACTGAGTTTGACAGGGCTTAAAAGCAATAAACTAGAATTGCAAGGGATGTGGCATAGAGAAGAAGCATTATGGACAGTCCTAAAAAAAAGAAGATGGTATTTCCATTTTTACTGGTGTGGTCTATCTACAGGCTTCTGACTCAAACAGAAGAACTAGACAGAGTTTTGGTTGAAGACATCCAAAAGGTGGGAAAGAAGTGCTGCTTGTTGGAGATTTTAATCTGCCAGATGTAGGCTGGAGAATTCCTCCTGCGAATCTACCAGAAGTAGAGCGATAGATGCCCTGCAAGGGGCTTTGTTCAAACAAATGGTAATGGACCCCAGGAGGGAGGGAGGGAGTTATTCTCAATCTAGTGCTCACTAATGGGGATAATGTTGCTAATGTCTGGGTGGGTGCCCACCTCAGCACCAGTGATCATCAAACAGTATGGTTTGATATCGCAAATAGGATACAGAGAGGTCAAACAAAGACCTGAGTTTTGAATTTCAAAAATATGGACTTTGTTGAAATGGGGACGTTCCTGGAAGTAGAAGTGATTGAGGTGGAACAACAGTGGGACAAACTAAAAGGAGCAATTGCAAAGGTAACAAATCTGTATGTTAGAAAAATAAACAAAAGTAAGAAGAAAAGAAACTGAAATGGTTCTCAAAGGAGGTGGCTGAAAAAATAAAGGCAAAAAGAACAGTGTTCAAGAAGTATAAAGGATCCCAAAAAGAGGAACACAGGGAAGAATATCTGGTGGAACTGAGGGAGACACAGAAAGAAAGCAAAAGGTCCGGTGGAAGAAATGATTGCCAAAGAGGTAAAGGAAGGTGTCAAAACATTTTAAGATATATCAGAAAAGCGAGCGGATCGAAGTGGTATAGTGCAACAAAGATGACAAAGATCAATGTGTGGAGAACGACAAAGACATGGCAGAAATATTAAATACTTCTGTCTGTGTTCACTAAGGAAGACCCTGATGAAGATGGGGGGTAGAGAAGACAAAACTGTTTTCCTAGCGTGTAGACAGACTCAGGACCAGTAGGTTTATGCTCCCCTGCCAGCAGTTGGAGATGGAGCAAGCTGATATTACAATATATATAGCCCTGCAGTAACCTCAGCCTGCCGCTATTCTCAGTCTCCAACAAATGGTGGACGTGCATCTCCCTATGGGGACTTCTTAAAGCTTTCTGGAAGGAGAAATTTGAAATTCTAAATTGAGGAAAAGAGAGCCCCGCTTTCCTGCGGTGATACCTAAAGGTCCCTCCCCCAGTTGAGAATTCCTGAGGTGATTGCCTTGGTCCGGTGACTGGGTTTCCCGGCGTGGACTTAGTTGCTAGTTCAGCTGAAAGGCAGTGGGTGCACGAGACCAAGCACAGCGATGACGGCAGATGCCCTCTATCCCTGCAACTGGGGACTGTCTCTACTCAGTAAGTGCTGAGCTCAGGTAAGGTTTAAAATAAATAAATAAAAAAGGCCTCTCGCTTATTGATTGCAGCTATGTGGAAATCTTCTGACCCCCAGGCATGTCTCAGCTCTGCAAAACTACGGCAGAGTGGATATATGGAGAAACTCACGGCCTTTAGGCGGGACTCCCTACCCAAGTATTCCATCTTGGTACCTTGAGATATCAGACTGTGGCCCTTCTCTATGGTCTGAATTTGAACAGGTGGCCTCTACTCAATTAGTAAGCACAATAGCGAATCTCAACAATACTATGTGTCCACTTTTAAAAATTTCAACAATCTCTTTTAAAGAGATTTTTGAGGTACTGAAATCTTCATTTACTTCTCTTGTTAATTCCTCTCTTAGCACAGGTATAATGCCTTTAATGCTGAAATCTACTGTAGTTAAACCTTTGTTAAAAAAGCCTGCATTAGATGCATCAAAGGTTGAAAATTATAGACCAATTTCTTCGCTTCCTTTACCAGCTAAAGTTATTGAAGGGATTGTGCTTCAACAACTTACTAATTTCCTTGAGAAATATGACATCTTAAGCCCCCATCAATTTGGTTTTTGGCGAGGCCTTAATACAGAGCTTCTGTTGATCTCTTTGGTCGACTCCTTTAAAAGAGGTCTCGATCGTGGTGAACAATTTATATTAGTTTCATTAGATATTACTTCCGCTTTTGATTCTATAGATCATGAAATTCTGTTGTTTCGTTTGAGAGAGTGTGGCATTACAGGAACAGTGCTTAGCTGGTTTCAGAATTATCTTTCAGATCGGTCTCAGACGATTAAATTTAACAACTATGCCTCTGACGCTCAGGCTTTGAAGGTTGGGGGCCCACAAGGCTCTGCTCTTTCTGCTATGTTGTTTAACATTTATCTGGCCCCAATAACTAAACTTTTAGCCATCATCACTGATGGCTTCAAGTTATATGCAGATGACATACAATTTTATGTCAAAGTAAAGAAGTCCTGGCAGGAAACAGTAGATTCTCTCACCTTATGTTTAGACACAATTAATCGCTGGCTGAAACATAATAAATTACTTCTCAATATTAATAAGACGACTATGTTGTTAATTCATCGATCATTATCCATTCCTATTCAGAATTCTTTGTCTATCAATAATATTTCATATTCTCTTTTGTCTCCGATTAAGAGTTTGGGTTTCTTGTTGGACTCCAACCTATCCTTTAAATCTCAAATTAGAATGCTTATCAAAACTGTTTTTTTCAAATTGCGTTTACTTGTTGGATTACGACATTTGCTTTATGAGAGGGATTTTTTGACCGTTGTTCGTGCGCTCATATTTCCGCATATCGATTATTGTAATGGACTTTACATTGGGTTACCAAAATGTCAAATTCATTCTATTCAGTTGTTATTAAATTCAGCTGCTCGGTTGGTTTCCAATCTAAAACGTTTTGAGAGAATTTCACCAGTGCTCTGTCACCTTAATTGGTTACCTGTTTGCGATCGGATTTCCTTTAAAATTGGTTTCCCTGTACGTACCAGGATCAGTCCAGACTGCTGGGTTATGCCTCCCGTCCAGCAGATGGAGTCAGAGAGAAACTGAAAAGGCACCACTGATATACCCTGGTGCGCCCCCTGCGATCCTCCAGTATATCTCTGACTCCAGCAGATGAGAGAGCATAACCTTGCGGTCCTGATCTCCTGTAAATTGAATTGTGAAGGGATTTCCCTATCAGGTTTGACTTAATATAGAGGAGAAATCCTGTGACTAGATCAATTAGTGATTTGTACCTAATTTGGTAATAATAAGTGGAGCCATAGCAGGCCAGGCAGGGCACTGCCCTACAGCCTTTTCCCGGGGTTTTTTCAGTCTTACCCAGTGAGAGGAGGGGAGGATTAATCGGGCCGGTCACTCTCCCTATCCGCCTCCTGAGAAGTTTCATTCCTCGGAGAAGAAAGTTCAGTTGGGTGTGCTACACCCCCTGCAGGCTCCACCAGCCACTTGTCTGTGAGGTACTTTAGCTGCCGGTGGCAGCACTATTAAAAAAAAAAAAAAAAAAAAAATTAAAAACGAGGTAATTGTGTCCACTGCCTGCGTTCCTCACTGTGGTCTCCGGAAGGGGTGGCTTGTCACCCAGCCCTTACTCGTGCCGTTTTTCGCGCCGTTTTTTGGTGTTAAAAAAAAACAAAAAAAAAAACCATGCCCCGAGGCACTGTTTGTACGGCATGTGGGGAGCCGGGCCGTCGGCTCTCCCGCGAGGGCCTTTGCTCCCGGTGCCTTCCCGGGGGTGAGGGTTCCTCGCGGGGGTCAGCCGCGGCCGGGAGCTCCCCTTCCCCTCGGCGTGGGGCACGGCCAGCGTCGGCCAAATCTCGGCAGTCCGCGCTGCTGATACCGGGGGCGGCGGCCATTTTAGAAAATTTGGCGGCCATTTTAAATGACTCGGATCGCGATGCGGTTTCGTCGGAAGAAGGGGATGACTCCCCCCCCCCCCCCTGTCCCCACCGGATCTTAGCCCCCGCGGGTTACCAGGGCCTGTTAATTTGCCACCTGTGGGAGCAAACGGAGGTTCTTTGAAGAGGCCTCATCCCTTTTCCTCACAATTTGTACTTTTGCTCCACAAGGCTTATATGGAGGCCAAAGCGGAATGGGAGCAGGGTACTCCTGCCCCAGATAAACGGGGGAGACTTTCTACTGGTCTCTTTGGCTTGGGGGATGCAGCCCCGGCTCCTCCTCAACCTCCGCAGCAGGCTGCTCCAGCTCCTTCGGCTCCCCCTCCAAAACCTCCTCAGCATGTAGCTCCGGCCCCCCTTTCACAGGATCCGTCCACGCCGGATCCTGATATGGATGTAGGGGGTACGGACCCGGTTGAGGGGGATGATCCTCAGATACTCCGCTTATTTCATAAGGAAGAACTGGATCCCTTGATTGCCCATGTTCTTCGGGAACTAAAGATTCCAGTACCCCAGGTTGACTCCAATTCCCAGCCAGGGGATTTTGAATTAGACGGGCTCCGCACGCCTGCGCATGCCTTTCCTTTTCATAATAAACTGTTTCAGCTTGTATCCCGGGAATGGGATAATCCGGAGGCAACTCTTAGGGTCAGCCGCGCTATGGATAAGCTTTACCCTCTCCCTGCGGATTCCTTGGAGCTCCTTAGGGTGCCAAGGGTGGATTCGGTGGTCACTGCCATGGCTAAACATACCACCATTCCCGTAACAGGGGGTACGGCCCTTAAGGATCTTCAAGATCGGAAGCTGGAGACGTTGCTTAAGCGCATCTTTGAGGTTTCGGCCTTGGGAGTAAGGGCGGCCGTTTGCAGCTGCATGGTACAAAGGGCTACCCTTCGTTGGGTACAACAGATGTTGACATCTCAAGATCTGCCTCCGGATGAAGCAGAGCAAGCAAACCGTATAGAATCCGCGGTGGCTTACGCCGCGGATGCCTTTTATGACCTCCTCCGCACTTCGGCCCGGTCTATGTCTTCGGCTGTGTCGGAACGGAGGTTGCTCTGGCTGCGTCATTGGGCGGCGGACTCTTCCTCCAAGGCCCAACTCGGTTCCTTTCCCTTTCGGGGCAAGTTGTTATTTGGCACCGAGTTAGAAGACCTTATCCGATCTTTGGGGGAGAATAAAGTGTTTAAATTGCCAGAGGACAAGCCTAGATTTTTTCGCCCTTTGGGTACCTTCCGCGGACAGTTTCGCGGGCAACGCCATTTTCGCTCGGGAAGGGGGTCCTCCTTTGCTACCCGACAGCCGTCTCCGCGTTCCCAGTCATGGACTCCTTCCTTTCGTGGTAGAAGGCCGGCATGCGCAGGGGCGTCTCATACCTTCGCCACCTCTAAGGCGGCTCAATGAAGGGACGCCGGTCCATTCCTCCGTCCCGGAGGTAGGAGGACGACTCTCTTACTTTCGGGAGGAATGGGCCACAATTACCTCAGACCAATGGGTCCTCGACATTATATCTCACGGCTACGCCCTAGATTTTGCAAGGCCCCTGCGCGATTTGTTCCTTATCTCTCCCAGTGGTTCTCAGGTAAAGCAACAGCGAATTGCTCAGACCCTGGAGCGATTGCAGGCGCTGGGTGCAATAGTGCCTGTGCCGCCCGCCGAGCAACGCACGGGCCGTTATTCCATCTATTTCATCGTTCCCAAGAAGGAGGGCACATTTCGGCCGATTCTGGATCTCAAGCGAGTCAACAGGGCGTTGCGCATACCGCGGTTTCGGATGGAGACCCTGCGCTCGGTCATAGCGGCGGTACACAAAGGCGAGTATTTGGCTTCCTTATTTATTTATTTAAAGAATTTATATACCGGGGTTCCTGTATAGTATACATATCACCCCGGTTTACAAGGAACCATAACTATCGCTAAGGAATCGTAACTATCGCTTCATTTAGCGGTTTACATTGAACATTTAGTGGTTTACATTGAACATTTAGATCTCACGGAGGCTTACTTGCACATAGGGATACAAGAGTTCCATCAAAGATTTCTGCGCTTTATGGTCCTGGGATCTCACTTCCAGTTTTGTGCTCTTCCGTTCGGTCTGGCGACAGCTCCGAGGGTGTTCACCAAGGTAATGGTGGTGGTGGCGGCGAGTCTTCGGAGAGACGGAGTGTTGGTACACCCGTATTTGGACGACTGGCTCATCCGAGCAAAATCGCGACGTCTCTGCGAAGATGCGATTCAGGCAGTCCTTCACCGGCTCCACTCCTTGGGGTGGGTGGTCAATTACACCAAGAGCCATCTGATCCCCTCCCAGAATTTGGAATTTCTGGGCGCCTCGTTCGATACGAAAGTGGGAAAGGTTTCTCTCCCACAGGCAAGGATGGAGCGTCTGATGGCGCACGTTCGCCGTCTCCTCGCCCTTCCCCCGCCTGTGGTATGGGATTACTTACAGGTTCTTGGATATATGGCATCCACACTGGATTTGGTTCCGTGGTCATTTGCGCATATGCGGCCGCTACAGAGGGCGCTTCTGTCTCGTTGGGACCCCAAATCGGAAGAGTTTCAGATACCTTTGCCACTCTTACCCCCAGCAAGGACCAGTCTACAATGGTGGTTGGATCCGGTCCACTTGCTCCAAGGCACCGATTTGGATCCGCCTCAATGGATCATTGTCACGACCGATGCCAGTCTGACGGGCTGGGGAGCAGTCTGTCAGTCTCAGTCCGCTCAGGGACGTTGGACGCCTCCTCAGACCAAGTGGTCGATCAATCGTTTGGAAACAAGGGCGGTTCGCCTAGCATTACAGCACTTTCTGCCTTTGATTCGGGACAGAGCAGTTCGGGTTCTGTCCGACAACGCAACCACTGTAGCGTATATAAATCGGCAAGGCGGTACACGGAGTCTACCGGTAGCAACCGAAGCCAGCCAGTTGATGGTGTGGGCAGAGCAGCACCTGTCTCGGATTGCGGCATCCCACATCGCAGGAGTCGACAACGTTCAAGCAGACTATCTCAGCCGGCAATGACTAGACCCGGGAGAGTGGGAACTATCTCCCGAGGCACTCAGACTCATCTGTCGCCGGTGGGGAACTCCCCGGTTGGACCTCATGGCAACTCGTTTGAATGCCAAGGCAGCTCGCTTCTTCAGTCGCAGAAGGGAACACGGGTCGGAGGGCGTAGACGCGCTAGCTCTTCCCTGGCCCGCGCACGTTCTTCTGTATGTGTTTCCACCGTGGCCGTTGGTGGGGAAAATATTGCGTCGCATAGAATCCCACACGGGACCCGTCATTCTCGTAGCTCCGGAGTGGCCGAGAAGGCCGTGGTTCGCCGACCTCATCAATCTAGCGGTGGACGGCCCCTTGCGGCTCGGTCATCTGCCTCGACTCCTTCGGCAGGGTCCAGTATTTTTCGACCAGGCCGATCGCTTTTGTCTAGCGGCTTGGCTTATGAGAGGCGGCAATTGAGAAGGAAAGGATATTCCGAGTCGGTCATTACTACTCTTCTGCAGGCTCGTAAGCCCTCTACCTCGGTTGCTTATGTCAGGGTATGGAAGGTTTTTGACTCCTGGTGTCAGGGTCTGGAAGTGCCGTCGCGGAAGGCTACGGTGTCTCATATTCTGACTTTTTTGCAAGAGGGTCTAAAGAAGGGTTTATCCTATAATTCTCTGCGTGTGCAGGTAGCGGCCTTAGGCTGTTACCGCGGTAAACTTGACGGAGTTTCCATTGCCATGCATCCGGACGTTGCACGATTTTTAAAGGGGGTTAAACATTTGCGACCCCCGGTGCGACCTATCTGTCCTTCTTGGAGTTTAAATTTGGTTCTCCGGGGTCTTTGTACTTCTCCGTTTGAGCCTCTACGAAGGGCTACTCTCAAGGATCTCACACTCAAAACTGTTTTTCTCGTCGCTATTTGTTCAGCTCGCCGAATCTCGGAACTTCAGGCGTTGTCTTGTAGGGAACCTTTTCTCCGTATTTCTAATTCGGGGGTTTCTCTACGTACCGTTCCTTCGTTTTTGCCTAAGGTAGTTTCCGCCTTTCACGTCAACCAGACGGTGGACCTACCGGCATTTGCGGTGGACGGGGATGAGGCGTCGCGGCAACCGGAACTTCGCAAGTTGGATGTTCGAAGGACGCTCTTGCGGTACCTGGACGTTACCAACCCCTTTCGGTTGTCTGATCATCTGTTTGTCTTGTGGGGTGGTCCAAAGAAGGGAAATAAAGCTTCAAAAACTACGATCACACGCTGGTTGAAAGAGGCGATTGTGTCTACTTACATTTCCCAAGGTCGCGCCGTTCCGGAGGGTCTTAAGGCTCATTCTCTGCGCTCCCAGGCGGCGTCGTGGGCAGAGAGTGGGTTTATTTCCTCGCAGGAAATTTGCCGAGCGGCTACTTGGAAGACATTGCACACCTTTGCGAGACATTACCGTTTGGACGTGCGCGCTCCGACGGTGGACTCATTCGGCAGTGGTGTGCTTCATGCGGGACTGTCAGGGTCCCACCCCGTTTAGGGCAGCTTGGGTACTTCCCAGCAGTCTGGACTGATCCTGGTACGTACAGGGAAAGCAAAATTAGGACTTACCTGATAATTTTCATTCCTGTAGTACCAAGGATCAGTCCAGACGCCCGCCCATTTCAGTGAAGAGTGTAGAGTCCCGCAACTGTTGTTTTTTCGGGTTCCGTTTTTTACGGGCACTTGCTTGTTTTCATGGTTTCCTCGTTTTTTCCACATGTTCATATACGTTTCATCTTTATATTGAGCTAGTCACAGAATTTGCTATTGTTTTCTAATTTCATAATGCTTTGTTATGGATTAAACTGGAGGATCGCAGGGGGCGCACCAGGGTATATCAGTGGTGCCTTTTCAGTTTCTCTCTGACTCCATCTGCTGGACGGGAGGCATAACCCAGCAGTCTGGACTGATCCTTGGTACTACAGGAATGAAAATTATCAGGTAAGTCCTAATTTTCCTTTAATTGTCTTTAAACTATGTAACTCCAACTCGTCACATTGGTTTAATGCTTTATTGAGAATATATAAGCCAGTGAGATGCCTGAGATCTTCATAATTGAATAATCTTGAAGTCCCCTCTATTCGTCAAGCTCGTCTGTTTAGTACCCGAGAGACCTCTTTTTCAATTGCGGCACCCTCTCAATGGAATTCAATCCCTATAGAATTGAGATCTATGGATGATGTTAAGAAATTTAAATCATCCTATAAAGAATTTCTCCTTGCCCGTGCGTTCAGGTTGTAATGCATTGTTTGATTCTCATTTTGCTTCTGTGTTTATGATTATTGTATCGAAGTAAAAATGTTTATTTTTATTCAGATGTGTTATTATTGCATTTTTATTATTTTATATAATTTATAATGTTTGTTTGTTTTGGTTTTTGTTAATTTTCTTGTTTTTATTATGTATGTTCATTTTGTATATCGCTTAGGCCTTTTGTGTTAAGCGATTAATAAATTTTTTAAATGAAATGAAATAGATGGTGGTCAGCAATTAAGTGTCATATCACAAAAATGGAAGGGATGGTTTGAGAGGGCCGTTTTGTTAGTTCTAGCTTGGAGGACCCATTTCACCTTACTTTTATCATTTCATCAGTTAAGTGATTTCTAGGGCATGGCTCTCATTTGAAGAGGAGGGGGTTTAACTTATTTGCTCCTGATGTACTTTTGCAGGTACCATTTACTATGGGTAAGGAAGCCAGCTTCTGTAGGGTTTCTTGTATTGTGGTATCTCTTGCATAGGTAACTATATGATTCGGGGGAAGGGGAGTGATATAAGGTAATGAGATGAAATAATGACTCAACTTCCAGATTTGGTTGAGAGTTCTGTGTACTGTGTAGCCTTTATTTGGTCAATGTATGGCTATTAATACATTGTACATCTGTAATTCTATGATTGTTTCTTAATAAACAAAAATGGAAAAAAAAAAAGTTACCTTTTGAATCAGAGCCAGAAGCATTTCAGGACTTCCTCTGGTCTCCAAGCTTGGTGTGTAGTACTGATGTTTGTTCCTGCTACCGTTGAGGTTGGAAAACTGGGCAGCCTGGCATGTTGAGCAGCCCCCGGTGGCCTAGGCCCTGCACTTCGGCTTTTTTCTTGCACGCCACGTGGCAGGCTGCGGCAGTGTTTTTCGCACACTCCTGAGTGCGCTTTGCTGCCTTATACAGGCCGTTGGTGTGCGCAGTGCATCGGCTCTGTGCACGTGTTCACTCTGTTTTTGGGTGCTCTTTTTATGTGCTCAAATTTTTATTATGTTTTACAATTTTTATGGTTTAATATCTTGAGACCACAATAAAATAGGTCTCAAGATATTAAACGGTTTAATAAAAGTGAGTTTGTCATAATACAGAGAAAAGTGTGGCATTGCTAGTTTTCACATGTAACTCCCCTCTCCCCCTGCTTATAAAACTAGCTCCTCCATACTGGGATGAACGGAAAGAAGGAAATTCTAAGAAACTCTTCCTGACTGGCTGCCTCTAGTCCAGCCAGGCTTCTATACCCTCAGAGCAAACCAATAGGAGCCTCTTAGCACCCCCTCAATCCCTTTGAGAGAGATCCCAAGAAACAAACCAAAACATACAGGTTAAGGTTAAGCGTAACCAGCCACTTTGAAGAGCCAAAAGACTAGCTATAAGTTTTTAATAGCAAACTCCTAGCCCTACCAGAAAGACTCTGAATATATTTATCCCAAATAAGCAAGAACTTTTTTTTTTAAGAATTTGGGGAGCCTTGGGCAGCCATAGACTCCATAAACACCATGTTGTGTAATGTATTCTGCCATTGCCAAAACAATGAAGGGGACAGCAACCTCCAGTGCAGTAAAATAGAGCGCTTACCCTGAACCAGTGCTTTTCCTAACAGCAGTTTATCTCCTTTCCGTATACTAAAGGAAAGGCCTAGACCAAATACCACTCTCTCTAAGTCCATAGGGATTCTGAGGGCCAAGCTGTCCTCCAGATCCTTGAGAATCTTTTCCTAAAACTGTTTAATAATGGGACAAGTCCAAAACATATGGGTAAAGGTTCCTGTTTCTCGCAAGCATCTGAGAGTGTAAGCTCCCACCCTCTTGCTCGTTGGTCTGGGCTGCGAGAGGTCCTGGGTTCAACTCCCAGACCAGCCCTTGCATTTGTATGTGTGGAGCTCATGAGGAAGGCTGATACTTGTCAAGCTTTTTGGTACTTGCCAGTTTCTTGTGGCCTGGTTTGGCCTCTGTTGGAAACAGGATGCTGGGCTTGATGGACCCTTGGTCTGACCCAGCATGGCAAGTTCTTATAAGCCATGCTTTATGAGCCAGGACAGGTGTAACATATGCTCTATGCAGAAACAAATTATAGTTTCTGTAGATATACAGTGGAAGAGACAGATTTCAGCAGCTGAAACAAGAGAGCACACCTCCCTGGGAAAGAGGAAAGTTACTCTCCATTCTCCAAGCCTCCCATGGGGATTGCGTCCAAGTTACCTGCCTCAGCTTTTGGAGCCCTTTATGTATCCGAGCAAGCAAAAGCTTGCTACGCTGTACCTGAGAAAAGTCATCAAGTAAAGTTACCTTAGCCATATCTAGCACTTCCTTAGGAAGCAAAGAAGCATAAAGTCTTAAGTGTAGAAAAGAGAACAAATCAGAATCTTGCAGGGCATATTGTTCTTTCAACTGGGGGAAAGACAGTACACTCCCATCTTCCTCCAAAATATGTTGAAGATTAGAGATGCCCTGCCCACTCCATTTGAAAAATGTCCGGGAATGAGACCCTGGGAAGAAGTCAGGATTGTCCTGTATGGGTAAATAGGGGGAATACTGACCATTCATCTTCAAAAGAACCGTCACACTTCGCCATGCCCAGTGCAGGGGGACAGCCAACACATTACTGCAGTACATAATGTAGATCTACAGTAGGAATCAAAGCTTTGCCACGCTCAATAAGTAAAGGCAGAACCATCATAAACCAATCACGTACAATGTGTAATACACTTGCAAAATTATAAAGCTCCCTGTGGTGAGCAATTCAGATTGGCAGTACCTATCTACCCTATCAAATGCTTTTTCCATATCAAAGCTAACTACCATAGCTCTAGTGCCCATAAGAATAGCTGTTAATTTACGTACATTCACAGTAGCATATCGTCCTCTCACAAATCCCACTTGTTCTGACCCAATCAGATCTGGCAAAAGCCGTGCCAAGCAATCTGGCAAAAAGTTTTTGATCAAAATCAATCGGTGAAATCGGGCGATAGGAAGAGTTGAGTGTGGGATCTCTACCTGGCTTAGGAATTACAGTGATAACAGTTTTATTCATATCAGGAGGATAGTGACCTTGGGCAATCAACACCACAAAGGTAGAACTAAGCACAGGAGATAAATATTCTACCAAGATCTTGTAAAATTCACTAGAGAATCCATCAGGTCCTGGTTCTTTCAACCTTTTGGCAGATTGGATACCCATGGACACTTCCTCAGGACTAATAGGGCTATTTAATTTATGCAACTGGGAATCAGTAAATGAACATAACAGAAGATTCCATAGGAATTCCTTACACCTAGTAACATCAAAACTTTGGATGTATATAAGTTAGCATAATATTCCCCAAACAAATTCAATATGTCCTTGTTGTTAACTATCCTTCCCCCAAGGTCTTTTAAATGCAAGATAAACCTAAGCTTGGGAGCAGATTTAATCAGGGTAGACATGAGCTTCCCCTGCTTTATTACTATGTTGATATAATTGGAGCTTAAAATAAAGTATATTCTTTTTTTGTTCTTTGGTGTAATAAAGTGTTCATTGCAATGTGGGAAGACAGATATGCTTCCTTATTAGGGGCAGAAGGAGCCGCGGCTAATTTAATTTTTTGTTATCACAAGTTAGACAAATCTGCTTCATTTTTTTTGGAGGGGTTAATAAACGTGGATAAAGGTGAACCGGTAGATGTAGTGTATTTGGATTTTCAGAAGGCGTTTGACAAAGTCCCTCATGAGAGGCTTCTAAGAAAACTAAAAAGTCATGGGATAGGAGGCAATGTCCTTTCGTGGATTACAAACTGGTTAAAAGACAGAGAGTAGAATTAATTGGTCAATTTTCTCAGTGGAAAAGGGTAAACAGTGGAGTGCCTCAGGGAGCTGTACTTGGACCGGTGCTTTTCAATATATATATAAATGATCTGGAAAGGAATACGATGAGTGAGGTTATCAAATTTGCGGATGATACAAAATTATTCAGAGTAGTTAAATCACAAGCAGACTGTGATATATTACAGGAGGACCTTGCAAGACTGGAAGATTGGGCATCCAAATGGCAGATGAAATTTAATGTGGACAAGTGCAAGGTGTTGCATATAGGGAAAAATAACCCTTGCTGTAGTTACATGATGTTAGGTTCCATAGTAGGAGCTACCACCCAGGAAAAAGATCTAGGCATCATAGTGGATAATACTTTAAAATTGTCAGCTCAGTGTGCTGCAGCAGTCAAAAAAGCAAACAGAATGTTAGGAATTATTAGGAAGGGAATGGTTAATAAAACGGAAAATGTCATAATGCCTCTGTATTGCTCCATTGTGAATACTCTGTACAATTCTGGTCGCCACATCTTAAAAAAGATATAGTTGCAATGGAGAAGGTACAGAGAAGGGCAATCAAAATGATAAAGGGATGGAACAGCTCCCCTATGAGGAAAGGCTGAAGAGGTTAGGGCTGTTCAGCTCAGCTTGGAGAAGAGGCGGCTGAGGGGGGATATGATAGAGGTCTTTAAGATCATGAGAGGTCGTGAATCAGTTATTTACACTTTCGAATAATAAAAGGACTAGGGGGCATTCCATGAAGTTAGCAAGTAGCACATTTAAGACTAATCGGAGAAAATTCTTTTTCACTCAACGCACAATAAAGCTCTGGAATTTGTTGCCAGAGGATGTGGTTGGTGCAGTTAGTGTAGCTGGGTTCAAAAAAGGTTTGGATAAGTTTGCTATTAATCAAGTTGACTTAGGGAATGGCATCTGCTATTAATTGCATCAGTAGCATGGGATGTTCTTGGTGTTTGGGTAATTGCCAGGTTCTTGTGGCCTGGTTTGGCCTCTGTTGGAAACAGGATGCTGAGCTTGATGGACCCTTGGTCTGACCCAGCATGGCTATTTCTTATGATCTTATGTTCATATAGATAGCACAGTTTAATGGGACAAAGCCAACATCTATTTAGCCAAGGTAAATCTTTCTTGCCAATCTGCTACATTTTTTTGAGGGCATAAATAAATATGTGGATAAAGGTGAGCCACCTGATATAGTGGATCTGGATTTCCAGAAAGCATTTGACAAAGTTCCTCATGAATGACTTCTTAAGAAATTAAAGAACTGGTTAAAAGATAGAAAACAAGAGAGTAGGGCTAAATGGTAAATGTTCTCAATGGAGAAAGATGAATAGTGGAGGGCCCCAGGGATATGCCCTGGGTCCACTGTTTTGTTTTGGTTTTTTATTTTTTTATTTATGCATTATTCAATTATACATCAAGAATATTAAACTTGATAGAAAATAAATGAGGTTGATTAAACTTGTCAAACATTACAATTCTTTGACAATGTGTATGAAATAAATCTAAATACAACCTCAAATATAAGTCCTCTCTACTGAGGATCCAATCTGAAAATAATTTTACAATGTATAATTACAATATGATTGTTAGGAAAATCGTGTGCATCTGCTAGCAGTTGGGCACATATTTATGTAAGGGATACACAACCTGTCTCTGGAGAATTTATGTATCGGACTTTTTCTCTCCTTTTTCCCTTTCCTGCTCTTCCTTCTTTTTACTAAGAAAATTCATCAATTGTGATGGAATAAAAATCAGATATTTAGTACCTCTATAATTAATTACACAACGACAAGGACATTTTAACAGAAAAGAAGCTCCTAATTGTAGGGCCAGAGGTCTAAGAAGGAGAAATTGCCTTCTTTTCTTTTGTGTTGCCTTGGCAACATCTGGGAAAATTCTTATCTGCATATTAAGAAACTTCTGAGTTCTATACTTGAAATAAAGCTTAAGCACCCATTCGCTGTCACAGTGGTTCTCAACCTTTTTTCTGTCGGGACACACCTGATAGATGGTTCTCACATGCATGACACACTGACCCATGATCATCACGGGGCTAAATGTAAAAGTACAGTTTGCATCCACGGGAACCCCCCTGACCCACAATAATGGATGTAAAGCAGAATTATGACATTCCCCATACAACTCACCCTACAAAAAAGATATTCTGGTTCTAGTGTCATCTCAGTAACAGCAACTCAAACTCCTTCTACTTCCAGGCTCAATAACCCTACTTATGAAAAGACAGCAGTTTACCACCAATGCATGTCCTCTTGAGAAAACACAACAAATAAGACTGATACAAACGCTTACTTGCTAGTAACATATCTCATCTTGGTAACAGACACAGAACCGACCTAACGTACTCCCAGGATCTGCAGTAATTAAGAACATAAGAAAATGCCATACTGGGTCAGACCAAGGGTCCATCAAGCCCAGCATCCTGTTTCCAACAGTGGCCAATCCAGGCCATAAGAACCTGGCAAGTACCCAAAAACTAAGTCTATTCCATGCAACCATTGCTAATGGCAGTGGCTATTCTCTAAGTGAACTTAATAGCAGGTAATGGACTTCTCCTCCAAGAACTTATCCAATCCTTTTTTAAACACAGCTATACTAACTGCACGAACCACATTCTCTGGCAACAAATTCCAGAGTTTAATTGTGCGTTGAGTAAAAAAGAACTTTCTCCGATTAGTTTTAAATGTGCCCCATGCTAACTTCATGGAGGGTCCCCTAGTCTTTCTACTATCCGAAAGAGTAAATAACCGATTCACATCTACCTGTTCTAGACCTCTCATGATTTTAAACACCTCTATCATATCCCCCCTCAGTCGTCTCTTCTCCAAGCTGAAAAGTCCTAACCTCTTTAGTCTTTCCTCATAGGGGAGTTGTTCCATTCCCCTTATCATTTTGGTAGCCCTTCTCTGTACCTTCTCCATCGCAATTATATCTTTTTTGAGATGCGGCGACCAGAATTGTACACAGTATTCAAGGTGCGGTCTCACCATGGAGCGATACAGAGGCATTATGACATTTTCCGTTTTATTCATCATTCCTTTTCTAATAATTCCCAACATTCTGTTTGCTTTTTTGACTGCCGCAGCACACTGAACCGACGATTTCAATGTGTTATTCACTATGACACCTAGATCTCTTTCTTGGGTTGTAGCACCTAATATGGAACCCAACATCGTGTAATTATAGCATGGGTTATTTTTCCCTATATGCATCACCTTGCACTTATCCACATTAAATTTCATCTGCCATTTGGATGCCCAATTTTCCAGTCTCACAAGGTCTTCCTGCAATTTATCACAATCTGCTTGTGATTTAACTACTCTGAACAATTTTGTGTCATCTGCAAATTTGATTATCTCACTCGTCGTATTTCTTTCCAGATCATTTATAAATATATTGAACAGTAAGGGTCCCAATACAGATCCCTGAGGCACTCCACTGTCCACTCCCTTCCACTGAGAAAATTGCCCATTTAATCCACACACAGTTACACCTGTATTATGGACTGCACTCAAACAGTAACAACCCTATCTATGAAAAGGCAACACTACAAATATTAAATCAGGCCCTAAAAACCAATACACCTCTTATTAGGAAAACAGAACTAGCAAGCAGCTATAGATCCCCACTCAGAAATAATTGTAAAACTATACTAATAAGCAGAATAAATGTTTCAAAACAGCTATGAACAGAATAACATCCAACAATTAAAAACTCATAAAAACTATTAAACATTCTCCAAACACCAATAAAATATTTCAAAAAAGCAGACATCACACAATTAAAATGGCAGTCAATCAAGAAAAATAAACTAAAAAGCCACCTTTACTTACTCCCTCTAGCAGCTCTCCTACTCCCCTTCCATGCAGGCCGTGGCACACACCAGAAGCAGCAGTAGAAGCTAAGCTCTATACTCTTGGTCCTCATCCTTAGTACCCATGTCTCTCACACACACACCATACCAGTCATGCCCCCATGACCAGTTTCTGTCTCTCACACACCAATCATCTCCCAGTCTTTCACACACACACACACCAGTCACCTTCCTGAACAGTTTCTCTCATGCCATACACACACATCGGCTTCCCACTCCCATGTTCTGCTTACATATATGGGCTTTTCACTCTCATAATCACTTTCTCTGTCTCTCACACACACACAAACACTCACTCACCAGTCTCTTACTCCCATGCTTGTTCTCTCCACAGGCACAGGCTTCTCATTCCTATAATCACTTTCTTTCTCTCTCACACACACACACACACACACACCAGTCACCTGACCTCTCTCATGCATACACACAAACACACACACACACACACACACACACACACACACAGGCTTCCCACTCCCATGTTCTCTTTCAGATATACATGCTTCTCCCTCCAATGCTGTGTTTCACACACACCCAGGTTTCTCACTCCCATGCTCACTCTCTTCACATGCACAGGCTTCTCATTCCCATAATCACTTTCTCTCTGTTACACACACACCAGTCTCTCTCATTTCCATGCTCGCTTGCCACGTGCACAGGCTTCTCATTCCGTGAATCACATTCTTTCTCTCACATTCACACACACCAGTCTCTTTCTCTCACACTCACCGTCACCTTACCAACCAGTCTCTCTCTCTCATGCATGCACACACACAGGTTTCCCACTCCCATGCTCTCTCTCACATAATCAGGCTTCTCACTCCCCTGCTGTCTTTCACACACTCTCACACACACACACACACACACACAACTCCAGGCTTCTTACGCCCATGCTTTCTCACATACCCAGATTTCTCACTTCCATGCTTTTTCTCTCTCTCACACACACACATCAGTCACCTCCCTGACTAATGTCTCACACTCTCACATACACATCAGTCATCTCCCTGAGCAGTCACTTTCATTGTCTCTCACATATACACACACACATCAGTTCTCTGACCAGTTTCTCTCAATCACACACACATTCTCTCACTTACACACAGGCTGGCTGGCTACTTCTCTCTCTTTCTCTCACTCACTTCCTCTTTCCCCCCTCCCCCCCCCCCCGAGCACAAATGGTAGCTGCAGCAGCCTCCTCCTCCAGCCCCTGCAGGCCAAGAAAGAAGAATCCCATCGGCTGCGGGAGGCTCATGCTTCTGTCTCCTTTCCCGATTACCGGCTGCTTCGATTGCTCGGGGGCCAATGCTGCTGCGCCGCTATTTTTCTACGCGGCACGGCTCCTTCTCCTTCCCGCGCACCGCGTATCACTTCCTGTTCCGGGTCACGGGGGGGGGGGGGTCACGGGGAGGGGGGGGGCCCGGGAAGAAGAAAAGGCCAGCCGCAGGTTCTTCTACCACTGCTGCCGTTCCCACTGGGCTTGAACATACTGATAGCCCGGTGGCAACAGCAGCAGGAGAGACCAGGAGCACGTGACACACCGGTTGAGAAGTGCTGCCCTATCGGGTTCTAGCGCAAACATTACGATCATAGTGGCCAGTTTAGCCTGAATAGTATCTGAAATTTCTAATAATGCAGAAATATCTAATTCAGATCCAATTCTCCCTTTTTCCCCTTCCTCCCTTGCTTTCCCCTCCTCAGGGCTACTACTTTTCAAAACCTCTGTTTAAATGGTATATAAAACACCCTAGTAACCGGAGGTATATTTTCTTCTGGAATTTTCAAAACTTCTTTGAGATAGCGTTTTTACATATCTTTGGGAGATACAAAAGGTAGCTGGGGAAAGTTTATGAATCTCATGTTTTTCCCTTTAACAATATTCTCTAGATTTTCTACCTTCCCATTCAAATACATATTGGGGCCGATTTTAAATTTTAAGCACGCGGGGTACATTTGTGCGCGCTACCCGACGCGCACAAATGTACACCCGATTTTATAACATGCGTGTGCTGCCGCGCGCATGTTATAAAATCCGGGGTCGGCGCACGCAAGGGGGTGCACACTTGTGCAGCTTGCGCGTGCTGAGCCCAAGGGGAGCCCCGATGGCTTTCCCCGTTCCCTCCAAGGCCGCCCCGAAATCGGAGCGGCCTTGGAGAGAACTTTTTTTTTTTGCTTCCCCCCACCTTTCCCTCCCTTCCCCTATCTAACCCACCCCCCAGCCCTACCTAAATCCCCCCCACCTTATCTTGCTGAGTTACGCCTGCTTCTGGCAGGCATAACTTGCGCACACCAGCTCACCATCCCCCCGGCAGCGAGGAGATATTCTTATTCTCCACAAATTGGTTAAACAAACATTGCACTGAATTTTCAATCAATTGAATTCGATTTTCTTGTTGCTGTGATTTCAAATCATACTGGTTAATTTGTCCAGAAAGAAATTGCCCCAGCTCCTCTATAGCGCCCCACAAGGAATCCATTGATATTTGAGCCGGTTTGGGCATTTGGGTCCACTGTTTTTTAACATTTTTATAAATGACCTGGAAATGGAAAAGAGCTAGGTAATCAAATTTGCTGACAATATAAAATTATTCAGAGTTGTTAAAGTACAAAATGTTTGTGAGAAATTGCAAGAGGACCTTGCAAAACTGGGAGATTGGGCATGCAAACAGCAAATTAAATTTAATGCGGACACTTAGGGAAGCGTAACCCAAATTATAACTACACAATGCAAGGTTCCACATTGGGAGTTGCCATTCAGTAAAATGATCTAGGCAACATCGTTGATAATATGTTGAAATATTCTGCTCAGTGTGCAGCAGCAGCAGCCAAGAAAGCAAATAGAATGCTAGGGCTTATTAGGAAAGGAATGGAGAATAAAAGAGAGAATATCATAATGCCTCTGTATCTCTCCATGGTGCGACCTCATCTTGAGTTTTGTGTGCAGTTCTGGTCACCACATCTCAAAAAAGAGATAACAGAAGTAGAAAAGGCTCAAGAAAAGAGCGACCAAGATGATAAAGAAGATGAAATGATTCCCCTATAAGGAAAGGCTAAACAGGTTAGTACTCTTCACCTTGGAGAAGAAATGGCCAATAGGAGATACGATAGAGGCCTATAAAATAATAGGTGGAGTAGGACGAGTAAACTATGAATCGGGTGTATTCTCTTTCAAAAAGTACAAAAACTAGGGGACACACAATGAAGTTACTAAGGTGTGCATTAAAAAACTAATAAGAAAATTTAATTTTTTTGCTCAATGCCTAATTAAGCTCATTGCCAGAAGATGTTGTGAAAATTATTACTGTAGATGCATTTAAAAAAGGTTTGGACAAGTTCCTGGAGAAAAAATCTATACATCATTATGAAGGTGGAGTTGTGGAAATCCACTTCTTATCTCTGGGATAAGCAGCTTGGAGTCTAACCACCCCTTGGGATCCTGCCAGGTACTTGTGACCTGGATTGGCCACTGTTGGGATAACGGGCTTGATGGACCTTTGGCCGGACCCAGTATGGCCCTGAGGGCTTGTGTAGGGCTCCATTTGAACTAGTTAGGAGTATGTCAATTAATGCCAGATTTTAAGACATACGCGCAACCCGGCGCGCACAAATGTATGCCTGGTTTTATAACATGCGTGCGCAGCCATGCGCATGTTATAAAATCCAGGGTTGGCACGCAAGGGGGTGCCCTGCACACTAGTGCACCTTGCGCGCGCCGAGCCCTAGGGGAGCCCCAATGGCTTTCCCTGTTCCCTCTGCCCCCCCCCCTTCCCCTCCCCTCCCTAACCTGCCCCCCAGCCCTACCTAAACCCCCCCAACCTTTATTTTATAAGTTGCGCCTGCCTCTGGGCAGGAGTAGGTTGCGTGTGCCGGCCGACGGCCAGCCTGCGATCCCGGGCACAGCACCAAATGGCCGCTATGTCTGGAGGCTCCGGCCCCGCCCCCGGACCACCCCGCCCCTTTTTTCAAGCCCTGGGACTTACATGCATCCCGGGGCTTTATGTGCGCCGCCGGGCCTTTTGAAAATAGGCCCAGCGCGCGTAGGGCTTTGAAAATCTGCCCCTAAGGTTGTTTTTCTTGTGGTCATTCCATTGGCTCAGTGTATTTTGGAGTTGCAGGCCCTTTCTCGTAGAGAATCTTTTATGAAGTTTTCAGAGGCTGGGGTTTTGGTGTGAACACTGCCTTCTTTTTTTTTTTTTTCTTTTTTACCAAAGGTAGTATCGCCTTTTCATTTGAATCAGTCAGTGAAATTTCCTTTTAGAAGGAGGGAAACTAAAGGGAAGTCAGAGAATCTTCATCTTTTAGATGTTAGAAGAATTCTACTCCGGTACTTTAAGGTGATTAATTCCTTTCAGAGATTGGATCATCTATTTATTTTCTTTTGTGGTAAGAGAAAGTGTGATGTAGTTTCAAAGACCGCTATAGCCAACTTAAGGAGACTGCCAGTTCAGCTTATTGTCATGAAGTAGGGATGGTGAGCCCTTGGGCTGCTGTTATATTTATACAGCCTCTCTTGTGCAAGCACACAATAGGCCTTAACAGGCGGCAACTGATACACCACAAGACTAGATCTTCTGCCTGACCAGCCATCTCCCCCTTGGGTTGAGCCCGCATGTTCTGGCAGCCGGCAGGGCTTTCCAGGCCGGGTATTAGGAAGGCAGAAGTAAGCTGAGCTGCAGTCAGGGCAGGCAGAGAACAAGGCAAAGTCAAGGTCCAGTCTAAGGTCAAGGTAACAAGAAATCAGGCCAGGGGGTAGACACAACAGGACAGTGGAAAGGGCAAGAACACAGAAACAAACCAGGATCACACTGTAGCAACCAGCACTGCAGAAAAAGCCGAAGTCCTGTTGAGAAGGTACTGGAAGGTGGATCTGAGCTTCCTTTTATACACGGTAGGATGTGATGTCACCTGTGTGAATTACAGAATGTCCAGCCAGAAGACGCTATAAAGGTTCAGCCATGTTCCTGGAATGCAGCATGATGCTTGAGGTGCTTCAGGCTAGTGGTGAAGAGCGTTACACTTTAAGGGGTAGATTTTAAAAGAAGCGCGATCAGCCTACTTTTGCTTGCGCATCAGACTCAAGCAAAAGTACGCTGGATTTTAGTAGATACGCGCGGAGCCGCGCGTATCCACTAAAATCCTGGATCGGCGCGCGCAAGGCTATCGATTTTGTATAGCCTGCGCGCGCCGAGCCGCGCTGCCTCCCCCCGTTCCCTCCAAGGCCGCTCCGAAATCGGAGCGGCCTCGGAGGGAACTTTCCTTTGCCCTCCCCTCACCTTACCCTCCCTTCCCCTACCTAACCCACCCGCCCGGCCCTGTCAAAACCCCCCCCTTACCTTTGTCGGGGGATTTACGCCTCCCGGAGGGAGGCGTAAATCCCCGCGCGCCAGCGGGCCTCCTGCGCGCCGGGCCGCGACCTGGGGGCGGGTACGGAGGGCGCGGCCACGCCCCCGGGCCGTAGCCACGCCCCCGTACCCGCCCCCAAAACGCTGCCGACACGCCCCCGAAACGCCGCGACGACCGGGCCCGCCCCCGACACGCCCCCCTCCGAGAACCCCGGGACTTACGCGAGTCCCGGGGCTCTGCGCGCGCCGGGAGGCCTATGTAAAATAGGCTTCCCGGCGCGCAGGGCCCTGCTCGCGTAAATCCGCCCGGTTTTGGGCGGATTTACGCGAGCAGGGCTCTGAAAATCCGCCCCTATATATATATATATATAAGTGTAAGTGTTATATATATATATATATTTATATATATATATATATTTATTTATTTATTAAAAGGGGGGGTTTTGCCGACATTCGTAGGACATCATGCCGGTTTACATAGAACTGTGTTAACAGGAAACAAGTTACAAAGAACTAAGGCAGTAGTAACGGGAAGCTAGGGTAGAGCGGCATTTCAGGATACATTTCAACTTAAAAGGAAAGGAAGATAGAATAACAATAAAGTAACAATATAATACTATAACATTGTAATATGTCAGTAAAATAAAAATATACTTACATGGCATTAGGACAACATAAGAAGGGGGAAATTAATTGTGACGTTACAATATGATGGAATGTGCGTAACAGTGTGGGGGGCTATCCAGTGGTGAGAGGCAACTGCAAAGGAATCAACTGGGGAGGAAGGGGTGTAAATAAGAGTTAAAGATGAGATAAGATGGTTAAGGGTAGGCTTGTTTGAAAAGCCAGGTTTTGAGGTTTTTCTTAAATTTCTGGGAGCATTGTTCATGTCGGAGATCGGGGGCAGAGAATTCCAAGAGGAGGGACCAGCAATGGAGAGAGCACGTTCTTTTGTGGCGTTAAGGTGGGAGAGCTTAGGGGAAGGGATGTGTAGCTTGCCTTTGTAGGCAGATCTGGTAGGTCTGCTAGCGGTGTGGAATTGTATGGAACCATTTAACCAGCACATGTTCTGCTGTAAAGGGTTTTATGTAAGATGGTGAGTGTTTTGTAGATGATGCGGTAGGAGATGGGGAGCCAGTGAAGATCTCTGAGGATGGGTGTGATGTGGTCTCTTTTGCAAGTGTTTGTGAGTATTCTGGCTGCAGAGTTTTGAAGCATTTGTAGGGGTTTAATAGTGGCTTTGGGGAGACCGAGGAGTAATGAATTACAATAATCCATTTTAGAGAGAATTGTGGCTTGTAGTACAGTGCGGAAGTCGTTGAGGTGGAGGAGTGGTCTGAGTTTTTTAAGTGTGTTGAGTTTAAAATAGCATTCTTTCATTGTCTAACCAATAAATCCTTTTAGATTGAGGTGAGTATCTATGGTAACGCCGAGGTCTCATACTTGCTGTGAGAATGTAGTTGTTTGGGGTAGGTCACTTATTGTGTTATGAGGTGGAGAGATGATAATCAGTTCCGTTTTGGAGGTGTTGAGAGCAAGGTTCACGCTGGATAGAAGGCTATTGATCGATGAAAATGTATTTTCCCAGGTTTTAAGGGTGTTGTCTAAGGAGTCAGTGATGGGAATGAATATTTGTACGTCATCCACATAGATAAAGTGCGAGAGGCCTAGATCGGAAAGAGGTTGGCAGAGGGGAAGCAGGTAGATATTGAAGAGGGTAGAGGAAAAAGAGGAGCCTTGAGGAACACCCCTGAAGAGGAGAATATGTTTTGATTTAATGTCGTCTATTCTAACCTTGTATTGTCTATTGGTTAGATACGATTCAAACCAGTGGAGTGGGGTACCAGATATTCCAATTTCTTTGAGACGTGTAAGAAGGATATTGTGGTTTACGGTGTCAAAGGCAGAGGATATATCAAGTAGGGCGAGTAAGAATGATTGACCTTTGTCAAAACCTTTTAGGATGGTGTCAGTAAGGAAGATTAGGAAAGTCTCCTTGTTGAGAAATCTATGGAAGCCAAATTGTGATGAGGATATTTTATTTTTCAAGGTGGTCTGAAAGTTGGGTGTTGACTACTTTTTCAAGTACTTTGGCCAGGAAGGGTAGGTTTGAGATTGGTCGGAAGTTAGAAGGATCTTTAGGGTCAAGATTAGGTTTTTTGAGTAGGGGTTTGACAGAGGCTTGCTTTAAGGGCGCCAGTACATTTCCGAGGGTAAGGGAGAAGTTAATGATGTCAGCGATTGGTTTAGCTATTATATTGGGTATGGACAAGAGAGATTTAGTGGGTATGGTGTCAGAAAGGTGCCGTACTTTTTTCATTTTCTTTTGAATTGTTTCTATTTCGGTGGAGGAGGTCAGTTTAAAGGTGTTGAGGGTGGTGAGGGGAGTTGTTGTGAGGGGTGTAGAGGGCTGGGAGGTGGAGGGAAAGCATTGTATGAGTTTAGAGATTTTGTCGCAGAAGTAGAGTGCAAGGTTATCACATTTGGATTGGGTGTCTTCCTCAGGCAAGAGGGGTGGGAATTTTGGTGAGCTCAGCAACGTAAGTGAAGAGAGCTTTAGTATTGTATTGTAAGTCGTGGATTCTAATGGCGTAGAAGTCTTTTTTCGTTTTAAGGATGGTTGTGCGGTATGTGTGTAAAGTAGATTTCTAAAAAGTTTAAGTGTACCCAATTGTATTTGGGCAAATTCCCTGAGGGATCAGGCAATTTCATGATCTGAGCTGCATTCAGTTTCTCTCCATGGGATTTGCAGGGTGGCAACGAGTTTCCTTGCATGCTTTCTCCAAGCATAACCAATTGGACATACGGTACATGCTAGATAGACTGCCTCCTGTCGGGCTCCCTTCTGGATTAATAGTGGCTTGGGTACATCCCATGCATCCTGGACTGGTCTGGTGGGACAATAAGGAAAGAAACATAGTTTTTCTTACCTGCAATTTTTCTTTACTTGAGTCCTACCAGATCAGTCCAGGTATCCTGCTTTATTCTGTATTTCAACTATTCTAACTTGTAGTAATTTATTTTTTGATATTGTCTCATTTGTTCTTTCATCAGTTGTTTAAGGACCAGCTTTCCTTGGAGATCCATTTTCAACTCCCCTGCTTTATTGGGGGTTGGCAGGAGAGTTTGTTTAACATTTACCTTGTTTGGATACAGAAATACCAAATGGCTGTAGGCTTCATAGTACCCTATCTAAGGTGACATCAGCAAAACAGTTCTCGGTCTTCACATGCTGGTAGGGGGAGTAAAACCCATGTGTCCTGGACTGGTCTGGTAGGACTCATAGAAAGAAAATTAGCAGGTAAGAAACCAAATTGTTTAAAATGTCTTCAAATGTTCATATGGCGATACTAATCTAACAGGAACATGAATTAATTGCAAATTTTTATATCTCATTGTATCTTCCAGTCAATCTAATTTAGTCCTTAAAGAGTTCATATCTTTTGCTAAAGCGGCATTGGTACCTTATAGCGCAGCAATCTGTTCTTAGGTTTCATTAATACTTCTTTTTATATTCCTTAAAGGTTCATCCAGACTGGAAAACGTAAACTCTACTTCAGGTGTAAACTTACAAAGCTGGGCAACACAACCAACCAAGTTACCTTCAGTTCTAGCTCCCGTACACCACAAGTCTTGGAAAGCAACCTTTTCAGGGGCTTGTTGAGGATAAGGCTTGACTGCCTTTGGCGTCTTCCCAGCATTGCATTGGCTCCCATGGCCTGGAAGAAGGTAGAGGTCTGCTTGCATTGGCCAGGAGGAAGTGGCAGCATGCAGCTGCCCTCCCATCAGCTGGCACAGAGGAAGAAAGCTATGGCAGTGAGCCAACAGCATCAGACTAATGGGGAGAGGGGAGAGAAGGAGAAAAGTACTACGGTAAGGTTGGGGAGGTGGTGGTCAATATGGAAATATAAAAGGGGACCCATCCATAATGGTTAGAGCGACCCTAATAAAGATGGATGATAGGAGCATTTTGCACTTGTGTAAGATTTAAGTTCCACTGCAGGAGGGCCGGAGCTTTTCCTGGTAAGGACATCTTTGTATCAAGGACCAAATCTCCACTATTCATCAGGCCCGCGTTTTGATTTCTCTGCGTTTCTGAGCCTCGAGGAGATGTTGGGTCTGTCATGCATTCAGATAGGTGAACGAGCACAGTCTTCTCTTACTGAAATCCTCCATTGTGAGAGCCGGATTGCTAACTCACATTTTACAGGCTGAGAATGGTGCTGGAGGGTTTTCCCGCAGGGAGTTCTTCAGTTGCTGGAATTCTAAATGAACTCATTGTGTATCATTTGTGCATTAGCCCTGGTCCCAGGCGAGCAGCTTCAATGGAGGGACTATTTCATGTCTTGAGCTTTTTCAGTGTTTGTAGCTGTCTCTAGTAGAAAGAAAAAAATCCAAAAACAAAACATGTTTTTCAGACACTTGCAAAATGGCCTAGTGCTAAGTATTGCCCTTGCCAGCCTATGTACGCAAGGGCGGGGGGAGGGACTGCCAAAGGCAGCCCCACCTCTTTGTAGATGTTCTGGCATTTCTTCAGTACCCCCGTGCAGGGGCCCCCAAATAAAATTGTGGGGTCACTAGACCAGTTTAACTAGAAGCTAGACAGCTAGAGTGCCTGGCTCACATAACAGAAAAATTAAGAAAGAAACAAAAACCTAACTTCCCCTTTAGTCACAAGTTTTGTGACTTTCTGTTATTTTCTAGGGTGGATGGGAGCCAAGAAAAAAGAAAAACCTCTTGTGTTTTTCAGACACTTGTAAGTAGCCTGATGCTAAGCAATGTTCTTACCAGCAAACCTCTGGTCAGAGACTGCCATGCCATCATTACGTTATTCATTTAGTTTGAAAGAAAACCAGAAATTCATTGCTTCCAACCAGCTTATGATTGTCTAAAAATGATGACAAGGTAAGCAGTAGATTGTAAGCTCTATGGTATAGGGACTCATTGTAGCTGTATCTCAGTTCTTTAAGACCCCCCTAAAAAAGTCATAATAAATAGCTAAGGTCTACCAGGTCTGACCTGTAAACAGGAACAAAAATAGGAATTATGCATGAGACAGATAACAGACTACATCCTTGCTTGGGAAGCAGGGTTTACTGTAGCTGTACCTAGTAATCTGCTGATGACAGGGATTCCACCCTACCAGACTGCCTCTTGCTGGGCAGAAGAGGGATTCTTTAGATGCTTCTGGTTTTCAGATTGCATTGTACTGAAACCTGGATTCCCTTTAGATTGTGATATCTTTTATTGTGTCAATTACAAAAAAAAAAAAAGAAATGTGATCCATAAACATTTGGGATAAGACATTTAAAACGGGGGGCCCATCTGTCTTGAAAACTCACTGCAACCTACACAGGTTCCAGTTTTCCTGCAGGACTGGTACAGCTACTCGATTGATCTGCTCAAAAAATCGTTTGTGCTTCACCTGAAAAGTAGAATATACCACGCTAGGGATGGGTTTTTATTTTAATTTATTTTTTTTTATCTTCATATGCAAATATTTTTTAGGTATTGAAATACAGTCTATGGCAGGGCTATCCAGACTTTTAGCCAGTGTGATCCCATTTTAGCCCTTGAAAATTTACATGACCGGAGAGGATACCAAAACAGATTAGCAGGTATGTTGTCCCTCTTCAACAGTTACTTCACTCTCCCCCTCCTGTACTCTTGCAGATCCCCTCTCTTAACCTCTATCCTTTCCAGTCTATCCTCTCTCAAACTCCAACTCCCCCTCCCCCAGAGGACTTTCTCTCTTAATCTTCTGCACCTTGATGGACCTCCTCTGCCCCCCCCCCCCCAGCTCTCTCACCTCCCCAACGCATCTCTCTCTCACCTCCTCCAGGCCTTTATGCATTCTTCCACCAGATTCTGTCACCCCCAAGCCCTTTTTAGAACCCCCAACTGATCCCCTGTCATCCCCTCCCCTCTCTCACACATTCCAGCCTCACATCCTCCCCTTTACCCCCTCTCTCACAACCTCCTGTGAAAAGCAAGCCAAGTGGTTATATATTACATCATATTCTACACACAATCTAGTAAAAAGCAAAACTTAGTTTACTAAATGTTGTAAATATATGGTGTGAAATCAGTAAAGAGAAGCAATATCATAATGAATATCAGTACAAGCACACAGCATCACAGTAGGCATTACGTAGATTAATCAAGTAAATAAAATTGCAATCATAAGAATAAAGAAAAGGTATTATACAAAGAACACTCTCCTCATAGGTCCTCCTTGCTTTGGAATCATGTATTCTCAAAACGAAGGACTGTATGACGCCGGGAACTCCACAGACAGAAGCTATTTGCTCTCTTGTTCGTGGCTCATTCAACTACTCACCATTGCACAAAGCTTTATCTATCTTATTCTCTTTGACTTTGGGCCAGTGTCTGCAAGTTAGGTGTTTCAATTTGCACCCATAGCTCTGACATGCTATCTGGAATTCTCAAGCTATAGCAATTAAGACTCTCAGTTACAGTAAGATTTATGACTTTAGCTACAGCTGTTAGGGAGATATCATGGAAGAGTCTCCTGATTGCTGGCTCTCATCAATGTTATCTCTTAGAACAACAAATGTTAGAGGAACCAAATGTCTCTTGCCCCCTACCTTATCAGCTCATCAGTAACAGCCAGAGACAGTGTGCTGAGAGAGTGTTTCAGGCTTTAATAATTCTTATGCTTAAGCTGTGCTAAGCTCTGTGCAATGTACATATTCATACACATTTATCAATTCATTGGGGATTGTTTTGATCCATAGCTAACCCCACTTTTGCATTAAAATGTCTTCCGGAAATCTTAACTGGCTCCCTAAAATAATCTTCTTACACCCCCCAGCTGATCTCTCATCCCCCAGTCAATCTCCTGGTATTCACCCTCCACAGCCACTCCTTGTCCACCTGATCCAGCCCTCGAACTCTTCCCTTCAAACAGCTCATCCTCTAAACATCCCCTTGTCCAGTCAGCAGCAACATTTTCCCTTAGGCTCCAGTCCAAAGTCGGATGACAACTGGAGGGAAGCAAGGGCAGGCTGATGACAGGGGCAATATTTTTCACTTGGGTGGCTTCAGTGGTTGGTGACAGAAGCAGTGACATGCACACTTAGCCCTCTCCTCCCCTCCCCTCACGGCTGGTCCCTAGCCTGATGCTGATGTGCAAGCAGCAGCACCCTTAGGAATGAAAGACAGCACACAGGGTCTGTAAGGTGGTGGAAGTTCACAGAACCTGCAGCAGCCCAAATCCCTCCTCACACAGGGCTTTCTGTTAGCATAGAAACTCATGCAAGGGCAATGCCATAGCAGGGCCTGTGAGCATGTGCTCGCTCATAGGCCTCATGCTGACTTACACTAATACGATTGCTGCTCCTGAAGGTTTTGTGAGCCTACCTAGGGTTACAAAACCTTCAGCTGTGACCCTACTTGGGGTTCCACCCCACAGTTTGGGAAGCCCAGGTCTATGGCAAATATTTCTTACTAAAAGTTGGTGTGAGTGATGGAAGGGCCAGTGGTGATTAGAGAGAAGAAATAAGGTCACCAAATAAAAATCTATGCCTGGTGAAAAATTAATGTGAAGTTGAGGCTGACCAGTTCCTTCCTGCTAAGTGACATTTCGCAGAGGGGCCAGAGAATATAAGTTTACATAAGAGTTATTCCATGCAGGAGTGCTTTTCAAAAGCAAACCAGTGCATCAATGACCTGATGATCAGGATCATCAAAGCAAAATTTAACAATCCAGTCATATGAACCTTTTGAAATCAACATGATTAAGAGGATAGGAAAGGGGGAGGAGTGGCTCTTTATGTCAGAAACAATATCCACGCATCTGAGCTGCAAGGAAGATGGGGCAATGAAGAAGCACTATGGGCTGACCTAAAAAAAGATGATGGGGCATCTATTTATATTGGAGTGGTTTACAGGCCTCCAAATCAAAAGGAACAGCATGACAGAGATCTGGTTGAAGACATCCTTAAGATAGGAAAGAAGGGAGAAGTGGTGATCGTTGGAGACTTTAATATGCCGGATGTAGACTGGAGAATCCCTTCTGCAGAATCTAATAATAGTAGAGAAATAGTGGATGCCCTGCAAGGGGCTTTGTTCAAACAAATGGTAATGGAACCCACGAGGGAGGGAGCTATACTCGATTTAGTGTTCACTAATAGAGATAATGTCTCTGATGTCCAGATGGGAGCCCACATCTGCACCAGTGATCATCAAACAGTATGGTTTCATATCACACAAAGGATACGGAGAAGAAGCACGAAGACCCGAGTATTACAGTTCAAAAACACGGACTTTGATGAAATGGGGAAGTACCTGGAGGAAGAACTAGAAGGCTGGGAGAATGAGAGAGATGTGGAACATCAGTGGACTAAACTAAAAGAAGCAATTACCAAGGCAACTAATCTATATCAGGCCGATACAGTAAAGCGCGGCCGCAGTTACCCTGTTTCTAACCCGCTGTGTACTCACAATTTGGCCGCGTAAGTCTAACCCGTGATTCACTATCTGTTTTTACCGATCCTTACCACTTCTTTTACTCGACGTGTATCCCTTTCCGCCCGTGGCATGTATATGTATGTAAATGATCAGATTAGCCATTCCCTGCCATACAGTAACGTGTGCCCCGACTATCACCTTTTTAACCTGCTATCTTGCCGTGTCTTTTATTTATTTATTTATTTATTTATTTATTTATTTATTTATTGGTTTTTATATACCGGAAGTTCCTGTATACAATACATATCACTCCGGTTCACATTTAACAGAGATAACTATCGCCGGGTAGGCGGTTTACATGGAACATATCAAATATAATATAATGAACAGAAGAACTATAATACAGTATAATATATTATATTAAGAAACAACTAAGATCAACTTAGATAACAACTTGGAACAAAACTGACTCAATGTGAGCATTGCATTATTGTGGTAAGACAAGGCTGGATGTTTGTCTTTTACCTGCTGGATGTCTTTTACCTACTAATTTACTGCCTACACTTGTCTGCTGGATGTCTGCTGGATGTCTTTTACCTGCTAATTTACTGCCTACACTTACCCCTGCGTTAGAGGCAGGGGTAAGGGTAGGCAGCAAACTTTCCCCCAGCCCCCGCTCACCTGCCCTGGCCGCGTCCATGGGTGCCGGTCTCCGGGGCAGCCCCAGTCCTCTCTCCCCTCCTCCTGAAGCAAGGCGCAGGGTGAAAAGCGACTCGACATGCTATTAAAGTATTGGGAATAAAGTATAACAAAAGTTAACTTACTTTTTCTTACAGTCCTTTCTGCCCTCCTCCGGAGGCGCGCACCGCGGCTCCCCTGCCTCCCGGGGGCAGCCGGTGGCGAAAGCGGACCCTGCCGGTGCGCCCGTAGTGCAATTTGGGCGCTCAAGCCAGTAAAGGCGCATGAATGGGCGTGTGTGATGTCACGGCGTTCATTCATATGTCTTCGGTGCCTTGAGCGCCTGTCCCAAATTGACGGGCACTCAAGGCACCAAAAGCTTATGGACGAACGCCGTGACGTCACGCATGCCCGCTCTGAAGTCGGGGAAACAATGTGACAAGGCGATAGCTAAAGCCAGAAGAATGCTGGGCTGCATAGAGAGAGGAATATCGAGTAAGAAAAGGGAAGTGATGATCCCCTTGCACAGGTCCTTGGTGAGGCCTCACCTGGAGTACTGCACTCAGTTCTGGAGACCGTATCTCCGAAGAGACAAAGACAGGATGGAGGTAGTCCAGAGAAGGGCGACCAAAAAGGTGGAGGGTCTTCATCGAATGACATAAGAGGAGAGATTGAAGAATCTAAATATGTACACCCTGCAGGAAAGGAGGAGCAGAGGTGATATGATACAGACTTTCAGATACTTGAAAGGTTTTAATGATCCAAAGACAACGACAAACCTTTTCCGTTGGAAGAAAATCAGCACAACCAGGAGTCACAATTTGAAGCTCCAAGGAGGACCAATGTCAGGAAGTATTTATTCACGGAGAGGGTGGTGGATGCCTGGAATGCCCTTCCGGAGGAAGTGGTGAAGACCAAAACTGTGAAGGACTTCAAAGGGGCGTGGGATAAACACTGTGCATCCATAAAGTCTAGAGGATGTGAATGAAGAGAGGATGGCTTGCGGGATTGACAGCTAATAACTGGAGATAATACCCTTATTCAATAGACATACACATGGTTAATGTGACTACGACAGTGCACTATGCTTCAACGGCAAGAGGAAATGTGGATATAAGGATCTGCGTTCACAAAAAAGCAGGGTGTAGCTTGCTTGTTACGGAGGTTACTACCCCAAACCAAACAAGCCTGATACTTCACTTTCAATGCATATCCAGAGTAGCTCTCTGCTTCAACGGCAGGGGGGAATGAAGAAAGTTGGATTTATATTCAGATAACAACCAACAAGAACTAAATTGCACAGGCTGGGTAAACAAGTGTGGGAGTAGCTTGCTTATTACGGCGGTTACTACCCCTAACCAATTAAACTAGATACTTCACTTAGAAGCAGTTCCAGCACTGCTCTCTACGTTAATGACGGGGGTGGAAGGGAAATAGAACCGAAAGGTTACATTAATGGTGGGGGTGGATGGGAAATAGAACCAAATGGTTACATTAATGGTGGGGGTGGATGGGAAATAGAACCAAAATGTTACTAAATGCCAAGAGTTACAGATAAGCATGAGAGAGAGAAAAAAAAAAGTGTGAAAGCTTGCTGGGCAGACTGGATGGGCCATTTGGTCTTCTTCTGCCATCATTTCTATGTTTCTATGACTTTGAAACTGACCAAAAAGTACTCGGTAAAGACTTATCTTTCCTAGCATATGAACCATAAAATTATAGTGTCTGTCACCTTCAAGACCACTGTTTTTCATTAGGCAAACTAAGGGGGTCATTTTTCAAAATGCGGTAAGGCGTTTTCGCATGCGTTAAGGGCTTATCGCATGCGAAAAGCCCCGTTTTTGCATGCGATAGGCCTTTAACGCATGCGAAAACGTGTTTACCGCATGCGATCGCACCATATCGTATGGTGCGATGAAAATTCTAAAAATAGGAGGAGTTAGGGGCGGAGAGTGGGCTGGGCTAGCCTGTCTGCGAAGAGCTATCGCACCGCCATAACGCAGATTTTAACTACACCTCTTTCAAATGCGTTAGGCGGTGCGATAGCGGCCGTGACCATGCGCTGAGGTTTCATCGCCATTTGATGGACTCTCTACCTGGGTAACATCAAGCTAGGTTGAGAGAACATTGCCCAAATCTCATCTTGGAGTGAGTTTCCTCACTCCGAAGGCCAGCAAATCTTCACAAGAGACCACTGTTCTGTTCGTAGGTGTCACGTAGCATGTCAAAGTGGCCCCTAACCCCCTACACACTTACCTAATCCCCACCTCGAGTTACTAGGTGGGCCTACCCTAGGGATACAAATACCTGTCTATGGGCCATGATATTATGGCCAGTCTCTCTCTCTCTCTCTCTCTCTCTCTCTCTCTCTCTCTCTCTCTCTCTCTCTCTCTCTCTCTCTCTCTCTCTCTCTCATTCATGTGTCTGGGATCATTGAAAAACTGGTCCCCCAGTGGTTGAATGCAGGAAATACATCAGGTTTGGCACTTATCACAGAATCTGAAATGGTATCACAATGTGCACTAACTTAGCTCTTTGCACAGGTAATTATTGCAAATTGTGATAAATACTATATTAGCATAAAACACACCCCTTTTGCTATCGCATGCGGTACTTACCGCATTTTGATAAATCCAGGCCTAAGCCAGGAGGGGCAAACAGCAAAATTCCACTAGCACAAGGTCCAGAGGCAATATCACCTAAGAAGGGAATGCTGTGCTGGAGCAACTGCCGCTGGTAGGAGGAAGCACTGGGCCAAAGATAAGTTGGGGGAGGTGGGTGCATGACTGTAGGGTGCCAAATTCTCTTGTACTGGCCATGGTCACCACCTGATCACTCATCAGATCTTTCATCCTGTTCCCTTTCCTCTATCATTGTAATGTCTTTGATGATATTTCCTGCTACATGTCATCTTTTGCTGAAGAGCATATTAGCTCTCCAAAGCTAATCAAGAAATGGTTAATGTTTTAACAAATTTATGTATCCCACACTCTCCAAACTTCAGGGGTGGTTACAATTAAAACATACATAATTATATATACAAGACAAAATACTGTGGCTAACAAGTCAGTCAACACACTCCAATGAGGAATATAGGCTATGTGACCAGGAATTCGAGTTGTTAAATTGAATGCTTCATTGAAAAGGAAGGTATTTAGGGCCTTCTTAAAAGGTAATGCAGCAATCATAGTCCTAAGGTTTTCTGGGAGCGAGTATTAATGTATTAGTCTAGTCCAATTAAAAGGTATCACCTTGTATATCAAAACAAAAACAAAAAAAATCATCACACACAATCAATTCAAATAACTAATAAAAAAAATATTGTATTGCAATACCTCCTGGATTAATAAACTCATATCCAATTCAATAACACCTTGAAAAAGGATGAAAAGGCTGGGTCATAACAAAGTGAAGTCACAATCAAGCTGGTGCCAAGTTTCCAATCATCACTGGCATAAAAAAAAACACCCAGTTCAACAGTGTATTATTAATAGATTTCTTAAATCGTGTATCAGCTGGTGTAGAATTTTAAACCATGTATCAGCTATATGTTATATTTCAAATGAAACTGTTATTTCCCCAATGTGTACAATACACGTTTCCAATAAAATTTGCAATGTCCATATGCCTAATCCAGTACGTTACTGTCAATCATAAATCCCCTTACATATGTAACCCCTGAGGCGATAGTCCTGGATAGAGGTCTCAGAGGCCCATATCTCAAACCCAGTTGTTACCAGTATACTTTCCTGGAGGTTACATTATCTGAGTGTTCAGGATTCCTTGGTCTAGGCCCTGTAAATTGTTTTCATTGTGAACAGAATTCCCTTCACCTACTGCAGTAAAACGATTGAGGCTGATTCATTGTTTGCCATGATGTTACAAATGTAGTTAAATATATTTGTGTGACTTAGTCTTTGATGCCTTTAGGATGTTAACACCAATTTCGTTTTCTTCCCTTTCTCATGGTGTAGGGCAAGTTTTAGCTTCTTTCCCATGTAGCTGGGAGGTTTTTTGTTGGGGTTTTTTTTTTTTTTGGGGGGGGGAGGGGATATATAGTCTCATAAATGATTCCAAAACCCACAGTCCCATATCTTATAACTCTCCAGTAGTTTTCTGAACAACCCTCTTCCTCCTCACAGTGCCTGGACAGTACCTACTGAACCCCTCTTCTCCCACTATCTTCTGTAGATGAGTCTGGACCCTGCTGGGGGTCCAAGATGGCTCCTCTTCTGTCCTTTCTCCCGTTTTGGACAAATAAGTCATCCCTCCTTCAGGATACAGATGATCCACAGCAAAGCAGAACCGAGCCCCAGAGTGCTGGGGAGCTCAACAATCAATCAATCAATCAATCAATCAATCAATCAATAAAAAACCCCAAACGTGGGCCTTCTCTATGCCCGCCCTGTGTGCTCTTACAGTAGTCTTACCATTTTATTTTAGCAGGGAACCAAAACGTTAGAAGAGAGGAAAGAAATACGCTGCTCTGGGATTTAAGGGGCTGCCCCTCCCCGCAGCAGCGGCTTGCCTCTGGCAGACGGGGCCGTGCGGAAAGCAGCTGCTGTCCCTTTAAATGGGCCATTGGAGCCGACGTCTGTGCGAGTCTCTCTCGCTCTGAAATTGACATCACACGGGCTGCCCCTGCCTGCTCCTCTCTCTCTCTCTCTCTCTCTCTCTCTCTCTCTGGCTTCCCAGCCCCGATCCGGGTCCCCTCCCCACTCTGCCATCGTAGCTTAGCACCGGATCTGAGACGGTGGTCGGGTCGGATCGGGCCGCCCCCCCACTGCCCGGGCCGGGGTCGATCGCTTCTGCTGAGCTCGGAAGATTTCTTTTTCCCTCCGGCTAAGAGGACCCTGCTGGCAGAGGCTGCTGCCGCCGTTTGCCGAGAAGCCTGGCTGCACTGAGTAACGGCAGCGGCAGCAACCGGGCAAGAATCTGCTGCCTTCAGTCCTGCAGGAATTTATTAACCTAGCAAGAGGAGGAGGAGCGAAGGCGGGAGGTGGGGGGGTAACAGGGGAAGCCTCCCCCCCCCCCCCCCACCGATTCCCGATCCGTGCCAGACATGTCGGTGCCGGAGCCTCTGCCTGCCGCTTACATGGAGGTGCTGGCAAGGAGCACCTCCAGCCTGCTGGGGGCCTGGCGGGACTGCAGGGACTGCGGCTGGGATCTGACCCGCAGGACGCTGCAGGAGAGCGCCTCCCTCACCCTCACCGAGATCTTTTTGTTCCTGCTCGGGGTCATCGGATGGACGCTCCTGCGCCACGCTGCCTCCCTATGGCTCTTTCGGGTCAGTCCTCTGCTTTTGGGAATAGGCGGTGGGGGATGGGGATGGGGGGATGCTAATCCACTGTTATGATTATTGTTAGCATTACCATTCATTTTTTTTCCCTTGACACATTGCAATAGGGCTTGTCTATATGCTGCTGCTGCTGCTGTCAGATGCCTGTTAGTGGGCGGCAGTGCGATGCTGGGTCTCTTTTCATGTGCTAAATAGCTGGGACTGGTTTGCTGCCAGGCTGAGCCCTAGCTGCATTCAGCTTTCCCTTTGTCCTCCGTCTCCCAAGGGAATGGGGACAAACCAAAGACGGTTCTGAGCCGGGCCTCTTCCTCCCTCCCCATCTCTACCTAGAATCGCCCTGGAAGTGGCAGGGAGAGGACAAGATATAATTACCACTATCTAATTTCCCAGATGTGATCTAGCTTTGCTGGCTGGGGATTTTGGCCGGGCCCTGGGGATTAAAGGCAGTAGATACAGACTGCTAATTCTCTGCCCGTCATGTGCCACAGTAAAGCAGCCTTCCTGTTATCCAGCAAGCTTTTACCTTGGCATCTGTTTCACCCCGCGTTTTGTGCTTTAAGGACATGACAGTGTCCTTTGCCTGTATTGGTGTTGTCCTGGGTAATGACTAAAGCTGTTCTTGCTACCATTCTGTCTACCACTTTAATGGATTGCTTCTGGTAGTCACATTATGTGCAGGAGGAAACCCAGAAGTGGCAATACGATGCAAGTTGGCCATTTGAGCTTTCAAAAGCTAAGTAGACGGCCCAGCTTAGTAGGTAGAAAGACATCTGGCAAGGAACGGGCAGGTGCTCCGGGAAGGCTGAATTACTGCTACTATGCAGTGTGATATAAAAATCCAGGCTCTGGAAGGGAGGTCGCTTAGCTTTCACTGGAGGCATTAAAGGAAGGCCTTCCCTGTCCTAAGATTGCTAAAGACACCCCCTCTAGCCTTTCACACTTTCTGTGCAAGAGGATGCTAATTCCGGTACTGGGTACCTAGGACTTCCCTAAGTTTGGTCTGGAAAAGTCATTTAGGGACACAGTAATTTACATGATGTTTCCTTTAGAAATATTTCATGAGAATAACATGGTAGGAAGAACCCTTACTGTGTTATTGACCTCCGAAGGCTCCCCAGTAGGTTAGGCCTAAATACGTTTGCATGGTTTCAGGAAAAACAATAATTTGATGATTACAGTTAAACACCCCCCCTCCCCCCCGTCACCCTCAGAGTCTAAAAAAATGTGATATTGACAATTTGCAGAGAGTTGAGATACTACAAAGCAACCCAAAGTGTGCCATGAATGAACAGCTTTGCTTAATAAATTGTTCTGTAACTTTTCACTGTATTGCATTATAAAACCACAAGGTGTAGCAGCCACTGTAACAGCAGAACTTATAATCGCACAGGCTTGCACTGAAGAGATACTCTCTTATTAATCTCTAGCATAAGAAACAGAAGACCACACTTCTACTGTGGCCCAAAGTATAGAAATTCAAAAACAGTGCCCAAATGAGCTCAAATCGTAGTTCCTGCCACTTGAGACAATATGAAAACCTTTCTATTAAAGCTAATCACTGGTCTGATTCCGTCATTATGCAATATTAGTAGAGCTTCTGATTTTAGGTTTTAACTGTTAAACCCCGATCCCCTCTCCCATGCCAAAAAAAAAAAAAGTGTTTAATAGACGAACACTGGGAAAAGCATCACGTCCCTTGGTACTCTCTCACGTCGCCTTTGCCTACCCTGGATCCTCCGCTTTGTTTTTGTGCCTTTTCCATGCTAACGACTCCTCAGCTGCACACACGCATGTATTGGATCCAGCCGGAAAAGAAACCCAACAATGATACCTGTGCTGTGGAAACAATAAAGACCGGCTTTTGGTACTTCCAGAGAACCAGTAATTAGCTGGAAAACTAACACCTACATTTACAATTTAAAAACGCCTACAATCAGAAGCCCTAACTATTGGGAATATATTTCCAGTGTAGAGGTATGGTAAAACGGGCTGACAAAAGCAACTGAACTGTTTAAAGGCTTGAATTTGTTAGGGATGGAAGAATTATCCCAGCATCCTAGCAAACCCAATAAGGGAGATACCATCCAAGGGAAAATGAATCATTCTAGTAATTCCTCCGTCAAACTCTCCCCAGAGAGTAGACACAAATCTACGCAACCACCACATGTGTAGGTATGTCCTCACTCCTCTAGTACAGATTAAAAGACTGCTGGGGATCTGTACATCCTGTGAATAATCACTTCCACCCTCCTAAGACAAATGGACATTTTGTGCACTGATTTCCAGATTCTCTTCCAGTAGCGTCCGTCTAAACTAAGATCAAAATCACTCTTCCATTTAGTTCACAAATCCTTCATACTTCCAGGTCCAAATGTAATATTTATAATGCTTTCATACAACAGAGAAATCCCTTTAGCTGGCAACTGGACTTGACTTGATACCCCAATCCAACGAGCTCAAAGCCCTAATCTCCGAACCCTAGATGACTTTGCACAGCTGGCCCAAGCAGTAAATATATATACTCGTTGAAGAATTAGGTAAGGCAAACTTTCCTTTCAATGAATCAAAAGACTTTAACGATGCATGGCCAAGCTGCCAAATACATTTTAACCCTTTATCGCCAGACTGGTTATCTTTTAAAGCAGAAACAAGGCGAAGCCTATCCGAGGTTAACTTAAGAAACTTCCATACCACCCTCCAGAGCGTCAGGTGTGTGAGCCAAAATAGGACTGCCCTGACTGTCGTATCCTTATAGCCACAGCAGAAGTGGGAAACAAAACCAGCAGTGCAGGCACATCTGTCTCTTTTGCCTGAAAGGCTTCAGCATAACCCAATCCATTCCCTAACCCCCCCACCCCAACCTGGCAGCCCAGTAATAATACTGGAAGATGAGAAAGAGCCGGAGCTTAATATTGTAGACAAAAAGGGAGCGGTACTGTGGAGGGGCAGTGGGAGTGGAGGGGGGGAGGGGGGAAGTGATCAAGGCCAACGTAGCTGCTCTTCTCTTTGGGAGAAGCTGCTCTGCTTTCTCTGGGGAGCCGGGAATGATCCTGTCACCACCAGCTCTGCTCCATTTCTGCAGGGGGCTGGGACCCTATTTTACGCCACCAGCTCTGGCCTGTTTCCGTAAGGGGGGGGGGAGCCCGAAACTGATTTACCCCTGTTGGCTCTTTCCTGCCTCCTTAGATCCTGCAATGCCATTCTGAGTTGTTCCACCAGAAACGAATTCCTGGGTGACAAACACAAAGAAGGCTTGAACTAACAAACACCAGTGGGAAACTTGTGAGCTCCACTGCTTGTCGGAGCCAGGGCTGAAGCCTTGATGATGGCCGCTGTTGCTCCTAAGTTTCAAGCTTGTGCCAGTTCAACCCCTTTGTGCGTCTGGTTTTTTTTGGGTTTTTTTTTTTTGCTCCGCTGCGTTTTTCTTCACTATCACCCCCTTCTCCTCCTCCTTCCCTATGGAAGAGGGGGAGGGGAACAACAGCATGGAAAAGGGCTGGGAGAGGGAGCAGTGTCCGTCTGCTCCAGACGCGCCCTCTCCCCATCTCTTTCTTGCAGGGTCCCTGAAAGGGAGGGGGCTGGAGCAGAGCACCCCCCCTTCTGCTCTACCTCTTATCCGAAAAGACCTGGCGGAACTGCGTCCCAGACCGTTCTCCACAAATTAAGCCCTGGGAAGAGCCATATTACCTCCATAATCTTTAACCACAAGAAGGCCGATGCAACGTTTTTTTTTTTCAACGCGCGTTTTTTCATCCCCCTGTCCTGGGCGCCCGATGCAGTATGCAAATGAGCTGCCGGGCTAAAAAAAAAAAAAAGATGAGGGATGAATTGTGCGCCCCTAGCGTGTCCGTGGCATCGGGCGCTCGGGAGATGTGGCCATGCGCCGGTTAGGAAAATGGACGCTCAAGCGACAAGCGTCCATTTTCCTAACCGGCACATTTTTCCTGACCTGACCACCGTCAAGATTGGTTTTTTTTTTTTCACGCTGCTTCCTGTGGTTCCTCCTACTTAATATCGGGATAATATTAAGTAGGAGGAACCACAGAAAAGCAGTATTTTGTGGGGTTTTTTTGTGGCGGCTTGGAGCGCATGAAGTCTTAACACCAGCTCCGGGCTGGCGTTAAGTTTTGCGTGTTAAAACGTGCGCGTCGGGCACACGGTGATTTTTTTTGGATTGGGGTAATAGCTAATAGCCTCATTTGCATGGCATTTACATGTGATGAGCACCATTAGCTACGCGCTGGTTTGGATGCGCATTTTGGACACGTTAATCCCATTATTGCATTAGGGGTTATTGTAGCGCGTCCAAAATGCACGCCAAGCCCGCAGCAAGCTGTGTGCTGAGCTAAGCGCACTGCATTGCATCGGCCTGAAAGTGCTACATTTGATTCTGGAGTGTTTGTTGCCCCACGCACAGCTAAAGATAGCTCTATTTAAATCCACAAAGGCAAAAGCTGGGAAGGTGCTAAAGCATAAAATAATCCGGATAGAATATTCATTTTTAGCACATTAATCCTACCAACCCAAGAAACTGGAAGACTAGACCATTCAAGGAAATCCTTTTTAATCTTTTGTATAATGGGAACATAATTGATCTTGTGCATAAGAACATAAGAAGTGCCATGCTGGATCAGACCAAGGTCCATCAAACCCAGCAACCTGTGGTCAGCCCAGGTCGCAAAGACTCAGCTTGTTAATCTATTCCTTGTATTTTATGCCTAGGAATAAGCGCTGGCTTTCCCAAGTCTGCCTGGCTAATAGCTGTTTATGGACTTTTCTTCAGGAACTTGCCTTTTTTTTTTTTTCCAGTTTTAAGGCCAAACCAAATAAATAATACACACAATCCTGTATATCAGTAACATATAAAACAACTAAACAATTATACATAAGATTGGCCAAACATTTTATAACATTCCATCCCATCCCTTCCCTTCCCTACCCACTCACCCACCCCTTTTGATCATCCATCATTTTTCTAATATTTATAATTATATAAACCTCTATTTATAATTGAAAATAATAGGGTTGAATACTAAACATGAGTTTCATGGCACTTCTGTAAAGTATACATCATTCAACATTATCCTTTACCCAATCCTCATATGGTTGCCAAATTCTATTAAAGTTGCCCATTGTATCCGAATGAACTGCTGTCCATTTATTTAAATAATAAACAGTGGATAACTTCCGCAAAATCTCAGCAAGTCCTGTGAAAATCTCTTGTTTCCAAGCTGCAGCTATTACCAGATGGGTAGCTAATATTTCTTGAGTTGCTAATTGCTGTTTATATTTATCAAGGATCGATATAGGAAAAGTTAGCAGGCTGCTTTTAATGTCCTTATCAACTTGTTGACCCAGCATCTCAGAGAGAAATTGATAGACAGAGTCCCATAATCCAAAGACATCCAGACATGTCCACCATATGTGAAGCATTGAGCCTTCATAACCACAATTTCTCCAACATTGATTAGATATTGTGGGATATATCTTGTGAAGTTTAGTTGGCATGAGGTACCAACGATACAATAATTTATATCCATTTTCCATAAGAGTTGCTGTTATGGAGCTACGTTTAATGTAAGCATAACATATGTCCCAATTCTTCTCTTCCAGTGTCTCGCCTAAATCTGTCTCCCAGGCTTTAAAATGCAGGATAGGAGCTTTCAGATTTCCCAAAAGATATAAGTGTATTTTCGCTATCAGCTTTTGATGTTTCTTTATTGAAAAACATAAATCTTCAAACAGAGATCTTTCCATCTGTAGCTGTGATTGTATATGATAAGAATTCATATAATGAGTTAGCTGTATATATTCAAAGTTATCTGTTGCCGCAATATGATATCTGTCTTGAAGTGTTCTAAATTGTACTATTTGGCCTTTCTCCCACATTTGTCCCAGTACCTGCAGATCCAATCTATGCCATTGGGAAAATCTACCTGCCACCAATAGTGTCGTTGAAGCAATTCAAGGGTTCGCACTCGCTCAGGGTGACTTGCGACATATGAGTCATGGGCCCATTTTAACACTCTCTCACTTCATCTGGAGGGTACAGCCGTCTTCCCTGGAGGGACAGTTACTGTAAGAACATAAGAACATAAGAAATTGCCATGCTGGGTCAGACCAAGGGTCCGTCAAGCCCAGCATCCTGTTTCCAACAGAGGCCAAACCAGGCCACAAGAACCTGGCAATTACCAAACACTAAGAAGATCCCATGCTACTGATGCAATTAATAGCAGTGGCTACTCCCTAAGTAAACTTGATTAATAGTAGTTAATGGACTTCTCCTCCAAGAACTTACCCAAACCTTTTTTGAACCCAGCTACACTAACTGCACTAACCACATCCTCTGGCAACAAATTCCAGAGCTTTATTGTGCGTTGAGTGAAAAAGAATTTTCTTCGATTAGTCTTAAATGTGCTACTTGCTAACTTCATGGAATGCCCCCTAGTCCTTCTATTATTTGAAAGTGTAAATAACCGATTCACATCTACTCTTTCAACACCTCTCATGATCTTAAAGACCTCTATCATATCCCCCCTCAGCCGTCTCTTCTCCAAGCTGAACAACCCTAACCTCTTCAGCCTTTCCTCATAGGGGAGCTGTTCCATCCTCTTTATCATTTTGGTTGCCCTTCTCTGTACCAGGAGTATCTTAGCAGGATTGATGATGTGTCTGGGAGGTTCTAGAATATTCTCGATTCGGAAGAGTGAGAGAGGGCTTCTGCCCATAGATTCTTGGTGCTGGGTGATTCTGCAGTTCGAAGTTGATGTGAGCGAAGAACAAAGACCAGCGGGCCTGTCTTGCATTTAGCTATTGAGCTTGCTATAGGTGTCCAACGTTCTTGTGATCCATTTATATTGTAACACAATGTTGGGCACTTTCGAATAGGTGGCACCATTCCTTGAGGGCTAATTTAACATCCAAAAGCTCTCAAATTTCCAATGCTGTAATTACAGTCAGCTGAAAAGAACTTCTTTGAAAAGAAGGAACATGGATGAAGTCCTCCTTCTGGAGTGTTTGGCTCTGGACAACCCCTACCCACATCTACTTCTAAGACATAGGAAATGGGTAATGCAGACAGGGCTCATGCACAAAGGCAATTCTTTAACTCCTGAAATGCTTCTAGAGCCTCAGGTGGCCAGTCTTTGGTATTGGCAACCTTGCGGGTAAGGTCAGTAAGGGGGGCTGCCACAGAGGAATGGTATGGGATAAACTGATTATAATTAGCAAATCCCAAGAATCTTTGTACATCCCAAAGCCCTACTGGATGGGGCCAATCTCTTATGGCCTTTACCATCATGAGAAACTATATATCCCAGGAAGGGGAGTTCCTCTTGTTCAAAGAGGCATTTTTCTAACTTGGTGTAAAGATTGTTCTCTCACAGACATTGCAGAACAGTACGGTCATCTCGGCGGTGGGCACTCAGAATTTGGGAGAAGATCAATATGTCGTCTAATACATGACCACATAGGTGTAGAGTAGGTCGCAATAAACTCGTTGACTATTTTCTGAAAAACTGCTAGGGCATTGCAAATCCCAAAGGGCATAACTAGATACTCAGAGTGTACGTCGCGAGTGTTAAATGCAGTTTTCCACTCGCGACCAGCCTTGATACAAATAAGGTTATATGCACCCTTGAGGTCCAGTTTTGTGCATATCTTGGCACCTTGTAGGCAGTTGAAAAGTTCTGTTATTATAGGCAACTAATAACGGTTCTTCTTTATGATGGCGTTTGGCCGCAGTAGTCTATGCATGGCCTGAAGGAGCTGTCTTCACGACAAAGAAGAACCTGGCCCCAGGCGGAGAGGAAGGAGGACTTGCCTCGCTGTTCCTGCGTTCCAGACTGAGTGACTCAGGTACCCGCTCCTTGGGGGCTTTGCTGCACTCAGGGCTATCCGCTCCTCGGAGAGCCTTCTCTGCGAGTCTCAATTTCACTGGCTTAGTGAGTACCTCTTGCTACCTTATGGACAACCCTTCAGTATTCCTGCTCCAGGTCTCCGCTGCTGCTACCACGATATCTCTACTGCTACATCACGGAGTGAGTACTAGACCTGATCTTCAACGCTGCTTCTCTCTTGCTGTGCGCATCCTCGGATTACCCCGCTCTGCGGACCACTACCAGATCCAAGCTGTCTTGTGCCTGCTGCCAACTTCTATCTCCGGCCTACCCAGCGCTGCTGACCACTACTGGAGTTACCAGCACAAGAACTACCAAGAAGGAAGTATTACCCGGGTTATCCTGCTCTGCGGACCACTACTGGAGAATCCATCTCAGGTCTTCCTCCTCCAGGACTGAGTTTACAAACCCGCTCCTCGGGTTTCTCCTTGCTGTATAATAAACTATTTCTGACTCCTGTGTCTATCACTGCTGAGACCTCACCTGTCGTGGAGAGTCCCCACAGGGCTCCTCCCTGTGGGTGGAGTCAGCTCTCTCCATGACCCAAGGGCCCACAAACCAAGTTCATGTATAACAGATAGTTTCCTTCTGAGCCCAAATCCACAAAAGCCTGTGTGGAGAAGCAGGGGAACCCAACTTCAGGCCCAATGAAGTAGTAGTTGGGGAGCTGGAACAGTAAGGCCTAGACATTGAGGTTTCTCAACCTCAATGGGCATTGGGCCCCAGCCAGCCCAGTACAAGCAAAGGCCTTGTTGTCTGCAGTGGATCCTCTCCTCTGGGGCTAAATGGCTATGGCCCAATTGTATGGGCTTTTCGTGAGGCCTGGGGGTCGAGTGAGCAGACACCGGAGGAGAGAGTGGGCATTGTAACCGGGACACCAATGTGATGTTCCTTCGTGGTGGGCAGATTTCTCGTGCCCTCTGCTGGAGACAGCATTCAGTTTTACCCATTAGAGCAATGAGTTCTTCTAAGGAGGCAGGGAAATCCCAAGCAGCGAGCTTGTCCTTGATTTTTGAGGAGATGCCTTTGAGAAAAATTGTGACAAGGCTATCTATCCTCTCGCCAGTCGAGCTCTGTACCCAGCATCGAGAATTCTATAGCATACTCTGCCAGGGTTCTAGAGCCTTGGCGGAGGTGAAGTAAGTCAGAAGTCATGGCAGCAGAATGACTAGGCTCCTCAAAGACAGTTCTGAACTGCTTGATGAACTGTTACAAGTTGAGCAAGATTGGATCCCATCGTTTCCAGAGAGGAAAGGGCCAAGATAGGGCTATTCCATCCAACAGGAAAAGAATGTATGTGGTCTTTGTCTGGTCATCAGGGAACAGTGGTGCTTGTAATTGAAATTGCATATGGCACTGAATCAACAATCCCCGACATCACTTGGGGTCCCTGGCATACTGGGGTGGAGCTGGCAACTGAAGTATAGGACGGTTGGAGGCTATGGGAGGTAGTGGTATCGGTGTGAAAGGAGATGACACTGCCAAGGTAGTCAAAGTGTCTAGGCGAGAAGACATTTGGTCCATGGAGGTGGTCAGAGATTCCAGAATTCATTGCTGATGGGGCTAGACCCAGGATGGCCTGCAAGGATGTTAAATCTACCGGATCCATGGCCTCAGCAACCTGTTGCATTCATGGTCCCTTGGGCCGAGGTAGGATTGGTGCAACCTGCAGGGAAGAGCCCTGAAGGTTCCCACCTTTGGCAGGCAGACATGGACGAAGCAGAGCTCCAACTGGACCTTCGCCTATACCAGCCCTCTTTTTCCTCGGGATCAGCCTTTGGGTACCGGGGCCGGGAGGTCTTAGGTGGGGGCCTCTTCTGATGGCAGAAGAGGTCGTTGTAGGGTAGCTGAGTCCAGGCGAATGGCGATCAGGTGTATCCAGAGGCAGGCAGTGGTCAGTAGCAAGCAGTGGTCAAGCATATCCAGTGGCTTGCAATGTTCATATGCAGGCAGCGGTCAAGTGTATCTGAGATCAGGATGAAGACATATCAGGTATCCATCTGAAGGGAAAGCAAGGATGATAGACAGGGCAGGAAGGTGAGGAGAAGCACAAGTGGGCAGTGAGGAAGAACAGAAGACAAGTACGCTGGAATTAAAAACTGAAGACAAAGACACTGGAATTGAAGAGCTGAAGACAAGGATGCTGGAGCAACACACACTACTACGGGACATGGTGGAGCTGTTGCTAAGGCAACTAGAGAGAGGTCGAGGGCCTTTTATAGGCCTGATTTAGTGAGGTCATCAAGGAGCACCACAAGCCTTTTAAATATAGCAGCATCAGCTGCACGTGCGGTAAGCCAGCGGCGTGTTGCCAAGAAAAGAAGAGGCGCCCTGCTGTGAAGTTTCGGTGGCGTGTCACTGCATCTGTAGGCCCGGCTAGGAAGGTGAGGGCGGAGGTTCGCGGGGTTAGCCCGCAAACTGCTATATACAACAGGGTCTACTTGAAAGCCCACCACACTTTAAATCATTTGAAAAACTGAGTCCCAAAAGATAGGCACCTTTGGGCAAGTCCACCACATATGGATGGATGAACCTCTGACCCCAACCCTTCTAGCACAAAAGAGCTGGAGTGTGCAACAAATCTGAGAAAAAAGGTTGGATATCTGTAACTGCAATGGAGCAACTGGAATATTAAAGCAACTCGTCTACAGCACATCGGCACTTTGAGGATAACTTTCCAACCAATACTCCCGGCAACACATACGTGCATATATGGCTGCGAGCAGATCTACACTAGTTCTTATAACCCTTAATGAAACTGGTTTGATCTGGTGCAATTAAGTTGTGTTTAGAGTAAGTTATGAATATCTGCAGTATTTTGGCTAGTGTCTTTCATCAAGGATATTGGGTGGCAAGATCCTCAGTCTGTTTTGTTCTTACCCTTTTATGCAAGACTATAATATCAGCATCAAAAAGGAACTCTACTTAGACCCTAGAGGCTCTTAAGTGATTATACAGCATTGGAAATAAAAGTCCTATATACCTTTTGTGCCATTCAACCTGAAACCTGTCTGGACTTGGGCTTTTTCATGCTGGTAATTCTTTGATCGTTCTAATTCAGATGTGAACAATTTCTTTGAGTCACAGTCCCTTCTTTCCATTCATGCAATTGGTTGGGCCCCCTCCCCGTTGAGTTACAATATATATATATATATATATATATATATATAAAAACACACAGACAAATATACACAGAGCCTGATTTTAAAAAGTATTTACACATTTAAAACTGGGCTTTTACACATGTAAATGCACTTTACCTGTGTAAGTGGGCTTTTGAAAATTGCTACAATATATCCCATTAAATTGTCCATAGGTTATACACGTGTATTTACACTTTACATGTGTAAATGGATTTTTAAAATTGCTACGATAGTATATTACATTTACGCACGTTAACTCCTTTTAAAATTACCTCCAAAAGATGTACTGGATTCCTGGCCTGTTGTCAAAATCTCTCACCAACCAATCAACTATTGAATCATTTGCCAAGGAGCAGGCAGTCACACTGCCAGCCAGCAGCTCAAAAGCCCAGTTTGGATTCTCTTCAAGTTACTGAAAAGGAGCAAACTGACGTATTGTATACACACACAGACGTGCACACAAATACATACAGACACGCACACAAACGCATACAGACTCACACACACTCACACAGGCAAAGACACAACTTACTTGGAGATAGGCACAGACACATCAGACACACACACAAGCGCGTTATACTCAGTGACAGGCACAGACACACCAAACACAAACACATGCACACCACATACTATACTCTGAGACAGGCACAGCTACTCCAACCCACATGCACGCATATACCATATTCGGAGACAGGCACAGATACACCAGACACATTGCGATAAAGTCGAACAAAGAGACAGACATATCACGCTCAGTCAGAGGCAAAGAGACAAGACACCCCACTCCCAGATAGAGAGAGACATATCACATCTATCCACCAAAGCTGCCCTTACCTAGTCCCAGGAGGGAGATTTTAGGTCAGTACTGGATTTCTGACAACCCTATCTGGATGCATTATGGGTCTGACAGCACTGATTTCAGTGGGTAGTATCAGGGACCAATACCACACTTAAGTGAGATTTAAGGTCAAAACCAGGACTGATCAAATAGTCTCCCTCCCGGAACTGGATGACTTTGCAGCTCTGATCCACACACAGATGCTGCACAATCAGACAGACACATACACACAAATCACACCTAGTTAGAAGACAGATCAAACAGACACACACACACACATTGCACTCAGACAGGCAAGAACAGACACACATGCAAACAGGCTCAGCAATGTACACTACACCCAAAGGGTCTCAACACAACAGATGCTGATACAAGAACCTGCCACACTGGGTCAGACCAAGGGTCCATCAAGCCCAGCATCCTGTCTCCAACAGAGGCCAATCCAGGCCATAAGAACCTGGCAAGTACCCAAAAACTAAGTCTACCTATTACGCCCGTCGGTCGCAGACAGCTGCAACCTCTGTTGCTCACCTCCTTTTTCCCTGCTTCAGTGAATCTTGGACTCTTGGCGACCTCTGCCTCTTCATGCCGCTCTTCTCGGTGTTCCAGGGACGGCGTGGGCAGTCCCGTCCACTATCTTGAATCGGGGATCACCTAAGATGTGCACGCGCACCAGCCTCCATCTTATACACATCATGGAGGGAACCTCGGGGGCGTCCTCTCCGCATGACGTCATCTGCCTATGTGTATTTAACCCTGCCGGACTGAGCTACCTACGAGTTAGCAAGGACTTCTTCCTGCTGAATTCCTTTCCTTCGATGACGCTTCGCTTCGCTACGCTGAAACCTTTCCTGACTCGAAGACTCGAACGCCTTAGGTACCCGCTCCTCGGGAGCCTTGTTACGTTCAGGCTATCCGCTTCTCGGAGGGCCTTCCTGCCTAGAATCTCTCCATCTACTCTGGGTGCATCTGGTTCAGCCTTGTTAGTTCACTTCCATATGCTGTCGGATCCTCCGGTGTACCCCGTGCCTCGGGCCCCTACCTTGATCGTTTCAGCAACCTTCCTGGCATACTTCAGAGTGAGTACCATCATTCGTTTAGCTCTACAGACCTCCTGCACTACTCTCAAGCACTCTCGTGATTCTCGGCATACCCCGCGCCAGTGGCGTAGCCAGAATTGATTTTTTGGGTGGGCACAAGGCTAACATGAGTGGGCTGTAGGCATGCAGGTCTGAGACTTATTAGTTGTATTCTTATTGATAAATAATGCCATATACTGCACCCTACAATGGCTTTCTAAGTAGTTTGCAATAGCCATTATGCATCATGCGTAAAACTTTAAAACATTTTACCTCAATTATTTCAAGCACTTACCAGCATTAAAAATTCCTTATTAATCAGAATTTATTTTATATTTATTGCAGTTTATAAATGCACAAGTATAGAAAACAATCCGATCCAATCATGTAATAAAACAAAAATTAATGTATTCTTTCATGAACCATCTTTGCAGAAAACCAGAAATATTCATAAATACAATAAAATATAATTAATCATCAGAACAGGTGCAGCGCAGAGCTCGGGCAATTCACATTACAACTAACATGAAAAAGAAATTTCTAATTCTGGTGTCAACTCAGCAAAAAATATCCCTCCACTGCTATTTTGTGAAGTAACACAAACTCTTGCAAAGAAAGAGGCATCTAGAACCTTGCCATACAGTCACAGCACTGACTCTCAGTATTCAAATAACAGCAACCTTATGAAAAAGCAGCAATGGACTACTACTACAGAGAAACTACACGCTAGCAGAAATACTGCATTTCAGTCACACTCACAGGCAAAGCAGAGACTGATCTTTACCTAATATAGAAGTATAGAAAACAATCCGATCCAATCATGTAATAAAACAAAAATTAATGTATTCTTTCATGAACCATCTTTGCAGAAAACCAGAAATATTCATAAATACAATAAAATATAATTAATCATCAGAACAGGTGCAGCGCAGAGCTCGGGCAATTCACATTACAACTAACATGAAAAAAAAATTTCAAATTCTGGTGTCAACTCAGCAAAAAATATCCCTCCACTGCTATTTTGTGAAGTAACACAAACTCTTGCAAAGAAAGAGGCATCTAGAACCTTGCCATACAGTCACAGCACTGACTCTCAGTATTCAAATAACAGCAACCTTATGAAAAAGCAGCAATGGACTACTACTACAGAGAAACTACACGCTAGCAGAAATACTGCATTTCAGTCACACTCACAGTCAAAGCAGAGACTGATCTTTACCTAATATAGAAATAAGAGACCACAAATTAGAAACAGAAACATGCAGATAAAACCAAAATATAAAGCCTGAGAAACTAAAGTCTCTGAACAGTGGAATACTGAAGAAAGAGCAAAATACAAAAATATAAGAAATGCACATTCCCAAAGATGGCATATCTAACATCTAAAAATAATATATATTTTTTTTTACCTTTGTTGCCTGATCTTTGTATTTTTCTAATCATTTGGTCCTGGTCTCTTTTTCCTATTTTTTCCTTGTCGCTCATTTCCTATTCCTTTTCAGTGTCTTTCTTCTACTACTGTCTTCTTCCCTTCCACACACACACATACACGCTTTCTCTCACAGACTCCCTCATACACTTAAGCTCTCACTCTTATATGCACTCCCCCCCACACACACACAAGTTCACATTCTCTGCAGATACACATACAAGCTCTCACTTTCTCACCCCTCCCCAGGCTTACATTCTTATGCACACACAGACATACATCCAGGCACCCATTCTCACCCACACACTCAAACCCAGACTCCCATTCTCACCCACAAACCAATGCTCCTATTCTCACCCACACATACACATATTCAAGCTCTCATTCTCACCCACACACACAAACCCAGACTCCCATTCTCACGCACACTCCCATTCTCACCTACACATACACATACACAAGCTCCCATTCTCACCCACTCACAAACCCAGACTCCCATTCTCACCCACACATACACATATTTAAAGTCCCATTCTCACCCACATATACACACATTCAAGCATCCATTTTACCCACATATTCAAGCTTCCATTCTCACCCATACACAAACCCAGGCTCCATTCTCACCCACACACAAACCCAGGCTCCCATTCTCACCCATATATTCACACATTCAAGCTCCCATTCTCAACCATACACAAACCCAGGCTCCCATTCTCACCTACATATTCAAGCTCTCATTCTCACCCACACACACAAACCCAGGCTTCTATTCTCACCCATACACAAACCCAGGCTTCTATTCTCACCCATACACAAACCCAGGCTTCTATTCTCACCCACACATACACATTCAAGCCCGCGCACAGCTTTCGCTTCCTTCCCCTCCCAAACAGAAAGATCAGTTGGCCTCTCCTGCTGCCACCGGCCTCCTGCTATCTTTGGGCCGTTCGGCCCACCAATCTTCCTGCTTAGGGGGGGAGGGGGAGGAAGCGGAAGCTGTGTGCGGAGCTTCTGCTCCCTTCCCCCCCAAAATAGGAAGATCGGTGGGCCATACGGCCTGTTAATTTTCTAAACAAACCAGATAGGCTGCAGGATTGCTTACCCATGTATGCCGTGCAAATGCACGGAATGGCACGCCGGCCCTGGGTCCTCCTCTTCGCTGCGCGGAGATGGTATCCTGCAACGGCCTTGCAAGTCCGGTGCTCCACTTCCGGCTCCAGTTGGGTGGGCCTGGGTCCAAATTGGGTGGGCAGCTACCCACCCAGGCCCACCCATGGCTACGCCTCTGCCCCGCGCTGCGGGCCACTACCAAATCTACTGAGAATTTCCATCTGCGGGCCACTACCGGGGTTATCATCATTGAGCTACCATTTACTCTGGACTGTGTCTCTCTCAGTTCATAACACTACCCCATGTTACTGTTGCTAGTAATAGCAGTGGCTATTTTCTAAGTCAACTTAATTAATAGCAGGTAATGGACTACTCCTCCAAGAACTTATCCAATCCTTTTTTAAACCCAGCAATAACCACATCCCCTGGCAACAAATTCCAGAGTTTAATTGTGCGTTGAGTGAAAAAGAACTTTCTCCGATTAGTTTTAAATGTGCCACATGCTAACTTCATGGATGCCCCCGAAAGAGTAAATAACTGATTCATATTTACTCGTTCTAGACCTCTCATGATTTTAAACACCTCTATCATATCCCCCCTCAGCCATCTCTTCTCTAAAATGAACAGTCCTAACATTTTTAGTCTTTCCTCATAGGGGAGCTGTTCCATCCCCTTTATCATTTTGGTCTCCCTTCTCTGTACCTTCTCCATCGCAGCTGTATCTTTTTTGAGATGTGACGACCAGAATTGTACACAGTTTTCAAGGTGTGGTCTCACCATGGAGCGATACAGAGGCATTTTCCGTTTTATTCCCCATTCCCTTTCTAATAATTCCCAACATTCTGTTTGCTTTTTTGACTGCCACAGCACACTGAATCGACGATTTCAATGTGTTATCCACTATGACGCCTAGATCTCTTTCTTGGGTTGTAGCACCTAATATGGAACCTAACATTGTGTAACTATAGCATGGGTTATTTTTCTCTATATGCATCACCTTGCACTAATCCACATTAAATTTCATCTGCCATTTGGATGCCCAATTTTCCAGTTTCACAAGGTCATCCTGCACAATCCGCTTATAATTTAACTACTCTGAATAATTTTGTATCTGCAAATTTGATTACCTCACTCGTCGTATTCCTTTCCAGATCATTTATAAATATATTGAAAAGCACGGTTCACAATACAGATCCCTGAGGCATTCCACTGTCCACTCCCCTCCACTGAGAAAATTGTCCATTTAATCCTACTCTCTGTTTCCTGTCTTTTAACCAGTTTGTAATCCACGAAAGGACATTGCCACCTATCCCATGACTTTACTTTTCCTAGAAGCCTCTCACGAGGAACTTTGTCAAACGCCTTCTGAAAATCCAAATACACTACATCTACCAGTTCACCTTTATCTACATGTTTATTAACTCCTTCAAAAAAGTGAAGCAGATTTGTGAGGCAAGACTTGCCTTGGTTAAAGCCATGCTGACTTTGTTCCATTAAACCATGTCTTTCTATATGTTCTGTGATTTTGATATTTAGAACGCTTTCCACTATTTTTCCTGGCACTGAATTCAGCTATAGTCTATAGATCTATAGTTTCCCGGATCGCCCCTGGAGCCCTTTTTAAATATTGGGGTTACATTAGCCATCCTCCAGTCTTCAGGTACAATGGATGATTTTAATGATAGTTTACACATTTTTACTAATAGGTCTGAAATTTCATTTTTTAGTTCCTTCAGAACTCTGGGGTGTATACCATCTGGTCCAGGTGATTTACTACTCTTCAGTTTGTCAATCAGGCCTACCACATCTTCTAGGTTCACCGTGATTTGGTTCAGTCCATCTGAATCATTACCCATGAAAAACTTCTCTGGAACAGGTATATCCTTCACAATCTCGCCAGCGTCCATCAAGTAAAATCAAATTTCTAGCTAGCCCTCACAGCATCCACTCCAGCAGTGCCAGCATCCATTCCAGCAGTGCCAGCATCCACTCCAGCAGTTCCAGCATCCACTCCAGCAGTGCCAGCATCCACTCCAGCAGTTCCAGCCAGGGCCGCCATCAGGGCAGTATTCTTGGGCCTGCAGTATGGGGCCCCAGGATCTACTGCCACATATGGGGGCCCGCAGCCGCCAGGCGGCAGGTGCGCTTGGGGGATGTATTAGTTCATGGCAAAGAGGCCCACTGAGGCTCTCTCCGACAGTCTGTCGCCCAGGGGCCTACTGAAACCTGGAGCCGGCCCTGGGTGCGGGCCCCAGAGAAGGGAGAGAATCAATGCTATGCGTGTCTTTTAGACACACATAGCATTGATTTACAGAGCACCGCAGACAGAGACTCGTCCGCGCGCTCTGTCCTGCCAGCGTTCACTGTCTGACATTTTGGCTGTATGGGGCCTCAAAATTCCTGATGGCGGCCCTGGTTCCAGCATCCACTCCAGCAGTGCCAGCATCCATTCCAGCATTTCCAGCATACATTCCAGCAGTTCCAGCATCCACTCCAGCAGTTCCAGCATCCACTCCAGCAGTGCCAGCATCCATTCCAGCAGTGCCAGCATCCATTCCAGCAGCTCCAACATCCACTCCAGCATTTCCAGCATACATTCCAGCAGTTCCAGCATCCACTCCAGCAGTGCCAGCATCCATTCCAGCAGCTCCAACATCCACTCCAGCATTTCCAGCATACATTCCAGCAGTTCCAGCATCCACTCCAGCAGTTCCAGCATCCACTCCAGCAGTTCCAGCTCTCCGTTCCAGCATCCACTCCAGCAGTTCCAGCTCTCCACTCCAGCATCCACTCTAGCAGTTCCAGCATCCACTCCAGCAGTGCCAGCATCCATTCCAGCAGCTCCAACATCCACTCCAGCATTTCCAGCATCCACTCCAGCATTTCCAGCATCCATTCCAGCAGCTCCAACATCCACTCCAGCATTTCCAGCATCCATTCCAGCAGCTCCAACATCCATTCCAGCATCCTAGCTCCAGCATCCACTCCAGCATTTCCAGCATCCATTCCAGCAGCTCCAACATCCACTCCAGCATTTCCAGCATACATTCCAGCAGTTCCAGCATCCACTCCAGCAGTGCCAGCATCCATTCCAGCAGCTCCAACATCCACTCCAGCATTTCCAGCATACATTCCAGCAGTTCCAGCATCCACTCCAGCAGTTCCAGCATCCACTCCAGCAGTTCCAGCTCTCCGTTCCAGCATCCACTCCAGCAGTTCCAGCTCTCCACTCCAGCATCCACTCTAGCAGTTCCAGCATCCACTCCAGCAGTGCCAGCATCCATTCCAGCAGCTCCAACATCCACTCCAGCATTTCCAGCATCCACTCCAGCATTTCCAGCATCCATTCCAGCAGCTCCAACATCCACTCCAGCATTTCCAGCATCCATTCCAGCAGCTCCAACATCCATTCCAGCATCCTAGCTCCAGCACCCACTCCAGCAGTTCCAGCACCCATCCTAGCAGATTCCGCACGTATCCGGTCACAGACCTACCCCCTACTCATAACCTCTAGCAAACCAGCATATAATGATACACAGCCATTCCATCCCCATACTCAAGAGAAAACCCAGAAATAACTCTCCACCAGACTCCATTCAGACACCCAGACAACAAAGACTCATCAACATCATGACTTCTCCCATTACACAACTCCTCGGCCTTTCATTATTCACTTTAACCTTATTCAATGCACAGTCACTGTCAAAAAAAATGCACCTTCTAAATGATTACCTAATTGACAACAACCCTGACATATGTGCAATAACAGAAACCTGGCTAAAACCCACGGACATATCATTAACAAACCAACTACCTACACAATCCTTCGACCTCTTCTCAATACCTAGACCGAAAAAGAAAGGAGGAGGAATTCTACTTGCTGCAAAAAAACAATTGGGTATAACACTACAACAATCATACTCCACCTCAAAACTTGAATGCTCCATATTCAAATCTCAACATCTACAAATATTCCTCATCTACGCCACACCAGGAACTTTAGAGGCTAACCCCTCCCCTCTAATAGAGATGATAGCCAAACACCTAAATTCAGACAAACCAACCATCATACTGGGAGACTTCAACATTCACGTAGACTCCACCCCTCAATCCACTAACTGCGAAACCTTCCTTACCTCCCTCAGTCACCTTGGATTCACACAAATAATCAGCGGGCCCACTCACAAAGCAGGTCATACATTAGACCTCATATTTATCAACGATAGCTGGTCCATCCATACAAATCCCACCTGCACGTCAATCCCATGGTCAGACCACCAGCTTATAGACACAACCCTCAAAATGAAAAACACACCACCTCCAAACATCTCCAAAACCACCATTCATTTCAGGAAACCATGCGCACTGGAGTTACTCAACGAACAATGCTCCAAAGATCTCAAACAAATTGACTTCTCAGACGCCAACACAGCCACTACTTCATGGATCAAACTCACGAACAAAATAGCTGATCAACTCTGCCCAACCTCCACAAAAGAAATCCAACCGACACGAGACAACAGAAAACCATGGTTCACCCCGGAACTCAAAACCCTGAAACAGAAACTACGAAACAAAGAACAAAGCTGGAGAAATAACCCTTCTCCCACATCCAGACTGGACTACAAAGCCACCCTCAACACCTACAGAAACGCCATACACAAAACAAAAAAGGACTTCTATGCAAAAAGAATTCATAACTTCATCTTCGACTCGAAGGCTTTATTCTCCTACGTTTCATCTCTCACCAAACCAACACCACCATCCATCCCAGACCAACTAGCACTCAGTAAGGCCAACGAACTAGCCACCTACTTCAAAACAAAAATCTCAAACCTCACCCTCTCCCTTACAACCCACCAAACTCCTCCAATACCTCATAGCACATACCAACTCACTCTGAATTCTAGACTAGAGTCATTCGAGCCCACATCAGCCATGGAGATTGAAAATTTACTTAAAAAAATTAAACCATCTGCACATCCCTCGGACCCACTCCCTACTAATTTGCTCACTGCCATCTCTAGCACCGTCGCAAAACCTATTGCAAAAATCATCAATACCTCTTTAGCCATGGGCACAGTTCCTAATCAGCTAAAACTTGCAATCCTCAAACCCCTACTGAAAAAACCAACTGCATCACCCATGGACCCAGCCAACTACAGACCCATTGCAAACCTGCCCCTGATCTCCAAACTGATGGAAAAAGCAGTAAATAAACAACTTTCCGAATACCTCGAGGAGCACAACATTCTTTCCCTGGCACAATATGGTTTTCGCAAATCTCGAAGCACAGAGTCCCTACTGCTCTCACTCACTGATAATTTACTTTTGAACCTGGAGAAAAAACAGTCATTCTTACTGGTCCTACTAGACCTATCGTCAGCGTTCGACACGGTAAATCACTCACAACTCCTAGAACAACTATCAAACATAGGAATCAAAGGCACAGCTCTCTGTTGGTTCAAATCGTTCCTATCCAACAGGTTTTACAAGGTCAGAATTAACAACAAGGAATCTGACCCCATCCTATCAGACCAAGGCGTACCACAAGGCTCATCCCTCTCCCCTACCCTGTTCAACATTTACCTCCTCCCCCTCTGCCATCTGCTATCCCAACTCAAGCTTACTCATTACCTCTATGCAGACGACATCCAGATCCTAATCCCCATCACAGAATCAATTCAAAAAACCTTCGTCTACTGGGAAAATTGTCTTCAACCAATCAAACAACTACTCTCCAGCCTAAACCTGATTCTAAACTCCAGCAAAACAGAGCTGCTACTAATCTCACACAACCCGAACAACCACCCACCTAGTCTGGCACAAACCACATCTTTAAACATGGAGCTCTCTGCAGACGTCAGGAATTTAGGAACTTGGCTTGACAATCAACTTAACCTTAAAAAATTCATAAACACAACCACCAGGGATTGCTTCTTTAAACTACAGGTCCTAAAGAAACTAAAGCCACTCCTTCACTTCAATGACTATCGCCTCGTTCTTCAATCCATTATTTTTTCGAAACTTGATTACTGCAACTCAATCTTACTGGGCCTCCCCTCCAACAGCATCAAACCCCTACAGATGGTACAAAACGCCGCAGCCAGAATCCTAACTAACACTAATAGAAGAGACCATATTACCCCCATCTTGAGCAACCTCCACTGGCTACCCATCAAACAGAGAATCATATATAAAACCTTAACCATCATCCATAAAGCAATTCATAATGTCGCACCTATATCTCTACAAACTCAACTTCGCCTACACTCATCGACCAGACCCATCAGAAGCACCTACAAAGGCACATTAGCCGCAGCTCCCGCCAATTCAACGCTAAGAAAAAGAGCACTATCCACTGCGGGACCACATCAATGGAATGCGCTCCCACCAGACATAAGACTCGAACCCAATCTACCAGAGTTCAAAAAAAGGTTAAAAACCTGGCTCTTCAGGCAAGCGTTCCAATTCCCAGAGTGTAACTAGGCACCTCCTCCTGTCTTTCAGATCCAACCTTTGCAAGGTGTCACTAACACATTGACACTTAATTTCATACACGGACTTGGTTATTCGCAATATCTATTTAACAGTCATCCTTTTCTTATTATATTATTTAATCGATTACTTGCAGACTATATACGCAACTAAAGTTCCTTTTAAAATGCGAACACACACACTCAGCTCAAAACACGAATAATGTTAATTTTATAATAATATTATTTATTTGTTAAATACTATTGTTACTTTCACTGTTCCTTGTAATTATGTTCAATGGTTGATTGTTATTGTTCAATGTTCTATGTAAAAAACCCCAGTCTAACCTCCCAGACCAGGGCAACCTTTCGTTACTTGTAAACCGGATTGATTTGTATTGCATACAGGAATTCCGGTATATAAAAATTAAAAATAAATAAATAAAATAAATATCCCCAACATCCTCTTCAGTAAACACCGAAGCAAAGAAATCGTTTAATCTTTCCGCAATGGCCTTATCTTCTCTAAGTGCTCCTTTAACCCCTCGATGATCTAACAGTCCAACTGACTCCCTCACAGGCTTTCTGCTTTGGATATACGTTTTTATTGTGAGTTTTTGCCTCTATGGCCAACTTCTTTTCAAATTCTCTCTTAGCCTGTCTTATCAATATCTTACATTTAACTTGCCAATGCTTATGCATTATCTTATTTTCTTCTGTTTATTTTATCTTCTTCCAACTTTTGAATGAAGATCTTTTGACTAAAATAGCTTCTTTCACCTCACCTTTTAACCTTGCCGGTAATCGTTTTGCCATACTTCCACCTTTCTTAATGTGTGAAATACATCTCGACTGTGCTTTTAGGATGGTATTTTTTAACAATGACCACGCCTCTTGGACATTTTTTTACTTTTGTAGCTGCTCCTTTCAGTTTTTTTCTAACAATTTTTCTCATTTTATCAAAGTTTCCCTTTTGAAAGTTTAGCACAAGAGCCGTGGATTTGCTTACTGTCCCCCTTCCAGTCATTAATTCAAATTTGATCATATTATGATCACTATTGCCAAGTGGCCCCACCATCGTTACCTCTCTCACCAAATCCTGTGCTCCACTGAGAATTAGATCTAAAATTGCTCCCTCTCTTGTTGGTTCCTGAACCCATTGCTCTATAAAACTGTCATTTATTCCATCTAGGAGCTTTATCTCTCTAACATGTTCCGGTGATACATTTACCCAGTCAATATTGGGGTAATTGAAATCTCCCATTATTACCGCACTACCAATTTGGTTAGCTTCCCTAATTTCTCTAAGCATTTCACTGTCCGTCTCACCATCTTGGCCAGGTGGACAGTAGTATACTTCTATCACTATAGTCTTCCCCCAACACTCAAGTGATTTCTACCCATAAAGATTTGATTGTGCATTTAGTCTCATGCAGGATGTTTATCCTGTTGGACTCTATGCCATCCCGGACATAAAGCGCCACCCAGCCCCCAAGATGCTCCTCTCTGTCATTGCGATATAAGTTGTACCCTGGTATAGTACTATCCCAATGGTTATCTTCTTTCCACCATGTCTCTGAGATGCCAATTAAGTCTATGTCATCATTTACTGCTATGTAAGATACCAAAACTTCAAAACAGCACCAAAATCTTCTGGGGAATTGACAATATGATAATCTAATATATAAATAACCCCCCAGTGAATTTTAATTTTTACAAATTATGAAAAATAATTCTCTGCTCACAATCAAGTCTCTGCTTAAATGTCAATTATTTTAAAAGGTAAACTGCAATGTGTGGTGAGACACTTGCACATTACCTAGTTTAATTCAACAACAAAATTTTTGAAAAAGTAGAGGAAGGGTTTCATATATAGATTTTTCAGCCCAACACAAGGTCTGTTCGGTTTTCATGTATAATCATCAACCAATCCTCCTCCACCTATGAGTTATTTTTGATTCCGTGCAACCCTAGTGAAAACTGCAACACATTTTTTTATCCCATTTTGCCATAAAACCAATTTTTTAAACTGTTATATATTAAATTAAAATTCCTTAATCGACTGTCCGGATGCCCTAATTCTAATGCATCAGACAGAGAAACCACAGGTCACACCCAGACAGAAACAGAGAGGCAGATACACAAAACCAAACCCAAATGCACACAAAGACAGGCATACCACACCTTAGTCGGACAGAAAAACACAATCGTCCCTTAAGCAGACAGACACACACCCCACATTTAGACACATCACATTCATACAGTGAAAGTAAGAGAGCCAGTGTTGCGTCTGTCGGTCTCAGACAGCTTCGAACCTTGGGCCTCAAGTTTTTCTCTGCTCTCCCCGCTAGCCTTGGGAAGATGGCTGCCGCCGCATCTGCAAGCCGCGTCCTCCGGCATCCCCGGAACGGCTATGGCAAAGCCTCACGCCATGTTTCTCCTAAGGGCCTCCTAGGATGCGCGCGCATGCCACCCACGTCTTTATCCACGTCATGGCAGGAACCTCGGGGGCGTCCCCCTCGAGTGATGTCACGCCATCCGGGTATTTAGCCTATGCTTGTTTGCTAGCTCGTTGAGTTAGCAAGGATTGGATTCTCTGCCCTTTGGGGTATACGCTAACCTGGGTACCCGCTCCTCAGGGGCCCTCTGCTTTCTTTCAGGTGCCTTACTGGGATCAGGTACTCGCTCCTCGAGGGCCTGCTCTCCCTGCCTCGGTGCCTGTTACCATCTACTTCTGCCTTGTGGAATCATCTATCTTACAGCTACCATCTAGTGAGTAATCTAATTCTCAGTCTGTCTCATCTACAGCTCTGCCGTGCTGGGAAACCTATTCCTGGATACCCCTATACCATCTTGGTGAGACGAGATCCCTCTGCCGAGGGTCCCTGGACTGCTACCTCTGGATCAACTCACTACTGCCACCTCTGGTGGTATCCAACAGCTGTACAATACTGTCACCTCTAGAGGCATCCCAACAGGCCAAAATGTTTAAAGAATAAAAAAAAAAAATAGCTTGATGATGTCCCATCTACTTCCTAAAACCCTCCCTTTTCCAAAATTATTGCCTACTCCAGTTCTAACCCCTCCCCCAAGGCTTCTAACCCTCCCCATCCCATCCCTTCTTCCATAGCTGAAGACCCTGGTGTCTAGTGGCCCCCAACCCTACCCGCAGACCCCCCCCCTTAGGTAAAAATAAATCCCTGGTAGTCTAGTGCCCCCCCCCACCCTTTGGATCCCCCATACCTTAAGAAGATATCTCTAGTATCTAGTGGTGGCCCAGAGCATCCACTAGGCCCCGGGCTGGTTGACACCATTTTGGAAAATGGCATTGACTGGCCTGGGGCCTAGCGGTAAGTCTGAGATGTGTTCTCAAGATATGGCGGGGTCTGGGGGTGGGGAGGGAGGCCACAAGACCTCAGGGTTGAGCTATGGAAGGGGGTAGAGAGGGGTTGGAGACCTTGGTGGGGAGAGGAGGAATCATGGGTAGGGGTTAGAATCAGGGGGAAGTAATAATTTTGGAAAGGGGAAGGGGCAGGGAATCACCACATGATTATTTTTTAAACTTTCAGCCTTCTGGGCTGCCCCTAGAGGCAGCCAGGTGGGTGGGCTGGGATCTTTCAAGACCCCAGGGGTGATCTTTTCACTTTAGGAGGGCTGTTTATTTTGGTTGAAAATGGCATCGACATGCCTGGGACCTAGAGGTTACTCCGGGCTGCCACTAGACAAGAGGTCTTCTCAAGATATGGGGAGGGTGTGGGGGATGAGCCACTAGACTACCAGGGACTTAGTTGTACCTAAAGGGAGAGTCTGGGGGAGGGGGTGGTGGGTCACTAGATACCAGGATCTTAAGGTATGGAAAGGGGTGGCTGGAGGCCTTGGGGAGGAGGTTAGAACTGGGGGAGATGATAATTTTAGAAAGGGACGAGGTCTGGGAAGGGAGCAGGGCATTACCGCACAATTAGTTTTTATATTTTTTAAACTTTTCAGTCTACTGGGCTGCCTCTAGATGCAATGGGGGGTCTTTCAAGGGGGATTTTTTAATTTTGGGAGGCGGGTTGTTTATGGGCTGCATGGCCCTCTAACACAAAGGCGGCCCTGGGCAAAGTGAGCCGCTATCACATGTTTTTTTCATGTTCTGCTGTGTCATGGAGCAGCGAGCTGGAGTCAGGGAACACCCCCGCAGAAGCAGTACAGGACGTCATGGCAGGACTGGAGCTGATCTTCTGTCTAGCTAACCCCTTCCCCCGCAGAATGAGCCCTTGGGTTCTGAGGGCCGGTAGGACTTGTCTCCTGCTGAACATCATGGTGCTGGCATGGAATGAGAGCTGTGTACAGGCTGGGAGCTGGGGTCAGGCACTGACTGGGAACTGTGTTCAAGCACAGGCCAGGGGTGAGATACAGAGCCTGAGGGCTGGAGGACAAGGGCAAGGCCTGAGGCTAAAGGACAAGGGCAAAGCCTGTGAAACAGACAAGGGACTAGACTAAGCAGTCCAAAACAGAATAAGGACTGGACAAGACCCTGACAGGAAAGAGAACACAGTAGGTCTGGAGGCTGCTAGGCAAGGCAGAAGGCCCAGAGGCCACAAGCCAAGGCAGCAGAGCAAGACATGAGGCCAAGAAGACTACAGTACAAGGTGAGGACGCAGAGCAAGGTAAGAGGCCAAGATAGGCCACATGGCAAGGCAGGAGGCAGGGTTAGGCCACAAGACAAGGCAGAATAGCAAAGAAAGAGTGGCCAGGTCAGAGAGCCAAGATGACTCAATGAAGAGGGACTGAACAGGCTTTGATAAGTAGGGTTGGAACTGCTATGTCAGGTGAGTACTGAGGGAGTGGGCTCTCTGAAGGCCTCTGCTGGTGGGGAGGTGTCATAGCACGCAAAACCATGGCATGGGGAGGCTGCACGGCGAAACCATGGCGTGTTACAATATTTTATATTGTATGTTTTTTTTCCATGATAAAAATATCTCCATAAAACCAGCATAATTTTCCCAGGGAAGGGCAAAAACGCCCCCCCCCCCCCCCCGTGATATTTTGACTTTCCCATGGTAACATATTGTGGCTTGATAATTGAACCTTATAGTTTGACACTAATTGGCGCCAGCATCACCGCTGGTAGTCTTGATAGAGAGGCCAGAGATTACCCAGACATGGAGGCAGAATTATGTCCTCGCCCCCAGAGAAGGGCTGAGGCACATCATTCACAGCTTGCACTGCCGCTGCCTGTGCTGTACCTCTTCTGTGGCTAAATGGAGGATTCTGGTTTCCAGTGCTGTCTGACCGATGCCTTTCACACAGGCCGATTCAGTAAAAACGCGGGAGAGCGGATGAACGCCCGCTCTCCCGGCGCGCACACCGACTACTCGCTGGTGCGCGCGATACAGTATGCAAATGAGGTGGTGCGGTAGAATCGGGTAAAAGGAGGCGCTAGGGACACTAGCGCGTCCATAGCGCCTCCTTTTAGCCCGGAGCGGTGGCTGTCAGCAGGATTGACAGCCGACGCTCAATTTTGCCGGCGTCAGTTCTCGAGCCCGCTGACAGCCACGGGCTCGGAAACTGGACGCCGGCAAAATTGAGCGTCCAGTTTTCGGCCTGACAGTCGCGGGCCGAATTCAAAATTTTTTTTTTAACTTTTTTTACTCTTCGGGACCTCCGACTTAATATCGCCATGATATTAAGTCGGAGGTGCCGGTGCCGGCAGAAATTAGCGCCTACCTTTGGGTCGGCGCTAATTTCTGAAAGTAAAATGTGCGGCTTGGGCGCGCGTTTTCCTCCCCTTACTGAATAAGGGGTAAGGGAAAATGCGCTCCGTCGGAGCGCACTGTACTGTATCGGCCTGACAGTTATTACATTCTCTGTAACCAGCACCAGAGGAAGCCAAGCTAACCCTGCGGATGCTCCGCTGAGAGGAGCAGCCTTCACGTAGTAAGTCGGAGGGGCAATCTGAGACCTGCGTGGTGTGAAAGTGGAGCGTGTTGTCAGGGGCCTAGGAAGCACGCTGGGCCGGGCTGGGCGGGGAGAAAGCGACTTTTTGTGCAGCCAGAACATAGGAGTGTCTTTTGGAATGCAGGGCGGCCGGCCAGGCCAGTGCTGGGCTCTATACGGAGGTGGCTCTTCTCTGAATGGATTTGTCTATAACGAACTGGAAGAGTATATGAGGAGCAGGAGTCACTGCCCCATCCCCCCCCTCTCCCCAGCATCTTGCTTGAATCCCTTCCACCTGGCACTGAAACTGATGAGATGAGAGCCTGTGGGTGGGCATTGGAGGGGGGGGGGGCAGTCACTGACCAGCTGGCTCTGCTGACATCTCTCCTTAATTAAAATTATTCAATCAGACTTCACTCAGAGCACTTTAATTCCATTTTCTTTAGTTTGCATGTGCAGTATGCACCCACCTCTTCTCTCTGGTGAAGATTTATGGGTATTGTGGATGCTGTTACCTCGCAGGAGGAGGAGAAGGGAAATCACTAACAGCTGCCGCTGGCATGGCCCACCATTGCCATGGCAACAGCAACCCCGGCTGGGAGACAGCAGCAGGGAGGGGGAGAGGTCTGCAGGGAAGGGGGTGGAGGGGGGAGAGAGAGGCAGAGAAGGGGTAGGAACGGGTGTCTGGGCTGGGAGAGAGGAGACTCCTGTCATCACATTGTGATCACCCAGTTCTTGGGGGTGACAGAGAGCCGGGAGCTCAGCCATGCCCTGCTGTCCCCGAAGGGCTTCCACTCCCCCGGCCACACTGGCTTGGAACTCATAATTTGTATTAATTATTCAGAGCTGAGTAATTAGCACTTTTATCTTTCTCATGAACCTGACCTGCTCTCTTTTCTTCCCACTCCCTCCTGCTCTCCTTCCTTCTCCTTACCCTGCTCTCACCATTCATTTTTTTTCCTTCCCTTTCTTTCTCTGTCCCCATCTCATTCCCTCCCCCTCATCTTTCTCCTTTTATCTCCCCCTGCTTCCCTTTACCCCCTCTCCTTCCCTATCTTTTCTTCTCTCCTTCCTTCTCAATCCTCTCATCCCCTTTCCTCCCTCACCCCTCTTTCCTTTTCTCCCTACCTTCTCTCTTTTTGCCACTCTCTCCTTCTTTAGCTGGCCAAAGGTTATACACTATCGGCCCAAACCAATATTTTCTCCCAGGGGTTTAGTGCTCAGGGGTTTAACTTCCTTGACTCAGATGCCGAGTCTAAATCAGGAGAAGGAAAGCATCTGCGTCTGCTGCTCTGGTCTGCACTTAACCTCTGTTTTCGGGATCAGTGGTGGCGGCAGCAGGGCCGGTGCTCCCATTAGGAAAGCTAGGCAGTTGCCTAGAGCGCCAGAGTTTTGGGAGTGGCAAAAACCAGCCGGCACAAGGCCCAGAAGGGCGCTGTGCCAGAGTCAAATACTGTCAAAGAATGGAGCTGCTGCCCCCCAGTAGGGAGGGAGTGCTGTGCTAGAGATAAGCTGGGGGTGGGTGGGTGCATGACCAAAGGTTCACCTAAGGCACCAAATGCTTGTGCACCAGCCCCGGGGTGGGGGATGGGGGCGGTGCAGGGCAGTTTCTTAGTAAACGGTGACACACAGAGTGAGGCCAGCAGGGGAGCTGATCCCCAAGGCCTTGTTGGACTACAGTAAGATTCTTGCATACGGTCCCTGCTTTCTAGGGATAACATGATTCAGGCCAGATATACGGAGCATTTTTACCCCACAGACACAAAATGGGAGAAAACCTTTAGCACCTCAGGCTCCATGTTGTGTGCGACGGGTTTTAAAATCTGGGGTTCAGAAGTCTTAGGGTCAGTTTTAAGAGACCAGGCAATAATAGGGAAAAAGCCTGTAGGTCAGGGCAGTTTGCCAGGTGAAGCTGAATGTTTGTGCAGCTCTTGGTAACGAGCAATGTCCAGGGAAATAATTCTGCAGGCAGAAATGCGCTGGGGGCACTTTTGCCCCGTTTTCAAATGTCTCTCTTTCAGGTGGAAGTCTGGCAGCGCTCTTGCCAGGATTGCCTGTTAAAATCTTTGGTCTCCCTTCCCTAGAGTTTTGGTTGACATTTCTTAGTGTGGGCTACTAGTAGCCATTTCTGTTCTCGATAGAACAAGAGGAATAAAACATTGTATCCTCTAAGCCTCCAGAATCAGAACTTTTTGTTTGTGAAAAATATTTTTTTTTTATCTCATGCTGGTCTGCAAATGTAAGAATATATCCAAGTTAATGCGTTTCACTGAGGTGTTTTGAGACAGGTTCCTTGCATCTGAAGAAAGGGCTCCCGTGATCGTCTTGGCTATTAAGATCACAGCATCATACAAATTTAGCCAAATTTGTATGGTGATCTAATAAAAGTTAGTTATTGCAGCCTTTAGCTACCTAACACCTCTTAATCTGGAACATACCAGCTTGCTTTTCTCTCTGATAGACATAAAAGAGGAGGATGGCAGATAAGGATATATCTTAAACCAATATGTATTAATAAGAGCATGGGCGAAGTTATTGACTAAGACTGTTTGTGATGTCCACTATGTTTGGTAGAAGATCAGGGCAGAGATGCTGGAGTGCCCCAGATAATAGAAGGACTAGGAAGCACACCATGAAGTTAGCAAATAGCTCATTTAAAACAAATCAAAGAAAATCTTTTTCACTCAGCGCACAGTTAAGTTCTGGAATTCATTGCCAGAGGATGTGATTACAGCAGTTAGTGTAACTGGGTTCAAAAAAGGTTTGAATATGTTCCTAGAGGAGAAGTTCATTAACTGCTATTAACCAATAAGGAATAGTAGCTTGAGATCTGTTGAATGTTTAGGTACTTGCCAGGTACTTGTGACTTGGTTTGGCCTCTGTTGGAAAAAGGATGCTGGCCTTGATGGTCACTTGGTCTGACCCAGTATGGCAATTTCTTATGTTCTTATGAAATAATAAGGGGTGCTCCCTGATACAGACTGGTGGGACGGGGGGGAAGCTTTGGCAGTGCTACCAGCGACGTTTTCTGACAGATGGTGGCTAATTTTAGCCAGTCGTGGCCCCCCCCACAACGTGCCCAGCAGGTCAAGTGAGAAGGCACAGTATTGCTGAGCTGGGTAAGAGGTATCATTACAACTTTACAATTTATTTTCATCTGAACTGGCCTTTCTATGAACCCTCAGCGTCTTGTCTTGCCTATTAAAATCCAGATGTACCCTGCCAGAAAAAAAAAAAAGGGTAGGTTTGATTGGAGAACTGAAGGTTTGAGGAGGTAGTTGTGCATTTTAAGAAGGAAAATCATATCCTAGGCTCACCTTGAACAGGCCGGTCCAGTCCCGCCGCCGCCTCACTGCATGCAAGGAGCTGGTAGCTCCGGTGTTCTTAAGAAAGGGAGACATTTTCAATGCATCCGGTGAAGAAGAACTGGAGCAGCCTGTTCATGTTGACCTGGGTTTGGTGGTGAACCTTTCACCCTCTCCGGTCAGTGCTAGGCATTTAGGGGGTTCATTATCAAAAGGTTTATCCAGCTAATTTTGGAATTTAGTGGGTTAAACCTCGCTAACTAAAAATGCCCCCTCCCCTCCCCCCCCCCCAAACTTTTCTCAGACTGACTCAGTTCCCCTGACAGATAAATTTAGATCGTTAAAATATGGGTGACTCCAAGGGCGTTCCTAGGGTGCGTTTATGCTGGTCTTCTGCACTAACCAGCTAAGTTCAGGCGATTTAAAACTAGGCAAATGCACTGCAGGCTTAAATCTAACCTGTCAAAATTATAGAAGTTTCAGCTGAAAACTTAGCTGGTTAGGTTCATCTAAAATCCAGTTAAAATTTAACTTTTTTTTTCGGTTTGTTTGTGAATGACCCCCTTGCTGTCTGGAACTGGAGCTAAAGCAACACTTGAAAAGGGTCCAAGGGCTAACTAACTGCTGGTTTCCTTTCGGTGTTGAAAAATCTGAATCAGGTGCCTGAAGCAACGGCAGGTTCAGTCAGTCAGACTGCTGGATTGACTTGACACCTGTATTTCTGGTACAGTGGCAGTCTGCCCTGACTCTGCTTCTCTGTGAGTCACAGGGAACCTTTCAAAGACAATTTTTAAAAAGCCCTATTCATCACAGCACCTACAAATGTAAAATCTGCACCAGTATTTTACAGTATAACAGAAGATGCCATCAGCTGCATCTCTTATTACACAAAAGCACAATAGGATGCAGGCTTGCCTGCCAGAATTGCTCACCTTGCCTGCGATGGCACTCTTAGGTGATAAGAGGTTCCCTGGATTGCATCTATCAACTCGTGCATTTACTTTTTGTGCGTCTTTGTTGTTTTTCGCAGCCTTTTGCTCGGTGGTGTCGCCTGCAGCCCAAGGACGCAGCCAAGGTTCCGGAGAGCGCCTGGAAACTGCTTTTTTACACGGTCTTCTGGTCCTACAGCGCCTACCTGCTCCTGTGCAAAGACTATCCCTTCTTTCATGACCCGCCTACTGCCTTTCATGGTAGGGTAAGCGCTGCCGCGTCTTCCTGTCCTCCCCCTCCCCACTCAGTTACAGATAAGGGATAAGGACTTCATATTGGACTGCGCAGTTGGTTCCATGACTATAGAGATGACTCCAGGTCATAGCACAATTTTAAATTTCCTAGGCTGGAATTTTTTTATTTCTCTTCCACTGCATCCTGGTTCTTGTAGTTCAGAGTTTTGTCAGGATATTTTTGGGAAGTTGGAAAACCAGCTGAATGACCCAAACCCCCCCAAAAACAAAATCTGTCAGGTGCAACAGCCAAAAATGTTTGGAAGCATGGCATACGTCAGTCTTGCATCCCTCACGCTGTCCTGACAGTGCGCCAGGCCTGCCACACCTGTGCTGGCTCTTTAGCAAGCAAAGGCTACTACTCGGCTCCGGTTATCAAATGCAGAAAATGTAGAGCCCAGGCAAAAGATTGTCAGGGATAGATTGCAAGAGAAACTCAGTTCATCTTGGCCTTTCCTAAGGAGCTTCCTATCCAGGGACGTTCATGGATTTTACTGGTTCTAGGAGGCAGTGCAGGGGCAAAGAAATGAAGAGAAAGCCAGAGATGAACTGGAATCTAGGACACTGCAAAAGAGAGACTGACCAGGCCTTGCTATCCTTATCTGCCCTTGGATTCTATGCCAAAGCTTCTTCCTGGGTTGGTGCTAGGGGATGGAGTTAGCAACTAGAGAGGAGCTGCCCTCTTGCGGTTGGGCAGGAAATAAGAGGATCTCACGCGCTACAATAGAAGCCTCTGATTGGCCGATGTGGTAACACTGATGTATCAGTCAAGAATCAAAACTAAAAGAGTCATAAACGCAAACCAGATAAACAATGCCCATGAAAGAAGCCAGGGACTTCCCAAAATGTTCCAGTTGAATTTTTCAATTATTTTCTTGAAAATGGAAAGTGAGCGTGCGTTAGTCTGAATTTTGCAGACATTGTCCAAGTAGGGGAATTTAAGAGCCTCTGGAGTTTACATCTTGAACTATTTGTTAACCTTGAGGCAGGATCATTTTTGTCTGCTTTTTTTTTTCTTTCTGTCAGCTGATTTTAATGCAAATATGGAGAACACTTCTCATTTGAGATATATTGCTTATCATTTAAAAAAATAATAATTTCCAACATTTTTCTCAAAGTTATGTTGTGCTAAACCAAACAGGTAGCCAAGTGGTTGTGTTTGTTTTTCAGAAAACGCTGAGCCATTTCTGGTTTTTTCCCTTTACATGTGCGGACTTGTATTTTGACTTTTCTTAAAAAAAAAAAAAAGCTCTAGGAACTACAAGTCCCTTGATGCATTGGGGTAAAACCAGGACAAACTCAACCTGTTCTTTTGTGGCATGAAGCCAGTCCATGGAGTATTTCTGTACTTTTGTGTGTTATGTTGTAGACTGGAAGAGAGGGATGCAGGTCCCTACGGACATTGCCCTGGCCTACCTGGGACAAGGCAGCTTCTACGGTCATTCCACATTTGCCACAATATACATGGACACTTGGAGAAAGGACTCGGTAGTGATGTTGGTTCATCATGTTGTAACCCTCATCTTAATCATCTTTTCTTATGCCTTCAGGTAAGTGAACCAACGCCTTGTGTGAAAAAGGTGTGCAGTCTGTGTGCATGGATACTGCACACATTAAAGACGTGCAGTCTATCTGTGCTGCATTCCTACTGCACGCATTAAACACGCACAGACTGTGTACATGGATACTGCATGCATTCAAGGGTACAGTCTGTGTGCAAAGATACTGAATGCATTAAAAGTATACAGTGCGTGCTTGGAAGTTTAATGTGTAAAAGGTTCAGTCTGTGTGCGTAGATGCTACTGCATATGCCTTAGGTGCGCTATCTGCGTCTGCCACATTCATGCTACATGTTATAAAGCTACATAGTCTGCATGCATAAAGGCTGCATGTGCCAAAGGTTTGCAGGCTGTGTGTGCTGTACCCAGCAGGAGACTCGGAGTGGAAACGCAGTGGAGAAGGATTATGAAATGCCTGCTCTTTATCTCCCCTCAGGTACCATAATATTGGCCTCCTGGTACTCTTCCTGCACGATGTGAATGACATCCAGCTAGAGTTCACCAAACTGAACGTATATTTCAAAAACAGAGGGGGACACTACCACCGGCTGAATGACATTATCTCTGATGTTGGCCTTATCATCTTTAGCGGTAGCTGGTAAGGTTCTTTAAAAAAAAAAAAGCCTACACCTCCAGCCTCTACACTAGAGAGCCCATGGTAAAAGCATCCTACTGTCTCTGCTGGTGAGCAATCAGAACCACAGGTGAGGAGAGAGAGCAGCACTTCCACTACTTGGCGATATGGAGGCTGCTCAATGGGTTTCCTGGATCACATGGTCACCACAGTGATGTAGCCAGAACTGAAACTGTGGGGAGCCCAAGGTTAACATAGGTGGGCAGTAGGCATATGGGTCTAGCCCCTATTAGTTGTACTCAGAGCAATAGATAAGTAATGCCTTAGCATGCACCCTACAATGGATTTCTAAATAGTCTACAATAACCATCAAGCATCTTGAGTGACATTTGAAAATGTTTTAATTCTATTATTTCAAGCACTTTCCAACTTTAAAAATGCCTTAGTAGTCTGAATAGAATTTGTTGTATTTATTGTAGTTTATAAATAATATCATGTAAAAAGTAAACAAAGAAGATTTAACAGACACATCGGATCCAATCATGTAATAAAACAAATAAAGTAAAGAGCCACTGCTGTTTGCCGGCATTAGTAGCATGGGATCTATTTAATTTTGAGTGCTTGCCAGATGACTGTGACTTGGATCGGCCACTGCTAGAAACAGGATACTGGGCTTGATGGACCCTTGGTCTGACACTGTATAGCATATCTTATGTTCTTATGAATCCTTATTCCAAAAAATGCAGAGAATATCATAACTACAATAAAACCACAATAATCATAAGAATCATAAGAATTTAATATTTGCAAAGGGTGCAGAGCAGAACTAGGACATGCAAAAAAATATATATTCAAATTCTAATGTCATCTCAGTGACAGCAAAACAAACTTCCTTCTCAGCCAAACACTTTGTGAAGTAACACAAACCCCTACCAAAAAAAAAAAAAAAAAAAAAGCACCTTTAACTTTGCTATGCCATACCATAACAGCAATAACTCTCACAATTCAAAAAGCTGCAACCTCATCTACAAAAAGGCAGCAAGACAAGCATTACATAATGTCCTAGAATACTAATATACCAACAATTGGGCAAACAGAACAAGCCAGATTGCTACAAAACCTTACAGAGAAACATTACACTAGTCAAAATACTGCACCTCTGTCACATGCATATCACAGATAGACCCTTCCCTAATACAGAATAAGGGACTACAAATTAGAAACTGAAACATGCAGACAAAACCGAAATGGAAAGTGAGAGAAACCAGACTCTGAACTCCAGAATGCTGAATAAAAGCAAAATATAAATATACAATAAATGCACATTCCCAAAGATGACTTATTCCAATTGCTGAAAGGCAAGTTTCTTTTTTTTTTACCTTTGCTGTCTGATCTTATTTTTATAATCAGTTGGTCCAAGTCCCCTTTTTTCCCTTGTCTGTCTTTTTTCTTTATTCCTTTTTCAAGGTCTCTTTTCTTCTTTGTTTCTTCTGTCTTCTTTCCTTCCTCCTTCATACACACACTCAGGCTCTCTCAAAACAAGCTTTCTCTCACTCAGGCTTCCACTCTCATATGCTCTCTCTCACATGTAGGTTGTCACTTACATGCTCTTACACAAATGCTACCATTCCCATAAACACAGTCTGCCACTCTCATTCTTACATACTGTCTCTCACACTTAAGCTACCATTTGCCCCACAGACACACACAGGCTTCTCACTCTTACATGCTCACAAACAGACATACAAGCTCTCACATACAGGCTCCCACTCCCATACATACGTACACACACACACACACAGGCTTTCACTCTCACGTGCAAGTTGCCTCTCTCTCTCCCATACACACACAGGCTCTCATCACTCTCACTTGCCATCTCTCACATGAAGGCTCACATTCCCTCCCACCCTCACAGACATAAAAAGTTTCTCATGTTTGCATGCTCTCCCTATCTCTCACACACACACTTCCCTAGGCAGGCTCCCATTCACATCCCCCAAGCAGGCTCCCATTCATACACGCAAACACAGGCCCAGGCAGGCTCCCATTCTAACATAAGCCCTCACACTCAGGCAGGCTCCCATTCACACACTCACACACACACCAAGGCAGGCTCCCATTCATACACACACACACAGGCAGGCTCCCATTCACAAACACACACATAACCAGGCAGGCTCCCATTCTCACACACACATCCAGGCAGGCTCCCAATCACACACACACACATAGTCAAGCTCCCATTCACAAGCACACACATAACTAGGCAGGCTCCTGTTCTCACACACACATCCAGGCAGGCTCCCATTCACACACACACACCCAGACAGGCTCCCATTCACAAACACATAAACTCCCATATACACACACATACACCCAGGCAGGTTCCCATTCACACACAGACAAGATCCCACACACCGGTATACATACACACTCACACCCAAACAGGCTCCCATTCACACACACACTCATACCCAGGAAGGCACCCATTCACACATACACACATACTCACACCCAGGCTGGCTTCCATTCACACACACACACACTCATATCCAGACAGGCTCTCATCCACACACACTCATTCACACCCAGGCAGGTTCCCATTCACACACACATACACACCCAGGCAGGCTTTCATTCACACACGTATTCACACACAGCAGGGTCCCATTCACACACACACATTCACATAGGCAGGCTCCCATTCACATACACACATTCATACAGGCAGGCACCCATTCATACACATAAACCCAGGCAGGGCACCATTCACATACACACACACCCAGGCAGGCTCCCATTCACACACAGACACATACACCCAGGCAGGCTCCCATTCACAGGTATACACACACATTGACACCCAGGCAGGCTCCCATTCATACACACATACCCAGGCAGGCACCCATTCACACACACAAACCCAGGCAGGCTCCCATCCACACACTGTTATGGTTTTGAAGGAAATTGTGAACCCCGGGCCGAGGTGAGAGATGTCTCCACCCGCAGGGAGGAGCCCAGTGAGCCTCACCGTCGGTAGGCGTAGTCTCAGCGATGTAGGACATAGCTGTAAGACAGACTTTATTAAGGAGAAAATAATAATGCATAACCTGAGGAGCGGGGAATGCAGTAAACACAGTTCTAGAGCAGAATCAACTCATTCACACACACACATATAAACCCAGGCAGGCTTCCATTCACACACACACACACACACACATAAGCCCAGGCAGGCTCCCATTCACCCACACACATAAATCCAGGCAGGCTCCCATTCACACACACACACACACACAACACACGCCCAGGCAGGCTCCCATTCACACACACACACACACGACCAGGCAGGCTCCCATTCACACACACACAGACAATCACTCGCACCCAGGCAGGCTCTGATTCACACACACATACACACCCAGGCAGGCTCTGATTCATACACACAAACCCAGGCAGGGCACCGTTCACATATACACCCAGGCTGGCTCCCATTCACACACACACACTCACACCTGGGCATGTTCCCATTCACACACTCGCACCCAGGCAGGCTCCCATTCACACACACACTCGCACACTCGCATCCAGGCAGGCTCCCATTCAGAAACACACACACTTGTACCCAGGCAGGCTCCCATTCACAAACACACACACTTGCACCAAGGCAGGCTCCCATTCACAAACACACATACTCACACCCCAGCTGGCTCCCATTCACAAACAAACACACACCCCCCCTGGCAGGCTCCCATTCACAAACATACACACTCACACCTAGACAGGCTCCCATTCACATACACACATTCATTTATTTAGTTAAAAGTAAAGATAAAACAGATTAAGACATACACACATCAGGGAAAGCTTGCAGGAACAAATAATGTTTAAGGTCTTTCTTAAAGGCTTATTTTGTCAACAGTTTGTCAGATATCAGAGGGTATTGTATTCCATAAAATAGGTCCTGCTATAGAAAAAGCACGTTCTCTGGTAGAGACCAATCTAGTAGTTTTGGGAGGAGTTTATAGAAGTTTGTTTTTTGATCTAAGATTTTTGCATGGAGTGTATATATGTAGGGATGCCGATAACCAGGTAGTGTTATTATTATAGATGAGGTTATGAATGATTGTTAGGGATTTGTATTGTATGTGCCATTTGATTGGGAGCCAATGTAACTTGTGAAGGGTTGGAGATATGTGATCATAAATGCTGTTATTGTAAAAGCTGAAGTGGGCGAATAGTGGATTGAGGAAAACCTAGAAACAGGGAATTGCAATAGTCTAAGTCAGTAAGAATTGATGATTGGACTATAATACAGAAATGAACAGGATTTAGTAAAGGTTTGATATGTTTTAGCAGTCTGATTTTGTAGAAAGAGGTTTTTTTAAGCACTTTGATGTGAGTAGTTAGGGTCTAATACGATTCCTAAATTGCGGACCTGTTTCACGATGTTATTGATGCAACTGTTGTGTTGGATAGAGGTTGGAATATTTTCAAAGTGTGGATGTCCTAGTATAAGTATTTCAGTTTTGGATAGATTTCAGCTTAGTTTATTGTGTGCTAGCCACTTTACTTACACTCAAGCAGGCTCCCATTCACACACACACACAGGCAGGCTCCCATTTACACATGCATACCCCCAGGCAGGCAGGCTCCCATTCACACACACTCCCACTCCCAGGCAGGCTCCCCATTCACAGACACTCCCACTCCCAGGCAAGCTGCCATTCACACACACTCCCACTCCCAGGCAGGCTGCCATTCACACATACACCCAGGCAGGTTCCCATCACACACACACCCAGGCAGACTTCCATTCACACACACACACACACACAGGCAGGCATCCATTCACACACATACACTCAGGCAGGCGCCATTCACACGTACACCTATTCGCCCAGGCAGGTTCCCATTCACAAACACGCACACTTGCATAGATTCTCATTTACACACACAAAACAAGGCAGGCATGCTCCCATTCCAGCCACTCACACCTAAGCAGGCTCCCATTCCACACATTCAAACTCTCACCCAGGCAGGCTCCCATTCACATACACTCACACCCATGTAGGCTCCATTCACACACACACACACATCCAGGCAGGCTCCATTCACACGTACACCTATTCACCCAGGCAGGTTCCCATTCACACACACTCAGGCAGGTATCCATTCACACACACACCCTCAGGCAGGTTCTCATTCACACACACACTCACACCCAAGCAGATGCCCATTCCACACACACACACACTTACACCTAGGCAAGCTCTCATTCACACAGTCATACTCACCCAGCCAGGCTATCATTCACACACACTCATACCCAGGCAGGCTCCCATTGGAGATACTCACACCCATGCTGGCTCCCATACACACACACACACCCACACACACACATACCGTACCCAGGCTGGCTCCCATTCAGTCACATCCAGGCAGGCTCCCCATTCACACACACACTCTCTCATACAGACACAATCCAGGCAGGTTCCCAATTACACAATCACACTCAGGCAGGCTCCTATTCACACACACACACACACACACTAAGAAAAAACACAAACACAGGCAGGCTCCCCATCGGGAGCAAAAGGGACAGTCTGTTCTGTTGTTCCTCGTGTGCCTGCCTCATGGTAGCTAGTGCTTCCTCTATGCTGATGTCACGATGAACAAGATCAGCATAGAGTACTTACTGGCTGCATATGTTTTGAATGCCACAGGCCTGGCACACTTGGAGGAGCAGGAGAATGGACTCCTTCTTGGAGAAGTTTGTTTTTTTCTTTGACCGCCAGTGGGATGGGGTCCACTGGAAAGCCTCACAGTCTTGCTACTCTGACCGGCCACCGGTGGGCTGGGGTCCCACTGGAGGCCTCCTGGGTCTGCTCCTCTTCTCAGCTGCCTTGCAAGCCTCCTGCTCTTCTTTTGCCACGCCCCTGAATGCACACGCCCTGTGTGTCTGCTGCGGCCCTGTGACAGAGCCACTCTTCTTAGCCTGCCGGGCAACACTGATTGGGTGGTTCTCCGTCTAAAGCGGGTAGGCCATGGCCCACCCTTGCCTACGTCACTGGGTCACCAATTCTAGTCCTGACTGAGAGATGCTTCCCATGCACTAGACATATATGAATCAACAACGTTTTTTCTTTGTTAATCATGATAGGTTCTGGTTTCGCCTTTACTGGTTCCCTCTGAAAGTTCTGTACGCCACCTGCTACTCTAGCCTTCAGTCTGTACCCAACATCCCTTTCTATTTCTTCTTCAACATCCTGCTGCTTGTGCTGCTGCTGATGGACATATATTGGTTCTTGGTGAGTAGCAGTTCAAGACCTGCCACAATTCATCCCATGTTTGAAGGTAGAGAAGGTAGCTAGAGAAAGGGAGGGAGAAACAAAAGCAGAAAGAAAAAAAAGAGAGCAAAAAAGTGTTCTGAAGAAAAAAGGAGAGATTTTTTTTTTCCTGCGTAGTAACTGAATAGGAGTTTGACAGATCCGGCTCCTAGTGGCAGAGCCACTAATCCTAATCCTGGCTCTGTCACTTGCTTTCTGTGTCTCCTTAGGCAATTTATTTCCTCTCCCTGTGCTTCATTGTTCTCAGCCGTAATTAGCCACCAATCTTTTTTTTAACCCAGCGCTTAGCATGTACCCACATGCCTGGCACCCTGCAGCAAGCAAAGATCTAAAGCTGTGTTATGGTACAAAGATGAACAGAAGGCACCAAGTGGGTTCCGCAGATATCTAGGCTGAATGTCTTTCAGTTGGGGCTGTGTCGTCAGCAGCTGATATCATGGGGAAAATCAAACCTCACCAGACTCCAGAGAAAAGATCTGGTCGGGGGTTCTTCAGATTTGTCAGTGCTGCAGATTTGGCGAGACACGCAGGGCTGTTTTCTTTCCACGTTCCCTGGATTGCCCATAAAGAGTGCTGTGGAGCAATGAGTAGAATAGTGAACTTAATGAACCTCTGGCCTTTTTGTCCACCTAAACTGACTGAATAACAGTTGACAAGCAGAAATAGCTTAAAGAATCTACTATCCTTCATCATTATCTTTTTTTTTTTTCCCCCCCTCTTCCTCCAGTATATCATGCTGTTTCTTGGGAAAGTGATAACTGGGCAGATGCATGAGGTGAGCGACGTCCGAGAATATGATGCTGAGGAGAGCCAGAAACCGGCTCTGCAGAGGCAGAAAGAGGAATTTTATTCCATAGACTCCTGCAAAGGGTGAGCCGCTCTCCTGGGCCCTACACACTCCCCCCCCCCCCCCCCCCCCCGAATTATTGTCATTGTTTCTTGTCTTGAGAAGCAAGGAGGTCAACTTAGACAGTTTTAGGGAAGCCCGAATGTGTGATCTCAGTTTTCTGTTTCCACACTGATGAGAAGACACATGAGCCATCATAGAAGTACTGCCATGTACAGCAGCCCAGAGTCCTAGCAAGCACAGTAGACTTGACGCATTCAGGCTTCCCTTTCCTTCTTAGTCTAGACTCGTATTTTGAAGAAAATACAGACCGTTAAACTTAACTTATGATGGGAAAATAGGAATGCCCTCAGAAGGAATTAGTGACCACCAGTCAGTGGGGTCTCTTAGATCCAATAGATGTAATGTAATATAATTGCAGTTTGGATAAAGTCTTTCTGCTGGTAAGACCAATAATCAATGCATGTTACAGTACAATATCAAAAGACACGATGCAATAAATCAGTAAATACATATAAACATAGTATAACAATAAGCAATATTAAGTTATTCAGCCTGAAATGAACATTACCACAAAATATAATCATCACTACAAGGTCAATAATTTCAGCATTCGCTTCATTGGCATTATTGATTTCACACATGCTACCAAGGTGGGGGATATGTATAGCTAAGGAGGGGCAGAGATGGTCACAGGTGGTCCCATGTCTGAGAAGAAGTGACTGATAACTGAACAGGTTCATAGTAAACTGGAACCCATCATGCTGCCTGGCCTGTAGCATAGTCACATAGAACTCAGTTGCAGGACTGGAGCTTTGATGTGGGTTTTTTTTCTTCTTCTTCTTTATCTTGTCTAATAGGCAGCGTTTGAAGAATGGCCTTGTGAAAAACAAGGAGTTATAGCCATATCGTGGCCACTGCCTATGGGCCGACCAACCTGCTGTTACCTTTTAGGATCTTGACTAATCCCAGGCAGCACGGACCCAGGAGAACTATCCCGGCACACAATGGGTGGAGATGTGGCAAGGAACTGATGGCGTTTCCTCATGTTCTCTGATGTGCAGCCTGTCCTAGCCCTATTTTGATCCTTTTTTTCCCTTGTAAGTCTACATATTGTTCAGAGGTTCTGTCCCGGCAATGTCTTAACACTCTCACAAGGGTAAGGGCTTCCTCATCATCTGCCACAGATGGTACCTTTCAGCATCCCAGCATCGCTGTGCTCTGCTATTACAAGGTACCATGTGCATCACCCCGTTCCTGAGTGCAGGGTCTGAGTTAAGGATGGTCCTGGACCTGTACAAAATAGTGGATTGCGGGGGTGGGTTAAAATGCCCTGCTAACCAATCTTTTTAGGAAAACGATGATGTAATGATCATGCCGAAAGCCAGACCCGGCGAGAGACACTGAATGAGCCAATGATGTAAGGAGACACTGGACTGAAGGCCGAACTGACTCAAATTAGTACTGTGACGCTGCGCATTCGTGCTGTAGAAATGATTTTCCTCACAACTTTTTACTCAATGAAAACATGTTTGTGGCAAGTACTTAAAGTCTGGGTATTTGTTAGAGGTGGGACCAGGAAGGAGTAAGGAGAAAGATGAGCAGAGATTGAGTAGGCTCTGTGGTGATGCAATGACGCAATGGATGAGAGCAACTGGGCAGGTGACAAGGTGCTTTTATTTGTCAATAACTACGATGTTACATTGATCTGACGTGAAATTCCTGGTTCGCTTGTTTCAAAGAAATCTTATTTAAAGGTGATCTTAAAATTACTGGATATTCAATAAGGTTTTGTGAAAGAAGGTTGCAGTTTTTGTGTGTCTGGGTTTGGGAAGCTGGGAAGGGAGGTGACTCGGGGCCTGTGTTATACACACAGATAGGCCAGTGCGATACAATGCGCTCAGCCTAGCACACAGCTTGCCGCACGGTTGGACGCGCTAGAATAACTCCCGACGCAATAATGGGATTAAAGGCGTCCAAAAACAGGCATCCAAACCAGCGCGTAGCCAATAGCGCTCATCAAATGTAAATGCCATGTAGATGAGGCTATTAGCTATTACCCCCCCTACCCCCCCCCCCCCCCCCCCCCCCCCCCCCCCCCGATGCAAAAAAAATTGCTGTGCGCCCGACATGCACATTTTAATATGCAAAACTTAATGCCAGTCCTGGAGCTGGCGTTAAGTCTTTAACCGCTCCAAGCCGCCACCAAAAAAAATAAAAAAAATACTGCTTTTCTATGGTTCCTCCTACTTAGTATCATTTCAGTACTAAGGAGGAACCACAGGAAGCAGCAAAAAAAAAAAAAAAAAAACTTGCAGCGGTCATATTAGGAAAACGGATGCTAATTTTATGAGTGTCCATTTATCTAACCCTTGGCTGTGTGTGGCTTAGGAAAACAGACCGCTATTTAATTGTCTCAGGCCCTTTGTGGGAGTGGTGATGGCCCTCGCCTTCTCCAGATCATAGCCTCCCCCCACCTCAAGCCAGAGTAGATACCAGTTAAAATACAAACTCTGCTGTACTTAACCTGTTACAGGAAATGCAAGTTTTGATAAAAAGGAAAAGAGATAGTAAGAAAGGAAAGAAAAGATGAATTTTCTGCTCACCTTTTGAAAGTGAGCTGGGATTACAGGATTACATTAACTGAGCCTAGTCAAGGCCACTGAAGTTCATCCCGGGCTCTAAAACAATTTAACGACTGCTTGGATTAGGAGAAATGCTGTTAGGGATCCTGAGAGTAAGGTGAGTCACACCTCCTATTCTTTAATCAGATTCATTGTATTTTATCAAATTCCTAAGGCTGAGGTCTGATTGGATGTGATTCTAGTACAATGTGTAAGCAAATTTCAAAGCAAAACTACTGAGGTTCATTCACTCTGTGCAGAACAATGTTCACCTGACACAGCTGGTTAGATCCCTTTAGAAAATTGTTTAGTGTATAAACCCCTAAATGAGGCGCTGTCCTGTCCATTACACATGTGTAGTATCTAGACACGCAAAACATGTTATGTGAGTACCACAGTATCCCAATCTCTGGTGAGACTTAATTACTCTTTTGGCTGCCTCTGTGCTGTGGTCCATCTACTTGACCATATAGGTATGGGCAACCTTCTCGATTCAGATTTCATTTTTTTATTAATAGCTTCCATTACTGCAGAGTGAAAGTGACTTATAAAGATTAGGCTGTGTTTTCCCTGCACAAGACTCTGAGTTCTGCCAGTCTCTGGACTTCTGCATTGGTGCAGTGTCTGCTGTGCTGTTCCTCACGGGGAAGATGAAGGATAGAGGTTAGTAGAGAGAAGGGGGGGGGGGGGGCGGAGAGAGTTGTAATAATGTGAAAATACGGGCCAAGTTTTTCTCAGCAGCCAGGTGCACAGAATAAGAGATGAGGTTTGGAATCAATAAAGTCATTGGTAGCAAGGGGTGCAGAATACGTTTAGGCATTAATGATAACGGAGGACAGCAGTTTAGTATGCTGCACAAGATATTATTTAGTAGATAGCCCTAACTATAGAATCAAGTGTCCTTACAAAGATGACAGTCATATACTTTGTGAACAACAGAATAAAAGGCATTTTGGAGGGAAAATAAGTGAAAACAAGGGTCCAGTTCCCAGGTAATACAAAATATGTGAGAAGGTAGGTAAACAGGAGAGCTTGGCAAACAGGGAACAGAAGGAAGAATTAGAGGTGTCCACCTCTTGAAACTGATTAGGCTGATGCTTGAAGTGAAAAGGTTCCTGTTCACACATGCTAGGATCAATTGGGTTGCATAAAGTCCAACCATCATCTAGTGGTGGTAGCCATGCAAAATGATTTAAAGACTAGATAAGTATATTATCACATTATACAGCAGTACTGACAAGTGGTAAATAGCAGTATGTTGGCATGACTGTGGGATCAAAGTACAGATAGTGTCCACCCAATCAAGGCACGTTATAGCAAAGATAAGAGATTTAGTGCTAGCCATCTGGTTGAGAGAAGATGGCCAGTGACCTAATTTAGCAGTGCTAAAAATGTCCTTATGGATAGTAACAAACTTGATCTACACCTGATCACAGGCAAGAGCCCTAGAAAAATTATTTCCCTACATGTCACTTGCAAAGGTAAACTTTTTCTGTTCTACCAATAATTTATGCTTGTACTGAAATTGTCTAGCTTGAGGTATAACTGACTACATATCAAACCGAGCATTAAACATATGCATGTTTAGTGGTTAGTGACAAATTGAGAGCAATCTGAGGGACCCATGCAATAAGACGTGCGCCGAAAACAGGTGCTCACATAGAGCACCCGTTTTCCTAAATTACCAATTTTTCCATAGAAGAGGACCAGACATTTGGGGGGGGGGTAAGGGCAGCCACAACCTCCCCCTCCTTCTCCCCCCACCCGCTTCTCTTTCAAAGTGGGCCTTGATTGTTTCCTAGGCAGATGTTGGCCTCCTGCCTACGAGGCTTGGGTTCAGCTCTCCTCATCTGTAACTTCCACAGCTGTAGAGTTGGCGTACCTCTTCCTTTTGGCCTCATCTAAGTCCCACATGGTGCAGCCCCCATCTCTCCAAACAAAAAAATAATGGGCTAACACTTGGAGCCCAAGCCCTGTAAGCCTGAGGCTGAGCCAGAAAATAGCTGCCAGGTTATCAGCCCTGATTGGCCCCCTGGCCTTACCTGACCAGGTTTTACAGTGTTCGGTTACTCTTGTAACCCGAAAATGTACAACAGGCTGAAAAACTGGGCTGTCCAGTTCAAAACGGGCAGTTGGTCACCCTAGTCCTAAGGCGCACACAGCCACATTCCTGTGTGCCCCAATGCAATATGTAAATGAGAAGCAGCATAAAAAAGGGCATGCTGAGGGAGAATTGTGTGTTTCTGCTGCTCAAAAGAGGTTATTGCAACAGGTGCTCAGTACAAGCATCCGTTTTGATTATGCTTGCTTTGGATATTTTGCTAAGATGCCGATTTCACATGTTGCAGTTTCAGGCCGATGCAATATCGTGTGAAGCATCCAAAATGCATGTCCAACCGAGCGCATAGTTAATAGCGCTCATCACATGTAAATTCATGTTGATGAGGCTATTAGCTATTCCCCCCACCCAATGCAAAAAAAAAAAAAAAAGTGCATCTGACGCGCACATTTTTACCCTCAAAAATTAACGCCTGCCCTGGAGCAGGCATTAATGTTTGAGAAGCCCAAATAGTTTACAGAAAAGCAGAAAGCAGAGTTGCTTACCTTAACAGGTGTTCTCCTAGGACAGCAAGATGGGTGACATCAGCAGATGGAGGTAGGCACAGAAAACCTATGTCAGAGTTTCTGGAACTTTGACTGAGCATACTGAGCATGTCCAGCATAACCTATTCCATGCGTCCAAGTGGGGAACCTCTTCAGTCTCGTAACATGGAATTACGATAAAAATTAAACAAAAAATAGTAGAAACCCAACTCTGTGGGGTGGTGGGCGGGTTTCGTGAGGACTGACATCCTGCTGTCCTAGGAGAACACCTGTTATAGGTAAGCAACTCTGCTTTTTCCTAAGACAAGCAGGATGGCAGTACTCACACTTGGGTGAATCCCTAGCTACAGAATGCTCCCCAACACAAAAGGGGACCAAGAAGCATCAACTAGTTGCCAATGGTAACAGAGAGGTAGTCAGCCTGAACCCAAACAATGGACCCTAGGCAGGGAAAGTTGGGTTCTACACTTTAAAGAGATTCCGAAGGACACACTGGAGAACCTACTGTCATGTTGGCTATCCCTGTCCAGACGGTAATGAGATGTGAATGTGTGGAGAGAACTCCACGTTGCAACCTCACAGATCTCCTCCAAGGGAACTGCTCGCAAGTGCGCTACCGACGTTGCCATGGTTCTTGTTACAGGAACCAGCCGCAGTAGGCCGCAACTGACTTCCTCCACCTACTGCTGCGGCCGCCTGCCACTTGTCAGCCCCAGGAGTCTCGCAGCCATAGGGTGCCGTGCAGATGCGCTCCACCCACGCTGGGTCCCCGCCAGGCCTCTGACCCTGCTGCTCCTTCCCAGCTGGGACACGGCTGTGCCTTGTCAGGCCCAGCATCTGACATCATTTAAAGGGGTCGCCACGGGAGGTGCCAGGGCTCCTCCCTCTTGACCCGGGTCTATTTAAGGCAAGGCCTTTCCTTCAGTCCTTGCTTTGGCTGCTTGGCTCCTGCTTGTGTTCCTGGAAGTTTCATTCCTGCGTTCTGACCCGTCTAAGCCTGACCTCTGCTTGTACCTGACCTCCGAGATATGCCTCCTGCCAAGACCTCTGCTTATACCTGACCTCTGAGATACGCCACCTGCCAAGACCTCTGCTTGTACCTGACCTTTGAGCCATGCCGCCTGCCAAGCCTTGCCAGCACCTTTCTCCAACTCGCCACCGCCTGCCAAGATCTATGCCGGCACCTGGACCCTATCACCTGAGACCTCACGAGTACCCCCTGGTACCCAAGGGCTCAACCTGAGGGGAATGTGGGCTGGTAGTGGTGAAGCGTCAATGGGGTCTCAGGCCTCTCCTAGCCTTGCCTGCCGACGGTGGAGGCCAGTGGGGCTCCTCCCCACAGGTGGTACCAATTTCCCCTCAGCCCAAGGATCCAGGATCCGTAACAGCTAGCCATGGCCATGGATCCGGCGGGGACTTCTGTGCTTCAGGCCATCCCTGGTCTTGCTCAAAAGATCCTGGAGCATCAAAAGTTCCTGGAGTCTCTGGTGACTTCCATGGAGTTGCTCAATGCCCGCTTGGATTCGGTGGTCTCCGCTAATACTGCCGCTCCACCCTCGTCGGGTTTCCCAGCTGCTGCTTTGGCTCCTCGACCGGTCATTCCCCTGCCGGCTCCGCCCCGCTATGCGGGTGATCCTCTGCAGTGCTGTGGTTTCCTCAATCAGTGTAATATGCACTTTTGTTTGCAGTTTGCGCTCTTCCCAGATGACCTTACTAAAACTACATACATCCTGTTCTTGTTGGAAGGTAAGGCCTTAGCCTGGGCATCACCCCTATGGGAGTGCTCGGATCCTCTCCTATTGAATCTCTCGGGGTTCCTGGTCCGGTTTCGAACTGTCTTCGAAAACCCCGGTTTGCAGACTCAGGCCAGCACCGAGCTCTTACATATCCACCAAGGAGGATGTTCCTCGGTAGACTATACCATTGAGTTCCAGACGCTATCCACTGAACTCTGTCTTAGGGCCATTTTCTTGGAAGGTCTGTCCACCAAGATTAAGGATGAATAGGCGGCTCGTGATCTTCCTGTGTCTCTGGACACTAATTGACCTGGCAGGCCGGATCAACTGCCGCCTTCGGGAGAAGTCCCTGGAGCTAGGCAACAGCAGACGACACTCTACCACTCCTACTCGGCCGCGTCCATCCTCTCTTGGTTCCTCTCCACAGCCTGCTGCTGTGGAATCAATGGAAGAACTCATGCAGTTGGGCCGGAGCCCATTATCACCAAAGGAACGTCAACGATGTCGACGGGCCGGCCTTTGCCTGTACTGTGGGGCACCCGGGCATCTTTTAGCCCAATGTCCTGTGCGGCTATCAATCTCCCGGGCCTAGGGTTCACGGGGGAATGACCCTAGGCCTGACAGAGCCAGTTCCCCCATTAACCTTGCCTGTGACCCTCGTCATAAGGGGTGGCAATTTCTCTACTCTTGCTCTGGTGGACACCGGGGCTGGTGGGAATTTTCTCATGCAGGAGATCGTGGACCAGCTCTTGATTCCCACACGTCCGTGTCCTGTCCCACTCATGTTATCCTCTATTCATGGGGATTCTCTTCCTGGCAAGATCACTCACACGGCCGTCCCTTTGGAATGCCACATTGAGTCCAGCCATCGGGAGTTAATCTCCTTCTACTCTATCCAGAAGGCCATTCATCCAGTTGTGTTGGGTATCCCGTGGCTCCAGCAACACAACCCTCAATTTGATTGGGTGAATTTACGGCTCCACAGTTGGGGATCCACCTGCCAACAGACATGTATAATTGCCACCTCAGCCACAGCCACCAGTGATAACGCTACGCTTCCCAAGGGAGTCCCTCCGCAATATGGTCATTACACAGACGTCTTCTCAAAAAAGGCGGCTGATACCTTGCCCCCGCACTGGGAGTTTGACTGTGCTATTAACTCAGTCCCAGACTCCACACCTCCCCGAGGCCGGGTATACTCCTTATCTCGGCCGGAGATGAAGGCCATGTCCGAATATGTCAGGGAGAACCTGCAGAAGGGATTCATCCGCTGCTCCAACTCTCCGGCTGGAGCTGCTTTCTTTTTTATAGGCAAAAAAGATGGATCCCTTTGCCCATGTATTGATTTCAGAGGCCTCAATGCCATTATAGTGAAGGACCAGTATCTGCTTCCCCTAATATCTGAACTGTTCGATCGTCTACAAGGGACTCATATCTTCTTGAAACTGGATCTCAGAGGGACATACAATCTTGTCCGGATCAGAGAAGGGGATGAATGGAAGACGACCTTTAACACCCGCAGGGGCCATTATGAATATTTGGTCATGCCCTTTGGCCTTTGTAACGCACCTGCCGTCTTCCAGAACTTAATGAACGAGGTCTTCCATGACCTTCTGTACGTCTGCGTAGTCATGTATCTGGACGACATCCTGGTTTATTCCAAAACCTTTCAGGCCCATTGTCAGGATGTGTGCCGAGTTCTGCAACGTTTACGGGAAAACCGTCTGTAGGCCAAACCAGAGAAGTGCCTCTTTGAGAAAGATTCCCTCCCATTTCTGGGATACATCGTATCCAATCACAGGTTCCGTATGGACCCAGCCAAGTTAAAATGCATACAAGACTGGCCATGACCCTCCGGACTGCGTTCCCTCCAACGATTCCTGGGGTTTGCTAATTACTACCGCAGCTTCATCAAGAACTACTCCAGATTGGCTGCTCCTCTCACGGCCCTCACAAGCAAGGGAGCCCCCATAAAAGATTGGCCAGTTGAGGCTCTGGACTCTTTTCGGGCCCTTAAAGAGGCCTTCTTGCAGTTGCCCTGTCTGCAGCACCCGGACCCCAGGCTCCCATTCTTTGTAGAGGTGGATGCCTCCTCAGAAGGCGTAGGAGCAGTACTTAGCCAAAACGATTCTGCCGGGATCCTGCACCCATGTGCTTTCTTCTCCAGGAAGTTCAACCAAGCCCAGCGAAACTACGCCATCGGTGACCAAGAACATTTGGCCATTAAGCTGACCTTCGAGGAGTGGCGCCAATGGCTGGAGGGGGCCCAACACCAGACCATAAGAATTTAGAACCTTTTCAGCAGGCCCAGCACTTCAATCCTCGCCAAGCCCGCTGGGCTTTATTTTTCACGTGCTTCAACTTCGACCTACTCTACCGCCCGGCATCCAAGAACCAACATGCAGATGCCCTCTCTCACTCCTTCTCAGCGGAGGACCATGTTGAGCTGGCTCAACACATCACTGACTATGCACGGATTATCGTCTTAGCAACCTAGACGGTCCTGCCGGGCATGACTATGGTACCACTGAGATTCCGTGACTGAGTCCTTAAGTGGGGTCACGACTCCCGCACCTCTGGCACCCTGGGCTGGCCAGAACCATGGCTCTCCTCCAACATTATTATTGGTGGCCCAACATGCGGCAGGATGTCCGCGCTTACGTGGCATCCTGTCCAACCTGTGCCCAGCAAAAAACACCGATGGGCAAACCCTGGGGCCTGCTACAACCTCTTCCAGCCCCCAGCGAGCCCTGGACACACCTAGCTACAGATTTCCTGGTGGACCTACCTGCCTCCGGAGGTAATACTGTCATCTGGGAATTTTTTTATAAAATGTCCAACTTCCCGGCACTATCTAGTCTTTCATCAGCTCCCCAGTTAGCACGTTTATTCATGCAACACATCTTTTGACTCCATGGTCTTCCCCTGCTTATCACCTCGGACTGTGGCCCCCAGTTTACAGGCAAATACTGGCAAAGCCTCTGTAAGAAATTCCACGTCACCTTGGCTTTCACCACGGCCTATCACCCGCAAGCAAACAGCCAAGTAGAACGGACCAACCGCACCTTGAAACAATTCCTGAGAACATACATCAATGCCCACCAGGACAACTGGGATGAGCTTCTCACTTGGGCCGAGTTCTCGTACAATTCTCACCCCTGTACCGTGACAGGGACCTCTCCATTTCAGATCGTCTACGGGAAACAGTCACTTCCACCCTTGCTTCTTCCTCTGTCTGTCCCTTCAACCGCCGCCCAGATGACAGCCGAGAAACTAAAGGGACTCTGGACCCATGTACAACAGATGATACAGGAAGCAGGCCGCTCAGCCAAGAAGTTTGCTGATTGCCACCAGAGATCGGCACCTCGATACAATCCAGGAGAAATAGTCTGGCTCAGCACCCGTTATATTCGTTTGAGGGTCCTGTCCATGCAGTTGGTACCTCGCTACATCGGACCATTTTCCATACACCAGCAGCTAGGGCTGGTGACCTACCATCTTCATTTGCCACCCTTGCTGAAGACCCACAGTGTCTTCCATTCCTCCTTATTAAAGTCGTTGGTGCTATCGTGGCCATCCAGGAAGGTTCTAGAAACTCTGCAACTCTCTGCCGAAAATGAGAATATTTACCAAGTTCAGGAAGTCCTTGATGTCAGAAGAAGAGGCCAGAGGTGGGAATATCTACTCTCATGGGAGGGCTTTGGACCAGAGGAAAACTCCTGGGAGCCCTCCACCCACATTCTGGATAAGAATTTGATTCATCAATTCCACAAGGATCACCCCAAGAAACCCAGACCCCCTGGGAGGAGGCCTAGAGGAGGGGGTACTGTTACGGGAACCGGCTTCAGTAGGCCGCAACCGGCTCCCTCCACCTACTGCCGTGGCTGCCTGCTGCTCGTCAGCCCTGGGAGTTTCGCGGCCGCAGGGTGCCGTGGCAGACATGCTCCACCCGCGCTGGTTCGCCGCCAGGCCTCCAATGCTGCCGCTCCTTCCTGGTCACGCGCTCCATCCACGCTGGGTCCCCGCGAGGCCTCCGACACTGCTGCTCCTTCCCGGACGGGATGCGGCTGTGCCTTGTCCGGGTCCACCCACACATCTCAGGCTCCTAGGCGCGCGCGGCATCTGACATCATTTAAACAGGTCACCACGGGAGGTGCCAGTGCTCCTCCCTTTTGACCCGGGTCTATTTAAGGCAAGGCCTTTCCTTCAGACCTTGCCTTGGCTACTTGGCTCCTGCTTGTGTTCCTGGAAGTTCCGTTCCTGCATTCTGACCTCTGCTTGTACCTGACCTCCGAGATACACCACCTGCTAAGCCTTGCCAGCACCTGTCTCCGACTCACCACCGCCTGCCAAGATCTATGCCGGCACCCGGACCCTGTCACCTGAGACCCCATGTAAGTCCAGCTGGCCACGGTACCCAAGGGCTCAACCTGAGGGGAACGTGGGCTGGTAATAGTGAAGCGTCAACAGGGTCTCAGGCCTCTCCTAGCCTCGCCTGCTGACGGAGGAGGCCTATGGGGCTCATCCCCACAGGTGGTACCAACTTCCCCTCAGCCCAAGGATCCATGATCCGTAACTGCTCTGACAGAATGAGCCTTGAAATGACCCCCAAGATGCAGTCCTGTCTGAACGTAACAGAAAGAGATGCAGTCTGCTAGCCAATTAGATAGTGTCTGTTTGGTAATCGCAACTCCCAATCTATTCCCATCAAAGGAAATGAAAAATTGGGTGGACTGTCCATGGGCTTCTGCCCACTCCAGACAGAAGGCTAAGGATCTCTTGCGATCCAAACTGTGCAGGGCTCTTTCGCCTTGGTGTGAATGGGGCCTGAGAAATAATGTTGGCAGGATGATTTACTGGTTAAGATAGAAATCCATCACCACCTTAGGCAGGAACTTAGGGTGCATACGCAAGACCACCCTATCATGACAAAACTTAGTATAAGGTGGATAAGTCATTAAGGCCTGGAGCTCACTGGCCCTGCATGCTGCAGTGACCACCACCAAAAATATGACCTTTCTGGTTAGGTACTTCAGGTCACAGGAGTGCAGCGGCTCAAAAGGAACTTTCAGCTGAGCTAACACCATGTTGAGGTCCCAAGACACAGCGGGAGGCCTTAGGGGAGACTTCAATTGAAGCAGGCCTGGCATAAAGTGTAAAACTATCGACTGTATAGAGTTGGGGGTACCATCTACACCTTGGTGGTATGTGCCAATTGCACAGAGATGAACTCTAACAAAGTTTGTTTTCAACCAGCTTCCAATAGGTAGTCAAGCAGTTTTTGCTTGGGTCAGGATAACGTATCTAGAATTTTCTGCTCACACCACACAGAAAACCTCCTCCACTTCGGTCTTTAGGACTTTGTAATGGAAGGCTTTCTAGAAGCCACCAGGACCCGAGACACATCTTCTGAAAGATCAAGCAGCTGCAGAATCAACCTCTCAACACCCAGGCTGTGAGCGACAGGGCATGAAGGTTGGGATGCCGCAGCCTAACCTGATCTTGTGTGTTGAAATCTGGAGAAGTCCCCAGACTGATCAGTTTCTAGATGGACAACTCCCAAAAGAGTGGAAACTAAGTATGTCTCAGCCAGTGAGGGGCTATGAGGATCATAGTCCCTCGGTCCTCGTGAAGCTTCAAGAGAGTCTTTGTGACTAGAGGAATCAGAGGATACACGTACAGAAGACCCCTGCTCCAATGTCAGGCAAAGGCATCTGATGTTGGTTTGCCGTCTGACCTGTACAGGGAGCAAAACTGAGCCACCTTCCTGTTTGCAGAAGGACACAAACAAGTCCAAATCTGGGCTTCCTCAGAGGCGGAAGATCCGGTTTGCTACCCTCTGGTCCAGAGCCCACTTGTGGGCTCTGGACCAGAGGGTAGCAAACCGGATGTGCTTTCCTGCTTGTTGGCATATCACATAGCAACTTGGTTGTCTGTATCAGGACAATTTTGCTGGATAGCTGATCTCTGAAAGCCCATAGTGCATACCTGATTGCCCGGAGCTCCAGGAAGTTGATCTGACACCATGCTTCCTGAGCAACCAAAAGCCTTGGGTGCGGAGCCCCTCTACATGAGCTCCCCACCCCAAGGTGGACGCATCTGTGGTTAGGACAATTTGGGTAGGGGGATTTTAGAAAAATATTCCCCGTTCCAAATTTGAGAGAGCTCGCCACCAGTACAAAGAGTCCCAGAGAGGTAGAGTGATCCGGCTGCAAGCACGGAGGCTCTGTATGGCCTGGCACCACTGCGACCTCAGGTTCCATTGGGCTCTGCGCATCTGTAAGTGTGCCAAGTGTTGCGGGGAGTGAATCCTTGGGCTGGCTGAGACTGATGGAGTTGCACTGTGGGGATCCACAGTGGGCGTCGCAGCCGGGAGGCGGCGTTGAGGAGGTGTACCAAAGAAGGCTTCACCACTGGAAACCCGAGGTCCCCCCAGGAGGAGCCTGTAGGGACCCAGGCCTCTTGGACTTAGGAGTGATCCTATGCGACCAAGGACCAGAGGAGCAGTCGAAGAGGTAGATGGTGGAAGTGGAAGAGCCCAGGAGGCAAGAAGAGACTTCACCCTCGGAAGCTCGCGGACCTCCCAGGAGGAGCCCTTGAGGACCCGAGCCACTGGGACTTAGGAGAATCCTCCGGGCAAGCGAAGAACCAGGTACCTGTAGAAGAGATGAAGACTGAAGCTGGGGCGCAGAGACAAGCCAAGGTCAGAAGTCCGAAGTGAGATGCCGAAGACAAGCCAGGAACGGAAGCTGAAGCCGGAGTCAATGGACGAAGCAGGGTCAGAAGCCAGAAGCCAAAACCAGGAACGGAAGCTGAAGCCGGAGTTGATGGACGAAGCAAGGTCAGAAGTCAGAAGCTGAAGACAACAGGAGTCCAAAGCAGCAACTAGCAACTCAGAAGAGTGAACTTCGTTGCAAGGTGAGGTCTAGCGGTGGCTGCCAGGTTTAAATAACCCGGCAGCATCTGATGTCATCATTAGGGCTGTCCTCCATTTCCCACGCTGGCCCCTTTAAATCCTGAGCCCCGGCGCACGCGCGTCTAGGGGACGGGGCCAGCGACGGAAAGTCGGCGGCGTCTCCCTCGCGGAGGGAACGCCCCGGCAGGCTGCGTTTCAGGCCTGGACGGCCAGGGAAGGGTTCCCACGGCAGGGCCTGGCCGCGAGGTGAGTGGAGGTCCCGGGGCACGGCCCGGGACTGTAACACAAAGGAAGTAACACTGACAATTGCGGCCAAGTGGCCCAACAGCCTCAACATGTGCCGATCTGAAACCTGCTGCCTCTATTGAATCACCGCCGCTATGGATGCCAAGTGTTGCGACCGCCGCTGCCCAATGTCTCCACTCCACCCACCTTACCTCTTTGGCGACTCCCTCTTTGGTTGACGGAAGTTTGGCTGCCGCGGCGTCATTTTGCCGACCTCCTCCTGCATCCCTGGACCAGCTAGACGCTGCCTTCCGCCATGTTTTCCTGAGGCCTAAGGGCGCGCATGCGGCGCAGCCCTGACTCAAGTACCAGCTGTGGCGCGAACCTCAGGGACGTCCCCCTGAGATGACGTCATCATCGCCAGATATTTAAGGTCTCTTATTTTGCTAGCTAATCGAGTTAGCAAAGGTTTCCAACCTAGCTGCCTCCAGGTATCGCTGTGGATGGGATTCGCTCTCCACTTACCTTGCTACTCTGCCTCCTCGGACTTTACCAGGGGTACCAGCTCCTCGGGGGCCTCGCTCTCTCTCTTGCTTTTCAGATCGCAGTCTGGAACCGGTACTCGCTCCTCGAGGGCCCACGTTCCCGGACCTGCTACTGAATATAACTTCTGCCAGGAAGTCACCGCTGCCTACAACACAAGTGAGTTACCATCTGTCTCTCAGAGCTTTCCCTGGAACCAGGTACTCGCTCCTCGAGGGCCTACTTCATTCCAGCTCCTGGGCTGATCCAAGAGACTATTGTGTAAGTGTTACCATCAAGGTTCTGTTCCTGAACTCTGCATACTCTGCCTGCTCACTATCTCAGTTTCTCTACAGCTCAGCCATCCTGGGATCGCTGTTCCAGTGCCTGAGGGACTACAGCCCAGCCAGGCTCTTCCAGCTCTCTACTGCCACCTCTGCTGGTTCTCTAAAACAGTTTAATAAAAGAACTAAGTGTGTGTCTGTCTCCTATCTCTGAGCCTGACCAGTGGTTCCTCTTGGGATCTTCCCCTGTGGGCGTGGTCATCTGCCACCGGCCCAAGGATCCACCCACAATTATCACAATTAATAACACTAAGCTGACAGCCCTGGACTGCGGCAGGAAGGCTTTTTCCTGAGCTGGGTCTAGCAGGGCTCCTATGAAATCCAATTGAGGTGACGGACGGAGATGAGACTGTGGGTAGTTGATGACGAACCCTAGTGACTCCAACACCTGGATGGTCAAGTGTAAGGACAATCAGCCCCTACCTGAGAAGTGCTCTTGACCAGCCAATCGTCCAAGTACAGGAAAACACACACTCCCAGTCTGTGGAGGTGCGCCCCCACCATGGCCAGACAATTTGTGAAGACTGTTGGGGCCAATGCTATCCTAAACACGCAGGAAGATCTCATTGGGAGTGTATGCATCCTTTAAATCTGGGGAGCATAGCCAGTCCCCTTTTTGCAGGAGGAGAAACAGGGTGCCCAGGGAAACCATCTTGAACTTTTCTTTTTTGAGAAATCTGTTCAAGGCCCATAGATCTAGGATGGAATCTAGGTCCGTAGGTCTGTTCTCTTTGGAATCAGAAAGTACCGGGAAGAATTCCTGCCCTCTTTGCCCTTGTGGGTCAGGCTCGACCGCTCTGGCTGTTAAAAGGCCAGACAGCTCTTAAAGTAGAACCTCCTGATGCACTACTGGCCCCCAAAATGGGCATGGAGGCAATTTGGCGGGTCACTCCATAGTTTTAAATGGTACCCTTGATGGATGATGGACAAGATTCACTGGTCCGAGGTTATACTGGGCTACCAATCTGCAAAAACCATAGCCTGACCCCGACCGGGGGGATGGGGAGTCCAGCGACTCACGTACAGCTGGCTGGCGTATGCTCCCTATGATCCAGTCAAAACCCCGACCCAGGATTTGGCTGGGGAGCCAGCTGGAGCTTGGGAGCTCTCTTGCCTGGGATGACCCTGTGAGCTCACCCTCTGCAAATAGGAGCGAGGGGCCAGAGGATAGTACTTCCTCTGGTGGTAGAAAGACTTCCTCTGACCCTGCCTCCTAGACCTCCTGCCTGAGGAGGGCGGGTCTGAAGTGCTGGCGGAGAGCGGTTGGAAGCTCTCATGGTGATCTCACAATTGGGCAATGCAACACTTTCCTCCCAAGAATGTCTATTGCTCTATTATCCTTGCCTGGGGCACCGAGGCATGGATCCGAGAGCGCTTGGCCTTCTTGAGAGTGGATTTGACCACTACTGATTGCTGTGACAGCTGATGCTTCTCGAATCTGGTATCCTGTTGGACGAGGTAAACCCCATCCACCTTCCTGTTGACGGGAAGTACTGTGAGGGTGTGCTCCCAGATCCTCAGTAGCAACTCCCTAAAGATCTCTTTAGAGGCCTCCACGAATTGGAGGATTTCCAGCATCTTATGCCTGGCATCCTCCTCCATCATTAACTGAAAAGAGATGGCCTCCGCCAATGCCCATACAAAACTGTGAAGGTCAGGTCCTCTGGAGGAGACCTCCTTCACTCATCTGGAGGAGACGGTTCTGAAGGGAGACCCTCTGAGTCCTTGGAAGAGGATTCCACAGTGTCGTACCCCCAGGGGTCATATGGGGTCTCATACTCACTGTAGTCTACAGGGAATGGGACCTGGGGTGATCGGCCTTCATCCAGAGGTATGAGAATCGGTAGCACCGTTGCCGGCCCCAACAAAGCTGGATGGGAGGCTGCAGGCCTCGGTGTGTCTGCCGACCTCGATGGAGCTTCCTCCTTGGAGGAACTGGCAACAAGCACCATATCAGTCGGGGGAGACATTGGTGCCCTGCTGGGCATTGATGGCTCCCCGGGAACCGGCACCAGCTGGGTTGGGAACACATCGATAAGCACATCAAGCCATTCCAGCAGCGGTTCCAGCAGGGCGAATGCCAGCAATGGCAAAGTCAGTGCCGCTGGTTCTATGTCCTGCAATACCCACTGCACCGCCACCTGGACCCTGTGCTCCAGCTCCTCCTCGAAAGTTGCTGATGCCAAAACCAACTGGGAGGCAGGAGGGGTGGCCAAATCTTCCTCGGATCCCCGAGGTGGATCAGCGACTGGCACCAGGACCGGTGGAGACAGCCAAGGACCTCCAGCATCATTGGAGGATGGGCACTCCTCACCGAGGGGTCACTTCCAGGGCATCACAGCATGAGCTGGCACCTTCCTGAGCCCAGCACCAATCATCGAGGATGACCTGTGCCAATACTTCCTTGGGTGCTTGGCCTGGTCTTTCCCTGGTGCCGAGGTTGATGATGATAAACCCGACTTCCTCGACTTGAAAGAGACTAATCGGGGCCGATCCCCTGCTGATGCCGATGGCTCGGTGTCTATCGGTGCGGCTCCCAGGTCCATTGGTGCAAATGCCACCGATGCCGATTTCGATGCCTCCGACTTCTGTGACCCGAAAAGCTTCTCCATCTTGTCGAGCCAAGCTCGACGTCCCTTGGGGGTCATCCGGGCGCATATGCAGCAACCCTGGATGTCGTGTATTGTCCCCACAAGCAGAGGACACACACCTCATGAGGGTCCGTGATGGGCATGGGTCCTCACACGCTGAGGGGACCGACGGAAACCGGATGAGGCCATGATGAACGAAAGAAAAGGGAAAAAAATCGAGAGATTGTGACGGCGGGCTGTCGATGCTAGTGGGCACCGGAAGCGAAATAAGACTTACTGAATCACTGAAAAACATGACTGGGCAAACTAGGGGGGAACTGAGAGGGACCTGTGTTCGAAGAATTCACACGAAAACCCTGAAAAGGACGGTGAAAAAAGTTTTCAAGGCAATTTCAAAAGAAAAGCCACAAGCACACTCTACCGCGAGGCGAAATCTCCACGGAAAATAAAGAGACCGAAGAGGGACCCCATGTGGATGCGTGGAATAGGGCAGGCTGGGCATACTCAGTACGCTCAAAGTTCCAGAAACTTTGACATAAGTTTTCCGTGCCGGGCTCCATCCGATGATGTCACCCATGTGTGAGGACTACCATCATGCTAATCCTAGGAGAAAATACTGCTTTTCTGTAGTTCCTCCGACTTAATATCGTGGCAATATTAAGTCGGAGGAACCGAAAAATGAAAAACCTTTATAAGAAAAAAAAAAAAAAAGGTGTGCCGGAAGTCAGCTTAGGAAAAGGGATGCTCAATCAAAGAGCGTCCATTTTTCTAACCCGTGGCTGTGCACAAGTTAGGAAAAGGGATGCCTGTAAAATTTGAGTGTCCGTTTTCCTAACCCGTTGACAGCCACATCTCCTTGTCGCCCGCTGCCAAGGAGGCGCTGGAGGTGCACAATTTCCCCTAGCTTCCTTTTAGCGTGGCAGCCCATTTAAATATTACATCAGGTGCCCTGGAGAGCTGCATCGGCGTGCGTTAGGAGAGCAGGCACTCAATCATGAGCGCCCGTTTTCTGCATGCCGATATTGCATCGACCTGCTTATTATTTCAGGCTCCCATTGCTATGGTGGTGATAAGAAACGTGCACTTCTTTTTGAGCCAATGAATTTATTTTTCTCCCCCACAAGCAGTGAATTCAAGAGCCGGGATAATACTAAGGAGGACAACACATCTATTGCAACACAGAGGACCATATTTTGTAATATTTCTAGACTGTGAGTTGGCTTTACTCCACCTTTGGGGATGGAGTTTAAACTCCCCGTGTTAAGAAGTGTCCATTGGGTGCCCAGTACTTTCCTGCATCAGGCGGCAATAGCCAATGTCTTCATTTACATGGGATTTGCATGCGTTGGGCACTATCAGGTCCATGTTTGTTAGGGCATGCATTTTGGACGCACTAATCTCCTTGCTGCATCGGTGCTAGATCGGGCGCAAACTCGTGCGCTAGGCTGTGCATGTTTTATCGCATCGGCCCCTTCATGTTTGTGAGTAACCAAAAACAAGTGAGGAAACAGATACCAGATAAGGAAATAGTAAGCCACAATGTATACAGCATCATGTGGTGCATATTTAACCTGACAGGGATTGATATCAGAAAGAGAGAGAGTGTAGGAGGGGAACAGGTGATAGGTGAACAAAATCCATCATAAACGAATGAGGTCCTGGGTAACATGCTGTTAATGACTCTGGAACCATGTGTAAGTAACCTTCCCGATACCCTTATCTTGGCAGGAGATAGTGTGGGAACTTCCTCCATCTCTGGGGGAAGTCTTTAATTGGGATCTTTCTAGAGAAGTGGAAATAATTAGTGCCCATTGTGCTAGAGTGGTGTGGATTTAGCCCAACCAATAGTACATACTCTGACAACAGCTCCTGTAATGAAACTTAGTAAAAGAAAGCACACGCAATAATGAAACAGAAGCATGAAAAAGCAAACTAAGAAATGTGGAATCTAATAAACAATAAAAGGAACTCAAAATGAAATATTCCTTCTTATATAGAATGGGATAAAACTTATCACTTACTAGGGCCTTGTTAACTATCCAGCAGAACAGTGTTGGATTTAGCAGTTTGTCGCCCCTAGGCACTAGTGGTGTCATCCTCCCCCGGATAAGGGACAACAGAGCAGAAGGTGGACGGTGCAGCCTTCTTTGCTCTGCTCCATGCTCACCCCATGTCTGAATGATAGGGAGGGAGCAGCGTAGCTTTTTTTCTTTACTCCCTGCACTTGGATGGGTTGGGGGAGGGAGCAGCTGTAGGCCAGGCTTTTCCGAACTCTTTCCCTCCCAACGTCAACCTTGCCCTCCTGTTTCCTTTGAGTGAGATTCAACACAACTGAGAGGCAGCAAAATCTTCAGCTGGCCTGCTGCCTCCCACATTTTTTGCCATCCTAGGCACAGGCCTCATGTGCCTACTGACAAATCCAGGCATGCAGCCAAAGTAAATAAAACGTGAAGGTTATCATCCAACAAGAAATGTTTAGAGTACAGGCACCAGTACAGTGTACCAGCCAGTAATGTCTGAAAACAGAAACCTACACACACACATATTAACCACACGGTTTCAACTGAGTGATATGTTTCCAACACTGTTGGTTGTCCAGCATTTGGATCTTGTATGGGCTTAGGTCTAAAGCAACAATTACCAAGTATTCTCCCGACCTGGCCACATAGACAGACATGATATAGTGGGGAAGAGCGGACATGGCTTTAGCAAAGGGAGACCTTTCCTTACAAATATTTTACATCAGGGGTTCCCAACCTTTTTGGGAGTGTGAACCCCTTTTCAAGTTCAAACATTTTCGCAGACTCCCCGCATGCTTCTTTTTCATTTTTACCTGCAGTTATGTACCGTACATAGAAACGTTATTAACGTAATAACAAAGAAATAATTATATGCACACCAGGCATTCATAATATATAAATAATGCTTACTGGTATAAACGGAATACATATAATTCCAAGGCGCAGCACTAAATATGAAAGAACGTACTCATATTCAGTAACTTATGTAGTAACTAAAGGTACCCACAGAGCTGAATCTGGAGCAACTAAGGGGAATGGACTGGTGGAGGAGTATAGAAAGAGAGTGATTGGCAGGGTGGGAGAGAGAGAGACAGACTGGCAGAAACAGACTAGTGGAAGGAGAGAGAGACTGGTGGGGCTGGATGGTGGAGAGAGAGAGACAGACTGGCAGAAACAGACTAGTGGAAGGAGAGAGAGACTGGTGGGGCTGGATGGTGGAGAGAGAGAGACAGACTGGTGGGGACGGACTGGTGGAGACAGAGACAGAACTAGTGGGGCTGGACTGGTGGAGAGAGAGAGACTGGCGGAGACGGACTAGTGGAGGGAGAGAGAGAGACAGACTGGTGGGGCTGGACGGTGGAGAGAGACAGACTGGTAGGGCTGGACTGGTGGAAACAGAGATAGAACAACCAGCGGGGCTGGACTGGTGGAGAGAGAGAGAGACAGACAGACTGGTGGGGCTGGATGGTGGAGAGAGAGAGACACATTGGCGGGGCTGGATGGTGGAGAGAGAGAGACACATTGGCGGGGCTGGATGGTGAAGAGAGAGACGCATTGGCGGAGCTGGATGGTGGAGAGAGAGAGACACATTGGCGGGGCTGGATGGTGGAGAGAGAGAGACAGACTGGCGGGGCTGGATGGTGGAGAGAGAGAGACGCATTGGTGGGGCTGGATGGTGGAGAGAGAGAGACGCATTGGTGGAGCTGGATGGTGGAGAGACAGAGACGCATTGGTGGAGCTGGATGGTGGAGAGAGAGAGACGCATTGGCGGGGCTGGATGATGGAGACAGAATGGCGGGGCTGGATGGTGGAGAGAGAGACAGAATGGCGGGGCTGGATGGTGGAGAGAGAGAGAAAACTAGCAGGGCTGGACTGGTGGAGAGGGAGAGAGACAGACTGGCGGAGCTGGACTGGTGGAGAGGGAGAGAGACAGACTGGCAGGGCTGGACTGATGGAGACAGATTGGCGGGGCTGAATGGTGGAGAGAGAGAGACGGATTGGCGGGGCTGAATGGTGGAGAGAGAGACAGACCGGCGGGGCTGGACTGGTGGAGAGAGAGAGAGACAGACTGGCGGGGCTGGACTGGTGGAGAGAGAGAGAGACAGACTGGCGGGGCTGGACTGGTGGAGAGAGAGAGAGACAGATTGGCGGGGCTGGACTGGTGGAGAGAGAGAGAGACAGATTGGCGGGGCTGGACTGGTGGAGAGACAGAGAGAAAAGTAGCAGGGCTGGACTGGTAGAGAGAGAGACAAATTGGCAGGGCTGGACTAGTGGAGAGAGAGAGACAGATTGGCAGGGCTGGACTGGTGGAGAGAGAGAGACAGATTGGCGGGGCTGGACTGGTGGAGAGAGAGAGAGACAGATTGGCGGGGCTGGACTGGTGGAGAGACAGAGAGAAAACTAGCAGGGCTGGACTGGTAGAGAGAGAGACAAATTGGCAGGGCTGGACTAGTGGAGAGAGAGAGACAGATTGGCGGGGCTGAATGGTGGAGAGAGAGAGAGACAGACTGGCAGGGCTAGATGATGAAGAGAGAGAGAGAGCAACTGGCAGGGTTGGACTGGTGGAGGGTGAAATGGAGAGTGGTGGGGCTGGACTGGTGGAGCGAGAGAGGAGGACTGGTTGGGATGGACTGGTGGAGGGAGAGAGGACTGGTGGGGATGGACTGGTGGAGGGAGAGAGGAGGGCGTGGGGATGGACTGGTGGAGGGAGAGAGGAGGACTGGTTGGGATGGACTGGTGGAGGAAGAGGGGAGGACTGGTTGGGATGGACTGGTGGCGGGAGAGGGGAGGACTGGTTGGGATGGACTGGTGGAGGGAGAGAGGAGGACTGGTGGCGGGAGAGAGGAGGACTGGTTGGGATGGACTGGTGACGGGAGAGGGGAGGACTGGTTGGGATGGATTGGTGGAGGGACAGAGGAGGACTGGTTGGGATGGACTGGTGGAGGAAGAGGGGAGGACTGGTTGGGATGGACTGTGGATCAAAGACAGAGAATGAGAGACTGATTGAGAAGGGAAAATTAGGGATGTTTGAAGCAGTCCCACATCATTAAAAGGAAGATCTGGAGTGAGGTTTTGTGCATATTTTCCCCTCCCATCCCCACCCCCCAACATGGTGTTTTTTAAAAATTATTATTTTTAAAGAAAATCACCTGTGTCAGGGAAATTACCCTGTTAGTTTGATCTTGACAGGGTTCCAATAGCTCTCTCCACATCTGCCTCTTATCAAGTCCATATCTGCAGAGACAGGATACCCTGGCTCATAAAGTAAGAGGCACTACTACAAACATTTTGCACCATGATTGCAAGCTGCTGGGCATGCATGTTAGTGGCATCTCTAGACAGAAGAAACTAACTTAAAAAAAAAATCCCTGGCCAGTTTCAACCACTAAGTAAAATTTACTACTCAAATTATTCAAGAGCATCAATCAAACATTCTATATAGGAGTGAGACAAATCCCAATATAAAACCTACATCTCACATTCTACAGTACCCTGCAGTCACAGAAACTCCCCAAACAAAGGATATTCCCCCTTACCACTCACTACAAAAAAAAAATATTCAAATCCTCTTGTCACTTCAGTAACAGCAACACAGACTCCCTCGTATAATACAAAACCCTGCAAAAAATGTACTCAGAATCTATAGGAAATCTGCCCTACCCTAACTACCAGACTCAAAGCAGCAACCACCTTACCTATGAAAAGGCAACACTGCAACTATTACAAATGGCCCTAAAACACCAATACACCTCCAATAAGGAAAACAGAACAAGTCAGGCTGCTATAGATCCCTATATAGAAACTACATGCTAGCATAATACCTCACCAAATTCATGCAGAGAATGCACAGCCCCTTGCCAAACAAAGAATACAGAGACCAAAAGTATAAATACAAACGTGCACACAAACTCTGAACTGGATACCGCAAGATACCAGATTCTGTGGGCATTGCAATAATGGAAAAACAGAAAGATCGCTGTTCCTCATAAGACATTCAAATAATACAATCAAGAATATAAAATATCAATAACAGTAAAACCCTACTAATAAAAAGAATATTTCAAAACAACAGACATCCATTAATTTAAAACTCATATAAATAATTTTTAAATTTCCCAAACAACAGAATATTTCAAAACATCAGACACATCAAACAACAGCCAATAATTAAAACTAATAAGGATTTAACATTTCCCCATTCTCCATACCTGGGAACTCTTGATTTCCAGTCACCCTGAGATTGCTGTGGATTAGCAGGGCTGGGAAGGAAGGTTCACAAACTTTCTCCTCTCTTTCATTCACACACACATACATTCCCTCTCTCTCACTAATGCTCACACAAACACGCTCCCTCTCATACTCACATGCTCTCACACATACACATGCTTTCTCTCTCTCTCGTACACATGTGCTCTGTTTCTTATACACAAATGCTCTCACACACATGCTCTCTCATTCACATGCTCCCTCTCTCATAACCACACATACACTCCCCTCTCTCACACAAGCATGCTCCCTCACAAACACTCCCTCTAACATATGCTTCCTCTCTTTTTTTTTTTTTTTTTTTTTTTGAATAGGCAATTTTATTGTTGTCCACACTAAAAGCCATACAATTAATATAGAAACAAACAAAGACAAAGAACAACAAGCATTTTGCAGGCTTCCTCTCTTATACACACATGCTTTCTCATTCACATGCTCCCTTTTCATACACATACACACATGCTCATATCCACACATACTACTCCCTCTCTCACACACAAATGCTCCTGCTCTCACACACAAATGCTCCCTCTTTCTCAAGCACACATGATCTCTCATTCACACACCCATGCACACACACATATACAAGTTTCTCTCTCTCATTCAGATAAGCTCTCTCTCACACACATGTGCTCATACACCCCTCTCTCTTACCCGACCTCCTCTCCTTGTTTTTTCCTGGAGTTTGCAAAAGCAGAGAGGGTCTCGGACCCTGCTCCTTTCTCAGGCCGTTGGCGGCCCTGCGGCCTTCTTTACTTTTCACCTACCAACGAGATTGGGAGCACCTATAGCTCAGCAGCCTTCTTCAGCTGCTGGCGAGATGGGTGCGCCGGCAGCCCCAGAAGCCTCCTTCACTCTTCAGCTGCTGGCGAGATGGGTGCGCCGGCAGCCCCAGAAGCCTCCTTCACTCTTCAGCTGCTGGTGAGATGGGGTGCGCTGGCAGCCCCAGAAGCCTCCTTCACTCTTCAGCCGCTGGTGAGATGGGGGTGCGCTGGCAGCCTCTCAGGCCTCCTCTTTCGCAGCCGCCACGGGATGGAGTCTGGCAGTGGCCTGCTGGGTCTCTTCCTTAATGCAGGCTTTTTTTTCTTCTTCCACAGCTTGTAGACCCACTATTAGGGTCTGGCGGACCCCTAGGTGCCCACAGGCCATAAGTTGGGAATCACTGTTTTTGAAAATAAATAAACATGTTGGTTGATACAGTGTAGGGGTTCTCAACCCCAGTTCCCAGGACACACCTAAACAATCAGATTTTCAGGATATCCATAATGAGTATGCATGAGATAGATTTGCATACAACAGAATCAGTGGATTTTCAGAAGGCATTTGACAAAGTCCCCCATGAGAGAATCCTCAGGAAATTAAAAAGTCATGGATAGGCAGCAGTGGCTATCGTGGACTGGTATTTGGTTAAAAGACAGGAAACAGAAAAAACTAAAGGGTGAGTTTTTCCAAACGAAGAAGGGTCTCTAGTAGAGTGCCATGGTGATCTGTACTAGGACCTGGCTATTTAACATAGTTTTAAATGATCTGGAAAAGGGAACAAGTAAAATGATCAAATCTGCTGCAGACACAAAATTATCCGAGGTTGTTAAAACATCAATGAATTACAAAGAACTGCAGAAGGACCTTGTGAAACTAGGAGACTGAGCCATCTGAATGACAGATGAAATTTAATGAGGCCAAGTGCAAAGTGATGCACATAGAGAAAAATAATCTCAACCTCAGGTACACGATGCTGGATTCTGTATTGGAGTCACAACCCAGGAAATGGACCTTGGGAGTCCCTGTAAATAATACATTGAACTTCTCAGCTCAGTGTGCAGCAGCAGTCAAAAAAGTAAACAGTATGTCAGGAATGATCCAAAAAGGAATGGACAAAAAACCAGAAAATATTATATTGCGTCTATAAAGATCGATGGTACGACTGCACCTTGAGTATTATGTGCAGTTCTCAAAAAAGATATAGTGGAACTAGAAACGGTACAGAGAAGGGCAACAAAAAATGATAAAGGGGATGGAACGTGTCCCCTATGAAGAGAGGCTGTACAAGTTCAGCTTGGAAAAGAGAACGACTGAGAGGAGGGGACATGATGTTGGGTGGAACATGTAAAGAACTGTTATTTACCCTAACTACCAGCAAATTTAAAATAAACTATAGAAAGCGCACAATCAAGCTGTAGAATCTGTTGCTAGAGGATATGGTCAAGGCAACCAGCATAGTGGGCTTTAAAAAAGAGGTTTGGACAAATTCCTGGAGGAAAAGTCCATAAAACATTAATTAGCCAGATAGATTTAGAAAAGCCATTGCTATCTCCCAGGCCAATTCAGTAAAGTCCGCGGGAGAGCGGACGAAAGCCCGCTCTCCCGGCGCGCACACCAGCCCTTTGCCAGTGTGCGCGATTCTGTATTTAAATTAGGTGACGCAGTAAAAACGGGGAAAAGGAGGCGCTAGGGACACTAGCGCGTCCCTAGCGCCTCCTTTTTAACAGGAGCGGCGGCTGTCAGCGGGTTTGACAGCCGACACTCAATTTTGCCAGCGTCGGTTCTCGAGCCCGCTGACAGCCACGAGCTCGGAAACCGGACGCCGGCAAAATTGAGCATCCGGTTTTCGGCCTGACAACTGCGGGCCGAATTCAAATTTATTTTTTTTTTAACTTTTCGGGACCTCCAACTTAATATCGCTATGATATTAAGTCGGAGGGTGCACAGAAAAGCAGTTTTTACTGCTTTTCTGTGCACTTTCCCAGCGCTGGAAGAAATTAGCGCCGACCCAAAGGTCGGCGCTAATTTCTGAAAGTAAAATGTGCGGCTTGACTGCACATTTTACTTTCTGTATCCCACGCGCATACCTAATAGGGCCCTCAACATGCATTTGCATGTTGAGGGCCCTATTAGGTGCCGCGGGTTGGACGCGTGTTTTCCTCCCCTTACCAAATAAGAGGTAAGGGAAAACGCGCGTCCAATAGCAGGCTAACAGTGCGCTCCGTCGGAGCGCACTGTACTGTATTGGCCTGTCTGGAAGTAAGTAACAGGAAATAAATCTACTTTTTGGGATCTGCTAGGTACTTGTAACTTGGATTGGCTACTCTCAGAGGCAGGATGCTGGACTTAATGGAGTTGGCTGTGACCCAGCATGGCGTTTATGTTCTTTTGCAGGTTCATCCTGTAAGTAATCCCTAGACTTTTCAGTGTTAGCCAACACATTAGTCTGCAAGTCTTTCAAAATGTGCATGCAGGGATTTCATCAACTCGTTTGCAAGAATTACTGTTTGAGTCTCTGGAAGAAAAGGATGCAGCAAGTTTTCCCACTGTGACCTATACCTGCCCATTAAGGCTTCATAGAGTGCAAAACCTGTGGTTTTACAGACATTAGCTCTGATATGCACGAGGACCAAAGGAAGTATCTGAAATACCTACAGTACCTGAATGTAATCTGCATTGAAAAATTGTAAAAAAAATAAACAAAAATCCCAGGGGTTTTTTTCCCCGTCAGACTGAATGTAGGGCTGAGATGAGTCTTAATTGCTTGATTCATCCTTTCTACTTGCCCTACTGCCTGTGGATGATAAGGAATTGGAGTTTTTCTATACCCCCCAAAAAAAATCAAACACTTCCTTGTTTAGCTGAGAAATGAAAGCGGGACCATTATCAAAATCAATGGTTTTAGGGATGTCCCAGCATGTAAACAATTACACGCTGAGGTAGATCTTCAAAAAATACACGCACGCGAACAAAGTACACCAGATTTTATAAGATACGCGCGTAGCCGCGCAGCCTGCCTCCGTTCCCTCTGCGTCCCCCCACCTTCCCCTCCCTTCCCCTATCTACCACACCCCCCAGCCCTACCTAAATCCCTCCCCTACCTTTGTTGGGCAAGTTACGCCTGCTTGAAGCAGGCGTAACTTGCGCGCACCGCCCCAGCATCCCCCGGCACAGGCCGCAGTGCCGGGGGACTCGGGACCGCCCTCCCGGCCCGCCCCCTACCGTCGCCATGCCCCCCGGACCCGCCCCAGACCGCCCCCTGCCCCCGGACCCGCCCCCTCCCGCCCCTTTTAGGAAGCCCCGGGACTTACGCGCGTCCTGGGACTTTGCATGCGCAGGTGGCCTATGCAAAATAGGCGTGCTGGCGCGTGAGTGCCCTGTGTGCGTAAATCCAGGAGGATTTTCGCGTGCAGGGGTTTTAAAATCTACCCCACTGTGTCCTTGCAGCCTGATCTATCAGAGGGCAATGTGAGAAGGAAATCAAGCCTAGTTTTCCTTGCTATTAAAGGAAGAGGGCCCGCAGGCTCTATCTGTAGTCTTTAGGTTATCTTCTGAATGAGATTACACAGGAGGAAACATGATCCTGTATATCACGTTTTGTTTCTGGCCACTGCACCAGCAGGTTAAGGACTGAAAGCATTTCATCTGTTTTAAGGAATCCCATGGGACCTGTACCATCAATCCCCATGTATCCAGTTCTTACCTTGAGCTCTGGGGAGAGCTAAAACAAAGCCTTCCTCCTTTTTCACAAACAAAATGACTTTTTATACAGTAAGTTTGTGCTGTCGATATGTGTTGACAGTGGTGTCTTGCACCAGCTCCCTTAAATTAGAAAGCTCACGGTCCTTCTACTGCAGGCACTGTAAAATAGTCGTGTGGCACCACAACATTATAATTTATGGAGGTCACTCCCTATCAGAAGTGGATTGCAGGAAAATATTAGCCCAGGGAAGTTTTGAATAAAAAAAGAGCCCACAGGGTATCTGTCTGCCTTGTAAATTGCAACTGAAGCCGGTGGCGCGAGGTAGCAGCCCGCTGAAGAGAGGGGCCCGGAGCGGCAAAAAAAAACCCCCGACCAGCCGGTCTCTGACTCGCAGCAAAGGTGAGGAGGAAAACGAATCTAAACCCGGCGGTGCCTGGTGCAGGTTCCCTGCAGCATGCTTCAACAGTTCCCAAGCACATGCCAAACTGACCCTTCAGAGGTACATCATGTGAGCTGAAGCCTGGCAGAAATGCACCAAAAAGTCTCCAACTTAAAGTGCACATTTTGCCTAACTGACCTGTAGTAGAGCATACGCCAGACCAGGGTTGAACAAGCAGAGCTGCAGGCCCCCAATCAACCCCTCAACCAATTACCAAGTAATGAGACATCCGTACCGCCAGCCGGTGCCAGACAAACACACACAGCGGCCAAGGCAGCCCAGCGCACAGGTTTTATATGCGGCTGGGCGTGCGTTTTGGACGTGCCAGACCAGCACCCGATACAATAAGGAGATCAGGGCGTCCAAACAAAATGTGTAGCCGATAGCGCCCATCACATGTAAATTCCAGGTAGATGAGGCTGTTAGCCCCAATGCAGCCGGGGGCCAAAAAACATACTTTTTAACACGGCAAATTTAACTCCAGCCCCGCAGGTGGAGTAAAGTCAATTCGTGAGTCAAGGGCTCATGAGAAATAAAAAAAAAGCACCGTTCTCTGTGTTACGATGAATGGGTCCTCCTACTTGGTGTCGTTGTGACACTTTAATTTACTGCTTGTGGTGGAGAAAAAATGTTTAATGGCTTGATTAAAAAAAAAAAAATGTTCTTACGGCTGCACAATTTAGACTCCTATAGCAAAGGGCGCTTAAGAACAGACGCTTCGGCAACCTCAGCAAAATTAAAAAAAAAAAAAAAATCAGCCTGAAGAAGCAGGATAAAAATGGAGGCTCGTATCGAGCGCCCACTGCAATTGTAGGCGCCCGATGCAATGGAGCGCTGCGGACGCACGATTCTCCCCTAGCGAAACCCTTTTTTACACAGCCCCTCATTTACATACTGCGTCGGGCGCCTAATTCTATGTGGCTACGAGAATGAAGTCTGGAATGTATACAGGAAGGGTCAGAATGTCAATATAAATCCTGCACCTCCAGTTCTGTAACGCACTGCGCATCCACGGAAATTCCCCCAGCAACGGAGCTCGGATGTTTCCCTTACGGCTCATCATACAAAAAAAAAAAAGTTTTCAAATTCTGTGTCACCCCCATATAATAGCAGCACGAACACCTTCCACTGCCAGTCAAGCTGTTGCAATATCGGCTCGCATAAAATGGACGCTCATAATTGGGCTCCCACTCTCCTAACTCGCGCCCAGCCACCTCTACCGGCGCGAGATGCATTTTTTTAAATGAGGGGGTTGAGCTAAAAAGGATGTGCTAGGGATAAATTGTGCATCCCTAGCACGTCCATGCATTGGACGCCCAGAAGTGGCTGTGCGCTGGTTAGGAAAACAGACAATTAACGGGATGATACTAAGTAGGAGGAACCACAGAAAAGCAGTATTTTGGGCTTTTTTGTGGCTTTGTTGGGGGGGGATGGTGTGGTTAGACGGCTCGGAGTATATAAGATTTAACACAGTGATTTTTGGCATTGGGGGTAATAGCTAATAGCCTCATCTACATGCATTTACATGTGATGAGCGCTATTAGCTACGTGCTGGTTTAGACACACGTTTTGGGCGTGCTAATCCCCTTATTGTATCGGGTGCTAGCCTAGCATGTCCAACACGCGTCCAAGAGTTCGTTAGCCTGTGTGCTAGGCTCAGCGCACGATATAGAATCGGCCTGATTGTGAACTATCAAAACCATGGGAAAAAGACACTCAAAATATAAACAGCAAACCTATCATAATGTAACAGTAGTAATACCAAGGACTCAAACAACAAGAACCCTACCTGTGAAAAAGCAGCATTGTAAATATTACACTGGATCCCAGAACACCAATACACTACCTGCTGAGGAAACGAAACAAACCCGACTGCTATAGATCCCTACATGACATTACCCGCTAGCAGAATCTCTCACCTTGGTCACATGCGCAGAGCAGAGACAGACCCTCACACATACAGAATAAAGGATCACAAATTAGAACCAACAATATGCAGACAAAAACTGAAATGGAAATCCCAAGAAGTCAGACTCTTTCTACAGTGTAACAATGGAAAAACAGAATCCCCATTCCTCATAAAACAAACAATAAAATCAAGAAACATAAGCATCAATTATAATAGCAGAATCATACTAAGAAAAGAATAAATATTTCAGAACTACTGACAAATAGAATAACATCTATTAATTAATTATATACTTTTTTTTTTTTAAATTTCCTAAGCACCAATAAAATATTTCTAAATAGACACATTAAATAATGTTGTGCTGGTGGTGGACTCTTGGCCCAAGGTGGGGTTGATGCTACCCGCAGGGCAAGCCCCACGGGTCCCCACCGTCGGGAGGCGGAGCTGACTAGGAGACGGAGGCCAACTGGAGCTTCGCCAATACCAGCCCTCGTTCCCCGCAGGTTGAGCCCTTGGGTGCCGGGGCCGGCTGGTCTTAGATGGGCCTCGTGTGACGACTCCCAGTAGATGAGAAGCTAGGGTTCACCAGGGACCAGCAGAGGTGTCAGAGGACCGGGGTCAGTATGGACGAGGCAGGGATCCAGAGACCTGGATGCCGACAGGAACAGGGCAAGACAGGAGGTGCCCAGGTAGCGAGAGGCAGAAGCCTGAATGGCCAAGTCCAGGGAGATACCGCAGACGAGGTCACGGCAAGCTGGTGTCAGGGCAAGTGGCTGAGCAAGCAAAGTACCAGGATACAGAGCAAGGGTCAAGCCAGAGAATCAGTCCAAAGCGTAGTCCGACGAAGCAGAGGTCAAAGCCAGATCAGTTCAAACGTAGCCAAACGAAGCAGGGTCAAAGCCAGAGGATCAGTCCAAGCGTAGTCCAACGAAGCAGGGGTCAAAGCCAGTGGATCAGTCCAAAGGAACAAGGAAGGGACCATGGAACAATCAGGAACAGGAACCAGGCACGGAGTCAGGATCAGGAACGATGGGCAACGAGCACACGAACAACGTGGAGACCTTTTGCCAAGGCAGGGAACTAGTGGCTGGGCCCTGCCTTATATACTAAGGCCCAGTGATGACATCATCCGGGGCCACGGGCTATTTTCCCGCTGTGGCCCCTTTAAGAAAACGAGAATTGCACACACGCGCCTAAGCCGGGGCCTGGAGGAGGCTGGATGGCGGCATCTCCCCGCGGCCCACGTGGGGAGACCAGACGGGCGCAAGGAGGTATTGCGGAGGAGTTGGAAGGGAAGAGGAGACTGCAGGTGCTTGAGGGCAGAGGCGGCTGCCCACCGCCGTGAGCGAAGGTTATCCGATTTTAGGAGCTGGGTTACCGGGGTGAGTAGGCTCGGATGCGGGCCTACTGCGGACGGGACACTTAACAAATAACACCCAATAATTAAAACTAATAAGGATAAAAAAAAAGTCCCTGCTGGCTATATCTGGGAATACTTGATTTCCAGTCACCCTGAGATTTTAGAGGATTAGGGGGCTAGGAAGGGCACACAATCTTTATCCTCTCTCACACACACACTTGCATGTCCATTCTGTCTCACAAATTCACTCGCATACACACACATACATGCTCTCATACACACCCAAAACCTCTCTCTCTCACAGACATACACACTCTCATACACAGGCTCTAAGACCCTCTCTCTCCCCCCATCCCTCCACCACACAAACATAAACTCTTACTCCGCCAGATTCCCTCATACACACACACGCTCTCACTGGCTCCTTCATATACACACAAACATGCACTCTCACTTGCTCCGTTACCCCCCCCCCCCCCCCAAACCTACAAATGCTCTCACTTGCTCCCTCATACACATACACACACACACATGCACTCACTCTCCCTGACTGTTGCGACCATCGGTCTTCAACGGCTTCGCCCCGCCTACCTCTCACTACTTGTGGCTCCTCCCGCTCACCTCGGACTACTGGCTGCTGCGGCGTCTGTTTGCTGTCCTCTCCGGCGTCCCTGGACCAGCTTTGGTGCTGCCTCCCGCCATGCTCCTCCAAGGTACCTTAGAGCGCGCACGCCGCCCTCATCTTTATTTCCACGTTGACACGAACCTCAGGGGCGTCCCCCTGATATGACGTCACGCTGCCTGGATATTTAAGCCTACAATATTTGCTAGCTCATCGAGTTAGCAACGGTAATTCTACGGATGGGATTCGCTCTCCGTACCGAAGCTGCTCTGCCACTCCAGCTCTATCTGTAACTCTTACACCTTTCGGGGTTGCTATCAGGGTACCCGCTCCTCGGGGGCCTCTTCTGCTTCTTTCAGGTGCTATCAGGAAACCGGTACTCGCTCCTCAAGGGCCCATGTTCCCTGAGTCGCTGCCTTCATCTTCAAACCTTTCTACTTGGAGGACTTCACTAACAGTTTCTATCTGTGAGTACAACTACCATCTATTCCAAGGTAGTGCTTCACTGGAACCAGGTACTCGCTCCTCGAGGGCCTGCCCTCTGCTCCAGTGCCAGACCTCTCATCTAGTGGAATCTCTGTTACTGCTACGTGAGTACAATACAACTGAGTCTCTCTGCTCTAAGGGATCAGGTACTCGCTCCTCGAGGGCCTGCTCTCCCTGTCTTGGAGCTTCTCCTAATTCTACCTGGGACTCTGAATGCTTCTCATTGTGTACTCATAACTCTCAGTCTCTTTCCACTACAGCACAACCTAGCAGAAGATTCGCTGTTCCAGCGTCCTGTGGGAAACCTGCCCAGCCGGGCTCAATATCCACTACTCACTACTGCCACCTCTGGTGGTTTCCAAAACTGTTTAATAAAAGATTCAAATCTGTGTTTGTGTGTCCAGAGTCTAGCCTGACACTGTGGTCCCTCACGGGACTGCCCCCCATGGGTGTGGTCAGCTGCCACAGTGTCCAAGGATCCACCCAAACATCAATAACCATAACACTGACTCCCGCACATACACATTCTCTCTGACTCCCTCACCACACACACACACATATATATATATATATATATATATATACACACACACACACATACATGTACATACACTCACTCTTACTGGCTCCCTCACACATACACACATTAGTTCCTTCACACACACACACACACACACACACACACATGCACTCACTCTCACTGGCTCCCTCACACACACACACACACACACATATATATATATATACCCACACACATACATATATATATATATATATATATATATACACACACACTCTCACTGGCTCCCTCGCACATACACACACACACTGGTTCCTTCACACATACTCACACACACATATGCACTCACTCTCCCGGACTCCCTCACACACACTCACTGGCTCCCTCACACACACATATATATATATATACACATATTCACACTCGCATACATATACATACACTCACTCTCACTGGCTCCCTCGCACATACACACACACACTGGTTCCTTCACACATACTCACACACACATATGCACTCACTCTCTCGGACTCCCTCACACACACACACACACACATATATATATATATATACACATATTCACACTCGCATACATATACATACACTCACTCTCACTGGCTCCCTCCAACATATACACACACATACACTGGTTCCTTCACACATACACACTCACTCTCACTGGCTCCCTCACACACAAACATACACACACATACGCACACATATACTCACTGGCTCCCTCACAAATACACACACATGCACTTACTCACTAGCTCCCTCACATGCATGCCTTCAGTGGGTGGCAAGACAGCAGCAGGAGGTCTGCGGGCTGCCTCCTACTGGCAGGGGCAGGACTGGGGAGGGGAAGCATTAGAAGAGTTTCCTGTTGCCACGGTGATGAGGGGAGGGATGAGCAGTCCCAGGGAGCATCAAACAATGCTGGAGCGGGGGAGGGGAGAAAAAAAGAAATACAGGCACATGGAGTCATGGCTGGAGCTATAGAGAAAAAAGTGAGCCAAGAGCCTTGAGGAAGGCTCCTACTCTGCTAGAAGAGCTGCTGCGGGGCCTGGTGCTGGTTGCAGTGGCTCCGTAGGCATGGGCAGAGTGGGTGCTAGGTTCTTTGCTGCCCTGTGCAAACAATGACTGTGCTGCCTCCCCCCCCCCCCTCCCCCGCCCATTCATTCATTCTCCGTCCTGGGCCCACCCAAAAAAAAAAGCTCAGCTCCCTTCAGTGATACAAACTTTAAAAACTGACACCATTCCCCCTCCCCTCCCCCACCCCCGAACCCATGGCTGGTGCAAGGGTATTAGGTGCTCCAGGCGAACCTTATAGCCTTGCACAACGCGCCTCCCCCGTCCCGCCTCATTCCACACACACAGTTAAGAGTTATGCATTTATATTTTACATGAAAAATATCAAAGTACAGTATCCTGAGGGAAAGAAATATCACTTACATTATATTTACATGCACTGCTGGGATGCCAACCAGAAACCCTGCAAAAAAAAACAAAAAACACTTGGAACCCATATGGTATTAGGGCTATTGTGATGTGTGTTGGGTGTGGGCTTGACCCTCTGAAAGCTCGATTACACTTCCTATTAGGAAAATACCTCACACCTTAGACCCTCTCCAAATACAGAATAGAGCAACTATATAGTAGAAATGCAAATGCACACACAAAAATTAAACTGGAAACCGCAAGAAGCCAGACAGAGACTCTATGCAGTGCAACAATGAAAAATAGAACCATCACCATTCCTCAAACATCAAACAATAAAATCAACAAATAAAATAAATACATAATCATAATACTAAAAACATACTAATAATATTATTTCAAAAAAAGCTGATGAATAAAAGATCAAATAATTAAAAACTCATATACAATTTTTTTTTTAAATGTCCCAAACACTAATAAAATATTTCAAAACAGCAGATATGGCAAATAACACCTGAAAAATAAAACTAATAAGGTTTTTAAAAATCCCCTCTCGCCATACTGGGAACTTTTGATTTCCAGTCATCCTGGGATTGTTGTGGAGTAGTAAGAGTGGGATGCACAAACTTTCTCCTCTCTTTCTTATATTTATATACACATACACAAACTCATACACACATACGCTCCCTCTCAGACAAACCCATAGGCGTCTCCAGCTCTTCTTTGGTTGCGATCTACCAGCAGCCCCAGGCCCTCCTCTTCGTTTCAGCTGCTGGCAAGTTGGAATCCACCTGCAGCCCATTCTCTTTCTCTCTCATAAACACACAACGCAGACAAGCTCCCATTCACACCTATACACCACAGGCAATCTCCCATTCACATCTACCCAAATCCCATTCTTACACATACACACACACACACACACACTTACACACCCCAGGCAGCCTCCATTCACACACATACACCCATCCCAGGCAGCCTCCCATTCATACACACACACACACACACTCATCCCAGGCAGTCTCTCATTCATACACACACACACATACACCCATCCCAGGCAGCCTCCATTCACACACACAATCACCCATCCCAGGCAGCCTCCCATTCATACACATACACACACACACTCATCCCAGGCAGCCTCTCATTCATACACACACATACATACACCCATCCCAGGCAGCCTCCCATTCATACACACACATACTCATCTCAGGCAGCCTCTCATTCATATACACACACACCCATCCCAGGTAGCTTCCCATTCACACACACACCCATCCCAGGCAGGCTCCCATTCACTCACTCTCACACACACACACACACACACCCCCACCCATCCCAGGCAGCCTCCCATTCACACACACACCCATCCCAGGCAGCCTCCCATTCACACACACACACACACACACCCATCCCAGGCAGCCTCCCATTCACACACACACACACACACACCCATCCCAGGCAGGCTTCCATTCACATACACACACATACCCATCCCAGGCAGGCTCCCATTCACACACACACACACCCCAGGCAGACTCCCATTCACACACACACCCATCCCAGGCAGGCGCCCATTCACACACACACACACACCCATCCCAGGCAGGCTGCCATTCACACACACACACACCCATCCCAGGCAGGCTCCGATTCACACACACACACACACCCATCCCAGGCAGGCTGCCATTCACACACACACACACCCATCCCAGGCAGGCTCCGATTCACACACCCATCCCAGGCAGGCTGCCATTCACACACACACCCATCCCAGGCAGGCTCCCATTCATACACACACACACACACCCATCCCAGGCAGGCGCCCATTCACACACACACACACACACCCATCCCAGGCAGGCTCCGATTCACAGACCCATCCCAGGCAGGCTGCCATTCACACACACACCCATCCCAGACAGGCTCCCATTCATACACACACACACACCCATCCCAGGCAGGCTCCCATTCACACACACACACCCCCATCCCAGGCAGGCTCCCATTCACACACATACACCCATCCCAGGCAGGCTCCCATTCACGCACGCTCGCACCCACACACACACACATACCCATCCCAGGCAGGCTCCCATTCACACAAACACCCATCACAGGCAGCCCCCCCATTCACACACACATACACACACACACACACACATTCTGCTGCTGCCAGCCTGTTCCTTCTTTGCGGAAAAAAGCCATTCTGCAGCTCCTCTTCCTGTGCTGGCACCATGGTAATTCAACACTTCTGGTGCTAGCCCTTCCTTTATTTTCATCTTGCGAGAATATAGGAAGTTCTAGCAGCGTGCGTGTTCAATACCGCGAGGCCAGCATCAGAGGAGGAACTGCCAGAAGGGCTTCCTCTGCTGTGGCCTCCTTCTTCCACCGCTGGTAGGATTGGGTCCACTGGTAGCAGCACAGGCCTCTCTCCCTGTTCCCGACACCGTCCCACTGGGTGTGCCGCCCTGTGCAATTGCAGTTTGCACACCCAGTGGTGCTGGGCTTGGGCCACTGCAATCAGCACCAATCACGTGATTAGCCTAAACAGCCCACTGCGGCATGCCCGAAGCCCCGATTCGCTAATTCCCCCCCCCCCCCCCCCCCCGGTCTCTATGAAAAATGGACACAAATTTGACATTAGAAATGGCAACGTACAGAAACCAGTACAGCCTCCCAGGACACACTCTGTTTGACCTTGAGGTTGCTATAGTCCTACAAAAAACATTCAAACAGATACTCCAGCCTGAAACTGTTGAATTACAACTCATCAAGAAATGTTCCCATTGCCTAGGTCCAAATAGGGTCTATTTATGCCCTGAGAAGGGCGGATGTTGCCATGGGTGGCCTTTGCCCTCTTGATGAGAAAAGATGGCATGGAAAGAATATGCTCCTAGGTTTGAATAGGGACAATGACTTCATGACCCACTACAGATGGGAATGGATTTACCTATAATTAAATTATCTTGCCATCGGTTTCTCTCATCCACTATAGTTGTCAATTAGCTTAACTTTACTGATATTGTCAGTCCTCTTCCATACTCTGCTCTGCATTCCCCAGCGTCCTCTCCCTGCCTTTCAATCCATCCACATGCATATTTACCCATCTTCAGAAAGGCACTTCTTGCATCTGATGAAATGGATCATGTCCTTGAAAATTCATGCTTCAATAATCAGTTAAGTCTAGAAGGTGCCACCAGCCTCTTTGTGATTGTTGCTTCTTGAGGAGTTGTTCTCATCTCAACCAGTTTTGGCTGGAATTGAGACTCCTTCCCTACTGGGGAAGCAATTATCAGGAATCTCAGGGATCAATCAGAGAGGCAATTCAGCACCATGTGTGAAGCATCAGGGATTAGTCACGCCTCCACTAAAGCCAACAGTCATCCAACCTTCATTCCCACCCCCCAAGAGTCCTTGTAAACTCAGCAAGCTTCCAGTAGACAGTCCTCCCAAAAGGGGCCAGCAGCTTCCATTTTAACTGTAAACATGCCTCCTGTGTCTGCCAAACAGGGCTGGCTAGCCATAGTGCTGGTAGCAGTGGTCAGTGGCTCTCTCATAAAGCAGCAGGAAAGCCTTTTCCTGAGGATGCTGGGCTTGTCCTCTCGACCTAATCCTGTGTCCCCAGCTCCTGTGCCATCAGTGCTGTGGAAGATCTACAAACAGGTGGCAAGCCTACCCCCAGAGAAAAGAAGAATGGATTTGTGCCATGTGGAGGAGTTTCAGGTCCCTGGGAATATTATCCGCCTTTTCCCTGATCAAGGTACAGTGATTCCTAGGCCAGCTGGGTAGCTTTGTGGACTGTGGCTGGAATTCTGTCTGAGGGATTTCAGGGTGTAATTGTGGTTCATGCCCCATCAGAAGCATCTGAAGGGCGCAGGGTAGAAAGAAGTAAAGCCAGAAATTGTGGAGGGTCTATTGTTACAGAAAGAGAGGCAGGGCAGAGACTGATTGGCCTCCAAAGTCTTTATCTGTTGTGATGTGCTATTTAATATTTGTGAGGCCAAGAAAAGATTTTTCTTAAAAGCTGTAAATGTGGAATTGTGAAGGATCTTGGGTTCTTGTGGATCCCTTTTTCTTTCCTGAGTGATACAGCTATGCCACAAGTAAAAAGGTAAAATCTCCAGGCTTGTCTGCGGTCTCGTTTGGATCCAAGCAATGCCAACTTTTTTTTTTTTTTAAGAATTGTATTACATAGCTCTCTTGTGCACAAACTATAAAAGGTAACTATCTGGTTATGCCCCTTACCCCCCAGAGCATATAAGTAGAGAAGTCTGCTCTCTATTCTTATTTTTTGAAGAGAAAGATTTAAAAAATATTATTTTTTAATTTGTATTCTTTGACTTTGCCAAGCTAGATCTTATGAGATCTTTTTCAGCAGTTACAGCAGTATTGTTTAAGACTGCAGACCTTTGTAGTAGCCATGCCTCATGGGGCTGCCCAGGAGTTTTTAATTTCCTACAAAACTTGTGTTGTCATTTCACTTACATTATCAACATAAGGCTATGTAACCTGCGCCTCTAGTAGACTCTGTTCGCCAGTCACGCTTCCAGTTCTGGATGTTTTGGATTCTGGCTCCTCTCATGTTGCTTCTGGAGCGGGTTTTAGTTTAGTTTTTAAGTTTGAATCTGTGCTCGAATGGCCACTTCAAGATATACGATTAAATAAAGAGGTCAGGGAGGGGGATTATACAAACCATGGGCCTGATTCGTCAAGGTCTCTTCCCATAGGGAGAAAAGCTTTAGTGAATCAAGCCCTATTGCTCGGTGTATGCGGGCGAGAAAAGGCAGGATCTGATTCTTTTGCGATGAATGGCGACACTAGAATCGATGCACCTAATAGGTAAAACTGCTCCTTTTTGCTTCCAGGGCGTGCGGTCGATCACCCGGAGCTAAGGAGCCCGCTTTGCCTGGACAAACGCCTGTACTTCAACCTATCTGCGATCGGGGCCGAGGAGCAGGTGACGTTCGCCCAGCTCGAGGTCCGGTTCAGCCACAACTCCTACCACGGCCGGGTCTTTGAGCTGCGTCTGTACCGGGCCCTGCGCGTGAGCCTGCGCGGGGTGCCGGCGAGCCCGGAGAGCCGGCAGCTGCTGGTGGAGCGCTCCTTCCGCCTCCTGCACCGCTCGCTCACCTTTGACCTGCTGGAGGCCGTGCGGGAATGGCGGAGCCCCGGCAGGAACCTGGGGCTGATCCTGGAGATCGCCGCCGCGGACCCTGCGCCCTTGCAGCTGCCGTCGGACCGCTGCCTGGCCCTGCGCTCCTTCCTCTATGCCTCGCTGCTGACGGTCTCCCTACAGCCGGGCCAGTGCCGGGCTCCCCGACGCCGGAGGGATGTCGCCCCTTTGCTGGTCACCCCCAGCAGCATCTGCCGGCGACGGCGACTCTACATCGACTTTCGAGACGTGGGCTGGCAAAACTGGATCATTGCCCCCCAGGGATACCTGGCCAACTACTGCCAGGGGGAATGCCCATACCCGCTGGCAGAGATGCTGAATGGCACCAACCACGCTATCCTGCAGACGCTGGTGCACTCACTGGAGCCCAACAAGACCCCCCAGCCCTGCTGTGTCCCCATCCGCCTGTCTCCTATCTCCATGCTCTACTATGACAACAGTGACAATGTGGTGTTGCGCCATTATGAAGACATGGTAGTGGACGAATGTGGTTGCAGGTAAGAAGATGTAAGGGCGCAATCTGCCCCGCTGTGTGCCTGGACTTGTCCTTCAGAGACCCTGTGCATGCAGTGCGGGGTTAAAACCAGGCCTGGATCCGCCTGTCCCCACTGATATGGAGCTAAGTGGTCACTCTGGAGTATGTGTCTCCTGATAAACCCATTCCTGGAATTCTTTATTCTGAAGAAGTTTAAAAGATGTACTTGCAAAGCTGAATAAATAGTTTTTAATTTCTTTTAAAGTGTTTTGGATCTTGCACTTTTTCTAACCCTCCCCCTCCTTTTCAAGACTACAATATGATTTGAAGCTGTTTTTACTGATTTGAGTTCATGGCTCTCTGCTTATATTCTCCCTGGGGGTCTTGTGGATGGATCTCTCCTGGCATTCATCAAAGAAGCTTAGTGCTCATACTGAGAATTTCTCAGTGAGCTAGATTTTCACAGTACATGCCAGCAGGAAGCATTTCCAGAGTTCAGTATCTCTTTCCTGAGTATGAGACTTTAAACCACTTCCACTATACGGTAAGTGATCACCCTGGAAATAGCATCTGTAGTCCAGAGTAGCATCTAAACATTCTGACAGAATCAGCAAACAGGCTCCTGCTGCCTTTGTGCAACCCACAGCATACGAACAGTTGTTTGTACCAGTCGAGAAGAAACAAAATTCCTATTGAAATTAAGATTTCTTCCCATTGTATGTTTTGTTACATTTGCTTTTTTTAGGTCTTGTTTGCCACAGCTAGTTTGATGCTTTCTTGGGAAAGGGAATCTAATGCTGTATGTGTAATGCAAGTGGTCAAATGTTCCTCTAATGAATGGAAACAAGAAATGCAGAGATCAATATTAAAAAAAAAAAAAAAAAAAGCCCAGCTTCTAAATTTAGGATCCAAAACTAGGTACCTATTTTCAGCCAAACCTAGGAGCCTAATTTTTTCCCCAGATTTTAGGCTCCTTACTTTTGAAAATTTAGGGTTGCTGAGTGCCTAAATTTAGACTCCAATTCATTAGGGTCCTAAAAGTGAGTGGCTACAGGGGTGCAGTTAGAGGAGGGAAGCAGATTGGCCTGACCTCTACTGAGCTGAAAATTCACATAAATTTAGGGCTCTAAAACTGAGGGTCCCAAACTTAAGCCTACTATTCATTTACCTAGATAAATACATTTAGGCTCCTAAGTTAGGTGTCTAGTGCTGAAAATTTGTGCTAAGCTCTGAACGTTGTTCCCTGCCCTAACTGCACTTCTGTAGCCATCTGCTATTAGGAGCCTAATGAATTGGAGTCTAAATTTAGGCACTCAACCTTACTAAATTTTCAAAAGTTAGAAGCCTAAACTCTGAAAATTGACCCCATACTAACTAGTTCAATAATGTTAGATAAAAACAAATGAGCTACTCCACCAACTTTTAAAGACTCCTCTACCCTTCATGTACAGGCAATGATTTGCTATATTAAGACCTGATGGCTAAGGGATACTGCCTGTCCCCTCTAGGTTACTGGATCAGAAAAGTGGTGGCCGGAAGTGATTATGTGGACTTCTCCTTGATAGTTTATGAAATGAATTGGTGGTCCCAGCCCTGTACCTATAGCATAGGTGTCCACACATCTCTTTTGGGGCCCTTCCAAATGACATGATATTGCACTTGATCTTCTATGCCATGTGAAATTGTGTGAGACCCTGGCCAGAGGGCTGGATTTGGGCACAAGCCAGACAAGCACGAGCCTTGGGTACCAAATTCTGAAAGCACCTAAAAACTTGGACATTCTCCCACTTATCTGCTGCTCTCTGATTTCCAGGGAGGGAATTCTCCATCCCAGCCTTCTGCCTTATGGGAGATGTAATCTTAAATCTGGCCCTAAGCAAAAGTGGTTACTTTTAGGGGTCCACAGAGTGCAAGGGGAGCTATGTAGTGGACTTTTTCCAGAATACTTATCTGATAGCTATAGGGTGAGTTATTGCTGCTTGCATTATGTTTACCTTTAGCACAATCCATGAAGAGTAGAGTTTTGGTTTTCAGGAGTTGCCATGTTCTTGCAATATCTATCATCTTTAAAGTGGCTAATCTGTTGTCCAGTACTTGGCAGTGTCCTGCTAGACTGCTGCGTGCTGGAAGCAATGGCTCCTGCAAGAAGGTTGGAAGGCAAAGTGTTCAGACTGGGTTGACCCTTGTGCCTTTAGGTCAAAGACCAGGCAGATCCCTCTTCCTATCACAGGGTCTGTAAATTCAAGCCTGAGATTAGTCTGTCTTGGATTATTTACAGTAGTAGGGTTTGTGTGTTAGATGTCAGTGGAGCCAGCAGGTTAACTAGTCCCTGTTAACTGACCATACCACTGTACTAGGAAAAATCCTCTTTGTCTGACCTGAAACTTTGATGTTAAGAATGAGAGAAAATAGTAAAAAGTTATTCTTGTTTAGATATTTTAATACCTAATACTCATATTGTAATGTTAGAATAACGTGTACATTTTACCAGTGTTAAGCCATGGCCTTTTTTCCTAGGGCCAATAATTAAAAAAAAAAAAAAAAGTGTGAAAATTTCCCTGCCCTCCACCCCATAGATCTGATATAGCTACTGCGAATCTTGAGCAATGTTATTTCTCCTCCTTTTGAGGAACTTGCACTAGTTTCTATTTGTTCAGAATTATAGAACCAACTGTCTTCATGTTTTTTTTTTGTTAATGTACAGATTAAAAAAATATTTTTTTTGGGGGGGGGGGGGAATTGCTGATGTGATAAATCCTGTTTAAATCTTGAGAATTCTTCAGTATGGACAAGTCCTATGCATTAGAAGTAGATCCCTGGCTCAGCTTATGATGGAGTTGTACATGAGCAGTGTTTTTGAAAAGAGGAAAGGAAAGACACAGATTATGAAGGATCTGTGCCACTGCAGACTGGATCGGCTTTGACTGGTATCTGATGCTTTTGGTTTTTTTTTGGGAGGGAGAGACTGATAGGCCTTCCACTAATACAGCATAGTTACCTGAAGAGCTGTAGTGTAAGCTTTGCTGCTGTCTTACTGGAGAAGATTCTTAGGAATGTTTATAAAGGACAGATTGATGCCTTCCAGCTGCTGCTGCTTAACACTTCTCTGCTCTTGTTTTTATGGTCCTTCATAACAGCCAGCTCCTGCAGACGCTTTGCTAAATGTCTAGAGGTGTTGTAATAGAGCTGGGAAGGAAATTTACAATCTGGATAGGAAGATATAGGGACAAACTTAGCTAAAGCCCTACAGCCCTTGCCTACACTGAACCAGGGAAGTAGGCCTGAACAGGCTTACCAAAGGTAGGTCTCTAGCAATATTAAAGGGGCTCTTCATTTCTCTCTGCCTAATAACCATGTCATTTGCTAGCAGGTGACCACTCCTGTTTGCCTCTAGCTGTTACCTTGTGCCCTATACTGTAAGCCTAGCTTGTGATAAGCTGCATGAACAGATTGTCATGTCACATAGACATGGGGGTGTGGATGGGGAACATGAGCCCTTCTCCACTCACAGCAGGGGCCAAGCTCCAGCGGCAACTAGTTTGACCAATCAGAAAGCCCTCCCTTTAGCTTACCCAATCAAAAACTACCAACAGCCACCACCGCTGGTGTTCTATTGCACAATATCAGCCTTGGACTTGTGCCCAAAAATCACTAAAAAAAAATGAGACCTTTGGGCAAAACAGTCTTTTAACTCCTCCGAACCCTAGCAGCAGCCACCATACGAGTGGAGGTCGCAGCTGCAGGCCAGAGCGGCATACCTGGAAGATTTCACCTGCAACCAAGCTGCATGGTTCCAGCTGAGGTTAGGTCAGAGAGATCCTTTGTAATGATACAATCAGGGTCCCCAGGCACCCCATACTTCTGTAGCAGTTGCAGAAACTGTTTGTTTAAGCTGTTGCCACATAATTTACAACCTACCCCACCCTCAACAACCCTGATGCTCCACCACCTCCTAATTAAATCATCTGAAGAAAGATACAGGCTGCCTGCCTCCTCTCAGCTCTCTCTGCTTCAGCCCCTCCCCTCACAAGCAGTAAACAGGAGGGGAAGGGGCTGAAGCTGGAGCAGAGGAGAAAAGCACATTACTTCCTAATCCAGCCTCCTCTTGTGCTGAAGGGAACAGGAGAGGAGGGGCGAGGCTGCAGGGGATAGAGAAAGCAGTCTGAATATTTGATCCTGCAGTGATCTCTACTGTATCTCAAAGTTATCTTTGCTTTAAGTAAATTCTGGCTGAACCACTAAAATTCTTCTAAAGGGAAGGCTTTATCCAAAGGTTGTTGCACCTGCATATGTAGGCAACCATACACCAGCTACAACGATTTGGATGTGTTCTGAAGTATGCAATTGCTTGTCCCACAGCTGGCCCAGACAGCATTATTTATTAAAACTTGATTACACTCTTCTCATCAAACACATCAAAGCATGTTACAAAATAAAATACATGTTAAAAAGACATTACACAACAGTATATATTGACTGTTCCCCCACTCAAACTACCTTACCAGCCTCCCACGCTAGGGATGTGCATTTGTTTAAAAACAAGTCTGGTTCATTCCATTCAGATATTTTGCCTGTTACAGAAAAAATAAAATAAAAACGAGTCTCCCTATCTGCTGAATTTCAGTTCATAGAAACCTTGATGACTGTTACTATGTGTCCACTGTATACAAACACATCTTTGTAATTAATAGTGTGACAAATTAATAATAGAGAGGGTATTTTCATATACTTTCAGGTCGATACAGTAAGGCCGCGGTAGAAACAGTGCGGCAGTGTCAGGCGCACCCTTCCTCCCCGCACGCACAGTTCTCTTCACTAAGTCCCCGATACTCTCTTCTAATTGCATGCAAATGCATGCCGTGGCTGTGAAGCGATAGGGAAGGGTTATGCCCGCGCAACCCATTTTACTGTATAGGCGCTTAATACAGCACCTATACAGTAACCTGGGTGCGCTGGTACCTGTCATTTCAAATGTCATTTCAAATGACATTTGGAATGACAGGCACCGGGAGGAGGGAAGCGGCGAAGCGACTTACTACTTGCTGTGTCTCTCCTCCTCCCGGAGCAGGGCGCGAAAGCAGCCTTGCTCCGGGAGGAGGCGGGACACAGCGGCGAAGCAAAAAAAAAAACCAAAGGCGCGTGTTCGATCGGGCAGGTAGGCGGCAGCAGCGGCGGCAGAGAAGAAAAAAAAACCCAAAAGCAATTTTTTTTTTTCAAAAAGCGACAATTTTGGTTTTTTCCAAAAGCGACTTACTTTTGGGATCTGTCAAGATCCCAAAAGTAAGTCGCAAAAGTAACTTACTTTTCTGAAGCCATCAGGAACAAGATCGTAGCTCCTCCCGATGAAGACGAAGATGGCCGCCTGCACGGGAAAGCGTGCAATTGGCCGCTGAAGACGTGACGTCACGACGTTTGGCGTCACGGGATGTGACGTCACGTCTTCAGCGGCCAATTGCACGCTTTCCCCCGTGCAGGCGGCCATCTTCGTCTTCGTCGGGGGGAGCTACGATCCTGCTGATGGCTTCAGATCCCGGGGGGCGGGTGGGCGCGTGTCCGGCTCCCGCCGCTGCCTGGATGGGTGGGCGCGTGTCCGGCTGGATGAATGCCCGTGCGATTTTGGCGCTCATGGCATGAGCGCCAAAATCGCACGGGCATTCATTCCGGCGGGGGCCATGCATTCATCCAGGCAGAGGGAACCGTGGGCCGTTTTCGCCACCGGTTCCCTCTGCCTGGATGAATGGCCGTGCGATTTTGGCGCTCATGGCATGAGCGCCAAAATCGCACGGCCATTCATTCCGGCGGGGGCCGTGCATTCATCCAGGCAGAGGGAACCGTGGGCCGTTTTCGCCACCGGTTCCCTCTGCCTGGATGAATGGCCGTGCGATTTTGGCGCTCATGGCATGAGCACCAAAATCGCACAGGCATCAATTCCGCTGCTGCCCCCGGATCCCGGATGCCGCTTTTTTTGCTTCTTTGCTGCCCCCCCGCTGCCGCTTACCCGCGAAATCGGGAGGAAGGGAGAAGGGACTACCGTAGCAGGCCCGAGCCTTGCTACTTTTTCGGGGGTTTTTTTTTTTTTGCTTCGGGAGGAGGGGACCGGACGGGGCTGCAGGAGACCGGACTGGGGCTACACCGGACGGCTGGACCGGGGACCAGGGCAGGTAAGCAATTTTTTACACTACACTACACTAACACCTACTAGGGGGAGGCGGTAAACTAGCACGTTAAGGCCGCGGCAGAACAGCGGGTTACTGAGGAGATAATATCAGCGCCCGTTACAGTATCGGAGGGGAATAGCTAATTCCTTCATTATACAGCTTTTTCGTTCATTTACATGCTGGGTGTGGAAAGGGTTATGTGTTTATTTTAGGAAGCGCTAAGGACGCGTGAAACTGGAGACTGTATTGCTGGACCACCTTACTCGTCTGTATTGTGCGCTTCCAGCACGTTACAGACGGGGAATCTTTAACTGAACATTACTGTATCGACCTGTTTGAAAGACAATAAGGAGTTAAGAAAATATAAAGAACAGTTGCACTATCTGAATTCAAATACAAAAGTGACATTTGTGACATAATTACTTTAAGTGCTTGACTTTTGTACTTTGTAAATTTAAAAACAGGAATGTTTATTTTTTGTATTTATATGTTGCCTTTCAGCCACTTCAAAGCAGATTTAATTCAGGTACTATAGGTATTTCCCTCTCCCCAGAGGGCTCACAATCTAAGGGCTTGATTCATCAAGGCATTTTCCCAGACACAGAATGGGAGAAAACCCTTAGTGAATTTAGCCCTAAGGGGCTGATGCAAAAAAAAGTGCGCTGAGTGTTTAGCGCCCGCTTTCCTAACGCACCCCCAGTCACCTCTCCTGGGGGCATGATACAATATTTAAATTCGGGCTCGCGCTGTCAAGGAGGCACTGGGGAGATTGCGCACCCCTAGCACCTCCTTGACAGCGTGCGGCAAGAGAAGGTCCGCTGTCGGTTTTCCTAACCGGCACACATCCACAGGTTAGGAAAACGGACCCTGATAAACTCAGTGTCCATTTTCTGAACCTGACTGCCTGCACCCATGTCTGACCTGCCCCTAACTCCCTCCCCCCTGAGCTGTTCTGAAAGGGGATTGGGCCTTTCCACTGACAAATGTCAGTGAAAAAGGACCAATGGCCAATAAGTGAAGGAGTGACTAAATTAATATTAAGTGCCTGACTCTTTAATATTGATTTATTCACTCGTTCTGATCTGCCCTCGGTTCCCTCAGGGGGAGGGAGCCGAGGCAAGTCAGATATGGGTCACTGTCAAGGAGGGAGATTTTTTTTTTTTCCTAACTCTCTTGTTCCTCAGACTTAATATTGCCACAATATTAAGTCAGAGGAGGGAAGAGGAATATGACGTCGGAGGAAGTACAGAAGAGCAGTCTTTTCTGTACAATTTTTTGGGGTGCTCAGAAATAAACACCTGGCCGAGCAGGTGTTAAACGTCTGAGTGCAAAAATGTATGTATTAGATGCACTCTTTTTTTTATCTGGAGTGAATAACTAATAGCACTCATCACATACAAATGCATGTGAATGAGGCTATTAATTTCCCAGTGTTGTGGAGGCGCTAATCTCCTTACTGCATAAGGGGATTTGGTTGCCCCTCCACAACCCGTGTCCAACTGTGTGTTAAACAGTGCACTCAGCTCCTCATTGTGTACCTGAGACAATGGAGGATGAAGTGATTTACCCAAGGTCACAAAGATTAGGAGTGGGGTTTGAATCTTGTTTGCCCTAGCTTGCAGCCTGCTGATCTAACCACTACCCTAGTCTCCACTACAAAGCTAACTATATAGATTTTTGCTTCGATCATAGGCAAAAAAAAAAAAGTTGATAAGACACTTGCAAAATGTTAAAGATAATCCTACTGGCTGTCATAGACCTTTGCTCAAGATATCCGCTCACTACGGAATCGTTGCCGGAAATCCACTCTTACTCATAATTGTGTAATGCGGCAACCAACTACAGGCAGGAAGTTCTACAAAGAGAAAATGTAGTGGAAATGAAAATGAACACATTTGGCTGTATACTTTTTTTTTCATTTTACTGAACTTGGGTGTTGTGTATTGTACTGTCATTGGTGTCAGCCAATAAAAATTTTCAATTAAAAAAAAAAAAAAAAAAAAAAAGGAAAGTGAGATTTGTCTAAATCTTAATAGCAGAAGTATCCTCATCCTCCCTACAGCCACTATGATGTGATCTGGCTTTTATTTTTCCTAAAAATAGGGGTTACAAAAATTGAGCATTAAATGTTAGGATTTAGGGGTACAATTTTTACAAAAAAGACCCCAAAGTTCCCAGACACGGTGGCTCGAACAGGAGCTGTGCAATGGCACTAAGCACCCCCCAGTAAAGCCATCATGAGGAGTGTTAGACCACAAGCGACTTCTCTCAAAGCTCACACTTTTTTATTTGCCTACCGCAATCTGAGATTTATCCTTGCTGTAATTTTACTCTGCTCTTTACGTTTCAATGTTTTTTCTTTCTTTCCTTCCCCTTAATGATTAAAATAATGTGTATTACTGTGGCAACACCTATGAAATTGTTATGCCAATAAAGTTATCTGAATCTGGATGCTCCCGGATTGGTGCCACTTGCAAGAAAACAGAGCAGCCTGCTTACCTAGCCCAGCCTGTCTGCCTACAACTCCCACATCTGCTGAAGTTATCGTTGCCACTACTGAAGCTTCCTAACTTAGCTGCTGCCTGAGCCTTGAAGACCACCACAGGAGGTAAGAAGCAAGACCAGGGGAAGAGACAATTATGCGAACCAGTGGTGACCAAATTAACCAAGGAATAGCCTTCTGGGGGATGAGAGCGACAGAGTAGCATTGTGGGATAGGTGGAACCAAGGGGGGGGGGGGGGGGAGAAATGGGGTTGGGGAAGAAAGTGAAGTTGCTGAGCATCATGGTAAGGGGCAAAGACGGGGTCAGGTAGGGGGATAGTGGTATGTAATTTGAAAGGGGAACAGGTGTTTGGGGCAAGAAGGGGATGGGGCAGAAAGAAAGGAGTTTAGGGTGAAAGAGTGGGAGGCAGAGGAGGGGTGGGGGAAGAGGGAGCTTTCCTGAGCACTAGGCAGCAGGAGTGGGAGGGAGAGGAGAGTACGAATGTTCAGATGAGGAACCGAAGCTGCTGCCTGAGGACTGAAATGTAAGAGCCAAAGGCTGCTGTTAGTAACTTGACAGTCCATTTTCAATAAGGCACAGACATTTTTGCCTGCAGAAACCCAGGTGATGTTCAAACACAAGGACACCTGTGGACAGTATGTTTGAATATCAGCTTGTGATGCAGATAAAAGTATATGCGTACTCTTAGGAGTGAATTTTTTAAAGCGTTACATGTATAAAAGTAGGAAATATTGGAGAATTTTTGAAAACAGCCCTATGGAGTGAATTTTCAAAGGAGTTACAATGTAAAAGTAGCAATTTTCAAAAGTTTATTTCCACATGTAAAACCTTTTGAAAATTCCTCCACAGAGTATTGAGTGGCAGCATAAAGTACACACTTCAGTACTGTTCCATTACTTGCATCCATTTTTTTTTTTTAAACAAAAATATATCGGAAAGGTTTGCAAACACACCTCTGAAGTGCCCTACCCAAGAATGTCTGTTTTAATGCAGCCAAAAGTACATGTTATGAAAATATGTATGTGCATTCAGGTAGCTCAATATCCACGCCTGCAGGTTGTCTACTGGTGTATGTATGGCCTCATTTTACCCCTGTAAATACCAAGTGAACATTGGAAAATACATGCAATTCCATACATTCACTTTCGTTAAATACCTAATCTGTTAACTGATGCAAAGAGCAGAGCTCTCCTTCCATTTTGCCTTCATTATTGGAAGAATGATATTGAATTATGGAGGTGTCAAATGAGGTTTTGAATCTAAAATCCAGGTTGCTTAAAGGGGGAGAGAGAGAATAGCATTGTTGGATAGGCACAATGGGGGGGGGGGGGGGGGGAAGAAAGGGGGTTGAGCAGCCAAGGGAATGGGGCAGAGATTTGTGAACACTCTAAGGATTCTTTCATAAAGTTCAATTTCTTTTGAATTTTGCTTGTGCATCCACCTCTTTCCATACTGTAAATGCAGTACAAGTTTGCATGTTCTAATACACCAGAATTAAACCATTGTTGAAAATACCATTTATCTTAGTCTTTCTTTTGGTCTTTTGAAGATTCGGGCTACTTTTGGGCTTGGGACCTCCCTTTCCCCAGGTTACCTGGGCTAGGTTTGGGCTATGGTTTGTGTCTTACTTTGGGCTATAAATCCCATTTAAAATCTGGCAACACTGAGTGCAGGGTATGCAGCTGCAGGGCAGCTTTTGCTCCCCCCCCCCCCCTCCTTCAGCAATCACTGTCACTCACTTGACTAGCAGAAATGGGTGCTGGGGACCAGAGGTTGAGAAACACTGCTCTAGGGAATGTGGCACAGAACCACACCTGAAGCCAATCTTTTCCCTTTCTTCTGAGAAACCTACAAATAAAGCACCATTGTCTGAATTGATATTTTGACAGGTAGAAGGGCTCTTTTTTTTTTTTTAAGTTTGCAGAACCCATCCATAAATTTCTGCAGCTCCTTTGGGTTACTCCAAAACTCCAGGGAACAAGGTCCCATGCTTGCAACTCGTGGGTGCTAGATCCAACAAAAAAATCTATTATTACAGTTAAGTTATTCCAAATGCACAAAATCTCTTTAAGGCTAATAACTTTTGTCTGCAAGTTTTAATCTGAAAGTCAGGTAAATTTAATTTTCCTAGCGTGAGGCAGATGGACTCAGGACCAATGGGTATAGTGTGTTCCTGATAGCTGTTGGAGACGGAATCAGATTTCAATCTGACGTCAGTACCAGTATATATACCCCTGCAGGAAGCTCTGCTCTTCAGTATTTCTCCATTTCCATAGCAGTTCGGGACTTTATACACGCTTGCACAGCGTTAAGAGTATTCAAACCAAAGAAAATTTCAAACAAGAAGAAATCTTACCTCTACAGACAAGCCCCGCTCTCCTACGGATACCTAAAGGTCCCTCCCCCAGTTGAGAATTCCGGAGGTGGTTTCCGAGATCCCTCAGAGGTAGGCCTTGGTCCGGCAGCTGGTTCCCAGCGTGGACTTAGCCCCCAGCAACGGGAGCAGCTGAGAGGCAGCGGGTGCAACATAGAGTGCGGCAGTGAAGGTACTTTTCCCTCTCCCCCCGCAGTCAGAGACCGCCCGAAACGAAACCCGGGAAATGCCGACACAAGGTAAGGTAGAAAACTTTCTAATAGTCTCCGGTTTCCGAGGCTCGGAAAGCTGCACAGATTGCCAGTCGGTGTCTATGCTATCGGGTAGATCAGCCCCATCCAGGCTAAACCCCGATCCAATACGAGGGTCCTCCCACGTGGAGACCCTCCAAGGTGGTCGCCATATTGTCTGTGTTGTCGCCGATTCCATTTCCCCTTGATCTCCATCCTGTCCGCCTAACCGAGCAGTGCGCACATCGGCCCGCACAAAGATGCGCACAGCCACACACTCAACGGTGCAGGGCACATAACTTAAGTCTGTGCACACAGCGGTGCACGCATCTTTGTTGGGGTGTGAGGGTGTGTGAGTGGGGTGGATGTGGGGGGTAACGGCAGGGGTATGGGGGGGGGGGCCCAGGGAGGAGTCCACATTGAAGTAGAACAGAATTCACCTCAGCTGGATAAGGCATGCCCTAATGAACTGATTATACCATACGATCCCGGAGGCTCAGGCTGGGGAGCCAAGGGATTCCAATCCTTATGCTGCACCCCATGGATGCAGATTCTTCCCCGATTCTCTAAAATGGCAACCGTAAAGTTCACCTCATTGAACGTGGATGGAATTCACTCCCTTATTAAACGGAAAAAACTGTTGATGGCCTTTAAAAGATTAGGTTTTCAAGTGGTGTTTCTTCAGGAGACTCACTTAACGACTAGAGAACCTGCCAAGTTACAAAGGGAATGGGTGGGGCAATGCTTCTCCTCTTCTTATTCCTCTCGGAAACGAGGTGCAGCAATCCTAATCCACAAGCAGCTGCCCTTTCAATCAGAAAAAGTGTGGTATGACACTGAGGGCAGGTATGTTATTGTTCAACAACAAAGGCAGGCTCTCTGCAAAGTGTACGCCCTGAATGTGTATTCGCATGAGTTTTTTCACTCATATGACTGGGATTCTAGCTGAGCTTTCTGACTGTGCCTTGATACTGGGGGGAGATTTTAATATTGTGTTGAACAAGCAGGAGGACTGTAGGCATCCCAAACCTATAGGGCCTAATGACCATCGTTTGGGAGCCAACTTTGTCTACCAGGAGTTGCAGTTACTAGATATCTGGAGGGCCCTGCACCAGGGAGAGCAGGATTACACCTTTTTCTCCCACCCTCATGGATCCTATTCAAGACTGGATTACTTTCTGATTTCTGAATTCCTTTTTCCAAAGATTAAATTGGCCACCATAGGCACGATCACTTTATCTGACCATGCGCCGGTATCAGTCAGTGTGACTCTTGGGCAGACTCCTAAACCTCCTTTTTCCTGGCGTATGCCCCCGGGCCTACTGCTTGATAAAACCTTTCATCAGTATTTGAAGGAGCGCTGGGAGGAATATGTGCGCCTCAATTCGACCCCAGACATTACCCCCGCGGTCCTGTGGGAAACGGGGAAAGCGGTAATAAGGGGTAATGCTATTGCCTACGTCATTACCCACAATAAGAAACGTAACGGGGACATTCTTCATCTCACTGCAGAGCTAAAACAGGCTCAACTAAGGCACATGCATACGCTGTTGGAATCTAGTAAGAGGGAAGTTGATAGTATTCGGGAGGCCTTAAACACCCTCCTATATCAGTGGGCCTCCAAATCCCTAAGATATTACAAGTTACAGCTTTATAAACATGGGAATAGGCCAAGTAAGTTATTAGCAAATCTAGTCAGGGCTCACGGACCCAAGTCGCTAATTACCAGCATTAACAATAAGGATGGGATCTATAAAACTACAACCACTGATATTACGGCCAGGTTTCAGGAGTATTATAGTGGACTTTATAGGGAAAAGCCTAAACACCCAGGGATCTCTGAAGCATTTTTTTCTAACCTCCCTTGGCCCAAGCTAACTAGGGATCAGCAGGAGATGCTGAATAGACCCATTGCCGATAGCGAGATCTATGCAGTTCTTCATGGCCTGAAGCCTGGAAAGGCCGCAGGGCCTGAATTTTATAAGATCTTGAAGTTCCCTGTTCTCCCAGTGCTGGCGAAGTACTATAACTATTTGGTCTCTGGTCAGTCTATTAACATTACTGACAATCAGTCAACCATTGTGCTTCTCCCCAAGCCTGGGAAGGACCTACACGAAGTGGGATCCTACCGTCCCATCTCACTTATTAATAGTGATTTGAAAATTTTCACAGTGGTACTAGCGGCCTGATTGAATTCCATATTGGCTTCTATAATCCACCAGGACCAAACGGGATTCATAAAAGGGAGACAAGGGGTAAAAAATGTCTGGAGGCTGATTGCTGCATTATGCTATCACCTGTCAGCTGAAGCACTCATTCTGAGTCTAGATGCTGAAAAGGCCTTCGATTCTCTTTCATGGGATTACATGTTTTGGAGCTTACAAAATTATGGGTTCACGGGCAACTTTATATCCTGGCTGGGTGCATTATATAACAATCCAAGTGCCCGGCTTCTTATTAACGGAGCGTTGACAGAGCCTTTTCCTCTCCATTGCGGAGTACAAGGCTGTCCCTTGTCCCCTCTCCTTTTTGATCTGGCACTCAAACCTCTGGCCTTCAAACTCAGGCTAGACCACAAGTTTTGGGGGTCTCAGTATTGGGAACTACCAGCTGAAGCTAGCATTATTTGCTGACTACATCCTGCTGTTTGTCGGCAGACCTGGACAAAGTGTCCCGGTCATTATCCAGACTTTTTCACAATTTAAGGCCATAGCGGGGCTGACAAATTTTGCTAAGTCGGAGGCTTTAGCGTTGGACCCCCGGACACAGCATTCCTGGCCAGGAGGGTTCCCCTTTACATGGGCCTCGAGTAAGCTCAAATATCTGGGGGTGTGGATCCCTCAGAATTTAGCAGACCTCTATGATCTAAACATCAAAAGTACACTGACAGATTTGGGTGCTCAGTTGACGGCGTGGCAATCCTTGCCGCTCTTCTTGTTTAGGCGCTGTGCTTTACTTAAGATGGTAATAGTGCCAAAGTTGCTGTATAAGCTCCATATGCTCCCCTGCTGGTTGACTGGCAAAGATATCTGATGGTTACAATCCTCTTTCCAAAAGTTTATATGGGCGGGGAAGAAAGCTCGGTTACGCTATCAAACTCTTATACCCTCTCGAGACATTGGGAGGCTAGGCATGCCTGATTTTCGTTTGTACAATGTAGCATGCCAACTTCGATTTGTAGGGGAATGGCTTTTGGATAAATATTCTTATTGTGAAGATGGCTTACTTAATTGTATGACCGCCCGGTGGTCCCCAATGTTCTTATTACAAGCTAACGCCAGCACTTTCCGTGACTTGGACATTCCCAAGGGCCTCCTCCAACCCTGTCGACAAGCGTGGCGATGGCTCCGGGCTCAGGGAGGCCTGACCAGCAGAGTCTCACTTCTGCTGCCACTCCTGGGCAATAAGGATTTTTTGCAGGGGCGTGATTGCTGTGCAATATTTAGTGCCTGGTTACAAAAAGGAGTACCATATATCTTTCACTTATATACCAAAGACTCACCGACAGTGGTAGACTTTGCATCTTTGACACGGGACTATCAAATACCCTCAAAGCACTTCTTCGCCTACTTACAAGTACGTCACTACCTACAATCTTTTAAATGGATGGCGGAGACCCACCGCTTGGAATAGGTCTTTGCCCAGCGCATCTTTGATATCACCTTAACTCAGAACTCCATCAAAGGTTGGAGTGGTTTCTAATTCCTATTCCTAATACACACCCAGCCACCTCTCCTGGGCGCTTGATCCATTATTTAAATTAGGGGTCACGCAAAAAAGAAGGTGCTAGGGAAAATTTGTGCATGCCTAGTGCTTCCTTGGCATCGGGCACACAGGAGAGGAGGCTGTCAAGCAGGTTGGGAAAATGGACGTTCAATCTATGAGCATCTGTTTTCTCCCGCTACCAGCATAGACACATACAAGATACACAGCCCGGACCGCGTATCTTGTGTGTGTCTATTGGGCATCCAGAGTTTTGTTTTTTTTTAACTAAATCTGCTTTATTTGATTTACTATTAGAAGGAATCACAGAAAGCAGGATTTTTCTTTTTTTTCAATTCGCCCTTGAGCGGCATACCTTTTATGCCAGCCCTGAGCTGGCGAAATATTTGCCGCATTGCAATGGGTGTATTGGCTGTGTGGGAAATTTGTTTGCATCATGGGGATTAGCTAATAACCTCATCTACATGGAATTTCCATGGTGAGTGCTATTAGCTACGCGGTGATTTGGCATACGTTTTAGACATGCTAATCCCTGTATTGCATCAGGGGTTATGGATGCACATCCAAAATGCATCTCCAATCACTTGTTAAACCGTGTGCTAGCCACTTGCTGGGCAGACTGGACCACTTTGGTCTTTATCTGCTGTCATTCCCTATGTTATGTTTGAACTCTAGGACTTTGGCATTTATATGAACCCTCTGTTAAGTTTCTTATATTAAAGAATACCATCTGATAATCAGTGGAGCTCCTGTGACTATTTATCTGGTCACGAAAACCACTTTCCCCATTGGTCTGGGCCTTTTTAAAGGGACAGGCTTAGGTAGTTCAGAACATCATCTCACATCTATTTTTAAGTTTTTTATTTTTGTCCTAATGTATTTTTCACATTTGTATCCTTTCATAAATAAAAGTCTTCTATTGTGGTTGTACCTCATATTTAAAAATATCCTGTCTACTATGCAGCTGTCTGTGATGTATTCATGATTTACCTATATCAGTGATGCCTGCATGGGGCTCTGATAAGGATCAGCTATTCAGCTGTCCATGCTCTGTTCATGCTTTTTAAATATCAGAACGATAATTTGGGTCTGCCCTTTCTTCTGTGTTTAATTTGCCTGAGCAGATCTCAGCCTGTAGGTGTGAACTTTCTGTGGTGCCATTACAGGATTAGTTATGATGTAATCACATAATCTGTCTACAGCCAGCAGTTAGGGAAGGAACAGATACCCGAATTTACTTTTCCATTTTCTACGAGCAATAAACTGGTATATAAACGTGTCATTTTAACCAGTAACACAAATTTGGCTTTTACAGAACAATCGTGGGCAAGTGAGAATCTAGCTGTGATTAGAAGAATTGAGAGTGTTGTACGACTCTGCAATTGAGCGCAGCATGAAAAGACATATGTCAGTTTATTTTATGTTGTGTTGCTGCTTGCTAAAGAATATCAATGATACCAGCACCAAAAAACAAACCGTAAAGAAACGACCTATCTTCCAGGTTTCAGTTTCATTTACCTATGTCATCTCTTATTAAGAAAAGTAAGTAAATTGTTTTATGAGCCCGGCGGTGAAAAAACTCTTCCTCTTCCGAGTTCGGCAAGCAGCAACAACAACAACAGTCACTTTCTGTTGTTCCTGCTCTGATTGGCTGCAGCCGCCGCCGCCGCCTATGAGTCATCATTCTGCGCCTGCTGGCAAAACTGCCTGCAGCAAAGAAAATAGGTGACAGCAGCAAACAGGGCTTTTAGCATTCGGATTCCCAGTTGCTGAAAACTAGCTCAATCTACATAATTTTTTTTTCTTCTCAGAACGGGAAATCAAGTAGCCCAACTAGGTGGCGAATAGCCCAGTCTGGCAACACTGATTACACTGCACCACAGCCAGCAGACTTTTCCTAAACTGCACCCCGCTTTGCTCTGCCCTGAAAAACTTTTTTTTTTTTTTCAGTAGGGGCTGGTCCTGAGGCTCCATTTTTTGGGAGAGGAACAGCTGCAGCTGAAAGTTAATGAGTCAGCATGAGACTGAATCAGTGACTGCTTTGCTCCCCGTACGGAAGCTAGGATGGGGACAGGGCCACCATGGAGTTTGAGTGGAGCATACACTGACTCAGTCTCATGATAGCTCATTAATATTCAGCTGCAGGTGGTCTTCTGGAAATTTAGTCTCAGGACGGGGCCCCAACTTGAAAAAAGTTCATGGGGCAAGGGTATTAATTATAATAGTGCTGCTTGCTGGCAGGGGGAAGGAAGAAAGAGGAAGGGGTTTCATAACCTTTATTTTTAATGATAAGCTGGTGGCTGACTGGGGAGGGAAAGAGAGAAGGAAAGTGGTTTTTTTTGGTTTGTTTTTTCCAATGATCAACTGGTGACTGGGGGAGAAAGTGAGGTCTTTTTTTCTTTTCTGAGGATAATGCTGTTGGCTACCTGGAAGGGGGGAGAGAAAGAGGGGAAGTTATTTTTTAATAAGATCAACATTTTTAGAAAGAATTTAAACTGGCTAGTTACCTTCTTAAAATGACACAGACCAGCTGCAGGGCAGACACATGAGAGTAAAGACTGCATGGGGGAGGGAAAAATCTTCAGAGGCAAAAAATGACAGAAGTTGGGTGGCATCCCCCCCCCCTTTTTAATTTTCTGGAGACCCCTCCCCCATGCCCTCACTCAGCTAGCCAGTCTCTGGCAAAAAATAAGGTTGAGAAACTGCCCTAGAGCAGCAGTTGAGAGAAGCTGAAACATAGCCAGAACCAGCCTTTACAGTGCCTGCAAAAAAACACTTCTAAGACTATCATTAACTCTCTGACTACTCTGTCCACAGGAAGCACCTTTACTCCTACCAAGCCTGTTGTTATTAGAAAAGACCCACTGTACTCAAAGCCCTTTGATGGCACCAGAGAACATCTCAAGAAATACATTAACCAATGTTACTCTTGGATTCAGAGCCCTTCACCCCACTTCAGGAATGAGGTGGTCAAGATAAATTCAGTAAGCTCCCTGCTTAAAGATGAAGCCCTAAGGAGAAAAAGAAGTTTGTGGGGAGGGAGATGAGGACAAGGAAGAAATGCTAAATAAAAACCATTCAGTATTCATTGAAGAAGTGATTAGAAAACCACCACTGATTGTTGGCAGAGGCAGGCACTTCCATTAGGCGAACTAAACAATTGCCTAAAGCACTACACTTGGGGGGGGGGGGGGGGCAAAATTGTGAGATAAGGCTGGTGGCAGACGTTTGCAGGAGCTGATGCCAGTAGGTAAGTCTTGGGGGGAGAGGAGGTTCAAGACTAACCCTCATAAATATGCATGAAATAAATTTGCATACAACTGAGGCAGTGTACATGCAAATCTCTCATGCAATTTAATTAAGGATATCCTGAAAACCTGACTAGTATGCAGCCCTCCAGTATCAGAGTTACCAACCCCTGGCCTAGGGTACCTAATACTTGTAGCGGCCCAGGGCAGAGCTATGTATGATAGTGGTCTAAATGCTGCACCATTTATGGAAGAGCGGGTTTGCAGGGAACTAGCAGAATTGAAAGTGGACAAAGTCATAGGACCAGACAGGATACACTCTAGGATAACAAGGGAGGTGAGAAAGATTCTGGCAGGTCCACCAAAGTATCTGTTGAACAAATATTTGGAGATGAGGGGTGGTTCTGTGGGACTGGAGAAGGCTGGATGTTGTCCCACCTCATAAAATTAGTAATAGGGAGGAAATTGGAAACTATAGGCTGGTTAGTCTGACTTTGGTGGGGAAATTAATGGAGACTCTGCTAAAAACAAAAAAAAAAGATAGTAAATTAGGAACTGTGGAATACACTTCCTAAATGTTTACGAATTACTATGGAGTATCTAAAATTTTGAAAAAGATGTAAGACATGGCTTTTTACTATTTATTTATTTATTTATTTATTTCCACAATTTCTATTCTGCTGATCTACCAATGTCAATGGATTGCAGTCAACATACACAGTAAAGCATCACAAAACTTTATTAAAGCTTATTTCCTATAGTGAAAGTGGAATGTGGTTATTTTATTTATATATAGTTACTTTAGTTCTAATTTATTGGGACATGCTTATCTTTGTTTTAGATTGGTTTTGTTGTATGTAACTGGAAATGTGTTTAATATGTTGATTAGAAAGTTGCTTAGAGCTGTTATTAGACAAGTGTCTAAAAATGGAATACATAAAATAACTAAACAAATGTCAGTATATAAAAACTGCAAATAAATAAATAATAAATAAATAAATATTTAGAATCTAATAGCCTGCAGGACCCCAGGCAGGATGGTTTTATGAGAGGGCAACTGTGTCAAACAAACCTGTTCAATTTCTTTGATTGGGCAACTAGAGAATTAGATCAGAGATGTGCACTGTATGTGATATACTTGGAGCATTTGCTACTATTCTCCATTCAGAAATAAACTGAGCAACCTGGGGATGGGATCCAAGGTGGTGGACTTGCTGGCACTTCTCCTTGCTGTTATTCTGCATCCAGGCCGGTGCAAGGGTATTAGGCACCTTAGGCAAACCTTACAGTCTGGCGCCCCCTCCCCATACACAATTTTAAATTATGCATTTATAGCATATTTTACATGAAAAATTACATTCTGAGGTAAAATTAATATACAAGATATTGTGATAATTTCATGCACTGTTGTGATGCCAACAAGAAAACTTTGCATCTTGGAATTCATATGGCATCATACCTATTGTGATATATTTCGGCATGGTCCTCCCGTATCAACACAGTACTATTTATTTTATTTATTTATAACTTTTATATACCGAGGTTCAATTAACAGGGTTAATTATCACTTCGGTTTACATTACAACCAGCAAACAACAACAGTGACAAAGACTTGTCTTACATTGAACAAGGTAGAGAAACCTGGATAACATAACTAGGGTGAAAGCAAAGAATAACAACCCCACCTATGAAAAAGAATACCACAAATATTACACCAGAATCTAAAATATCAATACACCTCCTATCAGGAAAACAGAACAGGTCAAGCTACTACAGATCCCTACAGAGAAACCACATGCTAAAAGAATGCCTCATCTCAGTCTTTGCATGCAGAACACAAACCCTCACCAAATACAGAATAAAGCCACATAAAGTATAAATAGAAATGTGCAGACAAAAATTGAACTGTAAAACGCATAACGCCAGACTCTATACAGTGTAACAATGGAAAAACAAAAATTTCACCATTCCTCGTGAAACAAATCAATAAAATCAAGATTTAAAAATTATTAATCATAATTATAAAATCATACAAATAAAATAATTCAAAAACAGCTGATGAATAGAATATGCAAATTTTGAAAGCTTTACCAAACACCAATAAAATATTTCAAACAGCAGGCACATCACATACTACCCAATAATTAAAATGGTAGTCAATAAAGAAAAATGAACTTAAAAAGCCACCTTTACTTACCTTCTCCAGCAGTTCTCCTACTCCTTTCCCTTGCAGGTCATACCAGAGCAGCAGTAGCTGCTGAAGCTGTCTCACAGTCCTCTTCCTTAGGACCACAACCAGTCTCTTCTCTCTCTCTCACACTCACACACACCAGTCACACCCTCAGGACCAGTTTCTGACTCTCACACACCAATCATCTCCCCAACCAGTCTCTCTCTCTCACACACACAAGCACACACATACCAGTCATCTTCCTGATCAGTCTTTCTCACACATACACACGTCACCTCTCTGGCCAGTCTCTCTCAATCACACAATGCTCTCGCTCTCTCTTACTTACACACAGGCTTTCAATCACACACATGCTCTCTCTATTTCACTTACACACAAGCTCTCAATCACCCACATGTTCTATCTCACTTACAAACAGGCTCAGTCACACACATGTCCTCTCTCACAGCCACAAGCCAGTCAAAAACATGCTCCATCTCTCTCGCACACACACACATTGACACACACAAGTACCCTCCCTGACTCACATTTACACCACACATATACAGAAGCACCCTCCCTGTCTCACATACACATTACACTCTCACAGAAGCACCTTGCTTTCAGACTTGCATGATTTTTCACTTTTACTAAAAATGAAAGTGATGCTCTCAACCCTTAAATAAGAAAACCACATTCCTATTAGAAGGCGAAATTACACCCTTCCTTCAGGTTCTGTCCTCCCAAGGGACAGCCACCCACACCTTACAGCTTCTCTTGTTTTATGCTTTCAGGCAATAAAGCAAGTGTCTTTCTTCAAACTATCAGTCGTATGATTATTCATGTGGGAGATATGGAACAGAAAGACATCCTTAGTCAGCTTCCCTTTTAAATGGGAAGATTCCAGTCTTAGTCATTTAAAAATATACATTTTCTAAAGGCTTAAAAAAAAAAAAGCAAAACCATTTCCGATTGGAACTATTCTAGTCTTCATGCTTAAATTATGCTTAAAAAAAAAACCAAACCCCACCTGGCCTCAGTATCTTAAATTTGTGATTTTGCTGATATGAACATTTTAAATAATTACATTTTTTTTTGCTTTAGTATACCCACTTTAAGTTACATTTTATTTTCCAGAAGAGGGATGCTTAAAATTCAATATTTTCATCTTTCATCCAACTTTTCAAAAGTTGCGCTACCAGCACAAAAGTTGAGGTATATGTACTATCACATTTCATTTTTTTAAACTGGCAGATTCCTTTCTCACATACACATCACATACACCCACACAAAAGCTCCATTCCTTTCTCACATACACCCACACAGAAACACAAACACACACAGAAAGAAGATCGGCGCAGCCAGAGACTTCGGCCAAGTGATCAGCTAGACTGGCCCACCGGGGGAAGCCCGATCCCCCCGATAGACCAATCTGCCCATGGCGCTGGTAGCCTTCAGCCCCTACCTTGTGACAGGGGCTACTGGTGCCATTGGTTGGCCCCTGTCACATGGTAGGGGCTAAAGGTCACCGGCACCATTTTGGTTAGTGGCAGTCGAGGCCCCGGGAGCAGCAGATCGCTCGCGGGCCCTCCTTTGGACTACCAGGGGGGCGTCGGAAGGGTGGCACTAGGGGGGAGGCAGGGCAAGTCGGGGGCTGACAGAATTTTGAAAGGGCACTTTTTGCCCTTTCAAAATTCTGCTGCCTGCCGTGGCACCCCTTAAGTCTCGGTGCCCTAGGCACAGGCCTAGCTCGCCTAGTGGTTCCTCCGGCCATGTCTGCATCGCAAGATCCATAGGCAGAGATGTGCCAGCCCATGACTTTTCAATATGCGTGCAACTGGCATAGCAGTCGACGGCAGCAAAACGTGTCCCTGCTGCTGAGCCCACTTAAATTCAGCTGCAGACTGAAGCTTGTGAATGCCTGCTTTAGAACAAGAGGTCAAATTGTCACAGTAAGAGGCTTCAAGGGGATAGACTCAGCAGCAATATTGGAAAATATTTATTTATGGAAAGGAGGTAGATGTATGGAATGGCCTCTTGGGGAAGACATGTTGGGCAGTGCCCCAGGTTTCCTGTGGCAAATTTTTCAAGATTCTGCAGCAAGTGTTAGCAATTTCAAAATTCAGTGACAAATTTGCATAATTTTACATCTATTTGCATATTAATCTAAATTTTTATTTTACTTTATAAAAGTCCTTTTCTGACATATCTCTGTCCAGTTAATTTAAGTGGTTCTTAATTATAGGAACAGGGATTGTAGTTATTAGTGCTGGAGGGGACAGGATCTGGAAATGGGGAGAGAGAGGATCTCAGGCAGAAGAGTTGAAGGGATAAGTGATGGAGGAGGATAGATACACAGACAGGCCGATGCAAAAAGACGCACAGTAAAAAAGGTGCTCGTATTGCGTGCCCGTTTTCCTAATGCTTGCACAACCACCTCTCCTGGATGCTCGATGCTATATTAAAGTGAGCTGCTGTGTTAAAAAGGATGTGCTAAGGAGAAGTTGTGTGTCCCTAGCGCTCAAATGCATTGGGCACCCAGGAGACATGGCTGTGTGCCCACAACTGCAATGGGTGCTCAATAGGAGTGTCTTTAATTCCGCTCAGTTGGTTAACACACATACACTAGCAAGGGGCGAAATTGGCCTGGAGTGTGTATATCGTGGTTCTAGAAATGTTTTTTTTAATTAATCCATTACATTATTTTTTAATTCTTAATCAATGCAAGCAGTAGATCTACTGTTTCTGTGGTTCCTCCACTGTGGAGGAACAACAGAGGATGGTGTTTTTTATTTGCTCAAAAGCCCTTGACTTGCAGTATGACAACGGCTGGAGTTAAATTTGCCATGTTAAAAACTGTGTATTGGGTGCCCTGAGATTTACTGCATCAGGGTGTAATAGCTGATAGCCTCATCTACATGGAATTTATTAATGACTGCTATCAGCTTTGCAATTTGAGTGCATGTTTTGGACACGCTAATTTCCTTATTGCATCAGATGTTAGTCTAGGATGTCCAAAACCTGCGTCCAACTGCTCATTAACCTGTGCTCTAGGCTGAGTGCATTTTATTGCATCGGCCCCAGAGAGAGGAGCCGGAAAAGGGATCAAGAAGAGGAGAGGAAAAAGAAGGGATTGGGGGGAGGATGATCTAGGGTCAGGAGAGGAAAGAATATTCACACCGTTCCTCCATAGATCCAATATACACACACACACACACACACATATACATATATATATATATATATATATATAAATTTGTTTTCTGTTCTATATTTTTCATCACTTTATACAACTTTGGCTTCATCTGCACAAATTGTCAAGCCAATAAAGTTATCGGGGATCTCCAGGGAAATAAGTCGGTCCTTATCCACTAGCAGCATGTTATGACATGGAGGGCGGGTCTTTCCCTACCCCTCTCGGCCTGTCACTCAAGACGGAAGGGGAGGTGGGCCGGCGCGCGCGGTATCAGCTGACCAGCGGCCATTTTGTTTCCGTTTGCCGTCTGGTGGGTGACAGGAGCGCCCCGGACCGAGAGCGGCGAAGGGACGGGACGGGTTTGCTCCGTTCCCCGGTACTCCCGCCATGGCGCTGAAGATGGTGAAGGGTAGCATCGACCGCATGTTCGACAAGAACCTGCAAGACTTGGTGCGCGGCATCAGGAACCACAAGGAGGACGAGGTGAGCGCGGCCCGGTACCGGTGGTCCTCCTTCCCCTCCTGTCTTCCCTCTCTGGGCCTGGTTCTATCCCCCTCCGCCCCGCGCGCACCCTTCCAGAGGAAGGCCTGGCTCGCTGCACCCCTGCCCGGTGCGGAACAAACAAACCAACCGGGCGTTTACTTCACACACAGGGTACTGGTAATCTTAGCTTGTTGTAGGGAGTTTCGATGTTTCCCGACTTCGTGTTTATGCGGATAATGTTGTTTTACTTTTAGAAAAAAAAAATAAGGGAAGATAGAAGAGGGGAGGGTGGCAAAATCATAGCCGTCATTGTTTTTATATGAGTAAATGCCCCTGGTCCTGATTGGTAAATGCTGGGAGGTGTGCAACTAATAAGTACAATAAATCGCCCCTCCACCCAAGAAATCTCCAAACTAATCTTCTCTTCCAGCTTCGCTGTACTCATTGAACATCCTAGGTTCAGGATGGGTTGAGAAGGAAATTGGGATTTGAACCCATGAATTCAGCTCCTTGCTTCATAGGTTACCAAATAAGATCATAGCCCTCTTCCAACGTGCTACTTTTACAAACGGGAAATGGTAGAAACAGAAATTTTGATTTCATATACTCAGATGTTCTTGGGAGATGATAAATCAGCTACTTATTCAGATGGGAAGGAATCAAAGCATTTAAGCATGTTTACTTATGGCTTTCAAAATAAACTTTGTAAGTGACTTCTCAGCTTGGATTGAGCAGGTTGTTGCTTCCACCACCGAAGTTATATTTGTCTATCCACTGATAAGCACATTTCAGCACTCATAATTTGGCCTCAGCAAGATATCGGACACACCCTGCAAGTATTGTACTCAAATAGTGGCCTGACCATAAGGTGCTGCATGGTCTTCCTCTAGCCACAATCGCAGGTCTTTGGTCTGGCAAAGAATTCCCATTTTGCCATGTTTGCTCTTGATCTGCTAATCATGTGTGCCATGGAAACGTCACCACTGCCAGATTCAGTCAGCACTTGGACTGTGCTTTCAGCACCTTATATCAACAAGTCACCAGCAGTGACTCTTAAACACAAAGCAGGGCATAGCTGTCCATTCCCTGTAAGCTGCCCATTGATTACCACATTGCAAGACTTGTGCTGTAGTCAGGAAGAGGCATGCATACTACATGTGTTCTCCAAAAGAAGCTCCTACTTAACTTAGTAATGACTGCAGAAAAAGACCAAATGGTCCATTCAGTCTGCCCAGCAAGTTTCTTATGGTAGAAATTGCTGCTCTGTGCAGATTACCCCATGTTTCTGGCAGTTGTTACCCTTAACAGAAACATGGGGTAACCTGCATGTAGCAGCAATTAATAATATAAGAAACTTGCTGGGCAGACTGTATGGACCATTTGATCTTTTCCTGCATGTTATATTATATTAAGCCTAATTATATTATTATTAAGCCTAATAACATGTTATGTTTTTACACCCCTTGTCAACCCCTTTATCCCTATAACCTTATTTTGTAAACCATTATGATGGCGTTATTTTGACGTTTCCGAATGACGGTATATAAAACTCGTTAAAAAAAAAAAAAAGTTATGTGGGTGCTCCTTTCTGAGAACATGTGATATGCATGCTTCTTCCTGACTTTAGCACAAGCCTTGCAATTGGTAATCAATGGGCAGCATTGTGGGCATGGATAGCCATGTCCTGCTTAGTGCAGTATGCACAGTGCACAACATCTTATCTTTTTCCCTTCCTGAGCTTCCTACTTTGAGTCATTGTAGCCTCTATTTGATCCCCAGCCTGAGTGAGTGCACTGAGCACCGGATGTAACTCATATTGGGGCCAATGCAATAAGCCGCGTGTAAAAACATGTGTCCAAACTGGATGCCCACACTTGTTAATGAGGTGCTGTTTGAGGGATTAGTTGTGTGTACCTAGCACATCCTTGGCATTGGGTGCCCAGGAGACGTGGCTGTGCGCACAGCCATCTGGTAGGAAAACGGATGCTGGTAAATTGAGTGTCTATTTCCTTAAGTTGGCTGCTTGCAAGACTTTTTGTTGCTGCTTTCTATGGTGGTTCTTACATAGTATTGTGATGGAAGAACCACAGAAAGCAGGATTGTTTTGTTTTTTAGTAAGCCCTTGACACATGGCAAGACTTAACACCAGCTCCGGGGCTGGCATTAAATTTGCCGTGTTAAAAAGTGCGCGTTAGACGCACGACAATTTTTTGCCTCAGGGTAATAGCTAATAGCGCTCATCATACATAATAGCCTTATCTACATGGCATTTAGCTATGCATGAGTTTGGACACGTGTTTTGGATGCGCTAATTCCCTTAATGCATCTGGTATTAGCCTAGTGCGTCCAAAAACATGCATCCGATAGCTGGTTAAGCTGTGCACTAGCCTGAGTGCATGATATTGTATCGGCCCCTTTAAGTGTTGGGAGCCGCAGCAGTGGAGGAACTGTAAGTCAAAGTAATTAATCCGGCTGCACCAAATTCTCCCTTCTGCATTTGTATATAGAGGGAAGAGGCCCATTTTTTAGTTCATGTGCAACTGTCCTCCTTCCTTTGTTTAAACATTTTGAAGAGAGACTGGTGGAGCTTTTGGTACTTCCCTAACTCCCTTTTGACTGTGCCCACATTGCCATTCCCATGGAGGTTGGTGTGCTACACAACATTTTTTATGTAGGTAACCTTGGGCTTGAAAAGGTAGGAAGACACTGAACTTAGGTATAGAGATGATTTAGGGCCTTCCAGAAGGTCCATTCCTCCTCTGCCCTTGCAGGAAATTGCTCAGTTACTCTGATACCCATGCTAATCCCAGCAGCAAGATCTCCAAGTCCTACCTGCCAAGTCTTTTTGTGGGCAGTCACAGGGGTGGTGTTTATTTTTGTAGGCATAAGGAAGTTCCTGTGTGACTTCCGGTGTATCTTTTCTTTTTCCTTGGGGTGACTGATGCTGATCTATCACTAAAAGATATACAATGTTATTTAAAGTAACATTAATGCAAGATTTAATTTTTATCCTTCAAAAGATGGCTTAGTAGGTAGTTTTTTAATTTGTTGCAAAATTTTTATTGGCTTGAGAAATGGCCACAGTTAATGTGAGCTGGTGCTTTAGTGGAGCTCTAGCCTTGGTCAATAGGTTGAGTGTCGGGGGGGGGGGTGGTTTGAATGTTTTCTTTTAGGACTGATATATAAAAGCCACTCACTCTGTTTGTGGTAAATCACATGTAAGCTTGCTTGAGAAAAGTCTTCACTGCTTTCATTACACAGTATAATATAGTCTTGTAGTGAATAAGTATTGCCAATGAAGGAGGTGGTTATGATTGATTGATACAAAAGGTGAAATGTATTCTGCTGCTTGGTATGGTGTGACATACAGCTTGTATTTCTCCAGTTGCAAGATTAGATTTTATGTACACATCTTGGATGATTTTAATTTCAGATATTTGTCCACAAGAGGGTAAATTGGTGTCTTGTTTTTCCAAAGTAGTGTCTCACTTTTTATTTTCTTCATTTCACATTGTGTTAACCTTGATAACCCTATGATTGAAATGCATTTTGGAAATCAGGTTTCAAAAATTCCAGCAAACCACAGAATATTTCACACTGCATGCAAGCAATTAAAACGGTTACTGATTTTGATTTCTAAAATGCAAATCTGTACCTTTGCCTGTCTTCTGTTGAGATCTCCACCTAAAGTAATTTAAAACTTAATTTGTATCCACTAGTTGGACCTTTTAAATGCCAGGGATTAAATTAGTGAGATCCTTGGTTTACTTAGTTCACATGATCCCTTTTTAAATTTTGTAGAAAATGTTTTGCAAAAAGAAAATTTAAAAATATATAATTAAAAGGGACTATTTGAATTAAGCAGATTAAGGATCTGACTAATTTAATCCATGGTGTTTAAAAGGTCCAACAGTCCTTAACTAGTAGATACAAATGAAGTTTTAAATTACTTTTGGTGGGAATCTGGACTGCATTGATTTAATTTTTCAGATAACTTTTGTTTTGGGCTCTCTTTCACACAATTTCTGTTGAAATCTGGCATTGGTCATGGATTTGGATGCAGTTTTGAGTACCTATCCATTCCCAAAAACCAATATGTAAGAAAATATAGAAAAGGATAGCTAAACTATTAAAGGCAACATAGTACAGGTTGGATATGCACCTATTTTAAATGAAAAAATATATACTTGATTGGAGGATTTTAGTTGTACGTTTATATTGGTGGACTTTAGTGGGAGGATAGATCTTATACTACAAATAGGAGGAGAAAGCAGCAGTCTTGGGCAAAGGGGAAATGGAATGAATGAAGATCGTAAATTTGAGTGGTGAAATTATGGAACACTCCTGCCAATAGAGACAGTCATGTTTATACCAATAGATAAATTAAAGCAGTTGTCAATCCACCAGGTGGTTGATCTTCAGTGTATGTGTTTCTTTTGCCCTGATTCTGTTGCATAGTGCCCTAATCCAGGGTGCTTGAAAAATATTACATACAGTCTAAGTGTACAATCTAAATGGATATCTGAAACAGTGAGATATGACTTGTCCAAGGTCTCAGCAAGTGTTACTTGCAGAAGCAGGATTTGAACCCAGATCTTCTGGTCTCCAGTTTATTGTTGTAACCACTAGGCCACCCACGCTCTTAACTTTTTCTCCTTGTACCCATAGTTATGTTCTCTACACTGGCATACAGACTTAACAAATCTTCAACGGTCTAGATCACCTTAGATTTTCCAGGAAAACAATGTAAGCTCATACCAGGTATTTACTGTGGGGGACTACAGTGGGATCTTGTTTCCTGTGCTAGAAAAATTCATTGTCATCTTTGGTCAATTTTGAATTTTCTGCTGCTTCTTCTCCCCCAACCAACTACCGCCCTCTTCTCAGTTTGGTTCAGTTTCACATATTTTGTATTCATCATCATTTGGCCCCAAAATGAAAACATTTTAATTTAACCAAAATAACTTAATGAATTTGCAACTTTGCTGTACTATAGAAAGAAGACTGCCAGCTGTTGTCTGTAGTGGGATCCTAGGAGGGATATATTTCTTAGTGATTTTTAATGTAGGTAGACTACCAGTGATGAGGGTTTGTGGCTTTGGTTGTTGATATTTTGTAGCAATTTTTTCCCAGCACTACTTCCGTATAGTCAGTGTGATTGCCTCAGAAATTGGCATAATTATCCACCTTTCTACCTTTTATGGAGGGATTTTACTGAGTAGCAAATTTGAGATCAATAAAAAAAAATTCACTGTTTTAAGTAATCTGTATAAGAACATAAGAAAATGCCATACTGGGTCAGACCAAGGGTCCATCAAGCCCAGCATCCTGTTTCCAACAGTGGCCAATCCAGGCTATAAGAACCTGGCAAGTACCCAAAAACTAAGTCTATTCCATGTTACCATTGCTAATGGCAGTGGCTATTCTCTAAGTGAACTTAATAGCAGGTAATGGACTTCTCCTCCAAGAATGTATCCAATCCTTTTTTAAACACAGCTACACTAACTGCACTAACCACATCCTCTATATATATTGTGACTATTGCTCAGAGCCTAGAACTGTTTTAATGATAACCAGTGACTTCTTATACTCATCGGCAGTTAATTTGTATAGCATAGAAATGCACTATAGTGGTTCACTTGTTTGTTTTGACTCTGTTATTGGGATTGGTGTTTGCATGCACACACATATGTACATATGAAATAATTTTGCTTCTTTGTCAGGTACCAATGCTGTGTAACTTTCTTGAAGAGTGAGTAGTTCTGTCTGCTCCAGCTGATATTATTTAAAATTTTGTTAAAAGCACAAAACATAGTACAAAGTTGGAACCTACATGTCTCTCTCAATTCTTACTCAATGGAGCAGTCCATTGCTGTTTCTTAGCATGAGGGTCTTCTATGTATTAGGTCTGACCAATTTAGAGTTTTAATTCTCACAGGCACGGTCACTTTTTCAGATTTTGTAGTCCTTTTCCTGAGGAAGTAATTTTTATAGTAAATTATTGTCTTTTGGAACATTTGTCTGGTTGCAAATTTTTATTCAAGGGGAGTTAATCTCTTCTTTTGTTGGATGTGTATCTATATCATGTAATTGCCAGATATATGAGGAGTAGGGCAGACAGTGAATTCTTCATGGCTACCAGACTCCATATCTAAGCTCTGTATAATTCATTTTAGAGTTGCGATTGGATTTTCAAAATCTTAACCATGAAAAAATGTGCATACAGTTTACTCTTGCAGTGCCTTTGCATGAAGGCAACATTAAGGTGACACTTGCATATATCCCAAGAAGACCATATATTAGTATGGATGTTGGTGTTTGAATAATCTTATAGAGGAGCTACCACGATATTCTAGGTAATTTTAAAGCCTGAATAGACATTTTCTTACCATGGACTGTCTGAATTTCTGGCTGAGCAAAGTATTAAGGCCCTGTGAGCTTTAAAGGATAGTGATTCACTTGAAATTTTGTAATGAATGCTGATTGTATGCAAATTCCACCTTCATTTTATTTCCTTATCAAGGTGGTGTTATACTGTTTTACACTGTATATGGTGTAAATTGGCTAAGACTGCTGCTTGAAACACAGACTAGGGCTCAGAGTGACACACTTGCTATAGCCTTTATGTATCAGTTTACAAGATAGAGCATTGATTTTATACATATCTGCTCTTGGTATTTTTTCTTTCTGTGCTTAATAAAAATGATTAAAGGTAGTGATTTGGGATAGAGTGCCCAAAGTCAAAGGCATTGGCACTGCTTTACACTTGTCAAGAGGAATTATTGGCAGGGCTGCTACCCAGATTGTGCCTTGCTATACAAAGGATGGCAGTGAGGGTGAGGAAAAGTGGAGAGTGACATGGAAGGGGAGAATAAAAGAAATCAAATAGGCAGAAATGTAAAAAAGAATAAGAGCAAAAAAAAAAAGTATAAAGAAAGGAGAAGCTGGATGCATGGAGGAGGAGTACTGTGGTGACAGTGGGTTATAACACCATAACTGGTGTTGTAGTGGGGGTAGTAGCACCGCGGCTGTTGCTAAGAGTCGCAAGGGAAAGCAGTGTGGCTGACTGAAAGCAGCTATAGGTAGAAGTACTGTGGGCTAGCAAAAAGGAGCAGCTGTGATAGGTCCTGTGGCTGGCTGAGTAATTTTATTAAACCTCACTTTAAGTTGGCCTACATTTAAACCAAAAGAACTTAAATCAGGCTGTAACTACTATTATTCAATGCTATTTTATTGTATATTTTATCTTGTATGATTTTATACATTTTATACTGTTCTTATTTGTTAGAATTATGTATATTTATTTTGAAAGTCGCTTAGAACATTTTGCATGTAAGGGATTAATAAATCTCAAAGATAAAGCCTAGGTCATCCAGAGACTCAGGCTTGTTGGCCCAGATGCTCTCACAAGGTTCCAGGGAAGAATCTGGGTCAGAGATGGTTTCTGATCAATATAAATTCCCAGAGTGCCTTGAGGAAGGGGATTAATCTGCAGAGGAAAAGGAATTGATGGTAGTGCACCTTTTCCATAGGGACGAGTTAACAGCACTTATAACAAATGTAATGTCTTCCCTTAAGATATCAGAACCCCCAGGGGGACAATCAAACGGATGCAATTTCCCATTTTACAGGGCATACATAGGCTTTCAAAGACCTTTCCCTTGCACCCTGCATTGAGGGCCATGGTGCTGACAGAATGGGTCTCCCTTCAGGGGGGGGGGCCTAAAGGGGAGAAAGCTTATAAGCAGAATATACCCTGTGCCAGGGAAAGATAGAGGCCCTTTTTAGATAGTAGATATTAGGGCATCAACTTTGGGCTATCAACTGAAAGACAAATCTAGGTTGAAAGTGGCACCTCCTTGAGGGATGCCCATGACAGGAAAATTGATTCCATCTTAGAGTAGACCTTTTCCACCAATACTTTGGACGAACAAGCTTCCATTTGTTTGGGGAAGGGAGCGAGGTTATGTGGCTAGGGCCGTGGTGAGCTGGGTGCAGCAGCTTCTGGATTCAGAGGAGATGGCTAGAATAGAATCTGGGGTGGTGCATTTAGTAGAAACCTTATATGACCTAATAAGGATGTCCTTTCGGGTAGTAGCATCTGAGATGGCCGCCAGGAGGCTGTGGAATCGGGTATCGGATGCAATTTCAAAAAATCTTCTCAGCAAACTGGGGAGGGGGGCTTTTGTTCAGGGAAAAGCTGTAAAGGCTCATCGAGGATTTAGGGGAATCCAAATCCCAGAAGCTCCTCGAGGAGGAGTTTAGATTGGAGGCTTGGACATCATTGTTACAGAGAAATGGTTCTCTGAATCTCATGATTGGAATATGGCCATCCTGGGCTATAATTAAGGAAGGACAGAGAGGACAGGAAAGGGGGAGCAGTAGTTCTTCATGTGAAAACAATATCTAAGCAACTAAAATGCAAGGGAAGAAGCATTATGGGCTGTCCTAAAGAAGAAAATGGTGCTTTCATTTACATTGGTGTGGTCTACGGGCCTCAAATTCAGGCAGAAGAGCTGGGCAGAGATTTGGTTGAAGACATCTATAAGGTGGGAAAGTAGGGCAAAGTGTTGCTCTTTTGGAGATTTAATCTGCTGAATGTAGATTGGAGTATCCCTTCTGTGGAATCTACAAGAAGTAGAAATATAGTGGGTGCCTTTGAAGGGGCTCTGCTCTAGCAAATGGTAATCGAACCCACGAGGGAGGGTGCGATACTTGACCTGGACCTCACAAATGGGACGATATCTCTGTGCAGGTGACCATCTGAGTATCGGTGATCATTTGGCGGTATGGTTTGATATCTCAAATAAGATAGAGAAGTCTCACGAAGACCAGAGTTTTGAATTAAAAAAAACAAAACTATGGAATCTGTCAAAATGGGGATGCTCCTGGAGGAAGAATTGGAAAACTGGGATAAAATGGATAAGGTGGAACAACAGTGGGCCAAATTAAAAGGAGCCATTACAAAGGCAACAAATCGATGTTAGAAAAGTAAACAAAAGAGAAAAAAGAAACCGATCTGGTTCTCAAAGGAGGTGGCTGAAAAAATGTAAAAAGAACAGCATTCAAGAAGTATAAAGGATCCCAAAAAGAACACAGGAAAGCATACCTGATGAAGCTGAAGGAGAAGGAATCAGGAAAGCAAAAGGTCAGGTGGAAGAAGAGTACCAAAGAGGGTAAAGCGAGGTGACAAAACATTTTTCAAATATGTCTGAGAAGGGAGACCCGAAGTGGTATAGTGAAAAATTGAAAGATGACAGAGCAATGTGTGGAGAAAGATGAAGAAATGACAGAAATATTAAACAAATAAACTAAAGACAACCCTGGAGAAGAACCACTACTGGTTGAGAATACTATAGTTCCCTGTACATACCCGGATCAGTCCAGACAACTGGGTTTTGCCTCCCAGCAGATAGAGACAGAAAAACTTTGAGAGCGTCCTCTTTTAACCTGTTGTGCCACCTACTGCTCCTCAGTATTTCTCTGTCTCCAGCAGATGAAGGTGGTGCAAAATCAACCGTCCCTGTTCAAGATTGGCATACAGTCATATATCTAATGTATAATATATTTATTGACTTTTTATTAAGTTATTGTTCTATTTCAATTTCTGTTATACTGTTATGAATTTAAATGTAACTGGTTTGTTATAATGTAAACCGGAGCGAAGACCATGTCTGCTATACCTCGGTATATAAACGAATGCTAAATAAAAATAAAACCTCTGGTTCTGACCCAAGCTTAAAAAAAAAAAGGAAAAAGAACAGAATTTCTTGGATCGCAATGGCCTCCTGGGGAGTTTGTTAGGTCCTGGTGGGACCATCCTCCCTGGTCGCAGGCAAGGAACGAGCAGGGTTTGGGAACCCCCATCTTTAGCTCTTTGGGGTGCAGGGGGTGATATCTTGTGGTCCAGTTAACTCCCTCCCCCCCCCCTTGTAGCCTCCGCTTTTCTTAAAAAACAAAACAAAACAAAAAAACATTGTTCTGCCCGAGTTAAAAAAAAAAATAAAAAAATATAGAAGCGTACAGTACAAGCGGTTGGAGCAGGTGGCAGTGTTTGCTCGCAGCAGGTCAGCTGTGAGTTTCCAGTCAGCGGGTGCCTTTGAAGGGGCTCTGTTGCCGGATGCCTTCCCTGTTTTCCCTGGGCCGGCCTGTGTTTGTCCATGTGGCTCCTCCTCTGATATGCCCTGCTCAAATCGTTGCTCGCGCTGTGGGGAGTGATTTTCGGGCTGAGATTCGGACGGCTGCATGCGTTGTCTCCCTGGTGGGGAGCCTCCTTCGGGCAGGTCTTTTCTGCTTCCCTCAGGCTCTGGCAGAACTGTAACAGCCGCGGAGGTGCAGACTGATCCGTTCCCTCTCAGCGTGGGAACGATGGCCATTTTAGATACTTTTCGCGCGGCAGAGGCTGCAGCCTTAGGCGGGAGGGGATTTTTCTCTGGCACTGTCTCCTGCTGATATTAGCCCCGATGAGGCCTGGGGGCTGTTCTGAGGGGGGCCCCAGTACCCTGGGGGTTTTCTAGGGGGCCAGTCTCCCCCCCCCCCGGAATTTATCCTTTTAATGCACCAGGCCTTTTTGGCCAGTGGAGCCCAGAAGAGTGGATTTCCCGGGGATCAGTTTCCCAAGGGCCCACCTGGAAAGGTGGCTAGGAAGGAAGATCTGCCGGTGGCAACGCGAATCCGGATGTTCATACTCCTGAGCCGTGGAACTTCCCGGGAGGCAGAGACAGACGAGTCAGATCAGGAACAGGGTCAGGATGATCCTCCTCCACCTTCCGACGGCCTGGACCCTGGACGGGAGGCTGGTGCTCTCCCCCTCGGTTGAGGGTGTCAACCCAAAGGTGGTCCGCCTATTCCATTGGGAGGAGCTGGCTCCTCTTATCCCACACATTCTGCAGGAATTTTGAATTATGGCAGCTCCTATGGACCCAGCCCCGGACAAAGTGGATCCTGGCTTATCGGGACTGCGGGGTCCCGTGCAAACTTTCTCTCTCCATTCCATGTTGCAGCAAATGATGGCACAGGAGTAGGACACTCCGGAGACTGGACTGAAGTTTGGCAGAGCGATGGATAAACTCTACCCTCTTCCAAAAGATGTTTTGGATCTCTTATGGGTTCCGAAAGTGGACGTGTCTGTTTCGGCAGTCACGAAGCGGACTACCATCCCGATGGCCGGAGCGGCAGCGTTGAAAGATCTCCAGGATCGTAAGCTGGAAGGTCACCTTGAGGATTTTTGAAGTTTCTGCCATGCATGCCATTCGGGCTGCAGTCTGCTCATGCTCAGAGCAGGACTCCGATGGGTGCAGCAGTTGCTTAGCGCCAAGGATTTGGAGGCCCCAGAAGCTAAGCAGGTGGAACGCCTTGAAGCTGCTGTCGCTTATGGTGCGGACACCTTGTACGACCTGCTTCGCATCTCGTCGCGGACAATGGTGTTGGCAGTCTCTGCCAGGAGGCTCTTGTGGCTCTAACTGGGCTGCCGATGTATCTTCAAAAGCTCAGCTCTGTGCTCTTCCTTTCAAAGGCAGGTTGTTCTTTGGAGCGGCCTTGGAGCAGTTGATAAAGCAGCTGGGGGATAAGGTGCATAAGCTGCCGAAGGGGCAGAAGGTTTTCCCTCTGTTTGCCCTTGTTTTTGTGGCCAAAGGCATTTCCAGCAGGGTGCAGGCCAAAGACTGACCTCGGGGAGGTTCCAGTCTTGGTCACAGGCCTACCGTGGGCGGAGATCACCCCGTGATGGTTCCGGTCAGGGACCCAGTGGGAGTAAAGTTGCCCAATGAATTCTGGCCCACCCACTCCTCTGATCCAGTCATAGGGGGTCGGCTGACTCTCTTTTTTTACGAGGAGTGGGTCAAAATCACTTAAGACCTATGGGTTCTCAGTGTGATAAAACACAGCTACACATTAGAGTTTGCTTGGCCGCTACGCAACCTGTTTCTAATGTGCCCTTGTGGGTCCCCAGAAAAAGTGGTTATTGTTTGTCAGATGCTGGAGCGGCTCCAAAGTCTGGGGGCCCTTGTGCAGGTTCCTCCTTCAGAGCTTCGAAAAGGACTGTACTCCATTTACTTCGGGTCCCCAAGAAGGAAGGGACATTTCGCCCCAACCTAGACTTAAAGAAGGTGAATGTGGCTCTCAAAGTACCACGTTTCCGGATGTAGACACTCCGCTTGGTCATCGCGGCTGTACGAAAGGGTGAATTTCTGGCGGCATAGGCTTCCATCAAATCCAATCTCCACATCGGGATTCGCCAGGACCATCAGAGGAACCTCAGGTTTATGGTTCTCGGTCACATTTTCAATTTTGTGCTCTGTTTGGCCTCGCCACGACTTCACAAACCTTCACCAAATTCGTGGTGGTGGGCAGCGGCCCTGAGGAAAGAAGGGGGTTCTGGTGCATCCCTGTCTGGATGATTGGCTCATCCGGGCAAAGTTGGCAGATCAGTGCTCGAGGGTGGTAGATGTCATTCTCCACCATCTGAGGTCTCTAGGCTGGGTGGTCAACCTCGCCAAGAGCCATTTAACCACGTCCCAGGTTCTGAATTTTTTGGGAGCACGCTTCAATACCCGAATGGGCAAGGTGTGATTATCGCCTTGTACAGGTCCTTGGTGAGGCCTCACCTGGAGTACTGTGTTCAGTTCTGGAGACCGTATCTACAAAGAGACAGAGACAAGATGGAAGCGGTACAGAGAAGGGCGACCAGAAAGGTGGAGGGTCTTCATCGGATGTCATACGAGGAGAGATTGAAGAATCTGAATATGTACACCCTGGAGGAAAGGAGGAGCAGGGGTGATATGATTCAGACCTTCAGATACTTGAAAAACTTTAACGATCCAAAGACGACGACAAACCTTTTCCATCAGAAAAAAATCAGCAGAACCAGGGGTCACGAGTTGAGGCTCCAGGGAAGAAGACTAAGAACCAATGTCAAGAAGTATTTCTTCACGGAGAGAGTGGTGGATGCCTGGAATGCCCTTCTGGAGGAAGTGGTGAAGTCCAAAACTGTGAAGGATTTCAAAGGGACGTGGGATAAACATTGTGGATCCATCAGGTCTAGAGGACGTGTATAAAGAGGAGGCAGCAAAACACTGCACGGAGCGGCAGTAGCCACAGAGGCATTCACGGAGCGGGATGCCAGTGGCCAGTGGTTGGTGTTCCACCTTCACGGAGCGGAAGGATGGAGGGCTGCCATCTCCAAATTAAAAAAACAAACAAACAAAAAAACAAAACAAAACATGGGTGGGTAAGTATGTAAAATTAACGGAGAGTTCATAGGCTATAGGTATTACCAATTATTAGGCTTATTCAATATTTGTTGATAGTTAATGTGGCTTTCAATGCATACTTCACTTTCAATGCATATCCAGCAGAGCTCTCTGCTTCAACGGCAGGGGAGAAGAAAAACTGATACTTCACGCATATCCAGCATAGCTCTCTGCTTCAACGGCAGGGGAGAAGAAAAACAACCAATAAGGGCTGAATAACACAGTCTGGATAAACAAGTATGGGTGTAGCTTGCTTGTTGCGGCAGTTACTACCCTTAACTAATCAAGCTTGATATTTCACTTGGATGCAGCTCCCTCACTGCTCTCTGCATTAATGGTGGGGGTGAAAGGGAAATTGAACCAAGGGTTGCTAAGAGCCAAGAGAAACAGATAAGTATGAAAGGAAAGAAGTGTGAAGCTTGCTGGGCAGACTGGATGGGCCGATTGGTCTTCGTCTGCTGTCATTTCTATGTTTCTGTGTTCCTCTCAGAGGACAGAATACTCAAATTGCACAGGGTCTGGGATTACCTGCAGGTTCTTGGTTCCACCCTTGGAACTGGTCCCGTGGGCTTTTGCGCATATGAGACCGCTTCAAGCTGCATTGCTGTCGTGCTGGAACCCGTTGTTGGAACAATTCCACCTCCCGCTTTCATTTACAGGCGTTGCCAGATCCAGTGTGTCGTGGTGGCTCATCCAGAAGAACTTGGAGCGCGGGGTGAATCTGGAGATACCCCAGTGGGTGGTGGTTGTGACAACAGATGCCAGTATCTCCAGCTGGGGAGCGGTATGCCAGACTTTGTCAGCTCAGGGTCTGTGTTCTCCGGTGGAAGCATCCTGGTCGATCAATCATCTCGAGACGAGAGCCATCTGACTGGCTCTGCAGAGCTTCCTACCCCTCCTGCGCAGTCGAGCAGTCAAGAGTCCCGTCCGACAATGCGACGACCGTAGCCTATATCAACTGGCAAGGAAGGAACCAAGAGTCATCCTGTAGCATTAGAAGCGGCGAAGCTGATGTCCTGGGCGGAGCAGCATCTAGCGATGTTGGCGGCTCTCACATCGTGGGATCGACCAACATGCAGGCAGACTTTCTCAGTCGACAACAGCTAGACCCAGGAGAGTGGGAGCTGTTAGACCGCCATGAGCTGAAATTGTCACAGGTGGGGCGAACCCCATGTGGATTTGATGGCGACTCACTTAAACACCAAGGTGACGCACTTTTTCAGACGCAGAAGAGATTACGGCACAGAGGGTGTCTATGCTCTAGTAGTTCCTTGGCCACACGATGTCCTCCTTTACGTGTTTCACTCGTGGCGCTGGTGGGAAAGATTCTTCGGAGGATAGAACTTCATCCGGGTTGGGTGATTCTCATGGTACCGGAGTGGCCAGTGAGGCCTTGGTTTGCGGACCTTGTGAATCTGGCCCTGGAGGGCCCTCTCCGACTCAGTCATATTCCGAATCTTCACCAGGGACCTATATTTTTTGACCAGGCGGATTGCTTTTGAGCGGCGGCAATTGAGGAAGAAAGGTTATTCGGATGCAATTATTTCCACCCTTTTGCGGGCCCGGAAAACCTCCATGTCTCTGGCGTATGTTCGGGTATGGAAGGTCTTCGAGGCCTGGTGCCAGCCTCAAGGGGTGGATCCTCGTAAGGCTTCTGTCTCTCTGGTTTTCTCTCTTCTGCAGAATGGCTTGGACAAAGGTTGTCTTATAATTCGCTGAAGGCTCAGATCTCTGCACTAGGATGCTTGCGAAGTCACACTTGGGGGGGTCCTCTGGCGACTCATCCAGATGTGATGCGTTTTCTTCAGGGCGTGAAGCATCTGCATCCCCCCTACTCACAGGCTATGTCCCTCCTGGAGTCTAAACCTGGTTTTCCGGGGTTTGTGCGAGGCCCCCTTTGAGCCACTCAGGAAAGCTACCTTAAAGGACCTCATGTTGAAGGTGGTGTTTTTGGTGGACATTCGTTCAGCCAGGAGGGTCTCAATGCCTTATCCTGCAGGGAGCCTTTTCTCCGCATCTCTGATTCAGGGGTATCTTTGCGTACTATCCTATCTTTTTTGCTGAAGGTGATTTCTGACTTTCATGTGAATCGATTGGTGGATCTTCCGGCTTTTCCTGTGGCGGAGCTCACAGGTCCTCGTGCGACTCAGCTTCGACAGCTAGATGTCAAACGTGCTTTGTTGCTCTATTTTGAGGCTACCAATGGGTTCCGTCTGACGGATCACCTTTTTGTTCTGTGGCATGGAGCAAAGAAGGGATATTCGGCGTCTAAAGCAGCTATTACTCATTGGTTAAAGGAGTCCATAGCGTCGGGTCTTCCAGTCCTGGCGGGCTTGAAGGCTAATTCACTTTGAGCGCAGATGGCTTCATGGGCAGATTATCAGTTGGTATCCCCGCAGGAAACCTTGCAGTCTTTACAAATGTTTGCCAGACACAACAGACCAGATGTCCAAGATTCGGACCCTGTCAGTTTCGTGGCATGTGTCATTTGAGTGGGGCTCTCGCAGTCCCACCCTAATTAGGAGAGCTTGGGTACATCCCAGCTGTCTGGACTGATCCGGGTACAAACAGGGAAAGGAAAATTGGTACTTACCTGCTAATTTTCGTTCCTGTAGTACCATGGATCAGTCCAGATGCCCGCCCATTGGGTTGAGGGTGGAGAGCCTGCTCATTCTGTACTGTACTGTGACTTTTTTCTGAGGAAAAGTATAGGTTTCCCATCGATAGCAGGCTGAATCAGCTGTGTTGTCTTGGGCTGTCAGTCAGGCCCGGGAAGGTGGAGCTTGTCAAAGCTGTTACAGAGTTCAACTCTGTGCGCTTGCGCGTCTGTTCGCGTTCAGGACAAGCAGATTCTCCTCAGTCTGTTTTTCCATGCGCGGGAACGCACGCGGAGCACCAGATTTCCTCATTGAAGATACTTTTCTTCAGCGATTTAATTGTTTAAAGACAGAAAATGAAAGAAGGTAAAGTTCCAAGGCCTTCAGGGTTCAAACCTTGTGCCTGTGGAGAAAAAAAGGTCAATCACTGACTGCCACTCTGCCTGTTATGTGTATCTGGGCCCAGACCATGATCAGGCTAACTGTAGATACTGTGGCAGGATGTCACCCAGGGCAAGACGCCAAAGGTCAGAAAAAAATCGAAAATTTGAGGCGGGCGAGAAGCTCTTATGCCCCCCTCAGAATTGCATTCTTCTCCAGGACTGGAGAAGCGACGGGCGTGGACTCCAAAAAGGGTATCCTCACTAGGCCCTTCCTCCTCGGGTGCAGGTGAGGGAGACCGCCGAACAGAGAGAGTCCCTAAACGTCGACATGCCCATAAACAGTCCAAGAAGTGCATCTCCAAGGTCAAAGTCTCAGACTTGTCCATTGCTAGTTCAACCAGCACAACCAAGTCCTTCCTCAGTTCCGTAGCAGCCGATTTTCTATACCATCGTCACCTACCTCAATGGGATACCCATCTGATCCTGTTGAGGGACCACAGGAGCCATACTCGCCTCCTGAAGATCTTACCTACCCTAAATTTATTAGCAAGGTAGGATTGGCTCTACAATTGGAAATTCAAATGGTACTGACCCATGATCTGAAACCTTAGGTCTCTTAAAAATATTTGACCTACCCACGGAACCGACTAGCCTACCATTGCACAAAGTCCTTCATGCACTGCTTGAGAAATCCTGGGAGACTCCCTTCAACATAGCATCCACATCTCGAAAGATTGACCTCAAATATAAGATGAAGCAATCAAAATTTTATTCAACCCCACAATTACCACACCAAACCATTGTGGTCGAGTCAGCTATGCAGCATGCTAAGAGGACAAGAACCCATTCCAATAACCCTCCTGGAAAGGACCATAAGTACTTGGATGGTTTTGCCAAAAAATCATTCCAATCAGCGATACTAGGTGCTCGTATTGGACCACACCAGTTTTACATTGTTCAGTACTTATATGACTATTTACAACAGGTAAATTCTTTTCTACCAAATCGGAAACATCTTCAGGGCCTCCTCAACCTATACAAGACATGGAGGAAGGTTTGCGCCATCTTCTCAGGATGGTGTATGAATCCTTTGAAACATCCTCCCGTACTTCTGCATCCTTAATAGCGGCGTGTAGGATCGCATGGCTCCGTTCCAGTGCCATAAGGGAGGATGTGCACGACAAACTTGCCAACCTTCCTAGTATGGGGGACAATCTCTTTGGTAGCCGTTTGCAGGAAACGGTTTCACAATTAAAGGAACAATTGACAGCAGTACAGTTGCTGGTCAACCTTCCCACATACTCTGCCAGGAGTTTTTATGCACCGCCTCGGCACCCACCATACCAACGAAGACAATTCCGTCCGTATCCACCTTATAGACCCCCTACCTATCAACAACCACAAAGATCACAGATTCTGCAACAACAGAACAGGCGCGGAAGGCCTAGGAACCAACATATACAGAGTCAAACAGCTGCATCTATGTCTAAGACTCCGTCATCTTTTTGAATATGACAGGGCCACCACCACACATTGTAGTGGGCAGAATAACATCCTTTTTCCATGCATGGATTCAGATGACTTCGGATGTTGGGTGCTGAATATAGTACAGCACGGGTATCACCTTCATTTTTCATCCATCCCAACCCTGCCCTCCCTTTCCTATACGCAGGGACACAAGACAAACCAGATACAATTGGCACAAGAAATCACTCAATTACTCAAACAATGCACAATACAGAGCATACCCCATGCCTCACGGGGCAAAGGTTTTTATTCCCCATATTTTCTCATTCTCAAGACGGAAGGTTTACGCCCTATATTGGACTTGCGCGAACTCAACAAATACCTAGTAAAGGAAAAATTCAAAATGGTTTAGCTGAAATCCATCCTTCCTCTTCTCCAACCCAACGACTGGATGCGTACACTTGCATTCCGATGCATCCGACCTCATGGCGCTACCTGTGTTTCCAATTCAATGGCAAGCACTACCCAATACCAAGTGCTTCCGTTTGGACTAGCGGCGGCACCCGGAGTATTCACAGAATGCATGGCGGTGGTGGTGGCCCACCTCAGAAAACAGGGAATACAAGTATTCCCATACCTGGACGACTGGCTAATAGTTGCACCCGACAAAAACACTCTTCGGCTACAGGTTCAACAAACAATACAATGTTTACAAACATTGGGACTGGTAGTGAATTTCAAAAAATCAAACCTTACCCCTACACAAGATCTCCAATTTATTGGAGCTCGATTAGTCACGTATCAATACAGAGCCTTTCTCTCGCACGACAGGAGAACCACGCTATGAACACTTATTACGGAAGCTCAAGGTCTCGAAGCGACCAACAGCACGGCAAATTCTGACAGTCCTGGGACATATGTCTGCAGCCCTCTACACGGTCCAGGACACTCATCTCCACATTCGCAGACTGCAGTGGGGTTTAAGGAGACAGAGGTCGCAGCATCGTCAACCACTATCGCGAGTCATTTCTCTTATGAGCCAGATGACCAGAGATATAGACTGGTGGTTAAGGAAACAAATGCGAACCAAGGGAGCACTTTTCAGAACGCTACCTCACAATGCGGTTCTCACAATAGATGCTTCCCACAAGGGCTGGGGAGATCACCTCGACCATTTAGAAACACAGAGTCAATGGTCCATAACAGAAAGCACATACCAGATAAACATATTGGAACGCAGAGCCATCAGGAATGCCCTCAAAACATTCCTTTTACAATTGCAGGGAAAGAGAGTCATGGTTTACATGGACATTCAGGTTGCCATGTTCTATATAAACAAGCAAGGAGGGTCAGGTTCATGGATCCTTTGCAGGGAAGCGATTCTAAATTCTGGAATGGGTAGCTCTTCATTCCATTCACCTCCAGGCGACATACCTTCCAAGAATAGTCAATACTCAAGCAGACAAATTAAGTTGAATTTTCAATCCTCAAGAATGGTTGTAGCACCAGCAGATTGCAGACAAGATTTTTCACCGCTGGGGTACACCATTCCTAGACCTATTCGTAACAGAACACAACGTGAAGGTGAACAAATTTTTCTCACTACGCCACAGCCCTCGAAGGATAGCACCAGATGCCTTTCTCATTCCTTGATGGGCAAGCTCATGTATGCTTTTCCGCCGATTCCTCTTCTCACTCGCACCATTCAGAAGTGCATTCAGGACATGGCGAGCCTCATCTTAATAGCACCTGCTTGGCCTAGGCAACCGTAATACGCCTACCTACTCAAGCTATCGAGCGACAATCCACTACGATTAGAGGACCGCAGCGATCTCCTGTTGCAAGAAGGCGGTTCTCTTCTACATCTGATGCATCAGTCACTACACCTGACAGCATGGAGATTGAACAGTCGTTACTAGAGGAAATGGGTTTCTCATACAGAGTACAAAACATAATACTATCTGCTAGAAAACCATCCTCGTGACGTAATTACCATTTCAAGTGGAAGAGATACACTACATGGTGTACAGACCACCATTTAGAACCCAGACATTGCTCTTCTTGCACTCTTTATATGCAGCAGGTCTGGCTACAGCTTCAGTACGAGTTCATCTGAGTGCAATTGCAGCTTTGCATGTACTGCATAAAGACCAATCCATTGGCACTCATCCAGTGGTTTCACGTTTCATGACTGGTCTCTCCCATCTTCGGCTACCAGTTTCAAAACCACCAATTCCATGGGATTTCAGTATAATACTGGAAAAGCTTATGTTACCTTCATTTGAACCTATGGAAACCTCCCACATTAAATACCTTACGTGGAAGGTAGTTTTCCTGGTTGCTGTGACTTCCGCTGGAAGAGTCAGTGAAATTCAAGGTAGTACTTCGAACACATCCTTCCTTTTTACCAAAGATTGTTTCTGCTTTTCACCTCAACCAATCCATTGAACTGCCACCATTTTTCCCAAAACCACATCGGACAGACAGAGAAATATTATTACACGTTAGCCTGTAAATGAGCATTGGCCTATTATAAGAGTAGAACTCTGAATGAAGCCCGACAATATCAACTATTCCTGATCTTTAACCCTAATTTTCCCGGCTTGCCGGTATCCAAAATAACCATTTCTAGCTGGATTGTTCAGTGTATAAGGTTTTGCTATCAGAAGAAGAATCTACAACTTTCCTCAAGTCCAAGAGCGCATCAAATGAGGGCAGTTGCCACTTCACTTGCCCATCTATGAAACGTTCCGCCACTTGACATCTGTAAGGTGGCAACTTAGTCACCTCTACATACTGTCACATCACACTATTGCCTAGAACAACAAACAGCAGCAGATGCTACATTGCGACGGGTAGTACTTAACACCCTTACGACATGGGTCATGCTAACTCTTGAGACAGTCAACACACATTCTGCGTGACCATTAGCTTAGGACTCCCAAGATACCATGGCTGATTCAGCCTGCTATTGACGGGAAAAAGCAAGTTTGCTTACCGAAACTGTGTTTCCGTAGATAGCAGGATGAATCGGCCATGCGGACCCACCCACCTCCCTGGACAGCCACCTTAACAACAACGTCAAGTCATACGACTGCTATATATATTACAGACTGAGGAGAATCTGCTTTTCCTGTGCGGGAACGGACGCACCGGCACACAGAGTTGAACTCTGTGTAACAGCTTTGACAAGCTCTGCCTTCCCGGGCCTGACGGACAGCCAAGACAGCATAGCTGATTCATCCTGCTGTCTGTGGAAACACCGTTTACGGTAAACAAACTTGCTTTTCTTCTGAGACCTTTGTTTCATGTTATCAAAGCTTTATTCTTCATCCTCTGCTCGTTCGGGAAGGATGGAGTTCAATTAAAAATGGTTATTCTTTACAATATTTCTTCTTGGGTATGAACAAATACTGAGGAGCAGTAGGTGGCACACCAGGTTAAGAGAGGGTGCTCTCGAAGTTTTTCCTCTGTCTCCATCTGCTGGGAGGCAAAACCCAGCTGTCTAGACTGATCCGTGGTACTACAGGAACGAAAATTAGCAGGTAAGGACCAATTTTCCTATGGTAGAGTAGATGAAACTATTTACAGAAGAGAATGTATGGGAAGAATTAGGAAAATTGAAAGTGGACAAGGCCATGGGGCTGGATTTCAGCAAAGTTTTTGATACAGTCCCCCATAGGCTCGAGAATAAAATAAGCTTGGGACTCTGCATCAAGGTAGTGGAGTGGACTACAAACTGGTTGATGACAGGAGACAGCATGTAATGGTAAAAGGAACGTTCTCTGAAGAGAGAACTGTGTTAAATGGATTGCCACAGGGATCTATTTTGGGATTGGTTCTGTTATCTTTGTGAGTGACATTGTGGAAGGGATAGAAGGTAAAGTTTTTGTCTATTTGCAGATGATACTAAGATCTGTAGCAAAGTGGACATGCCTGAAGGAGTAGAGAAAATGAAAAATGACTTAAAGCTTGAAGAGTGGTTTAAGACTCGGTGGGATTCAATAGTAGAGAATTAAATCTTTACATACTAATCAAATCAGTTTTTATCCAAATGTTGACTTGTAAGAGAAAATCTTAAACAAGGAGTATGTAAGGAATCATGTAAACAAAATTCATAATTTGTACAATCACTGGTCTATGTAATTAAAAACTTTATCAATACAAAGTTTGAGTTATACATAAATTCTGATACAGTGACCAAAATTAAAACTTATATTTGGTTCCCATATCAGGAATTGAACCAACATGGGAACCACCTAGCTGAGAGCTAGAAATCCTAACCACTAGACCATTTGAATTAAAACTAGAATTCAACCATATGACCACACTTGTGTTAAATTATTTACAGAAAAACTTCAGGCAGTGTAAAGCTCAGTTCATTGCATTGAGCCCTTGTTTCCCATCGATAGCAGGGCTGAATTAGCCATGCTGTCTGAGAAGCGTCGCGATCCCGAGTAGGCGGAGTTTCCCCTAGCTGATCAGAGTTTTTTGACTGTGCGTCTGCGCGGTAGTGTTCCCACGCGGTTCCCTAACCTCTTCAGTTTCTTTTTTTTCCACAAGCCGTTTGCACGTGGTTTTTTTTTTCTCCTAGCAAATTTCTGCCTGACTGGATTTTTCTTCACCAAATTTTTTCGCATTTTTCACAGGATTTCTCTTCCCAGATGGCTCCGACGCTATCTGGGTTCAAATATTGTCAGTGTGGCAAAATTATGTCCATCACTGATGGACATAATTATTGCTACATCTGTTTAGGCCCAGACCACGATCAAAAATCATGTCGGGACTGCAGGAGGATGTCTCCGCGGGCCCAGCGACACCGGGCCGTGAGGATGGAGATGCTTCGCACGGGCATTTTGACCCCACCATCCTCCATGCATTCTTCGCCGGCACCAAAGTCAGGTAAGGCCCTTACAAAACAGGCGTCCTCACTGGGACCAGCAGGACCTGGAAGAGCTGTTAAAAGTTCCAGGCCAGGGTCTCACACACCTTTAAGGCCTCGTTCAAAAGCCGGGGATCTGGCAGAGGAACTTCGGTGAAAAGAACTGGCGAGTGCGTCTTCGGAACCTGCGCCGTCAGCGTATTTAAAAAGAAAACACGACACTTCAAAATGAGACAACGCACGAACGAAGCATGGAGCGTTTAAGTTATACGGCACATTCACAGCGCATTGCCGTGATGACTCATCCTCGATGCGTCATATGGCGCATGGAGCATCTATGGAGCACGGCCAATCACACGGCGCACCTACAGAGCACAGGTCACTGCTCGACGCTCCTAGGGCGCATGGTGCATGTGATCTGGTGATTGCACCAGATCATATGCACTCACCAGATCACAGTGGATCAGGCAAACATCACCATAAGTTGCATCATACAGGTTCTTCCAAACAGATAGTGAGATCTAGAAGTTAATCAAGAATCTCCATAACTTCTGACATAGATATTGAAGGTTTCTCTGCATCTGAATCTTTATCATCAGGTCGTACTCCTCCTAGTGACAGTTCTTTGGCCAGTCTCTCATCTGTTTCTAGAGAGAAGAGATGCTCTCCTTCCTTACAAATTCCATTAACAAAACGTATTGGCCCTTCGCCTATTATACCTCCTCAAGGTCAACACAAAGGGAATTCACCTGAGGACATCTTGCTTGCGGCAATTCCAACAAAAGCCTCAAAGCAAAGATTACATTTCCCTCCACAAGGTACTTTGGCGGCATCTACTATGACGAAAATCTTAGATATTCTCAGCTCTTTTTTTCCAAGAACTGGAAAAAAACAAAACAATTACCACCACAGCATTCTCCAGAGGGTTCTCCTGCCTCCCCTTCAGGTGTAGAACCCTTGGAATCGGTCAAAGAACATACACCAACACAACCAATTAGTCCAGGTTCTCCGGAATCAGTTCATTCTTTGAATTCTTCAACAGGTATGCCATCTGATCCTCAGGAAGGCCTACCTGAACCTTATTCTCCTCCGGAGGACTTATTATTTATTTATTTATTTGTTTATTTGTTTGTTTGTTTATTTAGAGTTTTTCTATACCGGCATTTGTGATTAGAAACCACATCATGCTGGTTTACATACAACAAGGGATGAGAACAAAAAATGGAACATAAACAAGTGCAAAGAGATCAAAAGTTACATTACAACAAGGGTCTTAAAACTGGGAAGAGAGTTAGAATAAGAAAGCCGAGCAGTTAGGATTAAATTATTTACATTGTATTGTGAAGTCTCTTATACAAGTTGCTATCTCTTATAAAATTGCTATCAATTATAGAATTGCTATCATTTAATTTGGATCTGGGAAGGCTTGTTTAAATAGCCAAGTCTTAAGCCTTTTTCTAAAAGTAGGTAGGCATGGTTCTTGTCTTGCATGGACTTGACCTATGCAAAATTTATTGAGAAAGTAGGCAGTCTTCTCCAGGTAGAAACAGGAAGAGTACCTGATCCCAGAGCTGAAATGCTTGGAATCTTAATATTTGAATCTCCTCCCGAGCCCACTGCTCTACCTCCTCACTCTGTATTGGAAAATCTACTATTCAGAATCTGGAAAACTCCTTTCTCAACATCAGCTACTTCAAGGAAAATTGACATTAAGTATAAGATGCGTAATTTATCAGTTTACTAGTCTGCCCAACTTCCCCACCAATCTATTGTGGTAGAATCAGCCTTATCCAAAGCTAAACCTAATAAATTTTATTCGAATACACCACCGGGCAGAGAAAATAAATGCCTGGATGACTTTGGGGAGAAGATTTATCACTCCTCCATGCTCACAAACTGAATACAGCATCATCAGTTGTATACTACGCAGTACCTCTTCGAATCACTCCAAAAGCTGCGTCCATTATGTCTATCAGAGGATAATACACTTCCACAATCTTTCTTGGATATTGAAGGTGGTCTCTGACATTTACTATGCTCTATTTACGAATCATTTGAATCTTCGGCAAGAGCGTCCGCTTCGGCTATAACGGCCAGACATATGACTTGGCTCAGAGCCAGCGCAATTCGCCCTGATGTACATGAGAAGCTAGCCGATATCTCATGCACGGGGGACAATCTCTTTGGCGATAAATTTAGACATAGTCTCTCATTTGAAAGAACAAAGTGCAGCTGTACTTTCTCTCACCACTCCTGCAGAGTCTCAAAAATCTCAACATCGATTTTTATCCTTACCGTCACCGGTATTATTCGAGACCATACAATAGGCCATATTCACAGTACAGGCCTCAACCGTATGTCCCAACAAGAAACACAGTTCCACCAAGTTCTAGGGGTCGTGCCAGACAACAAAGACAAGTAAAGCAAACGCCAGCTCCTCAACAAAAATAAGCTTCCTCTTTTTGAAATTAATTCAGCCACCACTACTACTACCAGTATTCATAGGAGGACGCCTTCAATTTTTTCTCCACAATTGGGAATCCATCACAATTGGGAATCCTTCAGTGGGTACTCAACATTATACAAAACGGTTACTCTAAACTTTCAATCTGCTCCTTCTCTTCCTCATATTCCTCCGAAGAGGATGACACAGTCCCAGTCCATATCCCTCATAGAGAAACTGAGCAACCTACAAGTTCAACAATCTATACAGCTCATTCCTCTTCATCAACATCACCAAGGATTTTATTCCCAATATTTCCTCATTCCAAAGAAGTCAGAGGGCCTACGATCCATTCTAGATCTCAGACTACTCAACAAACACAGAGAGAAATTCAAAATGACTTCTCTCAAATAGCCAATCATTGTGCTGAATCAGCGATAGGATATGTTCCATCGACCTGAAGGATGCATATTCCCATATACCAATTCACCCGTCTTCTTAGCGTTACCTATGTTTCCAAGTTCAGAATATACATTACCAATACAAGGTTCTCCCATTTGGCCTATCTTCAGCCCCAAGGGTATTCACCAAATGTCTAGCAGTGGTGGTGGCTCACCTAAGGAAACTTTCGATCCAAATTTTTCCTTATCTGGACAACTGGTTAATAGTAGCATCGGATCAGTTTACACTGAGAGATCATACATTACGCACGATCAAATGCCTTCAGAGGTTGGGATTTCTTATCAATTTCGAGAAGTCTCACCTACAACCTACTCAACTACTTCAGTTTGTAGGCGCCCTCATAAATACGGTGGAACAGAGAGCGTATCTTCCTCTAGACAGGAGGCAGAACATACAATCATTGGTGCACAACCTGCTTCACAGAAACCGGACAGCTGCACGCCAGGTTCTTCAACTTCTGGGTCATATGGCAGCAGCGATCTATGTGGTTCCTCACACCAGACTTCACATGCGCCGCTTACAATGGGGTTTAAAGACTCGGTGGTCTCAATTCATACAGCCGCTCAGCACCAGAATTAGACTTACGAACGCAATGAAAGAGGACATTTGGTGGCTCCTTCCCAAAAACCTTTCCTTGGGAGCTCCATTCCGTTTACCACCTCATCAGATAACTCTTAACCACAGATGCCTCCAACAAGGGTTGGGGGGCACATCTCTGCGAACTGAAAACTCAAGGTCTGTAGACCCCTCAGGAATCTACATACCAGATCAATCTCCTAGAACTGCGAGCCATTTGGATGGCATTTCAAACGTTCTCGGATCAGATAAGGGGATCAAGCCTCATGGTATATACAGACAACCAGGTAGCCATGTTTTACATAAAAAAGGAAGGAGGGTCCGGTTCCTGGACTCTATGCCAGGAAGCAACACGAATTCTACATTGGACAATAAAAGCCCAAGTATCAATTCAAGCAACTTATCTTCTAGGTCCGGACAATGTAACAGCAGATCGTCTGTCGGATTTTTATCCACACGAATGGACCTTAAAACCAGAGATGGCGCAAAACATCTTCAAACAGTGGGGATTCCCCAGAATAGACCTCTTTGCCACGGAAGCAAACAGACAAGTCCAAACCTTTTGCTCTATTTATCCCAGCACTCAAAGGATTGCTCCAGATGCCTTTCTCATTCCATGGGCACTAGGCTTGATGTACGCCCATCCACCCATCCCACTCATATCTCGAACGATTCAGAAATGCATCCAAGACGTATCAGACATGATTTTAATAGCCCCGGCGTGGCCGAGACAGCCCTGGTATGTGTACCTTGTGAAACTTTCCATTCATCCACCAATAATGCTACAAAATCTTCCACATCTTCTGACATAGGAAGGGGGCTCATTACTTCACCCCATGAATCAATCCCTTCATCTCACAGCATGGAGATTGAACGGCAAATACTAACTTCTTTAGGTTTATCTTCTCAACTAGAGGATATTCTTATTGCGTCACGGAAACCTTCAACCAGACGCAATTACAAAGGAAAGTGGCAACGGTACTTAGACTGGTGTACTCCAAAGAACACAAACTCTTTCTCATCCACGGCCACTCAATTACTGCAATATCTGCACACACTCTACTAAGCAGGATTAGCCACTACTTCAGTGCGAGTTCATATCAGAGCTATAGCAGCTTTTCATGAACCTTTTAATAATCTTCCAATGTCTAACCATCCGTTGATTTCTAGATTCATGAAGGGAATGATACGACTTCGCCCACCGGTGACTAAACCCCCAATTCCATGAGATTTAAACATAGTATTGGAACAGCTAATGCTTCCACCTTTCGAACCATTAGACTCTAGCCACATCAAATACGTGACATGGAAAATAGTCTTTCTCATTGCAATTACTTCTGCAAGGAGAGTCAGCGAGCTACAAGCCTTGGTTCATTACTCCCCTTATCTTGAATTCTACCATGACAAGGTGTCCCTTCGTCCTCACCCTTCCTTTCTGCCTAAGATGGTAAATTTTTTTCATCTTAATCAAACCATAACTCTACCTATTTTTATGCCAAAGCCACACAATAATGAGCGTGAAAAGCTTTTACACACGTTGGACTGTAATAGTGTTAGCTTACTATAAGAAAAGGACTCGATCAACTTCGAGGCCATCTCAACTGTTTCTTTCCTTTAACCCGAATGATCCTGGACAACCAGTCTCAAAAAGGACCATAGCCAGTTGGTTATCACAATGCATACTTTTTTGCTACAATAAACGTTCCATTAAACTACTCACAAAGCCTCAGGCGCACCAAATCCGCGCCACCGCATCAGTTGCCCACTTGAACAAAGTTCCCTTAATTGATATCTGCAAGGCGGCAACATGGTCGTCCATTCATACCTTCACATCGCATTATTGCCTCCAACAGTCTTATCACTACAAAGAACATGAGACTGTCTACCTCTTCAGGGGTTGATGTCCAAACATCCAAACAATGAATATACAAGGACACAACCCGGGAGCTTGGGACTCCCAGACAGCATGGCTAATTCAGCCCTGCTATCGACGGGAAAAAAGCAAGTTTGCTTACCGTAAACGGTGTTTCCATAGATAGCAGGATGAATTAGCCATGCGTTCCCTCCCTCCTCCCTAGACAGTCTCATAAGACAGACATTCCTCCTTGACGTACCTCTCGCTTGGCTACAAAGAAACTGAAGAGGTGAGGGAACCGCGTGGGAACACTACCGCGCAGATGCACAGAGTAAAAAAAAAACACCTCTGATCAGCTAGGGGAAACTCCGCCTACTCGATTGCGACGCTTCCCAGACAGCATGGCTAATTCATCCTGCTATCTATGGAAACACCGTTTACGGTAAGCAAACTTTTTCACATTGCTCTCACGGAGATAAAATCACCGCTTACAATGGAAAACCACCACCATTGACCACTGTTCCACATCAAAGCTGTATCAGGGCTACGATTGAATAAAACTATTATGTGAAGATGTCAATATTACAAAGGTTCTCTAAATCATGGCATGAAAATTGCATACTTACAATTTATAGTGAAATCAGTAGTTTTACAACGGAGCTTTTGCTCAATGCGATCACGTCAAACTACCTACATCAGGACTACAACTGAACAAAATACTTATGAGGACAGCAATGTTACAACAGTATAAGGATGGTTACATCCAAACTTGCATACTTACAAGGTCTCTAGTCAGCAGTTTCAAAATGGAGCGTCTGCTTTCAATAGAACTTGAAAAATAATCCCCACAAATACAGTGTTTGTGTGTATATATTCCCATACATAATGCTAGTTGTAATTGTTCGAATTAATTCAAGATGAACTCCGTGCTCAACAATCAAACACTGTATTCAGTTCTTAAGTGTTTCCAAGAAACCAAAATTACTTGATTGATCATTTTGAAATACACCACTGATCTGCTTATGCTAATTCCTACCATAGAAAGAAAATCACTGAATTTAATCCATAAGGCTGAATTGTGTTTAAACAAAATATCCACTTCTGCTCAAGTTGGGTCAAAAGGCGATCTGTCTCCTCCTCTACTATCACCACATTTAACGGGGGTTTTTTTTCTTTTTTAAATCCATACAATGCAGAACAGGTGGAGCTTCCTTTTTCTGTATGTACATCTCTTGTGCTGTAGTACATGTTTTAAATTATCTTGTTGTTTTGCCTACATACATACCCTGTTTTCCCCGAAAATAAGACAGTGTCTTATATTAATTTTTGCTACCAAAGATGCACTAGGCCTTATTTTCAGGGGATGTCTTATTTTTTCATGAAGAAGAATTCACATACCGGTATATTGTTGAACAAAAAAATGAACATGAAGGCTGAAAAGTACCTGGCTCCCACAGACTGGAACGATTTCCCACAGCAGTTCCTGGACCACTTGTACAGCAGGGATGGTATTGCGGCTTCCGGCCACCAGGAGGACCTCAACACTCCTCTTCTCGGGTCACAGCGGCCCTGCTGCTGGGGCCTCTTCCTCTTCTCGGGCCACAGCGGCCCTGCTGCCGGGGCCTCTTCCTCTTCTCGGGCCGCTGCAATGATTTGCGGCGGCCCGTAAGCGCTTCTCCTCTTCTGCACATGCTGATGCTCCTTCTCCTTCCTGCCCACACGGCTCCGGCAACGCTTACTTCCGGGGTCGCGCAGGCATGAAGGAGGAGGAGCATCAGCACGTTTGAACGCGATCATTTTCTTCGGGCCGTGGTGATGTGAGTTCCACCACGGCCCTGCCGATCTGCCTGCTACATTTGTGTCACTGACGGCTGCATGAGCCTCCCTGCGCCCTGGGGCATTGGCTCCCCTCGGGATACCACTGCTCGCGGCGCCCCCTACTGTAATACCGTACTTTGGCTGGAAACTTTGTACCGGTACAGTAATTTTAAAAAATGCAAGCTGCGTCTACGGTAAGAAGCATCCGTGAAGCGTTAGGCCCGCGCAACCTATTTTACTGTATAGAGCGCTATACAGTATCCTGGGTGCGCTGGCCTAACGCTTCATGGACACGCTGGTACCAGGACACGCTTCATGGACACGCTGGTACCAGGAAGTGGACGGTTCTCCTACGCTTGGGATTGCCAGTCCTCTCTCCTCTCCTCCCGAAACAAGCAACGAAAGCGGAAAAAAATAAAAGTTGCAAGAGAGAGGGGAGAGAGGACGGGCAATCCTACGCTTGGGACTGCCGGTCCTCTCCCCTCCTCCCTAAGCAAGGCGCGAAAAGCAGCCTTGCTCCGGGAGGAGGGGAGAGGACTGGCAGTGTAAAGCAACGATGTGACTTACTTTTTTCACAGCCCTCCTCCGGAGACGGACATCAGACACAGATCGCGGCTCTCCTGCCTCCCGGTGGCGAAGATGGATACCTGCACGGGCGAAAGCGGCCCCTGTGCGTGCGATTGGGCCGCTCAATGTGTGACGTCACGACGTTTGTTCGTTATGTAAATCCTGTTGCAGTTCAGTGAACCATTTTTGCATTTCCGTTCTTGTTGGGAGCTCATCTTCCGCAAGTAATTGATCAGTGGCAGTCTCTGCATGATTTGGGCCTTCTTCCTGGCGTGCCATGATGGGTAGGTCGGCGCTTCTGATCGGCTCCTGTTTTTGATAGGAATATTTACGAAAATCCACTGATTTTCGTCTCACTGACATCGAGGTGTAGCGATATAGCTAGTCTGCTCCCCTGTAGCTTTTTTTGACTGGAGATGCCTGAAATTCTTGGAGATTAAAGTTGTTGGAAGCGGGAGCTCTGATTCAGCCAGCCATCTGCTTTGGTGATGTCACTTCCTCCAGAGTACATGTTTTATATGCTTTTTTTTTTTTTTTTTCCCAAAACATTTATATGGATATCCTCTTTCTAGCATTTTTTGAAAAAAGATATGATTGCACTTAAAAAATTGTTCAGAGATCAGGGAGTTTAAATTCTTATCTAGTTAGTCCTGGGTTGATTTTACAGAGATGTCTTGTATTCTTATTCTTAATAAATAAAAACACTTAAGATAGGGCCGTGGTGAGAGATGAGGGAGAGGCTGTGGAAGGAACCATGAGGAAGAAGATGATGCAAGGCAGTCTTGAAGGAGCCATAGGGGAAGGAAGGCCCTTGAGAAGGGGCCATGAGGGCAGTTCAGCACATAGGAAGGAGAGCAGGAGGGCAAGCACTCCGGAAAGAGGACTCGAGGGGACCAGAGCACAGGAGGAAGAGGACAGAAGGGAAGATATTAGGGAAGGAGGTCATGGGTGGGGCAAAAAGGACAGGAGGGAAGGCACTTGAGAGAGGGCCAGGAGTGTGAGCACTCAGGAAGGGGATCATAGAAGGAAGTCTGGAGAGTCAGAACCAACAAAGAGACTGCAGGGGAGAAAGAGCAAGTGGGAGAGAATTCAAGAAGGGTCCATAGTTAGGGGGGAAGGAACTAGGGAAGGGGTAATGGTGGAGGTGAGGAATAGCACTCATGTAGGGGCCATAAAAGGGACAGCAGGAAGGAGAGCACATTTTATATCTGAGAAAATGCTTTATTAAGTTTTATCTATTACAAATGATTCTGGTGTGTGTATTATTGCATTAATCAGTTTTCCATATGGAATTTACATATAAAAAAATTACATACATGTGGGGTTCATATTCCCCCAAAAGGTTGGGAATCACTGCTTTAGGGGCAAAATGTTCCAAAGAATGGATGCCTGAAAAACAAAGGAGGTCTGCCTTGTGGTTTCTAACCTGATCTTCATAGGAGATTGTATTCTATGAAGATCTTACCATTTCTAAGTATTGAAAGTAGAATGAAGTTTGAGATCCTCGCTGAATTTTAAAGCCTTAGATTCTTAGGAAGGAATTTTCAAAGGCGTTATGCTTGTAGAAATAGCATATATCGCAGCAATTTTCAAAAGCCCAATTGAGTGTAAAATATTTTGAAAATTACCTCGTTCTGAAAAATGAATTTTTAACTTTGCCTGTGTGGTCGTCATTAAAAGTTATTTCTTATAACTGTGAAATAGTGTAAGCTTTTGACCTGGATTGGTTTATTGTTGTCATTGCAGCAAAAATTTCTAAATTGTTAAGCCAGGCACTATATGGTGATATGACAGTGAACTTAATTTGAGTTTTTTCTTTTTTTTTTAACCTTGCTATCTGATATTCTAAATGTAAATGGAGGATGAATTCCTTTAAGAGTTCATTACTCGAGGCATTATCCAGAGCTCTTGGTTTCCTGCAGCTGATTTTTCAATTATGTGGTAAATTGCATAATGTTGCATAAAGATTCACATCTCTAACTGCAAAAACGTTTTTTAACACATTTTACATTGTAAATATTTAAACTATATTCAAAATATACCAAGTACAAAAATCAACCATTTATGAAGTAGGCAAAATTTTAACTCTGAAATATTTTTTGTTTTGAATTAATACATGTAGCCATTCTTTATATTTTTTTGTAAAAATCCTTACCTCCAAATATATTTGCTGAAAATGTTCTCAGTATCTGGTTCTCAAGAGTTGGCTAAAAAAAAATGCAAAAAGAATAGTGTTTAAGAAGGAAAAAGTTACCAAAAAGAGAGAGAATATCTGGTGAAGCTGAGGGAGATGAAGATAGAAATTAGGAAAGCAAAAGGTCAAGCAGATGAAAGGATTGCTAAAGAAGTAAAGTGAGGTGACGAAACATTTTTCAGATACATTAGTGAAAAGAGGAAGACCCAATGTGGTATAGTAAAATTGAGAGGTGACAAGGGGCAATGTGTGGAGAAAGATAAAGAAATAGCAGAAATATTAAACACATACTTCATTCTGAAATTTTCTAAAGAAGGTCCTGAATGGGAGTGGAATAGGTGCAGAAGAGACTGTATGGGAAGAGTTAGCAAAACTGAAAGCGGACAAGGCCATAGGGCTAGATGGGTTACATACCAGGATATTAAAAGAGCTCAGTGATGTGTTAGTGGGTCTGCTGAAGATCCCTGGAAACAGGAGTAGTGCTGCAAGACTGGAGAAGAGTGGTTGTGGTCCCACTTCACAAGAGTGGTAGCAGAGAGGAGGCTCGAAACAGCAGACTGTTTAGCCTCGCTGCAGTTGTGGGAAAATTAATGGAGATTCTGCTGAAAGAAAGGTCCAGTGGGTTGCTGAATCCAAGGCAGCCTGGATTCACCAAGGGAAGGTCCTGTCACCCAAAAGTGATTGGGTGACTAGAGAAATAGATCGAGACAGAGCACTCTGATTTACTTTGATTTCAGCAAAGCTTTTGGTACGGTCCTGCATAGGAGGCTCATGAATAAAAGAAGAAGCTTGGGAGTGAGTGCCAAGTTGGTGGATTGGATTACAAATTGGTTGACTAACCGGAGACATGTATTGGTAAATAAGAACCTTCTCTGAAGAGAGAACAGTGTTAAGTGGAGTACCTCACCTAAAGAACATAAGAAATTGCCATACTGGGTCAGACCAAGGGTCCATCAAGCCCAGCATCCTGTTTCCAACAGAGGCCAAATCAGGCCACAAGAATCTGGCAAGTACCCCAACACCAAGAAGATCCCATGCTACTGATGCAATTAATAGCAGTGGCTATTCCCTAAGTAAACTTGGTAATAGCAGTTAATGGACTTCTCCTCATAGAAACATAGAAATGACAGCAGAAGAAGACCAAACGGCCCATCCAGTCTGCCCAGCAAGCTTTCACACTTATTTTTTCTCATACTTATCTGTTACTCTTGGCCCTTATTACTAACTTTTTGGTTCCAATACCTTCCACCCCCGCCATAGATGCAGCTCCAGCACTGCTCTCTACTTCAAAGTGAAGTATCAGGCTTAATTGATTCGGGGTAGTAATCGCCATAACAAACAGGCTACACCCACGCGTATTTGTTTACCCAGACTATGCAATTCAGTCCTTGTTGGTTGTTGTCTTAATGTAAATCCTCTTATCTTCATTCCCCCCTTCCGTTGAAGCAGAGAGCTTTGCTGGATATGCATTGAAAGTGAAGTATCAAGCTTATTTGATTTGGGGTAGTAACCGTTGCAACAAGCAAGCTACTCCCCCGCTTTTTTGTGAATGCAAATCCTTTTTTCCACATTTCCTCTTGCCGTTGAATGATAGAGCAATGTTGGAGTCGCATTAACTGTGTGTATGTTTATTGAATAAGGGTATTATTCACCAGGTAGTAGCTGTCATTCCCGCAAGCCACCACCATGCTTCTTCTCTTCATTCACATCCTCTAGATTTCATGGATTCACAGTGTTTATCCCACGCTCCTTTGAAATCCTTCACAGTTTTGGTCTTCACTTCCTCCGGAAGGGCTCCTCCAAGAACTTATCCAAACCTTTTTTAAACCCAGCTACACTAACTTCACTAACCACATCCTCTGGCAGTAAATTCCAGAGCTTAATTGTGCGCTGAGTGAGAATTTTCTCTGATTAATCTTAAAAGTGCTACTTGCTGACTCCATGGAATGCCCCCTAGTCCTTCTATTATCCGAAAGTGTAAATAACCGATTCACATCTACTCGTTCAAGACCTCTCATTATCTTAAACACCTCTATCATATCCCCTTCAGCAGTCTCTTGTCCAAGCTGAACAGCCCTAACCTCTTCAGCCTTTCCTCATAGGGAAGCTGTTCCATCCCCTTTATCATTTTAGTTGCCCTGCCCTTCTCTGTACCTTCTGCATCTCAAACTATATCTTTCCAGATCATATCTATCTATCTCAGAGAAGGGCAACCAAAATATATATGCTGTTCCATCCCCTTTATTATTATTATTATTATTATATATATATATATATATATATATATATATAAATAATATAGCAGTGGCTATATATATATGCACACCGGATCAAGTACAGAACCCTGAGGCACTCCACTGTTTACCCTTTTCCACTGAGAAATTTGACCATTTAATCCTACTCTGTTTCCTGTCTTTTAACCAGTTTATAATTCACGAAAGGACATCTCCTATCTCATAGACTTTTTAATTTTCTTAGAAGCCTCTCATGAGAGGTTTTGTCAAACGCCTTCTGAAAATCCAAATACACTACATCTACCGCTTCACCTTTATCCACATATTTATTAGCCCCTTAAAAAAAAAAAAAAAAAAAGCAGATTTGTTAGGCAAGACTTCCCTTGGGTAAATCCATGTTGACTGTGTTCCATTAAACCATGTCTTTCTATATGCTCTTAAGATTTTCCTCTTTAGAATAGTTTCCACTATTTTTCTTGGCACTGAGGTCAGGCTCACTGGTCTGTAGTTTCCCGGATCGCCCCTGGAACCCTTTTTAAATATTGGGGTTACATTGCCCACTCTCTAGTCCTTAGGTACAATGGATGATTTTAATGATAGGTTACAAATTTTAACTAATAGATCAGAAATTTCATTTTTGAGTTCCTTCAGTACCCTAGGATGCATACCATCCGGTCCAGGTGATTTGCTACTCTTTAGTTTGTCAATCTGGCCTACCTCATCTTCCAGGTTCACAATGATTTGGTTCAGTTCGTCTGACTCATCACCCTTGAAAACCATCACCGGAACTGGTATCTCCCCAAAATCTTCATTAGTAAACACGGAAGCAAAGAATTCATTTAGTCTTTCTGCAATGGCCTTATCTTCCTTAAGAGCCCCTTTAACCCCTCGGTCATCTAATGGTCCAACAGACTTCCTCACAGGTTTCTTGCTTCGGATATATTTAAAGGTTTTATTATGAGTTTTTGCCTCTGTGGCCAACTTCATTTCAAATTCTCTCTTTGTCTTATCAATGTTTTACACTTCACTTGACAATACTTATGTTTTATCCTATTTTTCTTCAGATGGATCCTTCTTCCAATTTTTGAAGGATGGTTTTTTGGCTAAAACAGCCTCTTTCACCTCACCTTTTAACCATGCCAGTAATCGTTTTGGCCTTCCTTCCACCTTTCTTAATGCATGGAATACATCTGGACTGTGCATCTAGGATTGTATTTTAAACAATTTCCATGCCTGTTGAACACTTTTTTTTTTAAACCTTTTTAGCTGCACCTTTCAGTTTTTTTCTAACTATTTTCCTCATTTGATCAAAGTTTCCCTTTTGAAAGTTAGTGTTAGAGCTGCAGATTTACTTATTGTCCCCCTTCCAGTTATTAGTTTAAATTTGATCATATTATGATCACTGAGAGGAGAGGATCACCTTGCTGGTGGCTGAAAGGAATCAGTAAGTTTTTGCTTGGGACATTGTCTTTTTCAAAAGTATTGGGGCAAAGTTAACTATTTGGGAATATTATTTAGTGTGTTTGTGTGTTTGTGCCTTTAATAGTCAGAAAGGCAGTGAATAAACAAGTTAGACTGTAACTGGAGGAGAGATACAGACTCACCAAACCTTGCCGCCTTTTCCTCTTGTCTGCGTCTAGGCAAGGTTATCGCAAGAGTCCCGCTGATTTTATGTCATCCATCATACTACAGCTGTGTGTTTGATTTGACTGAGTAACAATGTTCACATGAAATGAATCCACTCTATTTTCTTATTGAGACCATAAGGGGTCACTGTTTTCAGTTGGTAAATCCAGCGTTGTTCACATTGGCGGAGGCGCTTAATCTTATTGCCCCGTCTCCAATGTAGAAAATGAGTTTCAGTTATGTGGATACGATGAATCAGATTCCTTAGTGATCGATACAGAAGAATTCATACTCGTTGCAGTCCCTGAAGCAGCAATGCGAAACATATGTCGGACTGGACCTGTTGAATATTCGTCTTCTGAGTGAATGGAAGCGCGGTAGCGCCATCAAAGAAATTGGATTTCTGAATAACAACGATTAAGGGAAGTACCGTTCCACATTAATTTTTAGAAAAAATCTTTCAAAAAATGAGAGAAAATCCATAAATGAACATATACTTAATAATAAAGGACTTGGACCTATGATTAAATATGACCCGCAGCGGCAATACATAAAGCTAAATCTGCTTATATGCTGCGGGTGTTATGACGGTCCTCCATTCAAAGTGCTATATATGAAATATTGCACATTGAAGAAAAATTTGAGTTTCACAACGTCTTGTAATGAGACTTCAATTACCCCAATATTGACTGGGTAAATGTATCATTGGGACACGCTAGAGAGATAACGTTCCTGGATGGAATAAATGATAGCTTTGTGGAGCAATTGGTTCAGGAACCGACGAAAGAGGGAGCAATTTTAGATCTAATTCTCAGTGGAGCACAGGACTTGGTGAGAGAGGTAACGGTGGTGGGGGCCGCTTGGCAATAGTGATCATAATATGATCAAATTTGATTTATGACTGGAAGAGGAATAGTGTGCAAATCCAAGGCTCTCGTGCTAAACTTTCATTTTATCAATAAAATGAGAAAAATTGTTAGGAAAAAATTGAAAGGAGCAGTTACAAAAGTAAAAAATGTCCGAGGTGTGGTCATTGTTTAAAAAAAAAAATAATAAAAAAATACCATTCTAGAAGCACAGTCCAGATGTATTCCACACATTAAGAAAGGTGGAAAGAAGGCAAAACGATTACCGGCATGGTTAAAAGGGGAGGTGAAAAGCTATTTTAGCCAAAAGATCTTCATTCAAAAATTGGAAGAAGGATCCAACAGAAGAAAATAGGATAAAGCATTTGTGGGGGAAAGCCGTGGGCTGTTTCCTGACCGCGAAAGAGCACCGGCGGCGGCCTCCTGGCCGCAAGAGTAGAAAACATGGCTCCGGCCACGCAAAGAGCGTGGAAATGAGGCAGGCAGATGGTGGAGAAGCTGGCTGGAAAAGTGAGAGGCTGTTCGCGGCTAGGCCCGTGAGCAGAATTGTAACAGTTATTGAGGAAGTGCTCAGAACAAAATTGGAAGAACAAGGCTTTGGCAAGGCATATGTACTACTAGGTCAGTTCCTCATCTTGAAGGATGAAGATCTCTTCAGAGTGGTTGAAGGATTCTTATGGGGCTAATTCCTAGCAAACAGCTATGATCTGCTTGTCTGAAGGGAGTGGTACTCGTCCTTCCTGTAAAGAATTGTTATATATAAAGCTGCTCGCTAGATTTTAATTCCTTTTGTGAAAAAAATTAATGCGAAATATTTTGGAATAAACATGATTTGGTGCATTCAGTGATGGCTGAAATCTATTGGAATAAGCCATGGCAATGTCATACATAAATATGGATGGATAAGAGTCAGGTGGCTTTGTTGGACATGAAGTTATTGTTCCGATGGGCAGAACATAATTTGTTAGCATTTCAGCTTCCTACATCATCGGGAGAATGTACAAGTGGATTTTCTGAGCAGTCACGCCTTGGATCCTTGAGAATGGGAGCTTGCACAGGAGATGTTCTCCTTGATCATATCTGAATGATCTTGATAGCAGTGATCTTGATAGCAAGATCACTTGCACTTGATAGCACTTGCACTTGATAGCAAGATCACTTGCTATCAAGTGATCTTGATAGCAGTTGCACGGAACTCCAAGGTCCTAAGGTTCTCAGTCACAGAAGGGAGCCAGGAATGGAAGTGTTTAAGTTTTCACAGCAGTGGCCACAGATAGAGAGGCATACAGGTCAAGTGATTCTCTTATCTTTGGATTGGGCCAGAAGACGTTTTGTTTGTCAATCTGTTAAGACTCAAGATCAAAGGTCCTCTGAGATTCAACTACTTTCCCACACTTACATCAGATGATTTTCCTTAGAATGAGTAGATCGTTTTTGTCTTGTGGCCTGGCTCTTGAGAAGACAAGGTTAAGGGATAGAAAAGGTGATTTTTCACCTTATTTCAAGCCAGGAAGACTTCTACTTCCTTTGTGTCTGTGCCAGCCATTCTGACCTGATTGCAGAAAGACTTGGCTCTGAATTCTCTCAAGGTTCAGGTATCTGCTCTTTCTTGTTTCAGAGGCATGATAGGGAAGGATTCCTTGGCAGCATATCCAGATGTGCTTAGATTCTTGAGGGATGTAAAGCACCTATGCCCTCCGGTTCAGAGTTGGTCCCTTATTGGAACCTTAATTTGGCAATAAAGGCTTTGTGCTCTTCTCCTTTTGAGCTTCTTAGAGATGTGTCCCTGAAAGATTTAATCTTGAAGATGTTTTTGGCGGCCATTTACTCGGCAAGGCATATTTCAGAATTACAAATCTTGTCATGTAGGGATCCGTTCCTCAAGTTTTTTTGGAGCATGGAATTTCTCTTCGAACTGTGCCTTTTTTGCCAAAGATGGTCTGCTCTCTTCATATGAATTGTACAGTGAAGTTGTTTGCCTTCCAAAAGTCGAGTTCAGGTGAATGAACTCTACAAGGATATTTGTTTTGCATGCTTGGAGGGTACTGTTTTGAGGTATTTGGTTTCCGACTGTCTGACCATCTTTTTGATTATATAGTGGATGTAGAAAGGATGTCAAAGGCATCGATATCTGGATGGATTAAGTAGACCATTACCTCAGCATACATTGCCAAGGGTTTGGTAGTTCCAGATGGTCTGAGAGCTCACTCTGTGAGGAGTCAGGCTGTGTCTTGGATGGTGTGTCTGTCACCACAGTACATTTGTAAGGCCAGTTTTGAGTACTTCAGGTTAGGGTGGCCTTGGACTGGTCTTGGGGACATGAAGGAGAAATTGGTTCTTACCTGCTAATTTTCTGTCCTGTAGTTTTTCCAGACCAGAATCTTGCTCATGCTATCTGCTCTCTTTTGCTATATTTACAAGGTTGAAAGTTGTGGTATATTTTTGTGGCCTTCTCACTCTCACTGTGCAGAGTACAGAGCCATTTTATGGGTTCACAGTTATAATCCCCTACTCATAGCAGTGTGTCCTTTTTAGCTTTGTTATAGAGTTATTGGGCAATTGCAGGTGTCATAGTGCCTTAAGAACAGTAGTATACAGTGATTGTATCCATCTTCTGGGAGGGGTCTGGTAGGACTTAGAGCAGGGGTATCTAACCTGTGGCTCAGGAGCCGCATGTAGCTCTTTCATGTGTAAAATGTGGCTCTTGCTCTTCTGTCTCCACATTTAATTGAGTAGCACTGAGGAGAACAGGAGGAAACAGGCTGGAACAGAGAGTGCATACAGCATAATAGAGCAGAGAAAAACTTTCTGCTCTAGCCATTTCCCTACTGTCCTGGAAGTGCTGCTGATTGCCAGAGAAAGAGAGGAAAGTGCTGGAGCAGGAAGCAGAAACCTTTGTGTTCTTCCCTCCTCTGCTTCTTCCCTCCTCTTTGCAATCAGCAGCATTGAATGGACAGGAGGGGAATGAGCAAGGCTTGAGCTGTCAGAACATCAGAAAAGAGCCAGTCAGCTCTCTGTTCCAGCCCTCCTCATCCTTTCCATACTCCATTACACTTTATGCCTTGTGTAGAGGGCTCTTCTCTGCTGTCCAGAGTGGAGGAGCTGGTAAGGATTTTGTTCTAGACCCAGTAGATTACTGTGCTCCCAGCTGACAGCGAAGGAAGGAGGGAGTTATCTGGAGCTCTAGTCAGACCAGAATGATTTGTGGCAAGGGACTGGGGGCAAATGCTGAAAAGAGATGAGTGAAAAGGGGGTAAATAAATGCAGGTGGTATATGTTTGGGGGGGGGGGGGGGGCAGTGCCAGAAATGGTGAATGTTGTGGGTGTGAGTACTTAGAAGAGGAGCATGGGCAAGAAGGGCTGATTGCTTCTTGGAGGAGTGCCATGAAAAGGGGTGAATGTTAGAAGAGTTGAGGAGGAAAATGTTGGGAAGAGGTAAGGAGGTGAATGTTTTCTTTCCTGTCTTCCTGAAGCCAGCAATGGAAATTAAGTTGACCTTTATTCCTCCCCAAGGTCTATTCTTCTATGTTTAGCAGCAGGTGTGAGGGGAATATGAGTGAGAGATGGCCAGGGTAGGAGACTGTATGAGAGTTATGTGGAAGGGCGGGTGTTGTCTGTGAAATAGTGATAGAGGGAAGGATGTATATTTAAAGAAAACCAGGGGTGGTGATTATTGTGTGTGTGTAAAAGAGCCAGAAATGGTGTCAAGATGGTAGTGGGAGTGAGGTGGTAAGGGGGGTGTGAGAGAAAAGCAAAGATGATGAAGTTGGGTGGGGAAGGGGAGGACGGGTGACAGCCAAGGATGGAGAAGAGGGTAGAGGGAGCATGAGATCCAAAAGTGTGATAGAGATGGAGGGGTTGAGACAGGATCGGAAATGGTGATTGGAAGGGTTTCTGAGAGACGCATACAGAGGTGATGAAGGGGAAGGTGGTTGGGAGAGAAGGGTGTTGGCAGAGGGTGTATAACAGAAATCCAGAAAGGCTACTGGGATGGAGGATAGAAGAAGGGATGGGGTCAGAGGGAGTGGGACAGGAAGGGAGTGAGAGCAGAGGAGGAGGGAGGGTGGGTATATGGGGAGGAGATACTGTGTGCTGGGCAGAGAGTGGGGAAGGGGGTGAGTAGTAGCCAAGAATTTGAATTGAAGGTGTTATATTGGGGATACCATGCTTCCGTCATTGTTCGTTTGGATGAGGCTATGGAAAAAGTGAGGGGATTGAGAGACTATTGGGAACAGGATAGGGAAAATGAGAGAGCAGAGGGAAGATTGAGAGAGGCTGGTGGGGTCAGGATGGGATTGAGAGAGACTGGTGAGCACAGAGGGGAGGGTATAGTGTGAGATTGAGACTGGTAAGAACAGGATGGGTTTGGATTGAGGGATCGGTGGGGACAGGGTTGAGAATAAGAGAAATAGACATGATTGAGAGAGGTACAGGTGGGGACAGGGTACATGATAGACTCCTCAGGATAGAGTGAGAGAGACTGGGGGGGGGGGGGGGTACTGACAGAGAGAGAGATGTGGAGATATGGGTGAAGGAGGTTCCTCACTCTAAGCATCCCTCCTCACCATGTCTTGAAAATGTGAGGCTCTTTGGTACTGTGCATTTTGTTGTTTGGCTCTTGGCTACCATATAACCAGGGTGGAACCAGGCTGCTGGTGCTAATCTTTAAAAAGGAGATAGAGCAGCTTTTAAACTAAATCCAAAAGGGAAATCAGACAGTCTCTCAGCAGCACATGGTTCAGAGGGAGGTATTTTCGAAGGATACTAATGATGCATTAGAGTTAGGGCATTTTGACAGCGAGGTTCCAATAATAAGAAAAGTAGTCCAAGTGCCTATAATTAAAAACTCACCTGAGCTAAAAGATTCTAATTTATTCCTGTCACCTGAAAAGCAAAATTGTTAATACGAACAAAAAACACACTTGGAAATGTTTGTATGCTAATGCCAGAAGTCTAAGTAGTAAGATGGGAGAATTAGTGTATAGCAGTGAATGATGAGACAGACTAATTGGCATCTCAGAGACATGGTGGAAAGAGGATAACCATTGGGATAGTACTATACCAGGGTACAAATTATATCACAGTGACAGAGAGGAGCATCTTGGGGGCTGGGTGGCGCTTTTTGTCCGGGATGGCATAGAGTCCAACAGGATAAAGATCCTGCATGATTCTAAATGCACAATTTAATCTTTATGGGTAGAAATCCCTTGCGTGTTGGGGAAGACTATAGTGATAGGAGTATACTACCATCCAACTGGCCAAGATGTTGAGAAGGCAGTGAAATGTTAAGAGAAATTTGGGAAGCTAACCAAATTGGTAGTGCAGTAATGGGAGATTTCAATTGCCCCAGTATTGACTGGGTAAGTGAAACAGGACCTGCTGGAGAGAGTGTGTTCTGGATGGAATAATTGACAGTTTTTTATGGAGCAATTGTTTCAGGGACTGATGAGAGATGGAGCAATTTTAGATCAGTTTCTCAGTGGAGTGCAGGATTTGGTGAGGGATAATGGTGGTGGGGCCGCTTAGCAATAGTGATCATAATATCAAATTTGAATTAATGACTGGAAGGGGGACAGTAAGTAAATCCATGGCTGTAGCACTCAACTTTCAAAAGGGAAACTTTGATAAAATGAGAGAGATAGTTTAAAAAAAAATTGAAAGATGCAGCTACAAAGGTAAAAGGTGTGCAATTGACATGGCTATTTAAAAAAAAAAACAAAAACAAAACAAAACAAAAAAACCAACCCATCCTAGAAGCACAGTCCATATGTATTCCTTGCATGAAGGAAGGTCAAACGATTGCCAGCATGGCTAAAAAGTGAGGTGAAAGAGGCTATTTTAGCCAAAAGATCTTCATTCAAAAATTGGAATAAGATTCTTGTTGTGTCAGTCGGTTCCAGACGCCCTCTCTCCGCCCTCCTTACCTCTTTGGCGCCTCCCTCTTTGTCCGCAGGAAGATTGGCTGCTGCAGCGTTCTTCTGCCCAGGTCCTCCGGCGTCTCCGGACCGGCTAGACACTGCAACCTGCCATGTTTCCTGGAGGCCTAGGGGCGCGCACGCGGTGCGGCCCCGACTGAAGTACTGGCGATGGCTCGAACCTCGGGGGCGTCCCAATTTCTCCTTTTCTTGCTGATCTGTTCCTATTTCTTGCATTCCTGCAAGAAACTGACTGAAGAGTCTCCCCTACAAGAAATAACGGAGGTGATAGGGGAGCAGGGAAAAGGAGAGGGGGAACTCTGTTACATATTTGAGACTTTTCACATGTATCCAGTCAATCGCTTTTCACATTTTCATGATGTCATGAAACTGCTGCAAATAAGAAGCTGCAAGACTTAGGTAATGTGTCCACTTAAATCTTGCAACTTTCAGAACTCTCACTCTGAGAGAGCATGGAGGTGCCTACAGCAGGACAGAGGGTCCCTTGCTTCCGGCAATTGAATGTAAGGAAATGGGAGGGTCTGGGGGGGAGGTGATGGTGGTGGGTGGGTATCTTGGTTGTATTTAACGATTTGGGGACTATACAGGGCATGGCCTGATGGGGCCTTTATGATATTTTGGGAGGAGGGATGGGATGGCCCACTGGCTTCATTTATTCATCGTTTTTCGTTATTGACAGTGCTACTTAGCCTATCTTTAAAGATAACAGGCTAAGTAGCACGTTATCTAGTAACCTAACTGTATTTCTCACAGGACAAGCAGGATGGTAGTCCTCATATATGGGTGACATCACAGGATGGAGCCCAATCATGGAACACCTTTGTCAAAATTTCTAGAACTTTGACTGGCACCTACTGGGCATGCCCAGCATGGCACTAAACCTGCAGCCAGCAGGGGTTTCCTTCAGTCTTCTTTCTGCGCAGCAGTAGCCATGTGGGCTAAGGAGCTCCACAGAGATTCCTGACAGGAATTTTCCTCACGGAATTACTACAAACATATACCCCACAGAGGTCCCTCTCTCAAATTTTTACTTCCACAGTGCTCCGGTAAGTTTTTACCTGGTTGATTCCTGTCGAGTTTGGCCCTTGCGGCCTACTGGCCATCGACAGCACTGCGTCTCAATTTTTCAAAGGCCATGGCGTCTCGTGGTTCCGTAGGTGCCCTGACTGCGCTCGCACCATGTCCATAACAGACCCCCATAAAAATCTGTGTAATGTGCCTCGGGTGTGAGCATGATGTCCTGACTTGCACCAAATGTGCCTTATTGACACCAAAAGGTCACAAAGCCAGAATGGAGAAAATGGAACTTCTCTTCCATTCTCAAACTCTGATGCCGTCTATTGCTTCGACGTCGTCCGAACCGGCGCCGTCCACTTCGCGCCAGCATTGGACACCGACTGGTGACCGTCTGGCGTAGACAACCTCCCGGCCATCGACTATCTCTCCTCCCCCTCAGGACCGAGGGGATCATAGAGAGAAGCATCGACACCAAAAGCCTCGGACCATCGATGAAGGAAAGTCATTGACCTCGCCATCGTCCGAGCCGCCATCGAAGAAACTCTGTCCAGAAAAGGCATCGACCCTTTCTGAGACCGAGTCCCATGAGGCAACCCTCACCTGGATGGGTGTTGGGAGCCGCGACTCCGGCTATGCCTCTGCCTCCTTCTTCCCTTCCGGAGCCAGGTCTGATTGCTCCAGGTCTCAGAGAATAGCTGGACCGGATGGTTCATGAGGCCATCGATAAGGTGATGCACAGATTCCAGGTTCCTCTGGCGCCGAAACCGGTGCCGATTGTGGAACCGACCACCGATCCCATTCTGGCAACATTGGCACCGCTGCTCTCGAAGATGGAAGCGCTTCTAGCCGCTTTTCCACAGATGGATCTGGGGTCACCGATGGCTCCAGTGCCTTCTCCGCTTGCTCTGTCATCGGGAGGAGAAACACCATTCCGTCTTCCCCCATCGGGAGTCCTGCCGATGCCTCAACCATCGATGCCAATGTGGCCATCGGCTCCACCGATCCATCCATCTGTGCCCTCGATGCCTGCATCGGTGCTTCCAGTACTTCCCTCTATGCCTTCAGAGCCTAGACCGGGACCTTCAGGAATACCTTCGTCCCATCCCTCTCAGGTTCCTAGAGGGACAGGTGCTGATCCCTATGACACCTGGACTGACTATTCCTCCCAAGACACCGATTTACCATCACCGCCCTCTCCTACTGAAAGCAGGAAGTGTTCTCCTCCAGAGGACTTGTCCTTCATAAAGTTTGTGAAGGAAATGTCTGAGATGGTTCCCTTCCAATTATAGACTGAGCAAAATGATAGACACCAGATGATGGAGCTGTTACAATTTCTGGATGCTCCCAAGGAAATCACCTCCATCCCTATCCATCAGGTTCTTTTGGACCTTCTCAAAAAGAATTGGGAACACCCTGGTTCGGTAGCTCCAGTCAACCGAAAAGCTGACACCACTTACTTGGTCCAGTCAGCTCCAGGGTTCCAAAAACCCCAACTGGATCACCAATCTGTGGTGGTAGAGTCTGCCCAAAAGAGGGCACAATTCTCAAAGCTGCACTCTTCCTTCCCTCCAGGCAAGGAGCAGAAATTCCTGGATGCCATTGGCAGATGTGTCTTCCGGGGATTCATGCTCATCTCTCGGATTGCCTCTTACCAGCTTTACATGACCCAGTATAATAGGGTCTTATTCAAGCAGATAAAAGACTTTGCAGAATCCCTGCCTCGACAATTCCAGGAACAGCTACAAACCCTGGTTCACAAAGGTTTTGAAGTGGGGAAACATGAAATAAGATCCTCTTATGACACATTCGACACCTCTTCCAGGTTTTCAGCAACTGCTATTTCTGCAAGAAGATGGGCCTGGCTTAAGTCTTTGGACTTGAGCCCTGAAGTACAAGACAGATTGTCCGATCTGTCTTGTATCGGAGACAATCTGGTGAACGGATCCAGCTGATGGTAGCGGAACCCAAGGAGCATCATGAGACCCTTCATTAACTTTCTGATGCCTTTTGAGTATTTGACTAAACCATTTAGGAAGGACACCAAAAAGTCATTCTTCTGTCCAAAGCAGTCCTATCCACCACCGTCTAGAGGTCATTCTACGAGGCCTTTCCAAAAAGCCCAGTCTCGTCAACCCCGTAAACAAAAGCCACAAGCAGCTCCTCAGCCGGGCCCTGCTTCTGTTTTTTGACTCCTGCATAGAGAGCAGCAGCCAGCTTCCGCTGCCACAGGTACTGGTAGGAGGTCATTGTGCCATTTCAACAACATATGGCACACACAATCACCTCGGACCAGTGGGTCCTTGCCATAATCTCTCCCGGTTATCACCTGAACCTTCTCTCCATCCCACCAGACTCCCCACCTCAGCTGACGTGGGCAACATCAGACCCATTCACTACTCCTGGATCAGGAAGTCTCCCTCCTCCTTCAATCCAGAGCAATTGAACTAGTGCCCTACTCCCAACAGGACCTCTGGTTCTATTCCGGTACTTTCTAATCCCCAAAAAGTCAGGTGGCGTTCGTCCAATTCTGGACCTGCGTGCCCTCAACAAGTACCTCCGAGAAAAGTTCAAGATGGTAACCTTGGGTTCCCTCCTTCCTCTTCTGCAAAAAGGAGACTGGCGCACCTCTCTAGATCCCCAGGACGCGTACACACACATTGCGATAACTCCATCTCATCGCAGATTTCTGGTAGGCCCCAAGCACTATCAGTATAGAGTGCTCCCATTTGGCCCAGCATCTGCTCCTCAAGTTTTCACCAAGTGTCTCGTAGTAGTAGCAGCCTTCCTCAGGACTCGAGGTGTCCTCGTCTACCCCTATCTCGACGATTGGCTGATCATGGCTCCCACTCAGCACGCTACTTTGTCGTCCGTACATCTTACCTTACACAATCTGATTTCACTAGGCTTTCTAGTCAACTACACAAAATCCTGCTTAGTCCCATCTCAAACTTTGTCCTTCATAGCGGTAGACTTGGACACCTTTCAAGCAAAGGCTTTTCTGCCTCAACAGCGAGCTCTGTCTCATTTTTCTCGCACACCAGCTACAGTCTCAACACCATTCGACTACAAGAAACTTCCTCATCCTGCTGGGACACATGGCGTCCTCAGTGCAGGTTACTCCAATGGCCCGCTTGGCCATGAGAGTCATGCAGTGGACTCTTAAGGTCACAATGGACTCAATCCGTTCAACCACTATCAACCGTGGTCCACATCACCGACCCACTTCATCAGTCTCTAGCTTGGTGGAAAAATCAGATCAATCTTCTCCAAGGCCTGCCCTTCCAGGCCCCAAATCCTCAAATAACTCTTACCACCGATGCTTCTAACCTCGGCTGGGGAGCACATGTTACCAATTTGCAAACCCGAGGAGCTTGGTCTCCAGAGGAAGCCAAATACCAAATCAATTTCCTGGAGCTACGAGCAATCAGATATGCTCTCAGGGTGTTTCGGGATCGCCTGTCCAACCAGGTCATCCTGATCCAGACTGACAACCAAGTGGCCATATGGTACATCAACAAGCAAGGAGGGACGGGCTCCTACTTACTGTGTCAGGAAGCGGCACAGATATGAGCGGAGGCCCTTTACCACACAATGTATCTCAGGACCACCTACTTGCCGGGAGTGGACAATGTGTTGGCAGACAAGCTGAGTCGCACCTTCCAGCCACATGAGTGGTCTCACAACCCCACAGTAGCGAACTCAATATTCCAACATTGGGGTTATCCTCAAGTAGACCTCTTTGCGTCACCTCAAAACCGCAAAGTAGAGAACGTTTGCTCTCTCACTCGCAGCCAACACTCACAGCCAAGAGATGCATTCTCCCTTTCATGGGCCACCGGTCTCCTATATGCATTTCCTCCACTTCCACTTCTATTGAAGACTCTCGTGAAGTTACGTCAGGACAAGGGAACCATGATCCTCATCGCTCCTCAGTGGCCACGCCAAGTGTGGTTTCCGATTCTTCAGGACCTCTCTATTCGCAGGCACATTCCCCTGGGGAAGGACCCGTTTTTGATCACCCAGAACGACGGGTGTCTACGCCACCCCAATCTTCAGGCCTTGTCCCTGACTGCCTGGAAGTTGAAAGGCTAATTCTTCAGCCACTCAACCTTTCGGAGCCAGTTTCCCGTGTCCTGATTGCTTCACGGAAGCCTTCCACAAGAAAATCTTATTTTTACAAATGGAACAGGTTTAAGTCATGGTGTTCCTCACTGTCACTTGATCCTTTTACCTGTTCCATCACGAAGTTTCTAGACTATCTCTGGCACTTATCAGAGTCAGGTCTAAAAACCTCTTCCATCCGGATGCATGTCAGTGCAGTAGCCACCTTCCATAAAGGTGTGGGGGATGTATCCATTTCTGTACAACCCCTTGTGACATGCTTTTTGAGGGCTTGCTCCACTGCGCCCTCTGGCCCCTTCTTGGAACCTCAATCTGGTTTTGGGTCGGCTCATGAAACCACCATTCGAGCCTCTCCAATCCTGTGATCTTTGATATCTCACATGGAAAGTGATTTTTCTTTTGGCAATCACATCCGCTCGCAGAGTTAGTGAGTTACAGACCCTAGTTACCTATCCGCCTTACACTAAACTTCTGCACGACCGGGTAGTACTCCGCACTCACCCTAAGTTTTTGCCTAAGGTAGTATCGGAGTTTCACATTAATCAATCCATTATACTACCAACCTTCTTTCCTAGGCCCCATTCTAACCAGGAGAACAGGCTCTGCATACCCTTGACTGTAAACGGGCTCTAGCATTCTATCTAGACTGTACAACTAACTACAAGAAAAGTTCTCAATTGTTTTCTTTCCATTCCACCAAATTGGGACAGCCTGAGGGTAAGCAGACTCTCTCCTCCTGGTTAGCGGACTGCATATCCTTTTGCTATCAGCAAGCAGGCATTCCACTTCAAGACCGTGTTAAAGCACACTCTGTCAGGGCCATGGCAACTTCGGTAGCGCTCCTACGTTCTGTGCCGCTTCCTGATATTTGTAGGGCTGCTACCTGGAGTTCTCGCTATACCTTTATAGCCCACTATTGCTTAGACAAGGCTGGAAGACAAGATTCCATCTTTGGCCAGTCTGTCTTGCGCAAGTTTTTTGCAACTTGACGTACCAACACCCTTCCATCTGCCCGTTAGGGTTCAGGATTCCCTCTACCAAATTCCATCCCAGTCCTTGTGCCTATTGCACATCTTGGGTGCATTTGGTGCATTTCTCGGACATCCTCAGCTCGGTACTCAGCCATATGTGAGGACCAACATCCTGCTGTCCTGTGAGAGCACCTTTTACAGATAAGCAACATTTGCTATACCTCATATTCGGCTAGGTTAGCCGGATAACTCGACCCCTCCCTGGAATGCTCATGAAAGGCCACTTATTTATCTGGCAAAATTATAGCTGGATTTACTACTTATCTGGTTATTATTTGGCCAGATAAGTGGCTGAATATACCATGTTTGCTATTTAGATGGATAACTTGTGAGTTTATCAATCTACTAATCTTGGGGGGAATTCTGCTCTAATGTGGAGCACAGAATTTGCGCAGAATTCCCCCTCTGTGCAAAAATTCTGTACAGAATTTGGAGCAGACTCCACTGTGCCACAAGCGGATCTCATCCTGCTTGCAGCGAAGAACAAGGAGGTCCCAGCATGCCACATGGTGGCGAAGAGGAAGGAGTCCCAGCGTGCCGTGGCATGGTGAAGAGGAAGGAGGCCCTGGCGGGTCACATGGCAGCAAAGAGGGAGGCGGCCCCGGTGTGCCACGTGACGGTGAAGATGGAGGTGCAAGTCCCAGCATTCTGTGAGCAGAGCAGGCCCCGATGAGTCTATGTGGTGGTTGTGTGAAAGACTGAAAAGGCTGTGTGTAGAGGTATGTGTTTAAGACTGCAAGCTGGCATGTGTGTATGGGAGAGCACGAATAAGGGTGTGTGTGTGCTAGAGAGAGGGAGTCCTTTTGTGAGGAGATTGTGACGGAATGTGTATGTGTGAGAGATTGGGAGCTGGTGTGCGTGAAAAAGGGTGTGTATGTTATGTGAGGGAGGGAGGGTGCTTGTTTGTTAGAGGAGAAGCCTGTGTGAAGGGATATATGTGTGTGTGAGAGGGAGCCAATGTGCAGGGGTGTTGAAAGATAGGTAGCCTGTTTGAGGGTGTATGCATGAGAGGGAGCCTGGGTGAGGGTTTGTGAGCAAGAGAGAGAGAGCCTGTATGAGGGGGTATATATGTGCACGAGAGAGAGAGAGAGGGAACCAATGTGCAGGGGTGTGTGTGTGTGAGAGACAGGTAGTCTTGAGGGTGTATGTATAAGAGAAAGGAAGCCTGTGTGAGGGTGTGTGCATGAGAGGGAGCCTGTGTGTGTGTGTGTGTGTGTGAGAGAGAGGTAGCTTTTATGAGGGTGTATGCATGAGAGGAAGCCTGTATGAGGGGGTGTGGATATGCACGAGAGAGAAGGGAGCCTGTGTGAGAGGCAGTACTGAGAGAGGGGTCAAACTCTGGGAGTGGGTATAGAGTGGAAGGGATTGAGCCTAGCAGGGAAGGGGAGAGATAGTGGAGGGAGAAGGAGTTTGGGGGGCCTGAGAAGGCAAAGTGAAAGGAGACTGGCCAGGGGAGCAGGGAGAGAGGGAGGAAGGAACATTCTTGCAATGTACTTCTAGGGAAATTCTGCTCAAAATATTTAACTCTACATCTTTAATAACTTTAATGTATTATATTTAAATTAATTACTTAGATTGTCATGATGATATTATGCTATTTTAACCAATATAAAGTATGCAGAATTTTGCAGAACTTTCAATTTTTGTGCACAGAATTTTAAAATTGTACATGCAGAATTTTCAGTTTATTTGCGCAGAATTCCCCCAGGAGTAATCTACATGGCTTTTGAATATTGACCTCTTTGTGTTTGCTTTCGCTGCTAAGTTTATCATTCTTTTATGTGTAATAATAAAAAAAAAAAAAAGTCCATCAGAAAACTCTTACATGGGCTGGAGGTGATCGTTATTTGAAGGATTTTCATTGTTCTATAGTAGAAAGTGTCCATTTCAATCAGCAAGTCACAAGTGGAGATAAAAGCATAATTATGGTTTGTTTGAAGAAAAAGATCTCAACGTTTGACTTGCTGTGAGCTCTGTTTTCATGACCTTTTTGGCAGGAAAACAAGCAGAAAATGGATAATTGGAAGTCCTGTTGGTATCATGTCAGTCTGGTATGGATAAGCCTGGTAATTTGATAGTGGCCAAAACAGAGGAACCTGATATTCACTGTAAGGATTCAGTGACACTTGTTCCATTGCAAATGGTACATGATTATAAAATATTTAATACAATATCCATGGTTTATAAAAAGGTTATCAGTGCAGTGTAAGTCCTTGGATCAGTGTTACTGTGACCTACACTGTGTGTAGTTTTTCAGTGTTGATTAGTGCTAGAAGAAGATGGGTCTCAGCCATTCATATCTGAAATTCATGGAAAGAACCTTGCTGCTCAACATGATTAAAAGCTTGGGCTTAACTTTTACACACCAGAGTATTCATTTTAACTTATTACAGGCTGGTGAGGTTTTATGGAATATTTTTCATATCTTTAAAGTGGGGGGGGGAGGAGTTTTTCTCCATTGAAAAGCAAGGCTGAATTGGCCATATTAGGAGCTACCACCCAGGAAAAAGATCTAGGCATCATAGTGGATAATACTTTAAAATTGTTGGCTCAGTGTGCTGCAGCAGTCAAAAAAGCAAACAGAGTGTTAGGAATTAGGAAGGGAATGGTTAATAAAACGGAAAATGTCATAATGCCTCTAAATTGCTCCATGGTGAGACCGCACCTGGAATACTGCGTTCAATTCTGGTCGCCGCATATCAAAAAAGATATAGTTGCAATGGAGAAGGTACAGAGAAGGGCAACCAAAATGATAAAGGGGATGGAACAGCTCCCCTATGAGGAAAGGCTGAAGAGGTTAGGGTTGTTCAGCTTGGAGAAGAGAAGGCTGAGGGGGGATATGATAGAGGTCTTTAAGATCATGAGAGGTCTTGAATGAGTAGATGTGAATCGGTTATTTACACTTTCGAATAATAGAAGGACTAGGGGGCATTCCATGAAGTTAGCAAGTAGCACATTTAAGACTAATCGGAGAAAATTATTTTTCACTCAACGCACAATAAAGCCCTGGAATTTGTTGCCAGAGGATGTGGTTAGTGCAGTTAGTGTAGCTGGGTTCAAAAAAAAGTTTGGATAAGTTCTTGGAGGAGAAGTCCATTAATGGCTATTAATCAAATTTACTTGGGGAATAGCCACTGCTATTAATTGCATCAATGGCATGGGATCTTCTTAGTGTTTGGGTAATTGCCAGGTTCTTGTGGCCTGGTTTGGTCTCTTTTGGAAACAGGATGCTAGGCTTGATGGACCCTTGGTCTGACCCAGCATGGCAATTTCTTATGTTCTTATGACATCGGTGGTGATGTCTGACAGAGTGGTCCATTCGGAGCTATCTGAACTCAGTAGAAATTTGCTCTACAGAGCATGTTCTGAAAATTCCCAAATGAGCACTGCCTTGTCAGCCCCTCAGTCAATTTTTCTCCATGTTACTGTCTCTGTGTTCATCTCTCGCTTATTAAAGAAAATCAGTAGAAAATCTTTAATGTTTTTGCTTCGCTGCTTCGGCAGCCCACATTAGAGCACGTTTCAATGCTCCCTACCTCCCCGAACTAAGAGGGAAAATGCCCAGGACCAAGAAGCCTTCAGTCAGTGGCTTCAGGAACTGTCTGTGGGTGAAAGATGTCAGTCGGAAATGGACCTCTGTCAAAGGTGCCTGGGCTGTACCAAGATTCTTCTAACTGCTATAGTTGTTGCTGAATGTACTCCAGAATACTATCAGGCCTATAAAATGGCTGAACAATGGGGCCATCACAGCTCCTCTTTCTGTGATCTCCATGCATGGTGAGTTGAACAAGATCTTCAAGAAGCACTAGGCTTTGGCAGACAGCATCACCGCAGGGATGTGATGCACCGATGAAGGAACTAGTGACTTCTGCCATTAGCCTGGGGACATCAGCATTGACAGCTTCTGTGCACTTGGCGCCGAAGAATAAGAATTTGGTTCAGTTAGTGCCATTCAAGCACCATAGGTTGGCGCAAAAGGATTCAGTATCGCAGATGCACTGGGTGCCATCGATACCATTGACACCAGGGATCACTCTAGATGCTGGGCATCAGAGATCTTAATGCAATCTATGTGGGATCCATTGGAGCTGAGACAGGAGTCTTGGCATGATCTGGGGATTACTCTGTCCAAGTCACCTCTTCCTTTTTGGCCAGGAAGAGTCCTATGTTTCCCTCTCATCTTTTCTATCCTGATCTGACACCTGCAGGTCCTCCGTCAGTGGCATCAGGGAGGGGTTCAAAGACCAGAAGATTGGAAACTCTGAATCCCATCTGCACCATTTTGCCACTAGTTACAGTATCAGGGCAAACTCGGGAAATCCAGTCATGAACTCTTCCTTGGAGTTCAGGAAACGCCTCCCAGAGTGATCTCATCATGGTCTCAGAAGAAAATAAAGCTTCCACAACTCCACCGTAGGGGAACCCAATTAGCAAACCAGAAGGAGCTGTTTAGAGCTTTCTTCCCATCACTTGCTGCCAGTAGCATCCAGGGGATTCTACCTCTGGCCATTCTATTCCCTCAGAGAATCATCAGTGCAGCAGCATTTATCCTGGAGATTATCCCCTAGGGATTGGCTCCTTCAGTGGCTTTAGAGTGGGATCATTGCCATTCAGAAGAGGAAGGACACAGCAAGTCTAGCTCCCAGGCCCCACAGGAAACTTCACCTTGAACACCAAGGGTCCCCTCCTCGAATGTCTTGGTCCTCCTTCAGGATTGTGGGTGAGCATCCCACCTTTAACATACTAAGAGGAGGACTCAACAGGCATACTATCATACCTTCCACTGGTGCATTCCTTGCCTCTAGAAGATTTGTCATACTGGAGGAAAGTATGGCTTCTTGTGTTCCAGTGGCGAAAAAACTGGACCTGAAATACAGGATGCAGTGATTGCCTGGTTTTGGGGTGGTCCAAATTCCCCATCAATTGTTGGTGGTAGAACCTGCCTTGAAGAAGGCAAAGACGACAAGGTTCTATTCAAATACTCCTCTGGGAAAAGCTGCTTGATTCGTTTGGGAAGAAATAGCTCGACATTCAACACTAGGATAGCCAACCCCCAGCTTTATATTATGCAATACTTGCACAATTGCATCAACAGGATGAGACAGGTCCTGGACAAGGAACATGAAACATGTCACTGGAAATTTCTGGAAGCAGAGGAATGTGAACATCACGTCATTCACTTGGTCTGCGAATCTTTTCATTGGCTAGAGTTTCAGCTGATGCTACTGGGGCCTGATAAATGGCATGGCTGTAAGTTAATTGATCATGGGAGGGGTGTCCATGATAAGTTGACAGCATCACTTGCTTGGGAGATGATCTCTGATGACAAGATCAGAAAGACTGTTCTAAATCAAGGAATAGCATGTGATCCTCCAGTGTGACAGCCACATATCAACACAGATACCCATACTTCTCATATAAGCGAGTATATTTCCAGTGTTGTCCTTTTCACATCTACCAGCACTACCGGTCCCGTCAAGTACAGCAGCAGCACCAACAACGTATGCTCAGAGGATGGCCATGAGAATAACACTAGCCGAAGATGGCTCAGCAACATCAAGTGAAACCAGGGCCTAGTTTTTTGACTGGTTTGAAGCACTGACTCCCATCCCACCTACAGGCCGATACAGTGTAAATTGCGGGAGAGTGGGCGATTCAGTAAATTAATTTATTTAAATTAGTGCCCGCAGTAAAAAGAGGCACTAGGGACACTAGCACGTTCATAGCGCCTCTTTTTGGACAGGAGTGGCAGCTGTCAGCGAGTTTGACAACTGACGCTCAATTTTGCCGGTGTCTGTTCTCAAACCCGCTGACGGTCACGGGTTCAGAAACCGGACGCCGGCAAAGTTTAGCGTCCGGTTTTCAGCAGGAGAGAAGAAAAACTGATTCTTCACGCATATCCAGCATAGCTCTCTGCTTCAATGGCAGGGGAGAAAAAAAAAAACTGATACTTCACGCATATCCAGCATAGCTCCCTGCTTCAACGGCAGGGGAGAAGAAAAACAACCAATAAGGGCTGTATAACATAGTCTGGGTAGAACAAGCATGGGTGTAGCTTGCTTATTGCGGTGGTTACTACCCCTACTACCCCTAACTAATCAAGCTAGATATTTCACTTGGATGCAGCTCCATCACTGCTCTCTACGTTAATGGTGGGGGTGGAAGGGAAATAGAACCAAGAGCTAAGAGAAACAGATAAATATGAGAGAAAAAATGTGTGAAGCTTGCTGGGCAGACTGGATGGGCCGTTTGGTCTTCTTCTGCCATCATTTCTATGTTTCTATGTTAAAAATAAATAAATAAATAATAATATTTCTCTCGGCACAGACTTAATATCATGGCGATATTAAGTCTGAGGGTCCAGAAAGTTAAAAAAAAAAAATAAAAAAAATATATATATATATATTTTTTTTTAAACTTTCGGGACCTCTGACTTAATATCGCCATGATATTAAGTCGGTGCCGAGAGAAATTAACGCGTACCTTTGGGTAGGTTCTAATTTCTGAAAGTAAAATGTGCGGCTTTGCTGCACATTTTACTTTCTGAATTGCGCGGGCATAACTAATAGGGCCATCAACATGCATTTACATGTTGCAGGTGCTATTAGTTTCGGGGGGTGGGGGGGTTTGGACGCACATTTTCGGCGCTCTATTACCCCTTACTGAATAAGGGGTAAAGCTAGTGTGTCAAACGCGCGTCCAAATGTGGGTTAACAGTGCGCTCCACCGGAGCGCACTGTTAACGGAGGGCACTGTACTGTATCGGCCCGCTAGTGGGAGAAGAATTTGATAGTTCCTCCAGGCGTGTAAGAGCATCACCAGGGACCACTGTGTACTTGGGATTGTGGAGTATGGGTACTGCTTGTTTTTCTCTCATCTTCCCAAGACAACACCGTTGCTCATTCAGTCTGGATCCATCTCACTTGACCCATCTTAGCAAACAGTTAATAAATTAGTCTCCTCTTCTTCCTCCCCCCAGACTTGGGGCAGAGCAAGGGTCTTTACTCCTGATATTTATCCCTAAGAGATTGGCATAGGGGGTGGGGTCTGAGAACTATCCTGGATTTACAGTGGTTGAATATGCACCTGAAGTAAGAAATTCAAGATTTACTTCTTCCACACTCTTCTCTCCTTCATCCAGGCAGAAACCTAGATGAGTGCTTTGGACCTGAAGGAAGCTTGCACACACATTCCATTCTAACTCATTGGTGATACTTAAGATTCAGGATAGATGATCACCACTGTTAATGCAAGATTCTATCCTTTTGGCCTTTCAGCAGTTCCACGAGTGTTCACCATATACTTAGCAGTGGTTGAGGCCCACCGTCATCAGGGCATATCTGTTTTCCCCTATTTGAATGACTGGCTAGTGACAAGTCTTTCTAGCATAGGAGTCCTGACATTACTGGGCCAATTGATACATCTTCTTCAGTCTCTGTGGTTTGTCATCAACAAATCAAATCTATTCAAATCCAGAGAATTCAGTTCATAGGGGCTTAGATTTGGTCAGAGATGGGGCATGCCTTCTGTAGGGGAGGGCAACCTGCTTATCTACACTTATACAAAGCTTTGTACTGGAATCTATAGATAGCTCAGTTAGCCGTAGTCATCCTTGGTTATGTGGCAGTAACTGTCCATGGTACAATTCACTCTGCTTCATATAGGTCCTCTATGGTGATCTCAATGGAACCAACTATGACAACCCTTGTCTAATCCTGTTGTGGTACCAGAGGGTGTGAAATTGATGCTTTGGTGGTAATTGAGGCCATTAGCCCTCGCCATAGATTCCTCTCTGAGAATACTCCAGCATCAGCTAATGCTGGCAATGGACACCTCTGCCATGGGCTAAGAGGCACACACAGGGCTCCATCAAACTTGAGGGACATTTTCTTGGGCAGAGTTTCTCTATCAGATTAACCTCTTGGAACTCCAGAGCAATTCGTTACATTGGTCAAGCATTCAGTTATCTGCTGCAGGGCAAGCAGATTCTAAATCAAACATAGTCAAGTGGCAATGTTTTATGGATTCTCTTGTCAGGACGCCCAAATGATTTGCATGTGGGCTCTCCTTCAGGCAATATATCTCCCAGGATAGCCGTCTGGTGGACCGCCTCAGTTGGATATTTTGATCAGACGAGTGGCAAATAGCTTATTCACCATCCTTGGAGAGGCTGAATATGGACCTGTTTGCATCCAAGATAAATTGAAAATGGAGAGTTTGTTTAATTCTTCCATTGAGCTCAGATTCGTACCAGAAATGTTTATGCTTGGATGGGATGTTTGTTTTCTGTACACGTTACCATCACTTCCTTTTAGTTGCCAGAAAACTTCTAAAGGTAATTCAGAAATGAGCGGAGATGATCCTCATTGTACCAGCCTGGCCCAGACAGAGGTAGCTCTCTTACCTAGTTCAATTTTCAGAGGAACCTCATCTTCCCTCCTGATGCAGGAGGAGGGTTATCTATAGCATCCAAACCTACTTCATCTCAAACTGACGGAGACTGAACGTTCGTTAATCTCTCCAATGATACTACCCAAGGAAGTGGAAGACGCACTTGTTTTTTGCAAGAAAACCATTAGCCAGGAGATTGCATGCTTTTAAATAGAAAAGATTTCTTGACTGGCATCAGTTGTCATCTTTAGACCGTTCTGCTTTCCATACCAGGGATCTGCTTCAATACCTATTCTACCTATCTTCCTCAGGCTTTTGTACAACTTTGAAGGTGCACCTTATCACAATTCTGGCTTACCACCTCTACATAGACAGCCAATTTCCATTCACCCATTGATGATCAAGTTCATAAAGTACAAAACCCTCAGTCTCCAAACCAGCAGTCCAATGGGATCTTCACGTGGTGCTTGCACAGTTGATGTGCTTTTGGTGGTTAAAATAAGGAAAGTGAGCAAATGTATTCGAATGATATTGGAAACTGATTATCACTTTGTATTTTTTACTATAGATTTTAGAATGTTGATTTAAATTGATTGTATGTTTTACTAAAAAATTTGTCTTGGATTTTTATGTTGATTTTGTTATTTTAAAGTGTGTTAAAATTGTAAACTGGTATGATTGCATTGGAATACCGGTATACAAATTGAAATAAATAAATAAAAGGAAACATCTATTTGAACCAATGGATTTTGTATTTGAGATTCCTTACTTGGAAGTGATATTTCTAGTAGCAGTCACTTCAGCAAGAAGAGTAAGCAAGTTACAAGCCCCTTTCTGCAACTTTTTTCACAATAGGGTGGTACTACATTCTCACTTAAAATTCCTTTCAAAGGTGGTCTGCTTTTCACATAAATCAAGCCATTGTCTTACTTTTTTTTTTCCCTCAAAGCTGTACACCCACAGGGATGAGAGCCCTTCATACATTGGACTAAAGGAGGGCAATAGCTTATTACCTGCAAAGCACTCAACCATATCATCAGGAATTTCATCTTTTTGTCTCCTGTGACCCATTCAACTGTCCAATTTTTTAGCAGTCTGTATTGTACATTGTTATACATTGGCTGGCCTCCAGATTACAGAGCCAGTAAAGGCCCATCAATTGCAGGCCATGGTGGCCTTGGTGGCTCATTTCAAAACTATACCTATTGAAGACATTTAGAAGGCTGCAACTTGGTTGTTGGTGCACACCTTCACTTCCCATTACTGTCTGACCAATCTTTCAATGGGCAAAAGTAAATTCTGTTGCACATCGACACAGAATTTACTGTTTTGCAAGCAATTTTGTGTAACCTATTCTCCCAGTAGTCTACTCTCCATGGGGAAGTTGGGTTGCTTTCTCAATACTCCACAGTGCAACCTTCAGCTTGGCATTCTCCATGTGTCATGGCCAATTCAGCCCTGCTTGTTGTTGGAAAAGGCAGGTTTGTTTACTGTAAACAGGGTTCTCCATTGACAGAAGGATGTTAGCCATATTTAATACACTCTCTCCTCCCTGGAGAGTTGATTATGTAGCTGAAGATAAGCTCGACACATGGACTTGAGGGGTCATGAGGTAGTGCTCATGCAGGGAACTGCTCATGCTCAGTAGAGCAAAGCCCTGAGCTCAGACAGAATAGTCCGTTCAGCGCCATTGGATGACGTCATCTACATGTCATGGCTAATGCATTCTGCTGTCTGAGAACCCCATTTATGGTAACCAAAATCACTTTGTATATGTATTTATTTTATTCAGTAAGAGTAGCTTAAAATGGAGGTTGTCTAACATTCAGGCTTCTGAGGTAGCTGCCATATCTCTGAAATGAGTCTCCAAACACACTGGGGCACTGTTTCTCTTAGCAGAATTAATTTTTGTGTTGGATATACAGTGGTACAAGGAAAATAAATAGGTATTTAACAATGACATGATGAAATTTTTCAGTTTATTCTTATCCTTGCCTAGTTGCTTTGAGTATATTTCTCCAAAGTATTGAACTGAGGCTTTAGTGTTAAGTGTACAATGCCTGGCAATTCCCATTACAACCAAAGGCTTAGGGCCTGATGTAAGGAGTGTAAATTAAAATTCATCACACAAGGTTTTTTTTTTTTAACCTCTGCAGTAAAAAACCCCCCCCCAAAAAAACCCAACCACTCTGATGCAGTAAGCAAATAGTATACTAATACCGCAGGAGGTAAAAAAGCAAACAGACCCAAGTTAAAATGTGTGCTTGGTCTTTTGCATAGACTGAACACACATTTAACTCTGGTAGGGAAAAAGTCTCTTGGATTTATGATTATGCACACAAGCAAACTTCTGCTCATAAATCTTTTTTTGTGCCTAAAAGACTTATGAGCACAAAATTGCTTTTGTGTGCATACATCATATTTTGTACGCAGAAAAAAGAAGTTAAGCTAGAGCACCGCTTTGCAAGGGATCTGGAGAGAGGTGGCAGGAAATAGCTAATGCCATCATTAGCATGGGATTTGCATGAAAAGGTACTATCTTGTACATTATGAGCACATTTTTTGTATTGGCAGTTAAGTTTTGCGCACAGAAAATGTGCACAACTGTGGGTTAAAATGTGCACATCGATCCCTTATTTTGTTAGATTAACTTTAGCATGCAGAACAGACTAGAATACCTTCAGGTATAAGTCCTATAGCATTAACTGTGGAATTTGCTAAAGAAGGCTTGTGTACATTGAAGAATAGCTGAATATTTTTATAGCCCTTCCCAGTGAAATCTACATCCATGTCACAGTTTCCTGTGAATGTATTACATTTCCTACCTGCTGCACTTTTTGCCATCTTTCAGGCTGATGCAACATCAGTGCAGGAAAATGGGCGCTCATCATTGAGTGCCGGCACTTCCAATGCGAACCTGATTTAATATTTAAATCGGCTGCTGTGTAAAAATTTTGCATACAAAGTACGTTTAAAAAAGGCAAGTTTGGAGAGAGGAGAGAGAACTATTTTCGTTTTAAGAGTTTTATTTTGCTATTAGCTGAAGCTCCTTGAAATTCCCTGCAGGCCCTTATTTATTGTCCTGCTCCCCTAGTCCAACCCTAGCACATTCTTCCCTTCTCAGCTTGTCCTCGGCCTGCTCCCAGTACACTGATTCCAGCAGTCTCTTCTTTCCTGCTCAGCTTGGCTCCAACAGTCTCTCAACTATGCTCCCTAACCTGACCCCAGTACACTGCACTCGTGCCCCAGCATATTCCCTATCCCCTCCCTAATCCAAACCCAGCACTCTTCTCATCCCCCCTCCCCCATTACCCAATATGAAGAAACACTAAATATTAAAAAAAAACCCAAATTCCCTTAGAAATCCAAAGGAATGAAAATACTCTGCCCACCAAACCTGCTTCAGTGAATACCCCTAGAAGCCCTCCATGACCTCTCCCCAATTCTTATCAAACCACCAGTCAATCCTAAGGTCCCGTACCATTATGTTGCAAGCAGATTTTGTCATAAAAATATGATGCTAGTCCTCAGGTTGACAGGCAATGGTTTGTGCTAAGCTGGAGAAGAGGCAGGAACAACTGGGGGTGCTTCCTGCCACCAGAAGCCCCACAGAACTGACATTTGGTAAGATCTGTGGTGGGGAGAGGTGTGGGTTCCGGGGTAGTCACTAAAGCAGATTTTGGATGCGGGGGCCAGAACCAGGATCTAGTTTTCTAGGGTTTTTTAAATCTAATTTTGTAATCTGGTGGTTGGCGGGGTATGTATGCAATGTATGCATGCGTTCCCTACAGCCACTAGTTTGCCAACAGACAGATGATACCACCAAGCTTATTTGCAACCAGTTGTTAGCAGATATTTGCCCCCATATCCCCTCCTCTTCTTTTTATAGTGTAATATCCCATTCTCTAAATTTGTGTAACCAGATTATTGCTGAGCTCAGATAAGTGTGACTGCCTTACGTTGGAGAGATGGGAGATGAATTATTCCCATTCCTATTAGTAATGTCAAAATGGTGTGACCGGATTTTTGTTTTTTTTTTAATTTTAAAAGACTTATAACCTGCATGTTTCAAAGTTTGTGGCAGAAAACAATTGAAACATTCATAAAAACAAGACAGACAAATAATAATAAAAATAAACATTTTATTTATTTGTTTTCAGGCAAAGTACATTTCCCATTGCATCGATGAGATCAAACAAGAGCTGAAGCAGGACAACATTGCGGTCAAAGCCAACGCTGTCTGCAAACTTACTTATGTAAGTATTTTGCAGATTTGTATTGGTCATCATGTACTGTCTTTATGTACAGAGAGATCTGTTAAAATGTTTACTGATTTATCATGGGTGGGGCCATAGTGTTATGGGTCAGCATTGAAATACATTGGGAACCTTATACAGGCCCGATATGGAGATGGGAGGTACTTCATTTCAGAAATTGAGTATACTGGCAAAGCTGCACCTGAATAGCAGGAAGCAGAGATTGAACTTTTCTGGCAGAGTCATATGGGTGTATGAGAATTAGAACAGGGAGTGCTATAAGTCAGGATTTGGATGCTTTGCCAGAGCTGTGTATGTGGGTTTAGTACTGGAATAGCTTTTGAGGAGGATGGCTGCATGGCTAGGAAAGCCACGGAGGTGAAAAAACAAAAACAAGACAGATGCCTTGGACATAAGAACATAACATGCCATAAAGGGTCAGACCAAGGGTCTATCAAGCCCAGCATCCTGTTTCCAACAGTGGCCCATCTAGGCCATAAGAACCTGGCAAGTACCCAGGTTTTTATTCAATTAGTATGGAACATGCCCGACTCTGGCCAAAGTTTCGCTTTATGGCTGCATCAGGGGCTCTTCAAATTAAGTAACATCTAGAGTATACGCTCTAGTGTAATATATATTTTCCGGGAGTATCAACTGGTTTGATATATCAGAATGATTTATAGGACGCATCTTGTTCAGTTGTTGTCCTCAAACAGTCTTGGAGTTCACAAACGAGGATGTTGAATTATGTTCATTACTATGGCACCTTTCAGTGACGAAAACTCTGTCACCAAACAGTCTTTAAATCCACAACTTTAAGTGTTGTATTGTGCTTCATGCGATTGAGCTTTCAGCGACAGGACTTTTGTAACTTCAAATATTCCTTGAAAATAAGCTCTATCTCATGAAGCACCATACGACGCTCAAAATTGTGGATTTAAAGACTGTTTGATGCTGCTTATCAATGGGGATACATGGAGATCAAGAGGGCAGCATGTGGAGCCCTCTTCCCTGAGAGAGCCGCATTGGCAGGATTGTTTTCAGACCAGTTCCACTGGCATGTTTGCTGCAACAGTGGCCATATTGGATCCATAAGAAGGAGGTAGCTTGGAGCAGGGGCCTTCTACACTGGTTCTGGCAGTCTTGGATGTTGCGGCAGTCTGATCTGCATCTCCAAGAGTGTCTCCCATGCCTTCAGGTGGAAGTGTGATTCCTTCTGTTTCCTGGGCCTCTATTCCTGTGAGTTTGTGAAATGTTTGCATCAGGCTCTTTTCTGGAGTGCAGAGTGCAGATCTGGTTTTCTTTCCTGCAGGGACCCCTCCCTGGGAGCTCCTCCTGGGAATCCAGAGCAAAAGAATGAGAGAAGAAATAGAGGACAATTGGGAGGGGAGAGATTTCTGCACTTTTGGATCTGTCACTCGTGGACCTTAAAGTTTTAAGGGAAAGTAGTAGTGAGGGAGAGTCAGGGGGAAGAGGATAATTCTGCTATGGTTCAATTGTTTCACAAAGAAGAAAGGACTGGAATTTACTGAAGAAGGGGGAGGTAAGGATGGAGTTTTGGGGCAGACCAGAAGTTCTCAGATCTTCCAGTGAAGAGGCTTTCCACACCTCTGGTACAAAGGGCTAGGCAGACTGTTATCAGCCTTTTACTGGAAATAGTTCCACATTACTTTGTGTCAGTGAATGTTAGGAGTCGTCAGGGACAGCTAAGCTCTGGTGTTTTCTCATTCCTGTAGTGATGGGACTAGGGCACTTTCAGTGTTAGACTCTCCCTTTTTGGTTTGCCACAGCTTCAAGGTCTTTATCCGAGATGATGGTTGTGGTGGCGGCCCTGCACAAAGAAGGTATTTTTGTGCATCTGTATCTGGACAGTTGGTGAATCTGACCAAAGTTGGCCCAGGAAAACAAATCAGCAATGGCCAGAGTGATGCAATTTTTGCAGGATCTGGACTGGGTTTCCAATTTTGACAAGAGCATCTTACTTCCCTTTTGATCTCTGGAGTAACTAGGGGTTCAGTTCAACACCAAGCTAGGCTGGGTCCACTTGACAGACATAAAGATCTGGAAGTTGCAGAACCAAGTGCATGGTTTTATTGAGGATTCAGAGATCCATGGGATGGATTTATCTTTATTTGTTGGGTTCCATGGTGGCTGACTTGGATTTAGTGCCTTGGGCAGGGGGGGGGGGGGGGGGTGTGCACATGAAACCCTTGCAGAAGGACTTGTTCTTGAAGTGTCTCCTCAGGCTCTGGTGTATTTCATGAGACTTCCTCTGATGACACAAGCCAGAGACAGTTTTGCTTTGGTAGCTAGTACATAAGAACCTTACAGTGGGAGTGGATCTCAAATCTCCCATTTACATAAGTGACCTCTGATGCCATCTGGGGCTGGGGTGCTTTACTATATTGTACTCAAGGCACTTGTAATCCGGAAGAAGCCAAGTGTTCCATCAGTTGACTGGAAACCAGAGCGATAGGGAAGACACTCCTTTTTACTTTGCTTCCATTCTTCAGGGTCATGTGGTCAGGATTTTGTCAGCCAAAGCTACGGCAGTGGGATCAGGTGTCTGCATGTAGGTCTGTGGTAAGTCTGAAAAGAGAAACTGAAAGGGCTTCCCATCGCTCTTATAGTGGGAGTAGAGAATGTACAAATGGACTTCTTAGTCACACCGGGCTGGACCTTGGAGGATAGAGTCTATCCTAGGAGGGATTCTCTCAGGAGAGAATGGGGAGAACTAGTGATGGAGTTGTTTTCGGTCAGCAGAAATGTATAGATGTGAAGATTTTCAGCTAAAGAAGGATAAAAGGTTCATATGGTTTGGATGCCTTGATAAGACTGGCTGTTTCAGAGTTCCCTCTGTGGCCTCTGGTGGGCAGTCTTGCAGAAGATTTCCAGGCATCAAGGGCTAGTGATATTGATAGCTCTTAATTGGCCAGGGCATCCTTAGTATGCGGATCTAATCAGGATGCTGGACAGGATCCACTATTGTTGCCTCAGGACGGGGGCATATTGTTCAGGGGCCGATGGTTCACGAAGATATGTCTCAGTTTTGTCTTACAGCTCGGTCCTTGAGAGGGCTTTTCTGTCAGAGAAGGAATATTTCCCAGCTATAGCAGGCTGAATTAGCCATGCTGTCTAGTAGTGTCGTGACCGGATCAGTAGGCGGAGTTTTCTCAAAGAGTACAGAGTTTTGAACTCTGTATGGCTGCGCGGTGAGGTTCCCGCGCAATTGCTGATTTACCTCAGGTTCTTTTTTTTTTTCCGCGAGCAGGACTGCACGCGGGGTTTTTTTCTCTTCATTCGTCTCTTCACTTTTTCACATTTTTCAAATTTTTTCTCCCGTCTCTATTGGCAGCGATTGCTCCAAAACCATCAGGGTTTAAATACTGTCAATGCGGGAAAATTATGTCCATAAGAGATGGACATAATTATTGTTTTATTTGTTTAGGTCTGGAGCATGATCCAGCCTCATGCCGAGACTGTGGTCGGATGTTGCCCCGGGCCCGAAGACAGAGCGCCGAAAAAATTGCGTGCCTACGATCGTCTCACTCTTTGCTGGGCCCGGCGAAGATAATTAAGAAAACTCCAGCACGAAGATCCACATCGCTGGAGGGCGCTTTGGCCAGGTCGGTACCATCACCAGGGCCGCGGAAGGAGGTCGAGGCCTCGACTCCTTCAGTGAAAAAGCCCAGTCATGCGCCGCTCAGGTCACAGGGCTCTGTACCTGCTTCTTCCCGCTCCTCGACGCCGAAGCATATGGCGCACGGGGCTTCAATGGCGAGACCGGAGCATGGATGCCGAAGCCAGTGCACGGCGCATCAAAACATGACGCATCGGCTCACGGCGTATTAGAACATGACGTATCGACGCAGGGTGCGTCTGATAGTGCATCTGGAAGAGCTGTATCACTATCTGGGTCATCTTGTCATGTTCGCAAACGAAAACATTCCAGACATCACCAACATATGGAGATGCAAAACATGCAGAACACCATGACCCCTCCCTACAGCTCCACCATCTGCCTCTACACAGGCTCCACTACGAGGCCAACACCATGCCAAACAAAAGGCAAAAACAAAACATCTCCAAACGCCTGAATCTCCACGAATAGATTCTGACGTAGAAGTGGTCTCTCACTCTAATCATGATTCTTCAGATGCTGATAGTTCTCATTCGGGTTAGTCCTCTCTTACTAGATCTCATTCACTCCATCTTCCAGAGCTGCGCCGACCTTCTGAGGACTTGTCTCTGGGAGCGCTGACCCCACCTTCAGTGCCACTTCCAGCGCCTTCACAACATACCCTCGCATCAAAGACGATGTCACAAATTTCTTTGGCTTTGAATACTTTCTTCCAAGATCTGGAGGCCGCGCATCCTTAGATTCCAGGTCCATCTTCACCAACCTCTCCTCGACGAATACCAACTTTTCTACCTCCAAATCAACTGGAAGAACCGATCCCAATTCCAGAACGACCGGATTCTCCACACTCACAATAGTCTGTCGTCACCATCCTCATCTACAGGATTTCCGTCAAATCCTTCCGAGGGCCTTCCGGAACCTTATTCTCCTCCAGAAGATTTATCCTACACAAAATTCATTGAAAAAGTAGGATCTCTCTTAAATATTGAAACAGGAAAGGTTCCCATCCCTCGTGCTGAGGTTCTAGGGATTCTAAAGATTTTTGAAATGCCGCCAGAGCCAACAGCTCTACTACCACATGCTGTACTAGATGCGGTTCTGCATAAGATGTGGGAGAAACCATTTACCACCACAGCTGCATCAAGGAAAACAGACTTAAAATACCGGCTGAGAAATTCCACGATCTGAGTCCACACAATTACCCCACAACTCTGTAGTAGTAGAATCTGCACTACTATGTGCCAAAAGATCAAAACGTCATGCAAATTCACCACCAGGAAAAGACCATAAATCACTGGATGATTTTGGCCATAAGGTGTACCATTCGTCCATGCTGGCCCCAAAAATCCAACACCATCAATTTTACGTAAACCAATACCTATTTGAATGTCTACAGAGATTACGTCCCATATGTGTGGCTTCGGATAGCTCCTTACCACAGCCATTTACAGACATGGAGGAAGGTCTTCGACATTTGCTCCATTCGGTTTATGAATCATTTGAATCATCGGCTAGATCCTCAGCTACGGCAATAGCAGCATGGCATGGTTAAGAGCTAGTTCAATACGCGACTATGTCCATGACAAGTTGATTGATATACCTTGTCTGAGGGACAATCTTTTTGGTAACAAATTTGGGGAAGCTGTTACCCTTTTGAAAGAACAGAATACTGCGGTTCAATCTTTGACATTATCAACAGACCCTCCTGCTGCTTCTAGAAGATTCTACCCTTCATTCAGAAGACGACCTTATGCAAGGGCACCTTTTAAACCTTACAACACATATAGATCTCAGTATTATTCCCATCAGCGTTACCAACCACAAATTCATCCCTCATGTGGACGTCCACGCCAACCACGAGCTCAAAAACAAACTCCAGCAGCACCTCCAAAACAAACTCCATCTTTTTGAGCTACCCCGAACCACCTCCTCCGCACTACATAGGAAGCCGCCTTCAACACTTTTATGCCAGTTGGGAGGCAATTACTTCAGATCACTGGGTACTAAACATCATAAAAGAGGGTTACAGATTAAATTTTCTGGCTCTTCCAACCCTCCCTCAAGTTTCCCCGCTAAGGAATACATCACAACACTCACAAGACCTACAAGAACAGTTAGTCACTCTACAGTTGCAGAACTCAATTCAAGCAATCCCAATCTCATTGAAAAAACGAGGGTTTTACTCCCTATATTTTCTTATTCCAAAAAAGTCTGGAGGTCTTCGACCAATCATAGATTTGTGAAACCTCAACAAACACATTCAAAAAGAAAAATTCAAAATGACGTCTCAAGAGTATTCTTCCTCTTCTACAACCCAACGACTGTCTATGTTCCATAGACCTGAAGGTTGCTTTTTCCCATATACCCATGCACCTTTCCTCCTGGCATTGCCTTTGCTTCCAAGTTCAGAACAACCACTATCAATTCAAGGTTCTACCCTTTGGCCTTTCCTCAGCCCCAAGGGTATTCACGAAATGCTTAGCGATGGTGGTGGCTCATCTCCGACAGCTCTCTATACAGATTTTTCCCTATCTCGACGACTGGCTGTTGGTAGCCTCGGATCTGACTACCTTGAAGACTCACGCGTTCCAAACAATCAATTGTCTTCAGACGTTGGGATACATAATCAATTACGAAAAATCCTATCTACAGCACAACAGAGGGCTTACCTACTACAAGACAGGATTCAAACTCTGTCCTCTCTTGCTCAATGTATATTCAATCAATCGCATGCATCGGCACGCCAAATTCTTCAACTGCTGGTTCATATGGCAGCGGCCATCCACGTTGTCCCATAATACAAGACTCCACATGTGTCGCCTACAATGTGGACTCAAGAATCAATGGTCACAGTTCTGGCAACCACTCTTGACCAGAGTACGTCTTACCAGACAAATGCGCACCGACATTCAATGGTGGATGAACACCAACCACCTGTCCTCGGGAGCACCATTTCAGTTGCCTCCTCACCAAATCACTCTCACCACGGATGCATCCCGAAAGGGCTGGGGAGCCCATTTAAATGAATTAAAAACTCAAGGTCGCTGGTCTCTTCAGGAGACCAACTATCAAATCAATCTCCTGGAGCTTCGAGCCATTTGGAAAGCACTTCAAACCTTCTCTACCCAACTTCGAAGAAAACATCTCATGGTATATACAGACAATCAGGTAGCCATGTTCTACGTAAACAAGGAAGGAGGGTCAGGTTCCTGGATTCTCTGTTGGGAAGCGCTTCGCATACTGACTTGGGCGATATGAAACCAAGTCTCGATACAAGCCACTTACCTTCCCGGAGTAGACAATGTAACAGTGGACCGCCTCAGCAGAATTTTCCATCCACATGAATGGACCTTGATTTGGGACGTGGTATCAAACATATTCCAACAGTGGGGCTTTCCAACCATAGACCTCTTTGCCACAGAGAGCAACTGGCAAACACAGACATTTTGCTCCATCTACCTAAGCAAACTTCGCTACGCTTCAGATGCTTTCCTCATTCCATAGACGGAGGGCCTACTCTATGCTTACCCTCCCATTCCACTAATATAAAAAACAATACAAAAATGCATCAGAGATGCAGCGGACATGATTCTCATAGCCCCGTCCTGGCCAAGGCAACCATGGTATGCATATCTCATGCGACTATCCATTCGCCCACCAATTCTACTGGAAAAACCATCCCCAACTCCTAACTCAGGAGGGGGGATCCCTTCTTCATCCGATGCATTGATCCCTCCATCTGACGGCAGGGAGGTTGAACGGCACGTACTAAACCATCTAGGACTTCCATCTCAACTTGAGGATGTTCTCATTGCATCCAGGAAACTTCGACCAGGCGTAACTATGCCGGGAAATGGCGTCATTACTCAGAATGGTGCAGACCAAAACGTCTAGACTCTTACTCTACAATGATAACACATCTCCTGGGGTACCTACACACTCTTTTCGCAGCTGGTCTAGCATATACTTCAGTTCGAGCGCATGTCAGTGCAATTGCAGCTTTCCATCATGCTCATAACGGACTACCCATTTCCAACCACCCTTTAATCTCCAGATTCACGTGGGGTATACTGCATCTCAGACCACCAGTCACGAAGCTGCCATGGAATCTCAATATCGTACTGGAACAATTGTTACCTCCTTTTGAACCTCTAGAATCCTGTCATGTCAAATACCTTACTTGGAAAACAATATTCTTGGTGGCTGTAACATCAGCAAGGAGAGTAAGGGAACTTCAAGCCTTGGTTCACTACTCCCCTTACTTAGAATTTTTTCATAATAAAGTCACACTTAGGCCACATCCTACCTTCCTTCCTAAGGTGGTATCAGCCTTTCACATCAACCAGTCCATTACTCTTCCAATCTTCAAGCCTAAGCCTCATGCGAATGACAGAGATAAACTTCTCCATTCCTTAGATTGTAAGAGAGCACTGGCTTATTACAAACAAAGAACACATTCTGAATCCAGAACATCTCAGCTGTTCCTCTCCTTCAATCCAAATTCTCCAAACCAACCTGTCTCCAAGAGAACGCTGTCTAGTTGGTTGTCCCAGTGTATAATGTTTTGCTACAATAAGTGCAACGTGCCATTAAATACAAGACCAAAAGCACACCAAATTAGAGCAACAGTAACGTCTGTTGCACATTTCAGAAACATTCCGCTGATAGACATCTGCAAAGCGGCAACTTGGTCTTCTCTCCACACTTTCACAGCACATTACTGTCTAGAACAGCAGAGCTCTTCTGATGCAGCCATGGGTTCTGCAATCCTGTCAACCATTGCACATAAATAAGACTGTCTACCTTTTTTGATTTAAAGGATAGTGTCCTGACCTAAAGAACAAAACACCTGGACACCACCCGGGAGCTTGGGACTCCCAGACAGATGGCTAATTCAGCCTGCTATCGCTGGGAAAAAGCAAGTTTGCTTACCGTAAACTGTGTTTCCATAGATAGGATGAATTAGCCATGCATTCCCGGCCCACCTCCCTAGACAGTCCACACATTAACAGAATCTACCTTTTTTCTATGTACTTTCTCGCTTTGTAACAAGAGACTGAGGGTAAATCTGCAATTGTGCGGGAACCTCACCGCGCAGCCATACAGAGTTCAAAACTCTGTACTCTTTGAGAAAACTCCGCCTACTGATCCAGTTGCGATGCTCCCAGACAGCATGGCTAATTCATCCTGCTATCTATGGAAACACCGTTTACGGTAAGCAAATTTGCTTTTCATAGAAGGCTATAAATACCTTTTTGTTGTCCAAGAAAGTTTTCACATCCTTGGTATATGTGAGAGTCTGAAAGGTGTTTTGAGGATTGGTGCTCCTTTAGGAAAATATCTAGAGGAGCTTTGGTGCTGGCTATCTTAGAATTCTTGCAGGGGGGATTGGATAAGGGTTTGTTCTTAACTCCATAAGGTGCAGGTAATGTTTGTTGCTTGTTACAGAGGCTGGTTGATGGGCAGATCTTTGTCTCATCCGAACGTGCCTTGTTTCTTTCATCAAGTAAAGCGTATTTGGCCTTTTAGTAAGAGAATCCGTATTTCTCTGGAATCAGAATTTGGATGGTCATTCTTTTTGAGCCTCTGAGAGGCATCACTTAAACTGCTTACTCTTAAGGTGGTGTTTTTTGGTAGCAACCTGTTCCGCCAGAATAATTTTGGAACTGCAGGATCTATTATGTAGAGATCCTTTTTTGGGTTCTTTGGATGAGATGGTGTATATTCTCATGGTGGTTCTTTCCTTCTTAAGATTGTTTCATATATTATATTTTTTTTTTAACCAGATGGTACATCTCCCTTCTTTCAAAGTGACTCTGGTGGAAACAAGTATGCTCGGTTTTAAGAACATAAAAGCATAAGAAATTGCCATACTGGGTCAGACCAAGGGTCCATCAAGCTCTGTAGCAACGGTAATGAAGACACCTCACACGGGATTCAGGGTGAAGCGTGCTCCCAGCTTTTTGGGCAGCCCCCTTTTTATTGTAAAATCATTACATACGTCACATATTTACTGCTACAATATTTCCACATAAATGTTTATGCTGACCTTTTACTACGTGGGTGCAAGTGGGCAGTAGGTGCAAGCGGTCAGTCTTCAGGCAGGGAGGGGGGAGGTCATTAGCTGGTCATGGGCATTTGTATTAAACTATCTAGGTGTGAAAAGCAAGTAGGTCATGAGCTATTCTGGGGCTGCAGAAAAGCTTGCACTAGATGTTTCCTGCTGACTTCCTGTTTCATATGCTGCGGTCGGAGCAAACATTTTCTTTATACTAAGAGTAGGTGTTAAGGAAAAACCAGTTAGAGATGGCAATGGAGTTTTTCTTTCCATGACGTGGCTTGTCAGCTGCCTGGAAAGCCAAACTCCTCCCCCACAAAGCTCAGCATCCTGTTTCCAACAGTGGTGAATCCAAGTTCAAGTACCCAAACACTAAGTAGATCCCATGCTACTGATGCCAGTAATAGCAGCGGCTATTCTCTAAGACAACTTGATAATAGCAGTTAATGAACTTCTCAGTGAACTTCTCCATGAACTTCTCCAAACCTTTTTTTTAAATCCAGCCACGCTAACTGCACTACCATATTGTTTTGCAACAAATTCCAGAGCTTAATTGTGCGTTAAGTGGAAAAAAACTTTCTCTGATTAGTTTTAAATGTGCTACTTGCTAACTTCATGGAGTGCCCCTAGTCCTTCTATTATCCGAAAGAGTAAATCACTGATTTACATTTACCCGTTCTAGACCTCTCATGATTTTAAAGACCTCTATCGTATCCCCCCCTCAGCTGTCTATTCTCCAAGCTGAATAGCCCTAACCTCTTTAGCCTTTCCTCATAGGGGAGCTGTTCCATCCCCTTTATCATTTTGGTCACTCTTCTCTGTACCTTCTCCATCGCAACTATCTATCTTTTTTGACATGCGGCGACCAGAATTGTACACAGTATTCAAGGTGAAGTTTCACCATGGAGCAATACAGAGGCATTATGACACTTTCCGTTTTAATTCACCATTCCCTTCCTAATAATTCCTAACATTGTTTGCTTTTTTTGTCTGCTGTAGCACACTGAGCCGACTTTTTCAATGTATTATCCACTATGATGCCTTGGTTAAATCCATGCTGTGTTCAATTAAATCATGTCTTTCTATATGCTCTGTGATTTTGATCTTTAGAATAGTTTCCACTATTTTTCCCGGCAGTGAAGTCAGGCTCACTGGTCTATAGTTTCGTGGATTGCCCCTGGAGTCCTTTTTAAATATTGGGGTTACATTGGCCATCCTCGAGTTTTAAGGTACAATGGATGATTTTAATGATAGGTTACAAATTTTAACTAATAGATCTGAAACTTCATTTTTGAGTTCCTTCAGAACCCTGGAGTATATAACCATACGGTCCAGGTGATTTGCTACTCTTTAGCTTGTCAATCTGGCCTACTAAATCTTCCAGGTTCAAGGTGATTTGGTTCAGTTCATCTGAATCATTACCCTTGAAGACCATTTCTGGAACCGTTATCTCCCCAACATCCTCATTGGTAAACACAGAAGCAAAGAATTCATTTAGTATTTCTGTAATAGCCTTATCTTTCCTAAGAGCCCCTTTAACCCCTCAGTCATCTAACACAGTGGTCCTCAACCCTGTCCTGGGGGCCCACCAGCCAGTCGGGTTTTTAGGATATCCACAATGAATATGCATGAGAGAGAATTTACATGTTATGGAGGCAGTGCATGTAAATTTTCTCCCATGCATATTCATTGTGGATATCCTGAAGCTGTGGCTGGTGGGCCCACAGGACAGGGTTGGGGACCACTGATCTAACAGTCCAACAGACTCCCTCACAGGTTTCTTGCTTCGCATATATTTAAAGTTTTTCTTATGAGTTTTTGCCTCTATGACCAACTTCATTTCAAATTCTTTCTCAGTCTGCCTTATCAATGTTTTACACTTAACTTGACAATGCTTATGCTTTTTCCTATTTTCTTTAGATGGATCCTTCTTCCAATGTTTGAAGGATGTTTTTTTTGGCTAAAATAGCCTTTCACCTCACCTTTTAATCATGCCAGTAATCGTTTGCCTTCCTCCCACCTTTCTTAATGCATGGAATACATCTGGACTGTGCTTCTAAGCTTGTATTTTTAAATAATGTTCACGCCTGTTGTACACTTTTAAGCTTTGCATCTGCACCTTTCAGTTTTTTTCTATTTTCCTCATTTTATCAGTTTCCTATTTGAAAATTTAATTTTAGAACCGTAGACTTACATATTGTCCACCTTCCAGTCATTAGTTCAAATTTGGTCATCTTCTGATCACTATTGCCAAGTGGCCCCACCACCTTTACCACCTCTCACCAAATCCTGCATTCCACAAAGAATTAAATCTAAATTCCTGAACATACCCAGATCAGTCCAGAAAAGTGGGTTGTGTATCCCTACCAGCAGGTGGAGTCAGAGAGCAAAACTTTGGGCACTGCCATATATACAAGAGTGCCACCTGCAGTCCCTCAGTATTTCTCTGACTCCAGCAGCTGGTAGAAATGCACACCTGCAGTCTTAGTTTTTGCTTTGAATTTTTTTAGTTTAGATAGATTTTAGTTTTTTGTCGTGTTCATCGCTTTCTGAGGTGTTAGGCACCTTCGTGGGCCATCCCTCAGTGGAAGCCGGGCACCCGGGGGATTGGACATCCCTGGCAGGGGGTCGCCCGCATCGGTCAGCGTGTGAAGACCAGGGGCTTCTGGATTCTCACCCCTGTAACTGCTGCAGCTGCTCCCTCAACCCCCTGCAGAAGCTTCTGACTCCGTAAAGTTATTAAAAAAAAAAAAAATCCTAAGTCTAGCAACACTGTGGTGCTGAGGTAAGGAGTCGGTGCAGGGGGGTTCCGGCTCTCAGTGACCGTGGGGTGAGGCTGTCAGCGGGCTCCCTCAACTCCCGGGGCTGCAGGAGGGAGCGGGTAAGTGTTGGTGCGTTCTGAGCCGTGACTTGGGATCGGCTGAGCGCGTATAGCAGCGCCATGTCTTTTTTTTTTTTTTCTCTCCGGCTTCCTTACCCGGCCTTTCCCGCGTCGTGACTCTGCGCGGTTTCGCTCAGGCCCGATTTTTTTTCTTCTCCCTGTGCTCCGCGTGGCTGCACACTTGGGGGGGGGGAATGGGTCCACGTGCCAAATCGCCGGCCTGCCACGCCTGTGGCACAGGTGGCCAGGCCCTGGATTCTGCCTCCTTGTGTTCGGCCTGTTCCCCGGGGCTAGAAGGCCTGACAGAATGAGTTGCACCTTGGATGCAGGGAGGAGGATTCCCCTCCCCTCCCTTTATAGCCCCGGTGGGGGAGAACCCCACAGGGGTGGGGGGGGGGCTTGCGATACGGCACCCATGGATGTCCCGGAGGGGAAGGAGACCCGGAGGGGTTCTCCCCTGAATTTATTCTTCTCATGCATCGAGCCTTCCTAGCGAGGAAGCACTTGACTTTTAAGAGGCCTGGACTCCCAGATGAAGTCATGGCAACCCCAGCTAAGAGGGGTCGGGGTGATGAGCCTCAACAGTGCTCTGTGGAGCGGCCTCGCCCATTGGAGGCTGGCCCCCGTGGGCCACAGGACCCACCTTCGGGATTAGCATCGGGCCCTGGCTCAGGGCCGGTCACGGGGACTGATCTGGAACTGTCGCCTGACCAGGGAGATCATACTGATGACATGGACGATCCTGATACTCCGTCTGCAGAGGGGGACGACCCTAGTGTGGTACATCTCTTTTAAATGAGACGAGCTGTGGCCCCTTATTCCCCAGGTCCTGGAGGTCCTGGGGTTTAAAGTTGCCCAGGAGGAATCTGATAATGAAGGTGTTAATCCAGTCCTCGATGGCATACGGGGCCCTACATCATCCTTCCCGCTGCCTAAGAAGGTACGCCAACTGGTGACATGGGAGTGGGAGGCCCCGGACGTAGGACTAAAGGTGGGCAGAGCTATGGCGAAGCTGTACCCCATGACAACGGATGTGTTAGACCTTCTGAAAATTCCGAAGGTAGATGCGGTCACAAAAGACCACCATCCCGGTGACGGGGGCTACCGCCTTGAAGGACGTGCAGGACCGCAAATTGGAGATCCAGTTGAAGTAGGCGTTTGAGGTGGCGGCTTTGAGTCTTTGGGCAGTGGTATGCACTAGCCTTATGCAGAGGGCGTGCCTGTGCTGGGTCCAGGAATCGGCTTCTGGTTCTGGGACTGGCGGTAAGGGTGCGCTACATTCCGCACGCTTGGAGGCGGGCGTCGCATACGTTGCAGATGCACTGTATGATCTGGTGCGGACTTCGAGAAGTATGGTGTCCATTGTGGCGGCACAACGCCTTCTCTGGCTCAGGAATTGGGCTGCAGATTTGTCTTCTAAGTCACAGCTTTGCAATCTGCCTTTCAAGGGCAAACTCCTTTTCGGGGAGGAGCTGGATCAGCTGGTGAAGCTCCTCGGTGAATCCAAGGGCCACCAGTTACCAGAGGATAGGAGGTCCTCAAAGAAGACTTTTCCACCGCCCTCTCGTTTTAGGGATTCTCGCCGCTATAGAGCCAGCAGATATTCCACTCCACCTGCTTCTAAACCAAATTCTGGACGCCAGCAGCGCAGAGGTCGCTGCTCCAGTAGGGACACAGGACATCTTTGTGCTGGAAACAGTAAAATCCCCCAATGAAGCCATGAGCACCCATTCCGTCATTGAAGCTGTCGGAGGCAGATTATCCAACTTTTACATGGAATGGGCAAGGATTACCTCAGACCGTTGGGTTCTAGAGGTAATCAAAGATGGGTACACGCTAGAGTTCTCACGTCCGGTTCGGGAAGTTTTTGTGGAGTCCCGGGTGTCCTCATGCAACAAGCAAGAAGTGGTCCAGGAAAACTCTACAATGACTTCTCGACCTCAGAGCGATTGTCCCAGTCCCGGAGGCACAGCAGGGACGAGGTCTGTACTCTGTGTACTTTGTGGTCCCCAAAAAAGAGGGCATGTTTTGTCCCATCTTAGACTTGCAGAAGGTAAACTGTTGTCTTCGTGTTCCTCGTTTTCATATGGAGACACTGTGGATGGTGATGGCTGCGGTTCACAAGAAGGAGTTCCTGGCGTCCCTGGACCTCACGGAGGCGTATCTTTATATCCCAATCCGGCCGAGTCACCAGTGATTTCTGCGCTTCAAGGTCTTGGGTCAATGCTTCCAATTTCGAGCCCTACTGTTTGGTCTTGTGACGGCTCCTCGCACATTCACCAAGGTGATGGTGGTGATAGCGGCCTTCCTACGAAAGGAAGGGATTTTAGTCCATCCTTATCTGGACGACTGGCTGATTCACGCAAAGTCACGGGAGGACTGAGAGATCAGTGCACAGGGTCCTTTTCATGTTGAGGTCGCTCGGATGGGTTATCAATGTGCAGAAGAGCCACTTGGAACCCACCCAAGAGCTGGCTTACCTGGGAGCGAGATTCGCTACCTGTCGCGGAAAGGTCTTTCTGGCGGAGGACCGAGTGACTAAGTTACAAGACCAGATTCATGCCCTCCTTCTTCAGGACAATCCCACGGTGTGGCATTATCTCCAGGTCCTGGGTTCCATGGCGTCCACTTTGGATTTGGTTCTATGGGCGTTCGCGCACTTGTGTCCGTTACAGCATGCACTTTTGTCAAGGTGGAGTCCGGTCTTGGAGCTGTTCCACCTGTCGATGCCGCTTCTTCCAGAGTCCAGAGCCAGTCTGTCATGGTGGCTTTCGCGTGACAACCTGGATCGAGGGGTGGACTTGGATCCCCCGAATTGGATGATCATCTCCACCGATGCCAGTCTTTCCGGTTGGGGAGCAGTGTGCGGACAGAGGTCGGCCCAAGGCCTCTGGTCGAAGATGGAAGGCTCCTGGTCCATCAATCGCCTAGAGACCAGAGTGCTTCGCCTGGCTCTGCAAGCACTCCTTCCATGGATCCAGGACAGAATGGTACGAGTGTTCTCCGACAATGCGACGACGGTGGCGTACATCAATCGGCAAGGTAGGACAAGAAGCCCCACGGTGGCGCTGGAGGCGTGGCTTGTTTGCCTGGGCGGAGCGTCATCTCCGGGGAATTGCCGCTTCTCATGTCGCGGGGGTGGAGAATGTACAGGCGGATTTTCTCAGCCGACAGCAACTCGATCCAGGAGAGTGGGAGTTGTCTCCCGAAGCGTGGAACCGAATTTGCACCAGATGGGGGCATCCCACAGTTGGATCTGATGGCTACGCGGGCGGTGTCTTCGAGAACTGGGCTCGGTGGGGCTAGATGCTCTCGTGTTTCCCTGGCCCATGGGAATTCTCCTGTATGCCTTTCCTCCCTGGCCTCTCATTGGTCGCCTGCTCCGGCGCATAGAACTCCTCAGGACAGGTGGTCCTGGTGGTGCTGGAGTGGCTGCGTCTCCCGTGGTTTGCGAATCTGGTTCGCTTGGTGCTAGAAGGTCTGTTACTGCTAGCTCATCTGCCGCAGCTTCTTCGGCAGGGAACCATATTTTCGGATCACTTCTCTCTCACGGCTTGGCTTTTGAGAGGCGACGTTTATGGTTGAAAGGTTACTCCGAACTGGTCATTTCCACTCTGCTGCAGGCCAGACGCACGGCCACCTCTATGGCCTATATCTGGGTCTGGAAGCTGTTTGAGGCATGTTGTCACCAATGCTCCTGCGATCCTTTGCGGGTCGATGTTTCTCGGGTGCTGGACTTTCTGCAGCAGGGGCTCACTAAGGGGTTAGCTTTCAATTCTCTTCGGGTTCAGTTTGCAGCGCTCGGTGCATTGCGGGGCAGGTTTAACGGCTTCTCGCTTGCAGTGCATCTGGATATGCCTGGTTTCTCAAGGGGGGTCAAACATTTGCGGCCTCCTATACGTTCGGTCTGCCCGGATTGGAGTTTGAATCTCGTGCTGCATGTCCTCAGTGGCGCTCCCTTCGAGCCTCTCCACAGGGCTTCACTGAAGGATCTGACTTTGAAGACCGTGTTTTTGGTGGCCATTTGATCGGCTCATCGGATCTCGGAGTTACAGGCTCTGTCGTGCCGGGATCCGTTTCTTTGGATTTTCGACGATGGAGTGTCCTTGCGGATGGTACCGGCCTTCCTCCCTAAGATGGTTTCGGCCTTTCACGTAAATCAGACGGTGGAGCTACCGGGATTCCCACGATGGTCTCGTGAAGCATCTCCTGACAGAGATCTTCATCTTTTGGACGTGTGGTGTGTCTTATTGCGCTATTTGGAAGTTACCAATGACTTCAGACGATCCGATCATTTGTTCATCCTTTTTGGGGGCCCAAAGAAGGGGAAAAAGGCATCTAAGGTGACTATATCACATTGGATTAAAGAAGCTATTAGTTTGGCATACCCGAGGACGCCAAGCTCCTTTGGGTCTCAGGGCTCATTCCACCAGAACCCAAGCTACTTCCTGAGCAGAGTGTCAGCTACTGATGCCTCAGGAAATATGCAGAGCGGCGGTGTGGTCCTCCTTGCACACTTTCGCTCAGCATTATTGCCTGGACGTTAGGGCTACTGATGCCCTGTCCTTTGAGAGTGCTCTGCGTGCGGGTCTTTCGGGTTCCCGCCCAGTGTAGGGTGGCTTGGGTACATCCCACTTTTCTGGACTGATCTGGGTATGTTCAGGAAATGAAAATCTGTTCTTACCTGCTAATTTTCATTCCTGTAATACCACAGATCAGTCCATAGGCCCACCTCTTATCTCAGATACCAAAAGACTGTTTTAGCTAGACTGTGGCTATGTTTTTCTTGGAACTCCGTTTTTTTGGAGACATGTTTGATGGAGCAGTTATGGCAGTTGTTTGGTTTATTGTTTTACGTGGGGCGAAATGGTACACAGGGGTTTCTCGACCTTCGACCCTTCGCCCGTTTGTGTTTTGGTGTACTTGGGTACAGACCAATACTGAGGGACTGTAGGTGGCACTCTTGTATATATGGCAGTGCCCAAGGTTTTGCTCTGACTCCACCTGCTGGTAGGGATACACAACCCACTTTTTTGGACTGATCTGTGGTATTAAAGGAACGAAAATTAGCAGGTAAGAACCAATTTTCTCGTTGGTTCCTGAACCAATTGCTCCATGAAGCAGTAGTTTATTCCATCCAGGAATTTTATGTGTCTAGCATGTCCTGATGTTACATTTACCCAGTCAGTATTGGCGTAATTGAAATCTCACATTAATGCACTGCCAAATTGGTTAGCTTCCCTGATCTCTTAGCATTTCATCATCTGTCTGATTATTTTGGCCAGCTGGAAGATAGTATATGCTTATCACTATACTCTTACCCAAGACACATGGGATTTCTACCCATATAGATTCTACTGAGCATTTAGTCTCTTGTATGATCTTTATCCTGTTGGACTCTCTACCTTCCCGGACATAAAGTTCTACACCCCAGTTGATCCTCCCTATCATTGCGGTATAATTTGTACCCTGATATAGCACTGTCCCATTAGTTATCCTCCTTCCACCAGATCTCTGAAATGCCAATTATGTCTGTCTCATCATTCACTGCTATACATTCTAACTCTCCCATCTTACTTCTTAGACTTCTGGCATTGGCATAAAAACATTTCAAAGTGTGGTTTTTGTTTGTGTTAACCTTCTTTTTCCGTCGATAGCAGGGCTGAATTAGCCATGCTGTCTAGGAGCGTCAACGCGGACCGGGAAGCAGGTGGAGTTTCTCTCAGGTAGTGACGAGTTTTAACTCTGTGAGTCTATGCAGTCATCTTCCCACGCGATTCCGTTTTTCTCCTCAGACTCTTTTTTTTTTTTTTCCGTGAGCCGATAGCATGCAGGGTTTTTTCTCTCTATCTCCTCGTCTCCATTTTTGCGAATTTTTTTTGAGCGAATTTTTTCTGGCAGTGATGACTCCCAAGCCGTCAGGTTTTAAATACTGGCCAATGTGGCAAAATTATGTCCATAACAGATGGACATAATTGTTACATATGCCTCTGCCTGGATCACAACCAAGCCTCTTGCAGAGACTGTGGTCTGATGTCTCCCCGGGCCCAGAGGCAATGTGTGAAAAGAATAGCACATTGAGATCGCCTTCTACTACAGTCTTCACTGGGACCGGCGAAGAAACCAAGGAAAGCTTCTAAAAGAGCTGTGTCGCTGGAGCCAGGGGACCATCAAGTTGCAATGGCCAGGTTTGAAAAACCGAAAGCGCCGAGAAAAGGGGTCAAGGGTTTTCCTCATGAGCCTGTCTGGATACAGGGCCCTGTTCCCGTTCACCCCCATGAGTCGAAGAACAAATCGACGCGACATGAGCCGAAGTGTCAAAAGAGGTCAGAGCACGACGCACTGGTGCCTACCTCTTCGAAGCACCATAAACAATCAACGCACCCTGGCGCATCGAAGCAGCACGGCGCATTAGCGCAACACGACACGTTGACTCACAACAAAACGCCAGTGAAAACAGCCATAACACAGATGCATACAATGCCTTCCTCGAAGCATACACTGCTTCCAGGTGTGGGACAACCTCACAAGAAAACCCAAAAAATAAGCATATACTTCAGGCACCTTTCCTTTCTATCACCTCAAACCAGCCAGATGTAGACTCTGAAATAGAAGTTGAACTCTTTTCCGGATCTAAATCCTCCAGAGCTCCTTCTCTCAGTGGTGACTCTATCTCAAACTGGTTGTCAGCGTCTCACAGTAGACCACAGTCCCCCCAAATGGAGCCGCCTATGCGAAATGTAAGAAGTCGTTAGCAACACCTCAAGACCTTCTTTTGGCAGCACTCCCTCAAACGCCACTTCCAACGCAGCTGTGGCCACATCTAACGTCAAAAGCTATGCTTCACATTTCTCAGGCACTAAATATGTTTTTTCAAGATTTGCAATCCGCACATCCCTGGCCTGCAAGTCCATCTTCAGTGCCGGCTTCACCGGGTCCTATACAGCCGGCTCAGCCACCTACGTCATCTCCGATTTCAGAACATCCAGATAGCCCAAATTCTCAATGGACAACATCTTCACCAAGTTTGTCCATGAGCATGCCCTCTGACCTTCCGGAAGGTCTTCCAGAACCCTATTCCCCACCGGAAGACCTAACTTATGCAAAGCTTATAGAAGGGAAGCCTATTAAATATAGACTGGAAAAATTCCAGATCCCAGATCAGAAGTTCTAGGCATTCTAACAATTTTTGAAATGCCACCAGAACCCACAGCTTTGCCCCCTCATGCAATTTTGAATTCGGTACTTCACAAGATGTGGGAAAACCGTTCTCTACTGGACCCATATCTAGAAAAACTGATTTAAAAAATTGAGGATGCGCATCTCCACTATTTACGACTCTGTGCAATTACCTCATAACTCTATCGTAGTAGAGTCTGCCCTCTCCAAAGCAAAGCGATCAAAGCTCCATGCTAATTTGCCACCAGGTAAAGACCATAAATCTTTGGATGACTTCGGATGAAAGGTTTATCAGTCCTCGATGTTGACCGCTAAAATTGAGCATCATCAGTTTTATATAATCCAATACCTGTTTGAGAATCTTCAAAGATTGCATCCACTTTGTCTAGCCTGTGACACCTTGCCAGAACCCTCCACAGACATGGAGGAAGGACTGCGACATTTACTCAGAGCAGTTTGAGTCCTTCAAGTCTACCTCACGATGTTCTGCGACAGCTATAGCAGCTCGTAGATTAGCTTGGTTGAGGGCTAGCTCCATAAGAGAGGACTTTTATGATAAGTTGGCTGATATTCCCTGCATGGGAGACAACCTATTTGGCGATAAATTTGCTGAGACTGTAGCACATCTAAAAGAACAAAATTCTGCAGTGCTTTCATTTACAGCACCAACAGATCCTCACACATCCTACAAAACATTTTACTCTACCTTTAGAAGGAAGTCATACCAGAGGACATCTTTCAAGCCTTTCCACCCATATCGTCCTCAACAGTCTACTCAGTAAAAATTCCAGTCTCAACCTCACCGATCACGTGGACGTTCTCGTCAACAATGCCCACAAAAGCAAGGAACTACAGCTCCTCAAAAACAAACACCGGCTTTTTGAGATGTCCCAAGCCACCCCCACCACTATTCATAGGTGGTTGCCTACAGCATTTCTATACCAATTGGATAGCAATCACTACAGATCATTGGGTATTGGATATCATCAGAGAAGGTTATTGTCTAAATTTTATAACTCCTCCAGGAATTCCCTATGTGCCTCCTCTCAGAGGAACATAATCCCATTCTTCCTATCTCCAAGAAGAATTAAAAAATCTACATATCCAGAGATCCATTCAAAAGCTTCCTCCGTCAAAACGAAATCAAGAATTCTATTCCCATTATTTTTTCATTCCAAAAAATTACAGAGACCTTCGTCCAATCTTATATTTACAAATCTCAACAAGCACATCCAAAAGGAAAAGTTCAAGATGACCTCTCTCAAGAACATATTACTTCTCCTGCAGCTCAACGACTAGCTATGTTCCATAGACCTGAAGGATGCTTATTCCCATATACCCATGCACCCTTCTTCGTGGTGATACCTTTGTTGCCAGGCTCTGAACGAGCACTACCAATACAAGGTCCTGCCCTTTGGCCTTTCTTCAGCCCCAAGAGTTTTCACAAAATGTTTACCGTGGTGGTGGCGCACCTCAGAAAATTATCGATCCAAATCTTTCCCTACCTGGACGATTGGCTGTTAGTGACTTCGGATCCAGCCACTCTTCGTGCACACATGATCCAAACAATTGATTGTCTACAGACATTGGATTTTTCGTAATTTATCAGGAAACCCAATCTACAGCCAACCCAAGCACTACAATTCATTGGAGCGCTCATCAACACAATGGAAGAGAGAGGCCTACCTTCCACAAGACAGAATTCAAACTCTCTCTTCCCTGGCTCAGAGATTACTCAATCAGTCCCATACTTCGGCACGTCAAGTCCTCCAACTGCTAGGTCACATGGCTGCGGCAATCCAATTAGTCCCCTATATGAGATTACACACGCGACGTCTACAATGGGGCCTAAAGAATCAATGGTCACAGTTCCTGCAACCCCTTTCTACCAAAATACAAATCACCAAGCAAATGTGCATGGACATTCGATGGTGGATATCTCCCACCAACCTATCCTTGGGAGCCCCTTTTCGGCTGCCTCCACATCAACTAACACTCACGACAGATGCCTCCAGAAAGGGTTGGGGAGCCCATCTGTTGGACCTAAAAACTCAAGGTCACTGGTCTCCTCAAGAGTGTACATACCTTATCAACCTCCTGGAACTTTGCGCAATCTGGAGAGCACTACAAACCGTCTCTCCTGAAATCCGGCACAGAAGCCTCATTGTATACACAGACAACCAAGTCGCGATGTTCTACATAAACAAAGGAGGAGGGTCTGGTTCATGGACACTCCGGGAAGCCCTTTGCATACTTTTTTGGGCGAACGCGAACGGAGTAACACTTCAAGCTACTTACTACTGGGACTGGACGTCGTCACAATGGATCGCCTCAGCAGAATTTTTCATCCACACGAATGGACCTTGAATCGGAAGGTAGCTCAGAACATATTTCAACACTGGGGCTTCCCAACAATCGATCTCTGCCACTCAAAGCAATCAACAAACACAAACCTTTTTCTCCATTTACCCAAGCAAACTTCGTTACGCTCCAGATGCTTTCCTCATTCCATGGATGGGGAGCTTGCTATATGCCTATCCCCCCATTCCGCTAATCTCCAGGACAATTCAGCAATGCATTCAAGACATAGCAGACTTGATCCTCATAGCTCCGGCATGGCCGAGACAACCATGGTATGCATATCTCATGTGACTTTCCATTCGCCCACAGATTTCCCTGGAGAACCATCCACGACTTTTAACTCAGGAAGGATGCTCCCTCCTCCATCCAATGCACCAATCCCTCCATCTGACAGCATGGAGGTTGAGGCAAATATTAAACCATTTGGTCCTCCTTTCACATCTAGAGGACATACTGATTGCGTCAAGAAAGCCCTCAAATAGATGTAACTATGCAGGAAAATGGCATCGTTACGCAGAATAGTGCAAGCCATAACAATTAGATCCTTTCTCATCTACAGCGACCCAGCTACTTTAATACCTCCATACGCTCTACCTATCCGGTCTAGCATACACTTCAGTTTGAGTGCATATTAGCGCCATTGCAGCGTTTCACCACTATCATAATGGTCTTCCCATTTCTAATCATCCTTTAATCTCAAGATTCATGTGGGGCATGCTACAGTTGAGGCCGCCAGTAACAAAACCTCCTGTACTATGGGACCTAAACTTTGTACTAGAGCAGCTCATGGCTTCTCCCTTTGAACCTTTAGATTCATGCCACATAAAGTACCTAACCTGGAAGACTGTATTCCTTGTGGCAATTACATCAGCATGGAGAGTAAGTGAACTTCAAGCCTTGGTTCACTATTCTCCTTACTTAGAATTTTACCACAACAGTCACTCTCCTGCCTCATCTCACTTTCCTTCCAAAAGTGGTTACGGCGTTTCATATTAATCAAACAATTACACTACCAGTCTTCAAACCAAAGCCTCATCATAATGACCGAGAGAAACTCCTACACTCATTGGACTGTAAAAGAACTTTGGCTTATTACAAGCGGAGAACACATTCTCAATCTAGGCCATCTGTTATTCCTTTCCTTCAATCCAAACAACCCAGCTCAGCCTGTTTCTAAAAGAACCATAGCGAACTGGTTGAGCCAATGCATAGAATTCTGTTATAACAAGAGCTCTACCAAACTTAGCAGCAAGCCAAGAGCGCACCAAATATGCGCCACAGCAACATCAGTTGCCCATTTACGAAAGGTTCCACTACTAGATATTTGCAAAGCAGCAACTTGGTCTTCTCTTCATACTTTCACGTCACACTACTGCATTGACAAACAAGCTTCTACAGACGCTACATTAGGTTACAGCAGTCTTGTCAAACCTTACTAAAACTTAGGACTGTCTACTCAACTTATGGGTTGTCGTCCTGAACTTAAAATACACCCTGTATAGACACAACCTGGGAGCTTGGGACTCCCAGACAGCATGACTAATCCAGCCCTGCTATCGACGGGAAGAAGCAAGTTTGCTTACCGTAAACGGTGTTTCCGTAGTTAGCAGGATGAGTTAGCCATGCGATCCCTCCCACCTCCCTAGACAGCCCACGACTACTCAACACCTTTTTTGCCATACACCTTGCTTGGTTACAAAGAGACTGAGGAGAAAAACGGAATCGTGTGGGAAGACGACCGCGCAGACGCACAGAGTTAAAACTCTGTCACTACTTGAGAGAAACTCCGCCTACTTCCCGGTTGCGTCGACGCTCCCAGACAGCATGGCTAATTCATCCTGCTATCTATGGAAACACCGTTTAGGGTAAGCAAACTTGCTTTTTCAGTTGGTATGGATAATTTATAATTCTTTAGCTCAGGTGATTCTTTACTTATAGGCACATGGGCTACTTTTGCTTTTATTGGAACCTCTCTGTTGGGATGCCCTAACGCTCCTGTTTCATTAGTGTCCTTCAAGGATACATTCCTCCGAACCATGCACTGTTGAGTGACTGACGGCTTTCCCCCTTGTCATTTAGAGGTTGAGAGTTCTGCTGTAATTTAAAAGTAGCAAATAGTTTTATAACCATGGAATATCATTTCTTTTGGTTTAGTGATTCTAGAAGGGGCAGAACAGCTTTGAAGGTGTGTTGATAACTCTTGGAGTAAGGAAGTGATAGGGGAGGCTTACATGTCCAAGGGTTTGCCACTTACCAAGAAATTGAAGGCATACTGTACCAGGGCGCAGGTGGCTTCCTGGGCAGAACCTCGCTTGATGTTACCATTGGAGATTTCCAGAGTGGTGATCTGTCTTCCTTGCATACTATTCAAAGCACTGTTGTCTCAACCTTCAAGCCAGGGAAGAGGTTTCCTTTTGATTCAAAATCTTGAGTGGGCTTGGCAATGGCCCATCTAATAGAGGATACATGCCATGTCTGGACTGGTCTGGCTGGATGAAAAGAGAAGGAAATTAGTTTTTACCTGATATCCATTTCTTGATCCAGCCAGACCAATTCAGCACTCTTCCTATTCTGTCAAGTGTAGTATTCTCCTGATTCATTTTCAGAATACTTTTTTGTGTATGCTGGTCAGCACATTGAATGTTTAGGCAATACTTTGTATTCCTAGATGAAGTTTGTCTGTTCCGTTTCTTTGTTTCTCCCTTGGAAGTCTCTGGTTTTTGCATGGAGGTTGAAGGAAAGTTTAGTGTATTAAAAATGTTTATCTTAGGTTGTTACATAGAATACTGGCAGGCTGAGATGAGCATGGGCACCTATAAGGGGTGATGACGACAAACCTGTTAGCCTTTGCCTCCATTTGTTGGTTGGGAAGCATAACCCATGTGTCTGTACTAGTCTGCCTGGCTGGCTGGATTCAAGGAAAGGAAATTATCGGGTAAGAACTAATTTCTCCTTTCTGCACATATTCCAAATACAGGATCCCTACATCTCAAACTCTGGGTTTAGCCTTATAGACCAACATTAGCTTGAGTAACTTCTGATTAGGAGTTAAATTTCCATCGTTAAACCATATATAAAATTATGTACCTCTCTATATCAGGTAGTAATAGCTAATGCCTTTATGAATATGGAATTTAAATGGATGAGTGCTAATTTTTGCATAGTTTTTTTACAAGTTTGTATACACCTATATTTTTAAATTTTTTGTATTAATTTCAACATAAGCAAGACAACTCTCACTCCTGTAAACAGAATGATGTTACAAGAAAAATATATCATTATAACAAACATTTCATATAAAATATAATAAAATAAAATATCTGATACATCATTATTTCAAAAGGAAACAAGAATTACAAGGACCAGTATCCTGGGGAGAATACAGAAAACAAATTATTTCAAAGAAATAGCCTAATGTGAACGGTAGATACATCATTTTTATTAGATCATATCGGGAACATTATTGCCCAGGAGGAATTGTTATTATCATACTCCTGGAATTTAAAAAGGATTTTAATTGCTCAGGAAAAAAAAAAAATAGCAATCATTTTGACTCCGTAACACGCATTTGCATGGATACCTCAGGATAAATGAGTAACCCAAAGCAATCACTTGGGCTCTCATGGAAAGGTAATCTCGCCTTCTAACTTGTCATCCTGGCAAAATCCGGAAATATTCGAATAATTTGACCATGAAAAGGTAGAAGAGATATTTTAAAAATACCTCTTCATTGTCTCATTTAAATCTTGTTCCATTATAAAAGAAACAAGCAGGGCAGACCTCTCAATAACTTCGGCAGTCGAGTCCTCTAGAAACTGGGTTAAATACACCTTTTGCATGTAGAACGTTTTCCATTGAGCAGGCTGAATTAGCCATGCAGTCTGGGTGACATCTTCCGGCGCTCATGCAGACTCTAGCTCTCCAAAAAGTTAGAGCTTTGCTCTGCTGCGAAGTACATCATCAATCTCCTCTGTCATGCATGGACGTTTTTCTCTCTCCATCGCTTCTCCTCAATCTTGGAAGTTCACTTTCCTCTTTTTTTTCATGCCAGCAATTCCCCAAAAAAGCACTTTTCAGTGCTAGCCAGCCATGTCAAAGAAGCCTGGCTTCAAGTATTGTCAGTGCAGACACATAATGTCAGTCAATGACAACCACAATTACTGCTATCTCTGCCTAGGCCCAGATCATGACCAGGCGTCGGGTCAAGACTGCAGCTGCATGTCTCCACGGGCGCAGAGGGCAGTGAAAATAGCCCTGCTCCGGGACAAGAATGAAACTTTGTCATTGGGAAGTTTGGTGCCCTCTTTGAGGCGCTCAGCGCATTCTTATTTGGGCCCTAAGCTTTCTGCCCACGATGTCCACAGGAGGTCATCTTTGGAGCCACAGATAAAATTGAGAGAGAGACTCTACAGTGGGTCAAAAGGTCACTTTGGTACCTAGCAAACCCAAGCCAAGACCCGCAGGGCACCACAAGCATGATTTGGGCACAGGTGCGTGTTGGCATCATCGAAGACCTCGCATTGACATACTGACCAGGCGCGAGCATCGAGTTCGAAACAGCTGAGGCATCTCCAGGAAAAAAAGTTTGCTTACCATAAACTGTGTTTTCCGTAGATGGCAGGATGAATTAGCCATGCATACACTCCTTCCTCCCTGGACATGCCTTTCTAATTCTTCCAGACCATGGCGCTGCCGTCTTGCTTTACTAGTGATTGAGACAGATGACACGCTTCACGCGGGAAGTATCATGAAGGTGCAGCAGAGCAAAGCTTTAACGTTTTGGAGAGAGAGAGTCTGTATGAATGCCGTCTGATGACATTATCCAGACAGCATGACTAATTCATCCTGCTATCTACAGAAAACACCATTTACAATAAGCAAACTTTCTTTTGCTGTATCAAGGGTAAAGTCTGCATATAAACAAATTTGTGCACTTTCGCAGGTAAAACTGTATGAACAGCTCAGCATACCTTTATTACATCAGCCCTAAAAATGTATTTACTAGAAATTTGTGGGAAAATGCAGAGGAACAAGATTTTAGATCCCATGACATTAATTGTTCTGTTTTCCTCTTGTAACAGTTACAGATGCTAGGCTATGATATCAGCTGGGCTGCATTCAATATTATTGAAGTAATGAGTGCATCAAAGTTTACATTTAAGGTAAGTTCTGAGTTTGTATGTTAAATTCCTTCTGCTATGCTTTAAGTGTGTTGTGCTATCCTGATAATGTCTCTTAATACTATCTAATTCTTATATGTTCTATCTGTTGGTTGGGAGATTTTATTCTGCTTTACACTGCTTTGTATGGTCATTCTTGACTGGGAAGGCAGTTTGGAAATTTTTTTAAATCATGCTATAAACACAAGGCCTGTAATAAAGATAAATGCCCTTTGTGAATATCATGGTTTCAGCAGATTAGTCAAAATACTTTTACCAGCTCAATGAGATGCATCCCTAGGGTCTAGCTCCAAACTTGTCATGTTTTACCCTCCCACCCAGGCAGGAATAGAGAAACTTCTCATCTTGTCTTAAATTGGCGTTTCAAGATAGTTGTTGAAGATTTGGCAGCTGGGATTGAATGCCAAGAAGTGCAGAGTCATGTATCTGGGATGCAGTAATCCAAAAGAGCTGTATGTGATGGGGGGTGAAAGACTTATGTGCACGGACCGAGAGAGATCTTGAGGTGAAAATGTCTGAGGATCTGAAGATGGTGAAGCAATATGACAAGGCAATAGCTAAAGCCAGAAGAATGCTGGGCTGCATAGAGAGAGGAATAACCAGTTAGAAAAAGTGATAATGCCCTTGTACAGGTCCTTGGTGAGGCCTCACCTGGATTATTGTGTTCAGTTCTGGAGCCTTTATCTCAAAAAGGATATAGAGAGGATGGAGGTGGGCCAGAGAAGGGCGACGAAAATGGTGTGGGTTCTGTATAGGAAAACATATGAGAAGAGGCTGAAGGATCTGAATATGTATACCCTGGAAGAGGAGGTGCAGGGGGGAGATACAATACAGACCTTCAGGTACATAAAAGGTTTCAATGATGTATGGCCTTCAAACTTTTCTGTTGGAAAGAAAACATTAGAATTAGGGGTCACAAAATGAAACTCCGGGGGGTGGTGACTCAGAACCAATGTCAGAAAGTATTTCTTCACGGAGAAGGTGGTGGAGGCCTAGAATGCCTCATTCCGGAGGAGGTGGTGAAGGGGAAAACAGTCAAAGAATTCAAAGAGGTATGGGGTAAACAATGTGGAACTCTAAAGGCTAGAGGACAGTAATGAGATAAGCATTCAGGGGAGAAACTTGCTAGTATGGCAGTTACTACCCTTGGCAGAAAGCATGGAGATTACTACCCTTAACAATTATGCTTTGATGCTTTAAATGCAACTGCAACATTGCTCCCTGCTTAGATGGCAGGGGAAAAGAGGAATTGAATTCAGATGACAACAGAGGGCACTGACTTCATTGGTCTGGGATACTGATACACGGATATAAGGGAAAAAGCCAGGACTGCTTCTACAGCCCAAGTCCTAAAGAAACGAAGAAAGCGTGCATGGGGGTAACTTGCTGGTGCTGCAGTTACTACCCTTAATTGACAAGTCTTGATACTTTGGTGCAACTCCAACATTACTCTCTGCTTCAGTGGCACGGGAAAAGGGGAATTGGATTCAGACAGTAACCAATGAAGGCCCCAACTTTTGTGGTCTGGGGAACTGATAAGCATGGGGGTAACAAGCACAGAGCAGCAGTTACTACTTTTAAGAGAAGGCATGGGATTACTACCCTTTAACAAGGAATCTTGATGCTTTTGATATATCTGCAACATTGCTCTCTGCTTCGAAGGAGGGGGGGGGGGGGGGTGGAGGGATAGAGGAATTTGGATTCAGAGACAACCAACACGAGTCATGACTACTTTTTTGCTATCTGGGGTACTGATGCACAGGCATTAAGGAAAAAACATAGGACTGCTTCTACAGCCAGGTTCATAAGCAAAGCATGTCAAGCAGCACTGGCTGATACAGGGGGGGTAACCTGCATGCTGTGGCAGATGCTACCATGGGAAGCTTGCTGGGCAGACTGGATGGACCATTGGTCCTTTTCTGCTGTCAATTCTATGTTTCTTTTCCTAGTGTGTAGCAGATGGACTCAGGACCAATGGATATAATGTGCTCCTGATATCAGTTGGAGATGGAGTCAGATTTCAATCTGACGTCACCACCAGTACATATACCCGTGCAGGAAGCTCTGCTCTTCAGTATTTTCCATCCCCATAGCAGTTCGGGACCCTATACACGCTTGCACAGCATTAGAGTATTCAAACCAAAGAAGAGAGAAAATTCCAAACAAATCTTATCGCTGCAGACGAGCCCCGCTCTCCTACGATGATGCGTAAGGGTCCCTCCCCCAGTTGAGAATTCCTGAGGTGATTTCTGAGATCCCTCAGAGGTAGGCTTCGGTCCGGTAGCCGGTTCCCGGCGAAGACTTAGCCCCTAGCAACGGGAGCGGCTGAGAGGCAGTGGGTGCAATACCGAGCAGAATAAAATCTTTTCCCTCCCTCCCCCCCCCCCCCCCCCCGCAGCCGGAGACCACCCGGAACAAGATTTTTTCTAAGTCTCCGGTCTCCGAGGCTTGGATAGCTGCACAGATCGCCAGCCGGCGTCTGTACCATCGGGTTGATCAGCCCAGTCCGAGCTAGACCTGATTGGATACGAGAGCCCTCCCACGTGGAGACCCTGCGGGGTGGTCGCCGATGCCATTTCCCCTTGATCGCTGCTCTGTCCGCCTAACTGAACCGTGTGCGCAGAGACGAGCCGGGCAACAAATTACTTGTGTGCACAGCGGCATGCACATAGGTGCTGTACGCACAGCTGTGTGCACAACTGTGCCGGGCGCACAAGTTAAGGCTGTGCGCACAGCAGCGCGCGCATCTCTGCCTACATGCACATCTTGGGCGCACCCGGAGTGCATAGCTAAGCCTCCCGGCGTGCACATTAAACGCACAGACCGGGGTTTCAACTACCTTCGCGCACAAAACCATGGCACCACCGGCCAAGAAAACCAAGGCACAAGCCCTCTGCCCAGCCTGCCACATATGAGCTGTGCAGCACGAGGAGACCACGGCGCTGTCTACAGTGCGAGGAGGCCCTGGGAGAACCTGGACAAGGCCCTCCCCAGCCAGTACAGGAATCCGGATCCATCGATAGTACCCTGGACCTCTCTATCCCCAGCACGACCCTCCCTCAAAACGGGGTCCCTGGGGAACGCAGCGGTTTTCAATCTAGACCCAGGATCCTTCTCCTGGGTAGAATTTTCTAAGGGTCTACACACCTTTGTCCACATGGAATCACCACCGATGACACAGACACATCCTCCACCAGAGAGGGCCCTCTAGACCTCCCAGAGACGTGCCTGCCCCCCCTACCCCCCGGCCAAAAGCCTCACCAAAGGGGACACGGACACCTCTGATGAGGATCAAGACTCCCTGGAGGAAGGGGAAATACCTCCAGGAACGGAACCTTACCGAACCATGATGTGTTTCTTCTCCAAAGACGAGCTACCAGATCTCGTGTCTGTCAGCTTGAAGGAGTTCGCCATCCCAGGCACAAATGCCACAGGGGAACCAAAGACGAACCCTCTCCTAGAAGGGCTCCTTCAGGCTTCCTGCCATTTCCCTTTGCTGCAAGCCGTACAACAGCTGATAGACTTGGAATGGGATGCTCCGGAGGCCAGTTTCAAAGGGGAGCAGGCCCTGGATATATATATATATATATATATATCTATATATATATCTACTGGAACCCTCAGCCAAAGATCTCCTGGTGTTCCCCAAAGTGGACGCCATGGTCTGCGTGGTCACAAAGCACACTACCATTCCAGTCGAGGGAGGGGCGGCACTCGAGGGTGCCAGGACAGATGTCAGGAATCCATCCTTAAACAGTCATTCAACGTATCAGCCATGTCGCTGCAGATTGCGGCCTGCTGTGCTGTGGTGACACGCGCCTGCGTATAAATGACCAGAAACGCTACCACGCCCGTTGAAGCACTTGAACCAGTAATATCCTTCCTCACAGACGTGACCTCAGACCTGGTACGCACCTCAGCCAGGGGCGTCTCATCCATAGTGGCAGTCAGAAGGCAACTCTGGCTCCGAAGCTGGTCAGCCGACGCAACTTTCAAGATGAAACTCACGAGAATGCCCTTTAAAGGAACTCTCCTGTTCGGAAGCGAGCTGAAGAAGTTAGCAGACAAATAGGGCAAATCTCCAGTACCTCGCTACCGGAGGACAAGAACAAAAGAAGCCAATGCCCCTCTCCCCGGTTACCTAAGGGTAGAGGATCACAGCGTTTTAGACCCTACAAGAGTACATATCAAGTGCCTTGCCCCGCAGGCAGGGGCCAGGCCTTTCGGAACAAACACAACAAGAGGGGAGCCGGCTCTGGCCCAGGCCCCAACCGCACCCCACAATGAGAATCAGCCAACCCATCCACAGGAAGAAGCCATGGGGGCAGGATTGCCCTATTCTACCAAAGATGAGTCGAGATAACAGCAGACAAGTGGGCCTTAACCATCATTCGAGAGGGATACTATCTGGACTTCCACAACATCCCTCCGGACAAGTTAGTGAAATCTCCTTGCCACACACCCTCCAAGAGGATGGCAGTGGAAACCACACTGGCCAAATTACTCGCCCTAAAGGCCATAAAGCCGGTGCCCATGCAACAACAAAATACTGGGCACTATTCCATCTATTTTATCGTCCCCCAAGAAAGAGGGAACATTCCGGCCCATACTGGACCTCAAGTTGGTCAACCACTACCTGAGGGTACCACACTTCCGCATGGAAACACTGCGCTCGGTCATAAGGACGATACAGCTGGGAGAGTTCCTTACATCTCTGGACCTGTCAGAAGCCTACCTGCACATCCCAGTCCATCACGAGCATCAGCGCTTCCTACGCTTCAAGATCCTGGGCCACCACTACCAGTTTCGGGTGCTACCCTTCGGGCTAGCCATAGCCCCCCTGGATGTTCCCCAAAATCATGGTGGTAGTGGCGGTGACACTAAGGAAAGAAGGAATCCTCATACATCCAAATTCTGGATGATTGGCTGATCAGGGCAAAATCTCCAGAGGAAAGTCATCAGGCGACCACCAGAGTCAAGACTCTACTGGAGAACCTCGGGTGGGTCGTCAACAGAAACAAGAGCTGTCTGCAGCCCTCCCAATCTCTAGAACACCTGTGAGTCCGGTTCGATACCAAACAAGTCAAGGTCATTCTTCCCCCTACAAGGAGAAGAAAACTGATGAACCATTTGCGAAACCTACTCGGAGGTCTGCCCCAAAGTATGGGACTACCTCCAAGTCCTCGGCCTCATGACATCCACCCTGGAAGTGGTCCCATGGGCAAGAGCTCACATGCTACAGGGCTCCCTACTGTCACGATGGAACCCGATGTCCCAGGATACTCTGTTCGCCTCCAGCTCCCGGAGGAAGTGTGGAACCAGCTCCAATGGTGGCTACAAGAAGACCATCTAAGCAAGGGAGTAACGCTATCCCCACCGACCTGGATCTTGTTCACCACAGATGCGAGCCTACTGGGTGGGGAGCCCACTGCCAGGAACTGGCGGCCCAGGAGCAATGGGACAAGGAAGAGTCGGGGTGGAACATCAACAGACTGGAAGCCCGGGCAGTCAGACTAGCCTGCCTATAGTTCAGTCACAGACTCCAGGGTAAATCTGTCAGTCATGTCTGACAATGCCAAAACAGTTGCCTACATCAACCGCCAGGGAGGAACCAGAAGCCAACGTGTGTCCCTGGAAATAGATCCCCTAATGGCGTGGGCGGAAGCAAACCTACAAGGGATCTCAGCCGCCCACATCAAGCGAAAAGACAACGTCACTGCAGACTACTTCAGCAGAGAGAGTCTAGACCCAGGGGAATGGATGCTGTCATCCACAGCCTTCCAGTTGATAGTAAGCCGCTGGGGAAACCCAGCCATGGATCTCCTGGCAACCCGGTCCAACGCCCGAGTCCCCAACTTCTTCAGTCACAGACAAGAACCACGATCCCAAGGGATTGATGCCCTCGTCCAGACCTGGCCACAGGAAGACCTGCTCTACGCCTCCCCCCCACCCTCCGTGGCCACTACTGGGCGGGCTCATCCGCAAGATAGAACACCACAGGGGGCTGGTACTTCCAGTGGCCCCGGACTGGCCAAGAAGGCCGTGGTATGCAGACATGCGAAGGCTCTTGATGGGGAGCCCTCTCCCCCTACTCCCACAAAGCGATCTGCTCCAGCAAGGCCCAATCCTCCACGAAGACCCAACTCGATTCTCTTACGGTCTGGCCATTGAGAGGCCACGCCTGAAGAAGAGCGGATACTAGAGGGCGGTGATTGACACCTTGCTCAGAGTATGCAAGTTCTCCACATCGCTAACCTACATACGAATATGGAGAATATTCTAAGCCTGGTGCAAAGATCACGACATCCTTTGGACAGCCAAAATTCCCATGATCCTGGAATTCCTGCAGGACGGCTTATAGAAAGGATTGTCCCTCAACTCCATCAAGGTTCAGGTGGCCGCCTTGGCTTGCTTCGGAACCAAGGTGGAAGGCATTAGCCTAGCATCTCATCTGGACGTCTCCTGCTTCCTGAGAGGTGTAAAGCAGATCCGACCACCCTTAAAGTGGCCGGTACCCCTATGGAACCTCAATCTAGTACCAGACTTCCTAGCGGGAGCCTCCTTCAGACCTATCCGCGGTCTGTCCCTACGACTCCTAACCTTGAAGACTGCATTTCTAGTGGCAATATGTTCGGCCCGTCGCATCTCCGAACTTCCAGTACTATCCTGTCGGGAACCTTTTCTCAGATTCACACCGGGATCAATACAGCTATGCACTGTCTCCTCTTTCCTTCCAAAGGTAGTTTCTCACTTCCATCTAAACCAAACCATCTCGCTGCCATCTCCAGACGAGCATAAGGGCTCTGAAGAATCTCGCTGTCTTCGCCACCTTAACGACTGCAGATTCCTAGTCCGATACCTGGAAAGGTCAGAATCCGTACAAAAGACGGACCACCTATTCGTCCTTCACAGCGGGAAGAAACAAAGGGAAACGGCCTCGCGGGCAACCATAGCCCGCTGGATCAAAGTAGTAATCAAGGTGGCCTACGTAGAGGCAGGCAAGCCTCCACCGCTACAAGTCAAGGCCTATTCCACTAGATCCCAGGCAGTGTCCTGGGCGGAAACCAAGATGCTGTCACCCACCGAGATCTGTCAGGCGGCGACATGGTCCTTCATTCACACCTCCTCCAGGTTCTACCGCCTGGCTGTTCAAGCTCGGGAGGGCACAGCATTCGCAAGGGCAGTACTAAGTGGGCCACGGGCAGCCTCCCACCCGGTTTGGTTGTAGCTTTTGTACATTCCATTGATTCTGAGTCCATCTGCTACACGCTAGGAAATGGAGAAATTACTTGCCTGATAATTTCGTTTTACTTAGTGTAGACAGATGGACTCAGTTTCTCGCCCACGGCTGCCGCAATATACGAAAAACTCTGGTGACAATTCCCGAGAGCAAGACAAGCATGGGTAAGCCATGCTTCCCTTCAGCTAGGACACCCATAGTTACTGGGTGTCGGCGTTTCTCGGTTGAGGGCACTGGCGGTCTCCAGCTATAGTCCATGTCAACCAGTTCAAGTTGATCACGTTTCTCAAGTTATTCAAGTTAAACAAAGTTAACCTAGTTAATCAAATGATCCAGACCCCCCCCCCCCCCCCCCCCCACAATCGCTTTGCGAGGAGAATACTGAAGAACAGAGCTTCCTGCACGGGTATATGTACTGGTGGTGACAGATTGAAATCTGACTCCATCTCCAACTGCTATCAGGAGCACACTATACCCATTGGTCCTGAGTCCTTCTGTCTACACTAAGGAAAACGAAATTATCAGGTAAGTAATTTCTCCAATGACTGTTAGTTTATTGCGCAGGTGTGTAGTTGTATGCCTGGAGACTGAAAGCAGGAATGAGATCTGTGTTAAATGGTGTAATTATTTAGTTTCCCCTTTGTGTTTTGAATAATATAGCGAATAGGTTATCTGGCTGCCTCTCAGTGTTTTCATGAAGGGACAGATGTGATCATGTTGACAACCAATCAGATTCGAAAGGTAAGATAGTGTGTTTTTCAATTGCTCTGTATTTGGGAGGGCAATTTTTCAAAAGATTTTACTCGGGTAACTAAGCAGTTAACTGGTTGAAATCATCAGATGAAAATTACTCTCCCCCCTTCTGTGGGTGAAAGCACATGACGGTGAGACTGGCAAGGAATGCATGATGGGACTGGCAAGGAACACACGAGGATTTAATTTTGAAATTCCCATATGTGCTTTACGGCATGGATTTTATTACTTAGTTTTTGAAGGTATAAATTGTCAGCGCCACTGCTAGTCCTGAAATTCGCAAAGGGAAACTTCACATGGAGTTTCTGTTGAAAATTTGCTTGCAGTGTCACATACATTTTAAAAAGTGCCCTCTGAAACTCCTATAGCCCATGGCTGTCTGTGAGGCCCCTTCCCTCAGATCACAAGGGGATGATAGCAAAAGTAGAGGGAGAGTCCTTCTCTTTGGGGTAGATTTTATAAATCTACGTGCGTGCAGCAGGCGCGAACAAAAGTACGCCGGATTTTATAAGATACGCGCGTAGCTTATAAAATCCGGGGTCGGCGCGCGCATGGGGGTGCACATTTGTGCAACTTGTGCGCGCGCCGAGCCCTGCGTGTGCTGCCCGTTCCCTTCCCTCCCTTCCCCTACCTAACCCACCCCCTCCGGCCCTATCTAAACCTTCCCCCTATCTTTGTTGCTAAAGTTACGCCTGCCTCTGGCAGGCGTAACTCTGAGCATGCCAGCGGGCTGCTGGTGCGCCATCACCCGACCCAGGGGCTGGTCCGGAGGCCTCGACCATGCCTCCAGCCTGGCGCCACGCCCCCCGGAAGGCCCCGAAATTCACGCTGCCCACCCGACACGCTCCCTTGCGAAGCCTCGGGACTTGCGTGCGCTGCCGAGCCTATGCAAAATAGGCTCGGCGCGCGTAGGGGGGTTTTAAAAGGGTTATGTGCGTACCCCTTTTAAAATCCGGCCCTTTGTGTGCAGAACATAAGAACATAAGAAAATGCCATACTGGGTCAGACCAAGGGTCCATCAAGCCCAGCATCCTGTTTCCAACAGTGGCCAATCCAGGCCATAAGAACCTGGCAAGTACCCAAAAACTAAGTCTATTCCATGTAACCATTGCTAATGGCAGTGGCTATTCTCTAAGTGAACTTAATAGCAGGTAATGGACTTCTCCTCCAAGAACTTATCCAATCCTTTTTTAAACACAGCTATACTAACTGCACGAACCACATTCTCTGGCAACAAATTCCAGAGTTTTATTGTGCGTTGAGTAAAAAAGAACTTTCTCCGATTAGTTTTAAATGTGCCCCATGCTAACTTCATGGAGTGTCCCCTAGTCCTTCTACTATCCGAAAGAGTAAATAACCGATTCACATCTACCCGTTCTAGACCTCTCATGATTTTAAACACCTCCATCATATCCCCCCTCAGTCGTCTCTTCTCCAAGCTGAAAAGTCCTAACCTCTTTAGTCTTTCCTCATAGGGGAGTTGTTCCATTCCCCTTGAATGAGCACAAGTTTGAAACTTGTGAGCAGTAGCACCAGTTGTCAAGGCTTGATCCTTGGCTACTGACTATTTGCACATCTTTCACATTCATAATGCAATCATCTTTTAAAAAAAAAAAATTGGGTCTAAAGTGGAGAGTATCTCTCACATTTACTTACCTCAGGCTTGGATCTGAAATGGTTGAACAGCTCTTGGACTATAACTCATAGTTGCCTTGAGAAATTTAAATACCAATAAATGAGCTGTTTGTAGGTGGATGTGATTACCCAAAGGAGATGGGATGCTGGGTAGAAAGGGCTGGGAGAGAAGCACATGTGTTTTAAAAGTAGCTGAGATGCAGTCTTTGGGAATGGAGCTAAAATAATAAATATAGCAAGGATCATACATTGCCACTGATCCTTTTGTGGTCTTCATCCTTTTACAATGTAATTTCAAAACTTGTTTAATTCGTTTAGGCTTTGAGTGTCCAATTACTAAATTTTAAGTTCCAAAAAAATGTCAGTGGAGTACAAAACTAGCCACATGTGCAAATGAAAACCAACGCAGCAAAAAGTGTGCAGTCCAAAAATGTAGAACTGTTTTCTCCAAAAGGCTTCATGAATTTCTTGAAAATATGGGGGCTGAAGCTTGTTTCTTTCATGTCCCTCCTGATGCAGCCTTCAGGCGAAACACCGGACTGTGAGGGGCTTAACCCCTTTTAAAAGTTGTGATTTGTATAGAAAGCTCTAAATAAAGCACTTGTGATTGATTTGCAAACTGTAATTTTATACAGTGTTTTGTTTTTTTTTTGGAAAGGACTGATTTACATTTTTGGACTGCACACTTTTTGCTGTGTTGACTGTTTTAAGCTTACATGTATGATAACATGCTAGCAGTTTAGCTACTCCCATATCCTGATGCATTGCTATGTTGATTGGTAATTGACATAATCATTTCAGTTATTGGGCTGTAGTACCATCTAAAGAAAGTAAGTTTGCATTTCACATTTTATTTTTTTTTATTGTAACTTTTTACTTAAAACTGAGCTTTTGAAACAGTAATTCTAATGCATATGTCAAGTATCGCATAATTACATTTTTGCCTTGCTGATCTGTGTAAAGCAGTTCTCACAGGAGAAGCAGGATGGTAGTCCTCACATATGGGTGACATCATAGGATGGATCCCAATCACGGAACACTTCTGTCAAAGTTTCCAGAACTTTGACTGTCCCCTACTGGGCATGCCCAGCATGGCACTAACCCTGCAGCCAGCAGGGGTCCCCCTTCAGTTTTCTTTTTTTGTGCAGCAGTAGCCACGCGGTTAAGGAGCTCTGCAGAGATTCCTGACAGGAATTTTCCTCACGGAATTACTAAAATTTAATTTACCCCACAGGGTCCCTCCTTCAAGTTTTTTACCTGTTTTCCGTCAATTACTGTCTAGTTTGGCCCTAGTGGCCTACTGGCCGTCGACCGTACTGCGGCTCAATTTTGCCATGGCGTCTGGGTTCTGCCGGTGCCCGGACTGTAATCGCACCATGTTCATCACAGACCCTCACAAAGTGTGTGTAATGTGTCTCGGATGTGAGCACGATGTCCTAACCTGCACCAAATGTGCCCTTATGACACCAAAAGGTCGCAAGGCTAGAATGGAGAAGATGGAACTTCTCTTCCGTGCTCAAACCCCGACGCTGTCTATTGCATCGATGTCGTCAGAACTGGCACCGTAAACTTCGCGCCAGCATCGACCATCCGGCATTGACGACTTCTCGGCCTTTGACACCCTCTACTTCCCTTCAGGACCGAGGGGATTGTAGGGATAAACATCGCCACCGGCATCGAAAGTCTCAGACCATCGAGGGAGCGAAATCATCGACCTCGCCATCGTCCGAGCCGCCGTCGAAGAAGCCCCGTCCAGAAAAGGCATAAACCTTTTCGGTGACTGGGTCACTGAGGCAATCCTCACCCGACAGGGTATCGGGAGCTGCGACTCCGCCTTTAACGGTGGTCCCTCCGGCTATGCCTCTACCTTCTTCTGTTCCGGAGCTGGGGCTGCTTGCTCCAGGTCTCCGAGAAGAACTGGACCGGATGGTTCAGGAGGCCATCGACAAGGTAATGCATCGACTCCAGGTTCCTCCGGCACAGACACCGGTACCGATTGTGGGACAGACCACTGACCCGATTCCAGCAGCGTTGGCACCGCTGCTCTCGAGGATGGAAGCGCTTATGGCCGCTTTTCCACCGATGGACCCCGGGTCACCGATGGCTCCGGTGCCCTCCCTGCTTGCTTTGTCATCGGGAGGAGAAACACCGTTCCGCATCCCTCCATCGGGAGTTCTGCCGATGCCTCAGCCGACGATGCCAATACGTCTGGTGCCGACGCGTTTATCGGCACCACCGAGCCATCCATTGATGCCCTCTATGCCTGCACAGGTGCCATCGGTGCCTCCAGTTATTCCTTTGAGTCCTTCGGAGCCTCGACCAGGACCTTCAGGGATCCCACCGCCCCATCCTCCTCTAGTTCCTAGAGGAACAGGTGCTGATCCCTATGATACCTGGACTGATGATTCTTCACCAGACACTGATGATTTGCCTTCACCACCTTCACCTACTGAAAGCAGAAAGCGTTCTCCTCCAGAGGACCTTTCCTTCATAAATTTTGTGAAGGAGATGTCTGAATTGATTCCCTTCCAATTGCAGAGTGAACAAAATGACAGGCATCAAATGATGGAGCTGTTACAATTCCTGGATGCTCCCAAGGAAATAACCTCCATCCCTATCCACCAGGTTCTTCTGGATCTCTTCAAAAAGAACTGGGAACATCCTGGCTCTGTTGCTCTAGGCCACAGGAAAGCTGACACCACCTATCTCGTTCAGTCAGCTCCAGGCTTTCGCAAACCTCAATTGGATCACCAATCTGTGGTGGTCGAATCTGCCCAGAAAAGAGCAAGGAGATCAAAACCTCACACTTCTTTCCCCCAGGCAAGGAACAGAAATTTCTAGGTGCCATTGGTCGCCGTATCTTCCAGGGATCAATGCTCATGTCCAGAATTGCCTCTTATCAGCTCTATATGACCCAATATAATAGGGTCTTATTTAAGCAGATACAAGACTTAACAGACTCCCTGCCTCAGCAATTTCAAGAGCAATTCCAAACACTAGTAAACAAGGGTTTTGAGGTAGGCAAGCATGAGATCAGATCAACTTATGATATTTTTGACACTGCTACGAGAGTATCTGCAGCTGCTGTCTCGCAAGACGATGGGCCTGGCTCAAGTCTTCCGACCTTCGCCCTGAAGTTCAGGACAGATTGTCCGACCTGCCCTGTGTAGGAGACTATCTCTTTGGCGAGCAGATTCAACGGATGGTGGCGGAACTCAAGGACCATCATGAGACCCTGAGACAGCTCTCTGATGCCTTCTGAGTACTCTTCAAAACAGCCCTTTTGGAAGGACTCTAAGAAGTCATTCTTCCGCCCGAAGAAGTCCAACCCGTTCTACGAGACCGTTTCAAAAAGCCCAGTTTCGTCAGACACGAAAACAAAAATCACAAGCAGCTCCTCAGCCAGGCCCTGCTTCCAGTTTTTCACTCCTGCATAGAAAGCAGCAGCCAACTTCCATTGCCTCACATACCAGTGGGAGGTCGATTGTGCCATTTCAACAACAGGTGGCACTCAATCACCTCAGACCAGTGGGTCCTAGCGATAATTGCTCAAGGTTATCGTCTGAACTTTCTCTCCATTCCACCGGACTCCCCACCTCTACCGACGTGGAGAACATACGATCACTCCATCCTTCTGGAACAGGAGGTCTCCCTCCTCCTCCAGTCCAAGGCAATAGAACCAGTACCCTACTCTCAGCATGGCCTAGGGTTCTATTCCCGGTACTTTCTAATCCCCAAAAAATCGGGAGGCATTCGTCCAATTCTGGATCTACGTGCCCTCAACAAGTACCTCCAGTGAGAGAAGTTCAAAATAGTAACCTTGGGCTTTCTTCTTCCTCTTCTACAAAGAGGAGACTGGCTCTGCTCTCTAGACCACCAGGACGCATACACTCATATCACGATAAATCCATCTCATCGCAAATACCTGAGGTTTCTAGTAGGCCCCAAGCACTATCAGTACCGAGTGCTTCCATTCGGCTTCGCGTCTGCACCAGAGTCTTCACAAAATGCCTCGTCATAGTTGCAGCCTTCCTCAGGACTCAAGGTGTTCACATCTACCCCTATCTAGACGATTGGTTAATCAGGGCTCCCACTCAGCAAGCTGCTCTGTCGTCCCTACACCTTACTTTACACATTCTAATTTCTCCTCAACTACGACAAATCCTACTTAGTCTCATCTCAAACCTTATCGTTCATTGGGGCAGACTTTGACACCTTGCAGGCAAGGGCTTTTCTGCCTCGACAGCGAGCTCTCACTCTCGTGTCTCTTGCACACCAGCTGCAGTCTCAGCACTCCACAACTGCACACCACTTTCTCATCCTCCTGGGACATATGGCGTCCTCAGTTCAGGTCATCCCAATGGCCCGCTTGGCCATGAGTCATGCAGTGGACTCTAAGGTCACAATGGACTCAATCCATTCAGCCCCTGTCGACCATTGTCCACGTAACAGACTCACTCCGCCTGGTGGAGAAATCAGGTCAATCTCCTCCAGGGCTTGTCCTTCCAGGCTCCAGACCCTCAAATAACTCTCACCACCGATGCTTCCAACCTCGGCTGGGGAGCCCACGTGGCCGATCTGCAGATACAAGGATCTTGGTCTCCAGAGGAAGCCAAACACCAAATAAATTTCCTGGAGCTGCAAGCAATCAGATACGCTCTCAGGGTATTTCAGGATCGCCTCCCCAATCAAGTCATCCTGATCCAGACGGACAACCAGGTGGCCATGTGGTACATCAACAAACAGGGAGGGACGGGCTCCTACCTTGTGTGTCAGGAAGGTGCGCAGATATGGGCGGAGGCCCTCTCCCACTCGATGTACCTCAGGGCCACCTACTTGCCGGGAGTGGACAATGTATTGGCAGACAAGCTGAGTTGCACCTTTCAACCGCACGAGTGGTCTCTCAACCCCTCAGTAGTGAACTCGATCTTCCACCAATGGGGTTATCCTCAAATAGACCTCTTTGCGTCACCTCAAAATCGCAAAGTAGACAACTTCTGCTCTCTCACTCGCAGCCAACACTATCAGCCAAGAGATGCTCTCTCACTCGCAGCCAACACTATCAGCCAAGAGATGCGTTCTCCCTATCATGGGCAGCCGGTCTCCTATATGCATTCCCTCCACTTCCACTTCTCTCGAAGACTCTCGTGAAGTTACGTCAGGACAAGGGAACCATGATCCTGATAGCACCCCACTGGCCGCGCCAAGTGTGGTTTCCAATACGTCAGGATCTCTCCATTCGCAGGCACATTCCCATGGGAAAGGACCCGCTTCTAATCACTCAAAACGACGGGGGCCTACGCCACCCCAATCTTCAAGCCTTGTCCCTGACGGCATGGATGTTGAAAGGTTAATCCTTCAGCCACTTAACCTTTCTGAACCAGTTTCCTGTGTCCTGATTGCTTCACGGAAGCCTTCCACGAGGAAATCGTATTCTTACAAATGGACCAGGTTCACATCCTGGTGCTCTTCTCAATCCCTTGACCCCTTTACCTGTCCAATCAAGAAGTTTCTGGACTATCTCTGGCACTTGTCAGTCAGGTCTAAAAACTTCCTCCATCAGGATGCATGTCAGTGCAGTAGCCGCCTTCCATAAAGGTATCAGGGATGTTCCCATATCAGTACAACCCCTTGTAACGCGTTTTTTGAAAGGCTTGCTTCACCTCAAGCCTCCTCTGCATCCTCCGGCCCCTTCTTGGGACCTCAACCTAGTTTTGGATCGGCTCATGAAACCACCATTCAAGCCTCTTCAATCCTGTGACCTTCGATATCTCACATGGAAAGTGATTTTCCTTTTGGCAATCACTTCCTCTCGCAGAGTTAGGGAATTACAGGCTCTAGTTACCTACCTGCCTTACACTAAACTTCTGCAGGACCGGGCAGTACTCCACACTCACCCTAAATTCTTACCTAAGGTAGTTTCGGAGTTTCATCTCAATCAATCCATTGTACTACCTACCTTTTTTTCCAGGCCCCATTCCAATCCAGGAGAGCAGGCTCTGCATACCCTTGACTGCAAACGGGCTCTAGCTTTCTACCTAGACCGTACAGCTGCCCAGAGGAAAAGCACTCAATTGTTTGTCTCTTTCCATCCTATCAAATTGGGGCAGCCTGTGGGTAAACAGACTCTCTCCTCCTGGTTGGCAGACTGCATATCCTTTTGCTATCAGCAAGTGGGCATTCCACTTCAAGACCGAGTTAAAGCACATTCTGTGAGGGCCATGGCGACTTCAGTAGCACACCTAAGCTCGATGCCGCTTCCTGACATTTGCAGGGCTGCCACCTGGAATTCCCTCCATACCTCTACAGCCCATTATTGCTTAGACAAAGCCGGAAGATAAGATTCCATATTTGGCCAGTCTGTCTCGCGCAACCTATTTACAACGTGACATACCAACAACCTTCTGCTTGCCCGGTGGGGTTCAGGATGCCCTCGGCCAAATTTCATCCCAGGCCTAGTGCCTTGCATGCCTGAGTACATTTGGTTCATACTCTGACATTCTCAGCTCAGTACTCACCCATATGTGAGGACTACCCTCCTGCTTGACCTGTGAGACAGTAAATGTTGCTTACCTGTAACAGGTGTTCTCACAGGACAGCACGATGTTAGTCCTCATAAAACCCACCCGCCGCCCTGCGGTGTTGGGTTCGTAACGTTTTCTTATTTTATTTTCGGCACTACCTGTAGCTTTTTAACAAGACTGAAGGGGGACCCCTGCTGGCTGCAGGGTTAGTACCATGCTGGGCATGCCCAGTAGGGGCCAGTCAAAGTTCTGGAAACTTTAACAGAAGTGTTCCATGATTGGGCTCCATCCTGTGATGTCACCCATATGTGAGGACTAACATCCTGCTGTCCTGTGAGAACACCTGTTACAGGTAAGCAACATTTGCTTTCTCCAGCTTGTAGTTGGGTGAATCTCAATCAGGCCGATACAGAATGGTATGCTCAGCCGAGCGCACCGTTTAGCCTCCATTTGACCGCGCGTTTTACACTCGCTATGATTACCTCTTATACTGTAATAGTTCGTGGGAAAACACGTGGCCAACCCCCCCAACTAATTGCGCTCATCACATGCAAATGCATGTTGATGAGCTTATTAGTAAGGTGTGAATCGTGTGCCCGATCGTCTTAACGATCAAAATCGTCTGGCAGGAGAAGAAAATCGTGTTTGGCACGATTTTTTAGTTAAAAAAAAATCGTTTTTTCCGATTAGTGCGCGCTAGCAGGAAGTTAGTGCGCGCTAGCAGAAAATTATACAATTTGACACTTTTCAGGTCAGTTAAGGTCAGTTTAGGAATGAATATGTATTCCTATTGGCTGCCCTCTTATTTATTCATGTTACCAAGGTTCCCACTGAGAATATATGGGGGATGGGAAATGGAAACAGTTGGTAGCTTGACAAAAAAAGTAATGTGATCAGTCAATGTGACTAGAACTTGTGCCCTATCTCTGATACCGGGAGTGTTGTGATCTTCCTGCATGCAGTGCCGTATCCCTGATACCGGGAGTGTTGTGATCTTCCTGCATGCAGTGCCCTATCCCTAATACCGGGAGTGTTGTGATCTTCCTGCACGCAGTGCCCTAACCCTGATACCAGGGGGTGTTGTGATCTTCCTGCACACAGTGCCCTAACCCTGATACCAGGGGTGTTGTGATCTTCCTGCACACAGTGCCCTATCCCTGATACCAGGGGTGTTGTGATCTTCCTGCACACAGTGCCCTATCCCTGATACCAGGGGTGTTGTGATCTTCCTGCACACAGTGCCCTAACCCTGATACCAGGGGTGTTGTGATCTTCCTGCACCCAGTGCCCTATCCCTGATACCAGGGGTGTTGTGATCTTCCTGCACGCAGTGCCCTATCCCTGATACCAGGGGTGTTGTGATCTTCCTGCATGCAGTGCCGTATCCCTGCTCAGTGCAGGAAGATCACAACACTCCCGGTATCAGGGTTAGGGCACTCTGTGTGCAGGAAGATCACAATGCTCTCGGTATCAGGGATAGGCACAAGTTCTAGTCACATTGACTGATCACATTACTTTTTTTGTCAAGCTACCAACCGTTTCCATTTCCCATCACCTCAGTGGGAACCTTGGTAACATCAATAAATAAGAGGGCAGCCAGCCAATAGGAATACATATTCATTCCTAACTGACCTAAAAAGTGTCAATTTGTATCATTTTCGGTTAGTGCGCACTAACTCCCGGTTAGTGCGCACTAACTCCCGGTTAGTGCGCACTAACTCCCGGTTAGTGCGCACTAACTCCCGGTTAGTGCGCACTAACTCCCGGTTAGTGCGCACTAACTCCCGGTTAGTGCGCCCTAACTCCCGGTTAGTGCGCACTAACTCCCGGTTAGTGCGCACTAACTCCCGGTTAACTATTTTTTAACGATAAATCGTTAGAATTCCTATTGTATCGTGTTTTTTAACGATTTAAGATTATTTTAAAATTATCGGACGATAATTTTAATCGTTGAAAAACGATTCACATCCCTACTTATTAGTTATCCCCGCAGGATACTGAAAGTAAAATGTGTGTTAATCATGGGCAACACCGGGAAAGTGTACAGAAAAGCAGAAAAAACTGCGACATTAAGTCGGAGATCCCCCCCCTCCCACCCCCCCAAAAAAAAGCTGTCTCGGCCCGCGGTTTGAAAAACAAATGCCCAATTTTGCCGGCGTCCGTTTTCTGAACCCGTGGCTGTCAGCGGGTTTGAAAACCGGCGCCAATAAAATTAAGGGTTGGTTGTCGGACCCGCTGACAGCCGCCGCATCCGCTAATACGGAGGCGCTAGGGACACACTAGTGTCCCTAGAGCCTCCTTATTAGTGCGAGCCCTAATTTAATTAGAGAATCGCTGGCCCAGGAGAGCGAGCGCTCAACACGGAACGCCGGCTCTCCCACAGAGTTTTTGGAATCGGCCTGAATGTTTGCAACTGAGGGGCTCATGCAGTAAAACAGCGCTGAAAATGAATGATAGTATTGTCTGTTGTCTTAGTGTCCACGCACACATCTCCCCTGTGGGTCTGATGCAATACTTAAATCAGGAAGCATTAAAAAGGGTGCGCTAAAGAAAAATTGTGCATCCATAGCGCTCAATAGTTTATTGCATCAGGTGCTCAATACTAGCGTCTGTTTTCATCCCGCTTCTTTTTTTGTTATAATTCAATTCAGCAACCTCAGCAAAATATTAGGCACCCCTTGCTATGGATGTCTAAATTGTGTGGGCATAAGAAAAGTGGGTTTCTTTTAATCAAGTCAAAATTTTTCTCCACCACAAGCAATCAAAGTGTCACAGTGATACTGAGGAGAGGACACGCTTATTGCAACACAGAGAACCTATTTTTTAATGGTATTCATGAGCCTTTGACTGCAAGTTGATTTTACTCCACCTCAGAGGCTGGAATTAAATTTGCTGCGTTAAAAAGTGTGCTTTGGACACCCAGCACTTTACTGCATCGGGAGGAGGGGGAAGGGGGTTAACTAATGTCCTCATCTACATGAAATTTACATCTGATAGGCGCTATTGGGTATGAATATGTTTGGGCGTGCGTTTTGGGTGCGCTAAGCTCCTTATTGCATCGGGTGCTAGTCTATCACATCCAAAATGTGCACCCAGCCACACACAAAATTGTGTGCTAGGCTGAGTGCACTTCATTGTATCTCAGGGTCTTATCTCCTGCTTCTGCCTTCTGTTATAGTGGATAATAGGCTTGGTAGGCTGGTATTTTTCTGCTGTCTGCCAAGTTTGTTCCTGTCCATACTGCCAAGGTTATATCCCACCAGTTTGGGCATATGTACATTCAAGATCTCCTATTTTGTTCATACCTGGCACACCTCCCTTCCCATCTCTAACCATGATAATTTTTAATAACTTAATACCAAAATATCCAGTCTTCTAGGATCCCGCTTAATATTTAGGGGTATTGTCACTGGATTTCAGATCCCATCACAATGTTGCACTTTCTAATATACTGTGCATTCAAGATGGAGTATGTTTTCAATCATAATATGGAATTTGATGGGATTCATATGCGGTTTGTTTTTTTTGTTTGAGTAGGTGTATATTGATATTTTCTTTCATGCTACTGTGCTTACATTCCTCTGCCAGTGGTTTTGGAAATAACACTATCCACAAAGATATGTCTGAATTTTATGCTGTATCCAGAATTGATTAAAGTTTTCAATAAACAGTAATGTGTAGCCCAGGTTTGAGTGGTGCGTTTTGATTTTCTTAGATTCCAGAACTGTCGCACGAGGAAGGATATTGAGGTGAATAGTCTTATAATAGATTGTTTACTCCCATTTCACTGTTGGCTTGAGCTGTAACATGTTTCCCCCCATAAGCACAGAATGGGAACATTTTTAATAAATCAGGTTATTGATGTAATGTGGTCAGAATACCTGCCTTCACATAGGTAAAACAGACTTTTGTTCATGAATTTCTGGAGTGTACACTTAATATTTTTTCAGTTTTGCTTGTGGTTTTTTTTTTTTTTTTTTTTGTGGGTCTGTTACTAAACTTGGCATGAGGACCTGGACATGCTGCCTCCATTTACCAAAGTCTGTGAAGTTCAGTTCTATGCATATCAGCAGACATAGAATTTCTCATGCTTGGTTCCTTTGTTTGCCAGCAATAAATTGCACATCAGCCTCACAAACTGCTTTTGTATCTTCTTGGTTTCTAGGATCTGAGCAGCCCTAATCAGTATGACACTGGAGTGGCGCTGACTGGTTTGTCGTGCTTTGTTACTCCAGATCTTGCTAGAGATCTGGCAAATGACATCATGACTTTGGTAAGCTGTAGCAGATATCAGTACTGTAGTGCTTGGCAATATGTGTATGCATGAAAACTGTGTAGTTTGTTACAAAATAGAGCAATGTTATTTTAGTAATATGCTCAGAGTTATAGGCAAATAAAGCAAAACTTACAAATACAGCAGCACTATCTAAGTTACTCTCTTTCATGGGATGTTTGTATACTAAAGCCTTGTACAAGAATTGGAAGATAATGACATACTGTGGAATTAATATACAACATTTAGCACACAGAGGAGGGATATTGAAGCAAATCAAAATATGAGAGGAGTTGGAGGAAGAGCTGGATTTAAGATTATGGTGCCCATAGGCAGAATAGTGGGGGTGTGGGATTTCACTCCCAGAAATGTAAGAGCAGCGGGGCAGTTCCAATATATATATATCTTCACAATTTGGTGCCCTAGGCAACATAAGCAAGTGCCTAGGGCACCAAATTGTGAAGGCATCCAAAAACTGGAACTGCCCCGCTGCTTATATAGATATATATATATAGAGAGAGACAGACAGACAATCAAGTGTTCTATAAATAATATACTAAAGTTACAAAACATGAACACTCATGCAAACATATCCTTCAAATTATTTTCAGTATATATATATATATATATATGTCTGTGTGTTTGTCTGTGTCTCTGTATAGTATGTGTATGTGTGTGTGTGAGGCAGTATAGTTATATTATCAAGTGTTCTATAAGTAATATACTAAAGTTACAAAACATGAACACTCATGCAAACATATCCTTCAAATTATTTTCAGTATATATATATATATGTCTGTGTGTCTGTCTGTGTCTCTGTATAGTATGTGTATGTGTGTGTGTGAGGCAGTATAGTTATATTATCAAGTGTTCTATAAGTAATATACTAAAGTTACAAAACATGAACACTCATGCAAACATATCCTTCAAATTTTTTTCAGAATATTTGAGTTTTACAAGAATGGATTGAGTGTAGCATTCATATGTCTAGCTCCTTGGTATATATTTTCTGTGTTTGGAGTTTAGTCTTTGAATATCTGCATATTTTTTTTTGATACTTTTGTAATTTCAGATACATGTTAAAATTGAAATGTTTTTTATTATATTTATATTACTGCATTAGTGCTTCATGTGGATATTTGTTTAGCTTTAGATATAGAGGCACTTTATTGATAAATGTACATTGTCTAAGTCGCAACAAAGTTTTTGATAAGCCAGACGCAGCAGTCACCCGTTCAGATCTGGGGCAGAATCCAAAGGTTCTTATCAGCATGGTCCAAAATTGTAACAGATCAGTGGGTCTTGACAATCATATGTCAGGGATATCACTTAGATTTCATCAAATGACCAGTTGTTCTACATATGACTGTTCCCCCTGTTCGATCCATTTCACCTTCCTCTTTTAAGGCAGGAGACCTAGTATCTACTAGCCCAGAGGGCCGTATAGTTCATACCCAAGTCGCAACACCACCTTGACTGCTATTGTCATTTTCTTATTCCCCCAAAAATCGGGAGGCCTCCGACATATCTTGGACCTCAGGACTTTTAACAAGCATTTATAAAGTGAAAAGTTAGATGATATCTCTCAACATGATACTACCTTTCATCCATCCCAATGTTTGGATGTGCTTCCTTGATCTCAAGGATATCTATTCTTGAATCCCAATACATCCTTCTTGTTGGCAGCACCTTTGTTTCAAAATAGATCCCAATCATTACCAATATAGGTTACTCCTGTTTGGACTCTCATCTGCCCCAGAGTCTTCATGAAATGTTTATCTGTGGCTCATCTCTGACAAATGTGCATAAGGATATTTCCCTGTTTGGACGACTGGCTCATAGTTTCCCCAGAGAAAACATCTTTTCGAACCAATCTCACACACACCATTCAGTGCCTAGCAAATGTAGGCTTCCTGATAAATTACGAAAAGTTAATGCTCTAATTAATCCAAATTTTGCAATTCATAGGAGCAAGAATAAATATGATTCAGTTAAGGGTGCTCCTTCCCAGTGACAGGGCCCAGGCATTGCAAAACTTTGCATCTTAACTCCTTTTGTTGCGGTCTCCACCGCTTCCCCTTCTTTAGCTCTGAACAGTGCTCACCTCCGCTACTGGAAACGCCGCGTTCCGCATGCCCGGGACGCCTACGGCTCTGCCGGTTCCACGTGGCGGCTGCCATTGCTTGCCCGTCTCCTCGCTGCTTCGCGCGCGCGAGGACGCACACTATGTGCGCACAGGTCCCGGAAGTCTGGCCCCACCTGTGCTAATGATGCCACGCCCTAAGCCTGATATAACCGGCGTCCGGACGCCTTCTCTTTGCCTTGCAACGAGGTTCACTACTGCCTAGTAGTTCTGAGTTGCGCTTCGTCTGTTCCTCGTTCCTGACTTGACCTTTGGATTGCCTTTGACTTCGCTTCAGCTTGCCGCCTGCCTCCGACCTTGGTCCGTTCCTGACTTCGCTTCAGCTTGCCGCCTGCCTCCGACCTTGGTCCGCTCCTGACTTCGCTTCAGCCTGCCGCCTGCCTCTGACCTTGGTCCGTTCCCGACTCCAGTCTCCAGCCTGCTTCAGTCCACAGCCAGCTACAGACTCCATTCCAGTCTACAGCCTATTCCAGTTCACAGCCAGCTACAGGCTCCGTTCCAGTCTACAGCCTGTTCCAGTCCACAGCCTGCTATCGATTCTACCTCAGCCTTCAGCCTGTTCCCGGTTCAGTATTCTACAAACCCTGCCTCACGCTCCAGCTTACTACAGGTATCGCTGCCGCCCGCTGTCCTGTCATCAGCTGGCCCTCGACCTGCACTGCCGGCCTACGGACTATCTTTCACTCTTTGGACTTTTCTTACTGCACTCACTGCCCAGGCTTTATCTGCTATTTGACTCTGAGCTGATATCCCAAGTCCCAAGGTTCCAGGACCCTACGGGCTCCTCCTGGGGGGCTCCTGGTTCCCGGGTGAACACCGCCAGCCTGTGGCTCCGCCTCCCGGCCTACCCTGTCACCCTGGGTAGACCGGCCCAAGGGTCCACTATCCTGCCTGCAGCACCCAACTGCAACACCTTTGTCAGACTTCAACAGTTCGCCAAGTACTAGTATTACTGGCCACATGGCAACAGCTATTCATGTAGTTCCTGGACTTTGCTTCATATGTGACGATTGCAATGGGGGCTGAAGAATCTGTGGTATCAGTATCGACAGTCCCTATCCAGCGCAATCCACCTGTCTGCTTCAATGAAAGAGGATATAGCCACCAAGCAGTCTCTAACTGTATTGATGACAGAGGTCCCTCTTCGACCAATTTCAGATTATCCTTACAGCAGATGCTTCAACACAGGGATGGGATGTTCATGCACTCCATTACAAAACGCATAGTCTTTGGTCTGTCAAAGAAAAAGTCTACCAAATTAGTCTCTTGGAATTAAGAACGATTCGAAATGCCCTGGTTACATTCCACCATATACTTCAGGGAAAATATTGCATGATTCACTCGGATAATCAAGTGGCCATGTTCTATATAAACAAGCAAGGAGGATCTTTATAGAGAGGCCATTCAAATTAGGGACTGGGCAGACAGCCCCTTCAGGCCACATTCTTACCAGGGATAGTGAATACGGAAGCAGACAGATTCAGCAGTCTTTCACCAGCACGGTGAGGTTAGCCACCAGCATTTTTCGCTACTGGGCCCAACAGTAGATAGACCTCTTCACAGTAGAATAGAACAGGAAACTAGAAAGCTTTTGCTCACTTCGGTCCAGCCCCAAAAGAGAAACACAAGATGCCTTTCTACTATCTTGGTCAAAGATAGTAGACCAGCTTTGGGAAATCTTAGAACTTAGTTTGGAGAGAGGTGAAATAGTGGGATATATTCTTTAGAGTTTGGTGTGTCTGAAATAATAAGCAAGCCAGAGGGAATTATTTCTAGAGTCTTTCTCACAGGACAAGCAGGATGGTAGTCCTCACATATGGGTGACATCATCAGGATGGAGCCCAATCACGGAACACTTTTGTCAAAGTTTCTAGAACTCTGACTGGCATCTACTGGACATCCAGCAGGGGTCCCCATTCAGTCTTTTTTTTTTTTCTGCGCAGCAGTAGCCACGCGGGTTAAGGAGCTCTCTAGAGATTCCGGACAGGAATTTTCCTCACGGAACTTCTTTCAAATTTTTCAAAAAATTCTACCCCATAGGGGTCCCCCTATCGATATCCGTACTCCGTGGTCGAAAGGTAAGACTTTACCCTCGTTTGCGGTCAATTCCCGTCGCATTTTCCCTTCGGGGCCTACCGGCCATCGACCGCACCACGGCTAAATTTTTGTCAAAGCCATGGCGTCTGGTTTTCATCGGTGCCCTGATTGTCCTCTGACAGTGTCAATCACAGACCCGCATAGAGTTTGTATATTGTTCTTGGGGTCCGACCATGACATCCTAACTTGCACCAAATGCGCCCAAATAATGCCGAAGGGCCGGAAGGCCCGCTTAGAGAAGATGGAGTTTCTTTTTCATACAAAACCCCTGACTCAATCGACCTCTTCGACTTCGTCTGAGCCGGTGCCATTGACCTTTCGCCAGCAGCGGGACACTGGTGCTACCTGACCGGCATCGACTACTACAAAGGTGTCGACTTCCTCCTCAGGAGGAGGAACGAGGAGAACATCGTGAAAAGCGTCGACACCGGCATTGGAAGGCTCAGTCTGCTCATCGAGGCAAGCCCTCAGCATCGGCGTTGACAGAGCCACCGACAAAGAAATCCCGTCCAGAGAAGGCCCTATCCTCCTCTGCGACTGGGTCACCGAGGCATTCCCCACCTTCATCTGTGCAGGGAGCCGTGACTCCACTTTCACCAGTGGACCCTCTGGCTATGCCAGTGCTGCCTCCCACTCCGGTGCCGGGATTCCATGCCCCAGGCTTCCGTGAGGAATTGGATCGGATGATCCAAGAGGCCATCGTCAAGACACTTCAGAGCTTACAACCTCTGACACCGATTCCAGCCCCAGTCACCGACCTGATGCCCATGGTGCTTGCACTGCTTCTAGGCAGACTAGATGTGCTGATCGGTGCTCTTCCACCGATGGAACCGAGTACCGGTATGTCCACCGCCTTCTACGCCAATACCTTTGTCATTGGAAGATGAGGAAACACAGATACCCATACCGCCGTCTGGAATCTTGCTATCGACTCACCCGTCGATTTGTCACCGGTTCCATCGGTACCGCATCATCCTCCATTGGTGCCGCCGTCGATGCCTAGGCCTGATCCTTAAGGACTAACGCCATTTCTGCCCTCTTTTGATCCTATGGGAGCTGGGGATCAACCTTATGATCCTTGGACCAATGACTCTTCCCAGGATTCTGATGATTTGCCTTCAGAGCCCTTTCCCCTGAGGAAAGACTACGCTGTCCTCCAGAGGATCTCTCCTTTATTAATTTCATAAAGGAAATGTCTGAAACTATTCCATTTCAGCTTCAGACAGAAGAGGAATTGAGGCACAAGATGCTGGAAGTACTCCAGTTTCTTGATGCCCCAAAGGAAATCATATCTATTCCTATTCATGAAATCCTGATTGACCTGCTGAAAAGGAATTGGGAGCACACAGGCTCTATGCCACCTACCTTGTCCAGACAGCCCCTGGCTTTCAAAGAACACAACTGTATCACCATTCTGTGGTTATGGAGTCAGCCCAGAAGAAGGCACGACGTTCTAAACCTAATTCCTCCATACCTCCAGGGAAAGAACAGAGGTCCCTGGATGCTTTTGGTAGGCGTGTCTTCCATGGCTCAATGCTCATTTCTCGCATTGCTTCCTTACCAATTATACATGAACCAGTATAACAGGGACTTGTTCAAGAAGATCCAAGATTTCTCTGAATCTTTACCAGAACAATTCCAGGATCCACTCAATGCTCTGGCTCAAAAAGGCCTAGATGCTGGCAAGCATGAGGTCTGCGCTGCCTACGATATTTTTGACACTGCCTCCAGAGTGTCTGCAGCGGGGATTAGTGCAAGAAGGTGGGCCTGGCTGAAGTCCTCAGACCTATGACCAGAGGTGCAGGACCGGTTAGCAGACCTACCATGCGCTGGAGATAATCTCTTTGGGGACAAAATCCAGGAAACAGATAAAGAACCCCCATGAAACGCTTCGCCAACTTTCCTTGGTTCCCTCTGATTTCCCGTCCAATTCTAAGAGGACATTCCGAAGGGACTCTAAGCGATCGTCTTTCTAGCCATGGAGATGATATCCTCCTGCTGCTCATGGTTGTTCTTCCAGACTTTACCAGAAGGGTCAGCCCAGGCAAGCCCGACCTCAAAAGATCCAGCCAGCCCCTCAACCGGGCCCAGCTGCTGGATTTTGACACCTCGCTGGAGAGCATAAGCCAACCTCATCTATTGTCCGTACCAGTCAGCGGTCGACACTGCCATTTCACCAACATATGGCACACGATCACTTCAGACCAGTGGGTCCTTGCTGTACTGACCCAAGGCTACCACATCAACTTCCTATTGGTACCAGCAGACTCCCCACCTCGGCCGACGTGAGGTTCATCCGACCACTCCTCTCTTCTGGAAGAGGAGGTATCAATCCTCCTGAAATCCTGGGCAATAGAACTAGTGCTCCTCTCGCAGCAAGGGCAGGGGTTCTATTCCAGGTATTTCCTCATCCCAAAAAAGTCAGGTGGCATTTGTCCAATACTGGAACTGCGTGCCTTAAACATCTACAGAGGGAGAAGTTCAGGATGGTGACCTTGGGTTCTCTACTGCCTCTTCTACAAAGAGGAGATTGGCTTTGCTCTCTAGATATTCAGGATGCGTATACACACATCTCAATCACTCCGTCCCACCGTAAATTCCTTCGTTTCCTGGACTGCCCCCAGCATTTTCAGTACCAGATACTGCCGTTCGGCCTATCATCCGCTCCTCGAGTCTTCTCCAAGTGCCTCGTAGTCATGGTGGCCTACCTGAGATGCAGGGCATCCATGTCTACCATTATCTCGACGATTGGCTGATAAGGGTTCCGACTCATAGGGATGCATTAGCCTCCTTACATCTCACTATCCATATGTTGCTGTCTCTCGGGTTCCTGATCAACTACCCCAAGTCCAGCCTAGTTCCATCTCAAACTCTATCCTACATAGGAGCTGACCTGGATACTATGCAGGCAAAAGCATTCTCCTTCAGGACCGAGCTTGTACTCTCATTTATCACAGGAAAAGCAGGATGGTTGTCCTCACAAATGGGTGACATCGAGGATGGAGCCTGACCACGGAAAACTTCTGTCAAAGTTTCAGGAACTTTGACTGGCCCCTACTGGGCATGCCCAGCACGGCACCAACCCTGCAGCCAGCAGGGGTCTCCCTTCAGTCTCCTTTTTTCCGTGCAGCAGTAAGCCACGTGGTTAAGGAGCTCTTACCACATTCCTGACAGGAATTTCTTCAACTAATTTCTTGAAAAAAAATTTGCCCCTCAGGGGTCTCCCCTCTTCAAATTTTACTCCGCGGTACTTCGGTAAGTTTTTGCTGTTGTTTTTGTCTACTACCGTCAAGTTCGGCCCTCGAGGCCTGTTGGCAGTCGACCGTCCCGCGGCTAGATTTTTGGCCTATGGCCATGGCGTCGGGGTTCCGTCGGTGCCCGGACTGTACGCGTACTATGTCCATCACAGACCCACATAGAGTCTGTGTTTTGTGTTTAGGGAGTGAGCATGATGTCCTGACTTGCACCAAATGTGCCCTAATGACACCACAAGGTCGCAAAGCCAGAATGGAGAAAATGGGACTCCTTTTCCATGCTCACACTCCGACGCCATCGATTGCATCGACGTCATCGGAACCGGCACAGTCGAAGTCTCACCATCGTCGACAGCCTCCCGGTGACCGCCTGTCATCGATGTCTCCGCGGCCATCGACTCCCGTCCCTTCCCCCGAAGATCGAGGGGATCGGAGAGAAAAACATCGCCATCGACGTCACAAGTCCTCGGACTGTCGAGGAATCGAAGTCATCGACCTCAGTACTGTCCGAGCCTCCTCCGAAGAAGTCTCGACCAGAAGTGGCACCGTCCACTCCTGTCTCGCAGACACCGAGGCAACCCTCACCCCTTCGGGGTTTGGGAGCCGCGACTCCACCGGTGACGGTGGTCCCTCCGGTTCAGCCTCAGCCTCCCTCTCCTGTGGAGCCGGGTATTGTTACCCCAGGTCTCCGGGTAGAACTGGACCGGCTGGTCCAGGAGGCCATCGACAAGGCGATGCAACGGTTCCAGATTCCTCCGGCACCGAGAGTGGAACCGGTCACCGACCCGATTCCAGCAGCACTGGCACCGCTGCTTGCCTGGATGGAAGCGCTTATGACTGCCCTTCCGGTGATACCCGGGTCTCCGACAGCTATCTCATCGGGTGGAGAAACACCGTACCGAATTCCCCCTTCGGGGGTAGTACCATCGGTACCATGTCGTCCCTCGCCACCGATACATTCCACGGGGGCGATACGCACCTCAGCTCCATCGAGAATTTCGATGATGGCACCCATACCTTCGATGCCGGCACCGGCACCGATGCTGGCGCTGATGCCACCGAGGACATTCTCTATGCCCCTGGCATTTCCTTCGAGTTTCTCGGAGCCTCAACCGGAGCCTTCAGGTATCCAACCCCCTCATGGTCCTACAGGTCAGCAACCTGATCCTTATGACACCTGGGGTGATGATACTTCCACAGACACCGATGATTTGCCTTCACCACCCTCTCCTGCGGGAAGTAGAAAGCGTTCTCCTCCTGAGGACCTCTTTTTCATAAATTTCGTGAAGGAAATGTCGGAGTTGGTCCCTTTTCAGGGGAGCAAGATGACAGGCACCAGATGATGGAGTTGCTCCAATTCTTGGATGCCCCTAAAGTCATCACTTCTATTCCAATTCATCAGGTTTTTCTGGACCTTCTAAAAAAGAATTGGGAATCTCCTGGATCTGTTGCTCCAGTAAACAAAAAAGCTGACTCTACCTGTCTTGTACAGTCAGCACCTGGCTTTCAGAAACCTCAGCTAGACCACCACTCTGTTGTGGTAGAATCAGCTCAAAAGAAAGCTAAAAGAATAAAGCCACATTCTTCCATACCTCCTACTAAGGAAAATAAATTCCTAGATAGGATAGGTAGGAAAGTATACCAAGGAGCCATGCTAATTTCCAGGATAGTCTCTTATCAGCTATATATGACCCAATACAATAGGGTCATTCTTAAACAGATACAGGAATACTCAGATACCTTACCAGAGCAATTCCAACCACAACTTCAATCCCTACTAAACAAAGGGTTTGAAGCTGGGAAGCATGAGATAAGAACAGCTTACGACATCTTTGATGCTTCCACCAGACTTTCTGCTACGGCCATCTCCGCAAGACGCTGGGCTTGGCTTAAGTCATCTGACCTTCGTCAGGAGGTTCAGGACAGGCTCTCTGACCTGCCCTGTCTAGGGGATAATTTGTTTGGTGAGCAAATTCAGCAAATCGTTGCTGAATTGAAGGATCATCATGAGACACTTAAACAGCTCTCATCCATTCCTTCTGACTTACCTTCTAAACAGCCATTCAAGAAGGACCCAAAAAAGTCCTTCTTCCATCCACGGAAGTATTATCCCCCACAAACCAAGTCTAGGTCTGCGAGGCTTTCCATAAATCTCAGCCTCGCCAGTCTCGAAAACAAAAGCCCGCGGCAGCTCCACAACCTGGCCCTGCATCGGGTTTTTGACTTTCAATTAGAGAGCAGTTGCCAAATCCCTCTTCCAACCATACCAGTAGGAGATCTGTTAAGCCACTTTCTAGAAAAATGGCAGCATATCACCACAGATCAATGGGTGAAAGCGATAATTGCACACGGTTACCACCTCAACTTCCTGACTCTCCCTTCGGACTCCCCGCCCATGCAGGCGTGGGGATTCACCGATCACTCTGTTCTTCTCGAGCAGGAAGTTTCCCTTCTCCTCCAGTCAAACGCTATAGAACCCGTTCCTCCCTCACAACAAAGACTAGGGTTCTACTCCAGGTACTTTCTGATCCCAAAAAAGTCAGGAGGACTTCGACCAATCCTGGACCTATGGGCCCTCAACAAGTACCTTCACAGAGAGAAGTTCAAAATGGTAACCCTGGGCTCGCTTCTCCCTCTGCTGCAAAGAGGGGACTGGCTCTGCTCTCTAGACATAAAAGACGCCTATACTCACATTGCGATAACTCAAACTCATCGCAAATACCTCCGTTTTTTAGTAGGCCGAAATCACTATCAATACAGAGTGCTCCCTTTTGGCCTGGCATCCGCACCACGAGTTTTCACCAAATGCCTCGTGGTAGTTGCAGCATTTCTCAGGAAGGAAGGTGTCCACGTCTACCCCTATCTGGACGATTGGTTAATCAGGGCCCCAACCCAGCAAATCGCTCTGTCCTCCCTGACCCTGACAATTCAAACTCTACTTTCTCTAGGGTTTCTTGTCAATTACCAGAAATCCTACTTAATCCCATCTCAGACCTTATCCTTCATTGGGGCAGACTTGGACACCTTAGAGGCAAAAGCCTTCCTTCCTCTTCAACGAGTCCAAATCCTTGTGTCCCTAGCTTGCCAGTTGCAGTCTCAACGCACAGCAACAGCTCGACAATTCCTCATTCTGCTGGGACACATGGCCTCCTCAGTTTATGTGACTCCCATGGCCCGCCTGGCCATGAGAGTCATGCAATGGACTCTGAGATCACAATGGATCCAAGCTGTTCAGCCTCTGTCCTCAATTGTTCGCATCACCGATGCACTCCGTCTGTCTCTTGTCTGGTGGAAAACTCAATCCAACCTCCTACAGGGCTTGCCTTTTCACCTACCAGATCCTCAAATAATTCTCAAAACAGACGCGTTCAACGTCGGTTGGGGAGCCCATGTAAACAATTTACAAACCCAAGGATTCCCACTCCTCAGAAAAGTAAATTGGCTCTGCTCCCTCAATCTCAGGGAGGCTTACGCCCACATTGCGATCTTCCCAAACCACAGGAAGTTTCTCTGCTTTGTGGTTCAGCAGGCTCACTACCAGTACTGGGTACTGCCGTTTAGCTTGGCCTCTGCCCCTTGGATGTTCACCAAGTGCCTAGCAGCGGTGGCAGCGCACCTCAGGCGTCAGGGCATACATGTCTTCCCTTACCTAGATGACTGGTTGGTCAAGAGTGCCTCCCTCGAGGGGGCGATGAACACTTTGACCCTTACAGGACAGGTGCTACAATCTCTAGGGTTTGTTATCAACTACCCAAAGTCCCACCTCTGCCAATCCCCCCAGCTGGACTTCATAGGAATCAGACTGGACACGACTCAGGTAAAGGCGGTTTTGCCCCGCGATTGGTCTCACCCTGTTCTCACTGGTGACCTTATTTATTTATTCGTGTTTTTTCTTGACCGACCTTCATCAGAGATATCATGCCGGTTTGCATGTAACAGGGGGAAAACAAAGAAGGAAGAGAGCAATTACAAAAAACAGGGTAAAGAAGAACTGGGAGGTGCAAAAGAGGGTGCACTTAGGAAAGAGCATAAGGCATGAAGGCGATATAGCAAACTTATATACACACAATGTGTCCCAAAATTTAAGTTGGGATGAAAAAGTGTAAATATCCAGTGGCGTGTACAATGTATGGACAGATTAGATAAACTATAAGTTTAACAAAATTCGGTTGCCGTGTGGCAGCACAGGATGTTCAGACAATGCTTTACATAAAAGAGAATATATCCAGGGTTGAATGGGGGAGAGGGCTGGGAGGATCTCTATGGAAAGAAGGTAAGGTAGATAGATGGAGATAGATTGACAGGTTATTGAATAAAGGACTTAAGGGTAGGCTTGTTTAAAGAGCCTTGTTTTGATTTGAATTTATGGGCACACTGCTCTAGTCTGAGTTCAGGTGGCATGGTTTTCCAGGTATAGGGGCCGGCGATGGAAAGGCACGCTCTTTTGTAGATTTGAGGTGAAAGAGAGTGTGGGAGAGTACCCTTGTAAGAGGATCTGGTGGGTCTGGTTGAGGCATGGAGAAGAATTGTGTCTTTCATCCAGTGCATGACCTTGGTGTGCAGCAGTCAGCAAATAACCATCCATCTGCTGCTTCGTTTGCTGGGCCACATAGTAGCCTCTGTCCATGTCATCCCATTTGCCCACCTCTGCATGCGCAGGGTGCAGTGGACACTGCTATCGCAATGGCAATAGGCATCCCAAGACCTTGGAGCCTACGTCTCCATCACGCAGCCTCTGTGGATCTCCCTGCCCTGGTGGGAGAATCTCTCCAATCTGGAGCAGGGGATTCCTTTTCAAGCTGCCCCGCCTCAAGTGGTTCTTACCACCGATGCTTCCTACCACACAGGTCTATCCAGTAAAGTGCGGCCGCGTTTACCCCGCTCCTAACCCGCGTTCTGCTCACTTTCCGGCCGCGTTAGCCCTTCCTGCGATCCACAACCCCCTTTAACCTACCCTTACCGCGTCCTAAAATCCCCGGGCAACCCCTTCCGCACGCGGCATGTATATTGCATGTAAACGAGCGAATTAGCTATTCCCTAGCATCCAGTAACCCGCGCCCCGACTATCTCTATTTTACCCTGCCGTTTTGCCGTGCGTTTAACCTGCTAACTTACCGCCTACCCTTACCCCTGCATTAGAGGCAGGGGTAAGGGTAGGCGGCAAGCTTTCCCCCAGCCCCCGCTCACCTGCCCTGGCCGCGTCCATGGATGCTGGTCTCCGGGGCAGCCCCAGTCCTCTCCCCTCCTCCCGAAGCGAAAAAAAAAAGCAAAAAAAAAGTTGCAAGAGAGAGAGGGGAGAGGACGGGCAATCCTACGCTCGGCGACTTACTTTTGCAGCCCCCCTCCGGACATCGTGGCTTCCCCCGTGCCAGACCCTCTCCCCTCCTCCCGAAGCAGGGCGCGAAAAGCAGCCTTGCTCCGGGAGGAGGGAAGAAGGGACTGGCAGTGTAAAGCGGCGAAGCGACTTACTTTTTGCACCCCCCTCCGGACATCGTGCATGTATTTTTTGCATGCAAAGTTTTGTTGCATTGGGTCTGGAAAGATTTCCTCCTGTTCCTGGCGACCGCTTACCCTCCCAGGTTATCGCTGTTGCTTGGCTTTACTCTCCCCCACAGAGCCTGATGTTATTGGAGTGTGCCAACCAAGCTTTAAAACAAGGTATCCTGCGATGGTCAGGTAGACTGGAAGGATTTCCTCCTATTCATGGCGACTGCTTACCCTTCCAGGTCATCACTGTTGCTTGGCTTCCCTCCTCCTGTGGGGCCTGATGTCATCCTAGTGTGCCGACCAAGCTTCAAAAGTAGATATCCTGTGGTGCGCCCTTATGGTTTCCTGGGTAATTTACCTGCAACCCTAATCCAGCTCTCTGAACTTGTTTCCTTTTCAGTTATGGTTAAGAGGAAGGGTAAGGTCCAGAAAGCTTCTGCTTCTCCCCACTTCCTTACAACAAACTATTCCTCAGTTATTGCCAGGATTAATTGGGCAAATTGACTCAGGGGCAACCCTTGCTGCTGGCTCCATTAATGGAACATTTCCTAGCGTGTAGCAGATGGACTCAGGACCAATGGGGGTATAGTGTGCTCCTGATAGCAGTTGGAGATGGATCAGATTTCAATCTGACGTCAGCCCTAGTACATATACCCCTGCAAGATGCCATGCTCTTCAGTATTTTCCGTCTCCATAGCAGTTCGGGACTCTATACACACCTGCACAGTGTTAGAGTATTCTAACCAAAGAAATCTAAAACAAAGAAGAAAACGTAGCTCTTCAGTCGAGCCCCGCTCTCCTGCGGTGATACCTACGGGTCCCTCCCCCAGTCGAGATTCCTGAGGTGATTTCCGTGATCCCTCGGAGGTAGTCCTCAGTCCAGCAGCCGGCCCCCGGCATGGACTTAGCCCCCGGCATCGGGTGTGGCTGAGAGGCAGCGGGTGCAAATTCAAGCGCGGCAGTGAAGGTACATTTCCCTCTCCCCCCGCAGCTGGAGGCCGCCCGGAACGAGACTGGGAAACGCCAAGACAAGCTAAGGTAGAAACTTCTTAAAAGTCTCCGGTCTCCGAGGCTTGAATAGCCGCACAGATCGCCAGCCGGCGTTAGTGCTACCGGGTTGATCAGCCCTAACCGGGCTAGACCCCGGTTTGATACGAGGACCCTCCCTCGTGGAGACCCTCCGAGGTGGTCGCCATATTGCTTGCTTGGTCGCCGTCGCCATTTCCATTTGATTGCCACCCTGTCCGCCAATTCGTTCTGTGTGCACAGAGGCGAGCTGTGCGTACACCGGCATGCGCATAAGTGCAGTGCGCACAAGGGCGCTGGGTGCACAGCCACATGCTCAACTGTACCGTGCGCATAAGTAAACCCCGTGCGCACAGCGGCGTGCACATCTTTTTGAGCACGAATCCAACCTACACGCACAACTTCGGAGCACCTAGAGTGCATAACTCAGCCTCCCGGCGTACGCCTGAACGCACAAGCCTGAGTTTTTCGCCGCACACAAACCATGGCACCACCGGACAAGAAGCTTAAGGCCCATGGCCTCTGCCCAGCATGCCACATTAGAGCTGCGCAGCACGAAGAGGCCACGGCCTTGTGTATACAGTGCGAGGAGGCCCTGGGTGATCCAGCCCCAGGTCCTCCCCAGCTGGTACTGGGATCCGGATCCACCGACAGTACACTGGACCTCGCTACCCCCAGCGGGAGCCTCCTTCAAACGGGGCTCCCCGGGGACCCAGCATCTTTATCCTGGGTAGAATTCTTCAAAGACCTACATACCTTTGTCCACATGCAACCGGCGTCCCTGATGACACAACCACAGCCTCCCCCAGAGGACCCTAACATCCTGGGACCCTCTAAACCCAGAGAAGTGCCTCGCCTGCCCGAAAGCTCCAGCACTGGGGACACGGACACCTCGGACGAGGATCAAGACTCCCTGGAGAAAGGAGAAATCCCTCCAGGAAGAGAACCCTACCGAACTATGAGGCAGTTCCTCGCCAAAGACGAGCTTTCAGACCTCGTGGCGCACAGCTTGAAAGTTCACTGTCCCAGGCACAAGTGCCATGGGGAACTGAAGACGAACCCCCTCCTCGAGGGACTTGGTCAGGCCTCCCGCCATTTTCCTTTGCTACAAGCCGTCCAACAGCTGATTGACCTGGAATGGGAGTCTCCGGAGGCCATGTTCAACGGGGGGGGGGGGGGTGGATCCTGGCAGCCATGTACCCCCTGGACCCCGCCGCCAAAGATCTCCCGGCATTCCCCAAAGTGGATGCCATGGTCTGCGCGGTCGCTAAGCGCACTACCATCCCAGTCGAGGGAGGATCGGCACTCAAGGATGCCCAGGACAGACATCTGGAATCCATCCTCAGTCATTCGACGTTTTAGCTATGACGCTACAGATCGCTGCCTACTGTGCCATGGTGACACGTGCCTGTTTATCTAAGACCAGGAACGCTACCACGCCCGTCGAAGCACTAGAACCAGCAGTATCATTCCTCAGGGATGCGACCTCCGACCTGGTACATACCGCACTTTTTGCTCACTAAAACTGTTTGGGATGATTTATCCAAAGGCAAGTCATTGTTTGAGGGGTTATGTGAGACTTCTCATCTAGTGAAGTTATTTCAAAATTGTATGTTATCTTAAATGTGGTGGGTGATTATATTGCCAAGTTTATGATTAAGTGGGAAAAAGACTTGGCATTGGGGTTTACCTCAGAGGATTGGGACGTGTTTTCAACAGACCAGCCGAAGTTCTCTCTTGGCCTTCCTATTAGAAAATAGCTATAAGCTGCTATTTGGATGGTATATTACACCAGTAAAGATGCATAAAATGTTTCCCAATACTAGCGACTTATGCTGGAGAAACTGCGGGCAGAAAGGGGACTACGTCCATATGTGGTGGTCCTGCCTTAATCATACAACCTCTCTGGCGGAGGGTTGAGGGGTGGCTTCAAACTCTTTTAAGCGTACCTCTTTCACTGACACCTAAATTGGCCCTCTTAAATTTCCCCACTGATACCATCTCCAAACCGCAATACCTATTCTTAAAGACTGTTATACAGGTGGTGCGGTGTACATTGGCCCGGGAATGGAGGAATGCAATATCCCCCTCCTTTGATTCATCTACATTGGATTTATTATATAGAAAAATTGACTGCCATTAAAAAGGATGTTATGTAGATTTGAAAAATCATGGAGGAATTATTGGCAGTGGCAAAATCTCAGCATGCCAAGGTCTACATGTTAATCATGTTTTATTTTGGGAAGTTGTTTCCTGCTTATACAGTGAGGGTTCTCCTGAATTGGTCTTTGGGGTTATGCTATGTACCATGACTAGTCTGGTCAGTTCTGTAAACTCGCTCCATTTGACATGCGAATTATAATGCTGGGTATGCGTGACTCTCTTTTATACTATATTGGTGAATATTAGTCCGAATTTTCCCTGGAGGGGGGGGAAGGGTTTAAAAATTAAAACTTGTTGAAAGTTGAAGATCTGGGACATTTCTAGATTTCCTCCTCTGTTTACTTGAGATATAATCATGTTTTTCTTTTTGATGTGGAAGAAACATTTGTACCCCTGTTATGTACTGTATTTAATCTGTAATACATGAATAAAAATTATTTTAAAAAATTTAATTATGCGGTGCTTTTTTTCCCCTTCCTAATAAGGATGCTTCGTTCTTTGGTCATAGGTTTCATATTTTTCCAGATGTGTCTAGATAGACTCAGGCTAGAAGAAGATTTTCTTCAATATAGAGAAACTGTTATGGGTTTGGGGGGAGAATTTTTCTAAGATATCCAGTTAAATGTTAGTAAAATTAGATAGTTCATAGAAAACAAATGTGTTCCTATCTCAATTAAAGCTTCTTTTAAATAGTAGAATTGCATATCTCCCAGCAAATACCCCATAGCTAGTGTAAGATGTAATATGTGGAGGTAACTGAATATATATACTATGCAGAATTTTTTTTCTTTTTTTAATTTTCCTTGAAGAGTTTTTTCATAAGGCCTTCTCATCCCTTTGGGTTTTAGTTAAGACTCTACTACTACTATTGTTTTCCTAGTATTACTTTTTGTTCCATATATTGTAGTTTTGCCCTTGATTTATCTATGTAAGATGTAAATGCTTGTTAAAAATTTGTAAAATTATAGATTAAAAAAAATTTGCTGCACTGAATATAAAGTCTGCACACAAAAAATGTATGCACATTCATAGGTAAAACTTTGTGCATAATCCAACATACTGTACTGCAGCAGGAGTCCAGGAATCTAACAAACTGACACAATTTTCTTGTGAGTGCAGGTACTGACCACAGTTGTTTTCCTGACAGATGTCCCACACAAAACCTTACATCAGAAAGAAGTCTGTTCTGATCATGTACAAAGTGTTCCTGAGATATCCAGAATCCCTCCGCCCTGCATTCCCTCGTCTTAAAGAGAAACTGGAAGATCCTGATCCTGGTTGGTTTTGGTTTTTTTTCTGCTTTTCTAAATGAGGTTTCTTTTTTCTGTTTCCATTTTAGTTCTCAGTATGCCATATAAATTAATTTAGAAAAAATAGCCTAGGAAGGAGTTGAGATGTACAGAAATCGTTTATGGTTGCTGAGTTTTTATGGTCCACTCATACTTTTCAGCATTCTATTTTGTAAATATTTTAGTACCTGTAGCTTGTTGATAATTTTGCTAAAAGTAGCCTACCTATATTCAGTAGGTGTAAGTAACGTAAACGCTCTGGAACAATTAGTGAAAATGGTTCATACTGTAATATTCTCTGGTAGGTGTTTTTGGGTTGTCACTCTCCTATAAGATGGCGAGACAAAGTAATTTTTGATAATCCTTTAGCAAAACCGTTGTCTGTGAGTGAATAATCAAAACTACTGTTCTTGACATCTTTCCTTACTTACAGGTCGATACAGTAACGTTGAGTTAAAGATTCCCCGTCTGTAACGTGCATACAGTCTCCAGTTTCACGCGTCCTTAGCGCTTCCTAAACCCTTTCCTAAACCCTTTCCGCACCCAGCATGTAAATGAACGAAAAAGCTGTATAATGAAGGAATTAGCTATTCCCCTGCGATACTGTAACGGGCGCTGATATTATCTCCTCCGTAACCCGCTGTTCTGCCGCGGCCTTAACCTGCTAGTTTACCGCCTCCCCCCTAGTAGGAGTTAGTGTAGTGTAGTGTAAAAACATTGCTTACCCGCCCTGGTCCCGTCCGGTCTCCTGCAGCCCCGTCCGGTCCCCTCCTCCCGAAGCAAAAAAAAAAACAAACGAAAAAGTAGCAAGGCTCGGGCCTGCTACGGTAAGTGTAAAAAGTGTAAAAAACAAACAACCTGTGTGTTATATAAAAAAATAAAACAATTTTAAATACCTGTCGGAGGGCCGTGGGTCCAGGCGGCCGGTGGGCGGCGGGCAGCCATCAGCGGCATCCGGTAGTCCCTTCTCCCTTCCTCCCGATTTCGCACGGGCATTCATCCAGGCAGAGGGAGCCGACGGCGAACGACCTCCGGCTCCCCCTGCCTGGATGAGCGCCAAAATCGCACGGGCGGGGCGGCAGCGGGGGGCGGCAGCGGGTAGGCAGCAGCGGGGTCCGGGGGGGCAGCGGGGTCCGGGGGGGCAGCGGCAGCAGGATCCAGGGGCGGCAGCGAGATCCGGGGAGCGAGTAGCGGCAGCGTGTTCGATCGGGCAGGCAGGTAGGTGGCAAAAAAAAGATGGCCGCCTGCAAGGGAAAAGCGTGCAATTGGCCGCTGAAGACGTGACGTCACGACGTTTGGCGTCACAGGGTGTGACGTCACGTCTTCAGCGGCCAATTGCAGCTTTCCCCCGTGCAGGCGGCCATCTTTTTTTCCCACCTACCTGCCCGATCGAACACGCTGCCGCTACTCGCCCCCCGGATCTCGCTCCCGCTGCCGACCCGCCCGTGCGATTTTGGCGCTCATCCAGGCAGGGGGAGCCGGAGGTCGTTCGCCGTCGGCTCCCTCTGCCTGGATGAATGCCCGTGCAAAATCGGGAGAAGGGACTACCGGATGCCGCTGATGGCTGCCCGCCGCCCACTGGCCGCCTGGACCCACGGCCCTCCGACAGGTATTTAAAATTTTTTTATTTTTTTATATAACACACAGGTTTTTTGTTTTTTACACTTTTTACACTTTTTTACACTTCCTGGTGCCTGTCATTTCAAATGTCATTTGAAATGACAGGTACCAGTGCACCCAGGTTACTGTATAGGCGCTGTTACAGCGCCTATACAGTAAAATGGGTTGCGCGGGCATAACCCTTCCCTAACGCTTCACAGCCGCGGCATGCATTTGCATGCGATTAGAAGAGAGAATCAGGCGTTAGGTCAGGAGAACTGTGCGTGCGGGGAGGAAGGGTGCGCCTGACACTGCCGCACTGTTTTTACCGCGGCCTTACTGTATCGAGCCGAGAATTTGCATGTCTATGAAGATTTATCCCATTAACTGGATTTATTTTCCCTGTCTTGTTTTCCCAGGTGTCCAGTCTGCTGCAGTGAATGTCATTTGTGAACTGGCAAGACGCAATCCCAAAAATTACCTTTCCCTTGCTCCACTTTTTTTTAAGCTGATGACATCATCAACCAATAATTGGGTCCTCATTAAAATTATAAAACTGGCAAGTATCACCACTCTGCTAGTCACCCCTATATTCTAGGTTTGTGCTCTAATTAGCACATCTGTAGTGAGAAAAAGTCATTTCTCACTTCAGGAAGGCATTCATTAGCACCCTAATCAAGTGAGAAAAAGCAGCAGTGACTGGCTCAGTAAATTAGTAAGAATATGTCAGCCTAAAACAAATCACTTCCCTTTCTCTACCCTTCCTTTCCCCACTGTAACTGGCATGGGCATACCATCCCCCTCCAACTAGGCTTCAAAAGCTGTACAGCAAATACTTTAGTGGTCAATTGTAACCAAGTAAAGTGTTTTGGCCACCAGCTTTCATCAGTAGAAATCCAGGTAGTCACCAGGCTTCAGAAGGGGTGGTTCTGTTTTTAATTCATTTCATGGACATTGGTTATCTCAGAATCTTTTTTTAATTTTTTAATTTTTTTATAATTTTTTTGAATAATGATTTAAAAATTTTATATACTTGCCTTTATAAATATATTTACTTGTGGGTGAATATATAACTGAGAATCTAGTAAGACCCCAAGACTTTGTGTTTGAAATAAAAATTTCTGATTTCCTAGCCAGATGGACTCAGGACCAATGGGTTATTTTATTTTATTTATTTATTAAGGCTTTTATATACCGACTTTCTTGATACAAATCAAATCAATTCGGTTTACAATGAACTAAGCAGAATATACAATTAACCAATCAACAAGAGATATGGAGCATACAGTTACATTATAACAAGGAAGCCTTAACTTGGAGTAGGAAAATAAAGAAGGGGTGAACGGAGCAATAAATATATAAATAAAATGAAATAAAATATAATAAATACTATATACAGAAGAGGGGGCAAGGGGCCAACCTCTCTTTAATGGATATTATGCATGAAAAATTTGGAGAGTTTTGTTTACAGAGATGTGTGGTGTACAATTCTAGATCAGGCAGGGTTATGTGCTCCCCTGCTAGCAGATGGAGATGGAGTCAGGTTTAAAGCTTACGACACCTTAGATATACCCCTGCAGTGACCTCAGCCATTCAATATCTCTCCTTCTCCTAGCAGGTTTGGATGTGCTATCCCCACACCAGCATTGGTGTTTAGCGGAATTGAGTACTCGTTGAAGAAAAATTAACCTTTAAATTGGAGAAAGATCGCGCCCCGCTCTCCTGCAGTAATAAAGGTCCCTCCCCCAGTTGAGAGCTCCTGAGGTGATTTCCGAGATCCTTCAGAGGTGTGCCTTAGTCCAGTAGCTGGTTCCCAGCACGGTCTTTGCTGCTGAAGCAGCTGAAAGGCAGCATGTGCAGGAAGCCAAGCGCGGCAGTAATGGCCTAAGCCCCCCCCCCCCGCCCACAGCCAGAGACCATCTCTATACTCAGCGCTGAGCCCAGGTAAGTAAAAAAAAAAAAAAAAAAAGACTCCTCTGATTCAGAGATGTGGAAGGGCTCCGGTAAGTCTCTCCTTCGGTCTCTTGCTTGGTGTGCCATACTGACAACGTTCCTGATCCCGTTGGGGCAAGGGAAGGGGATTTCCAAGCGAGTTGAGCAGTCCTCCGATAGGCTAGGCCCTGCTTCAGGCTCGTTAGGCACTACATGTGGCTGGCTGCGGGGGTGCCATCTTGTGCGCTGTTTTGTGCAACGCCATTTTCCCCATGGACCTTTGGTACCCACGGTGCGGGCCAGCCCTACTGTGCGCGCACAAGTACACGCATATATTCGCGCACAACTGGACGCTTATACTTTCGTGCGTCAAGGTGGATTTGTGCACACTCGTGTCCAAGTGCTAGCTGGCTGAACGCACAAGCTACACTATACTATAGCTCTGGCAATAAAGAAGCACAAGCTGCCTACCATATTAGGGCTGCACAGTCTGACCTAGAATCCTTCCTGTGACAGCACTGTGAGAAGGCCCAGGGAGGGCTGGACTCTCAGAACGTCTCCAAGCTCAGCCTTTCCCAGTCAGAGGACGGATCAGCCATGACCTTATCCAGCAGCACCCCGGATTTGAACAATCCTGGGGCTGCATCCTCCTCGGGAGAGGGCAGTTCAGCGGCACCTATCCCAGTTCCTCCTGGGCTAGGTATGGAACCGGTGACCTTTTCTTGGGTGGAATTCTTTCAGGGCCTTCAAGACTTTGTTTAAGCGTAGTCAGCTGCTGCCCCTGCCTGGACTGAGCCCCAGCTGGGAAGACCTTGCCCTCCCAGCCCCATTGACATGCATCGCCTCACCAAGGGTATCTTGGACAGAGACTCAGACACCACGGATGACTAAGGGGATGCAGACTCGGAGGATTGGGAAATCCCTCCATGCTTGGAGCCATTTCAGACCATGCTACATTTTTTTCCACAAAGATGCATTGCTGGCCCTGGTTTCCCAGACCCTGAAGACTCTGTGTTCCTCACACTGACCCTATGACTGAACCAAAGAAAAATCCCATCCTGGGACTTTCCTATACGGAAAGTCTCTTGCTATTTTCTGATGCTGGAAGCCATCCAGGAGTTGATTGACCTGGAGTGGGATGCCCCGGAAGCCAGCTTTAAAGGAGGTTGGGCATTGGAAGCCCTGTACCCTCTGGATCCGACGGCCAGAGAATGCCCGTGTTTCCCAAAAGTGGACTCCCTGATGTGCTCCGTTTCGAAGCAAACTATCGTAGTAGAGCAAGGAGCGGCCTTGAAGGATGCGCATGGTAGGCAGTTGGAGTCCATCCTTAAGCAAGCCTTTGAAGTGACAGCAATGACACTGCAAATTGCTTCCTTTTGTGCTCTGGTGGCTCGCTCATGTCTGCTTCTCTCTTGAGAGAGGCAGATAGCCCAGGGGCGCATTCCAGAGAGGCAATGGAGCCTACCACAGCCTTCCTATCCATATGCAAGCTCTGACCTCTTGCGTACCTCGGCCAGAGGAGTAGCCTCAGTGGTGGCAGCCAGAAGATAGCTATGGGCTGCGAAATTGGTCGGTGGACGCAACCTCTAAGGCAAACCTCACAAAGATACTCTTTAAGGGATCCCTCCTATTTGGAAGCAAGTTGGAAAAGTTGGACAGTAAATGAGGTGAATCTTCAGGGCCACGGCTACTGGAAGATAAGAGGTTGCAGCACCCCCTCGCCCATGAGAGGTCAGCAGTGGCTGCCAGCGCTTTCGGCCCTACAGAAACTCATTTCGGATATCTCGACTCTCGGATAGGCCTCAGTCCTTTTGGAGCCGACAACCAAAAAGAGGAACTGGTTCGGGCTCGGGTTTGACCCGAACTTCCCATTGAAATTTGGCTGACCTTTCCACGAGATGAGATAGAAGAGGGATAGTCTGCCTCCTATCAGCAGTGGATCGAGATCACGTCTGACAAATGGGTATTGGACATCATACGAGAAGGATACACTGGAATTTTGCAGCAACCCTTTGGGCAGGTTCATGATGTCGCCTTGCCACTCCCAGCACAAGAAACTGGCAGTGGAATCTACATTGATAAGGCTCCTCAGTTTGAGGGCTATAACTCCAGTACCTACATCCCAGAAAAATACAAGGTGTTACTCTATCTGTTTCATCGTACCCAAGAAGGAGGGTTTATTTCTCTCCATCCTGGACCTCAAGAGTGTCAGTCGTCATCTGCAGATAATTCACTTCTGTGGAGAAACTCTTTGCTCCGTCATGGCTGTACAACCGGCAGATTTTTAACCTCCATGGACCTCTCGGAGGCCTCTATTCATATTCCAATTCATTAAGACCACCAGTGTTTCCTACGCTTTGCGGTACTGGGCCACAATTATCAGTTCCGGGAGTTGCTCTTTGTCCTAGCAATGCCCCCAGAACATTCTCCAAAACTTTGGTGATTGTGGCGGCAACACTGAGGAAAGAAGGGATCCTGGTGCACCCTTACTTAGATGACTGGCTGATCCGGGCAAAGTTGTTGGAAGAGAGCCTCTAGGTGACAAGCAGGGTCACGTCCCTGCTTCAGGGTCGTGAACATGCATAAGAACAGCCTCAAGCCCTCCCTGTCCTTAAGAGTACCTGGGAGTCCGGTTTGACACCAAGCAGGACAGTGTCTTCCTCCCTCCCTTGAGGATAAGGAAGCCAATGTGCCAAGTGTGTCGGTTAACGAACACAATGCACCCCACTGTGTGGAGCTATTTCCAGGTCCTCTGCCTGATGGCATCAACCCTGGAGGTTGTACTGTGGACGAGGGCACACATGTGGCCACTCCAGTGCTCCCTGATGTCACGTTGGAACCCAGTGTGTCAAGACTACTCGATTCAACTCCATCTACCAATGGAAGTATGTTCTCGGCTCCAGTGGTGGCTACAGGAAGTCCACCTAAGCAAGGGTGTAACCCTGTCCCTACCGAACTGGCTAGTCCTCATGATTGATGCAAGCCTCAGAGGGTGGGGAGCTCGTGTGTCAGTAATTGACAACCCAGGGGCGATGGACCAAGGAAGAGGCTCACTGGAACATAAACCGCCTGGAAGATTAGCATGTCTGCAGTTCAGTCACAGACTCCAGGGCCAGGCAGTTGCATGATGTCGGACAATGCAACAGTAGCCTACATCAACCGCCAGGGAGGAACCAAAAGCCACCAAGTCTCTCTGGAAATAGACCCCCTTATGGAATGGGCAGAGCTAAATCTACAAGGGATCTCGGCCTCCCACATCGCGGGAAAAGACAACGTCCGAGCAGACTTTCTCAGCAAGGAGATCCTGGATCCAGGAGAATGGGTGTTGTCGACCAGAGCCTTCCAACTTCTAGTAGATCGCTGGGGCCTTCCATCCATCGATCTACTGGCCACATTTCACAGTGTGAAATTCCCCCGATTATTCAGTCGTAGAAGAGATTAGCGCTCCCAAGGAATTGATGCACTTGTCCAGACCTGGCCAGAGGAGGGGCTGGCTGTACTCCTTCCCTCTATGGCTCCTAAAGGGCAAGGTCATTTGCAAGATCGAATGCCACAGAGGGTTAGTCCTGGTAGCCTTGGATTGGCTCAGACATGCGGAGGCTTCTGGTGGAGAGCCCCCATGCCATCCTCCACAGAGGGACCATCTCCAGCAAAGTCTGGTCCTTCACGAGGACCCAACTCAGTTTTTCCCTTGAGGGCTCGCCTGACGAAGCATGGATACTTGGCTGTAATTGCCACTTTGATCTGTACGCGGAAGTTCTCGATGTCCTTGGTATACACGTGGATCTGGAGAATATTTGAGGCCTGGTGCGAGGAACATGGAGTACCCCCCTTGGATGACCAAGATCTCCATGATTCTGGAAGTTTTATAGGATGGCCTGAACAAAGGGTTGTCCCTCAACTCCTTGAAGATCCAGGTGGTGGCGCTCTCCTGTTTCAGGGGAGAGGTGAGCGGAGGCTGCCTGTCGACACATCCAGACTTGGTCTGTTTCCTAAAAGGGGTTAAACACCTCCAACCACCCTTAATGTGGCCGGTCCCCCTATAGTGGCGATATGCTCGGCTAGTCGCACCTCTGAACTACAGGCGTCGTCGTGTTGGGAGCCGTTCCTCCAGTTGACTCCAAGAATGTTAGCTTCGCACCGTTCCTTCCTTCTTGCCTAAGGTAAAGAGTTTCACTTGAACCAGTCAATTTCCTTACTGTCTCTAGATAGACGTAAGGATATGGAAGACTACCGCCTCCTACACCACTTAACCGTCAGTAGGCTTTTAGTACAGTATCTGGAATTTTCAGAGCTGCTGCGCAAGACGGACTGCTTGTTTGTTGTTCACGGTGGAAGGAAACAAGGCGAAGCAGCTTCGCAAACTACCATAGCTTGCTGGATCAGTGAAGTGATCACAGGAGCGTATGTAGAGGCAGGGAAGCCTTTACCCCTTCAGGTTAAAGCTCATTTCAACTAGGGCCCAGACAGTATCCTGGGCGGTAGCTAAACTATCTCCCATCAACATCTGCCGAGCAGGGACATGGTCTTCCTTGCATACCTTCTCCAGGTTCTATCGTCTTGAGGTCCAAGCCCAAGAGGACGCAGCCTTTGCGAGGGCGGTGCTAACCGGACCACGGGTAAACTCCTGCCCCATTCGGGAGTAGCTTTTGTACATCTCATTGGTCCTGAGTCCATCTGGCTACACATTAGGAAATGGAGAAATTACTTACCTGATAATTTTGTTTTCCTTAGGAGAAAGCCAGGTCTTAATAGTGGAAATGCAAAAAGACACAAATTGAATAGTAGCATCCCATGATGATTGAATTGGAAAAAATACATAGAAACATAGAAACGACGGCAGAAGAAGACCAAACGGCCCATCCAGTCTGCCCAGCAAGCTTCACACATCTTTTTCTCATACTTATCTGTTTCTCTTAGCTCTTCGGTTCTATTTCCCTTCCACCCCCACCATTAATGTAGAGAGCAGTGATGGAGCTGCATCCAAGTGAAATATCAAGCTTGATTAGTTAGGGGTAGTAGGGGTAGTAACCGCCCGCAATAAGCAAGCTACACCCATGCTTATTTGTTTTACCCAGACTATGTTTTTCAGCCCTTATTGGTTGTTTTTCTTCCCCCTGCCGTTGAAGCAGGGAGCTATGCTGGATATGCGTGAAGTATCCGTTTTTCTTCTCCCCTGCCGTTGAAGCAGGGAGCTTTGCTGGATATGCGTGAAGTATCCGTTTTTCTTCTCCCCTGCTGTTGAAGCAGAGAGCTATGCTGGATATGCGTGAAGTATCCATTTTTCTTCTCCCCTGCCATTGAAGCAGAGAGCTATGCTGGATATGCGTGAAGTATCCGTTTTTCTTCTCTCCCCTGCCGTTGAAGCAGAGAGCTATGCTGGATATGCGTGAAGTATCAGTTTTTCTTCTCCCCTGCCGTTGAAGCAGAGAGCTATGCTGGATATGCATTGAAAGTGAAGTATCAGGCTTATTTGGTTTGGGGTAGTAACCGCCGTAACAAGCCAGCTACTCCCCGCTTTGTGAGTGCAAATCCTTTTTTCCACATTTCCTCTTGCTGTTGAAGCTTAGAGCGATGTTGGAGTCACAGTAACCATGTGTATGTTTATTGAATAAGGGTATTATCTCCAGGCAGTAGCCGTCATTCTGGCGAGCTACCCACTCTTCATTGACGGCCTCTTGACTTTATATACCTGAATATTGTCAGCATGCAGACACTAAAATACATCAAGGGAGGCTAAAATATAGCAGAGAGGAGCTAAGTAAATGCATAAAAGGGTAACAGCCAGTTGTAATAGCAGAAGAAATCCAAGTCTGCTACTGACTGTTGGAAAGAGACGATTTAAACCAGGAAAGAACCTTTCTAGCAAATCCAAACATTTTCAACCAGTGTAAAAGAATGTCATGATTGACAGTGTCAAATGAAGCAGATATGTCTAATGCAACATAAACAAATCTGTCTGGACTCGAAACTGTCAGATGACATCAACAGTGGAAATTAGCAATAGTTCTGTATTCAGAGATTTTCTAAAGCCAAACTGGAAGGGGTCTAAAATAGGAGAATCTTCCATGTAGTCATTTAGTTGCTTAAGAACAATCATCTCCATTATTTTAGAAACGGAAGTGATAAAATAGGCCAGTAGTTCAAGAGACATTTATAATTAAGGGACAGTTTTAAGCATGGGATGAACTGAGGCATGTTTAAGGACATCCGGAAGATGTCTTTTGGATAAGGAAAGATTAATAATCCTGGTCAAAACCAATGCAATATCTTCTCTTATAACTTTTTTAGTATTGCATGGGTTAAGTGGACAGGATGTATCATTCATGTTTTTGAATAACCTCAAAAGTAGAGACCAAACAAAATTCCTCCTAGTTTGGCTCAGTGCTTACAAATTCAAAATTAAGTGGAAAACACTGCAGCTTTGTGGAAATAAGTTTCTCTCAAAGTGCAAAGCAAACCTTTCACAGTTCGAGGGAACCAATAGTGCCTGTGGGTCAGCTTGATTGCCATAATTTGAGTCTACTAAATTTATTTATTTAAAATTTTGTATACCGTTATTCGCAAGAAACATCACAACCGTTCACATCATAGAATCATAAAATCATAAAGCAACAATAAATTCTGATAGTTAAAATACAATAAGATATTCAAACAAAATAAAATTATTAATAAAGGACGGGTAGAAAAAAACCCAAAAAAACGTAGGATAATCGCTTATTCGTTCTAACTACTTCTTTCCTCTAAATGGTCTGCGTAAGCCTGCTCAAAGAGCCAAGTCTTCAGTGCTTTCTTAAACGCCTTAAATTCAGTTTCCAGATGTAGTTCAACGGGCATTGTATTCCAAATACAGGGACCAGCAATAGAGATGGATCTATCTCGTACTAGTATGAGGTGGGCTGAATTTACTGACGAGATTTGCAATAGTCCCTTATTGGCTGATCTTAATGATCTTTTTGGGGTGTGAAGCCGAATTAAAAAATTCAGCCAATCTGTTTTTTGACCATGTATCGCTTTGTGTACAATGCAGCATGCCTTATACTGTATTCTCTGTAAGATCGGTAACAAGTACTGGCAAAGATGAGATTAATAACCTGTCAGATCTGATACCAATTGCGATTTTTGCCACTTGCACTCAAATTTGTGAAGCAGGCATTTCATTTGATCTAGAAATGGAGCATACCAAGAAATACTATAACCATGCGATAAAGGAACAGATCTGAATGGTATTACATCATCTACCACAGTGTGTATAGTAGTATACCATTCGCAGCTGTTGTAACATCAGAGAAATTTAGGTTCATGTAAGCAGAAACAGTCTTGGCCTGAAATATATCTGTATTCAAATAGCCTCGCTTCTGAATGAATTGAGACTTTTTTAGCCCATTTTGGGTAATATCAGTCAGGACCATTCTGTAGTAATGAAACAATGATCTGACAAGGGAATTTTATTATTTTAGTATTGTATTTCTCATCATCTGGCCCTAAAGAATAAAAATTTAAATTAAAAATTCTAAATCTAGTATATCTCTGACTCTGAGGTATGAAAAATTTTGCTTCACCCACAAGCAGTCATTACATCCAGAAATTGATCACAGGGTACGGATTTGGAATGGCATCAGTGTAAAGTTTAAAATTGCCTAATACAATCAACGATTCCAAATTCACTTTAAGGTTGACAACATTCAATAAGAGGAGAAAAATTTTTAGTGACATAACTCCTGGAGGTGCATAAAGAAGACATATATAATAGAAGAGATAATTAAAAAACCGTCAAAAGGCATGGGGGATATTTGTCACATTGTCAGAGCTAACTCCTCCCTAAAAGCTAGCTGGGTTCTGTGTTTCACACTTGGTCCATAATCAGGTGGGCACAGTTGATTGATCAGCACAGCATCTTCATCTGAAAGCCAAGTTTCAGCGATGCATAAGGCATCAGGGGATTGTGATATTAACAAATCAAATAATACAAGAACTTTCCTCCTAACTGATTTGGATGTTTAATATAATCTTCCTCTTTAATATCTCCCTAGTATCAGGATATTTTACAGAAAAATGTGTGCTTATATTGGACACACGGTAACAGACACAAAAAGAGGTTGAATTAGCACAAGTTTAGTGCTGCCGCTTGCATTTCAATCAAGGCTCAAGACTTGGGGCCTTGATGACTGGCCTGCTGCTGCTCACAAGTTAGTTTTTTGCAGGAAGTTTAATCTTCCTGCACAAGCAATGGTTGTAAAATTCATGTTTCTAATAGGATTGGGTGTCAGGTTGTTAACTCCCCCCTCTCCTCAAAGATTGTACAAGTTCTCATAGGTATTGTGGAAGAGGAGGAGAGCCTGCAGGATCCAGCCCCCCACCCAAAAAAAAATTTCCACTGGCAACAGAAGAGAAGCCTCATTGGTGAAGCCTTTCTTTCTGTGCCCCTGTGCTGCCACAATCAGTCATTGCAAGGCTGTAGTCCTCTTAGTTCTTTAGGGGCATGGAGGGTGAGTAAGGAGATTACAGCAGTGCCAGGAGGCACGGAAAGGAAATATTGCAAATTCCACCTGCCACGAATCAGGTTTCTCTTCTTGGGGGGGGGGGAGGGAAGGAACTGAGTTAAGAGCTTGGGGGTGGGAATGAGCCTTTGTTGTTTTTCTTGGTGGGGAGCAGACCTTGCCTTGTTCGCCTTGCTCCTAGCCCTCTCCTCTTCTCCCCACTGCTCCCAGCCCTCTCCTCTTCTCCCCACTGCTCCCAGCCTTCTCCTTTCCCTCACCTCTTCTTCCTTCAATCTCTCCTCTCAACCTCTGTCTCTCTCTACTCTTTCTCCTTTTGGTCAGCTCCATTGCCCTTATTCTTTCGTCGACCTCTCTTATCTTCCTTCTGCTCCTAGCCTGTCCTCTTACTCTTTTTTTTTTTCCTCCCTCCTGCCACCACCCTCACCCCCCCTCCAAACCATAAAAATGGAGGCTTGGTAGGCCTAACATAGTACCGTATTATGTTGAGGCCACAGAGTTTTCATTGTTTGTCTTATTCTCTTCTGTTTCGTCTTCATCCCCCTCCTTTCTCTCTTCAGCACACCCACCTATATCTTCATCCTCTTTCTCCTTTAGCACCCCACCTCTCTCCCTATCCCTACTCCTTCTTACTCTCGTTCATACCTCTCATACCACTACATCTCTGCTACCTCTTGCTCGCGCTCCTTGTTCACTCCCTCTTGCTCCTGCCTCTTGTCCCATCTTCCTTCCTCTCCCTTTGGTCTCTCTCCTCTCTCCTCTCTTCTCTTCTCCCTGTTCTTACTCCCTTCTTTTTGCTCTCTTCGTCTGCTCCCACTCCTCCTCTTGATACTTTCTCTCCCTCCTGTCACCTCCCACAAAAAGAATGACACAGGTTCAGTGACCCCAGCATATCATATTATGTGGGCACCACAGTCCCCTAAAAACAATGACTGGGGCTCAGTTTTATCTAGGAGGAAATGGATATCTATTTCTAGTGCTCCATTGTTGCATTGTTAAATGCAGAGTTTGCCTTCTTGAGGTTACCATGCTAGTTTTTGTCTACATATTTCTGTGTTTAATTTGTGATCACTTATTTTGTATTTGAGTCATTTTGCATATATGACTAAGGTGAGGTGTTCTGCTAGCATGTAGTTTCTATGTAAGGATCTGTAGCAGTCTTTTTCACCGTGTTTTCACAACAGGCGGTGTATTGATGTTCTAAGGCCCGATGTAATATTTACAGTGCTGCCTAATAGGTAGAGTTGTTGCTTTTGGAGACTTGAGTGTGTGTATATATAGAGAGATACAGTATAAATTCCAAGAAAATGTGGCCTAAAGATATAGAAACAGTTCTTTTTTGTTTGGTCACCAGTATTCAAGTGAGTGGTGGCCAAATGAATAGGACTGTTTCTGTATCTTTAGGCTACATTCTTTTGGTCTTTGATCTTCTCTCTTCATACATAGTACTGACATTTCTATTAGCAATGCTGTTTTTGTTGTTTTCTCCTTTACCACTGTCTGGTTTTCTAGCATCAAATATTTCATTGGTCTGGGAATGAATAATTATACTCTATGATGTATGCAAAGAATGTATGTAAGATATAATGATATAACTGTAAATGTAAAATAGAAAATTGGCAGTGAGAATGTGGGCGAAGCCTGGGGTGGAGATGGGTCAGAGCAGGAGCACCTCCAACCAATGAGGTGTTCTGCTACCCCTGCAGGTTCTCAGTCAGCTTAAAGATCAAGAAAGTACCAGTATAAACCTCTGGTCAGATCCTGCAGTTGGATTCTAGCCAGAAAGTGGTCGAGCTGTGCCATTGGACAATTATAGGTGTCGCTAGTCTTTTATCAAGTGCACCATCATGAGAGAAAATTATTCTTAGACATGGAGAAATCTCACCAAGTATTAATTCAGAGTTCCAGTAGCCCAAATTGGCCCTAGAGAAAACTGACCAGATCTAGCTGGCACATGGTATTACATCCTGCAAAGAATCAACAGTTTTTGCGTATTTTGTTGCTTTATTGCAGATGAGGACAGGAGACTTTCCTTAGCTGTATGAAATAAGGTGCTGTGAGAATGCCTTCGCTAAAAATTAATTCTGCTGAATAATTAACTCTGAAACACAACTTTTTTTGTTTTTGTTTTTCTCTTGTACAAATAGTTTGGTGCTCTTACCCCACTAGAACCTAGACTGGGAAAGAAGCTGATTGAGCCACTCACCAATCTAATACATAGGTAGGTTAAAAAAAAAAATCATTTATACAAGTTAACTCCCCTGTAAGGTTGTGGCCAGGGGCGGATTCCCGCTGACGACCGGCCCGGGGATTCACCACCCAGGCCGGCCCCGGAGATACCACGTGGTCTGCCGAGCGCGGCTCTGTCACGGCCACGCTCGGCAGACCACGTGACTGGAGCGATCGGCCCACCGGGGGATGCCTAATCCCCCGATAGGCCTATCCACCCCTGGTTGTGGCAGAAGAGCTCTGCACTGTAGCCCATCACGGGATGTGCAATAAGATGTGAATGAGGGCAGAAAGAAACAAATGGTTCTTCCGACTTACCCAGCAAGGACATTTGACACCCAGACCTTTGTTTCTGAAGCGAGAGGGGTTTGGTTATACTGCCTTTATACGTATTTCATGTGTATGATTGCCTGTTTTGTGGAGGGAGGTTTTCATTTTAAAAATTTTCTTCCCCATCAGCACTTCAGCCATGTCCCTTCTATATGAATGTGTGAACACAGTGATAGCAGGTAAGTGCTGTGAACAAAATTATCAATATCTGATATTAACACATTTGTGTTAAATTAACTTTTTTTTTATCCTGCATTCCTCGTAACATGCCCATGTGCAAAGTGGCTGGCCATTTGCATAGGAACTTTCTGGATAGGATTCTGCTGGTACAAGTATATAAAAGCCACATATGAGTAATGTCACATGACAGAGTCCAGTACAGGGCAAAATTTAAACTCTCTAAGCTCTGAAAGTTCTAGAAAACCTAACAGATTTTTCTGATCTGCACTTCGGTTCGGACACGGCTATAATCTCTCTTCAAAGAATTGTTCATGGCTTTTAACTTTAATTTGTAATTTTTATTTTAATTTGTAATTTACTGCATATAGTATTAAGTGATATTTTTTATTAGCTTAAAACAGTCTTCAGCTTCTACATCTTTGGGCAAGGCACCTTTTAAATTGTACAAAAAAAGTGTCTAAAAAGATGTCTAGTAGAGCATCACATTTGTTTGCTATGTTTGGGAGCCTCACACAGTCCATCCAACTGCAGTCCCTGTAGTAAGATGTACCTGAGAGCATTGCTATTTAGGGAAATGAACTACAACTCTACGAAAGTTTAAAAAAAACAAATAAATAAAAAATTCAAATGAAGAAAAATTAAAAAAATCCTCCCATGTCAAAAATCAAAAAACGGAGGTTTATGGATGAGCAGAAACTGATTCAGATGAAAGCTTTCCTCCCCCACCAAGAAAAATGACAATTTCAAAGTTACACAAGACAAATGCTGATAGATGAAGCACACAGTCAATGTTGAGCGCTGAAAACAAAAGCACACGATTATATGGTGCAATATGTTTAGTGGAGCAGGGGACTCCAACAGCTCCAGGCAGTCTTACAGTGCCAATAACATCTGTGCCATATTCAGCAGCAGCATTGTTAGCAGCCTTGGCACAAAAAAAACGGATGCATCGCCAAAACAATGCACTGCGCAAAAGTTTAAACAAAACAGAAAATCAGCCCCCGAAAAGGCTGACAAACAAAAACCACAGAGAGCATTCCACTAACATTCTACACATGAAAAAAAAATTAATAAGAACATAATTGCCATGCTGGGTCAAACCAAGGTCCATTGAACCCTGCAGCTTGTCTCTGACAGTTGAAAATCCAGGTCACAAGTACCTGGCAGATCCTATAAAGTAGTTTAATTCCTAGTACTTCTTCCCAGGGATAGTAATAGCTATCTTTAGTCTATCAGGCTAATAATGTGTTATGGACTATTTTCCTCCGGGAATTTGTCTAAACCTCTTTTAAACCCCACTATGCTAGTTGCCTTGATCACAGCCTCTGGCAGCAAATTCCACAGATTTATGGTGTGCTGAGTGGAAAAAATACTTTCTGCAATCTGTTTTGTATCTGCTGGTGGTTAGTTTCATTGAGTGTCCCTTGTTTTAGTATAATTTGGAAGGATAAATAACCATCTGATATTTACCCATTCTACCCCACTCATGATTTATAAACTTCTATCATGTTCTCTCTCAGCTGTCTCTTTTCCAAGCTGAAGAGCCCTAGGCTGCATAGTCTCTCACCCATAGAGATGTTCCATTCCCTTTACATTTTTGTCACTGTCCTCTGACAAATTTCATATATCTTTCTTGAGATAGGGCGACTAGAACTGCATGCAGTACTCCAGGTGCAGTCACACCATGATTTGATACAGAGGCAATATGATATTTTTTGGTTTATAATCCATTTCATTTTGGATTATTCCTAACATTTTGTTTTCTTTTTTTGACCATTGCCATGCACTGAGCATAGGATTTCAGCCTATTGTCCACAGGGACTCCAAGTCCTTTTCCTAGGTAGTGACTCCCACTACAGAACCCAGGATGGTATCCTGTAGTTGGGATTATTTTTCCCTATGTGCATCACTTTGCACTTTTCCACATTACATTTCATCTGCCATTCAGTTGGCCACTCTCCTAGTCTCACAAGGTACTTACTTGTAACAGATGTTTTCAGTGGACAGCAGTACAATCACCCACACAATCCTGCCCACCTCTTGGAAATCAAAGTAGCTAGAATACAAATCTATTAAGTCTTGTTCAGCAGCAGTTGCATGGGAATACCATTGCATGCTCTGAAATGTTTTTCTAGAACCCTTGGAGCTTGGAGTTTAATTTTGTCCTGTACTGGACTCTGTCAGATGATGATGCCCATGTGTAAATCTGATTGAATTGCTGTCCATAGAGAACACATGTTACAGGTAAACAACTATACTTTACCAGGCTCATGAAAATTCATGCTACTTCTCTGTGAAGCAACTATTTTACTATCTCTAGAACTTTTTCTCCAAGGACAAGCAGGATGATAGTCCTTGCACATGGGTGACATTATCAGATGGAGCCCAGCATGGAACTTTTATCTCAAAGAATCTAGAACTTTCAAACATTCCCTGCTGGGCATGTGTATCTGTAATCATCACTTTGCCCCCTAGGCAGAGTCCCTCAGTCTTTGTTTTTTCTGCAGAGCTGTGTGATTGCAGAAGCTGTGTGTGTGACTGTATTTAGCTTTGCTCTCTCCTCACAGTTCTTCTAAGTGATTTTTTTTTTTTTAGAGGTGCACCTGTTTTCTTTCCTTTACCTTTTTCTTCTTTCCTCTGTCAGCTGCACGCGGACCTTAGGCGCTGTGCAGTCTGACAGTCTACTCCTATTCCTTAAAAAGAAAAATAAATACTGCACTGCCAGTTTAGTATCTGTCCTCTCCTTGCTCTGTTTTTGTACCTTTGTCAGGTGTTGGCAGGAATGACTGAATGCAGTCCATGGGTGATCCGTGTAGGCTGCTGAGCCTGAGGACTCACCTACCTGGGCAGGAGTTCCATGTTTCACCAATCAATCAGCATTGATTGGGGGTTCAGACAGTGCAGAGATCGAGGACCTCACTGTTCCTATGGGGGGGCAAGAGTTCATCCTCTCCACATTCAATGGAACTAGTCTCCCCGGGCAGGAGCCCTGGATGACGTAGCCTCCCTTCCTGCTTGCCAGTGATAGCAGGGCAGTCTCCTTATGAGAGAGGGTGAGCAGGAACCTGGAAAAGCAGCTTGCTGCTGCACCTTTGATGCCATGCCCAGTAACAGTTGCCCATGCACATCTGTGACCAACACACCATTGATCTGATGCATCAATGTCAGGACTGCGTCGGGGACCAAGACTGCTATTGAGCGCCATGGTCACCCTTGATGCCATTAGGGCACTGTAAGCATCTGTGGATCCCAACCATGCCATGGATGCCTCTATAAGCAAGAAGGGAGGCAATCTATGAAGGCCGTAATGGTGTCAACAAAGAAGATAGATGCCGAGTGTCCTTAAGTGTTTATTACAGTGGAAAGGTATAAAATTGCCTGACTCAGGCCGAGTTTCGCCACTCCACAAGTGGCTGCCTCAAGGGCTATGATAAAATAACATAAATATTAATACATATATTTTATCATGCACCAAAAAAAAAAAAAAATCAATATCATACATAAATAAAAACACAGATGTAAAAAATAAATAAAATAAAACTGAATGAATACTAATCAAAAGCATTGGTATCGATGGATCTTGGAGCCGCACTGATGGACACCAAGCCATTGACATTGGTGGTGCCATTGGTGGATGGGGCACTGGAGACCTACCATTGTCAGTCTCCCTCAGGCCAAGGATGCTGGGTTCAACGTCATTGGCCTCGTCACTGGGGAAAAGACCAAGCTGAGCATCGAGGGAAGCCTAAGAAGCATTGGCACTGGTCCCTGTCGATACATGGTGGCGAGTGTGGGGATGCACCAGCTCATGCCAAAATGCCCCTGAAGTGACCCCGCAGTGAGGGTCAATCCTCTGTCTGTGCTGGGGGTCCGTGACGGTCTCCACTGCTCCTGGTTCCAGTCACAGATCTGCCTCATGGGTCCGAAGGGGAGGTGGTCAGATCTTCTTTCTCCCACTCGTAATTTGGCATTGGCAACTTTTGAGGAGGAGCTGGAGTGTGTAGTCCAGCTGGCAGTGGATCAGGCACTGCAGGGCATTGGGCCTGTGACACTGGCACTGGAGTCAGTGCTGCCCATCATCGTATTGCTGCTGGAGAAGCTCAACGTGCTCATCGGTGCGTTACTGACCCACCTGGTGCCGGTTCCTGGGACAACACCTTGGCTCGGCAGGGCACAGAGGCTGCCTTCTACTGATATGGTGGTCGTTGCTGGTTCCTCCTCTGAGGAAGCTCCATTGAGACTGGCAGAAATGCAGAGGCCTGTAGTCCTCGAGAGTCTCTGCAGTAGGAATTAGTGCCCACAGAATGGCATTGCTGCGGGCCTCGGATCTTCGACCAGATGTACATGAATGACTTGCCGATGTGCCGTGTACTGGAGAGAATCTCTTCGGAGATAGGGTGAGTACTTGGGCTCCTCATCCAGGAGGTGGTTGAGAGTAGGGCCAAGGAAATCTTTTGCCAAAGGAAGTACTATCCTCCACCTCTTCACTCCCATCAACATCATCAGGGCTTCCGTGGCCGTTCCAGGCAGCAGAGAGCACCCAAGCCCTAGCTGGTTCCTCAGTCAATTCCAGGGATAGGGTTTTAACTGGGTTGTAAGAAGCATAAGCCAGTTGCCCGTACCTAGGACGATGGACCCTCCGGATGGGGGCAGGTTGCAGTTCTTTGCAAACCAGTGGCCCATTATAACCTCAGACCAGTGGGCTCTGTCCATCATCCGCTAAGGTACCAATTGAATCTATTGGGTGTCCTGCCAAATTGCCCTCCGTGCCAGTATTGGGGACCGGTAGTGCATCAAGAAGTACTACTAGCGGAGCTGTCCTCCCTGTTAACGGCCAGCGTGGTCGAGGCCATACCACCAGGGTAAAGAGGGCAGGGATTCTACTCCAGGTACCTTTTGAATCCAAAGAGAACAGGACTCCTTCCCATCCTAGACCCTAAGGGCTTTGAACAAGTTTCTAAGAAAAAAAAAGTTCAAGATGGTTTCCCTGGGCATCTTGATCCCCCTTTTACAAAAAGGGGACTGGTTATGCTCCCTCGACCTAAAGGACCCACATACTCATATTGAGATCTTCCCTGATCACGGAAAGTATCTCCGATTTGTAGTGGGAAAACAGCACTTCCAGTACTGGGTGTTACCATTCAAGCGTGTGTCCGCACCACAGGACTTCACAAAATGCCTGGCTGTGGTGGTAGTGCACCTCCGCAGGCTGAGAGTGCATGTTTTCCCATATCTGGATGATTGGCTGGTCCAGAGCGCGTCTCAGGCAGGGGCCATTAGGTCCATGTGCTTGACCATTCGGCTGTTGGAGTCATTAGCTTTCATTCTCAACTACCCAAAGTCCCATCTGAGCCCATCACCTCAATTGGACTTCATAGGAGCTCTGCCTCACCAGAGGGCTGTCACCTTGGTGACCATTGTGGCAGAGATTCCACAGAGCCAGCAGGTGTCAGCCTGGCACAAGTTGAGACTGTTGGGCCATATGTCTGCAATCATCCATGCCACTCCCTTGGCACATTTACACATGCTCAGAGCTCAGTGGCACTGAGGTCGCAGTGGAGCTAGGCCACGCAGGCTCCAGGATTGCATCCGAGCCACCCCGTCTCTCCAGGACTCATTGTCCTGGTGGCGGGTACTTTCCAATCTGGAACAGGGGATCTCTTTTCAGAGTCTCTTGTACTAACCACAGATGCATCTACCCTGAGGTGGGGAGCTCATGTAGATTGGCCCGGGACCCAGGGTCTCTGATCTGCTCTGTAACACTGTTGTCCAATAAATTTCCTGGAGCTTTGGGCAATTAGAAACTTTCCTAGCGAGTAGCAGATGGACTCAGGACCAATGGGTATAGTGTGCTCCTGATAGCAATTGGAGATGGAGTCAGATTTCAATCCGACGTCAGCACTACATGTACCCGTGCAGGAAGCTCTGCTCTTCAGTATTTCTCCGTCTCCTTACAGTTCGGGACTATACACACACTTGCACAGAGTTAGAAAATCCAAACCAAAGAAGAAAATTCCAAAACAAAGAAAAAATAATCTTACTTCTACAGACGAGCCCCGCTCTCTTGCGGTGATAACCCAAGGGTCCCGCCCCCAGGCGAGAATTCCTGAGGTGATTTCCGAGATCCCTCAGAGGTAAGCCTCGGTCCGGTAGCCAGTTCCTGGCATGGACTTAGCCTCCAGGAACAGGAGTGGCTGAGAGGCGGCGGGTGCAATACCGAACGCGGCAGTGAAGGTACTTCTCCCCCCCCCCCCCCCACTCCCGCAGCCAGAGACCGCCCGGCCCGAGATCGGGAAACGCAGAGACAAGGTAAGGTAGAAAACTTTCTTAAAGTCTCCAGTCTCCGAGGCTCGGATAGCCGCACAGATCGCCAGTCTGTGTCTGTCCTATCGGGTTGATCAGCCCCGTAGAGGCTAGACCCCAATCCGGTACGAGGGTCCTCCCACATGGAGACCCTCTGAGGGGCTGGTCGTCGGCGCCATTTCCCCCCCCCCCCCTCGATCGCCATACTGTCTGCTTAACTGAGCCATGCGCACAGCAGCAAGCCGGGCACATAACCTACTTGTGCACATAGTAGCGCGCGCATCTGTGCCAGGCGCACAGCGATGCACATTAGGGTGCCGGGCGCATAGCAGCATGCCCAACGGCGCCGGGCGCACAAGTTAAGCCTGTGCTCATAGCGGTGCGTGCATCTCCGTAAGCGCACTTAGCGGCCTGCATGCATATCTTCGCAGTTTGCACTCGCATCTTCGACGCCCTCAGAGCGCATATCTAAGCCACTGGTGCGAGCATATAAATGCACAGACCAGTCTTGAATGACCCTATGCGCCCAAACCATAGCACCACCGGCCAAGAAAGCCAAGTCACAAGTCCTCTGCCCAGCCTGCCACCTAAGAGCTGCGCAACACAAAGAGGACTCTGCCCTGTGCCTACAGTGTGAAGTAGCCCTGAGGGAACCAGGGCAAGCCCCCCCCCCCCCCCCCCCCCGCCACAGCAGAACCAAAGACTAACCCTCTTCTGGTCGGGCTCCGTCAGTCCTCACGCCATTTCCCGTTGCTAGAAACCGTGCAACAACTGATCGACCTGGAATAGAATGCTCTGGAGGCCAGTTTCAAAGGAGGATGGGCTCTAGAAGCCCTATACCCACTGGATCCCTCAGCCAAAGAACTCCTGGTGTTTCCCAAAGTGGACACCATAGTCTGCGCTGTCACAAAGCGCACTACCATTCCAGTCGAAGGAGGAGCAGCACTCAAGGATATCCAGGACAGACGTCAGGAATCCATCCTTAAACAGTTATTTGATGCAGCAGCTATGTCACTACAGATCACTGCCTGCTGTGCCGTGGTGACACGTGCCTGCTTATCACTCTCCAGGAATGCTACCACGCCCGTCGAAACGGAACCAGCGATATTCTTCCTCACGGATGCGACGTCAGACCTGGTGCGCACCTCAGCCAGGGGCATCTCATCCATTGTGGCAGCCAGAAGGCAACTCTGGCTCCGAAGCTGGTCAGCCGACGCAACCTCCAAGACAAAGCTCACAAGAATGCCCTTTAAAGGAGTCGTCCTGTTCGGAAGCAAACTGGAGAAGTTAGCCGACAAATGGGGCGAATCCCCAGTATCTCTGCTACTGGAGGACAAGAACAAAAGAAGTCAGCGTCCCTCTCCCCGAACATCCAAGGGCAGAGGAGCACAGCGCTTTAAGACCGTACAAGAATACATACCAAGCGCCTCGCCCCACAGGCAGGGGCCAGTCCTTTCAGAACAAACACAACAAGAGGAGAGCCGGCACAGTTCCAGACCCCAGCTGCACCCCACAATGAGAATCAACAGACCCATCCACAGGAAGAAGCCATAGAGGGCAGGCTTGCCCTATTCTACCGAAGATGGGTCGAGATAACGTCGGACAAGTGGGCCCTAACCATCATTCGAGAGGGATACTATCTGGACTTCCACAGCATCCCCCCAGACAAGTTTGTGAAATCCCCTTGCCACTCCCCCTCCAAGAGGATGGCAGTGGAAACCACACTGACAAAATTGCTCTCCCTAGAGGCTATAATACCGGTGCCCAAGCACCAATAAAATACTGGGTACTATTCCATCTATTTTATCGTTCCCAAGAAAGAGGGAACGTTCCGGCCCATCCTGGACCTCAAGTCTGTCAACTGCTACCTGAGGATACCACATTTCCACATGGAAACCCTACGTTCGGTCATAAGGGCAGTACAGCCGGGAGAATTCCTGACCTTCCTGGATCTGTCAAAAGCCTATCTGCACATCCCAGTTCAAGACCACCAGCGCTTCCTACACTTAGCGATCATGGAACACCACTACCAGTTTCTGAGCGCTACCCTTCGGACTAGCCACTGCCCCTCGGACGTTCACCAAAATCATGGTGGTAGTGACAGCGACACCGAGGAAAGAAGGAATCCTCGTACACCCGTACCTGGACGATTGGCTGATCAGAGAAAAATCTCCAGAAGAAAGTCATCAGGTGGCCTCCAGAGTCAAGAACCTATTGCAAAAACGTGGGTGGGTCGTCAACACAACCAAGAGCTGTCTGCAGCCCTCCCAATCTCTAGAATCTCTAGAGTCCGGTTCAACACCCATCAGGACAAGGTCGTCCTTCCAGTTACAAGGAGAAAGAAATTGATGGATCAGCTGAGAAAACTGTTGAACGGCGTTCGCCCCACAGTATGGGACTACCTCCAAGTCCTCTGACTCATGACATCAACCCTAGAAATTGTACCATGGGCAAGGGCCCACATGCGACCACTACAACGTTCCCTACTGTCACGATGGAACCTGATGTCCCAGGACTACACCGTCTGCCTCCAGTTGCCGGCAGAGGTACGGACCCAGCTCCTATGGTTGCTACAAGAAGACCATCTGAGCAAGGGAGTAAGACTATCCCCACCGCCCTGGGTCTTGCTCACCACGGATGCGAGCCTATGAGGGTGGGGAGCCCACTGTCAGGAACTAATGGCCCAGGGACAATGGGACAAGGAAGAGTCAGGATGGAACATCAACCGACTGGAAGCCCGGGCAGTCAGACTAGCCTGCCTACAATTCAGTCACAGACTCCGAGGAGAAGCGGTCAGTCATGTCGGACAACGCCACAACAGTGGCCTACATCAACTGCCAGGGAGGAACCAGAAGCCAACAGGTATCCATGGAAATAGACTCCCTAATGACGTGGGCGGAAGCAAACTTGCAAGGGATCTCGGCCGCCCACATCGTGGGAAAAGACAACGTCACTGCGGATTACTTCAGCAGAGAAAGTCTAGACCCAGGGGAATGGAGGCGGTCACCACAGCCTTCCAGTTGATAATAGACCGCTGGGGAACCCCAGCCATGGATCTTCTGGCAACCCGGCCCAACGCCCAAGTTCCCAAGTTCTTCAGTCGCAGACGAGACCCTCAATCCCAGGGGATCGACGCTTTCGCCCAAACCTGGCCACAGGAAGGACCTGCTGTACGCCTTTCCTCCATGGCCACTACTGGGCAGGATCATCTGCAAGATAGAACACCACAGGGGGCTAGTACTTCTAGTGGCCAAGAAGGCCGTGGTACGCAGACATGCGAAGACTTCTGTCAGGGAACCCCCTGTGTCGACCTGCTCCAGCAAGGACCGATCCTCCACGAAGACCCAACTCTATTCTCTCTTACGATCTGGCCATCGAGAGGACTCGCCTGAAGAAGAGCGGATACTTGAGGGCAGTAATTGACACCTTGCTCCGAGCACGCAAGTTTTCTACATCTTTAGCTTATATACGAATATGGAGAGTATTCGAAGCCTGATGTGAAGACAGCTACATCCTTCCGCGGACAGTCAAAATTCCCATGATCCTGGAATTCCTGCAGGACGGCCTGAAGAAGGGATTGTCTCTCAACTCCATCAAGGTTCAACCGGCTGCGCTGGGCTGCTTCAGAGTCAAAGTGGACGGCATCAGTCTATCTTCCCATCCAGACGTCTCCCGTTTCCTGAGAGGGGTCAAGCATGTCCGACCACCACTAAAGTGGCCGGTACCCCTATGGAATATCAATCTAGAACTCGACTTCCTAGCAGGAGCTTCCTTCAAACATACACGCGGTCTGTCCCTATGGTTCCTGACCTTGAAGACTCCATTCCTAGTGGCAATATGTTCAGTCCGAACTTCAAGCGCTATCGTGCCAGGAACCGTTCCTCAGATTCACACCAGGATCCATATAGCTACACACTGTCCCCTCCTTCCTTCCAAAGGTGGTTTTTCATTTCCATCTAAACCAAATCATCTCTCTGCCATCTCTAGACGAGACTAAGGACTCGGAAGATTCATGCCGCCTATGCCATATTAACGTCGAAAAACTCCTAGTCCGCTACCTGGAAAGATTGGAATCTGTATGAAAGACGGACCACCTATTCATCCTTCACAGCGGGAAGAAACAAGGGGAAGCAGCCTTGCGGGCAACCATAGCCCGCTGGATGAAGTATTCAAGGCGGCCTACGTAGAGGCAGGCAAGCCTCCACCTCTACAAGTCCAGGCCCATTCCACAAGGGCCCAGGCAGTGTCCTGGGCAGAAACCAAGATGCTGTCACCCGTTGAGATCTGTCGGGTGGCGACGTGGTCCTCCATTCACACCTTCTTGAGGTTCTACTGCCTGGATGTTCAGGCCAGGGAGGACACAGAATTCGCTCGGGCAGTACTATGTGGGCCACGGGCAGCCTCCCACCCGGTTCGGGAGTTGCTTTTGTACATCCCATTGGTCCTGAGTCCATCTGCTACACGCTAGGAAATGGAGAAATTACTTAACTGATAATTTCGTTTTCCTTAGTGTAGACAGATGGACTCAGTATTCCGTCCATGGCTGCCTCAAAATACGGAAACCTCGGGTGACAATCCCTGAGAGCAAGACAAGCACGGGTAAGCCAGACTTTTACCCCCAGTTAAGACACCCATAGTTACCGGGTGTCTGCGTTTCTCGGTTGACAACACTGGCGGTCTCCAGCTACAAGTCACGTCAACTACTTCAAGTTAATCAAACACACATATATCCACTATTGTTTTGCAAGGAGAATACTGAAGAGCAGAGCTTCCTGCACGGGTATATGTAGTGCTGACATCAGACTGAAATCTGACTCCGTCTCCAACTGCTATCAGGAGCACACTATACTCATTGGTCCTGAGTCCATCTGTCTACACTAAGGAAAACAAAATTATCAGGTAAGTAATTTTTCCAATGCTATGGGCTTTCAGAGATTGGTTGTCCTGATCCAGACCGACAACCAGGTAGCTATGTAGTATGTCAACAAGTAGGGAGGCATGAGATCGTACCTCCTGTGTCAGAAGCGGTCCAGATCTGGTCATGGGCCCTGTTCCATGCGATAATGCTCAGGGCCATGTACCTGGCTGGGATGGAGAACGTGGTAACAAACAGGCTGAATTGAGCTTTCAGACTCCACAAGTGGTCCCTGGACCAGGGGGTTGGGAATTGGATATTCCGCCTCTGGGGAGCCCGGACGTAGATCTGTTTGCATTCCCCTGCAACAGGAAGGTGCCTTGGTTTTGCTCCTTGTACAGTTCAGATGGCAAACCAGCCTCGGGCACCCTTGCCTGTCACTGGGGCAAGGGTCTTCAGTATGTGTATCTTCCAATTTTCTTAGCGAAGACTCTTGATTCTTCATGAGGACAGAGGGACTATGATACTCATTGCCCTTTATTGGCTGAGATTGGTCTGGTTTCCACTCTTACGGGAGTTGTCCATCTGGAGACCAATTAGCCTGGGGACTTTCCCAGATCTCATCACGTAAGACTAAAGCAGCCTGCGGTGTCCCAACCTCCAGGCCCTATTGCTTATAGCCTGGATGTTGAGAGGTTAATTCTGCAGACGTTGATCTTTCAGAAGATATGTCTCAGGTCCTAGTGGCTTCTGGAAAGCCTTCCACTAGAAAGTCCAATAGACTGAAGTGGACAACGTTTTCCATGTTGAGTGAGCCGAAGGCCCTAGATTCGTTCTCCTGTGTCATTACCTTCTACACTTGTTGGAGGCTGGCTTAAAAACCAGCTCCATTAGAGTTCATCTTAGTGCAATTGGCATATACCATCAAGGTATAGATGGTATGCCCATCTCTGTGCAGCCTATAGCCTCCCCTAAGGCCACCTGCTGTGTCTTGGGATCTCAATGTGATGTCAGCTAAGCTGATGAAAGCTTCTTTGGAGCTGCTGCACACCTGTGCCCTGAAGTACCTGACCTGGAAGGTCATATATTTTGGTGGCGGTCACTTCAGCGCACAGGGACAATGAGCTCCAGGCCTTAGTGACTTATACCCTTTATACTAAATTTTATCATGACAGGGTGGTCTTCCATATGCACTCTAAGTTCCTGCCTAAGGTGGTGACGGATTTCCATCTTAACCAGTTAATTGTCCTGCCAATATTCTTTCTCAGACTCCAGTTGTACCAAGGCAAGCGAGCACTGTACAGCTGGGACTATAAGTGAGCTTAAGCCTTCTGTGTGGAGCGGACAGAAGCTCATAGACAGTCCATCCAACTTTTTGTTTCTTTTGATAAGAATAGATTGTGCGTTGCGTTGCCAAACAGACACTATCCAACTGGCTAGCAGATTGCATCTCCTTCTATTATGCCCAGGCAGGAAGGCTCATTCTGTCAGAGCCATGGCAGCATCAGTGGCCTACTTGCGAGCAGTTCCTGTGGAGGAGATCTGCAAGGCTGTGACGTGGAGTTCTCTCCACACATTCGCATCTCATTACTGTCTGGATAAGGATGGCCAGTGCAATAGTAGGTACGGCTAGTCTGTCCTTTTGGAACCTTTTTGAGGTGTAGAACTCAAGTCTCCCATCTACGGCCCATCGTTTGGGTTCAGACTATCTCCCCACTCTGTTATAAACAGCTCCGGTGTTGTGTCCGTTGGCACCTGGTTGGCTGGCTGTTGGTCCCCTTTTGTGTTGGGGAGCAGCTTGTAGCTAGGGATTTACCCTTGTGTGAGGACTACCATCCTACTCGTCCTCTGAGAAAGCAGAGTTGCTTACCTGTAACAGGTGTTTTTCCAGTACAGCAGGATGTTAGGCCTCACGAAACGCGCCCGCTACCCCACGGAGTTGGGTTTCTCCTATTTTTATTTTAATAATAATTCTATTACAAGACTGGAGAGGGACCCCGCATGGACCTGTGGTATATGGTATGCTGGGCCTGCTCAGTGTGCCTAGTCAAACTTCTAGAAACTTTGACATAAGTTTTCCACATCTGCTATTTCCAGTTTCTCTTAAAATACTTAATATTAAGTGGGATGTATTTTAATGTCATTCTAAATTATTGTTGTCTCAGATTTAAAAAATCGTGGCCAGCTTTGGTTTTTGGTTTATGCTTTTTAATGACAGATAATTAAAAAAATTTTTCTCAATGGTTATTTTATGTAGTATCCATTAATGTTTTGAGCTTTATTAACATGTTAGATCATAATTTGATACTGTTTATACAAGATTTTCAGTAGGCTGTCTATATGAGTTTCTCAAATTCATGAGAGTCAGGCCAGCCCAGTGATTGGCTAACTTTAGACCTGCTATTGAGCAGGACAAGTAGTTATTTGGCTATGTGGCGGCTGTTGAATGGGAGTGTATTTTCAGCTACTGCCACTTAGCCGGATAAGTCCTTGCTTATCCAGCTATGTAGCACTTAATATTAGCCTTTGTTAATGAGCATTAATCAGAAAACTCAGTTACAGAATCTTGAGAGAGTGCTCTTTTTGTATAGATTTTCAGAATTAACTAATGCTGAAATTTCTGGACAAACTTGTAGTTTTGATCTCTCCTTTGATTCATGGTTTTGATGGATTTTTTTTTCTAAATCTAGTTTTGATATCTTTATCTTCTGGAATGCCCAATCACAGTGCCAGCATTCAGGTACTTTTCAAAGATTTGCTTAATATTAGATTTAAAAAAAATGTCACTGAATATTTTAAGTATGTGCCATGTGTGTGGGAGTGTGAAAAATTAGACATCTCAGCATTACTGTTAAACCAGTTGCTCTGACCTGAGATTAATTTTTCTTTTCAGCTTTGTGTTCAGAAATTAAGAATTTTAATTGAAGATTCTGACCAGAATTGTAAGTGTGTTTTGTATCAAAATTAGTAGCATTTACCCTGTATAAGTCGAAATGGTCCTTTTACACTTTGTATTTACATTTTGTTTTACATGCTTCCTCAGGTACTGGTTTTGATCAGTGTTACAGATGCCACTAAGTAACCTGGGGGGGGGGGGGGGGGGGGGCAGAGGAGTCCATTCTTGAAACTTTGTGCTTACATTGGTCACAGTACTCTAGGATGCATGCTGTAATGTGATATTTTTCCTTATTTGGGCCAGTTTATTCCAGTATGAGTAATTGGCTGTGACACATTTACCAGGCATAACTGAGCCAGAGAATTGCAAAGGAGAGACTTGAAGAATTAAAAATTCCAGTTTTTGTTTGTTCATTCTCACCCTGTCTACTTTTGTGTTCTTGGAATGCTGTTTGCCCTATAAAGAGAAGTTATTTAACATACAAGTTTCCTTTGCATGGTGACTTAAAAGTGTATATATATATTTAAACATTTTTTATCTAAAAGTTGTCTTCTAAGCAGATTTCATATTAAACATACACAAGCATGTGATATATAACAAAGGCATCCATAAACAATGTAGAAACAATAAATCATGTAATCAGAAAGATGTAGAATACATCTACATCTTTCTGAATAAAATGTAATATAAAAAATAAACACTCATGAAAATGCCAAATTAAAAAGATGGGCCTTCTACTTCTTACAAAACAGCTTGTAATTCACAATGCTTTGTAGTACAGAAGGCAAGCCATTCCATAACATAGGCCCGGCCACTGAAAATGGTCAATAGCACATGATTTGAATATGAGACTTCCTGAAAGAGGGAACCTGTAAGAGATGCCCTTCAGGAGAGCACAGCCTCCAAGAAGTCAGTTTTCTAGAAAAGATGGACATTCCCATACGAGCTTTAAAAACAAGTGTAATCATTTTAAAATGGACTCTCTGAGCCAGTTAAAAGTAATTAGTTTTGTCTTTTGTCCTGCTTTTGCAGTAAAGTACCTTGGCCTGTTGGCAATGTCCAAGATCCTGAAGACCCATCCAAAGTCTGTCCAGTCCCACAAGGACCTTATTCTCCAGTGTCTGGATGACAAGGATGAATCCATTCGGCTCCGAGCTTTAGACCTTCTCTATGGAATGGTATACTGCTGCGTTTTATTTATTTATTCTTATTTATCCACGCTTTTCTGTCATTTGCTCAAGGTGCATGTTCTTCTCATAGGCATGATATAACTCGTCAGGGTGACTTCAGAACAACCTGCTGCTGTATGAGGCAATGCCTGTACTCAGTCCTGTTTAGAGTAGAGAGAAGCTTATTTACGATAATCTTGACACATGACTGATAGGGCACTAACAAAATAATTTGTCAATTTTAATAGTTATCTTAGTTTTATTTTAAATATATATAACCAAAATCTAGTTACTGAAATGTAAACTTTGTAAATCTGGAAGGGGACATCATATCTCAATTTCATTCATTGGAAAATTGGTTCTCTATAAATCCTTGCCACCAGCAGTATCTAGTATTGCCAAATGACTTGTCATATTGAATTGTATTAGTGGGTAAAGTCTCTGGATCTGGTTATGTATTCAGTAATAGTTGTTAGATAGCACTTATGTAAGAGCTTGTAAACAGGCAGATGGCAGTCATGTCCTTTTGAGTCATTGCTGGTGAACTTCAGAGATTATTTTGATGCTTACTTGGATATGGTTTTGTGTTCTGGCGATCATTAGGCAGGTCCATTAGGTGCCAAAAGATTGGTGTGTTCATTTCTTCAGCAAACTATAACTTGGTGAATATATTTTTAGGGTATGCAACCGTTAATTAATTGTTCAACTTGAAACCAGGTATCGAAGAAGAACCTGATGGAGATCGTGAAGAAATTAATGCTCCATGTGGACAAAGCTGAGGGGACGACGTACAGGGATGAGCTGCTGACCAAAATCATTGATATCTGTAGCCAGTCGAACTATCAGTACATTACCAACTTTGAGTGGTTCGTAGGTTTTCTTGTGTGTGTTCTGTGAAAAGCAAATGTATAATAAAAAAAGGCCAGGGTGTATGTCAGAAGTCTAGTCCTAGTCTTGCACTCGTGAATCTATAATAGCAGCTCTGACAGTGTAAGCCCTCTACATATAGGTATGCAGGTGCAACTTCATTGCTGTACTTGTATGTTCTATTTTAAAAATTAAAAAAATAAATAAATTGCAAAACATTTACAAAATGTTCTTTTGAAAATTTCAGAAAACAGTTGCCATTTTTTTTTAATGCATTAGGTACATAAGCATTCTAGTGGAACTGACACGATTGGAAGGCACTCGGCATGGCCACTTGATAGCAGCTCAGATGTTGGATGTTGCTATCCGAGTCAAGGCCATTAGGAAGTTTGCAGTGTCCCAGATGGCCATGCTTCTGGACAACTCCCACCTGCTGACCAGCAATACCCAGAGGAATGGCATCTGTGAAGTGCTGTATGCAGCTGCCTGGATCTGTGGTGAATTCTCAGAGTAAGAATCTCTGTTTCTGAATTGGTATTACATGAGTAACACCCAAGAGATTTTTAACTCCCTTATGAAAACAGAGTAAGATTGTTCATGGTCACCTCATACCTTCTAAGTATAAACTATTTGGTTTACTCACAATAGGACTCTTGAATAAAAGGATTTGAAGAAAATAGATTTTAACTTTCACCAGTTAGAAAGCTAGCCTTTTTTTAAATCTGCAGTCAATACCTGAAAAGGTTTGTTTTTTTGTTTTTAAATAATCATAAGAAACAAACAAGAATTTTCTTTTCTTTCATAAATTCTGCATTTGGGCATGTTCACTAAAGTAGTTTAACCAGAAGGAAGAGTGATTACTGTGTGAAACCTAAGTGTATTTTTAGCACACTTTATTCACTTTGAATATATGTGCTGAGTATAAAGTAGGTTTCTTAAGTTTTCTGTTATCTCTCCCTTCCTGGTGAATGTAGTAACTTATTACTTTATTATAACTGAAAATAGGCTTGACATAGGAACTTGCAAAGAGTCCAGTTTGCACATAACTTGTTTAAAATGTAAATAGTTTTTCTAAAGTATTTTGAGACAAATGCTAAACACAGATCTGCTTGGGATAGAGAACAGAAAATTAAAGACGTACTTGTTATGTTTGGATGGTCGTGGAGCAGGCCCACAACCGACTGCACTCACCTGAATGTTCCCCCACTCAGGCCTCAATCCAGCACACCACCATCACCCATCTATTCCCTGTATGCACCCAAATCAGTCCAGACTCCTGGGTTTTGCCTCCCTTCCAGCAGATGGAGACAGAGAAAAATCTTCTAGTACCCCCTCTTTAGATGATGTGCAACCTGTGTATCTCTTCAGTATTTCTCTGTCACCAGCAGATGGAGGTGGTGCAAAACCTGCGGTTCTAAACCGATCTTAAAAAAAAAAAACAACCCCCAAAAAAAAAACACCAAACCCCCCAAAAAAACAAAGGAAAAAGACTACTTTTGGCTGTCAAGCAAGTGTGCTCCCAGGGGGTTGGCATGTTCTGGTGGGATCATCCCCCCGGTATCAGGTTTTAACGGAGCAGGGATTGGGGACCCCAAATTGTCCGTGTGCTGGGGCGCAGGGGGTGACAGCAGGTGGTCCTGCTCCCTCCCCCCACCAGCAAGGATCTGGTGGAGCCTTTGCCCTTTGGTGTGGTAAATTGTTTAAAGTTGTTTTAATCTTTAAAAAAAAACAAAACCCAAAAAGAGAGGACAGTGCTCTGAGCATAGGGCTTTTCGCCGGACAGTGGGCAGAGATAGGCGCAGACAGTCCCGCGATTTTCAGCCGCCTGCTGCATGCCTCGTGCTGCATGGCCTGCGGGGGAGTAGGCTGCATGACTCTCCCACTTTTGCCTTGCCCCCAGTGCCTCCCCGGTGGGGAGGTTCTTCAGGCACGGCAATTGCGGAGCTTGGGAAGCAGCGGCAGTGTAGAGAAGCTGCAGGCTGCCCCAGAGGCTAAGGCTGACCCGTTCCCGCTGAGCGTGGGAACGGCAGCCATCTTGAAAGCTTTCCACAAGGCTGAACAGAGGGCAACAGGGGGAGGGGGATCTCCCGCCAGATCTGCCCCAGTGGATTTGAGCTCTGCAGTGTCTCGGAAGTCTCTCCAAGAGCTCTCTGTGGACGATCCTGATCACCTGGGAGGAAATTTCTAGGGTGCAGCCGGTTTCTCCCCTGCCTTTGTGCTTGTGATGCACAAGGCTTTCTTGCAAGTTAGTCGGATAAGAGGAAGAGCAGGCTCACGGGGGGGGGGGGCTACCAAGAAGGGGGAAACCTAGGGGGCATCTCATCAATCTACGACTCAATTACCTCAAAAACCTTCTCCCCCACAACTGGAAAAGCCAGTCTCTGCACCAAAAATTCCAAATAAATCGGGGAAATCTCTCTCAAAGACGAAACATACTATAACTCCATCTCAGCCAGGAGATCACTCTCCTTCGCCAGTTTTATTGGATGTTGTTATTGATGACTCACCAGGTGGCTGGGAATCATCCCCAGATCGAGGTGCTCATCCTAAACACTCCAGAAAGAGACCAAGGTCGTCTCATTCATCAGTCCTTAGGACGCCATCTAAACAATCAAAGAAGTTGATCAGATTACCTGACCGTCCACGTCGTCAAACAGCTGAGGAGACAATGTCTGAAATCACTACGCTGTTACATACGTTCTTTTGTGGTTTACCATCTGATCCTAATGTTTTACCGCCAGATTCTCAGATTCCTACATCACCGCAGGTTTCTCCTGATCCAACTCATGACCTGCCATCTCCACAACTATCACATTCCCCTCTCTTCTGTTCACACGATCTCACCAGATCCTTCTTCGGTATCATCTCCTGGAAGTTCAACGGGTATTCCATCGTATCCCCACAAGATCTTCCTCAACCAACTTTTCCACCGGAAGATTTAATTTGTGCTAAATTCCTGGAAAAATTGGGTTTAGCCTTAAATATAGAAACTCAAAAACTTCCAGACCCAAGATCTGAAGTTATGGGGATTCTTCAAATACTAGATGTTCCAACTGAACCAACTGCTCTACCTCCTCACCAAATATTGGAGGGTCTTATGGATAAAGCTTGGGATACTCCACACCTTCTTCCCTCTATTTCTAAGAAAATAGATTTAAAATATAGAATGCAAAAGGCCTCCTACTCAAACATGCAGGTTCCTCCCAATTTAATAGTAGTAGAATCGGCAATGAAGAGGGCCAAGAAAAACAGACTATACTCTAATACACCTCCCGGAAAGGACAATAAACTCCTAGACGACTTTGCAAAAAAGATTTACCAAAATTCTATGCTTAATTCTAGAATTAACCATCATCAGTTTTTCATTATACAATATTTATTCAATTGTACTCAACAGCTGCAACCCTTGTTAACTACCTCACAAGGAGATGCTCCACTGCCTCAACCCTTCCTAGACCTACAGGAGGGCTTGCGTCACTTGTTGCGGACAGCATATGAAGCTTTTGATACCTTCGCAAGATCATCAGCTACTTTCATTTCCGCTAGACGTCTGGCATGGCTTAGGGCCAGCAATATTAGAGAAGACGTACATGACAGACTAACTAATTTGCCTTGCAGACCAGACAATCTCTTTGGTGAAAAACTGAGAGAGACGGTTTCTCTTATTAAAGAACAGAATATAGCGGTCCAGTCTTTAATGACACCTCTTGATACACCCTAAACATCTAAGCGTTTCTTTGGTCAATACAAAAGAGGTTACTATCGCAGACCATACTGCTACTATCAACCCTACCAACCTAGTTATAGGCAAACAGCCTTTCCAACCTCAGAGACAATACCAGCTGCAAGGTCAAGGACCACGGCAAAGAACACCAAGACAACAAAAACCACAGCCCTCTCAACAAACGCCGAAGCAGTCTTTTTAAATCATCTTGCCACAACAACAGTTCATGTGGGGGGGAGACTATCCTTATTTCATTCCCAGTTGTCCAAAACCACCACAGATTGATTGGTGTTGAGCATAATACTTCAAGGGTACCAGCTACATTTCAGCTCCTTCCCAACTCTTCCACATCTCATTACTTCCAAGACTCCTCAAAATCAAGTCCCTTCTCTCATGGCGGAAGTTTCCATTCTCCTTCACCAGAAGGCAATTCAGCCAATCCCTTCTTCTCAAAAGGAAAACAAATTCTACTCCCAATATTTCCTCATTCCCAAAAAAGTCGGGAGGCCTACACACTATCTTAGATCTTCGAGCTCTAAACAAACACCTTACAAGAGAAAGATTCAAAAAGACTTCTCTCAAAACCGTACTTCCCTTTATCCCAGGACAAGCAGGATGCTAGTCCTCACATATGGGTGACATCATTGATGGAGCCCTATTGCGGAAAACTTTGTCAAAGTTTCTAGAAACTTTTGACTGGCCCTGTGAGGCCACTGAGCATGCCCAGCATGCCATGATATTCTCTGCCACAGGGGTCTTTCTTCAGTCTTCGTTTTTCCGTGCTGCTGTAGGCATCGCGGAGCAGGAGCCTTTGTGAGTTTACTCACAGTTTTTGTCTGACTAAAAATCAGATTTTGCACCATTCATTTTCTCCCACATCGGGGTCTCTCAGGTTTCCACCGGCTGGTGAGTAAATCTTGGCCTCTTTTTTTACTCTTTGAGTAAAATTTTTTCCCCTCACGTTTCTTCTCATTTCATCGACGGCTGTCGACATAAAAATGGCCACGGGATTTAAAAAATGTCCCAAGTGTAATCGGACAATGTACATTACAGACCCACACCTTGAGTGTGTCCTTTGTTTGGGTCAAACACACGACGTAACAACCTGTCCCAAATGTGCAGAAATGACCGCGAAGGGAAGAAAGGCCCACCAAGAAAAGATGGAGCATTTATTCCATCTACAACTTCTGCCATCTCCCTCCACATCGACTCAATCGTCTCCGGCCGGAGTCCCTAAACGCATAATTTTGAAAAAGCGTCATCCGGAAGGGTCGGGGGACCCATCCATTGTCAACATCATAAATAGCATCGACGAAGTCAGCGACCGAACACCGTTCAAAGCACTGCCATCGACACGACACCCAGCGATATCAGTGGCGCTTCTCTCTCCGCAGGAATTGACCGCGAAACAGCCTAGGATTCAGGAAACACCGGTGCCTCCGACGCCAAGGCCTTCATCCCATGGTGACACACCAGTTGTCGAACCTCCACAGGGCACTGTGGAAGGACCATCGACACATCCACTGCCACGGCATACGGCTGCTCTGCCTGCACCAGCTGTTACGCAGGAATTGTCTGATTTCATCCGTCAAGCCGGTGCTCCAGGCCTTAAACCAGGGGTCAGGAACCTTTTTGGCTGAGAGAGCCATAAACGCCACATATTTTAAAATGTAATTCCATGAGAGCCATACAATATGTTTAAAACTAAATACAAGTAAATGTGTGCATTTTATGTAAGATCACACTTTTAAAGTACAATAAGTCTCTGAAAATATTACACCAGGCCTTAAGACACCAATACATCTCCTATTAGGAAAACGGACCAAGTCAGGCTGCTATAGAGTCCTACACAGAAACTACACGCCAGCAGAAAACCTCACCTGAATCACGTGCTGTCCCTCACCTAACATAGAATAAAGAGACCAAAACGCATAACAAGAAGCATGCAGAAAAAACTGAATTGGAAACTGCAACAAGCCAGAGTCTCTGTATGCAGTGTAACAAAGGAAAAAAGAAACATCACCCATCCTTATAAAACAAATCAAGAAATATAAAATCATCAGCAGTAAAACTGTACTAACAAAAAGAACATATTTCGAAACAGCTGATGAGTGGAATATCCAATAATTAAAAACTCATATAAAACATTTCCAGATACCAACAAAATATTTCAAAATAGCAGACACAAAGACCCAGTAATGAAAAATAATGATACAAAAATTTTTTGGCTCTCCATACCTGGGAACGTTTGATATCCAGGTGTCCTGAGATTGTTCTGAATTAGCAGGAGGTGGGGTGGTTTGCTTGGAACTTTCTCCTCTCTGTCACATACCAGCGCTCTCTCTCTCACTGGCTATCAATGACACACCTATACACACATGCTCTCAGTACTCACATAGACACGTTTTTTCTCTCTCACTTATATAGGCTCTTAATTACACATATGCTGTCTATCTTTTCACGCTTACACACACACAGGCTTTCAATCACATAAATACATGCTGTCTTTTTCTCTCACACACAGACTCTCATTCACATACTTACAAACATGTCCTCTCTTTCTCTCATTTACACACAGGCTCTCAATCACATACTCACATGCTCCATCACCTAAACCAGCTCTCAATCACACACAGACACACATGATCTCTCTCTTACTTATACACACAGGTTCTTAATCATACATACACATGATTTCTCTCACACACAAAGGATCTCAATCATACACACATACTCTTTCACACAAACAGGTTTTCAATCACAAACTTACACATACAGGTTCCCAATGGTAAACTTACATTCATGCTCTCTCTCTCACAGGCAGGCTCTCAATCATACACATACTCTCTTTCACATGTACAGGCTCTCAATCATTCGCATACATGCAATCTCTCTCACACACACACACACACACACAGGCGCCCCCCCCCCAGCTCTCAATCATTCACATACATGCAATCTCTCACACACACACACAGGTGCGCCCCCCCCCCCCCCCCCCCCGCGGCCCGGAAGAGGAAGTGGAGAGTATCGGGTGCGTGCGCGGCAGGAAGAGGCCACGCTAGTGCGCTCGGCATCGGCCCGAAGAAAAGAAGACTGCAGCGCGGCTCGGAGGAAATTGAAGAGGTTCAACCGCGGCCGATGGGACTCCGCCTCCGCGAGGGCTGAAAATGAAGAGGTTAGCGTTGGGAGGAGGCTGCTGCTGCTGCGAGTTCCCGGGGTGGGGGTGAGAGAGAGTGAATGCTTGCCTCCTCCCAACGCTAACCTCTTCATTTTCAGCCCTCGCGGAGGCGGAGTCCCATTTTCAGCCCTCGCGGAGACGGAGTCCCATCGGCCGCGGTTGAACCTCTTCAATTTCCTCCAAGCCACGCTGCAGTCTTCTTTTCTTCGGGCCGATGCCGAGCGCACTAGCGTGGCCTCTTCCTGCCGCGCACGCACCCGATACTCTCCACTTCCTCTTCCGGGGGGGGGCGGGCGGGAAGAAGAGAGCACGCCGGTGCCGCTGACTCCAGCTGTCTTGCCGCGTTCCGCCCGGGCTGACAGCATTTTAAGCCCGGGCGGAGGAGGACCGGGGAGCAGCTGGGTCAGCGGGAAAGTGTGGCGACACTTGTCTGCGAGCCAGATGCAGCCTTCAAAAGAGCCATGGGTTCCCGACCCCTGCCTTAAACGATCAACAGATGTCGATGCCTGCGCCAATGCTGGTACTTGTACCGATGCCGGTGGTTCCACCGAAACCAGTGCCCGCACCGATGCTGACAATCCCGTCTGCAGGTGCCTGCACCACAGCCAGCACCACAGCCTAAGTCGATACCGAGGCAACCATAGATACAGACGCCGATTCCATCGTCGATACCTGACCCGATGCCATTGATGCCAATGTCACTTGGAGCTCCAGGGCATCCTGAATTTGCGCTGTACCAGCTTCTTATGAAGAAATTTGATGAAATAGCCGGTGCTATTCCATCCAAGCCTCGAAGAAATTCCTGGAAGGATACCTATTGATGATCCACAGCCAGGTCCTTCAGGAATTTCTCGTCCACCAAGATCTTCTCCAATGTCTCCACATCAGGACGATCCATATGATACGTGGGATGACAGGCATACAGACACTTCCTCTGAAGGATTTGTCTGATCCTTCCCCTCCAGACGAAAGGAAGAAATCTCCACTGGAGGATTTATCCTTTACAAACTTTGTTCAGGATATGGCGGACACCATACCCTTTACTCTAGTAGCTGAGGAGGATGCTAGACAGCAAAACACTGGAGGTCCTCCAATTCGTAGATCCTCCAAAACAAGTCTTAGCTATACCTGTCCATGAAGTCCTCCTAGACTTACAGCATAGACTCTGGGAGCACCCATGCTCAGTACCTGCTGTCAATAAAAGAGTGGACACTACTTATTTGGTACAGTCTGTTCCTGGCTACCAAAAAGCACAACTACCACACCAATCAGTGGTTGTAGAATCCGCACAAAAGAAATCAAAACGGATAAGGTCGCATTCCTCCACTCCTCCAGGCAAGGATCATAGATTCTTTGATTCCCTGGGTAGGAAAATGTATCAAGGAGCCATGTTAAACACAAAAATTGCATCATATCAATTGTACATGACTCAGTATCAGAGGAATCTGTGGAAACAGATGCAAGAATTTTCAACTTCATTACCACAGCAATAACAAGAAGCAACCCAAGCATTCATTCACAAAGGACTTGAAGCTGGCAAGCACGAAGTCCGAGCTGCTTATGATAGTTTTGAAACAGCCTCCAGAGTAGCGGCCTCTGGTATAAGTGCAAGATGTTGGGCATGGCTTAAGGCCTCGGACCTCAGGCCTGAAGTCTACGAAAAGTTAGTTGATTTACCATGTGTTGGTGACGACCTTTTTGGATCTAAAGTGCAAGATGCTGTAGCACAATTAAAGGAACATACAGAAACCCTGCGCCAACTATCGTTAGTTCCACAGGATTCTGCTACCCAGTCATCTCGCCGATCTTCAAGAAAAGACTCTAGTTAGTTGGCACAAAAAATCGGTTCAAACTAAAAATTGGGGCATAAAGACTGTTTTTTAAAACAATTGACCAAAAGCAAAGGCAACAGTCCAGAAGTGCCCTACTTTACCCAGCTTGTCCCAGGCTAAACTGTTTGACTCCCTCCCTCCCTACCCCTCTACCCACCCACCCCTGGGGCTTGTTTTCTAATAAAGACTGCCTAACTTCCCATTGGCAGCGAGATAAATTAGTACATTGGTAACAGTCAAGGAAATACAAATCACAAACTACCAAGATGAGGACTATCCAATGTAACTGCTGTGGAGCCTTTATTCTGAGGGAAAGCATCTGGAAACTTAGAGCTTGCCCAATTTGTGCACAACTCTCTTCCTTGAAAATGGAGCTGACTGAGATAAAAGCTCAATTAGCTTCAATTAAAAGTATTACACCCACATTGCATTACACAGATAATAATTCCCCAATATCACGGAAAAACCAGGAGTCAAGAAAAGGAGATCCATTAGGCTCAGGTAGGACCCACAGTCATCCATTCTTGACAGATGAGCAGCCAACAGGTACACCCTCCCACTCAAACAGGTCATTAAGAAATTCTTTACAATCCAGGATTACAGTGGGCTCTGGTAGAATTAGACCTGTGATGAGGAGACACACAATGTACCAAATGCAAAAAGAACAAGCCCTCTCTATATTAAAAACTGAGGAAGTTCTTGAGAAAAACATTGCAGTATTACCAGAAAAGAGAGAAAAAACACAATGCATGCAGTATTTCAAGATCCATAACCAAAAGAAAAATCTAATTGAGATGGATAACTCTGTCAACAGTGGCACAACTACAAACAGAAAGAGTAAAGTGAATAACAAATCTCAACTAATATCTCATAAGGAGTCCAGGAAAAGCAATAACCTTAAAGAGAGTACCTGGAAGGCTATGACCACAAATGCTCATAGTTTGGGAAATAAAATCCCAGATCTGCAGGCCCTAATGGCTGAGGCAGAATTGGACATTGTTGCTATCACAGAAACATGGTTCACAGAATCTCATGAATGGGATACAACAATACCAGGCTACAACTTGTTAAGGAAGGACAGAGAGGATAGAAAAGGGGGAGGTGTGGCTCTTTATGTCAGAAACAACATCCAAGCATCTGAGCTACAAGGAAGTTGGGGTAAAGAAGAAGCTCTATGGGTCGACCTAAAAAAAGATGACGGAGTGTCCATTTATATTGGAGTGGTGTACAGGCCTCCAAATCAAAAGGAAGAGCTGGACAGAGATCTGATTGAAGACATCCATAAGATAGGCAGGAAGGGAGAAGTGGTGATCGTGGGTGACTTTACTATGCCAGATGTAGACTGGAAAATCCCATCTGCAGAAACTAAAAATAGTAGAGCAATAATGGATGCCATGCAAGTATCTTTGTTCAAACAAATGGTGTTGGAACCCACGAGAGAAGGTGCTATACTCGACTTATTGCTCAATAATGCAGATAATGTCTCATATGTCCAGGTGGGCGCCCACCTCAGCAGCAGTGATCATCGAACGGTATGGTTTAATATCACTAATAGAATAGGGAAAAGAACCACAAAGACCCGAGTTTTACAGTTCAAAAACACAGACTTTGAGGAAATGGGAAAGTACCTGGAGGAAGAACTTAAAGGATGGGAGAACGAGAGAGATGTGGATCAGCAGTGGACCAATCTAAAAGGAACAATCACCAAGGCAACTGCTCTATATGCTAGAAACATAAAGAAAAGCAAAAGAAAATTGAAACCTATCTGGTTCTCAAAGGAGGTGGCTGACAAAATTAAAGCTAAAAGAACAGCTTTCAAGAAATATAAAGGATCCCAAAGGGAGGAGCACAAAGAAGAATATTTGTATCAACTGAGGGAGACGAAGAAAACAATCAAGTTGGCAAAAAATCAAGCAGAAGAGAGGATTGCCAAGGAGATAAAAAATGGTGACAAAACATTTTTCAGATACATCAGCGAAAAGAGAAAGGTCCAAAGTGGTATAGTGAAATTGAAAGGTGGTAATGATCAATGTGTGGAGACAGACGAAGAAATGGCAGAAATATTAAACGAATACTTCAGCTCTGTGTTCACTAAAGAAGACCCTGGAGAAGGACCATCTCTACACAACAAGAAACTGGAGGGAAGTGGAATAGATGAAAATCCTTTTACAGTAGAAAATGTGTGGGAAGAGCTAAAGAACCTGAAAGTGGACAAAGCCATGGGGCCTGATGGGATTCATCCAAGGATATTGAGGGAGCTCAGAGATGTTCTGGCGGGTCCGCTGTGTGACCTGTTCAATAGATCCCTAGAAACGGGAGTGGTGCCGAGAGATTGGAGAAGAGCGGTGGTGGTACCGCTTCACAAGAGTGGGAACAGGGAGGAGGCTGGCAACTACAGGCCGGTTAGCCTCACTTCGGTGGTGGGAAAAGTAATGGAGTCTCTGCTGAAAGAGAGAATAGTGAACTATCTACAGTCCGGAGAATTGATGGACCAGAGGCAACATGGATTCACCAGGGGAAGATCCTGTCAGACAAATCTGATTGACTTTTTTGACTGGGTAACCAAGGAATTGGATCAAGGAAGAGCGCTCGATGTCATATACTTGGATTTCAGCAAAGCTTTTGATACGGTTCCGCACAGGAGACTGGTGAATAAAACGAGAAGCTTGGGAGTGAGTGACAAGGTGGTGACCTGGATTGCAAATTGGTTGACGGACAGAAGACAATGTGTGATGGTAAACGGAACCTTCTCTGAAGAGAGAGCGGTTTTAAGTGGTGTACCGCAAGGATCGGTGTTGGGACCGGTCCTGTTCAATATCTTTGTGAGCGACATTGCGGACGGGATAGAAGGTAAGGTTTGTCTTTTTGCGGATGACACTAAGATCTGCAACAGAGTGGGACACGCCGGAAGGAGTGGAGAGAATGAGACGGGATCTAAGGAAACTGGAAGAGTGGTCGAAGATATGGCAGCTGAGATTCAATGCCAAGAAGTGCAAAGTCATGCATATGGGGAGCGGAAATCCGAATGAACTGTATTCGATGGGGGGGGAAAGGCTGACGTGCACGGAGCAGGAGAGGGACCTTGGGGTGATAGTGTCTAATGATATGAAGTCTGCGAAACAATGCGACAAGGCGATAGCAAAAGCCAGAAGAATGCTGGCTGCATAGAGAGAGGAATATCGAGTAAGAAAAGGGACGTGATTATTCCCTTGTACAGGTCCTTGGTGAGGCCTCACCTGGAGTACTGTGTTCAGTTCTGGAGACCGTATCTACAAAAAGACAAAGACAAGATGGAAGCGGTACAGAGAAGGGCAACCAGGAAGGTGGAGGATCTTCATCGCATGACGTACGAGGAGAGATTGAAGAATCTAAATATGTACACCCTGGAGGAAAGGAGGAGCAGAGGTGATATGATACAGACTTTCAGATACTTGAAAGGTTTTAATGATCCAAAGGCAACGACAAACCTTTACCATAAGAAAAAAATCAGCAGAACCAGGGGTCACGATTTGAAGCTCCAGGGAGGAAGATTCAGAACCAATGTCAGGAAGTATTTCTTCACAGAGAGGGTGGTGGATGCCTGGAATGCCCTTCCGGAGGAAGTGGTGAAGACCAGAACTGTGAAGGACTTCAAAGGGGCGTGGGATAAACACTGTGGATCCATAAAGTCAAGAGGCCGCCAATGAAGAGTAGGTGACTCGCCAGAATGATGGCTACTGCCTGGAGACAATACCCTTATTCAATAAACATACACATGGTTACTGTGACTCCAACATCACTCTAAGCTTCAACAGCAAGAGGAAATGTGGAAAAAAGGATTTGCACTCACAAAGACGGGAGTAGCTGGCTTGTTACGGCGGTTACTACCCCAAACCAATATCCAAATTACTACCTCCACCTTCCTCTATTCCTGATGCCTTTCAACTAGCTTGATCACTCCATTCTTATACTTCACTTTCAATGCATATCCAGCATAGTTCTCTGCTTCAACAGCAGGGGAGAAGAAAAACTGTTACTTCACACATCCAGCAGAGCTCTCTGCTTAAACGGCAGGGGAGAAGAAAAAAGGGTTCGCACTCACAAAGAGGGGAGTAGCTGGCTTGTTACGGTGGTTACTACCCCAAACCAAATGTACCTGATACTTCACTCTCGACGCATATCCAGCATGGCTCTCTGCTTCAACGGCATGGGAGAAAGACTGATACATCACGAATTTCCAGCATAGCTCTCTGCTTCAACGGCAGGGGAAAAGAAAAACTGATACTTCACGCATATCCAGCATAACTTCAACGGCAGGGGAGAAGAAAAAAGGATTCACACTCACAAAGCGGGGAGTAGCTGGCTTGTTACGGCGGTTACTACCCCAAACCAAATGTGCCTGATACTTCACTTTCGATGCATATCCAGCATAGCTCTCTGCTTCAACGGCAGGGGAGAAGAAAAAAACTGATACCTCACGCATATCCAGCATAGCTCCCCCCTTCAACGGCAGGGGAGAAGATAAACAACCAATAAGGGCTGTATAACATAATCTGGGTAAAAACAAATAAGCATGGGTGTAGCTTGCTTATTGCGGCGGTTACTACCCCTACTACCTCTAACTAATCAAGCTAGATATTTCACTTGGATGCAGCTCCATCACCGCTCTCTACATTAATGGCGGGGGTGGAAGGGAATTAGAACCAAGAGCTAAGAGAAACAGATAAGTATATGAGAAAAAATGAGGGAAGCTTGCTGGGCAGACTGGATGGGCCATTTGGTCTTCTTCTGCCGTCATTTCTATGTTTCTATGTAGACGACCCTTCTATTGGCAGAGGCGTTATTACCCTCCAGCATCAAGGGGCAGATCTTCTAGGCCGCAGCAAAGATCTCAGCCCAGACACCTAGGGCGGCTAGGCCTCAACCTCCGCCGCTGACGGGGACCGGCTGCAGGCTTTTGAGGCCATTCCCAGAGACCAAAGCCACCTCTTCAACTCTCAACCAGATCTACCGGTAGGAGGCAGAGTATCCTCCTTCTACAACCATTGGATACAGATAACAGACCAGTGGGTACTTACAATAATATCTCGAGGTTACCAACTCAATTTTCTCTCAACTCCAGGAGATTCTCCTCCAAGTCCTCTTCCTCTAAGCAAAAATCACATAATCCAATTACAAGTAGAATTATCCACCCTTCTGAGAGCCAGAGCTGGTGCCCTGGACTCAGCAGGGCAGAGGATTCTATTCCCGATATTTCCTAATTCCAAAGAAAACCGGAGGCCTACGTCCCATCCTAGACCTCAGAAATCTCAACAAATTTCTGAAGAAAGAAAAGTTCAGGATGGTCTCTCTAGGCACCATGCTTCCACTTCTTCAAACAGGAGATTGGCTTTGTTCTCTGGATCTTCAAGACGCTTATGCTCATATTTCAATATTCCCCCCTCATCGCAAGTATCTGCGCTTCATGGTGGGTCATCAACATTTCCAGTACAGAGTACTACCATTCGGACTTGCCTCTGCTCCCAGAGTAATTCACCAAATGTCGTCTGGCAGTAATAGCAGCACAGTTGCACAAGGAAAGTGTCCATGTCTTTCCCTATTTAGACAACTGGCTCATCAGAAGTCAATCTCAACAAGGAGCTCTGGCTTCTCTCAGTCGAACAATTACTCTACTTCACTCCATGGGCTTTCTCATCAATTATCAAAAGTCCCACCTCATTCCGTCTCACCTGCATCATTCATAGGAGCAGAATTGAACACCATACTTTCAAAAACTTTCCTACCCGGGGGTCAGGCAGACACACTTTCCCTACTGGCAAACTCGCTTCAATCAAAGAAACAAGCAACAGCTCATCAGTTTCTAACCTTACTAGGCCACATTGCCTACACAGTTCATGTCACTCCTATGGCAAGGCTAGCCATGAGGGTAACTCAATGTACTTTAAGATCACAATGGATCCAAGCCATTCACCACTGTCCTCTCCAATTCAAGTAAACTCTCCTTTGGTGGGCAAACAAGGACAACTTGCACAAGGGCCTACTCTTCCAGCAACCAGTACCACAGATAACTTTAACTACAGATGCATCCACCTTAGGTTGGGGAGCTCACATAGACAATCTCCAAACCCAGGGTACTTGGACAAAACTCTAAGCAACATTTCAAATCAATTTTCTGGAACTTCGAGCTATACGTTATGCGCTGCATGTGTTCAAGGACTGCTTTTCACACAAGACTGTTCTGATCCAAACGGACAACACAGTAGCCATGTGGTACATCAACAAACAGGGAGGTACGGGCTCGTATCTCCTTTGTCAAGAAGCCACACAGATTTGGAACTGGGCCTTAACACATTCCATATTTCTACGGGCCACTTATCTGGCAGGCATTCACAATGTAGTGGCAAATCGCCTCGGTCGTCAGTTCCAACCACACAAGTGGTCCCTGGATCCCTCAGTAGCAACCAGGATATTCCAATGTTGGGGGCAACCAATAATAGACCTCTTTGCATCACACCTGAATCACAAAGTGGACAAGTTCTGCTCTCTACACAAACAGTAAAACCAGCCATCCAAGGATACCTTTGCTCCCCTTGGAACTCAGGTCTTCTAGTAGCGTATCCTCCAATACCGCTTATAACCAAAACTCTAGTGAAGCTGCAACAGGACAAGGGGTCCATGAATTTTAAAAAATTCATAAGCACAACCACCAAAGACTGTTTTTATAAGTTACAAGTCTTAAAAAAATTGAAGCCTCTTCTTTATTTCAACGATTTTCGGATGGTCCTACAAGCCATTATTCTATCAAAAGTCGACTATTGCAATTCGCTTCTCTTTGGCCTTCCATATTCATCCATCAAACCCCTCCAAATGCTACAGAACTCTGCAGCCAGAATCCTTACCAATACGAATAAAAGAGATCACATCACCCCCATTCTCAAGCTCCTCCACTGGCTGCCTATAAAGCAAAGGATCCTATATAAAGTACTCACCGTAATTCATAAATCCATTCACAATATCTCTCCTCTTCAATTATGTAACCAACTATGCCCTCACTCCTCCTCTAGACCCATCAGAGGAGCATATAAAGGCACACTCTATGTACCTCAACAAAATCCTCGCATCATAAACGTGCCATATCTACAGCAGGCCCCATTCAATGGAATGCGCTCCCACCAGACATTCGGCTTGAGTTCTGCCACTCTTCATTCAAAAAAAACTTAAAACCTGGCTCTTTAGCCAAGCTTTTCCAGGACCATGATCATCATTTTTTTCCCCTCCAACCAGCAAGAACATATCTTCTTCACAAACCCCCATTTTCCATACCACTACCTACTTCGGTATCTAATCTCTTGCTGCAGGACACTTGAGACTTTCTCACTTATACGTTATAATTTTTTATGCTCAATAAGACCTGTCAACTTAATTGTTTAAGTCTTTTTTTTTTTTTTTTTTTTCTCCTTTATCTTTTGGTCATCAATGTTACAACGTTATCATTAAATTTTGAACTTATGTACACTGTTCCAAGTTTCATAACCTTGTTCTATGTAATGCCTTTTGGCAATTTTCATGTTCTGTTTCAATGTAAACCGATGTGATCTTTATTTCATATAGGAACACCGGTATATAAAAATCTAAAAATAAATAAATAAATAAATGACACTCATAGCTCCGTATTGGCCTCAACAGGTATGGTTCCCCATGCTTCTAGACCTCTCGATCAGAGAACCAATTCGCCTGGGTGTAGCTCCCAATCTCGTAACTCAGGATCAGGGTCGGTTGCGCCATCCCAACCTTCAATCCCTCTCCCTGACAGCATGGATGTTGAAAGCTTAATTTTACAACCACTCAATCTTTCAACCAATGTATCTCAAGTTCTGATAGCTTCACAAAAACCTTCAACCCGAAAGAATTATTCTTCGAAATGGAAAAGGTTTACCTTGTGGTGCACGAAAAAGAACATTGACCCTTTCTCCTGCCCCACAACTTCTCTACTAGACTATTTATGCCATCTCTCAGACTCTGGTCTCCAGACCTCATCTGTCAGAGTGCAACTAAGTGCAATCTCAGCTTACCATAACAAGATGGGAGATGCACCAATATCCATACATCCTCTTGTCAGTAGATTTATGAGAGGTTTAATTCACCTTAAACCACCAATTCGACTACCAGTGTCAGAATGGGACCTGAATCTGGTCTTAACAAGGCTCATGCATTCTCCCTTTGAACCTATGAATTCCTGTGATCTAAAATTTCTTACATGGAAGACTATCTTCCTCATAGCCATTACATCGGCTAGAAGGGTTAGTGAGTTACAAGCACTTGTCACGTACTCACCCTATACAAAATTCCTACGTGACAGAGTGGTTCTCCAGACACATCCAAAATTCCTCCCCAAGGTAGTTATGGAATTCCACTTGAATCAATCCATAGTTTTACCCACATTCTTTCCAAGGCCTCATTCTCACGAAGGAGAACGAGCATTACATACTTTGGACTGTAAGCGTGCGCTGGCATATTACTTAGACTGCACTGCAGTCCATAGAAAATCCACTCAACTCTTTGTATCTTTTGATCCAAACAAACCGGGTAAAGCAGTGGGTAAACATACTCTATTCAATTGGCTAGTAGATTGCATACAGTTTTGCTATGAAAAAGCAGGCCTTCCTCTCCAAGGGCGAGTAAAGGTGCATTCAGTAAGAGCAATGTCAACTTCAGTAGCACACTACCATTCAATGTCAATTCTTGACATCTGTAAAGCAGCAACATGGAGTTCTCTTCACACCTTTGCAGCTCATTACTGTTTTGGATAAAGGACAACAAGATTCAGCCTATGGACAATCTGTCTTAAAGAACTTGTTTCCAGTTTAATCCCAACTCCTTCTACATCTAACCTGCTGTGATCTTCGGCTGCCTCATTTTCAACAACAGTACTTCACTGTTGCTTCACTACAAAATGACTCAGCCTCTAGCTTGCTAATCACCCATATGTGAGGACTAGCATCCTGCTTGTCCTGGGATAAAGCAAAATTGCTTACCTTGTAATAGGTGTTATCCCAGGACAGCAGGATGTAGTCCTCACGAAACCCACCCGCCACCCCACAGAGTTGGGTCAGATACGTTTTATTATTTTATTTTTGCTAAAGCTTATTGCTACATACGAGACTGAAGAGAGACCCCTGTGGCAGAGAATATCATGACATGCTGGGCATGCTCAGTGTCCTCACAGGGCCAGTCAAAAGTTTCTAGAAACTTTGACAGAAAGTTTTCCGCAATAGGGCTCCATCAATGATGTCACCCATATGTGAGGACTACATCCTGCTGTCCTGGGATAACACCTATTACAAGGTAAGCAATTTTGCTTTCTGCAAGCGAACGACTGGATGTGCTCGCTAGATCTAAAGGATGTGTACACTCACATACCAATCCACAAAGATTTTTGGCGTTACCTTTGCTTTCAAGTTGCGAATCATCACTACCAATACAAGGTACTCCCATTTGGTCTCTCCTCTGCCCCGCGAGTTTTCACGAAATGTCTTGCTGTTGTGGCACACTTACACAAACAGGGAATAAACATATTCCCTTTCTTGGACGATTGGCTTCTAGTATCTCCCAATCCACAACTTCTGAAACAGGCGGAATGCACACTCCTCTGTCTAGAAAACTTAGGCTGGATAGTGAATTACGAAAAGTCTCAACTCCATCCTTCATAAACCATTCGGTTTATAGGAGCATTGATTCAAACAGTAATATCCCGAGCTTTTCTACCTCTGGACAGAATCAAGATCTTACAATCCCTTTCTCAGGGTCTTTTACATCGGACAGTAGTTCCAGCATCACAAATAATGGTACTCTTAGGGCATAAGGCAGCAGCAATTTATGTCGTCCAAAATACTAGTCTACACATGAGACGTCTTCAGTGGGGTCTAAAATCTCAATGGAACCAACTGACACAGCAAATGTCCCACAAGGTACGGGTGACACGCTCCATGAAAAAAAGACATAAATTGGTGGCTACGTCCGCCTGTTTTGAATGAAGGAAGTCCTTTTCAACTTCCCCCTCATCAAATAATCCTCATGACAGATTGGGTGCCCATCTCTTACATCTAGACACTCAGGGTCTTTGGTCAGAAACAAAACAAAGTCTCCAAATAAATCTGCTGGAACTAAGAGCAGTCAAGAACTCTTTGATTGCATTCCAGTCATGGTTACAAGAGAAATCAATAATGATCCATACCGACAATCAGGTAGCCATGTTCTATATCAGCAAACAAGAGGGATCCCTTTCGTTGACACTTTGCATGGAAGTGGTTCAAATATGGGAATGGGCAGAACGCAACAGGATCTTCTTACAGACATCCTACCTTCCAGCTCTTGCGAACACAAGAGCAGACAAGCTAAGCAGAGTTTTCCATCCCCAGAAATGGTCGCTCGAGCAAATGGAAGCAGACAAGATTTTCGCATCCACTCCAGGGTGTACTCCAGAGATAGTCCTCTTTGCATTGGAAAACAATCGAAAGGTACAGAGGTTTTGTTCTCTTCTTCCCAGCGCACACAGATTGTCACAGGACGCTTTCCTAATTCCATGGGAGAAAGGCCTTCTATACGCATTTCCTCCCATTCCACTAATTTCACGCACAGTCCAGAAATGTATTGCAGACAAAGCATACCTAATCCTAATAGCGCCAGCGTGGCCGAGACAACCGTGGTATCCTTATCTACTTCATCTCTCAGTCACTCATCCAATACTTTTGCCAAAAGACCCTTTTCTCCTTTCTCAAGATGCAGGGAATCTGATTCACCCCATGCAGTCCTCCCTTCATCTGACAGCATGGAGATTGAACGGCAGTTACTGTGTTCCCTGAACCTCTCTCCAGACATTTTGGAAGTCCTCATAGCATCACGAAAACCTTCTACCAGGAAGAATTACGCCTTCAAATGGAATAGATATTCAAAATGGTGCGCTCATCAGAGGCTTGACCCCCTTTCTTGCCCTCCTGAGTCACTGTTAACTTATCTCCACCATTTATCCCGCTCAGGCCTGGCAGTAACTTCTATCAGAGTTCACCTTAGTGCTATTGCAGCTTACCATGTCACGGATAAGGGCTGTTCCATCTCTACCCATCCGTTGATTTCCAAATTCATGAAAGGCTTGCTTCGTCTGCATCCGCCTTTTAAAAAAAACAATAGTTCCATGGGATATTAACATAGTCCTCGAAGCGTTGATGAATCCACCCTTTGAGCCCAGGTCAACCTCCACGCTTAAATTCTTAATGTGGAAGGTGCTTTTCCTAAGTGGCCATCACTTCTGCAAGAAGAATAATTGAACTTCAGGCACTAGTAGTCAGTTTTCCATATCTTCAATTTCACCATGATAAGGTGGTTTTACGAACTCATCCGTCATTTCTACCAAAGGTAGTATCTGCTTTTCACTTAAACGAAACAATCTCCCTTCCGTTTTTTCTCCAAAACCACATTCTAACGATCGCCAGAAGTCTCTTCATACCTTAGATTGTAAGAGAGCTTTAGTCTATTACAAGAACAAGACCGACTCACTAAGACATTCTTCTCAATTGTCAATCCAGGTCAATCGATGTCAAAGAGAACGCTTTCCAACTGGCTTTTACCGCCTGTATCCAATACTGTTCTACAAGAGCAATACCCCATATTGGTCCTGTGAAAGCTCATCAGATTAGAGCCACTGCAGCTTCTATAGCGCACATTCAAGGAGTACCTATCCAGGACATTTGCAGAGCAGTGACCTGGTTGTCCATACATTTACATCACACTACTGTCTCCATCAGCAGTCTGCTTCGGATTCCTCCTTGGGATCTGCAATTCTAAAAAACTTTTCATAGTATTGATGGCTGTCCACCTTCCATTGGTTGCAAAAAAAAAAAAAAAAAAAAAGAGAAATTCACTCAATTCCAAAAATCTTTCTTTATTGGCAATCTATTTGCAACCTATGTGCTTGGAACTCCCACTATACATGGCTAAATGCCCTGCTTATTGACAGAAAAAAGCAAGTTTGCTTACCGTAAACGGTGTTTTCCGTAGATAGCAGGGAATTTAGCCATGCATTCCCACCCACCTCCCTGGACAGCCTTCCATCCTCACAATGCCTACACCAGCACCTAGCTTGGAAAACCAACGGAAGGGGAGCTGGAGGAGCGCGGGAACCCGAAGTCATGCGCACATCAAAGCTCTTTGAGCTAAGAGTAGCTCCGCCTTCGTGACATCATGGATGACGTCACCCACTATGCATGGCTATCTAGGGAAAACACCATTTACGGTAAGCAAACTTGCTTTTATGTAAAAAATTTTAGCTAGGGGTTTGTCTTTTATTTCCCTGTGAGTACAGATATTAGTCTTAGGCTGTTTGCGGGGCAAACTTCATGGAGCTACCCTGTCAGCGCGTCCCAAGTGTGGTACGTTTTCTTTGCGTGGCGAAGCTTCTTGAACCCTCATGTCCTACCTGGAGCCTTGACTTGCTTCTTACGGTCTTGTGTGAAGCTCCTTTTGAGCCGATCAAAAAGGATCATCATTAAGGGTTTGACTCGGAAAGTAGTCTTTTTGGTGGCAATTGGCTCAGCCAGAAGGGTGTCTGAACTTCAGGCATATCAGGCAGGGAACCCTTTTTGTGATTCTGGAGTGTCGCTCAGAACGGTTCCTTCCTTTTTGCCGAAGGTTATGTCTGTTTTTCATTTAAATCAGTAGGTGGAGCTTCTGGCTTTCTCCATTTTGGAAAGGAATTCGCCGCATGCTAGAGAATTGAAGCGTTTGGATGTCAGGAGGGCTCTGTTGTAATATCTAGAGGTCACTAATAGTTTCCACCTGCAGACCGTCTTTTGTGCTCTGGAGTGGTTCTAAGAAAGGACTTAAGGCGTCAAAGGCCATAGCATGCTGGTTGAAAAAGGCGCTTGCTTCAGCGTATACCTGTTGCAGTCGGCCTGTTCCAGAGGGTTCGAAGGCCTATTGGTTTGCAGGGAAGCTACGTGGAAGTCCTCATACTTTTGCCAGACACTACTGTCTAGATATACAGTCCAGAGACACTAACATTTTTGGGAGTAGTGTCCTTCAGGTGGAACTGGCAGTCCCACCCCAGATAGGGAAGCTTTGGTACATCCCAGGAGTCTGGACTTAGCTGGGTAAAGGGAAAGGAAAATTGGTTCTCACTTGCTAATTTTCGTTCCTGTAATACCACAGATCATTCCAGACGCCTGCCCAGTGTGGTGTGTGAAGGGTCATTGAGGGGCTATTTGGAAAGTCCACTTGTATTTGGCTGATCAGTGTATTACTTCAGTGTAAAAGGGTAAAGGATATCTCCTCCTCCTGCTCACATAAGGTAATTATAAGTTGGGTTTGTATATCAGGGAATCCCGTTTTGAGGTTTTCTTCTTTGGTACTGTTTAATACTGAAGAGATACAGGTTGCATATCAACTAAAGAGGGGTACTCTTAAAAGTTTTTTTTCCTCTGTCTCCATCTACTGGAAGGGAGGCAAAACCCAGGAGTCTGGACTGATCTGTGGTACTACAGGAACGAAAATTCGCAGGTAAAAACCAATTTTCCTTTGTGCCTTCCTCTAGGTGCGCGTGGCATTCGCACGCATTACTAGACCCTGCGGTTGGAAACCTCAGAGTCTGCACCCTCCGATGACATTGTGTGGCTGGGGATTTATTTAAACCCAGCTGCAGCTTCTGCAAGCTGCTTCAGCAATGGGTCTCTTGCCTTGTAGCAGTGCATTTTGCTCCTGCAATCCTGTTCCTGCATTCTTGATCCAACCTGCCTTGTCTCGCCTTCCCTTGCCCAGCGTGCCTTATCCAGCCTCACTTCATCTGTTTTCTCCCTTCTGCCTAATCTCCTGATAATGGTCTCTTGCCTTGAACTTGGACCTAATCTCAGTTGCCTGCTGCTTGGACCTGGCCATGCTTGCTAGCCACCTGCCCCGACCCTTGGCCTCTTCTCCCAGGACAAGCAGGATGGTAGTCCTTACAGATGGGTGACATCAATAGATGGAGCCCGGCACAGAATACTTTGGCACATTGAGCATGTTCAGCCAGCACCAACCCACAGCCATGTGGAGTCCCCCTTCAGTCTCCTTTTTTCCGCAGTGCTGTTGCCTCACAGTTTGTGGAGCTCTTCATTAATTTTCCCTTCACAGAAGAAATTCTACGGTTTTTCCCCGCCTCGGGGTCCCCCATCACGAATCTGTTCCTCCAGCCTTTGGTAGGTACATTTTTCATGTTGCGGTTGTTTCTCAAGCGTCTATCTCCTGGTGGCGGCCAACCACAACCACACACAGTCTTTTTTTTTCAATGGCAACCACTTTTTGGATGTGTCCCCAGTGTCCACGGACTATGTCCGTCATGGACCCACACAATGTTTGCATCCTGTGCCTGGGACCTTCCCACGATGTCTGTCTGTGTCCAAGCTGTACTCAAATGACCCCCCAAAGGTCAGCGCGCCTTTGGGGGGTCTGGATAAAATGGAGTACTTGTTTGGTTCCAAGCAATTGGCTCTATTAACTCCAGTACCGGGTACGTCGCGTCGATTGATCTGTCTTGGGGGGCCTTCGGCGCCCTGCCGCGATGATCAAGCGGCAAAAGATCGCCCCTCACCAGCATCGGGCCATTCATAGGCTTCTGGATTATCATCTTCCTCAGCGCCGGAGAAGGACCGGGCCGAGCACTGTGGGAAACATAGAAATGACGGCAGAAGAAGACCAAACGGCCCATCCAGTCTGCCCAGCAAGCTTTCACACTTATTTTTCTCATACTTATCTGTTTCTCTGACTGCTGAGTTCAGGGCCCTTATTGGTAACTTTTTGATTCTAATTTCCTTCCTTTCCCGCCATCGATGTAGAGAGCAGTACTGGAGCTGCATCAAAGTGAAGTATCAAGCCTAATTGGTTAGGGGTAGTAACCGCCGAAATAAGCAAGCTACTCCCACACTTATTTGTTTACCCAGCCTGTGCAATTTAGTCCTTGTTGGTTGTCTGAATATAAATCCTCTTTTCTTCACTCCCCCTGCCATTGAAGCAGTGAGCTGAGCTGTATATGTATTCAAAGTGAAGTGTCAGGCTTAAGTGGTTTGGGGTAGTAATCGCTGGGTGGTAGCTCCTAATATGGAACCTAACATTGTGTAACTACAGCAAGGGTTATTTTTCCCTATATATGCAACACTTTGCACTTGTCCACATTAAATTTCATCTGCCATTTGGATGCTACCACGTCACCTTCAGAACCAGGAACCTCACAAGAAGAATCCATTCAGGTGGATTGCCTCATACTAACTCCAGAAATGAAATAGAGGTGGAGACACCTTAATTTGTGCCTGTACTGTGCCACCCCAGGGCACTTCATGACTCTATGCTCAGCTAAGCTGGGAAACTGCAGGACCTAGGGCTGGCAGGAGAGGCCACCCTAGGTTGACCGTGCTTCTCATCTTAAATCTTGGTACATTTATGTTTCTGTTGGGAAGCCTGTTTGATACTCAAACTTTCCTCCTTACATGTGCTGGTGGCAATTTCATCCATGAATCGCTGGTGAGGAGAAGTCCATAAACTATTAATCAATAGGGAATAGTCACTTCTTGTTGCCAGCATTAGTAGCATGGGATCTGTTTAATGTTTGGGTACTTGCCGGGTACTTGTCTGGGACTTGTGACTTTGATTGGCCACTGTTGGAGACAGGGTACTGAGCTTGATGGATCCTTGGTCTGACCCAGTAAGGCATATCTTATGTTCTTATAATACTGGTCTCCTCCATGGAGACCAGATCGGCTCTACGTACTTCCCAAGGCTGTCTGTGCAGTTATTCTAACTCTACTCTGGTTCATACAGCATCAACCCAGCATCAATTAGAGAATCCTACAAAACACCTGATGGCATCCTCTTTGCCATGAACAGTGCCTGTCTTAAGGTCTAGCCTACTGTTTCTATTGCCTGAACAGTAACCTCTGAATTACCTGGCCTGCCACCTCAATATGCTGCCTATGTGGATGTCTTCAGCAACAGCAGGTGAAAACCCTCCCACCACATTGCTCCTATGACTGCCCCATGTTTCTGGGACGATACCTCTGAGGGGTAGGGTCTACCCCCTATACATGTCAGACATGGAATCAATGTGAAAGTACATCAAGGAGAACCTAGAAAGGAGAGTTCATTCATCCATCTTTATCTCCTGCTGGGGCCGGCTTTTTCTTTGTCAGTAAAAAAGATAGTTTGCACTGTCCTTGCATTGATTACAGTGGGCTCAATGCAATCACTAAGAACTGGTACACTTTTCCACTGATCTTGGAGCTCTTCGACCACCTCAGAGGAGCCCAGATATTTACAAAGCTTGGGGCGTATAACCTGATTCGTGTAAGAGGGTGATGAATGGGAGACTACTTTTAATATGACGGATGAGTACTATGTACCTGGTGATGCCCTTTGGGTTGTGCAGTGCCCCTGCTGACTTTGTTTATGGTCAGTGAAATTTTCCATGACTTCCTTTACTATCGTGGTGGTATATCTAGACTATATTCTTGTCTTAACGAAATCCTTGAACATCGAGACCATGTGAAGCATGACCATGTGAGGGTGCATCAATTATGCCACAGCACTAAGGGCTCACACTCATGCCACTCATCACAGTACTTGTAGCTGTGCAGGCTGTTAGTTCAGAATTTGAACATTTGAGATGGCATGCCTGTACCCCTAGTGAGATACAAGGATTCCACAGGGGTATATGCATTGATACTTCATTTCTTTGCCTAAATACTAATAAGCTGTAACTAACTGAAAGCACTCTTAGGAAATAACATTTGTAATTTTTATGAATAAGCCCAAATACTCACCTATTGCCCAAGATAGCCAATACAAGATAGCTAATACTTTTACAGTATATGTTTAATTTGTATGTTTCTGATTGAATGCTATTTTAAATATAAGCAGACTGTTAGGTCTCAGAGGTGTGCAGAGCAGGACTTCCCTGTCCTTTGTGAACTTGTTGATTTCCCTCTTCTCTAACTTTCAGTTCCATTGGATGTTTTCTAGACACCTGCCAGAACCAAGCCAGACTCTGGAGGCCATGCTGCGGCCGAAGGTTACGACCCTGCCAGGGCACATCCAGGCGGTGTACGTGCAGAACCTGGTAAAGCTGTATGCCTCTGTCCTCCACCATAAAGAACAGGATGGCGAGAAGGAGGCGGCACAAGAGATTACGCAGCTGATGATTGACCGAATTCCCCAGTTTGTGCAGAGTGCAGACCTAGAAGTACAGGAGAGGGTAAGGCAAGCTTGTATCTTAATGCTGAGAACAAAAGTGTATTAAAAATGACAAACTACATTTCTCTTCAGCCAGCTGGACCAGTCTAGACATGGATTATGCCCACCAAACAGATGGATACAGAAAATAGGCTTGCTTTATAGGCTCCTGTGCAAACCTCAGCCTGCCAGTATTTTCCTTTTCCAGTGGATGATAGACAAGCATTCCATGCCCTGAGCTTAAGCCTGGTTAGGTCAGGTGAAGAAAAAAAGTTTGGGCAGTTTCAGAGGGAAAAGTCAAGGACTCCCTCCCTTTGAGCATAGTCCTGGACCGGGGGGGGGGGCGGGGGGCTTCCAGTTGACTGAAATAAAAATCTTTAGTCTTTTATTATAAGATATCTCATAATAGGAGCAGTGCAGCTTACCAAACAATGCAGAGTAAACATCAGTTCAGCTGTCTGAGCTGTGGATAAGTGCACAGTGATGCATATAGGGAAAAATAACCCATGCTATAGTTACACAATGTCAGGTTCCATATTAGGAGCTGCCACTCAAGAAAGAGATCTAGGCGTCATAGTGAATAACACATTGAAATCATCGGTTCAGTGTGCTGGAGCAGTCAGAAAAACAAACAATGTTGGGATGTATTAGAAAGGGAATGGTGAATAAAATGGAAAATGTCATAATTCCTCTGTATTGCTCCATGGTGAGACAGCACCTTGAATACTGTGTACAATTCTGGTCGCCACATCTCAAAGATATATAACTGCAATGGAGAAGGTACAGAGAAGGGCGACCAAAATGATAAAGGGGATAGAACAGCTCCCTTATGAGGAAAAACTAAAGAGGTTAGGACTTTTCAGCTTGGAGAAAAGGCTGAGGGGGGGATATGATGTGTTTAAAATCATGAGAGGTCTAGAACGGATAAATGTGAATCAGTTATTTACTCTTTCGGATAATAGAAGGACTAGGGGGCACTCCATGAAGTTAGCATGTAGCACATTTAAAGCTAATCGGAGAAAGTTCTTTTTCACTCAATGCACAATTAAGCTCTGGAATTTGTTGTCAGGGGATGTGGTTAGTGTAGTTAGTATAGCTGTGTTTAAAAAAGGATTGGATAAGTTCTTGGAGGAGAAGTGCATTACCTGCTATTAATTAAGTTGACTTAGAAAATAGCCACTGCTATTACTGGCAACAGTAACATGGGATAGACTTAGTTTTTGGGAACTTGCCAGGTTCTTATGGCCTGGATTGGCCACTGTTGGAGACAGGATGCTGGGCTTGATGGACTTTTGGTCTGACCCAGTATGGCATGTTCTTACACTCAGTTAAATAGATCACCGCCCTTAAACTTACCCACCAATGGTTTAGTTTGTTTGCATAACACTTTCCAACTGGTTGGAATTATAATTTTATCTCATATATGCTAATAAGACTGGATATTTGTAAGTCATATCTCTTGTAAATTGAGCCCAGAAGGCAGAAATGAAACTTAATGCTGACCTTTTACATACTGGTCAACTTTTAACATTTTTTAGCATTTCAAGAGCCTTGACTATTCCTTCAAGTCTGATCAGTATAATCTCATTATCTTTGTTTTTTCACCACCACCAAACTAGCTTTGTAGAAAATATTTTCAGAGCACCCTTGCATTCTCCCAGCCCAAGCAGGATGGTAGTCCTCGCAGATGGGTGACATCAGATGGAGTCTGTCACGGAACACTTTTGTCAAACTTTGACTGGCACACTGAGCATGCCCAGCATGCCACCAACCCTGTAGCCACACAGGGTCCCCCTTCAGTCTCCTTTTTTCCGCGGTGCTGTTGCCTTGCAGTTGGTGGCGCTCTCTTAATTTTTCACTCACGGAAGAATTTCAGCATTTTTCTTTGATTTTTCCTCGCCTATGTGTCCCCCATCATGAATTGATTCCTCCTGCATTTGGTAGGTATTTTTTTGCATTGTTGCGGTCTATTCCCAAGAGTCTACCTCTCGATAACCACTGGCCACTGACTGCTTGCTGCCCTTTTTTTCAAAGGCAACCAGTTTTAGGAAGTGCCCTTGAGTGTCCACAGACTGTCCATCTTGGACCCACACGACATCTGCGTCCTGGGTCTCGGGCCTTCCCATGATGTCCATCAGTGTCCCAACTGTGCTCAGATGACTACCAAAGGCCAGCGTGCCCACTTGGACAAAATGGAGAACTTGTTTGGTTCCAAGCAATCGGCTCCATCAACTCCAGTACCGGGTAAGTCTAGTCACAGGGATCGATCTGACTCGGGACCATCACCTTCGGTGCCCTGCTGCAATGATCAAGGGGTGGGAGATCGCCCCTCACCGACATCGGGACATTCGAAGGTATCTGGATAGTCATCCTTGGCACCGGAGAAGGACTGGGCTGAGCACCATGGGAAGCATAGACACCGGCACCGACAGTCTACACCATCCGGTGCCGGCACCGACATCTGAGTGGCATCAGCCTCTGCCAAATCCCCTCCAAAGAGGCCCTGAGGAGAGGAGGCCCTGTCCTCCTCCAAGCCCGGGAGCCCAGAGCGGTCCTTACTGATACGAGGCAGGCACCCAGCCTCTATAGACCCCCATGGACACTCCGGTGATGCCCAGCCTGCCGCCTCCTCTCGGGTCGGTATTGTCCGCACCCGCATTTAGAGAGGAGTTGTACCACGTGGTTCAACAGGCAATGCTAAATGCTCTTCGGGGTCTCCAGCCACCAATGCAGGCCCCCATTCCGGCATCGGAACTGGCACCCTCCATATTGGCACCTCTGCTGGAAAGGCTGGATGTGCTTCTTGGTGCCTTAATGATGCAGCCTGTACCGGCAGGCCCACTGGTGCTCCCTTTGTCCCGATTCCGGGCTCCTTGGAGGAGGAAGATGCGGCTCCGCGCCCATCTCCATGGGGGGTGCTGCCAGTGCTGGATCCTGTCCTCTGGCCTCCTGGTGCCCCGGCGTCCATCTCAGGCCCCGGTGCCCTCAATGCTGGCACAACCGCTGTCTGTTCTCCCTCACCCGACCATCAGTGCCCGCATCCCGTGATTTAGGTTTTGGTCTCCCTCCTCAACCCAGGCAGTTCAGTGGTGAGGAGGAGGCCCCTTATGACCCATGAAGCCGCCTCCTCCGAGAGGACCTTCTGTTGGAGCCTTCTCCCCCAGATGAGACAGCACTCGCCTCCTGAGGACTTATCCTTCGAGTTTTGTGCGGGCGATGGCGGAGACCATTCCCTTCCAACTTTTAACTGAAGAGGATGCCAACCACAAGATGTTGGAGGTCTTCCAATATGTGGATGTCCCTAAAGAGATGGCAGTCCCCGGTACATGATGTTCTCCTGGACCTCCTCTACCAGCTCTGAGAACATCTGTGTTCCGTGGCTCCAGTCAACAGAAAGACGGATGCCACCTATTTAGTGCAACAGGCCCTGGGCTTCCAGAAAAGCCAGTTGCCTCACCAATCAGTGGTAGTGGGATCAGCCCAGAAAAAGGCCAAGAGAACCCACCCTCACTCCTCCGCCCCTCCAGGAAAGGACAATAAAGCCTTAGATGCTCTAGGCCGGAAAGTTTTCCAAGGAGCTATGCTCATCGCCCAAATAGTTGCATACAGTTGTATGTGAACCAGTACAACCGGAACCTCTGGAAACAAGTCCAAGAGTTTGCTGAGGGCCTACCATAACAGTTCCAGGAAGGCTTGGAATCCATCCTCCAAAAAGAATTTGAAGTCGAGAAGCATGAGGTGAGGGCAGCCTATGACATCTTTGAGACGGCAGCAAGGGTCTCAACTGTGAGCATAAGTGCCTGATGTTGGGCCTGGCTGAACGCCTCTGACCTTTGTCCAGAGGTCCAAGAGAAACTGGCTGACCTCCCCTGTACAGGAGAAAAACCTGTTTGGGGACAAAATCTGGGATGCAGTGGCCCAGCTCAAGGATTACCATGAGACCTTGCAAAAGCTGTTTACTACCACCTCCGACCCCTTCTCAGTGACCCACAGGGTGCCATGTAGAGATTCCAGAAAGCAATTTTACAGGCAACAGATATTACCCTTCGGCCTCACGTGCTCGTCCAGCTTGGGCTACCCAAAAGAGCCACCCTCACCAACAGGTACCTCGAGCTCAGCCATCCCCTCAGCCTCGCCCTGCAGCTGGTTTTTGACTGGCACAGAGCAGTAGCAGCCTATCCCTAGTGCCCGCACCTTCCAACCCACTGGTTATTTGCAGAAAGCTGGTGCCCCATCACCACCGACCGATGGGTGTTATCCATCGTAGCACGGGGTTACCGCCTGAACATTCTCAATGTTCCCCCAAACTCCCCACACTCTCCGGCATGGAGCCTCGTGGAACACGCCACGACCCTCAAGCTAGAACTCTCAGCCCGGCTACTATGGTCCAGAGCCATAGAACCGGTCCCCTGGGCCCCGCGCAGCCGGGGGTTCTACTCCAGGTATTTTCTCATTCCAAAGAGAACAGGAGGCCTCCATCCCATCCTCGACCTCCAGGCCTTAAACAAGTTCCTCCGGAGAGAGCGGTTCAAAATGGTATCTTTGGATACCTTGCTCCCTTTTCTGCTTCAAGGGGACTGGCTCTGCTCTCTCAACCTACAGGACGCCTACGCACACATTGCCATCTTTCTGCCTCATGGGAAATATCTGCGCTTCATGGTAGGCCAGCAGTACTTCCAGTACAGGGTTCTCCCCTTCGGGCTTGCCTCCGCACCCTGGGTCTTCACAAAGTGCCTGGTAGTGGTGGGAGCACATTTGCGCCAGAAAGGGGTGCATGTGTTCCCATATCTGGACGATTGGTTCATCAAGAGTTCTTCGAGGGCAGGAACCCTTCAGTCCCTAAACGTGACAGTGGGGCTCCTCCAATCGCTGGGATTCCCCGTCAATTTCCCGAAATCCCAGCTGACACTGTTCCAGCAGCTCAGTTTCATCAGGTCAGATCTGAAAACCACGGTGGCCAGGGCATTCCTTCCCAGCAAACGCATAGCCACCCTTGCTGGCTTAGCCAGGTCCATCCTTCACCGGCAGATGACCTCAGCCCTTCTGCTCCTGAAGTTGCTGGGTCTCATGGCCTCGTCGGTACATGACACCCCATTGGACCGCCTGGCCATGAGATTTACGCAGTGGACTCTGCTGTCTCAGTGGCACCAAGCCTCTCAAGAACTCTCTGCACTGGTTCAGTTAACTGAACCACTTCAGCTCTCCCTTGCCTGGTGGGTGCAGGAATCCAACCTGTGCAAGGGGCTTCCTTTTCAGCCCCCAGCTGCTCAGGTGATCCTGACTATGAATGCCTCCAACCTAGGCTGAGGGGGGGGGGGCATTTCAACAACCTCCACACGCAAGGGGTGTGGTCGAAGCCCGAGGCGAGATGCCAGATAAACTTCCTGGAACTCCAAGTGATGCGGTATGCACTCTACACATTCCAGGACTGTCTGTCCAACAGGGTCATCTTGATCCAGATGGACAACCAAGTGGCCATGTGGTATGTGAACAAACAGGGGAGCACAGGCTCTTACTCCTCTGCCAAGAGGCGGTGCAGATCTGGGTCTGGGCCCTGTCACATTCCACGCTTCTGTGTGCGATCTACCTGGCAAGGACGGAGAATGTGGTGGTGGACCGTCTGTCTGACATTCCACCCCCACGAGTGGTCCTTCAACCACTTTGTAGCAGACAAGATCTTCTGCCAGTGGGATCAGCTGGATGTGGATCTCTTGGCGTCCTTGCAAAACCACAAGGTGGACCGCTTCTCCCTATGCAGGGAGTGAAAGGGACCAGCTGTGGACACCGTCGCCCACTCCTGGAGTGTGGGTCTCCTGTATGCATACCCTCTGATTCCACTCATAGGCAAAACTCTCGTGAAGCTGCAACAGGACCAAAGCTCCATGATCCTCATTGGCTACAACAAGTCTGGTTTCCAGTCCTCCGTGACCTATTGGTCCAGGAGCCCATCCACCTGGCCACCTCGCCTGACCTCATTACACAGGATCAGGGCAGGCTATGCCACCTGAACCTCCAGTCTTTGGCCCTCACGGCCTGGATGTTGAAAGGGCAGTGCTGCAGACCCTCAACCTTTCGGACAAGTCCTGATAGCTTCGCGTAAGCCTTCCACACGGAAGTCCTACTAAGCGAAGTGGAAGAGGTGCTCATCCTGCTGTGCAGAACAGGGTCCTGACCCGTTCACGTGTCCAGCACCTAGGCTTTTGGGCTACAGACTACCTCTATCCGGGTACATCTGAGTGCCATCAGTGCCTTCCACCGTGGAGTAGGCGACATTCCGGTCTCAGTGCAGCCCTTAGTGGGGCGTTTCATGAGAGGCTTACTTCAACTGAAGCCTCCACTATATCCTCCTGTTGTGGCTTGGGATCTCAACATAGTGCTGACGTGGCTCATGCCTCCCTTTGAGTTCCTGCTCTCCTGCGATTTGAAGCACCTTACCTGGTAGATCATCTTCCTAGTGGCAGTTACTTCTGCTCACAGAGTCATTGAGCTGTTGGCCCTAGTGACCTATCCCTCCTTACACGAGGTTCTCCATGACAGGGTGGTGCTGCGCACTCACCTTAAGTTCCTGCCTAAGGTGGTGACTGACTTTCACCTGAATCAGTCCATCTTGTTGCCCACCTTTTTCCCCAAGGCCACACTCTCATCCAGGTGAGCGGACTCTGCACACCTTGGACTGCAAGCGTGCTCTCGCCTTTGATCTAGAGCACATCGCAGCCCACAGGCAATCCACCCAACTCTGTCTCCTTTGACAAGAATAGATTTGGAGTTGTGGTGGGCAAGCAGACCCTGTCCAGTTGGTTGGCGGACTGCTTCGTTTTCAGTTATGAGCAAGCGGGCCTTCCGCTCAGGGGCCGAGTGAAAGCGCACTCAGTAAGGACCATGGCAACGTCAGTAGCACACTTCCGGGCAAATCCCTATTGTCAAAATCTGTAAGGCAACAATGTGGCCTTCCCTCCACACCTTCGCAGCCCATTACTGTTTGGACAAGGATGGTCGACAGGACAGCATCTTTTGCCAGTCTGTCCTCCGCAACTTATTCCCAGTGTGAGAACTCATCTCTCCTTACCTAGGGCCCAGAATGAGGTTGTCTGCCCTGTTGCTAACAGCACCCCTGTTGTTGTGCCTGTTGCACGGTATTGGGTGTCTGTTGGCCCAGTGTATTCCGGGGGCAGCCTGCAGCTTGGAATTCACCCATCTATGAGGACTACCATCCTGCTTGTCCTGGGAGAAAGCAGAGTTGCTTACCTGTAACAGGTAAGGACAACAGGATGTTAGTCCTGTGGAGTTGAGTTCATCTGCGTTTTGTTTTATTTTTTCGCTCGTATTTTTCTGCTTTGATGCGAGACTGAAGGGGGACCCCGTGTGGCGCTGGGCATGCTCAGTGTGCACAAAAGTATTCTGTGATGGGCTCCATCTGATGATGTCCACCCTTCTGTGAGGACTAACATCCTGCTGTCCTGGGAACACCTGTTACAGGTAAGCAACTCTGCTTTCTCCCCATTGTCATATTTAGTATAACAATATATGTTGCAAGCTGTAATATTGTTGGCATCCATCCCATGTCTTAGGTTGGTCCCATGCAGGCCGAGTCCGTAGAGCAATGGGTTAGGCTAGAACTCTTAGCTGTCAGGGGTGGAGGCTCTGGGTTAGTTCATATTGTTGAGATTAATTTGTAACAATTAGAAATCCTTCTCCTCTGGGAGAAATAGGAGGATAATAAGTCTGAGTTTCCTCTTTTGAGTGGAGATCAGAAAGTTCAGTAGCAACAGGAAGTATTTATTTTATTTATTTTTATATTCCACTTCTCAACACTTCAAAGCAGATCGCATTCAGGTACTGTATGTATTTCCCTATCCCCAGAGGGCCTACAAAGTAATAGGGTCATTTATCAAAATGTGATGTGGCTGTTATCACGTGCGAGATAACGCCCTATCGCACGCGATAACGGCGGCATTATGGCAGTGGTATTAAATGAGGGGAAGGGGAGGAGTGTGGGCAGGGTTTAGGTGTGGTTATGGCCCACATTATCGCTGGCAGCACTGCGGGAAATACACTTTTTCCCATGGCGCTATGGGTGTAAAAGTGTGCGGCCCGCCTGCAACAGAGGTGGGCGAAAACGCACTGCTGCAATGTGGCTGGCTGCACAACTTCTCCCCCCCACCCCTCTTTTTTTTTACCGCAGCTCATCATTCATCATTGTGCTATAAATATAGCACAATGATGAATCTAGCTATAAGTTTGTACTGGAGGGTAAAGTGACTTGCCCAAGGTCACAAGGGGCGGCAGTAGGATTTGAACCCTGGCTTCCCTGATGCCATTGCAGAAATTATTAAATTATAGGTGGACTTATAGTAGGGGTTTATCACACATCACGTAGTCAAGGCATAGGACACTAAAGAAATTTAATGTAACTTCAGTAATAAAAATAATGCATATCAGTTTCTTTCTCAAACTTCAAAATCATTTTGGGTGTTAATGCTTAAGAAATCCTGGTCCTGTTTTAATTGGATAAGCTGCAGATTGTTGAAAGAAAAGAAAATATTTGGAAAATGAACATGACACTTTGATTTAATTGGCAAATATAAGAAGGTTCATTGGGACTAAGATAGTCAAGGCAGTTCCAAACCTTAGGCTATCAGAATACAGTCTTATTGCAGGTGGGCTTGCCCCTTGGCCTTTTACACATACATCAACACTCAAAATAGGGAATTGGAGTAGGAAATATTGACATTGAAGAATCATTTGTAGTTCTGAATTCAGAGTGGTACCCCCTACGGGAAAGGGGACAGAAAAAGGCTAATTGTTTTTTTGTCCATACTGCATGCAATTAGTACCCCTTAGACCCGGCAACCAAGGAGCTGCTGGCGTGCCCCAAGGTAGACGCTCAAGTACCCAGATATTTCAGCCACAGGCGGGATCCTCTATCCCAGGGGATCGATGCCCTGGTCCAGCCATGGCCTCAGGGGATCCTGCTATATGCCTTCCCTCCATGGCCCCTGCTGGGCGCCATTATACACAAGATTCAGCGGCACAGAGGCCTAGTTCTTTTAGTGGCCCCGGACTGGCCAAGAAGACCCTGGTACGCAGACATGAGAAGACTACTTTCAGGGAATCCATTTCCCCTGCCTCCACACAGGGACCTGCTGCGGCAAGGTCCCATGCTCCTCGAGGATCCAGCTCAATTCTCTCTTACGGTTTGGCCATTGAGAGGGCTAGACTGAAGAAAAGAGGATATCCGGGGCCAGTAATAGATACACTCCTCCTAGCACGCAAGTTCTCCACATCACTAACATATATAAGGATCTGGAGAGTATTTGAAGCCTGGTGCGAAACTCACGGCACCAATCCACATGCCACTAAAATCCCTATCATTTTGGATTTCCTGCAAGACGGCCTTCAGAAGGGTCTGTCCCTCAATTCCATCAAGGTTCAAGTGGCAGCACTATCCTGCTACGGTCCCCGGAGTGACGGCAACAGCATCACCACACACCCAGACGTTTCACGTTTCCTGAAAGGAGTCAAACACATTCGCCCGCCACTGAAGTGGCCCGTGCCCCTGTGGAACCTCAACCTAGTTTTGGAATTTCTAGCGGGACCCGCCTTCAGACCCCTTCGAGGCCTGTCCCTCCGTTTGTTAACCTTGAAGATGGTGTTCCTGCTGGCCGTATGTTCAGCACGCCGTATCTCAGAGCTACAAGCGCTGTCCTGCCGTGATCCGTTACTCAGAATCACTCCAGAGGCTATCCATCTTCGCACGGTTCCTTCCTTCTTACCCAAAGTAGTCTCACACTTCCACCTCAACCAAACCATATCCTTGCCTACCACGGAAGGTTTGAAGAAGTCGGAAGAAGGTCGAATACTATGCCATCTCGATATTGGCAGGCTGCTGTCCAGATACCTGGAAATGTCAGAAGCAGTACGAAAGACGGACCACCTGTTCGTCCTTCACAGCGGGAAGAAGCAAGGGGAAGCGGCCTCACGGGCAACCATCGCCCGCTGGATCAAAGAAGTTATCAAGGCAGCCTACGTTGAAGCGGGAAAACCACCACCTCTACGGGTCAAGGCTCACTCTACCAGAGCTCAAGCGGCCTCTTGGGCAGAAACTAGGATGCTGTCGCCTGCAGAGATATGTAAAGCGGCGACGTGGTCCTCCCTCCATACCTTCTCCAGATTTTACCGTCTGGACGTCCAGGCCAGGGAGGACACAGCATTTGCGAGGGCAATCCTAAACGGACCTCGGGCAGCCTCCCACCCAGTCCGGGAGTAGCTTTTGTACATCCCACTTGTTTTGAGTCTATCTGCTACACGCTAGGAAATGTAGAGATTACTTACCTGATAATCTCGTTTTCCTTAGTGTATGCAGATGGACTCAGAATCCTGCCCGGCTGCCGGCATACATGGGGATTCACCGACTCACGGTAAGCCATGTTTTCTTATATAGGGCATCCACCCTGCCGCCGGGTGTCGACGCATTCCAGTTGTGAACACTGGCGGTCTCCAGCTACTATCAATCGGTCAGGGTAATCCTGTTCATTTAATCGATCGGTCAGTTACACATATATCCATAAAGCTTTTCCAAGGAAGATTACTGAATTGCTGCACTTCCTGCGGGGGTATATGTACTCGTGCTGACTTCAGATCCGTCTCCAACTGCTAGCACGAGCACACTATACCCACTTGTTTTGAGTCCATCTGCATACACTAAGGAAAACAAGATTATCAGGTAAGTAATCTCTACATTCCTTTAGTAGTTTCATTAGTCAGGAATTCTATTATGGCTGAGGTTCTAGTTTATCTACACCTAATTGGGGAAATGGGGCTCTTAGAAAACTGTGGAATCCTGTTGGTCTTCCAGCAAGAAATTGGCATTGCACTGTGAGCGTGTAGGAAGGTTGTTGCTGTGTAAGTGGGGGACTTAAGTGCTGGGAAATGAAGGAATTGGGGTGTTATGAAATGCAAGGCTACAGTACCAGCTCTGTTTGTTTTGTTCATGCATTAGCTCCTCTCTGTTTCCTAGAAAACAAACTTCAGGGGAGGTAATTTGCAAACCCATTGAAGATGATCACCTTTCTCTGTTTGTTATTTTCAAGTCACCCTTAGTAAAAGGATAGAGGCCAGATTTCCTCTTATTATAGTACAATTATGGGCAGGAGTTGTACTGTTAGCAACATGAAAGTAATGAGTTTGGTTGATGGAGCACATATATATGTGGTTGTAGTATTATGTAAACAGTTGGAACAATTCCATATTCGGGGCATCTGGCACCATTAGGATGGCAAAGAGTGTGACCATACATTATCAGAACAATTTACAATTATCTCTTGCAGCCTAATAACATCTTATTTAGTAAAAATGAATGTTAATGTTTGTGGAGGTGTTTGAGTCAGCATAGGCAGTTCTTTTGATATTAAGGACAGCAACAAAAGCAGATAACAAAACAAGAGGTGGTAAAGTTCAGGAAGACTGAGTGTGAAATAATACCTGATAATCAAATCAACCAAAAATGTCCTTTCTATTAAATCATAAAGAGAAAGATAGCCTCATAATTATACAAATTTCAATATATTCCTTTCCCAAGATTTTATATAAAGTTAAAATAACTCCAATTGGTTTAAATTTTATTATATATCGCTTCTAAAAGAAGTGTGTCATGGGATAGGTGGCGATGTCCTTTCGTGGATTGCAAACTGGCTAAAAGACAGGAAACAGAGAGTAGGATTGAATGGGCAATTTTCTCAATGGAAGGGAGTGGACAGTGGAGTGCCTCAGGGATCTGTATTGGGACCCTTACTGTTCAATCTATACTAATAAACGAAGCTTGACCGACGTGCCGCAAATGCGCAGTAGAGAGCAGCTCTACTGCGCATGCGCGCACATCGGCCAGAGCGCAGCGTGTCAGGAAAAAAAATGGCGCCTGCTCCTTAGGAGCAGGACCGGCGGCGGTGGCGGCGACGACGAGCGCGCGCGAGAGGCAGGGAGGAGCAATAGTGGCGGCGACGCGCACGCGTACGAGAGAGAGAGGCAGGGAGGAGCAGTAGCGGCGGCAGCGTGCGAGAGTCAGGGAGGAGCAGTAACGGCGGCGGCGCGCGCGCGGGAGGGACACCCCTTGTCTGCCGGTTGTGGATGAGCTGGGAGGAGAGTGAGCTGAGGGGAGGTGGGAGAGAGTGAGGGGGGAGGGGAGGGGGAGGGGGAGAGAGGGGGAGAGAGTGAGGTGGGAGGGGAGGGAGAGAGTGAGGGGGGGAGAGAGTGAGGTGGGAGGGGAGGGAGAGAGTGGGGTGGGGAGAGAGTGAGGTGGGAGGGGAGGGAGAGAGTGAGGTGGGGAGAGAGTGAGGTGGGAGGGGAGGGAGAGTGAGGTGGGGAGAGAGTGAGGTGGGGAGGGAGGGAGGAGAGAGAGAGGGAGGTGGGGGGAGGTGGGAGGGAGGGAGGAGAGAGAGAGGGAGGTGTGGGGGGAGGGTGAGAGAGAGAGAGGTGGGGGGAGGGAGTGGAAAGGAAATGGACCAAAAAAAAAATTTTAATGTAGCCCGTTGTTACGGGCTTAACGGCTTGTATATTTATAAATGATCTGGAAAGAAATACGACGAGTGAGATAATCAAATTTGCAGATGACACAAAATTGTTCAGAGTAGTTAAATCACAAGCAGATTGTGATAAATTGCAGGAAGACCTTGTGAGACTGGAAAATTGGGCATCCAAATGGCAGATGAAATTTAATGTGGATAAGTGCAAGGTGATGCATATAGGGAAAAATAACCCATGCTATAATTACAGAATGTTGGGTTCCGTATTAGGTGCTACAACCCAAGAAAGAGATCTAGGCGTCATAGTGGATAACACATTGAAATCGTCTGTTCTGTGTGCTGCGGCAGTCAAAAAAGCAAACAGAATGTTGGGAATTATTAGAAAAGGAATGATGAATAAAACGAAAAATGTCATAATGCCTCTGTATCGCTCCATGGTGAGACCGCACCTTGAATACTGTGTACAATTCTGGTCGCCGCATCTCAAAAAAGATATAATTGGGATGGAGAAGGTACAGAGAAGGGCTACCAAAATGATAAGGGGAATGGAACAGCTTCCCTACGAGGAAAGACTAAAGAGGTTAGGACTTTTCAGCTTGGAGAAGAGACGACTGAGGGGGGATATGATAGAGGTGTTTAAAATCATGAGAGGTCTAGAACAGGTAGATGTGAATCGGTTATTTACTCTTTCAGATAGTAGAAAGACTAGGGGGCACTCCATGAAGTTAGCATGGGGCACATTTAAAACTAATCGGAGAAAGTTCTTTTTTACTCAACGCACAATTAAACTCTGGAATTTGTTGCCAGAGAATGTGGTTAGTGCAGTTAGTGTAGCTGTGTTTAAAAAAGGATTGGATAAGTTCTTGGAGGAGAAGTCCATTACCTGCTATTAAGTTCACTTAGAGAATAGCCACTGCCATTAGCAATGGTTACATGGAATAGACTTAGTTTTTGGGTACTTGCCAGGTTCTTATGGCCTGGATTGGCCACTGTTGGAAACAGGATGCTGGGCTTGATGGACCCTTGGTCTGACCCAGTATGGCATTTTCTTATGTTCTTATGTGTGTCTTTAAAAATGGAATGCTTTCTTATTAGTGTATATATTACTAGAATGTTGAAATGATTTGCACACCACTAGTGGTGCTGAATTTTATTCAGTTTTGGTAATGAACCATACACTTATGTCTTTGCCACCAAAAAATGTATCTTAAAGATTATATGGACATAAAGATAGCTAAATGATATTCTCTATTTCCAGTATCTCCCTGTGGCTCTGACATAAAGAACCTGTTTATGCATATGAGCTCTTGTTAAATAGATACAGTATGTTGATGTAATAGCCATAAATCTTTTGCATAAATGCTAGTATTTAAAATATGATTTGAATCCTGTTACCAAACTATATTTGTATCCATTTTTTTTTAGCATTGTGCAATCTGTATTTTAATAAGAGCAATTTATGAATAGACAGAATAATTATTACACAGTTATATTCTGTAAACAGAAGAATCCAGATGTTAGCATTTTCTTTTTGGAGACCCCACTTAAGTGATTGCTATAAAACAATAAAAGCAATATTAAATAAAACAAAGGAATTAATTCAGTTAATGGACTTGAACTCATAACTTTCCATATTACATTCAAGGTATAAAGAAGTCACATTTTTTCTTGTAACCAATTCCAGTAGCTTTCTTAACTCAAGAAGAAAATAAAAAAATAGAATGCTTAGTTTAATTCTGTTCCATTTTTTTACTCTTTGCTGAAAAAGACTTAAAATGTTAGCTTGCAACATTTTTAAAAAATGTAATTGTTCCTAATATTTGCATACTGCAGTGTAATGCAGAAGGTTTTTATGAGCATTAAAAATGGGGGAAATGTGGAAAACAGGATTTACATTCAGACAACATCCAACAAGGCATTGATCTGTGCAGTCTGGGTAAACAAGCATCGGGGTAACTTGCTTGATGCGGTGGTTACTACCCTTAACCATTAAGCCTTATGCTCACCTTTGATGCAACTCCAACATTACTCTCTGCATCAATGACAGGGGATGGCAGGAAATTTGAATCAAACAGTTACCAACAAGGGCCCTGACCTTGGTGGTTTATGAAACAGATAAGTATGGGAAAATAATGAAACAGATAAGTATGGGAACTTGCTGGGCAGACTAGATGGGCCGATTGGTCTTTTTCTGCTGTCATTTTCTATGTTTCTATGTTCTGTGTAAAAAGAGAGGTAGACATAACTTGGATAAGTTAGGAGTTGAGTGGTGTCTTTTTTTTTTTTCTTTTCTGCAAGGTCTGTGAGACAAATTCCTTAGTAATAAGGATGGAGAGTGCTGTTCGGGTGCCATCTTGAAATATATAAATTATATTCAAATTTATTTCTGTACAGATGTACATTTTGGTTATTCACTTAGCTGCAGAAAATATATTTAATGAAATTCTTATATTTATGAACAGAATCACCCCTTATTCTCTAACTGGCATTTCCTGGTTAAAGCATATGCTCTAACCCGTTAAATTATTCGTATCATGTTATATTTATTCTTCCTGCCTCTATCTTCCTTCCAGCTTGTCTTTAAGCCTCCAAGTTTTCCATACCTTGTTGATTGTAACTTTGACTTATTCCTTTTCCTTTGTTATCTATTATTTACCAGAATTGTTACCTCAGTTTTACCCTTTGTTAAAATGTAAACCGATCCGATATGGTTATCTACTATGAAGGTCGGTATAAAAAACTGCTAAATAAATAAATAAATAAAGAAAAAAGGTAGCCCATAATTAGGGAAATCCACAGCTGGGCCACTAATAAAAACTGCGGAGCTGATCAAGGGAAAAGAAATAGTCACAGTGTTGAGTGCGGCTGTTTACAGTGTTAGGATGAAGGATCCAAGGAGGGGATGCCATTGAGCCTTTAGAAATAGAGTACCCCAAATAGATATGTTTTTAGAACACAGTTGTAATTTAAGGAGAGCACAGAAAAAGGTCACAAACATGCTCAGGTTGATATTCAAAAGCCATTTAGATGGATAACTGAAAAGTTACTCAAAAGGAAAATTTCCTAGCGCATAGCAGATGGACTCAGGACCAATGGGTATAGTGTTCTCCTGTTAGCAGTTGGAGACGGATCAGATTTCAATCTGACGTCAGCTCCTAGTACATATACCCCTGCAGGAAGTACAGCTCTTCAGTATTTTCCGTCTCCATAGCAGTTAGGGACTACCTGCACGCTCTCGCAGCGTTTGAACCAAATCGAAAGAAGAAAACCAAAATTAAAGGGGAAAACCTACCTGAAGATGAGCCCCGCTCTCCTGCAGTGATATCCTCGGGTCGCTCCCCCAGTTGAGATTCCTGAGGTGATTTCTGTGGTCCCTCGGAGGTGAGCCTTGGTCCGGCGGCCGAATCGCGGCGAGGACCTAGTTCCCCCAATCCTCGGGCGCGGCTGAGAGGCAGTGGGTGCACCCCTCAAGTGCGGTGGTGAAGGTATTGGCCCTCTCCCCCCGCAGCCGGAGACCGCCCGGAATGAAACCGGGAAGCGCCGAAGACAAGGTAAGGTGGAAATCTGTTTGAATCTGGTCTCCGAGGATCGAGGAGGAGCACAGGTCACCGATCGGAACCAGTGCCACCGGGTTGATCCGCCCTAGCAGAGCCAGGCCCCAGCTATTTCCAAGGGTCTGCCCACGTGGAGACCCTCCGAGGAGGTCACATATTACCCTCATGCTCGCTGTCGCCATCTTGGCCCTGTTCGCCGTGCCGCCGTTCGATCCGAGCGTGCAAATCGAGCTAAGCACGCAAACTCCTTGTGCGCATAAACTTACGTGCGCATAAAACCTTGCGTGCATAAGTTGCACGCACAGAGCCAGGCGCATATCTACGGCTAGGCGCATATCTGCACGCACATCTCAGGTGCACTGGAGCGCACAAGAGCTTACGCGTCCACAGACATGGCACCTCCAGAAACAGGAATAAAAGCTCAAGGCCTCTGCCCTGCATGCCACATCAGAGCCACACAGAGCGAGGAGGCCGAAGCCCTGTGCGCACACTGTGAGGAGGCCCTGGGAGATCCAGGTCAGGGCCAGTCCCACCCAGGGCCTAGTGCTAGCTCCTCAGGGGGTACCCTGGACCTAGCAGGCCCCAGTGGTTCCCCCCCCACAGACGGGGACCCCCAGAGTACCTGCGCCCCTCAACTTAGACCTAGCGTCAATATCTTGGGTGGAGTTATTCAAGGGGATTCACGCCTTTGTCAAGATGCAAACTGCACCTCTGGCTGATCAGCCACATGCTCCACCGGAGGACCCTCATGCCCCAGGACCCTCGAGGCCTAGGCACAGGCTCCCACCACCCAGAAGCCTCGCCTACGGGGCCATGGATTTCTCCAAAGAGGAAGTCGAGCCCCTGGAGGAGGGGGAACTTCCCTCTGGGACAGAGCCACACTGAACCACGAGTCGCTTCTTCACAAAGGACGAACACCCGGACCTCGTATCCCAATGTCTAACGGAACTCGCTATCCCGGGCCAAGGCACCGCGGGGAAACCTAGAACGAACCCCCTGCTGGAGGGCCTTTGCCAGACGTCTCGCCATTTTCCTCTCTTACAGGCGGCACAACAGCTAATTTACCTGGAATGGAATGCCCCGGAGTCCACATTCAAAGGGGGACGAGCCTTGTCGGCCATGTACCCCCTGGACCCAGCGACCAAGGAGCTTCTGGCATGCCCTAGAGTGGACACCATAGTCTGCGCGGTCGCCAAGCACACTACCATCCCAGTGGAGGGAGGAGCGGTGCTCAAGGATGCACATGACCGGCACCTGGAAGCCATTCTAAAACAGTCATTTGAAGTTGCAGCCATGTCACTGCAGATTGCGGCCTGCTGCACCGTGGTGACACGTGCCTGCCTATCACAAGCCAGGAACAACACTCCGGGAGAAGACATGGAACCAGCAGTATCATTCCTCACTGACGCTGCCTCCGATCTAGTGCGCACAGCAGCCAGAGGAGTGTCGGCCGCAGTGGCAGCCAGGAGACAACTCTGGCTTCGAAATTGGTTGGCTGACGCCTCTTCCAAGATGCACTTCACAAGGATGCCCTTCAAAGGACCCCTCCTATTCGGCAGCGAACTAGAGAAACTGGCCAACAAATGGTGCGATTCCCCATTACCACGCCTGCCGGAAGACAGGACGAAGAGAAACCAGCGTCCCTTCCACAGGTCCGCCAGAGGCAGAAGCTCACAGCGCTTCAACCCCTACAAGAGCAACTATCAAGCACCCCGCCCTACAGGCAGGAACCAGTCCTTTCAGACCAAGCACAACAAGAGGGGAGCCAGCTCGGGGACAGGCCCCAGCCGCGCCCCACAATGAGAATCAGCCGAACCATCCAAGGGAAGAAGCCATAGGGGGCAGACTAGCCCTATTCTACCGCAGATGGGTCGAGATAACTTCAGACAAGTGGGTCCTAGCCATCATCCGGGAGGGGTACTACCTGGATTTCCTTCGAACCCCTCCGGACAGTTTCGTGGAATCCCCCTGCCACGACCTCCTCAAGAGGGCGGCAGTGGAAGCTACTCTATCCAGACTTCTGGCCCTCGAGGCCATAACCCCGGTGCCTACACAGGAAATAAATACTGGACATTACTCCATCTACTTTGTCATACCCAAGAAAGAGGGTACATTCAGGCCTATCCTGGTCCTCAAGTCGGTCAACCGCCACCTAAGGATACCCTGCTTCCGCATGGAAACCCTACGATCCGTCATACGCGCAATACAACCAGGAGAGTTCCTCACATCCCTGGATCTTTCGGAGGCCTACTTACACATCCCAATTCATCAGGAGCACCAGTGCTACCTACGCTTCAAGGTCCTGGATCGTCACTATCAGTTTGGGCACTACCCTTCGGGTTAGCCACAGCATCCCGGATGTTCACCAAGGTAATAGTGGTGGTGGTGGCAACACTGAGGAAGGAAGGAATCCTCGTTCACCCGTACCTAGACAATTGGCTGATCAGGGCAAAATCACCGGAGGAAAGCCACCAAGCGACCAGCAGAGTGATAACATTGCTGGAAAGCCTAGGATGGGTAGTCAACACAAATAAAAGCTCCCTACAGCCCTCACAGTCGCTGGAATACCTAGGAGTCCGATTTGACACCAAGGAAGACAAGGTCAACTTGACCCCCCACAAGGAGATCAAAACTGCGGAACCGACTGCAGATCTTGCTGAGCATTCCTCGTCCCACAGCATGGGACTACCTGCAAGTCCTCGGGCTGATGGCATCCACACTGGAAGTGGTGCCATAGGCGCGAGCCCACATGAGGCCTCTACAACGGTCACTTCTATCGCGATGGAGCCCACGGTCCTCAGCCTTCCAGATGATAGTGAATTGGTGAGGGACCCCAGACATGGACCCTTCTAGCAAGCAGATCCAACGCTCAAGTACCCAGATACTTCAGCCGCCGGCGGGATCCACAGTCCCAGGGGATCGATGCCCTGGTACAGACCTGGCCACCGGGGTCCCTGCTATAAGCCTTCCCGCTGTGGACCTTGCTGGGAGCAATCATACACAAGATACAGCGACACAGGGGTTTAGTTCTTCTGGTGGCTCCAGATTGGCCAAGAAGACCCTGGTACACAGACATGAGAAGACTACTGGCAGGGAATCCACTACCCCTGCCCCCACACAGAAACCTACTACAACAAGGTCCGATCCTTCACGAGGACCCAGCTCAATTCTCTCTTACGGTCTGGCCATTGAGAGGGCCTGCCTGAGAGAGAACGGATACTCGGGGGCGGTAATAGATACTCTCCTCCGAGCACGCAAGTTCTCCACATCTCTAACGTACATAAGGATCTGGAGAGTTTTTGAGGCCTGGTGTGAAGACCACAACGTCAAGCCACGCTCCTCCAATGTGTCCGTGATCCTGGAATTCTTACAGAATGGACTACAGAAGGGTCTGTCCCTCAACTCCATCAAGGTGCAAGTGGCAGCATTGTCATGCTACGGCTCCGGGAACGAGGGCAACAGCATAGCCTCGCACCCAGATGTATCATGCTTCCTGAAAGGAGTCAAACACATCCGCCCACCACTAAAGTGGCCAGTACCTCTATGGAACCTCAACCTCGTCTTGGAGTTCCTATCGGGATCCGCCTTCAGACCCCTCCAAGGCCTGTCCCTCTGTCTGTTAACCTTAAAGACGGTGTTCTTGCTGGCCGAGTGTTCGGCCCGCCACATCTCGGAACTACATGCACTGTCCTGCCGTGAGCCGTTCTTCAGACTCTCACCCTGGGGTCCATCCAACTATGCACGGTGCCCTCCTTCCTCCCCAAAGTGGTCTCACACTTCCACCTTAACCAAACAATCTCACCTCCAACGATGGATGGCTTGAAGAATTCGAAAGAAGCCCGTAGTCTACGCCACCTCAACATCGGCAGACTCCTATCCAGATACCTGGAAATGGCGGAACCAGTACGAAAGACGGACCACCTTTTCGTCCTTCACAGCGGAAAGAGGCAAGGAGAAGCGGCCTCGCGGGCAACCATTGCCTGCTGGATGAAAGAAGTCATCAAGGCGGCCTACATAGAAGCTGGAAAACCTCCACCTCTACAGGTCAAGGCCCATTCTACCAGAGCCCAGGCGGTATCCTGGGCAGAAACTAGAATGTTGTCACCTGCCGAGATCTGCAGGGCGGCAGCATGGTCCTCCATCCATACCTTCTCCAGATTCTATCGTCTGGATGTGCAGGCTCAGGAGGACACGGCATTTGCAAGAGCAATTCTAAGTGGACCACGGGCAGCCTCCCACCTGGTTCGGGAGTAGCTTTTATACATCCCATTGGTCCTGAGTCCATCTGCTACATGCTAGGAAATGGAGAAATTACTTACCTGATAATTTCGTTTTCCTTAGTGTAGACAGATGGACTCAGCATCCCACCCTTGGCTGCCGTTATGCATGTTTTTTTGTCAATGAATCAAGGGTAAGCCATGTTTTCATCTACCTAGGACATCACCCTGCCGGGTGTCGACACTTTCCTGTTGAGTACACTGGCGGTCTCCAGCTATAGTCAATCAACCAGTTCAAGTTAATCATGTTTTAAACGTTCTAACAAGTTACAAAGTTATTTAATTTAATCATATTAAGTTATTCAATCAGTCAGTCACACATATATCCACAATGCTTTTCGAGGAGAATACTGAAGAGCTGCACTTCCTGCAAGGGTATATGTACTAGGAGCTGACGTCAGATTGAAATCTGATCCGTCTCCAACTGCTAACAGGAGTACACTATACCCATTGGTCCTGAGTCCATCTGTCTACACTAAGGAAAAAGAAATTATCAGGTAAGTAATTTCTCCATTGAGTATCCTTCCGAACAATTATCTTTTGTTTTATTTATTTTTATTTATTTAACAGTTTTATATACCGAAGTTCTGGTAACAAAGTTACTAATCAATTCGGTTTACATTATAACAGTAAAATTGACAGTATATAGAATAATGTCTTACAGAGTTTTATACAACTAAATGATGTGTGCCTGAGTCTGAGACCAACATGGAAACTGATTTACCCAGAATCCTCTGCTGCCTTGGCCTGCTTGCAGTTCTGGCTATGTGAACCCTAAATGCCCTATTGAGCCTGACCTGGAGAAATTACAGGAGACATTTGGACAGCAGCCGGAGCTGTCTAAAATCTGTGATGGAGGGTCATAGGGTCACAAAAAAGCAGAATGAAAGGATCGGAGTCTCACAGGCTAACATTTCAACTACAGTAGCACCTGTGAAAACAGTTTAGGTCTTGATGTTTGGCGCTTAAAGTATAGAAATTTTTCTTATAATTTTGAAAATAAGCAATAAAAGCATACAAGATTAGATTTTGCATTAAGAATATATAGAAATATACGTTGTCACTGTTTCCAGTGAGAGTCATATACCTTGGAAAGCGGAAACACAGCACTGGGAAATCAGGAACAGTTAATCAGTCACTCCATTAACCACTGTAATGTCCAACAAGCCTTTCCTCTGATCTGTTCTTTCTCAGATTATAAACATTTTGTGTTTATAATCTGACGCCCCCCAAGACCTCCAAAATTAATTTACTACAACCCCCCACCCTCCTGACGCCCCCCAAGACCTGCCAAAAATCCCTGGTGGCCCAGCGGGGGTCCGGGAGCGATCTCCTGGACTTGGGCTGTCGGCTGCCAGTAGTCAAAATGGCGCCGACGGCCCTTTGCCCTCATATGTCACTAGGGTCGACCAATGGCGGCGGTAGCCCCTATGACATAGTAAGGGCAAAGGGCCGTCGACGCCATTTTGATTACTGGCAGCCGACGGCCCTTTGCACTTACTATGTCACAGGGGCTACCGCCGCCATTGGTCGACCCCAGTGACATAGTGCGGGCAGAGGGCCGTCGGCGCCATTTTGACTACTGGCAGCCGACAGCCCAAGTCCAGGAGATCGCTCCCGGACCACTCCTGGACCCCCGCTGAACCACCAGGGACTTTTGGCAGGTCTTGGGGGGTCAGGAGGGTGGGGGTTGTAGTAAATTAATTTTGGAGATCTTGGGGGGCGTCAGGAGGGTGGTGAATTTTGTTAGATTTTTACTTTTTTATTAAAGATTTGTCTGCGAGCCAGATGCAGCCATCAAAAGAGCCATATCTGGCTCCCGAGCCATAGGTTCCTGACCCCTGGGCTAGATGAAGAGGAAAGAGAAATGTATTCTTACCTGATAATTTCCTTTCCTTGAATCCAGCCAGATTGATCTAGGATCCTCCCTTTTCTGCCAAATGTATCTATTTCAGCTATTCTGTTACTAAGGGTGAAGTATGCATATTCTCTCATTTGGAGATGAATGGTAAATTTTTATTCTGTTTTTTTTTAAAAAAGTGAGTATTTTAAGCTGTTGTCAGCTGTTTTGTGTCTCATTGGAAGCCCCTTGGAGGGGGGGGGGGGGGGAGAAACTTTTTTTTTTTGTTAACTGGTTAGTTGGTTTCTAGCTTTTTACAGGAAATACTGGCAGGCTGAGGTCAGCCTGGGAGCCTATAAAGGTTGATGTCATCAATTCTGTTCTTTGTCTGGATTGGTCTGACTGGACTCCAGGAAAGGAAATTTTATCAGGTAAGAATACATTTCTCCATCCTTGATCTTGGTTTTAATATTAATTTTATTATTGCCATCAAACTACATGTTTATAAGATCATTTTCACATTTCTCTCCTTTCCCATAACTAGTGTTTAATGGTGGTAGATCAGATTAGGCAAGGAATGTACAGGAAGGAAGGCAGCAGCAGAGTTGCACCACATTCCATGCTAGCTGTGTCTAGGTCAGCCTTGGATGTCACAGATAGAGAATAAAGATTTCCGACAACAATCCTTTTTATTGCTCTTTCAAGTACTGCATGGAAAGAAAATAGGGATGAGGCATGATGACCCTTCTTTGTTCTGGTCTTGGGAGCTGAGAACATGGCTGCTTTTTTCCTTAAGAGCTGTGATAGATATCAGTGGGAACTTTTCAGTGATGCAGCAAGTAGAAAGGAATAGAAATGGAAACTATGAACAATCTGCATTCAACATTGCTTCTTTTGTGCTAGTGACAGATTCATATATTCTGTTGAGTGATTCATGCCTGATCTATTTTCTAGGCATCCTGCATCTTGCAGCTTATTAAATACATTCAGAAACTTCAAGCCAAGGAAGTCCCTGTAGCAGAGGAAGTGATAGCATTGTTTGCAGGTGAACTCAACCCTGTAGCTCCCAAAGCCCAAAAAAAGGTGCCTGTTCCAGATGGGTAAGTTCTTCATAGAACCTGTGACACAAATACTAGGTGCTTTCTTATTTACTGTCAAATAATGCAAATCCATGTGCTCCAGAAGGTTTTTGGCCTTAAAATTTTATATTCTTTACTATATGTGAAATGACGAAAAGCTTTTTCTTACTTAAATTATTTCTATGTGAAATATAGCAGGAGAAAAATGTAGTTTAGTCATTTAAACAGGAGCCCGAGTCGGTGCTATTGGCACACTTGTGACTCATTTTTATCCAACTGTTTCCATTTATTATAAATGCTTCTTCTCTTTCTTTTGAAGCTGTCATGCAGATAACATACTAAAACTGGTACCCACGGCCTCCAGTTCAAGTGATTTGCATGTACAATTGCACATTTCTGAAATGTCAGACTTGGCATCCTCCTTGAAAGAGATGACTAGTCACAAATGCATCTCTAATGTACAAATACATGTTTGCTGTTCTTTGCCAGTTTGGACCTTGATGCTTGGATCAATGAGCCTCCATCAGACAGTGAGTCTGAAGATGAAAAGCCTAAGACCATCTTCCAGGATGAGGAGCACCGGCAAGTTAAACAGGGACGGACAGAGATTGATGAAGAAGAGTTAGCCAAGGTATGCTGGCACCTTAACTTTGACAGTACCTCTGGTAATACTACATGTGAAGATTCTCAGTGGTGCCTCACAAATGAATATTTGGATCTCTTCTTTCCATTATTTAAATATTCCAAACATAGAGTGCAGACAGAGTTGTGCAGCATGGCATTGGAGACTGCAAACAGTGGTTTGCAAAACTAAATATAAAGCAGTGAAAGTTGGAAAAATCATTGAGAGGTGAAACCTGATGAGAATACAGGGACCTGTTTAGTGTGTTATCTGATCTTTTGATTCAGTGGTTTTTCTCTTTGAAGCCAAATCCAAGTAAAGTGTCAGAGAATTGGAGAGAGAGAGACCTTGCAGAGAAGGAAAAAATGTGCAATCTAAACTCATATTTCTTTTTTGTTTCAGATCAATATTTTTCTCACAGGACAAGCAGGATGGTAGTCCTCACATATATGGGTGACATCATCAGGATGGAGCCCAATCACGGAACACTTTTGTCAAAGTTTCTAGAACTATGGCACTAACCCTGCATCCAGCAGGGGTCCCCCTTCAGTCTCTTTTTTTTCCCGCGCAGCAGTAGCCACGCAGGTTAAGGAACTCTCTAGAGGTTCGTGACAGGAATTTTCCTCACGGAACTTTTCAAATTTTTCAAAACATTCTTTCTCACAGGACAAGCAGGATGGTTGTCCTCACAAATGGGTGACATCGAGGATGGAGCCCACCACGGAAAACTTCTGTCAAAGTTTAAACAGAACTTTGACTGGCCCCTACTGGGCATGCCCAGCAAGGCACTGACCCTGCAGCCAGCAGGGGTCTCCCTTCAGTCTTCTTTTTTCCGCGCAGCAGTTGCCACGCGGTGAAAGGAGCTCTCTAACCACGTTCCTGACAGGAATTTGGAAGTTAATTTCCTAAGAAAATTTGCCCCTCAGGGGTCTCCCTTCGACAAATTTTTAGTCATCTTACGGAACCCGGTAAGTTTTTTGCCTTTTTCCATCGACTACCGTCGAATTTGGCCCTTGAGGCCTGTTGGCACTTACCAATCCCCAGCCTAAATTTTGGCTTCAGGCCATGGCAACGGGGTTCCGCCGTTGTCCGGATTGTACCCGGACTATGTCCATCACAGACCCCCACAGGGTTTGTGTGATGTGTTTGGGTAGTGAGCATGATGTCCTGACTTGCACCAAATGTGCCTTAATGACACCCAAGGGTCGCAAAGCCAGGATGGAGAAGATGGGGCTCCTCTTCCATGCACCCACCCCAACGCCATCGATAGCATCGACGTCATCGGAACCGGCACCGTCGAAGTTGTACCATCATCGTCAACCCTCCGGTGACCGTCCGCCATCGATCGCTTCTCGGCCGTCGACTCCCGTCCCTTCCCCGGATGGGCGAGGGGATCGGAAGGAAAAGCACCGCTATCGACGGCACAAATCTCGGCCTGTCGAGGATCCACAGCCATCGACCTCTGCTCAAGCCGAGCCACCGACAAAGAAGCCGCGAACAGACCGGACACCCTCCACGTCACGTTCGCAGGCATCGAGGAAACCCTCACCCTCCCGGGGTGCGGGGGCCGTGATCCCACCGGTTACGGTGGTCCCTCCGGCCCTGCCTCAGCCTCCCTCTCCCGTCGAGCCGGGTATGGTTACCCCTGGTCTCCGGGCAGAACTGGACCGGCTGGTCCAGGAGGCCATCGAGAAAGCGATGAAGAAATTGCAACCTCCATCGGCACCGTCTCCGGCACCGGTTCCAGTGCCGACCCCGGCACCGACACCGGCACCAGCTTCGCCACCGAGGAGGGAACCGACCACCGAGCCGTTGATACAAGCGCTAGCACCGCTACTGAGCCGCATGGAGGCGCTCATGACGGCCCTTCCATCGGTGATTCCAGTGCCATCGACAACACCACCGTCTCAGACTGGATTTTCATCGGCAGGAGAAACACCGTTCCGGATTCCCCCTTCCGGGGTGGTTCCATCGGTGCCTTCTGGTATATCTCCACCGATATATCCTTCGGTTCCATCCATTCCACGCCAGGCACCGATTCCATCGGCAGCACCGAAGCCATCGATGCCATTTCTGGTTCCACCTACGGCACCGATTCCACCTCGGTTTCCATCGATGCCTTCAGAGCCTCAGCCAGGTCCATCAGGGCTACAAACCCCACTTGATCCCTACGATACCTGGGGTGATGATGATGATACATCTTCTGACACGGATTTGCCTTCGCCTCCATCTCCTACAGAGAGTAGAAAAAGATCTCCTCCTGAGGATCTATCTTTCATTAATTTTGTGAAAGAGATGTCAGAAGTTGTACCTTTTCAACTACAATCTGAAGCTGATGACAGACACCAGATGATGGAACTCCTTCAATTTCTGGATGCTCCAAAAATCATCGCTTCCATCCCTATACACCAGGTGTTTTTGGATCTGCTCAAGAAAAACTGGGAATCTCCTTCATCAGTGTCCCCAGTTAACAAAAAGCTGACTCCACCTACCTTGTCCAGTCAGCACCAGGTTTCCAAAAACCTCAACTGGATCATCGCTCTGTTGTGGTTGAGTCCGCGCAGAAGAAGGCCAAGCGTCTTAAGCCACACTCTTCTACCCCACCTACCAGGGACAACAAGTTCCTAGATAGTGTTGGACGGAAAGTCTATCATGGAGCTATGTTGATTTCACGCATAGCTTCATATCAACTTTATATGACTCAGTACAACAGAGCCATCCTTAAGCAGATGCAAGACTATGCTGACACGTTACCAGACCAATACCAACCGCAGCTTCAAGCCCTTCTTCACAAGGGATTTGAGGCAGGGAAGCACGAGATTAGGACTGCCTACGACATATTCGATGCTTCCACAAAAGTTTCAGCCACAGCCATCTCAGCCAGACGTTGGGCTTGGTTAAAATCATCCAACCTTCGCCCAGAGGTTCAGGATCGTCTTGCTGATTTACCCTGCTTAGGCGATAATTTGTTTGGAGAGCAAATTCAGCAGATTGTGGCGGAGTTGAAAGACCACCATGAGACGTTGAAACAACTCTCATCTGTCCCACCTGAGCTGACCTCCAAGCAACCGCAAAAGAAAGACTCTAAGAAGTCATTCTTTCGACCACGCCGTTATTACCCTCCATCGGCCAGGCCTCGTCCAGCTCGATCCTCTACTAGGCCTCAGCCGCGTCAGCCTAGGAAACAAAGGCCTACTGTAGCCCCTCCTCCTGGGCCTGCGGCTGGCCTTTGACTCCCCTGTAGGGAACACATGCCAAACCCCTCTTCCGGACATCCCTGTAGGAGGTCGACTGTACCATTTTCTACAACCTTGGTTGCAGATCACCTCAGATCAGTGGGTGCTAACAATTATCGCACAGGGTTACCACCTCAACTTCATAACTCTTCCGGCAGACTCCCCGCCTCTTCAAGCGTGGAGTCTATCCACCCATTTGGCTCAATTACAACAGGAAGTATCCCTTCTTCTGCAATCAAATGCTATAGAACCCGTTCCTCCCTCTCAACGAGGCAAGGGATTCTATTCCAGATACTTCCTAATACCAAAGAAATCAGGGGGACTACGTCCCATTTTGGACCTTCGAGCCCTCAACAAATACCTTCAAAAAGAGAAGTTCAAAATGGTAACCCTAGGCGCGCTGCTCCCTCTGCTACAAAGAGGGGATTGGCTGTGCTCTCTCGACCTCAAGGACGCTTATACCCACATTGAGATCACACAATCCCATCGCAAATATCTGCGGTTTCTAGTAGGCCACGACCATTATCAATACCGTGTCCTCCCTTTCGGTCTAGCTTCTGCCCCACGAGTCTTTACCAAATGTCTCGTAGTGGTAGCAGCATTCCTAAGGAGGGAAGGTGTCCACGTCTACCCATACCTGGACGATTGGCTAATCAGGGCCTCCACCCAACAGATAGCTCAATCCTCCCTAAAATTGACAATTCAAACACTCCTTTCCTTAGGGTTTCTCGTCAATTACGAGAAATCTTGCTTAGTCCCGTCTCAAACCTTATCCTTCATTGGGGCAGACTTGGACACCTTACAGGCAAAGGCTTACCTTCCTCTTCAGAGGGTCCACACCCTAATGTCCCTGGCTCGCCAGCTCCAGTCTCAGAACACTGCCACGGCTCGCCAGTTCCTCATTCTCCTAGGGCACATGGCATCCTCGGTTCAAGTCACTCCCATGACCCGACTAGCCATGAGAGTAACACAATGGACTCTACGACACCAATGGATTCAAGCTTTTCAGCCTCTGTCCTCCATAGTCACAGTCACACAAGCGCTGCGCCTATCCTTAACATGGTGGACGACTCAGGTCAACCTCCTTCAGGGCTTACCCTTTCTTCCACCGGATCCGCAAGTTATCCTAACCACCGACGCTTCTCACATCGGTTGGGGAGCCCATGTGGACGACTTTCAAACCCAAGGGTTATGGTCCAAAGAGGAAGCCGAACACCAGATCAATTTCCTGGAACTTCGAGCAATCCGCTATGCGCTCCGCACTTTCAAAGATCATCTCTTTCATCAGATAATCTTAATCCAGACGGACAACCAAGTGGCCATGTGGTACATAAACAAGCAGGGAGGCACAGGCTCCTTCCTTCTGTGTCAGGAAGCTGCGCAGATCTGGGCAGAGGCCCTCTCCCGCTCCATGTACCTCAGGGCCACCTACCTGCCGGGAGTAGACAATGTATTGGCAGACCAGCTGAGCCGTGTCTTCCAACCGCACGAGTGGTCACTCGATCCTCTGGTAGCGACCTCTCTGTTTCACAAGTGGGGTTCTCCCCGCATAGACCTCTTTGCGTCCCCTCAGAACCACAAAGTGGACGATTACTGCTCTCTCATTCGAAGCCAGCACTCTCGGCCGAGGGATGCATTCTCCCTCAAGTGGACAACCGGTCTGCTCTATGCATTCCCTCCACTTCCTCTTGTGTCAAAGACTCTCGTGAAGCTACGCCAGGATGGGGGAACCATGATCCTGATAGCACCTTACTGGCCACGCCAAGTTTGGTTTCCAATACTCCAGGATCTCTCCATCCGCAGGCACATTCCTCTGGGAAAGGACCCGCATCTGCTCACTCAAAACGACGGATGCCTCCTCCATCCCAACCTCCAAGCCTTGTCCCTGACGGCATGGATGTTGAAAGGTTAGTCCTTCAGCCTTTCAACCTTTCAGATTCCGTTTCTCGGGTCCTGATAGCTTCACGAAAGCCTTCCACAAGAAAGTCTTACTCATACAAATGGAAAAGGTACACATCATGGTGCACTTCTCAGTCCCTTGATCCCCTTTCCTGTCCAATCTCCAAATTCTTGGACTATTTATGGCATCTCTCTGAATCAGGTCTTAAAACCTCTTCTATCAGAATGCATGTCAGTGCGGTAGCCGCCTTCCATAAAGGTGTACAGGGTGTCCCTATTTCAGTACAACCCCTAGTAACACGTTTTCTTAAAGGCTTGCTCCATCTGAAGCCACCCTTACGTCCTCCGGCCCCATCTTGGGACCTTAACCTGGTTCTTGGTCGTCTAATGAAACCTCCTTTCGAACCTCTGCACTCCTGTGAGTTAAAGTATCTTACATGGAAAGTGTTATTCCTTTTGGCTATCACTTCAGCTCGCAGGGTTAGTGAATTGCAGGCCCTAGTTACCTATCCGCCTTACACTAAGCTCCTGCAGGACCGGGCGGTACTCCGCACTCACCCTAAATTTTTACCTAAGGTAGTTTCTGAGTTTCATATTAATCAATCCATCATACTACCTATCTTTTTTCCCAGGCCCCACTCCAACTCCGGGGAACAGACTCTGCATACCCTAGACTGCAAACGAGCTCTAGCTTTTTATCTAGACCGTACAGTTGCTCACAGGAAGAGCACTCAATTATTTGTCTCTTTTCATCCTAACAAGTTAGGACATCCTGTGGGTAAGCAGGCTCTTTCCTCCTGGTTGGCGGACTGCATTTCTTTTTGCTATCAGCAAGCTGGCATTCCCTTTCAAGACCGTGTGAAAGCACACTCTGTGAGGGCCATGGCGACGTCAGTGGCACACCTTCGATCGGTGCCGCTTCCTGACATCTGCAAAGCTGCAACCTGGAGTTCTCTCCATACCTTTGCAGCCCACTATTGTTTGGACAAAGCTGGAAGACAGGACTCCATCTTCGGCCAATCTGTCTTGCGTAACCTTTTTCCAACGTGATGTACCAACACCCTTCCACCTTCCCGGTAGGGTGCGGATGCCCTTTACCAAATTCCACCCCAGTTGTAGTGCCTGTTGCACGTCATTGGGTGCATTTGGTGCAAGTTAGGACATCCTCAGCTCGGTACTCACCCATTTGTGAGGACAACCATCCTGCTTGTCCTGTGAGAAAGCAAATGTTGCTTACCTGATGTAACAGGTGTTCTCACAGGACAGCAGGATGTTAGTCCTCACGAAACCCGCCCGCCACCCCGCGGTGTTGGGTTTGTTTTGTTTTTCCTTTTTAGGCACTGCCTGTAGCTTTGAAAATCAGACTGAAGGGAGACCCCTGCTGGCTGCAGGGTCAGTGCCTTGCTGGGCATGCCCAGTAGGGGCCAGTCAAAGTTCTGTTTAAACTTTGACAGAAGTTTTCCGTGGTGGGCTCCATCCTCGATGTCACCCATTTGTGAGGACTAACATCCTGCTGTCCTGTGAGAACACCTGTTACATCAGGTAAGCAACATTTGCTATCCCATAGGGGTCCCCCTATCGATATCTGCACTCTGCGGTCAAAAGGTAAGGCTTTACCCTCGTTTCCTCTGACAATGTCCATCACAGACCCACATAGAGTTTGCGTATTGTGCTTGGGGTCTGACCATGACATCCTAACTTGTACCAAATGTGCCCAAATGACGCCGAAGGGCCGTAAGGCCCGCTTAGAGAAGATGGAGTTTTTTTCATTCAAAACACCTGCCTCCATCGACTTCTTCGACTTCATCTGAGCCAGTGTCATTGATCTCTCGCCAGCAGCGGGACACCGGTGCTGCCTGACTGGCATCAACTACTTCAGAGGTGTCTACTTCTTCCTCATCACCTCAGGAGAAGGACTGAGGAGAACATCGTGAAAAGCGTCGACACCGGCATCTGAAGGCTCAGTCCGCTGATCCAGGCAAGCCCTCGGCATCGACAGAGCCACAGACAAAGAAATCCCATCCAGAGAAGGCCCCATCCTCCTCTGAGACCGGGTCACTGAGTCGTTCCCTACCTTAATCAGTGCAGGGAGCCGCAACTCCACTTTTACCGGTGGACCCTCCGGCTATGTCTCTGTTGCCTCCCACACTGGAGCTGGGGTTACATGCCCCAGGCTTCCGCGAGGAATTGGATTGGATGATCCAAGAGGCCATCGGTAAGGCACTCCAACCTCCATCGGCACTGATGCCAGCCCCAGTCACCGACCTGATACCCACAGTGCTTGCACCGCTTCTAAGTAGATTGGATGTGCTGATCAGTACTCTTCCATCGGTGGAACCGAGAGTACCGGTATATCCACCGCCTTCCACGCCGATACCTTTGTCATCAGAAGATGAAGAAACAGATACCCATACCGCCGTCTGGAATCTTGCCACCGACTCACCCGTCGATGTCACCGGTTCCATCGGTACCTTTATTGCCATCGGTGATGCAGTCGGTGCCACCGTCGATGCTGTCTGTGCCTCCTCCAGTACCATCGATGCTTAGACCCTGATCCTTCAGGACTAACACCATTTCTTCCCTTTGGTGATCCTATGGGAGCTGGGGATCAACCTTACGATCCTTGAACTGATGACTCTTCCCAGGATTCTAATGATTTGCTTTCAGAGCGCTATCCTCCAGAGGATCTTTCCTTTATTAATTTCATAAAGGAAATGTCTGAAACGATTCCATTTCAGCTTCAGACAGAGGACTCGAGGCACAAGATGCTGGAAGTGCTCCAGTTTCTTGATGTCCCAAAGGAAATCATGTTTATTCCTATTCATGAAATTCTAATTGACATGCTCAAAAGGAATTGGGAGCACCCAGGCTCAGTACCACCTGCCAACCGAAAGACAGATGCCACCTACCTTGTCCAGACAGCCCCTGGGTTTCAAAGAACACAGCTGCATCACCACTCTGTGGTTATGGAGTCAGCCCAGAAGAAGGCATGACATTCGAAACCTCATACCTCCAGGGAAAGAACAGAGGTCACTGGATGCTTTTGGCAGGCGTGACTTCCATGGCTCAATGCGCATTTCTCGCATTGCTTCCTACCAGTTTTACATGACCCAGTATAACAGGGCCCTGTTCAAGAAGATCCAAGATTTCTCTGATTCTTTACCAGAACAATTCCAGGATCCACTCAATGCTCTGGCTCAAAAAGGCCTAGATGCTGGCAAGCACAAGGTCCGCGTTGCCTGTGATATTTTTGACACTGCCTCCAGAGTGTCTGCAGCAGGAATTAGTGCAAGAAGGTGGGCCTGGCTGAAGTCCTCAGACCTATGACTATTTATTTATTTATTTATTTATTTTTTATTTTTATATACCGATGTTCCTGTAAAGAATACATATTGCACCTGTTTACAAGGAACTGAACAGTCTCCTCCAGGGCGGAAATACATTAAAACAGTCACCTCAAGGCAGAATACATTAACACAAGTATACAGGAAAACCATTAAAGACTAGAGGTGCAGGACTAGATGTGCAGGATCAGTTAGCAGACCTACCCTGTGCTGGAGATAATCTCTTCGGGGACAAAATCCAGGAAACAGTGGCACAGCTAAAGGACCACCATGAAACTCTGCACTAGCTTTCCTCAGTACCCTCTGATTTCCCATCCACTTGTAAGAGGACATTCCGAAGGGACTATAAGCAACCGTCTTTCAAGCCACGGAGATGATATCCTCCTGCCGCCCGAGGTCATCCTTCTAGGCCTTACCAAAAAGGTCAGCCCAGGCAAGCCCGACCTCAGAAGACCCAGCCAGCCTCTCAACCGGGCCCAGCTGCTGGATTTTGACTCCTCGCTGGAGAGCATAAGCCAACGTCCTCTACCGTCTGTACCAGTTGGTGGTCGACTATGCCAAAAAAGCCATCGACTGAACCAAAAAAGTTACCAATAAGGGCCCTGACCTCTGCGGTGAAAGTAACAGATAAGTATGAGAAAAATAACTGTGAAAGCTTGCTGGGCAGACTGGATGGGCCATTTGGTCGTCTTCTGCCGTCATTTCTATGTTTCTATGTTTCATTTCACCAACATATGGCACACAATCACTTCAGACCAGTGCGTACTTGCTATACTGACCCAAGGCTACCACCTCAACTTCCTGTCTGTACCAGCAGACTCCCCACCTTGGCCGACGTGGGGCTCATCCGACCACTCCTTTCTTCTGGAAGAGGAGGTATCAACTCTCCTGAAATCCTGGGCAATAGAACCAGTGCCCCTCTCGCAGCAAGGGCAGGGGTTCTATTCCAGATATTTCCTCATCCCAAAAAAGTCCGGCGGCATTCGTCCAATACTGGACCTGCATGCCTTAAACAAATATCGGCAGAGGGAAAAGTTCAGGATGGTGACCTTGGGTTCTCTACTGCCTCTTCTACAAAGAGGAGATTGGCTTTGCTCTCTAGATCTTCAGGACGCTTATACACACATCTCGATCACTCCGTCTCATCGCAAATTCCTTCGTTTCCTGGTAGGCCCCTGGCATTTTCAGTACTGGGTACTGCCGTTCAGCCTATCATCTGCTCCTTGAGTCTTCACCAAGTGCCTCATAGTGGTAGCGGCCTACTTGAGATGTCAGGGCATACATGTCTACCCTTATCTCGATGATTGGCTGATAAGGGCTCCGACTCAGACAGATGCATTAGTCTCCTTACGTCTAACTATCCATATGTTGCTGTCTCTCGGGTTTCTGATCAACTACCCCAAGTCCAGCCTAGTTCCATCTTAAACCCTATCCTACATAGGAGCTGACCTAGACACCATGCAGGCAAGAGCATTCCTCCCTCAGGATCGAGCTCGTACTCTCATATCCCTCACACAATGCCTCCAGAATCGACATTGTTCGACAGTTGGTCATTTTCTCATTTTGCTAGGTCACATGGCATCCACTGTACATGTCACTCCAATGACATGCCTTGCCATGAGTCATGCAGTGGACTCTAAAATTCCAGTTGACTCAGGCTTACTAGCCAATGTGCAGCATTGTCCACGTTATCAAGCAGCTCTGCCTATCGCTGGCCTGGTGGATGCAGCTCTCCAACCTCCTTCAAGGCCTTCCCTTTCAGGTTCCAGAGCCTCAAATTGTCCTAACGACAGACTCCTCCAATCTAGGTTGGGGTGCTCATGCCAGTGACCTACAGACTCAGGGTCCCTGGTCTCCAGAGGAAGCCAAATATCAGATAAATTTCTTGGAACTTCGAGCGATCAGATATGCCCTCAGAGTCTTTCAGGATTGCATTTCAAACAAGACCATCCTGATTCAACCAGATAGCGATGTGGTACATCAACAAGCAAGGGGGAACGGGCTCCTACCTTCTGTGTTAGGAAGCTGCACAGATATGGGTGACCTACTTGGCGGGCATGGACAATGTTCTGGCAGACAAGTTGAGCCGGACCTTCCATCTGCACGAACTGTCTCTCAACCCTATGGTAGCGGACACAGCCTTCCAACGTTGGGGGATATACACATTGACCTCTTTACATCCTTTCACAGCTACAAAGTAGAGAACTTCTGCTCGCTCACTCGCAGCCGAGGGACGCTTTCGCCCTCTTATGGTCCAGCGGTCTCCTCTATGCATACCCCCCACTTCCACTCATATCAAAGACTCCCGTGAAGTTACGAAGGGACAAGGGCTTAATGAATGTGATAGCCCCTCACTGGCCATGCCAAGTCTGGTTCCCAATCCTCAAGGATCTATCAGTTCACCGGCGCATCCCTTTAGGGAAGGATCCACTTCTGATAACTTAGAGCAACGGGTGCCTGAGCCACCCCAATCTCCAAGTCTTGTCGCTGATGGCCTGGATATTGAAAGGTTAATACTTCAACCCCTTAACCTTTCGGAGTCAGTATCCCGAGACCTGGTAGCTTCACGAAAGCCTTCCATGAGATGTTCTTATTGTTCCAAGTGGAAAAGATTTATGGTCTGGTACACGTCTGTCCATAGACCCCTTCATTTGTTCCACTGCGAAGTTTCTGGACTATCTCTGGCATCTGTCAGAATGAGGTCTGAAAACTTCCTCTCTAAATTGCATGTCAGTGCGGTAGCAGCCTTCCAAAACTGAGTAGGAGATGTCTCTATTTCGACACAGCCCTTAGTCACACTCTTCATGAGAGGTTTACTCCACCTGAAACCTCCATTGTGCCCTCCGGCTCCTCCTTGGGACCTTAACGTGGTCTTAGGTTGGCTCATGAAACCTCTGTTTGAGCCTCTCCACTCCTGTGAGCTCCGCTATCTCACCTGGAAAGTAATTTTTCTTCTCGCTATAACATCCGTTCGTAGAGTTAGTGAGTTACAGGCATTAGTCATCTACCCGCCTTACACTAAAATTCTACATGACAGATGGTCCTCCATACATACCCTAAGTTTTAACAAAGGTAGTGTTGGAATTTCATCTTAATGAATCCATCATCTTACCTACTTTCTTCCCAAGGCCCCATTCAAACCCAGGAGAAAAGACTCTACATTCCTTGGACTGCAAACGTGCCCTAGCCTTTTATCTGGAGCGCACATCAGCCCACAGAAAGTCCACTCAATTATTTGTTTCTTTCGATAACATCAAATTGGGAAATCCAGTGAGAAAACAGACCCTTTCCTCCTGGTTGGCGGACTGTATCTCCTTTTGCTACCAGCAAGCAGGCATTCTGCTACAAGACTGTGTGAAAGCGCACTCTGTTAGGGCTGTAGCAACCTCTGTGGCACACCTTCGGTCGGTGCCACTTGTTAATATTTGTAAGGCTATGACCTGGAGCTCTCTCCATAACTTCGCAGCCCATTATTGCTTAGATAAGGCTGGCTGGCAAGATTCCGTTTTTGGACAGTCTGTTCTACGCAACTTATTCTCAGCTTAACTACCCAACATCCTACCAGCGACCCGTTCAGGGTTTTCAGGATGCCCTCCTACCCAAATTCATCCTTGTTGTTGTGCCTGTTGCATGTCTTTGGATGCATTGCTCAGGCATCCTCAGCTCGCTACTCACCCATATGTGAGGACTACCATCCTGCTTGTCCTGTGAGAAAGCAGAGTTGCTTACCTGTAACAGGTGTTCACAGGACAGCAGGATGTTAGTCCTCATAAAACCCGCCCGCCACCCTGCGGAGTTGTGTTCGCTTGCGATTTATTTTATTTTTCACACATACTTTTTGCTATACATGAGACTGAAGTGGGGACCCCTGCTGGATGCAGGGTTAGTGCCATGCTGGGCATGCCCAGTAGGTGCCAGTCAAAGTTCTAGAAACTTTGATAAGTGTTCCGTGATTGGGCTCCATCCTGATGTCACACCCCCCCCCCCCCCCCCCCCCCTGAAACTAATAGCGCCTGCAACATGTAAATGCATGTTCATGGCCCTATTAGTTATTCCCGCGCGATTCAGTAAGTAAAATGTGCAGCCAAGCCACACATTTTACTTTCAGAAATTAGCGCCTACCCAAAGGTAGGCATTAATTTCTGCCAGCACCGGGAAAGTGCACAGAAAAGCAGTAAAAACTGTTTTTCTGTACGCCCTCCGACTTAATATCATGGCGATATTAAGTCGGAGGTCCCAAAAGTTAAAAATAATTTTAAAAATAAAAATTTAAAATCGGCCTGCAGCTCGCGGGTTGAAAACAGGACGCTCAATTTTGCCGGCGTCCGGTTTCTGAACCCGTGGCTTTCAGCGGGTTTGAGAACAGACGCCGGCAAAATTGAGCGTCTGCTGTCAAACTCGCTGACAGCCGCCACTCCTGTTAAAAAGAGGTGCTAGGGACGTGCTAGCGTCCCTAGTGCCTCTTTTTACTGCGGGCCCTAATTTGAATAATTTATTTTTACTGAATCGCGCACACTGGAGAGCGGGCGCTCACCCGCTGTCCCGCGATTTTTACTGTATCAGCCTGATGGTTACAGTCTAGAAGGAAGTCTACTAACCTCGCTTATGTTCAGGTATGGAAGATTTTTGAGTCCTGGTGTTCCGTCAGGGGAATTTGCCCTCTTAGGGCCTTAATTCCTGAAATATCTTTCTCACAGGATGGCTTCACCAAGGACTTATCTCTTAGTTCTCTCCATGGCAAAATTGAAGGTTCCTCTATTTTGTCTCATCTGGACTTGGTTCGTTTTCTTAGAGGTACGATAAATCTTCGTCCTCCAGTTCGGAAATCTTGTCCATCCTGGAACCTTAATCTAGTTCTTAAAGCTCTGTGTGAACCTCCCTGCGAGCTGCTCTGAAGGGCTACGTTAAAGGATTTGACACTTAAGGTAATTTTTTCTCGTCACCATTTGTTCAGCTAGAAGAATTTCTGAGTTACAGGCGTTACCTTGTCTAGATCCTTTCCTTCAGATTTTGGAATCTGGAATTTCTTTATGGATGGTACCTTCCTTTTTACCAAAGGTGGTTTCAGCATTCCATGCCAGTCAGTGGAACTTACCGGCGCCGGATCCTAATGCGAGGAAGCTCAAACATCTAGATGTTCAGAGAGCTTTATTGCGTTATCTTGAGATTACAAATGACTTTAGGAGGTCCTATCACCTCTTCATGCTGTGGAGTGATCCTAATAGAGGCTCCAAGGTTTCTAAAGCCTCTATTGCACGATGGTTGAAGGAGGCTATTTCTTCCACATATATTACACTCCATACGTTCGCAAGCAGCCTCGTGGGTGGAATCTCAGCGTGTTTCCCCACAGGAAATTTGCAGAGCGGCGACTTGGAAGTCGCTGCATACTTTTGCAAGGCACTATCACTTAGATGTCAGGGCTCCGGCAAATCCTTTCCTTTGGCGAGAGTGTTTTGCGAGCGGGACTCTCCAGCTCCCACCCTGGGTAAGGGCTTTGGTTCATCCCAGATGTCTGGACTGAAAGGAAAATTGGTTCTTACCTGCTAATTTCCCTTTCTATAGTACCACGGATCAGTTTAGAGCTCGCCCAGTTAGAAGGGGGTTATATTAAGGGGAGAGTCGTCCGCTCAGCTGTAAGATTGTTCTCTGTTGCATTCCATGTTCTTAATTGTTGTTTAATGGTTCTATATTTTTTGCTATTATCTGTTTTGATTTAGATATATACTGATGAACTGCAGGTGGCACGGTTGTTTAGATACGGTGTCAGTGAGGGTTTTTTTCTCTGTCTCCATCTGCTGATAGGGGGAGATGAACCCAAGTGTCTGGACTGATCCGTGGTACTACAGGAACAAAAATTAGCAGGTAAGAACAAATTTTCCTTTCTTCTGCTCCACACTGAAACTACTTGATTACCTACTACACCTTTCGGATTCTGCCTGAGTTCACCTCAGTGCCTACCACCACTGAGTTCACCTCAGTGCCTACCACCAAGGTGTGGATGGTTCACCCATCTCTGTGCAACTCATAGTGGGATGTTTCATGCAAGGTATGCTTCAGTTGAAGTCTCCCCTGCGGCCTCCTGTGTCCTGGGACCTCAATGTGGTGTTGACTCGGCTCATGACAGATCCTTTCGAGCCCCTGTGCATTTGTGACCTGAAGTACCTGACTTGGTGGAAGCTCATGTTTTTGATCACAGTCACTTCGGTGCGAGGGTCAGTGAGCTTCAGGCTTTGGTAATGTACCCACCAATCAAGAAGTTCTTTCATGATAGGGTGGTTCTGCATACGCATTCTAAATTCTTCCTAAGGTGGTGACAGATTTCTATCTTAACCAGTCCATCGTCCTACTCGCCTTTTTTCCTAAGCCTCATTCACACCAGGGCGAACGGGTAGATTGCATTTCCTTCTGCCATGCACAAGCGGGTCTGCAGCTTGGAGGCCATGTCAGGGCTCACTCTCAGAGCCGTGGTGGCTTCAGTGGCCCACTTGAGAGCGGTCTCCGTGGTTGAGATCTGCAAGGCTGCAACATAGAGTTCTCTCCACACTTTTGTCACCCACTACTGTTGGACAGGGATGGTCGACACGATAGCAGTTTCAACCAGTCTGTCCTTGAGAATCTTTCATCTGTAAGAACCCAACTCTTCCTACCTACTGCCCATTGTTCAGTTTCAGGCTGTCTCCCTCTGTTTCCAACAGCACAAATATTGTTGTGGTCGTTGGCACCTGGTTGGGTGCATGTTAGTCTTTCTTGTTCGGGAACAGCCTGTAGCTAGGGATTCACCCAGTTGTGAGGACTACCATACTGCTTGTCCTAGGAGAAAGAGTGTGTTCTCCTAGGACAGCAGGATGTTAGTCCTCATGAATCCCGCTTGCCTGTGTGTTTTATTTTTCGTAATTCTACCTTATGAGACTGGAGAAGGGATCCTGTGTGGATAGTGGCATGCTAGGCATGCTCAGCCAAAGTTCTAGAGATTTTGACATAAGTTTCCGTGCCGGGCTCCATCTGATGATTTCACGTATGTGTGAGGCTAACATCCTGCTGTCCTAGGAGAACACCTATTATAGGTAAGCAACTCTGCTTTCTCACTATAGTCTTTCTTTCCTCACCATGGAAACATGAGATTTTAAATAATCTGTTTTGGGGTCTCTAGGTGTTTGATGATCATTGCTTTTGCATACACCTTTCTGTTTTTATGCGCATGTATGGTGTTTCACTTTTTTCCCTTGTGAATTGTATAATGGCCTTTTGATTTTATTTTTAGCGACGAGCAGCACGAAAGCAGGAACAAGCAAACAATCCATTTTACATCAAAAGCTCTCCTTCCCCACAAAAGGTAGGGGATGGCTGCTTTTATTTTTTTTTTAATGTCTTGATTACATTTTCCAATATATGTAAAGAACAAGAACATTCATTTATTTTTTTTCCGTTGATAAGCAGGGCTGAATTATCTATTACATGTGGGAAGTGATGCCATTTGGTGGCACCAAATGAACTCACTCTTAGTAGAGCTTTTGCTCTATTGAGCCAAGTATAGGAATTCCTACTTGAGCATCGTCTCATGAGCCCCCTCAGTCTTTTTTTTTTTCTCTGTTAGAGCACCAGCACAGATGTGTGCCTGTCTGTTTTTCTATAAACATTTTCATACTTTTATCTTTTAGAGATAAGCATATGGTATTAATGAGGTGTTAATTTTATGTAAAATGTGTGTAATATATAGGTAGTGTTTGTGTTTTGTTGATACTTATGTATTATATTAGTACTTATGTGATTCCCCCCCCGACAAATTTTAAATTTAAAAATTTGAAAGTATTTTTAAGTAAATGAAGTTGCCTTACTGCCTCAGCGGCCAAACAGTGCTACTTTAAAAAAAAAACCCCAAACCTGTTTTCTTCAAGATGTCCATCAATGGGTTCAAGGATTGTTTGTGGAAGGAAAATGACCATTACAGATGGACATATAACCTCTGCTACCATTGTCTGGGTCCTGACCACAACACAGTATTTCTGTCTCTGAATTCCTGATACTCGAGAGAGTCAAAAATGCCAGTTTGTCCGAAAACATGTCCGTACAGACAAACCCCTGCTGAACTTCGTCTTATCCTCCGGCAGCTTGTGTCCTTTATTCTCGTACAGCTGCTTCATGAGTTCCTCTAAATCGACTCCAAAAAGAAGCTTCCCTTTAAAAGGTAACGCCCTTAACTGAGACTTAGACCAAACGTTAGCCGACCAGTTCCACAACCAAAGGAGCCACCTGGCTGAGACTGCGGACATCATAGTCCGAGAGGATGTACGGTTGAGGTCATATAAGTTCTAGAATCATTCCTTTTGAGGCTAGAGATCGAACAGAAATGGTTCCGGCTAGGGGGCTTCAGTTACCAAGTCCGCCCAATGAATCGAGGCTGGTCCACTCCTCATTGCCAATCATAGGAGGTTGGTTGACCTTTTTCTTTGAGTGGATCAGGACCAATGGGTTCTAAACATGATAGAACACGGTTACGCTCAGATTTCCTTGTTTTCGAATGGAGACCTTGTGGTCTGCAATCGCAGTGGTGTGTGAAGGAGAGTGTTTGGCCTCTCTAGATTTGACCGAAGCTTATTTGCACGTTCCAATCCAGCCTGAAAATCAAAGGTTTCTGAGGTTAATGATCCTAGAGTTTCATTGTCAATTTCGCACCCTGCCCTTCAGTCCAGCGACGGTCCCGAGAACCTTCCCCAAGGTGGTGATGGTGGTGGCGGCAGCCCTCAGGAAAGAGGGAGTTCTAGTTCACCCATATGTAGACAGTTGGCTTATCGGGGTAAAATCGGAGGACCTTTTGTATTCGGGTGCTCACAGAGGTGCTGCAGTACTTTTGGGTTGTGAATCTGTTATTCATCTAATTCCATCTCAGGAGTTGGAATTCCTGGGGCGCGTTTTGATAACAGGATTGGGAGAGTGTTTCTCACCCAAGAATGGATCAACAAGCTGCAGAGACAACTTCCCAGTTTGTTGGACAGTGCGCTTCCCAGGGTGTGGGATTACCTGCAGGTTCTCTGTTCCATGGCTTCCAAGTTGGAATTAGTTCCTTGGGTGTTTGCTCACATGAGACCTCTGCAAACAGCCTTGTTCTCACGGTGGGATCCTTTGTCAGAACAGTTTCATATTCTGCTACCTCTTACGGACGTGGCCAGGTCGAGTCTCTTATGGTGGCTTTCTCAGGACCATTTCAATCGGGTTATAGCCTTGCAAGTCCCAATGCAAGTCTCACCGGTTGGGGGTATGTGTATCAGACTCAGGTGCAGCAGGGCTGGTTGCCACTAGAGGAATCTTCGTGGCCTAGAAAATCAGTTAGAGACCAGCGCAGTGTGCTTGGCATTGCGGACATTCCTGCTTCTCTTGTATTGTCGGCAGTTCGACAACGGTAGCTTACATCAACCTTCAGGGTGGTACCAAGAGTTGATCGGTAGCTCAGGAGGCCCGGAAGTTGATCCTCTGGGTGGAGCAGAATCTGGAGTTGGCGGCCTCTCATGTTGTTGGGATAGACAACGTCCAGGCAGAATTTCTCAGTTGACGTCAGATGGATCCCGGGGAGTGGGAGCTGATGGAGGAAGCGATGTGACTTATCCATCACAGATGGAGCATTCCTCGCATAGACTTGATGGCACCTCAGAAGAATGACAAGGCTTCACATTTCTTCAGTCGAAGAAGGGAACGCAGAGCGGAAGGAGTCGATACATTAGTGCTTCCTTGGCCCCTAGAGATTCTCCTCTATGTATTAACCCCCCCCCCCCCCGAGGCCTCTGGTGGGAAAGGTGCTACGGCGGCTAGAGATTCATCCGGGAGAGGTGATTCTGGTGGCACTGGAGTGGCCACGGTGTGCAGATTTGATTAGTCTTGCAGTAGACTGGCTGCTGCGTCTTGCTCATCTTCCCAACCTGTTGCACCAAGGTCCCATATTTTCAGATCAGGCTTCTGGCTTGGCTTTTCAGAGGCAGCGTCTGAGGTGTAAGGGATATCCCGAGGATGTCATTTCCACTCTGTTGCAAACTAGGAAGTCGTCAACATCATTGGCTTATGTGTTAGTGTGGAAAGATTTGGGGCTTCGCGTGAAGAGTATGTGTGGTACCTACACATGTATTGGTAGTGCACATTTTGTCCTTTTTGCAACGAGGTTTGAAAAAAGGGTTGGCTTGAGAGGGTCACGTGATGCCGTGCTAGGAGCAGGACGCATTTTGTTCTACTCTCAGGGCCCGTTCACTATCCATCCTCTCTCTCTGGCATCCCCTTGGTGCTCAGCTTCTTAGCTTTCTTTGTTGCCTTCGGCATCTGTTACGGCACCGTTTTCGCCAGCTCAAGTGCCGTGATGACCACTAAATCCGCACGAAAACAAAGGGACAAGCTGAAGATCAGCAATTACAAGATGGAGAGAGAGGAAGACTGGCTGCCAGGGGATTGCTTATCTTCAACAAACCTAGTCATGACGGTGACTGTGGCTGTGTCGAAAACCCTGGATGCGAAGTTTGAACAAGTCTTCAAAACATTTGATGATTTTGTTGCCTCCATGGAAGCAGTGACGCGTCAGGTGAGTGAGGAAGTAGCCTAGTGGTTCAAGTCCCACTGTCGCTCCTTGTGACCTTGGGCAAATCACTTTACCCTCCATTACCTCAGGTACAAACTTAGACTCTAAGCCCTCTGAGGTTAGGGAAATACCTACAGTACCTGAAAGTAATCTGCTTTGAAGTGCTAAAAAAAAGTGCAAAAAGCGGAATATAAAAATCTAAATAATAAAATAAACATAACAAAAACAAGAGCCGGCATAGGGACATCCACTATTTAAGAAAAAAAGAGATCCAAGATGGCGCCCGTATGAGAGGAGCTGGTGATAGGAGCTCCTAAGCTGTCTTTTTACTAATTTCTTCTACTTACCTGAGTGTCGTGTAGACTATACCGCATACTAAACGTAAAGGCAAGCTCAGGCAGGATGCCTCGATCCCTGCAAGACCTGTGCTGGTGCAGACAAGTTTAGCGGGCTTCTACCCACAAGCGGAGTTCACGACCCCGGAGAGTCCCGCGAGAGCGATAGGTGGTGAGCAAGCACAGTCGCCCCAGGGAGAAGTCACTCTCAGTCCCGGGGCTCCAACTATGCCTTGCCCACTGATGAGCGCCGCAACCACTGCTGACCTTGGTTCGCCTCTTCGGATGGTGTCTTTGGAGGTGAGCCTGATCGAGGAAGGCATCGTGGGAGTTATGGCGGTGCCAGATAAGGCTGGAGGACCGACAACTTCCTCCCCTCAAGTGAAAGGCTTTTTCGGCGATAGCTGAGTATGCACGGGCGGAGAAACAGCGATTGCAGGAGAAAGGAAGCTGGCTCAGCTTGTAAGGAACCAAGACCAGCATGGATTATCTTTGCCACATCCAGTAACTTTTGCTCCTTTTTCATTGACTGAGAAACCAAAAACTGTAACAATGGAACTCCTGTGGCAACAATTGTTTCGCTGCAAAATAATATAATGAATTTAAATGTGAATATAAAAGAAATACAAACAGCTCTTTACAATATGAATCCGATAGTGACTCAGCATACAGAGACTCTGGCGAAAGCTGAAGAAGAGTTAACGCAAATTAAAAAAGTACAGTCTTCAATTATGCTGGGAGAATCTCTGCTAAGTAGGAAAATTGAAAATCTACAAAATGCCACTAGATACACTAATTTAAGAATTATAAATTTTCCAAAATGCAGATTAATCTCCCCAAAAGAGCAATTAAGGAATTACTTTCAGGAGACATTAAAATTACCATCTGAAAATTTACCATTAATATCTAATGCATTTTTTCTGTCATGGAAGAATGAGATACAAACAGGAAATCAAGCAGGGGAGGAAGCTTCATTGAATGTAACTGAACTATTTGAAAAGTCTTACAGCTCTCAGGTGGAGAAGAGAGGTACTCTCTTGGTTAAATTTACTCTATCTGATAGAGACAAAGTTTTGAAATTGTATTTTGTAAACAGAACTTCTCACTAACTATGGATTTATCCCGATGTCTCTAAAGATACTCACCAGAAACGTAAAAAATTCTTAGTCTTAGCAAACCAAGCGAGAACCTTTGGTATAAAACTAGCTATTAGGTTTCCTTGTAAATGCATTATGCGAATTGATGGCGTAAGATATGTTTATTATTATGAACCAGATCAACTGGAGAAATTTTTGGAAGCTAATCGGAACCAAAGAACTGAGCCTAGAACATCTGCTTCCATATAGTTGGATTGTTAAATAAATAACTTTGCTCTCTCTCAACTTATTTAGTAAAATTTTTCTTGATTAAAATTGCTCTAGTAATGGATCTCCCAAAAATTGTTTTCTAATAAGGAATGCAAGATATAGATTTATTTTGATGATAATTTTGAGTAAATTAGAGTGAAACTATGTATTTCCTGTTTTGTTTTGTTTTTGGTATTCAATTTAAGTTGAATATTTGTATTAATTGAAATGATAAAAATAAAATAAAAATAAAAAAAACCCAGGAAACTTCAGACAAGTTAACCTGACTTCAGTGCCAGGAAAAATAGTGGAAAGTGTTGTAAAGATCAGCTTGGAGAAGAGACAGCTGAGGGGGGATATGATAGAGGTGTTTAAAATCATGAGAGGTCTAGAACGGGTAGATGTGAATCGTTTTTTTACTCTTTCGGATAATAGAAAGACTATGGGGCAGTCCATGAAGTTAGCATGTAGCACATTTAAAACTAATCAGAGAAAGTTCTTTTTCACTCAATGCACAATTAAACTCTGGAATTTGTTGCCAGGGGATGTGGTTAGTGTAGCTGGGTTTAAAAAAGGTTTGGATAAGTTCTTGGAGAAGTCCTTTACCTGCTATTAATTAAGTTGACTTAGAAAATAACCACTGCTATTACTAGCATCAGTAGCATGGGATATACTTAGTTTTTGGGTGCTTGCCAGGTACTTGTAGCCTGGATTGGCCACTGTTGGGAACAGGATGCTGGGCTTGATGGACCCTTGGTCTGACCCAGTATGGCAATTTCTTATGTTCTTACGTGTATCGGACGTGGAAGACGGTGCACACAGGACGGAATCTACTCTGCAGGAATTGCGCACAAAGGTAGTGAGACTGGATGATCGGTTAGAGTATCAGGAAAATCTGTACCGCAGGAACAACCTGCACTTTGTGGGCATACTGAAGTATGTACTTCAGGCTTTCTTGTGACCTGGTTGACAAAGGACTCTGGTTAGACTCCTCTTTTGGACTGCTCATCATTGAGAGGACACATCGCCTGGGATTGCGCCCAGAAAATCAGGGGAGACCACGGATCGTGATAGCCTGATTTTTAAATTGTCAACTCAAAGTGGCTGTCCTGCAGGCTATCCGCAAGGGTTTGCAACCGAAGGTGGGGGACCACAAGGTCCTGATTTTCCAGGATTATTTGGTGAAGTTATTGGGCCTTCGCCAGGCCTTTTCTCCCATATGCTCTTATTTGCTCGAAATATTCAATTTGCTTTATTGTACTCTGCAAAGCTAAGAGTGTATTATAATGGGCAGACATTGTTTTATTCAATGACCACTGAAGCCCAGGATTTTATGGATTCCCTGTTGGCAGTGGAGATCAACGGTGTGCCAGAATCTGGCCCTGGCGACTGATTTTCATGCAGTTGGGATGCTGACTTTAATAACTCTCTTTTTTTGGGTGGTGGTTCACCTTGTCGGCATGCTTCACATTGTCCTAATGTTGGTCCTGCTTTGGACTGTGTGAGACTTAGTTGTGCCATATGGTTTATTTTTCAGGGGTAATCCAAAACACCAATACACGAGCTAAGAGCTGCACTTTGACCACCAAGTAATCCACAAAAAGTGCAGAAAAATACTCTGTTGATCCAAACTTCTTTTATCAAAGAATTTTTTAAATAATATGGCAACTCCACTGTTAAATACAATATTCCAGTTTGGGTCCAGGGTCCCCCGACATGGACCCCGTGTTTCGCCAAGCTGGCTGCGTCGGGAGGGACAACACAGTTAGAAAATCATTCTTTCTCTTGGCGAAACATGGGGTCCGTGTTGGGGAACCCTGGAACCGAATTGGAATATTGTATTTAACAGTGGAGGTGAGGCTAACTGGCCTGTAGTTTCCAGCCTCCTCTCTGCTCCCATTCTTGTGAAGCGGGACCACCATCGCTCTTCTCCAATCATTCGGCACCACTCCCGTTTCTAGGGATCTTTTGAACAGGTCACACAGCGGACCCGCCAGAACATCTCTGAGCTCCCTCAGTATCCTGGGATGAATCTCATCAGACCCCATGGCTTTGTCCACTTTCAGTTTTCCTAGCTCTTCCCATACATTCTCTTCTGTAAATGGAGTTTCATTTCCTCCACTCCCTGCTAGTTTCTTGTTAACTAGAGACAGTCCTTATCCTGGGTATTCTTTAGTGAACACCGAACTGAAGTATTCATTTAATATTTATGCCATTTCTTCGTCTTTCTCCACACATTGATCCTTTTCACCTTTCAATTTCACTATACCACTTTGGACTTTTCTCCTTTTTCTGATGTATCTGAAAAATGTTTTGTCACCTCGCTTTACCTCTTTGGCAATCCTTTCTTCCACTTGACTCTTTTCTTTCTTGATTACTTTCTTCATCTCCCTCAGTTCCACCAGATATTCTTCCTTGTGATCCTCCCTTTGGGATCCTTTATATTTCTTAAACGCTGTTCTTTGAGCTTTATTTTATCAGCCACCTCCTTTGAGAACCACATAGGTTTCATTTTTCTCTTGCTTTTCTTTACTTTTCTAACATATAGATTAGTTGCCTTGGTAATTGCACCTTTTAGTTTGGCCCACTGCTGTTCCACATCTCTCATTTTCTCCCAGCCTTCTATTCTTCCTCCAGGTACTTCCCCATTTCAACAAAGTCCATGTTTTTGAATTGCAAAACTCGGGTCTTCGTGCGACTTCTCCGTATCCTATTTGTGATATGAAACCATACCGTTTGATCACTGGTGCTGAGGTGGGCACCCTCCCGGACATTAAAGACATTATCTCCGTTAGTGAGCACTAAATCGAGTATAGCTCCCTCCCTCGTAGGTTCCATTGTCATTTGTTTGAACAGAGCCCCTTGCATGGCATCCACTATCTCTCTACTACTGTTAGATTCTGCAGAAGGGATTCTCCAGACTACATCCAGCAGATTAAAATCTCCAACAATCACCACTTCTCCCTTCTTTCCCATGTTTTGGATGTCTTCAACCAGATCTCTGTCAAGTTCTTCCATTTGATTTGGAGGCCTGTAAACCACTCCAATAAAAATGGATGCCCCCATCTTTTTTTTTTAGGATGGCCCATAATTCTTCTTCTTTGCCCCATCTTCCTTGCAGCTCATATGCTTGGATATTATTTTTGACATAAAGAGCCACTCCTCCCCCCTTTTCTGTCCTTCCTTAACAAGTTATAGCCTGGTATGGCCGTATCCCAATCATGAGATTCTGTGAACCACGTCTCCATGACAGCAACAATGTCCAAATCCACCTCCACCATTAGGAGTTGCAGATCTGGGATTTTATTGCCCAAACTACGAGCATTTGTGCTCATAGCTTTCCAGCTTTTCTTGTTCAGGTTACTGCTTTTCTTGGACTCCTTTTGTGACTTATTTAGCTGACTTTTGTTATCCACTTCACCCTTTTCCATTGCATTTGTATTTGGGGGGGGGGGGGTGTGACATTCTAATTTCCTTCTGCCGCCCTGGCATCTAGTTTAAATGCCTTATGACATAGGACTTGAATTTATCTCTTAGGATCCTTTTTCCTGCCACCTTAATGAGGGTTTCATGGGGACTGGTTGATTGCGATTCCTGTGGGGATCTGTAGATGTAGAGGGGGAGTTCATTCTAGGCTGAGGGGAGGAGCTCCTATTGCTGCAATGAATTCAGATTTTTTTTTTTTTTGACGATTCTCATGACTAAGGATGGTTTCCTGGAATGTGGGGGGGGGGGGGGTTTGGGCTCCCCGATCAAGTGGCAAAAAATTTTGCGAACCTTGGAAAAACATAAAGCAGATATTGCTATGCTTCAGGAAACCCACCTGAATGATCAGGAACAAAGTAAGCTAGCCAGATGGTGGGTGGGGGATGCCTACTGGGCCGCCTCTAGTTCCAGGAGATCTGGTGTGGCTGTCTTGATTCGTAAAGCACTGACCGTTAACATTCAGGATCAGATTAAAGACCCTGGGGGCAGGTTTTTAATACTTCGGGGTTCCCTACATGGGCAGCCTTTATTATTATATATCTATGCCCCTAACGTATACGATCATGGATTTTTTTCAGGGTAACCTTAGTATATGACAGGTTGCGAGTGGGGGGATATACCTTGGTGGGGGGTGACATGAATATTGTTTCTGATCCTGCTCTTGATAAATCACACTGTCCAGATGGCGAGAGAATGGCGAAACATAAAGGGATTCCCTGGCTGTGACCACCTATATCTTTTGGATGCCTGGCAAACTTTGCACCCTACTGAATGGAACTATATGCATGTCTCTCGAGCTCATGCTATGCAGTCTAGGATTGATTATTTAATGGCCTCCCCAGCCCTGTTTTCTCAGATCACTCAGGCAGTAATTGGCCCCCCTCCCCTTGGAAATTTCAGATCATGCTCCTTTTTGGGTTGACTTTCATTGGGGGGAGCTGAACATGGGGGACAGAAGGTGGCAATTTCCTGTGCATCTGTTTAGAGATCCTGGGTTTAGGTCTTTTCTACAGAGCAAATGGAAAGACTTCCTTGAGAATAATAAGGTACATGTCTAACGCTGCCCTTTATTGAGAGAAGTCAAAGGTGGTCTTGAGGTGTGAGATCATAGCTTATGTGAGTTGCATCGAAAAATGCTGGATAAACGGCTGTTGCTGTTGGAGAAACAAGTGAGGTGGGACAAAACTATTTGCTGTTTCCCTTACACCAGCCAGTTGATTGGCTTTTTTGTCTTCTCAGGTGGCTTTGAATTCTCTGATACATTAGAGGGCCCAGAAATCTGTTTTATTATAAATATCAATTGTTTAAATATGGAGATAAGCTGCTGGCCACCTTGGTCAAGCGTAGGGAGGACTTTAGTCATATAGCTGCCCTAAGAAACCCTAAGGGTACTGTGGTCAATTCTGCAGCTGATATTTGTATGGTATTTCGGGACTTTTTTCAGACTTTGTATGCTGGTGGGCAAAGTGACCTGGAGGCTAGGGGATGGTTTTTTGCTATCTTTACTTGCCTAGATTAACACCCTCTCAACTTGAGGCTTTGAATGCGCATATATCTTTCATGGAAGTACAGGTGCATATTGACCAGGCCATTTTATGTAAGGCACCAGGTACCTATGGATATGGAGGGAATTTTACAAATTATTGGAGTATGTTGCATCTCCCCTACAGGCTATGTTTACTCAAGTGATAGTGGTGAAACAGTTTCCCTTTGATACTAATAGGGCCCTGATTACAGTACTTCAAAAAAAAAAAAGAGAAGGATTGTTTACTGCCTGAATCCTACAGGCCGATTTATCTGCTTAACTTTGACCATAAATTATTAGCTAAAATATTTGCTGATAGTCTTGCTACCATTTACCTACCCTTATTGTGGAACATCATGTGGGGTTTGTGCGAGGGAGGCATTTGACCTTTAATGTTCATAAAGTTATAATTTCAGTTTCCCAGAGTTTATTTGCACATATTCCTTCTATACTCATCAATTTTGATGCTGAGAAAGCATTTGACAGGGTGGATTGGGAACATCTGTTTTTTGTTTTGGATAAATTTAGGATCTCTGGGGTTTTTTTGGATTACTGTATTCTAATCCCAAGGCACAAGTGTGGGTTAATGGGTGTTTGATGGATGAGTTTGAGATTCAAAGAGGGACCTGTCAGGGGTGTCCCCTCTCAACCTTGCTATTCCTCCTGGTTCTAGAGCCTTTGTTGTGGGCTGTGCAAGTGGAAGATAGGATAAATGTAATCTCGACTGGAGGTCAGGTTTTTAAGATTGTGGCTTTTGCTGATGACTTGTTAGTCCATCTTTCCAGGCCTTTGGAATCTTTAGAAGCTCTGCTTGGGGTAATGTCTGCCTATGGTTCCTTTTTGAGTTTCAAACTTAACGTGGTGAAGTCGGAGGCTTTAGCTTCTGATCCTCGGGTACAATCTTTGTGGGGCAATGCATTTCCACTGAAATGGGTGAATGGTTCTTTGATTTATTTAGGGCTTGTGCTTACTTTGAACTTCTCACATTTATGATTTGAATGTTATACCCTTGTTGAAAGGTATGAAAGACAGGTTTTTACACTGGAATTCACTGCTGCTGTTGATATCCGGATGCATCAGCCTTTTCAAAGTGATGGCATGGCCTCAATAGCTTTGTTTTGCAAGTATTACCTATCCTCTTACAGAAGTGGGACATATGGTTGATTTCTGCGATGATCTGTAGATTCCTGTGGCGGGGTAAACATGCTCATATTCTTTTTCAATGCTTGTTGGGTGGGTGGAGCGAAGGGGGGGCACAGGCATCCCTATTATTGAGCTGTACAATATAGCTTGTGTCCTTTGCCATTTCCAGGATTGGTTATTTGATACCTCTTTCTATACACCTCGGTTTTGGGAAGCAAGGGGGTGGCTTCATTGGCCTTGCATTTTGTATTGCATGTGGAAACCTCTGCCAGCTGCTTTGCGGACTCATTGGATTATTAGATCCCTTAGATGGGTTTGGAGGTTTCTTTGTGCTGGATTTAGCCGTTGCTCTCAAGAATCTATTTTCTTACCTTTACATGGAAATGGAGATTTCTTACCTGGGATTTCTAGTAAATCTTTTGTAGAATGGGAGCGTAAGGGGATGGGTCATGTGGGAGTATTCTTTTTTTCTCAGGATATAGAACTTCATTTTGGCATGTCAGTTTGCTTATCAACTAAAGCATTGTTGGCGGTCCCCCTAGTAATAATCTCTGGGATGAATTTAAGGTGCAAGTTGAAGATTTTTTTCCAAATTGACAAAAGACAGAAGATGAGTATATCTAGTCTTTATAAAGCTCTTCTGACTCTCTGCGCTTTGCCTGTCTTTGAACCTCTGATAGATCAATGGAGGGCTGAGATTCCCTTGTGGGAGACGGAGAAGCAGATGCTGTCCGATTTTGGCGGTATTCCTACCTTGCTAGGGAATGCACACTTGAGAGAGCTGTAATATGATTTTTTAAGGCGAGCATATCTTCCTCCTACCTGGTTGTTTAGGGCGGGGTTGCTACCATCTGACTTATATCTCAAATGTGCTAATGATAGGGACCTGGGACAATGCTTTTGGTCTTGCCCGGTTGTACAAGTTTTTTTTTTTTAGGGAAAACTACAGAGTCATCTTACAGCAGATTTTACGGTTTTCTATCTCCCTTTCTTCTGAAGAAGTGTTATTTGATTTTCTCCTAGGACAAGCAGGATGGTAGTCCTCGCATGTGGGTGACATCATCCGATGGAGCCTGGCACAGAAAACGTTTGTCAAAGTTTCTAGAAGATTTGATCAGCAGACTGAGCATGCCCAGCCTGCTACTATCTGCGCGTCCACACAAGGTCCCCCTTCAATCTCTTCTTTTCCGTGGTGCAGTTGCCTCGTGGTCTGTGGCGCTCTTCTTTTTCCACTTTTCCCTCAATATTCAAGGTGTCCATGTCTACCCTTATCGTGACGATTGGTTGATAAGGGCCCCAACTCAAAAGGACGCACTAGCCTCTTTAAGTCTAACTCTCAATACACTGCTACCCTTAGGTTTCTGGTCAACTATACCAAGTCCAAGCTAGTTCCATCTCAAACCCTATTGTTCATAGATGCTGACCTGGATACCATACAGGCAAAAGCCTTCCTCCCTCAAGATCGATCTCATACTCTCACATCCCTGGCGCAATCCCTCCACGTTTTGGATTTCTCAGCAGCGCTTTATTTTCTCATTTTGCTGGGTACATAGCATCCTTGATACATGTCACTCCGATGGCCTGCCTCGTCATGAGAGTGATGCAGTGGAGCCTAAAATCCCAGTGGGCTCAGGCTTATCACCCAATGTCCAGCTTTGTCCACGTTACCAAGCAGCTCTGCCTGTCGCTAACCTGGTGGATACAACACTCCAATCTCCTTCAAGGCCTTCCTTTTCAGGCTTCAGAACCTTAGATTACCTTGATGACGGACGCCTCCAACCTAGGGTGGGGTGCTCATGTCGACGACCTGTAGACTCAGGGAACCTGGTTTCCAGAGGAATCCAAACATCAAATACATTTCCTGAAACTTCGGGCGATCAGATATGCCCTCAGGGTTTTTCAGGATTGCCTCTCAAACAAGGCCATCCTGATTCAGACAGACAATCAGGTGGCAATGTGGTACATCAACAAGCAGGGGGAACGGGCTCATAACTGCACAGATATGGACATGGGCTCTTTCCCACTTGATGTACCTCAGAGCGACCTACTTGGTGGGCGTGGAAAATGTTTTCTATGTCGTTGGTCCCCACATGTACCATGACAGCTGGCTCCTCCCCAGCACAGTCTAAAATCCTATCTAGATGACATGCGAGGTCCGCCACCTTCGCATCAGGTAGGCATGTTACCAGGTGATCCTCTCACCACCAGCCACCCAGCTGTCTACATTCCTAATAATCGAATCACCAACTATGACGGCCGACCTAACCCTTCCCTCCTGGGCAGTAGGCCTTGGAGACAAATCCTTGGTGCGAAAGGACAATGCACCACCTGGAGAGCAGGTCCTTGCTACATGATCCTTTCCTGCTACACTAGGTTGATGCTCTCCGATCATGAGACCTGCTTCCTCCAAGGCAGCAACAGGGCTACCAGTCTGAAGTTGGGACTTGGCTACTGCAGGTCTCATCTATATACCTCTGTCTGCCTCAGCTTCTCCAGGTCTGCCACTCTAGCCTCCAGAGATCGGACTCGTTCTCTGAGAGACAGGAGCTCTTTGCATCGCATGCACACGTACAATTTCTCACCGGGTAAAAAATCATACATGTGATACTCGATGCAAAAGACTGGGAAGCCCCCCTCTTGCTGCTGGACTGCTGCCTTCTCAAATTTGTTCAGTTCCTAGCTAAGTTTTAGGTTGCTAAGGGAGTAGGAATTGTCTAATTAATGTCCTTTAAATGTATTAGTGAATTCACTATGTCTGGTAGTGGCCTACAGGGGAATGATCAAACTCTCAATAAGGTTTTTTTTGTGTTGGGTTTTTTTTTTTGTGAATTGGGCACCTGCCTATAAATTAAAGGATGAGCTAGGGATGTATGGGCGAGGGGTGGGAGGGTTGGGAAACAGACTAACTTCAGTTAGTCAGCCAGAGTGATTTACTGCTCTCTTAACAAATGTTGGTACCTAATCAAACCAAATCACACTACCTTAACACCTTTCCAAGGTGAGTGCTAAGGTATATTCTGCTCCTAGCTTATTTCTAGCTTCTGGCTACTTTTTTTTTTTTTTAATATATACAAACACTCTAACTTCTGCTTATTAGCTGCCTTACTGACTATTTAAAAATACAAATAGTCTAATTTCAGTTTATTACCTGCCTTACTGTCTATTAAAAGCACAAACACACTAAATAATATTCCCAAATAGTTAACTTCGTCCCAATACTTTTAAAAAAGAAAATTTCCCAAGCAAAGATTTACTGATTCCTTTCAGCCACCAGCAAGGAAATCTTTTCCTCTGTGCTCCCACTAGCAACAGTAACATGGAATAGACTTGGTTTTTGGGAGCTTGCCAGGTTCTTGTGGCCTGGATTAGCCACTGTTGGGGATGGGATGCTGGGCTTGATGGACCCTTGGTCTGACCCAGTATGGCATGTTCTTATGTTCTAGCGGACAAGTTGAGTCGAACTTTCTATCCGCACGATTGGTGTCTCAACCCCATGGTAGCGGACACAATATTCCAACCTTGGGGTTATCCACACATGGACCTCTTTGTGTCCATCCACGACCGCAATATACAGAACTTCTGTTCGCTCACTCGCAACCGCCACTCACAGCTGAGGGACGCTTTTGCCCCCTCGTGGTCCAGCGGTCTCCTCTATGCGTACCCTCCACTTCCACTCATGTCAAAGACTCTCGTGAAGTTGCGGAGGGACAAGGGCTTAATGATTCTGATAGCCCCTCATTGGCCACGCTAGGACTGGTTTCTAATCCTCCAGGATCTATCAGTATGCCATCACATCCCTCTGGGGGAGGACCCACTTCTGATAACTCAGAACGACGGGTGCCTGCGCCACCCTGATGGCCTGGATGTTGAAAGGTTAATACTCCGACCCCTTAACCTTTAGGAGTCCGTATCCCGAGTCCTGGTAGCTTCACGAAAGCCTTCCACCAGACTGTCTTATCGTTCTAAATGGAAGAGGTTTACGGTCTAGTGCACATCCATGTCCATAGACCCCTTCACGTGCTCCACTGCGAAGTTTCTGGACTATCTCTGGCACCTGTCAGTCAGGCCTCAAAACGTCCTCTATACAGGTGTATGTCAGTGCGGTAGCCGCTTTCCACAACGGTGTGGGAGATGTCTCTATTTCGACACAACCCTTAGTAACACACTTCATGAGAGGCTTACTCCACCTGAAACTTCCACTTCGCCCTCCGGCCCCGCTTGGGACCTTAACGTGGTTTTGGGACGGTTCATGAAACCTCCGTTTGAGCCTCTCCACTCCTGTGTTCTCCGCTGTCTCACCTGGAAAGTAATTTTTCTTCTTGCTGTATCATCCGCTTGCAGACTAAGTGAGCTGCAGGCTTTAGCCACTTTTTAAAATTAATTTTATTTCTGTTTGTTTATTTTTTATTTATTTATTTTATTTCCTCACCCTCTGAGGCTTCTCGAGGGCAGGTAAAATTCAGAAAAGTCTTGTGAAATGGGCCAGGAATCCTCCTCACCCGTGGCAAGTTTCTCTCCTCTCTCCTGCGCGCCGCAGGAGGGTCCGGTATTAGCCTTGCCGGAGGCATTAGTCACTTTACCCGCCTTACACTAAAATTCCTCATGACAGGTTAGTGCTTCACACCCACTCTAAATTTTTACCAAGGGTAGTATCGGAATTTCATCTTAATCCATCATCTTATCTACTTTCTTTCTCAGGCCCCATTCAAACCCAGGAGAACAGGCTCTACATTCCTTGGACTGTAAGCGTGCCGTAGCCTTCTATCTAGAGTGCATGTCTGTCCACAGGAAGTCCACCCAATTATTTGTCTCTTTCGATAGCATAAAATTGGGTAATCCAGTGGGAAAACAGACCCTGTCCTCCTGGTTGGCGAACTGTATCTCTTTTTGCTACCAGCAAGCAGGCATTCCGCTACAAGACTGTGTCAAAGCACACTCTATCAGGGCCATGGTAACCTCAGTAGCACACCTCCATTCGGTACCACTTACTGACATTTATTTATTTATTTGTTTATTTGTTTATTTAGAATTTTTATATAAGAACATAAGAAAATGCCATACTGGGTCAGACCAAGGGTCCATCAAGCCCAGCATCCTGTTTCCAACAGTGGCCAATCCAGGCCATAAGAACCTGGCAAGTACCCAAAAACTAAGTCTATTCCATGCAACCATTGCTAATGGCAGTGGCTATTCTCTAAGTGAACTTAATAGCAGGTAATGGACTTCTCCTCCAAGAACTTATCCAATCCTTTTTTAAACACAGCTATACTAACTGCACGAACCACATTCTCTGGCAACAAATTCCAGAGTTTAATTGTGCGTTGAGTAAAAAAGAACTTTCTCCGATTAGTTTTAAATGTGCCCCATGCTAACTTCATGGAGTGTCCCCTAGTCCTTCTACTATCCGAAAGAGTAAATACCGACATTCTTGATACAAATATCAAATCATATCGGTTTCCATTATAACAAAACAGTCACGGCTAAGGCGTTACATTAAACAAGGCGTCTGAAACAATAGAACTTAAATATTAAATAGTAATAAATGTAACAACGAACAGCGTTAATAGGTGTAACATAATCATAAATGGAACAGCGAACCATGTTAATAGGCGTAACATGAACTAATGCATCTACTAGGGTATCTTTCATAACTTATGGACTATTCGAATCAGGCGTAAGCGGGCCTTAAGGGAAGTAGGGATGATCATCTGCAAAGCCACCACCTGGAGCTCTCTCCATACCTTCGCAGCCCATTATTGCTTAGATAAGGAGGCAGGCAAGATTCCATCTTTGGCCAGTCGGTTCTTCACAACTTATTTTCAGTTTAACTTCCCAACATCCTTCCAGCGACCTGTTAAGGGTTTCAGGATGCCCTCCTACCCAAATCCACCCCTGTTGTTGTGCCTGTTTATTTATTTATTTATTGATAGATTCTTTTATACCGCGGTACGTATAGACATACATCACCTCGGTTTACAGTGAAACAATAAATTAGCAACAGGCTTTACATGTAACAGTTTAAAAAACAGTAAAACATTTAACAGCAACAGACTTTACAGAAACAAGGGTTTTAAAGATAATATGCATACATCATTAAATATCAAACAATAAAATATAAATAACCATGTATTCGCAGGAGCAAATTAACTGTTGCACGTCTCTGGGTGCATTTGGAGCATTCCTCGGGCATCCTCAGCTCACTATTTACCCATGTGTGAGGACTACCATCCTGCTTGTCCTGTGAAAAAGCAGAGTTGCTTACATGTAACAGGTGTTCTCACAGGACAGCAGGATGTTAGTCCTCACGAAACCCGCCCGCCACCCTGCGGAGTTGGGTTCGTTCACGATTTATTATTTTATTTTTCGCATGTACTTCTTGCTATACACGAGACTGAAGGGGGACCCCTGCTGGATGCAGGGTTAGTGCCATGCTGGGCATACCCAGTGCCGCCCACAACTGCCAACAATCACGGAAACCTCGGTGGGACAATCCCCGAGAACAAGACAAATGCGGGTAAGCCAAGCTTGCCTCTAATTAGGACACCATACCTACAGAGTGTCGGCGTTTCTCGGTTGAGTGCACTGGCGGTCTCCAGCTATAACCACATCAACCAGTTCAAGTTAATCAAGTTAACCAAGTTATGCAAGTTCATCAAGTTAACCAAGTTAATCAAGTTTTCAGTCACACATATATCCACAATTGCTTTTCGAAGAGAATACTGAAGAGCATGGGGGGTCTCAGGGGTATATGTACTAGGGCTGATGTCAGATTGAAATCTGATCCATCTCCAATTGCTCTCAGGAGCACACTATACCCATTGGTCCTGAGTCCATCTGTCTACCCCAAGGAAAATGAAATTATCAGGTAAGTAATTTCTCCAATTTGTGGCATTATGGAAACCCTTTCTATTATCCTTAGACCCCAAAGTGAGACAGATGTATAGTTTTCTGTGAATCTCATATATCTGTGTTTAAGTGTTCTTTTTTGTTTTGTGTTGTTTTTATGTGGAACCTGGCCTGCATGTCCTTATTTCCTCATTTCTTTTATTATGCTTTTTCTGTTTGTCCCCATTATTTTGCAGTGTATAGAGGGATTTAGGGTGGGATGGATAGGGAAGAGGATGGTACCTGAAATTTGGAAAACTTTGTATGAATGTTTATAGATTTATATTTGTACATTGTTAAAAAGTTATTTAAAAAATTGAAAAAGTAACAGTTAATCTTCTAGAATTAAGGTATACATTGCGTAAAACATGTTTTGCTAATGTATCTCCTGGAAATTATTCTACTTGAGCCCATAGTGAAAACATGGAGATGGTTTTGTAAAACATTAAGATTGAAGTATCAAGTTTCCCATTATTTGCTTATTTTAGGCAATAAAGATTTCAGCCCTGGAATGCAAAATAAAGTATTTAAGGATTGGCATGTCAAGGCACTTTGAACTATTTCTCAATTGGTCAATGAAATGAACCATATAAAATCTTTCTCACAGGACAAGCAGGATGGTAGTCCTCGCATATGGGTGACATCATCAGGATGGAGCCCAATCACGGAACACTTTTGTCAAAGTTTCTAGAACTTTGACTGGCACCTACTGAGCATGCCCAGCATGGCACCAACCCTGCATCCAGCAGGGGTCCCCCTTCAGTCTTTTATTTTCCGCGCAGCAGTAGCCACGTGGGTTAAGGAGCTCTCTTGAGATTCCTGACAGGAATTTTCCTCACGGAACTTATTTCTAAAATTTCAAAAACATTCTACCCCTTAGGGGTCCCCCTATCGATTCCATAGTCCGTGGTCATAAGGTAAGGCTTTACCCTCATTTGCGGTCGATTCCCGTCGCGTTTTCCCTTCGGGGCCTACCGGCCATCAACTGCACCGCTGCTAAATTTTTGCCGGAGCCATGGTGTCGGGTTTTCGTCGGTGCCCTGATTGTTCTCGGACAGTTTCCATCACAGACCCACATAGGGTCTGTGTGTTGTGTTTGTGGTGAGATCACGACGTCTTAACTTGCACCAAATGTGCCCAAATGACACCGAAGGGCCGTATGGCCTACTCAGAGAAGATGATGTTTCTTTTTCAGGCAAAGCCACCAACTCCATCTAGCGCTTTATCGTCTGAGCCGGTGCCATTGACCTCTCGCCAGCAGCGAGACACCAGTGCTGTCCACCCGGCACCAACTACTCCAAAGGCATCAACTTCTTCCTCTTCGGTTCCGAAGAAGGACCGAGGAGAACATCGTGAAAAGCGTCGACACTGCCATCGGAAGGCACAGTCCACTGATCCAGGCAAACCCTCGGCATTGGCATCGACAGAGCCCCCGACAGAAAATCCCATCCAGAGAAGGCCCCATCCTCCTCTGCGACTGGGTCACCGAGGCATTCCCCACCTTCATTGGTGCAGGGAGCCGCGATTCCACTTTCATCAGTGGACCCTCCGGCTACACCAGTGCTGCTTCCTACTCCGGAGCTGGGGCGTAGAAGCCTGGGGCCAAGAGGCCATCAGAAAGGCACTGCAGGGCTTCCAGCCGATCCGATTCCCACAGCGCTAGCACCGCTACTCGGTAGGCTGGATGCATTGATCGCTGCCCTTCCACCAGTGGAACCGAGGATATCGGTATGTCCAACACCTACCACCCTGATTCCTTTATCATCAGACGATGAGTAAGCACTGAGGCTGGAACCTATGCCCGGACCATCTGGGATCTTGCCACTGACTCGCCCATCAATACGGCATCGTCCTCAATTGGTACCTCCATCGATGCCATCTGTGCCTAGACCTGATCCTTCAGGAATAGCACCATTACTTCCCTCTGGAGATCCTATGAGAGCAGGTGATCAGCCTTACGATCCTTGGACTGATGATTTTTCCCAGGATTCTGATGATCTACCTTCAGAGCCATCTCCCCCTATGGAGAGAAGACGTTCTCCTCCAGAGGACTTTTCCTTTATTAATTTTATAAAGGAAATGTCTGAAACTATACCATTCCAACTTCAGACAGAAGAGGTCTCCAGACACAAGATGCTGGAAGTGCTCCAATTCGTAGATGCACCCAAGGAAATCATGTCCATACCCGTTCATGAAGTCCTCCTAGACTTGTTGAAGAGGAATTGGGAGCATCCAGGATCTGTACCGCCGGTGAATCAAAAAACAGATGCCACCTACCTGGTACAGTCCGCCCCTGTTTTCCAAAAACCACAGCTGGATCACCATTCTGTGGTTGTAGAATCAGCCCAGAAAAAGACATGACATTCTAAGCCTCATTCTTCCATACCTCCAGGGAAAGAACAGAGGTCCCTGGATGCCGTTGGCAGTCGTGTTTTCCATGGCTCAATGCTTATTTCTCGCATTGCCTCCTACCAGTTATACATGACCCAGTATAACAGGGACCTATTTAAAAAGATCCAGGAATTTTCTGAGTCTTTTCCTGACCAGCTTCAGGATCAACTCAATACCCTGGCTCAGAAGGGTCTAGATGCTGGCAAGCTGCCTATGACATTTTTGACACTGCTTCTAGGGTGTCTGCAGCATGGATTAGTGCACGAAGATGGGCCTGGCTGAAGTCCTCTGACTTAAGACCAGAGCTACAGGACTGACCTGCCCTGCGCTGGAGATGATCTCTTCGGGGACAAAATCCAGGAGACTGTAGCACAGCTCAAAAGACCACCACGAGACGCTACGCCAGCTTTCGTCTGTGCCTTCTGATTTTCGTCCACCTCTAAAAGGACATTCTGAAGAGACTCTTAAGCGGCCATCCTTCAAGTCACGGAGATATTATCCTCCTGCTACTTAAGGTCGCCCCTCTAGACCTTACCATAAGAGTCAGGCCAGAAATCCAGGCCTCAGAAAACTCAGCCAGCTCCTCCACCAGGCCTAGCTGCTGGATTTTGACTCCTCGCTGGAGAGCATAAGCCAGCCTCTATCGTCTGTACCCGTCGGCGGTCGGTTGTGCCACTTCACCAACATATGGCAGACGATCACTTCAGATCAGTAGGTACTTGCTGTACTGACTCAAGGTTACCACATCAGCTTCCTGTCTGTACCAGCAGACTTCCCACCTCGTCCAACGTGGGGATCACCAACCACTCCTCTCTTCTGGAAGAGGAGGTTTCAACCCTCCTGAAATCCTGAGCAATAGAACCGGTGCCCCTCTCCCACCGGGTACTGCCCTTCGGCCTAGCATCCGCACCTCGAGTATTTACCAAGTGCCTTGTAGTGGTCGTGGCCTACCTGAAGTGTCAGGGCGTCCATGTCTACCCTTATCTTGACGATTGGCTGATAAGGGCTCCAACTCAAAAGGACGCACTAGCTTCTTACGTCTAACTCTCCATACATTGCTTTCTCTCGGGTTTCTGATCAATTATCCCAAGTCCAGCCTAGTTCCATCTCAAACCCTGTCCTTAAGAAATTGCCATGCTGGGTCAAACCAAGGGTCCATCAAGCCCAGCATCCTGTTTCCAACAGAGGCCAAACCAGGCCACAAGAACCTGGCAATTACCCAAACACCTAGAAGATCCCATGCTACTGATGCAATTAATAGCAGTGACTATTCCCTAAGTAAACTTGATTAATAGCAGTTAATGGACTTCTCTTCCAAGAACTTATCCAAACCTTTTTTGAACCCAGCTACACTAACTGCACTAACCACATCCTCTGGCAACAAATTCCAGAGATTTATTGTGCGTCCTTCATAGGAGCCGACCTGGACAACGTGCAGGTGAAAGCATTCCTCCCTCAGGATCGAGCTCGTACTCTCATGTCCCTAGCGCAGTGCCTCCAGGATCAAGATTACATGACAGCTCGTCATTTCCTCATTTTTCTGGGTCACATGGCATCCTCTGTACATGTCACTCCAATGGTGTGCCTCACCATGAGTCATGCAATGGACTCTGAAGTCCCAGTAGGTTCAGGCTTATCATTCAATGTCCTGCATTGTCCACGTTACCAAGCAGCTCCGCATGTTGCTGGCCTGGTGGATGTGGCTCTCCAATCTCCTTCAAAACCTTCCTTTTCAAGTTCCAGAACCTCAAATTATCCTGACAATGGACGCCTCCAACGTAGGTTGGGGTGCTCATGTCAATGGCCTCCAGACCAAGGGAACCTGGTCTCCAGAGGAAGCCAAACATCAGATAAATTTCCTGGAGCTTCGTGCGATCAGATATGCCTTCAGAGTCTTTCAGAATTGCCTCTCAAACAAGGCCATCTTGATTCAGACCGACAACCAGGTGGCGATGTGGTATATCAGCAAGCAAGGGGGAACAGGCTCCTACCTTCTGTGTCAGGAAGCTGCACAGATATGGGCATGGGCTCTTTCCCACTCGATGTACCTCGGAGCGACCTTCTTGGCGGGCGTGGACAATGTTCTTGCGGACAAGTTGTCGAACCTTCCATCCGCACGAATGGTCTCTCAACCCCACACTAGCGGATACCATCTTCCAAAGTTAGGGGAACCCACAAATAGATCTCTTTACGTCCATCCACAACTGCAAATTATAGAAATTCTGCTCCCTCACTCGCAGCCGCCACTCACAGCCGAGGAACACTTTTTTTTTCCCTCTCGTGGTCCAGCGGTCTCCTCTATGCATACCCTCCACTTCCACTCATGTCGAAGACTCTCGTGAAGTTACAAAGGGACAAGGGCTTAATGATTCTGATAGCCCCTCACTGGCCATGCCAAGTCTGGTTCCCAATCCTCCGGGACCTATCTGTTCGCCGACGATCCCGCTAGAAGAGGATCCGCTTCTGATAACTCAAAACGACGGGTGCCTTCGCCACCCTACCCTCCAGGCCCTATCCCTAACATCCTGGATATTGAAAGGTTAATACTCCAACCCCTTAACCTTTCGGAGTCTGTATCCTGAGTCCTGCTAGCTTCACAAAAGCCTTCCACAAGACGCTCTTATCGTTCTAAGTGGAAAAGGTTTACGGGTCTGGTGCACGTCCATGTCCATAGACACCTTCACTTGTTCCACTGTGAAGTTTCTAGATTATCTCTGGCATCTGTCAGAATCAGGCCTGAAAACTTCCTTTATAAGAGTGCATGTCAGTGCGGTAGCCGCTTTCCACAACGGAGTAGGAGATGTCTCTATTTCAACACAGCCCTTAGTCACACGATTTATGAGAGGTTTGCTCTACTTGAAACCTCCATTGCGCCCTCCGGCCCTCGCTTGGGACCTTAATGTGGTCTTAGGGTGGCTCATGAAACTCTGTTTGAGCCTCTCCACTCCTGCGATCTCCGCTGTCTCACCCGGAAAGTAATTTTTCTTTTCGCTATAACATCGGCTCACAGAATTAGTAAGTTACAGGCATTTGTCACCTACCCGCCTTACACTAAAATTCTACATGACAGAGTGGTCCTCTGTACACAACCTAAGTTTTTACCAAAGGTAGTGTCGGAATTTCATCTTAATCAATCCATCATCTTACCTACTTTCTTTCCTAGGCCCCATTCAAACCCAGGGGAAAAGGCTCTATATTCCCTGGACTGCAAACGTGCCTTAGCCTTTTATCTGGAGCGCACATCAGCCCACAGGAAGTCCACTCAATTATTTTTCTTTTGATAACATCAAATTGGGAAATCCAATGGGAAAACAGACCTTTTCCTCCTGGTTGGCGAACTGTATCTCCTTTTGCTACCAGCAAGCAGGCATTCCGCTACAAGACCGTGTAAAAGCACACATCTTCGTTCGGTGCCACTTATTGATATTTGTAAGGCTGCGACCTGGAACTCTCTCCATCCTTTCGTAGCCCATTATTGCTTAGTGCCTGGCTATTTATTTATTTATTTAAAGTTTTTTAGATACCGATAGCCGTTTGCACATCGTATCTGTTTACAGATAACGTATAACATGATAGACATTCCCATATCTTTACCACAAAGCGGTAAAGATATGGGAATGGCCATGCAAATGTCAGACTGTCCTGCAAGTGACGTACTTTCCATAGGTTCTCCAACACATTGTCATGTCTCCTCAGCAGAGTTTTTTGACCACATGAATGGTTTCTAAACAGTCAACAGCTAACATATACTATTTAGTTTATGGAGTCTCCCAGCAATCAATGTTTTTGCATCAGAGCAAAACAGGAAACTGGCGAATCCTGGCTGAGCGATTAAAAGCTGTGTTACCCACTTTAATACATAATGACCAAGGGGGATTTGTTCCTGCTTGGATGGCGAGTGACAACATGTGCACAATGGTCGATATTGTAGATTGCGTTAAACGTAAGCAGTCACTCTCGATCTTGCTAGCAATTGATGCTGAAACGCCTTCAATCTGGTGCACTGACCATTTTTGTTCAAAGTATTACAGAAAATGGGTTTTGGGGTTTTTTCAGAATTGGGTGGCCAAGTTATATGAGTCCTGTAAAGCCAGGGTGAAAGTGAATGGTGGATATGGCCCCAGTTTCAATATACAAAGGGGAACTAGACAGGGTTGCCCATTGTCCCCAATGCTCTTTGCTATTTTTCTAGAGCCACTTGCAACAAGGGTACAGAACTCAGAGCGCATTTTGGGTGTACAAGTTGAGGCCTCACATTATAAACTATCCCTCTTTGCCGATGATATTGTATTTACTATTACTGAACCCCACAGTTCCCTAAGGGGGGTGGTGGAGGAATTGGATAGCTTTCACAAAGTAGCGGGCTTCAAGGTAAATTATGATAAATCATAGATTCTAAATGTTAATCTATCTGGAGTGAAGGTAAATTGCATAACCAGAGACTTCCCTTTTCGTTGGGCTAAAAAATCCATTAAATACTTGGGAGTTCAACTTGGCTCAGATTTAACTGAATTATTTGCAATTAACTATGCTTCTCTTTGGAAGAATTGAGAGAGATTTTACCACTTGGAGTAGGGAACACATCTCATGGGTGAGACGCATAGCGGTCATCAAGATGAATATTTTACCTCGGTTATTATACTTTTTCTCTACAATTCCCATCCACATTTCTGCAAATATCTTAAAGATGTGGCAGAAAAAAATCTTTGACTACATTTAGAAAAAAAGGCCACCTCGCGTAGCTAGAGCTGTTTTATATCTCCCTAAAAAAAATGGTGGATGGGGTGTCCCCAATTTGATGTGGTATTTTGGAGCAGCACAACTTCGGGCCTTAGTGGATGCTTATAACCAAGGGGGAAGTTAAACAATGGGTGAGGCTAGAACAAGCCATGCTTGGCAAGGTGCCGCTGCGGGCACTACCCTAGCAGCCTAAAACAACTTGGAACCAGTAATTTACATGCCACTAGCGTTGGGATCTACGCTTAAAGTCTGGAATCAATGGAGGGTCAAATTAGTGGGTTCTTTTAAATATTTTCAACTATCCCATTTGTTTCATAATACCTGTTTTTCGGTGGGATTGGACTCCAAAATTTCTTCTAAATGGGCTGTATATGGTATTGCCTGCATAGGTCACCTCTGGAAAGAGGGCGCTATGATGACTTTAGCTGAGTTCCAGGGTAAATTTCAGGGATGCGAGCAGCACTTTCTGAGCTTTGCCCAGGTTCGCTACTTCCTGACAGCATTACAGGAGGCTAAGTCATTGCGACTCTCTAAATCTTTATTCGAAAATTATTGTGAGCACTCCGATAAAATTAAAGGGGTAATTTCAAAAATATATACCATACTCAACATACAATCACCATACAAGTTTTCACATCTTACTGCCTGCTCTCAGGACTTGGAAGCCCCCTTATCCGAGGATGATTGGGATGTGATGGTCTTTAAGGTAGCCAAAAGCTCCATCTCTACTTCCATACAGGAGCAGTGTTATATATTACTATACCGCTGGCACTTGACCCCGGTTAAACTGCATACTATGTTCCCCGCCATACCAGACAAGTGCTGGAGGAACTGTGGACAGGAAGGAACTTATATACATATATGGTGGTGTTGTCCTAAGGTGGCTGACTTTTGGGATAAGATTCGAGGGTGGTTGACTACTTTGGTAGGAGGTGTCACTGAAGCCCCAACAGGTTTTGTTAAACTTACCTATGGAGGGGTTGGCCAGGCTGCTTCAAACTTTTGCACGCAAGTATTTATAGCCGCTAGATGTGAGCTGGCGAAGGCGTGGAAGTGATCTGATCATCCCTCTTTACCAACAGTGATCCACAGACTTCCATACCCATTATTATCGTCTGGTTCGGCTCATCACGATCAGACAAGATAGATTACAGGTATTCCATGCAATTTGGCAACCCTTGAGCAATTGGTTACAAGCTCAGACTTTATCCGACTGAACAGAGTGCCCAATATCACAACCGGAAAGTAGACTTCAGGCTTTGGGATGGCATCAATATTTTTATATTATATTTTATCTTTATTCTCTCAGGCTTGCAGGCCCCTTCTGGAGAGACAGGGAGGAAGGGATGGATGGGATACATGTTGTGAAATGCATGGGCGGCTTATGTTGTTGTTTGAACATGTTTATTACACTAGTATAAAATGACCTGACAATATTGTATTTGAGCAATGTATATGTTTTGGAGATTACATGTGATGTGGTTTTGGTCAATAAAAGTTTACATTTAAAAAAAAAACAAAACAGGAAACTGGAAATGTTTTCTCCATTCTTCCAAGCGAGCTCAGATCAGCTCAGAATACTTTTCTTCTTGATTAGAATGCAGATTTCATGTAGCTTTTCCAGCAATTCCACTGATAGCCAGAATGATACAAAAAGTCCTCAAAGACCAAGCCCATCTGATCTTCATAGCTCCAGCATGGCCTAGACAAGTTTGGTTTACATATCTAGTACAGATGTTCAGTAGTCCTCAAATTCCTTTTGAGTCAGGTCCATCCTTTTTAACTCAAGAAACCTGTTTCATCCAGACCTTTCCTCACTCAGCTTGAGGATATGTTAGTGTCTGCCAGAAAACTGTCAACTAGAAGAGCATACAGGTTTAAATGGCGAAGATTCTTCCCATGGTGTCTACACAATACCTTGGATCCATTTGCATGTGAACCAAGGCGTTATTGAACTATTTACTCATTCTGTCTGCTTCAGGTCTCAGCTCTTCATCAGTGAGAGTACATCTCAGTGCCATAATGGCTTGCCATGCTTGAATCTTTGCCATGCTCAAATCTATGGCTAGCCTATCTCAACTCCTCCATTAGTTTCTAAGTTTATTAAAGGCTTATGGCATACTAAACCTCCAGTTGTAAAGCCACCTATTCCCTGGGATCTAAACATGGTTCTGGCACAGCTGCTGAAGCCACCATATGAACCATTGGAGTCAGCTTCCCTCAAGTTCCTAACATGGAATGTAATAATCCTGGTTAGCAGTAACCTCAGGCAGAAGAGTTCGCAAGCTTCAGGCTTTAATTCATTATCCGCCTTATACACAATTCTTCCATAATAGTGGTGCTCCATGCCCACCCAAAATTTCTACCAAAAGGTAGTATCTGCTTTTCAAATTAATCGATACATGTTGACTATATTCTTCCTGAGGCCACAGGCACATGAAGGAAAGAAAGCCCTTCATACCTTAAATTATAAAAGAACCTTGGCTTACTTCAAGAGAAGGACTTAGACTCATTGTCAGGCTTATCAACTATTTGTTTCTTATGATCTGAACAGATGGCATACTACTGGCCAAACATACATTGTCCATTTGGCTAGCAGACTGCATTGTGACTGCTATACCCTAGCAGGCTTATAAATCAAGGCTTAACAAGTAGAGCCATGGCTGTATCAGTGACTCTTCTGCGAGCTGTGCTTCTCAACGACACCAGAAAAGCTGAAACTTGGTTATCAGGACACACCTTTGCATCCCATTACTGGCTGGACAATCTCTCAAGGAGTGACAAGTTTGGGCAAGCAGTTTTGCGTAGCCTTTTCACCTAGTAGTCCATGCTGCATGGTTGGGTTTGGGTTGTTTTTTTCAATAAATGCCCTGCTGCAAACCTCAGCTTGGGACTCCCCACATGTAATGGGTAATTCAACCCTATTTATCATTGGAAAAAGCAGTTTTGCTTACTGTAAGTGGTATTTTCCATAGATAGCAGGATGAATTAGCCATACTAAATCTCCTCCTCTACCTCCCTGAGAGCTGACTACCTAGCTAGAAGTAACTTTAAAATCGATTGAGGGGGCTCACAAGGCAACACCCAAGTGGGAATTCCTGCATATGTTCAGTAGAGCTAAAGCTCTACTAGCTAAGAGAGAAAAGTCAGTTTGCTGCCAAATGATGTCACCCCCATGTGTAATGGTTAATTCATCTATCTATGGAAAACATCATTTACAGTAAGCCAACTTGCTTTCGCTGATGTTTGTTTTACTTTTATGGATGTTATTGGATGTGGTGTTGACTTTTGATTGTATTTTTGTTGTGTTTGCCCAAAGCCTCTGTTGGAAGGGCAGTTTTATAGACTGAGGAAACAAATGAAACAATAGTACAATACAAATAGAAAAGCATTGGAAGTACATATAAAATATATTTATATATAGCCATGCTGGAGCACACAGTGCAAGTCCTCAAAATGAGAGGGGAAGCAAGGGAATAAAACAAATCAGTTAATTCAAAGAAACCAAGTAGTCTTCCTAGAAAGCTGCCAGGCTACCATCTAATAAATATATATGTCCCCACTAATCAAAGGGGGGCTTCATTCAGACCTTGCTACAGGTTTAGTTTATCTTAACATAAACTGCCTTTTGTAAGGTAAAGCAGTTTGCAATAATGTAAACTGCATTATAATAAAACAAATATATACAACTTTAATACAAAAATCACAGGGACCTCAAAATAAGATTGAAGAGCTAATCCAGATCATAGAAGGTATACTCCAGACTCTTAAATTTAACTTTGAACTTAGCAGGATACTTTTAAGGAAAATTGGGCACGTTCCTAGTCTTCCTAAGGAGTAACTTCCTGATACAAGCTCAGTTTTTGCAGAGATTCCATCAGGGTGCTTTTCCAACAACCAGATCTGAAGATGTCTATAGTTCTTACATCAGTGGATATAGATATATCTTTTCTTGATCAGAATTTTGACTTGGAGCTGTTAATATACCTTTAATGAGTGACAAACATTCCCTGGGAGCCAATAGTCAACCAGGTAATTCTTGAATAGTTCTTGCTCCAAAATAATTTGTAATTTAGGAAAATTAATGGCTCGTAGACATGATTTCATTCATTAAAGCTGAGAAATCTTAGATCTTGCTTTGAGTATAGTTCCTGGTCAGATTCCTTTCTAGGTGAGGCTTGTGCTTCCTTTAGAGAAGGCAACAGTTTATGCATGGATAAGTCTGTCCCCTTGATTCAAGGTGCACCAGCCTTTGAAGCATTTCGAGACTGCCTGACATATTGAGCCAAATTTGAACTTAAACATGTCTGTTAGAACTGGTATCAGAGTAAGACATTTGTCCTCATTTTCAGATGTATCAGGACTCACCTGGCGTGGAGCATATACCTGTGGTTCAAATTGACCTCTCAGTTCCTTTGAAAGTCCCAGGTAAGTAAAGAGAGAAGTGTAAATATACATGAGAAAACAGAATGTGAGCAGCATGTCTTAAGCAGACTTGAGAAATAAAGGCAAAAAATACAAAGGATCCGAAAAAGGAGCAAAGGGAAAAACATCTAGTAAATCTGAAAGAGACAAGGAAAGAAAGGATGACAAAAGTGGAAGAGAGGATTTCTAAAAGGTAAAGTGAGGTCTCAAAACATTTTTCAGATGTTTGAGAATTGCAAGATTGAAAGATAATAGATATGTGGAGAGAGGAGGGAAAAAAACAGAAATGCTAAAAAAAAAACAAAACAAAAAAAAAAACTTTTTTGTTTGGTGTTCAATAAAGAAGACCTTGGAGGAGGACTGCTGGTTGGCCTGGGTCCATATGCGATTGGGGTAGATATATCATTTATGAAAGAGTTTTTGTTTGTGTGGAACAAGCAAAATTAAAAGTGAACAAAGTCATGGGGCCAGATGACGTGCATCCTAGAATCTAAGGGAGCTCAGAGAGGTTCTGGTGAGTTCGCTAAAGGACTTGCTCATTAGATCTTTGGGGACAAGAGTGGTCCTGTGGGACTGGGAAAGGTCAATGTCCCAGTGGATTGTAGATAGATAAAGGAAAGACTAGTGAACTATCTCCATTAATTTTCCTACTACCAAGGTAAGGCTAACCGGTCTGTAATTTCAAACCTCCTCTCTTACTACATCATTTACTATGTTGTTGCTATTCATTTGACTGTAGTGCAGGAGTAGTATATTGGAGGCAAGGTTTTTTTTAGTTTTTTAAATTATTATTATAGAAGTGCCTATTAGAGACCAAGGGAACAATGTGAGGGTAGAAATATGTGCTCTGATGGCACAAGGATGGTGAATTTTCAAGGTTTATATTTGATTAATGTATTCTTATATTTTTTGTTCTTTCCTGTACACTGCTGTCTACCTTCTTGGGAGAGACAATTAATAAATTTGAAGTAATTCTGCACGTGATAGACAAAATCAACTTTTGTGACTGACATATGCTTATTAACACATTTGTTTCAAAAATATTTTTCTCTTTTTAAAGATGAGGTCAAAGTTGTCTTTGTGCAAGAGTGATAGACTCTGGTTTTTCTGCTGAACACCTCTTTCTGTTTAGATCCAGACACATAGATGCCTCCTTAAAATGTTTACCTGTAGTTGTCATATTCTCTCCTAAGCAAAAATGACTTGCTTTCTGCTTGCTGAAATTGGTCCAAGTGATGCAGCCGTTACTTCCACTGCGAAATGCTACTTTTCTTATCATCCCACCAGACCAGTCCCGCGCGAGTTTAGCCCCCCCTGCCAGCAGATGGTGACAGAAGATTCTAATTTGCTGACAGCACCTCTTATAGCACCATAAATCCTACAGCACTTAATTTCTGTCTTCATCAAATGATGGTGTGTTAATCCTGTAGCTTGGAAATGTTTGGAACAAATTGTTCCCAGGAGGTTTCATCTCTAGGGTATTCTTCCTGATAAAGTAGGGATGAGCAGTGAAGGGGGTTGGTAGCCCTTTTACTTGGTCCTTCTTTGTAGGAGGATTTGATAGCCAGCGATGCTGGCTCCCTCCTTTCCTTGCTGAGATTCTAGATTTCTTCCCCCTTTATCATGATGGTTGAGACCAATCCCTGGTAGGAATGAAGAGTGCCTCAGTAAAGACTTGCTGAGTGGATTGTCCTTCCTTTAGAAAAGTATTTTTTCTTTGTCTGTGATAGTTATTGGAAAAAAAAAAAAAGTGTGTAGCTGAAGGAAGCGAGTGAACTGCAGTCTGTTTGATAAGAAGCCTCTGTTCCATGGTGGAACCCTCCTACAGCCCTCAGGCTTTATAAGCCATCTAAGAACCTGAGATCTGCCAGCAAAAACCTGCTTGAAGTCCCCACAGTTCAACTCGCAAGATTAAACATTACAAGAGAGAGAGCCTTTTCCGTAGCCGGTCCCATATTTTGGAACTCCCTTTCGAATGTTCTGAGACAAATTTCTAACGATAAAGAATTTAAAAAATCACTAAAAACGCATCTGTTTAAAGAGGCATTTGCAGATATTGAACAACAAAACTATCAACAAAATAAAACAATTATCATTGTCTTACAACAAACTATTAATGGTATTTCATCTGAACTCTATTTTTTTTTTTAGATGTCTTTTCTTGACTATTTTTATTTTTTAAACTTAAGCATAGGAGATATATACGGCGACATGAGAAGGGATTAAATCATGAATTGTATTTTTCTCTACTACTGTTTGTTAATTTTTATTTCTTTTATTATTTTTTATTTTATTTAAAAAATAGTTTTTTAATTATACTGTATAATTATTTGATGTTTGTGAACCGTTTTGGTCAATATTCATTGCGAAAAAGATCTAGGCATCATAGTGGATAATACTTCAAAATCGTCGGCTCAGTGTGCTGCAGCAGTCAAAAAAAGCAAATAGAATGTTAGGATTTATTAGGAAGGGAATGGTTAATAGAATGGAAAATGTCATAATGCCTCTGTATTGCTCCATGGTGAGACCGCACCTTGAATACTGTGTACAATTCTGGTCGCCGCATCTCAAAAAAGATATAGTTGCGATGGAGAAGGTACAGAGAAGGGCAACCAAAATAAGGGGGATGGAGCGGTTCCCCTATGAGGAAAGACTAAAGAGGTTAGGACTTTTCAGCTTGGAGAAGAGACGGCTGACGGGGATATGATAGAGGTCTTTAAGATCATGAGAGGTCTTGAACGAGTAGATGTGACTCGGTTATTTACACTTTCGAATAATAGAAGGACTAGGGGGCATTCCATGAAGTTAGCAAGTAACACATTTAAGACTAATCGGAGAAAATATTTTCACTCAACGCACAATAAAGCTCTGGAATTTGTTGCCAGAGGAGGTGGTTAGTGCAGTTTAGTGTAGCTGGGTTCAAAAAAGGTTTGGATAAGTTCTTGGAGGAGAAGTCCATTAATGGCTATTAATCAATTATACTTAGGGAATAGCCATTGCTATTAGTTGCATCAGTGGCATGGGTTCTTCTTAGTGTTTGGGTAATTGCCAGGTTCTTGTGGCCTGGTTTTGGCCTCTGTTGGAAACAGGATGCTGGGCTTGATGGACCCTTGGTCTGACCCAGCATGGCAATTTCTTATGTTCTTATGAAAGACGATATAGAAATGCTTTTAAATAAATAAATACCCAGCAGGGAGACAAGGGGTAAGCCATAGGCATTTTGTTCCTTTTTCAGAATTTTCCTCATGTCAGCCCTCGTCGTCTGTACCCTAGTGAGGAGATTGGGCCCCTATGACCCGTGGGGCGATGACTCCTTGGATGCATCATCAGAGTTCTCCGAAGACCCCCTCTCGGAGCCTTCCCCTCCAGAGGAACGGCATTGCTCCCCCCCTCCCCCATCCCCTTCCAACTCCTGTCAGAGGAGGACTCCTGTCATAAGATGCTGGAGGTCCTCCATTTCATCGACGCCCCTAGGCGTGAACACTGGGAGCTTGGCATTGGGAGAAAGAGATGTTTCAGGGGGCGATGCTGGTGGCCCGTATTGCGGCCTATCAGCTGTACATGACACAATATGAACTTGTGGAAGCAGGTCTAAGATTTTGCAGAGAACCTCCCCCAGCAACAGCAGGAGGCCCTGACGGCTCTCGCAATGCTGAGCCTGGAAGCAGGTAGGCCCAAGGTCAGGTCGACCTACGACGTCTTTGAGACCGCAGCCCGCCTAGCCGCTGGGGGTATCGGTGCCAGGTGGCTGGCTTAGCTCAGAGCCTCCGACCTCTGCCCGGAGGTGCAGGACAGACTTGCGGACCTCCCCTGCACAAGAGAGAACCTGTTTGGGGACAAGGTGAAAGAGGTCATGGCGCAACTGAATGAACAGCATGATACTCTTTAGCAACTCTGCCAGCCCCTCCGAGGGCCCTTCCATCTCCAGAAGGTCTTCCAGGCAGGGCCCTTTTACCATCCGAGGAAGTACTTCCCTCCAGCTGCCCACCCTCGGCCCAGTCCCAGAGGCCGAAGCTGACAGCAGTGGGTACCGAGGCCTCAACCAGCCCCCCAGTAGGCCCCGTCTGCTGGCTTTTGATTGGCGGTGAGGAGGCACGAGCCAAACGCCAGTTCCCATGGCGGCCAATTCCCCCAGACGGTGGCAGGCTCCTGCTTCACCCGCTGCTGGGAAGCGATCACTTCGGACCTTTGGGGCCTCTCCTTTGTCCGCCTTGCGCGACCTACAGGACCGCAAACTGGAAGTGTACCTCAAGAGAATCTTTGAAGTGTCAGCCTTGGGAGTCAGAGCAGTGGTATGCAGCTCCCTTATGCAAAGAGCAGGTCTGAGAGCTACCACCTGGAGAAGCTCAACAAGCAGAATGCCTGGAGGCGGGTGATAGCTTATGGGGCAGATGCGCTCTGTGATCTCCTGCGAGTCCTAGGCAGGTCTATGGTGTTAGCAGTCTCTGCTAGACATCTCCTCTGGCTCTGTAACTGGTCAGCAGACTCTTCTTCCAAGACGCAGCTGGGTTCTCTCCCCTTTAAAGGCAAATTGTTTGGTGAGGATTTGGAGCAGATCAGTTTGCTCAGCCCCTAAGAGACAGGTTTTCTTCTCTCCCTGCAGACCATTGCAGAAGCAGCTAATAGTGCGTCAGATGCTCTGCAGACTTCGTGACCTTGCAGGATGATATGTTAAGCCTCGTTTTTTGTTTAGATATTTATTTCGAATAATGAAACTTCCTATTAGATTTTCTTAAAACCCTCCTCAGGGACTTATTGGTGTTAGTACTAATTGCAATTGATTATATAAAGTAAGTTTAGACCTGATTTGATAAATTGATATGATGGAATGTAACTTTTTGTTTGTTTGTGAAATCAGTTCTATCTATTTTATGTTATGTTATACTTTTTTTAGTTTTGTTATAAATGGAAAATCAATGAAGAAATAATTTAAAAAAAAACCAAAACAAAACAAAAACCCTGTTTTTGCACCGGAGCACTGCTCTACAGGCAAGCAAATTCCTCCCCTTAGGAGCGTTCTGTGGGGTTCTGGCTGTTTGTTTGGGGGACCCTTTTCTTCTGTCGTGGTGAGTATCTTCAGAGAGAGGATTTTAATTTTATCTCTACCTTATGGCTAGCGGCAGGGCATGCCGTTCATGCGTCTCTCATTCTTCCCGGCTCAATAGGTCGGGGTTACGCGCTAACTGTGCCGATGGTGGGGAGGGTTCATCTGTGGCCCTTCTCCTGCTAAACAGCGTCGCGTATCATTGTCTTTTGAACCGGCTGCAACTTTTTTACCTGACCCGGCTGTGGCGGGAACAGCGGCCATTTTAGTTTTTGCCACAGCAGTTTCCAGTTCGCAGGGGGGAGGGTCCTCCATCTCTGTCTCCGGCCTATTCCGGGTTGGGGAAACTGGCAGGGAGGGCTAGAAGAGGAGGAAAGCTCTAGTTTGCCTGTTTTTCAACCAGACCATGTTGGTTTTGGTGCAGGGAGGCTTTTCTCCACAGACTTTGATTTGTTACTTCATGGTGCTTATATGGCCAGATAGAAAGTGGCTTGGGGGACTACACAGCTGCAGATTCCACCAGTCCAGCCCACTGAGGGTCCTTTGGGGAGTCCCAGGAAGTCTCCTATGACCGGTAATAGGGTTCCCTCAGCACAGGGCTTGATTTTTCGCCTGCAGGGTGATGCAGCTGGGGCAGTTGATCTGGAGGATGCTATCATAGCTCCTGGTGGTACTGGTTCGGGGTCTGACCAAGCTCCTCTGGTGGCTCCGGTTATTCTAGCTACCGAGGATACGGATCAAGGGGATGACCCGGTCTCTTTTATTCATGAGCCGGAGGATCCTAAGGTGGTCTGCTGCCTTAAAAGGGAAGAGCTGAAGCTTTTGTTTCCCTTGGCTTAACAGATTCTTGGGGTTAAAATGCCTCAGGAGAATCAGGATTTGGATGGTGAGGACTCAGTACTAGGTGCCATCCGAGATCCTCCAACTTCGTTCCCTTACCACAAGTCTGTTAGGAAGTTAGTAGAAGAGGAATAGGGGACTCCTGATTCTGGTTTAAAGATTGGCAGAGCCATGGGGAAACTTTACCCTCTACCAGAACAGGATTTAGAATTTCTTTCTCTCCCGAAAGTAGATGCGGCAGTGATTGCTGTGACTAAGCACACCACAATTCCGGTTATTGGTTCGGCCATTTTAAAAGATGTACAAGATCGTAAGATGGAGTTACTTCTTAAAAGGATTTTTGAGGTGGCGCCCCTAGGTTTGCATGCAGCACTTTGTTCAAGTTTCTTGCAGCATGCTTGCCTCCGGTGGGTACAGCAGCTTCAAGGTAATTTCTCTCAATCAGCTCTGGGCGCGGATACGGCTGAGCGTGTGGAAGCAGCTGTGGCTTATGGTGCGGATGCCCTCTATGAGTTGGTGCGTACTTCCTCCAGAGTAATGGCATCAGCTGTGGCTGCCCGAAGGTTTCTTTGGCTTCGCAATTGGGCGGCGGATGTTTCCTCTAAGGCACAATTGGCATCCTTGCCTTTCAAAGGTAAGTTCTTGTTTGGCGAGGATCTAGAGTAGCTGAGCCAGTCTCTTGGAGGCAATAAAGTCCTCAGGTTACCCATGGATAAACCTAAGGGTAAGAGATTTTTTTCAATCACGGCCTCTTTTTCAGTCCAACAGAAGATCGCAGCCTACCCGTGATATGCCGGGACCGCAGAGGCAATATTTTTTGTGGGGGCAAGCATGGGGGACATCCTTTCGTGGAGCCAGAAGGTCCTTTAGGGGATCCTCTGGTTGCTCCTCGGCAGGAGGTAATTCTACCCAATGATGCCAGGCTGGTCTACTCCATTGTTCCTATTATAGGAGGTCGCTTAGGGCACTTTTATGACAAGTGGGACAAGATCACTCAGGACCAGTGGGTTCTCAATGTGATAAGAAACTGTTATGTTTTAGAATTTGCCCGTCCCGTACGGTAACTTTTTCTAATTTCCCCAGGCAACTATCTGGTCAAGCGGACGACGGCGCAGCTGACTCTAGACTGGTTATGTCGGTTAAGTGCGGTAGTACCAGTTCCCAGAGCGGAGCTCCGTCAAGGGAGATACTCCATTTATTTTCTGGTCCCCAAAAAGGAGGGCTTGTTTCGGCCGATACTCTATTTTAAAGAAGGTCAGTGCAAAACTCAAGGTTCCCGCTTCAGGATGGAAACTCTCAGGTCTGTCATAGCGGCTGTACGCAAAAGAGAATTCCTGGCTTCCTTGGATCTCATGGAGGCTTATCTACATATTCCCATCCATCAGGGCTCTCAGCGTTTTCTCCGCTTCATGATTCTGGGTCAACATTTTCAGTTTCAGGCTCTTCCGTTTGGTCTCGCCACGGCTCCACAGACTTTCACCAAGGTGATGATGGTGGTGGCAGTTTTCCTTCGAAAGGAGAGCATTTTAGTTCACCCATATTTGGATGATTGGTTGATCAGAGCCAAGTCAGTCTCTATGCCGCAAGTCTGTTCATAGAGTTCTCGAAGTCCTATAGTCCCTAGGCTGGATAGTGAATCACGACAAAAGTCAGCTCTCACCAATACAAACTTTGGAGTATTTAGGAGCTCGGTTCGATACTCTTATAGGCAGAGTCTTTCTTTCTCAAGATCGAATCTTGAAACTTCAGGCCCGGATCCACCGGTTTTTGCAGTTGCAGGTACCCAAGGTCTAGGACTACTTACAGGTACTCTGCTCGATGGCCTCTGTGCTGGACTTGGTTTCCTGGGCGTTTTCCCATATGAGACCACTACAGACTGCATTGTTATCCCGCTGGAAGCCAGTATCGGAAGAATATCATATCCGCTTACCTCTCGAGGGTTTGCTGAGAGACTGTCATAGTAGCTTCAGACTTCCAATCTGTCGGGGAGTGGACCTCAAAGTTCCTGATTGGATGGTGGTTACTCTGATGCCAGTCTCTCTGCATGGGGAGCAGTTTGTCATTCCCACTCGGTTCAGGGATCCTGGTCCACGAGACAGTCTGTGTGGTCTATCAACTGTCTAGAGACCAGGGTGGTTCGCTTGGCCTTTAAGGAGTTTCTGCCGTTACTACGGAATCATCCGGTTCGAGTTCTGTTGGACAACGCGACCCGAGCAGCATATATAAATCGGCAGGACGGAACCAAAAGCAAGGCAGTGACTCTAGAGGTGCAGAGGTTGGTGCTCTGGGTGGAACGACATCTAGAGAGATTAGTGGCATCCCACATCGCAGGAACAGAGAATGTTCAGGTAGATTTCTTGAGTCGCACACACTTGGATCCAGGCGAGTGGGAGCTCTGACAGCCATGCAGTTAATTCGAGATCGTTGGTGTCTACCTCACGTCAACCTTATGGTGACCTCTCGGAATGCCAAGGCCCTCCGATTCTTCAGTTGCCAAAGACAGTATGGGGCCGAAGAGGTTGACGCTCTGGTTCTGCCATAGACTCAGGGAGTTCTTCTATGTTTTTCCTCCGTGGCCGCTGGTGGGCAAGGTTGTACGTCGCATAGAAAAGCATTGCAGAGAAGTGTTTCTGGTGGCTCCGGAGTGGCCTCTGTGTCTGTGGTTTGCGGATCTGGTCAACCTGGATCTGGTCAACCTGGCGGTGGACGGCCCACTTCGCTTCGGCCACCTGACGCGTCTTCTTTGACAGGGTCTTATATTTTTCGACCAGGCTGCTCGCTTTTGTCTAGCAGCATGGCTTTTGAGAGGAGGCGTTTGAAAAGGAAAGGTTACCCGGACTCGGTAGTCACCACATTGTTACAGTCTAGAAGGAAGTCTACTAACCTCTCATGTTCGGGTATGGAAGATTTTTGAGTCCTGGTGTTCCGTCAGGGGAATTTGCCCTCTTAGGGCCTTAATTCCTGAAATATTATCTTTCTTACAGGATGGCTTCACCAAGGGCTTATCTCTTAGTTTTCTTAAAGTGCAGGTAGCAGCACTGGGCTCTCTCCGTGGCAAAATTGAAGGTTCCTGTATTTCGTCTCATCCAGACGCGGTTCGTTTTCTTAGAGGTACGATAATCTTCGTCCTCCAGTTCAAAAATCTTGTCCATCCTGGAACCTTAATCTAGTTATTAAAGCTCTGTGTAAACCTCCCTTCGAGCAGTTCCGAAGGGCCACGCTAAAGGATTTGACACTTAAGATAATTTTTCTCGTCTCCATTTGTTCAGCTAGAAGAATTTCTGAGTTACAGGCATTATCTTGTCGAGATCCTTTGCTTTAGATGTCGGAATCCGGAGTTTCTTTACGAATGGTACCTTCCTTTATACCAAAGGTGGTTTCAGCGTTCCATGTCAGTCAGTGGAACTTCCGGCTTTTCCTAACTTACCGGCGTCTGATCCTATTGCGAGGGAGCTCAAAAGTCTAGCTGTTCGGAGAGCTTTATTGCGTTACCTCTGGATTACCAATGACTTTAGGAGGTCCGATCACCTCTTCATGCTGTGGAGTGATCCTAATAGAGGCTCCAAGGCTTCTAAAGCCTCTTTTGCACGATGGTTGAAGGAGGCTATTTCTTCCTCGTATATTACACTCCATACGTTCGCAAGCAGCCTCGTGGGTGGAATCTCAACTTTTGCAGAGCGGCGACTTGGAAGTCTCTGCATACTTTTGCAAGGCACTATCACTTAGATGTCGGGGCTCCGGCAAACCCTTCCTTTGGCGAGAGTGTTTTGTGAGCAGGACTCTCCAGCTCCCACCCTGGGAAAGGTCTTTGGTACATCCTAGGTGTCTGGACTGAAAGGAAAATTTGGTTCTTACCTGCTAATTTTCGTTCCTTTAGTACTACGGATCAGTCCAGAACCCGCCCAATTAGAAGGGTCTTATATTAAGGGGAGAGTTGTCTGCTCAGCTGGAAGATTGTTCTCTGTTGCATTCCATGTTCTTGTTAATTGTTGTTTAATGGTTCCATATTTTTTGCTATTATCTGCTTTGATATAGATATATACTGATGAACTGCAGGTGGCACGGTTGCTTAGATACGGTGTCAGCAAGGTTTTTTTCCTCTCTCCATCTGCTGATAGGGGGAGATGAACCCAGGTGTCTGGACTGATCCGTGGTACTACAGGAACAAAAATTGGTAGGTAAAAACCAATTTTCATTTGAATTGAGTGAGGAAAATTGTGAAGCAGTAAACTACTAGAAATAATTGGTATATAACTAATTGAATGAGAAAAATCATGAAGCAGCAGAACCAGAAATAACAGATGTAGAATTAGTGGAAATTTAATTACAAATATTCTCCACTTTTTCTGAGAAAAGCAAAAGAATTTAGTGAAAGACTAGAAGAGAGTTCGTTAGCTAACTTGCTTACTTATTGAATAACTGTATGGGATGGATTTCAGCAGAACGAATACTGTTAGAAAAATATCTTCTTTTCGCCAGGAGAACCTTTGAAAGGTATTGTCTATTAGCTTCTGACCATCTCCTTTTATTGTCTGACTTAACTTTTATGCCAAATCCGTTCATGATGGCACATTTTTCTTTTTAATATCCCCAGGCCTGAATGATAGCATGGATGAGATAAGACACTGTAATTAGTAAGCTGAATAAGGGGAGCAGTATTGTCAATTGCAGTTAATAAAAAAGTCCAAATGTCCACTTTTTCATTGTAAGATAAAGAAATGGTTATCTGGAAAAGAATCCAGTTTAGCAGCCAATAGATCTATGTCAAGATTTTTAAAGTCTCTGTACTGGTAAGAACAGGATATATAAGATGACATTGGTACACTCTGATTGAGATAAAACAGAATTAGACAGTGGTTAGTCCAAGGATACTTAACAAGATAAAAAGAATCAACAAAAAAGAATCATCATTCTTTGAAAAGATTAAATCTAAAGTATGGCCTACTTCGTGGGATGGAAAATCAACCCATTGTTGAAGCCCAAATTCAGTGGATAGTGAGACAAAATTTGTATCTGATAAGCAATTAAGTTTATCGAAATGAACATTAAAATCTCCCAGGATGATTAAATTTTGATGAGAAGTACAACTTCAGTCATAAGTTCCATGGTTTCAGTCAGAAGCCAGGGATGAATCTGGTGGATTATAAATAGTTGAAAAAGACTGCTTAGATAAACAATGAGATTGTACCAATAATGTATCAATATGAGAATAACATTTGAAAAACATTTCTCTCAAACGCAATTTTGTCAAAAATGATAGCTACTCCTCCCCCTGTTGTCAAACAATAAGTATCTCAATTCTTTAAACATGTTTCAGTTAGAACTAAAAACTGAAGCTTGTGAGAAATTTAGATTTTTTAACATGAGTATTTACAACTTAAAGATCTAACATTTAAAAGACCACCCTGAACAGACGACGAGACAAACTAGGATCAGCCTGAGAAATTGGAGTAAGAAAACAATTTTCATAAAAATGTGACCTAAAAGGCAATTTCATAACCAACCTTTACCCACTACCACAGGAATTGCTGACATGGAGAAAAAAAAAAAGAAATTTGAGAAATAAATATTAATACAGATCAAGACCATAAAAATAAAAAAAAAATTAAAATGAATAAACACCTCATAGCTACTGAAGGGAAGTTTCCCCGTTAAACTAATACCATCAGCAAATTTAAAAAACCCAAAAAATAAAATATACCAATAAAATAGAGAAAACAGCTTCAAAGATAATTAGTACATTCAGAACACAAAGGGGTACACTAAGGGGCAAGCCCTTCAATTGCTCCCCTTCGGTGCGCAGCACCTCCGGCATCACTGCAGGAATTAGGACATTTATTTATTTATTTATTTATTTATTTATTTATTTATTTATTATTTTTGTTATACCGAGTTTCATGATAGGGATCACATCAACCCGGTTTACAAATAACAATGTGTGCAAAGTATAGCGAATAACATATATATTATGTTATTCGCTATACTTTGCACACATAACAAATATAACAAAAAAAAAATAACAAAGTATATACAAATAACAATGTGTGCAAAGTATAACAATGTGTGCAAAGTATAGCAAAGTATAGCTCCCCTTATGACATGATGTCATAAGGGGAGCGGGGCCACTGCTGGACCACAGGAGGAGCTGGAATGGGCCAGGAAGCATCTGAGAAGTATCCTAAGGCCCAGCAAAGATGAAACCAGCTCAGTCCTGCCGATGATAAAATTTAAGACTCAGAAGAGAGGTGCCTCTGGTGTCTCTGCAGGAATTAAAAAGCCTCAATCATTGATGTCATCGGGAGAGGGGAAGGCCACTGCTCGACTGTAGGAGTTGCTGTAATGGGCCTGGAGGCATCTGGGAAGTGTCCTAAGGCACAGCAAAGATGAAAACAGCTCAGCCCTGTCGATAGTATAATTCAAGACTCAAAGGAGACCTTTGTGCTCATCCCAGAGAAGTCAGTGATTTCCTGAGTGGAGTACCAGTTGGTGTCACCTGAGATCTACAGGGTGGCCACATGGTCTACCTTGCATACTTTCTCCAAATGTTACTGATTACATATGCAGGCTGGGAAGATTGCCTCATTTTGGGTTTTGTGTCCTGAAGGCAGGCTTGTCTGGCTCCTTCCCTGTTTTAAGTGTGGCTTGGATATATTCCATGCATTCTGGACTGGTCTGCTGGGATGATAAGAAGTTAGGTGGGCCTTTGGACTGGTCTGGTAGGACTCAAGGAAAGAAAATTAGCAGGTAATACCTATTTTTGGCTGACATCCTTCTCTGTATAGGTTGTTATCAGAAGTGAGAAGTCATAGTTTAAGGACCTATATTGTATTTCCCCTGCTCTTAGGAGAGAAAGTTGTTGTGATTTGCTTTGATACACTTATACTGAAGTGCTGCAGGCTGTACAATGGAGTAATGTCAGCAAATCAGAATCTTTTGTCTTCAATTGCTAGCAGTGGGACTAAACCCATGCAATCTGGATTGGTCTGGTAGAATGTAAGGAAAGAAAATTGGCAGCTAAGAACCTAATTGCTCCTTCATTAAAACTGGACAGGATCTTGCCTTTTGTGGGTGAGCTGTCAAATTCACCTATAGGCATCCGGTTTCTTTTGGACTGATTGCAGTAGCATGAATGGATGACAGAGTTCTTCCCATGAAGGCTTCTTTATATTTGAAAAAATAAAGATTTTATCTCTATGCAGGAATGCCAATTTCTGATCAGTATGTAAAACTGGAGGAAGAGCGGAGGAGCAGGCAGAAGCTGGAGAGAGACAAGAAAAAAAAGAAGCAGAAAAAAGAGAAGAAAGGTGGCAAACACAGGCGGCACAACTCCCTGCACACAGAGAGTGATGAGGACATAGCACCAGCACATCAGGTGGACATTGTCACTGAAGAGATGCCAGAGGTGAGCCCGGCACCTCTGATCCCAGATGAAGCACCATGAGTGGAATGCATTGACAAATCACCTTGGTTAGCATGCTCTCACTCTCTGGATTTTCATTGCCGGTGCCTATAAACAGTGCAAGGGTAGGAGAGGTTGGCGGGTCCATTCCAGTCACTTACCTAAAGCGGTGCTGTCCTGATCCCATGGTGGAGGCAGCAACTTAAAAAAAAGAAATTCAGTGCAGGGCCTGTAGCTGCTCTCCTCACACTCAAAGCCCTGTCTCTCACACAGGTTTTCATGATGACAGGAAACCCATGTTGGAAGAGAGGGTAGAGCCTTGAGTGTGCAGTGGCCAGCTACAGCTTCTGCACTGAAACTTTCTTTCTAGGTTTCTGCCATCGTCACCATGGAATCAGTATGGCACTGCTTTAGATAAGTGACTAAGAGGCAGACCTGCATATAGCAGCAGCGACAATGCTCCAGTGCCTATCAAAATTTGATGCTGGAGGTAGTTGCCTATGCCTGAATCAGGACCTGTTCGGACTCCAATTTTGGGCTTTATGCTTTGGTGTAGGTTGTGTGATGCCTTCCATAGGGAAACAATAGTAATGCTTCCTAATATTTTTAAGTGACATACTTTTACTAATCTACAATTGCTTGACTCATATGTAGTAGTAGGATAATCCAAAGAAGGAATTTAGTCTTTGATATATAGGTAATATTGTGTGATGTAAATATTTTTTAACCCAAATAAACATGATCTGTGCCAGGAGCTTTTCTTTCATTTTAATTATAAGAGAATGCTTAACCAACGTATCTGTTGTAGATTTACAGCAGATAAGTTGCGAATGAAGAGCTTGATGGAGTTAATCTCACCAGGAAACCTTTCTTTGTTTTTTTGGGTTTTTTTTCTTCTCCCATAGAACGCTCTGCCCAGTGATGAGGATGATAAAGACCCCAACGATCCCTACAGAGCGCTTGATATTGATTTGGATAAGTAAGTACAGATGATTGATTGGAGCCATGTGGGTTAGTTGCTTGTTTAGGGAAAGATAATGTCTTCCAATTAATAAATGGAAAGGCTGAAGTTATCAGAGCTAGTCTCACCTGACTCTCCTCATTCCCTTTGTGCTGACACTGTGAAAGAGAAGTGAACCATAACACATTCTAGCATCTTGTAACCTTGTAGCTCACGGTCTCTCACTTCTGCACGTTGTGAAGCCTATGTTTATTTTAAATAGGACTCGACCATTTTAAAGGGGGGTGTAAGGAGAGTCCCATAAACATTACCAAATTTTCTGAGGGTTGAATCTGTTTTGGCTTTTTCATAGACTTGGTTTAAGAGGTTGTGTGGTGTGCTCTGGTTACTGCTGTATTGCTTTACCTCAGAGGAACAGCAGTTGCTGATAACATAAATAAATAAAAACACCTGGTGATTTAACACCTCTGTTTTGAAGCACAGCAATAAAATACACAGCAGCCTACAGGAACTAAATGGAGTTTTGGGAAGAGTCTGATAATACTGAATTTATTTTAAGTTATGCACAGCAAAGAGGGGGGTACTGTTTTCCTTGAAACATGCTACAGCTGTTGTGTGATTCTGAAAAGTGACTGCTGCTGTCACAGTTTTGGGGCCCAACAGTTAACAGCCTCTCCCTTCATTATGCCCCACCAAAGTCCATTTCACTTAGCTGGTGTGTGATGGGAGCTGTTGGCCTGCCTCTCTGCTGTACCTGCATTTACTTTGGAGGATTATAATGGTGGCTTGAAGTGCAGTGGTTGGTCATTGTTAAGCACACTCTGCCATCTTTACCCTTCCAATTCTGAATTGTGCCACCTCATTTCTCTAGTCTTTCTCTCTTGCTGCTCTCACTGCTTGTTCTCTGTATTAAACTGTCTAATCACAGGGAAACTTTACAGGTAAGAGTTTGTCTTCACTGCTGTACTAAAGATTATCCCAGGACAAGCAGGATGCTAGTCCTCACATATGGGTGACGTCACTGAACGGATCCCAGGCGGGAAAACTTTCTGTCAAAGTTTCTAGAAACTTTTGACTGGCCCAGTGAGGCCACTGAGCATACCCAGCATGCTATGATATTCTCTGCCACAGGTGTCTCTCTTCAGTCTTCGTTTTTCCGCGCTGCAGTTAGCATCGCAGGTCCAGAGCCGTTGAGTGTTTTTCTCAACTTTTTCTCTCGACTTAATAGCCTTAAATTTGATATTCTCTCTCACAAAAAATCTCTCGGGGTCTCTCCTTACCGGCCGGTAAGTAACCCAGTCTCAGATTTTCTTTTTCGGAGAGTAGAGAATTTTTCTCAGTCGAATCGATGGCCGTCGATCGATACAAAAATGTCAACAGGTTTCAAAAAATGCCCTGTTTGTGCCAGAAAAATGTCACTTACAGACCCACACACTGAATGTGTGCTGTGTCTGGGTGAAAAACATGATGTACAAAATTGTCCACAATGTGCGGAGATGACGCCAAAAACCCAGAAAACCAGGCTTGAAAAAATGGAGCATTTATTCAGCCTGCAACTTACACCTTCTCCGTCGCAGTCATCGAAGTCGTCTCCGGCTGGAGCGACTAAGCGCATACTACTTAAAAAACCTCGCCCGGGACCGTCGGGGGATCATTCGTCCCCTTCATCGTCCTCGACGACAAAATCGACAGAAAACTCGAAGTCGAAACATCGACACCGGCATCGAAGCCCCTCGTTGTCTGACTCTGCTTCCCAGGAAGCCTCGACAGCGAAACGGGCTAAACATCAGGACACATCGGAGTTTTCAACGCCTCGGCCTACCTCGACTCCAGTGCCAGCGACAGATCCAACACAAGGTACGTCTCAGGAACTTGTGCTTCAGCCTACGCCACCGCCCTCAACCGCTCTGCTTCCAACGGTTGTGCGGCCAGAATTGTCAGATTTAATCCGACAAGCGATTTCACAGGCTCTGAAGGATCAGTTTTCAGTACCGACTTCTCTGTCTATGCCGATGCTTACCACATCGATGCCGGCAAACTTGCCAATGCCGGTGGTAACACCAATGCCGGGGTCATTCTTGACTCCGGTACAGAGGGAATCGACGTCGACACCAAAGATTATTACGTCATCGACGTCGATATATGCTCAAATCTCATCTCTTTCATCGATACCGATGACATCGATGGTACCGCCGTCGACAGTATCGACACCGGGAAGACCACCCTCGACAACGACATCGAGGCCACCTATCATTTCATCGATACCAACAGTACCAGATGATAGTGACCCTCAGGAGTTAGCACTTTTTCAACGTCTTCTACAAAAATACCAAAAAGTCATCGACACAACTCCTCAGAAAACCACAGAAAACATCCCTCCAATGATTTCCATCGATGAACCTTTACCTGGACCATCGGGTGTTTCCACAAATTTAAGAAAAACCCCAAGAACTCCCTATCAAGAACCAGATGAGGAAGATTCTTGGGATGATCAAAGGTCAAACACCTTCTGAGGAGTTCATGTCCGAACCCTCACCTCCTGAATCAAGGAAAAGATCCCCACCAGAGGACTTATCCTTTTCCAGTTTTGTCCAAGATATGGCAGACACCATACCTTTCAAGCTTTCATCAGAAGAAGATTCAAGGCAACATACCCTAGAGGTACTGCAGTTTGTGGACCCACCAAAACAGGTTCTGGCAATCCCTATCCACGAAGTGCTGCTGGACCTACAACAACAAGTATGGGAGCACCCATGCACGGTTCCAGCAGTTAACAAACGTGTTGACACTACCTACCTAGTGCAGCAAGCACCAGGTTTTCAAAAGACACAGTTACCACATCAATCTGTGGTAGTAGAATCTGCCCAGAAAAAATCCAAAAGGGTACGTCCACACTCCTCAGCTCCTCCAGGGAAGGATCATCGCTTTCTAGACTCCCTTGGCAGAAAGGTGTACCAAGGTGCACTCCTATCTTCCAGAATCTCCGCCTATCAACTGTATATGACACAGTATCAAAGGGATCTCTGGAAGCAAATGGAACACTTTACAAATTCTCTCCCAGAACAATTCCAAGAATCTGCACAAACCATCATTACTAAGGGCCTGGAGGCTGGGAAGCATGAGGTAAGGGCTGCTTATGACAATTTTGACACAGCCTCAAGAACAGCAGCAGCTGGCATTACAGCACGAAGATGGGCCTGGTTGAAAGCATCAGATCTCAGGCCTGAAGTGCAAGAGAAGCTTGTGGATCTGCCATGTCTTGGAGATAATTTGTTTGGGGAAAAAGTACAGGATGCTGTCCAACAACTTAAGGATCACACAGAGACCTTAAGACAGCTGTCCCAATTACCACAAGAACCAACGACTCAGGCCCCTAGGCGTCTTCCTCGTCGAGAACCTAGACGACCATACTACAGACCAAGAAGGTACTACAATCAGCCTACAAGGGCTAGACCTTCTAGGCCTACTCAGCGCTCTCAATCCAGGCAACCAAGAACAGCCCGTACTCTGCCTCCTCCACAGACTGGTCCAGCTACGGGTTTTTGAGCAACAGTCCAGAGAACAGGCCCTCCCTCCTAAACCCCAAACAACACATACCAGTGGGAGGAAGAATTTCATATTTCCACTCAAATTGGGGAAAGATAACAACAGACCAATGGGTACTTTCCATTGTAGTTCACGGCTACAAACTAAATTTTCTCTCCATTCCTCCAGAATTCCCACCAACTTCCTACCCACAACAAAATTCTCAAATAATTCAATTACAAATAGAATTATCCACCCTCCTGAAAGCCAGGGCTATTCAACCAGTGCCCAGGTCACAGCAGGGCAGGGGATTCTACTCCAGATATTTCCTCATTCCAAAGAAAACTGGAGGCCTACGTCCCATCCTCGACCTCAGAAATCTCAACAAATTTCTAAAGAAAGAAAAGTTCAGGATGGTTTCCCTAGGCACAATGCTCCCACTTCTTCAAGCAGGAGATTGGCTCTGTTCTCTGGATCTTCAAGATGCTTACGCCCATATACCAATATACCCTCCTCATCGCAAGTATCTGCGCTTCATGGTGGGCCTTCAACATTTCCAATACAGAGTGCTGCCATTCGGACTAGCTTCTGCTCCCAGAGTGTTCACCAAATGTCTAGCAGTAATAACAGCACACCTACACAAAGAAGGTGTACATGTTTTCCCATATCTGGACGATTGGCTCATCAGAAGCCAATCTCAACAAGGGGCAATACAGTCTCTCAACCGAACAATTGCTCTACTACACTCCATGGGATTTCTCATCAATTATCCAAAATCACATCTAACTCCAAACCATCTCCTGCAATTCATAGGAGCAGATTTGAACACCAATCTCTCAAAGGCTTTTCTACCAGAAGATCGAGCAAACACACTTTCCCTACTGGCAAACTCGATTCACTCCAAGAAACAAGTAACAGCTCATCAGTTTCTAACATTACTAGGCCACATGGCATCCACAGTTCATGTCACTCCTATGGCAAGACTAGCCATGAGGGTAACTCAATGGACTTTAAGATCACAATGGATCCAAGCCATTCAACCACTTTATTCTCCAATTCAAGTAACCCACCAACTACGTTCTTCTCTACTATGGTGGGTGAACAAGGACAATTTGTGCAAGGGCCTACCCTTTCAACAACCAGTCCCACAAATAACTGTGACTACAGATGCATCCACCTTGGGTTGGGGAGCTCACATAGGGAATCTCCAAACACAAGGAACATGGACAAAGCTCGAAGCAACATTTCAAATCAATTTCCTGGAACTTCGAGCTATACGTTATGCTCTGCATGCCTTCAAGGACTGCCTTACAAACAAGACAGTGCTGATCCAAACAGACAACACAGTAGCCATGTGGTACATGAACAAACAAGGAGGGACAGGCTCGTACCTCCTTTGTCAAGAGGCAGCTCAGATATGGGGATGGGCCTTGAACAACTCCATGTTTCTCAAAGCCACTTATCTGGCAGGCATTCACAATGTAGTGGCGGACAGACTCAGTCGTCAATTCCAACCACACGAATGGTCCCTGGATCCCTCAGTAGTGACCAGGATATTTCAACGTTGGGGACAGCCAACAGTAGACCTCTTTGCATCACATCTTAATCACAAAGTGGACAACTACTGTTTCCTATACAACTTGAACAACAGGCCAACCAAGGAAGCCTTTGCTCGCCCTTGGAACTCAGGCCTACTCTACGCGTATCCTCCAATACCGCTCATAACCAAAACTCTAGTGAAGCTGCAACAGGACAAGGGGACCATGATACTCATAGCCCCATATTGGCCTCGACAAGTATGGTTTCCCACACTCCTAGACCTCTCAGTCAGGGATCCAATTCGTCTGGGCGTAGCTCCCACTCTCATAATCAAGATCAGGGTCAGCTGCGCCATCCGAACCTCCAATCCCTATCCCTGACAGCATGGATGTCGAAAGCTTGATCTTATAACCACTCAATCTTTCATCCAACATATCCCAAGTTCTTATAGCTTCACGTAAACCTTCCACAAGGAAGAACTATGCTTCCAAATGGAAGAGATACACTTTGTGGTGCAAGCAAAACGACATCAATCCTTTCACTTGCCCTACAAAGTCTTTACTAGACTACTTGTACCATCTTTCAGAATCTGGTCTACAGACTTCAGCTGTAAGAGTACATTTAAGTGCAATTTCAGCTTACCATAATCAGGTAGCAGATGCACCTATATCTACACAACCTCTTGTCAGCAGGTTTATGAGAGGTTTAATTCACCTCAAACCACCAATTAGACACCCTGTCACACAATGGGATCTAAATTTGGTTCTAACCAGACTCATGCGTTCTCCTTTTGAACACATAGATTCCAGTGATCTAAAATTTCTTACATGGAAAACTATCTTCCTCATAGCCATTACATCAGCTAGAAGGGTTAGTGAGTTACAAGCACTTGTCACATATGAACCCTACACTAAGTTCTTACATGACAGAGTGGTTCTCCGCACTCATCCTAAATTCCTCCCTAAGATAGTCACGGAATTCCACTTAAACCAATCTATAGTTTTACCCACATTTTTTCCAAGGCCTCACTCTCACCAAGGAGAAGAGAGCCTTACACACCTTGGATTGTAAGCGTACTCTGTCTTTCTACTTAAACCGCACTGCAATCCACAGGAAATCCAATCAGCTCTTTGTTTCCTATGACCCAAACCGGGCAAGTCAGTGGGTAAACATACTTTATCCAATTGGCTAGCAGATTGCATACAATTTTGCTATGAACAAGCAGGCCTTCCTCTCCAAGGGCGAGTAAAAGCACATTCAGTAAGAGCAATGTCAAGAGCACATTACCGTTCAGTGCCAATACTTGACATATGTAAAGCAGCAACATGGAGTTCGCCTCACACTTTTGCAACTCATTACTGTTTGGACAAGCAAGGAAGACAAGATTCAGCTTACAGACAATCTGTCTTAAAGAACTTGTTTCCAGCTTAAACCCAACTCCTTCTACATCCAATGTTATGTGATCCTCGGCTGACTCATTTCAACAACAATATTTCACTACCAAATGACTCAGCCTCTAGCTTGCTAATCACCCATATGTGAGGACTAGCATCCTGCTTGTCCTGGGATAAAGCAAAATTGCTTACCTTGTAATAGGTGTTATCCCAGGACAGCAGGATGTAGTCCTCACAGAACCCACCCGCCACCCCGCGGAGTTGGGCCTTCTACCTTTATTATTCTTTTTTGCTAACGCTTTTGCTACATACGAGACTGAAGAGAGACACCTGTGGCAGAGAATATCATAGCATGCTGGGCATGCTCAGTGGCCTCACTGGGCCAGTCAAAAGTTTCTAGAAACTTTGACAAAGTTTTCCCGCCTGGGCTCCGTTCAGTGACGTCACCCATATGTGAGGACTACATCCTGCTGTCCTGGGATAACACCTATTACAAGGTAAGCAATTTTGCTTTCCTAACCTACTAGCCAAACCACTATCTGAAATCAACACATCCCTAACACATGGAGATGTCCCAGGCACAATAAAACAAGCCATAGTCAAACCAATCTTAAAGAAACCCAATTTGAACCCAGCTGAACCAGCTAATTTCAGAGCAATATCCATTCTCCCCTTCTTAGCCAAGCTCCTCGAGAAAGGAGTAAACCTCCAACTCACTGAACACCTAGAGAAATACAACATTCTCTTCCCTTCTCAATTCAGTTTCCGCAAATTCTTTAGCACTGAAACCCTACTAATCTCCCTAACTAACACCATCCTAAAAAGAATAGACAAAGGCCAATCCTACATCCTAGCCTTGCTAGACATCTCAGCAGCCTTTGACACCATCAGCCACAAAATCCTCATAGATAGACTCACTGAAATTGACATAACAGGCACGGCCCTACTCTGGTTCAAATCCTACCTAACAGACAGACAATTCAAGGTCAAAATAGGAGATAGTGAATTGACCCCCCATCAAACTAACACGAGGCGTTCCCCAAGGCTTCTCACTATCAACCACACTATTCAACATCTACATGCTGCCCATATGCAAGCTCCTATCCAACCTAGGACTCACACACTTCATTTACGCCGACGACATCCAAATTCTAATCCCTATCACCGAATCCATTCCCAAATCTCTCCAATTCTGGGAAACTCACCTCACCGCCATCAACCAACTACTGACCCAATTGAATCTTGCCCTAAATTCCTCCAAAACTGAACTCCTAATAATATCCCACAACCCAAAAGAAAACTCCCTCACCAATATTAACTCCCATCATCTAAAACACCAGATATCGCAAGATGTAAGAGACCTAGGCGGCGTCATAGACAGCGAACTCGATCTAAAAAAAATTCATAAACTCAGCAATGAAAGACAGCTATTTCAAACTACATGTACAAAAAATATTAAGATCCCCCCCCCCCCCCCCCCGTCCTACATCTAAATGACTTCTGAACTGCCCTCCAGGCAATAATCTTATCTAAAATTGATTACTGCAACACCTTACTACTAGGACTCCCTGCAACATCCCTCAAACCCTTCCAAATATTACAAAATGCCACTGCCAGAGTCCTCACCAACACACGAAGAAGAGATCATATCACGCCCATTCTGAAAGATCTCCACTGGCTCCCAATCCTCTCCAGAATTCTATTCAAGAGTCTCACAATAATACACAAGACCATACACAACAAAGACATACACTGGCTGAATGACTCCTTCCACTTCCAAACCCGCAAAAGACCCACCAGATCCGCCAACAACAGAACAATACATGTACCCCCACCTAAACTAACCCATTTCAACTCCACCAGGGAACGAGCACTATCACTTGCCAGCCCCTCTATCTGGAACTCAATGCCCCCTGATCTAAGACTAGAACCCAGCACACAAAACTTAAAAAAAAAAAATTAAAATTAAAAACCTGGCTATTCAATCAGGCCTTCTCATAACTCCCCACTCATACCCTCAAGCCACTAGACCCAGTATCTCTAATAAAACCCCTGTACAAAGTTTCTCTCCTGTTGCACCTGTTTCTTTTGACACAATGTATTTAAAAATACTATGTAATTGTTTAATCACACTTTGCACACCCTTGACCTCCACCTTCTCTTTTCCTCCCCTAATCTGTGATTTTTCTCCTCTAATGTTGAAATGTAATTTCCTATTCCTACTCCGCTATGTTTATCTATCTGTTCCGTGTAAACCGATGTGATGTGCAAACGAACGTTGGTATAGAAAAGCTACAAATAAATAAATAAATCTGAATCGAGCGATGTCTGCCCTCCTTTCAGAGGGCTGCATGTGGAGACAAGTATAGCTTGTTATATTGTCTAGATGTAAAAAGGATTTTGCTCTGGTACTTGAAGGTGATGAATGATTTTAGGAAGTCAGATATGTTTGTCCTGTTCATTGGTCCCAGGAAGATTGAGACTGCATTCAAGATTTTGTTAGCCTGATGGATTAAGGAAACTATAGGTGCTGCTTAGGTGGATAAAGGTTCACCTCTTTCTAAGGTTGAGAGCCCCACTCTACTAGAGCACAGGCTGAGCTCCATTTGGTATTACCAATGGATATTTGCAAGGCAGCAATTTGGTGGTCATTGCATTCCTTTTCACATTGTCTTGATATCTGAGCCAGGGAAGAAGCAGCCTTTAACTCTGTTCTGAGAATGGGGGTGGTAGTCCCACCCATATAAGGGATAGCTTGGGTACATCCCATGTGTCTGGACTGGTCTGGCTGAATGATGATGAAGGATAAATTTACTCTTACCTGATGGTTTCCTTTCCTTGAGTCAACCCAGACCAGGCCAGAACCCTCCCTGACTGCCAGCGTTTAGCTTGCTGTATATGTGTAGTAGCTCTGTTTCAGTGGCACATGCTGGAAAAATATATTGGTCAGTGTCAGTACTGGAGGAGCCATCTCTTATGATTTACTGGAAGAGTAATCTCTTATGATTTCTCCCATGAAGTTCCTGTGTTTTTGTATGTTCTAGGTTGTTCACTGGAAGCCCTTTGGTTCTGTGGTGGGAAAGTTTGCCTTTTTTCTTTCTTAGCTTGGTTCATGGAATATTGCAGGCTGAGCCCAGCACGGAACCCTGTAAGGGATGATGTCAGCAAACCTATTCTCTGTCTCCATCTCCTGGTTGGGGAGTATAACCCATGTGTCCTGGCCTGGTCTGACTGGACTCAAGAAAGGAAATTGTCAGGTAAGTGTAAATTTCTCATTTGCCCTTAAAAAAAAAAAAAAAAAAAAGAGTATATGTATGTATATGTATATGTGTATGTATATGTATGTATATGTATATGTGTATATATATGTATGTATATGTATATGTGTATATATATATCCATGACCTCAATTTCCATTAATTTCCTGAGTTATGCAGTGATTAACCTGTGTAATACTAATTATTACTCCTGGGGGATTCTGCGCCAAAAAATTAATTCTGCTCACACATTCTGTAAATTCTGCAGATTTGTCAATATTTTTGCAACTTATCCTATATTTCAGTACAATCCAGTATTTTCATTTACATAATAGTACAGAAAATAGCCTTCACATTTTTTTCACTTAGGGCAAGATTCATTAAGGCTTTTCTCCCATTTTGTGTGTACAGGGAAAAACCCTTAGTGAATCAGGTACTTGGTGATTTTCTTCTGGCAGAACGTACACTCTCTCCCAGGGCCTGGGCCTCCTCTTCAGCTGCCAGCGGGATGAGGTCCATGGAGTGAGTGGCAGAAGGAGTCATGTTTAATCAAACATTATCTCCTGCTGCCACTGGACAGGTCTTATGATAAGAACTGCAAGACTGGTCTGCAGCAGCAGGAGATAACATTCAGTTGAACATGATTCCTGTTGCCAGCTCCTACTCCCTCCCCCCTCCCTTGTCCTCCTCCTCCTTCCCCCTCTCCCTTTTCTCTCCTCCTCTTCCATTCCTCCTCCTCCTCCTCCTCCCCCTCTTTCCCCCCATCTCCTCCCTCCCTTTACAGCTGTTTACCTATTTCTCACAGGGCAGAAATAATATGCACTAATTGAGAAACAAACAGTGGAGTGCAATCTTCAAGTTGCCTAATTATGCTGCGTTCGTGAAGGCCCCAAGCCAACTCTTCAGGCAGGCTCGCAGAGCTCGGCTATAATTAGTGCTATGCTGCCGCAAGCATGACCCGTGCTATGCTGCCTCCCACGAACCTGGCCCTTGCTTCCAGGATTACGGAGTCCTGCAATTTAAAGCCCCTCCTCTTCCGGCAGGCTCGCAGAGCCATTATTGCCGTGATCCTGCCTGTGTTTTGAGGTTGGAGCAACAGTGGGGCCCGGAAGCAGCAAATTCTGCAAGGTAAATATGAAAATCTGTACAAAGGGGAAATCTGCAGAAATTTTGCATTCTGTAGTGGCACAGAATTCCCCCAGGACTAAATTGTGGTGCCATATACAGAGTCACTGAACTGGTCTGATCATCTCACAATTGTGTGCACATCTATGGCAGTTGTACTTGTTTGAAAGCTGTAACTATTATGTATATTTTTGTCCCCAGAAAAGGTCTTTCTGCTCTCTCTGTTGGCAGCACTGCTTTAACATGGTACCCACATGGGTAAGCCAGGCAGTGGTTAGTGAACAAGTACCTTGCAGTGGAAAAAATTTTTTGTTTGTGTTTTTTTAATGTTCTTATTGGGGTTTTACAGTGTCTGTTTAAGGGGATAAGTCCAGTTATTCCTGCATTTGAGCCTTTAGTTATTAAAGATTTAACTAGTGGACCCTGCCTTAATTTTAGCAGATAAATTATGAAGAAGTAAATTCGACACAGTTGTGTGAGTGTTTTAGAAGTACTCCACTATCTAATTTTATAAGAAAATAGATGTCTATGCTTGATTATAAGTACCGATGAGGCATTGTCCTACCTTTTTGCATAAATACACACATTAATATAGCTCTAAATAATAAATAAACAAAACTATAACTCCTCAATCAGTAATTTCTGGACTTGCTCTTACTTTGGTTTTGTGCTGCATCTGAATGCTTGTCTGGCATAGTTCTTTCACCATGTTTTCCAAGGACAGAGTCCTGAACAGATAGCATGAAATGGGATTAAACAGACTATTCCCCACAACAGTGTGTATGTGAGATTTTTTTTTAATTTGTATTTTAAGGATGGTTGAGCACTGACTGTAATCTGCGGAAATGACAGCCAGTGAGATGAAGAAGGGATTAATATGCATATCCCATCCTTAAAAATGGGATGAGGGCAACAGCTTCTCATACCCATCTGAGAGTCATTGTGAAGATGAACACAATGGCTCATTAGAATTTTATGCTTCTCCCAGCTTTATTGCTGTTTATGTAATTCTGCATGTCTGAAAACACGGAAACTGCTGTTGTGTCCTACTTTTGGCTTTCCTAGTTGAGTAACTGCATGGATATTTGGGTTGTGACTCACTTCTATTCTTCTGGAACCCCTGACAGAGTGTGTAAAAAATAAATAAATAAATAAATAAAAATAAACACCAGCAAATGGAGTGGAGGATTAGCCTAGTGGTTAGATCAATGAGCTACGAACCAGGGTTCAAATCCCACTGCAGCTTCTTGTGACCTTGGTCTAGTCACTTCTCTCCACTGCCTCAGGTATAAAAAACTTAGTTCCTTGTACGTACCCGGATCAGTCCAGACAGCTGGGTTTTGCCTCTCTTCCAGCAGATGGAGACAAAAAAACTTCAAGAGTATCCCCTCTTAAGCCTGAGTGCTGCCTGCGTCTCTTCAGTATTTCTCTGTCTCCAGCAGATGGAGATGGTGCAAAACCTGAGTTCCTGAACCAGTTTGGGTTTTTCAGAAAAGATAGAACAGTCTCAGAACAGCAGGACAGAAAAAGCAGCTTCCACCCAGAGGGGTTGGTAGGTTCCAGTGGGACCATTCCCCCAGGTGGTAGCAGGTGCTGTGGGAGCTGGGCTGGGAAGTCCGCTGCACTCCCTCTGTTAGTGAGGCACCCGGGGTGATACCGGTGGTCCAATCCCTACCCCCCTCCCCTTCCTGTGGGTACTAGAGCAGCCTGCCCTTCACACCGGTATTGTACCTTTAAAAAAGAAAAAAAAAAACTAAAGAGGAGGTTTCCCGGCAAGGCAGTGCATGCACAGGTCATTTATTTTTAGACTTTCCTCAGCGCGAGCAGCTCGGGGGGGGGGGGGGGGGTGTTTCTTCAGGGTGCCCGTCTGACCGGCTTTTGCCCATGGCAGCCATGCCATGTGAAGCGCATTGTTCAGCCTGTGGGGAGACAGCCACATGCCTCTCTCACATGGGAATTTGCTTGCATTGCCTCCCCGGTGGGGAGGGCTCTTCAGGCGCAGCGCCGGCATTTTCAGGCAGGGCCCGCGGTGCGGCCAAGCGTCCCGCCTTGCGGCAGAGTGAGGCCAATCCATTCCCTGTCAGCGCGTGAACAGCAAACATTTTTAAAACATTCTCTGACGCTCAGATCAAAGCAGCTGGGGGGGAGGGGACCTTCTGCCACCTCTTTCTCCTGCGGCAGTAAGCCTGGAGGACCCATGGGATGATTTGTCAGATTTTTCTGAAGAAAGTGCCAGCTCTGCCTTTTACTCCCGATTTTGTGCTTCTTATGCACAAAGCCTTTGTGGCTAGTTTGTCTCAGCAGGGGACCCTTCTTCCCCTAAGAAGGTCCCCAGGCGTCAGGAACCCTCTGGTTTGGTTCAGGTCCGAAAGATACAGGGTCCTGCACTATCTCCCTCAGGGCTTGCAGACCTCGCGGGTCTTTTACCCCTGGATGGGACCCCAGCCCCTCCCCTTGGTGCTGATCCGGAGAAGCCCTTGACCTTCGATTGGGATGACCCGAAGGTGATCAGTCTGTTTCATAGGAATTACCTGGAGCCCCTCATTACCTAGATCCTGGAGGAGCTGGGCTTCGCCCTTCCCCAGGCTCATTCGCCTCAAGACACTGTTGATCTGGTTCTGGCAGGCTTATGGGGCCCAACCAGAACTTTTCCCTTGCATCAGATGCTCCAACAACTTATGGCCCAGGACTGGGATACTCCAGATTCGGGTCTAGGAGTGGGTCGAGCTATGGACAAGCTATATCCATACCGGAAAAGATCGTGGAACTTCTGAAGATCCCCAAAGTGGATGCCGCAGTTTCAGCAGTCACAAAGAGGACCACTATCCCAGTGGCAGGGGCAGCGGCACTTAAGGACCTCAAAGACCGAAAACTTGAGATCCTCCTCAAGAGGATTTTTTAGGTCTCTGGCCCTCGGCATCAGAGCCGCTGTCTGCAGTAGTTGCATGCTTCGGCCGAGCCTCAGGTGGAGCAGTTGCTGAGTGCTTAAGATCGTCCATCGCAAGAGTCTGCACAAGCGGAGCACCTGGAGGCGGCAGTGGCTTATGGGGCAGATGCTTTATATGATCTGCTTCGTACTTCCTCCAGAGCCATGGCCTCTGCGGTCTCCGCAAGGCGGTTCCTGTGGTTGTGCAATTGGGCAGCTGATGTTTCGTCTAAGGCTCAGCTCGGGGCACTCCCCTTCAAGGGCAAGTTCTTGTTTGAAGATTTGGGGCAGTTGATAAAGTTGTTGGGCGACAACAAAGTCCACAAGCTGCCTGAGGACAAACCTAAGGGCGCTTGGGGATTTCTTCCGACACGTGCTCGTTTTCGGGGGCAAAGACGCTTCCGCCAGAACAGGGCGGCTGGTCCGGCAAACTGACAAGCATCGGGGTGGTCGTAGCCCTGGTCTCAGTCCATTTGTGGCCGTCGAGTGGGCCGGGATGGATCTGGCCAAGGGTCCCTTGGCGCCAAGACTTCACAATGAGATCCGGCCGACCCATTCCTCTATCCCTGTCATTGGAGGATGGCTGTCCCTCTTTTTCAAGGAATGGGTCAAGATCACCTCAGACTGGTGGGTTCTAAGCATTATTGAACTCTGCTATGCTTTAGAGTTTGCTCGCCCTCTCAGAGATCTCTTCATGATATCACCCTGCGGCTCATGAACAAAGAAGTACACCCTTGACAGACTACAATCCCTAGGGGCTATTGTTCCCGTTCCCCAGGAAGAGCAGGGAGCGGGACGCTATTCCATTTACTTTGTGGTGCCAAAGAAAGAGGGCTCTTTCTGGCCAATTCTGGACCTCAAGAGTGTGAACAAGGCTCTCAAGGTGCTCCATTTTCGAATGGAGACCCTGCGCTCTGTCATTGACTGCGGTGCACAGTGGCGAGTTCCTAGCCTCATTGGATCTGATGGAAGCGTATCTGCATATCAGAATCTGCAAAGACCATCAGAAATTTCTTCTCTTCATGGTCCTTGGCAGGCACTTCCAGTTTTGTGCCCTACTATTTGGTCTTGTGACGGCACCACGTACCTTCACCAAGGTCATGGTGGTGGTGGTAGCTTCATCCTTAACTGGACAATTGGCTTTTTCGAGCGAAATTGGAGGACATCTGCAAGCAGGCGGTGCAAAAACTCCTCACCAGTTGATATCACTTGGTTGGATAGTCATTCACGCCAAGAGTCATCTTCTTCCCTCGCAGACTCTGGACTTCCTGGGGGCATGGTTCGATACTCAAGTGGGCAAAGTCTTCCTTATGGCCGAGCTCATAGACAAGCTGCAGACACAGGTATGTCGTCTCTTGGACCTCCCGGAGCCCAGAGCCTGGGATTATTTACAGGTCCTTGGCTCCATAGCATCCACTCTGGAGTTGGTTCTGTGGGCCTTTGCACATATGAGGCCATTACAAACAGCATTACTGTCCCACTGGGATCAGATATCTGAGGAATTCCACATTCCTTTGCCACTCTCAGACTCCACCAGATCCAGCCTTGGCTGGTGGCTGGTCATGAAGCATCTGACACAAGGGGTGGACCTCGAGGTGCCTCAGTGGGTGATAGTCACTATGGATGCCAGCCTCTCCAGCTGGGGAGCAGTCTGTCAGTCTGTCGGCCCAGGGTCAATGGTTGGCTAAAGAAGCCCAGGTCTATCAATCGCCTGGAGCCCAGGGCCATACAGTTGGCATTAGTTTTCTCCCACTTCTTTGCAACTGGGTTGTGAGGGTTCTCTCGGACAATGCGACGGCAGTGGCATACATCAACCACCAGGAGGAGGAAGCACAACGTCTGATGGCCTGGTCCAAACAACATTTAGCCTTGCTGGCGGCATCACACATTGCAGGGGTCGACAACATACAGGCGGATTTTCTCAGCCGCCAGAAGCTGGATCCCAGGGAGTGGGAGCTGTCATTGGAAATGATGTGTCTCATCTCCTGCCGATCCCCATCTCGATCTGATGGCAACTCACATGAATGCCAAGGCACCCAGTTTCTTCAGCCACAGATGAGAGCACGGAGCGGAAGGAGTCTATGCTCTGGTTCTCCTGTGGCCGCAAGACGTGTTGCTTTGTGTTCCCTCCATGGCCCCTCATAGGCAAGATTCTACGGCGGATAGAGATTCATCCAGGGCGGATAATTCTAGTGGCTCCAGAGTGGCCCTGGAGACCCTGGTTCGCTGATCTAGTCAACCTAGCAGTGGACGGACCTCTACGGCTGAGCCATCTTCCAAACTTACTCCGTCAGGGTCCTATATTTTTCGATCAGGCGGATCACTTTTGTCTAGCTGCCTGGCTTTTGAAAGAAGACGCCTAAGGAAAAAGGGCTATTCAGAAGACCTCGACTTCTATGACTTATGTCCGGGTCTGGAAGGTCTTCGAATCATGATGTCGTGAACATGGTACCTTTCCTCGGCAGGCCTCTGTGGCACAGATCCTCACGTTTTTGCAAAACAGCCTTAGTAAAGGGTTGTCTTTTAATTCCCTCCATGTACAGGTTGCAGCATTGAGCTGTCTGAAAGGGAAGCTCCTGGGGCAAATTTGGCAGCACATCCGGATGTGGTCTATTTTCTACGGGGAGCAAAACATTTGAATCCTCCAATTCGTCCGGTATGTCCATCTTGGGATCTGAACCTGGTCCTCAAGGTTTTGTGTGACATGCCTTTTGAACCTCTCAGGAAGTTGACTCTGAAGACGGTATTTTTGGTGGCGATCTGTTCGGCTCGGAGGGTTTCTGAACTCCAAGCTCTTTCGTGCAGGGAACCTTTTCTACATATCTCTGATTCAGGGGTATCTCTACGGACAGTGCCCTCCTTTTTGCCCAAGGTGGTCTCTGCCTTTCATTTGAACCAGTCGGTTGAGCTCCCGGCTTTTCCTAATGTTGAGAGGAATGCGCCTCACACCAAAGAACTAAGATGTTTGGATGTCAAGAGGCTCCTGTTGCGTTACCTAGAGGTCACTAATCCATTCCGATTGTCAGACCATCTCTTTGTTCTGTGGAGTGGCGCTAAGAGGGACATATGGCGTCCAAGGCGACTATAGCCCGTTGGTTGGAAGAGGCTATTGCTTCTGCTTACTTATGTCGTGGTCGTCCTGTGCCAGAGGGCATCAAAGCGCATTCAATTCAAACTCAGGCCACATCCTGGGCGGAATGTCAGTCACTTTCTCCGCAAGAAATTTGCAGAGCCAGCCACCTGGAAGTCTTTGCATACCTTTGCCAAGCACTACAGGTTACATGTCCAGTCTCCAGGTGTTCTTTTCGGAGACTCTGTCATTCGAGCAGGACTCTCCAGGTCCCACCCGAGTTAGGGAAGCTTTGGTTCATCCCAGCTGTCTGGACTGATCCTGGTAAGTACAAGGAAAGGAAAATTGGTTCTTACCTGCTAATTTTCGTTCCTGAAGTACCACAGATCAGTCCAGTCGCCCGCCCGGGATTTTTGTTCTGGAGATCATTTTGCAGTTTTTGTTCTGTGTAATTCATTTTGCAGTTTTGGTCTGCAGGTACTTTGCCAGCTGTAGAAGGGTACAGGTTTCTCCTTTATCCTCTTCACAGGGTTTCCTTTTCAGATGTACATAGTTACTTAAGTTATGTCTTCTTGTCCATTGCCGATTTATTCTCAGACTGTTCGATTTCTTCTGCTTCAATACTTTTTATACTGAAGAGACATAGACAGCTCTCAGGCTTAAGAGAGGGTAATCTCGAAGTTTTTCTCTGTTGCCATCTGCTGGAAGGGAGGCAAAACCCAGCTGTCTGGACTGATCCATGGTACTACAGGAACGAAAATTAGCAGGTACCATTACAATTAGAAGAACCATTTCCTAGCGTGTAGCAGATGGACTCAGGACCAATGGGTATAGTGTACTCCTGATAGCAGTTGGAGACGGATCAGATTTCAATCTGACATCAGCCCTAGTACATATACCCCTGCAGGAAGTGCAGCTCTCCAGTATTTTCCGTCTCCATAGCAGTTAGGGACTCTATACACGCTAGCACAGTGTTAGAGTAATTTTACCAAAGAAAACCAAATTAAGAAGAAAATCTTACCTCTACAGATGAGCCCCGCTCTCCTGCGGTGACACCCGTTGGGTCCCTCCCCCAGTTGAGATTTCCCGAGGTGTTGTCCGCGATCCCTCAGAGGTAAGCCTCGGTCTGGCGGCCGACCCTCGGCGGGGACCTAGCCCCCGACATGGGGTGAGGCTGAGAGGCAGCGGGTGCAACCTCGAACGTGGTGGTGAAGGTATTTTCACTCTCTCTCTCTGCAGCCGGACACCGTCCGGAACGAAATCGGGAAGCGCCGAGACAAGGTAAGGTAGAAATCTATTTAAAAGTCTCCGGTCTCCGAAGCTCGAGGAGACACACAGGTTGCCAGCTGGGACCAGTGCCACTGGGTTGATCGGCCCTAGCAGGGCTAGACCCCGGTCAGATCCGAGGGCCCTCCCACATGGTCGCCATATTGTCCGCATGGTCGCCGTCACCATTTTGGCTCTGTTCGCCACCCTGTCCGCCGTTATGATCCGTGCACACAGAGATGAGCCGTGTGCACAAATACCTTGTGCGCACAACGTCGCATGCACAAGTACCGGGCGCACAAGCGACGCGCTTAGCCACACGCTTACTGTGCAGGGTGCATAATTTCGACCTGTGCGCACAATAGTGCGCACATCTTCCTGCACGTGCGCACCAAACCTATGTGCGCAACTTCGCACACCAGAGCGCACAACTCTATTGTACGCGCACAAGCCATGGCACCAACCAGAAAATAAACTAAAAGTTCAGGGCCTTTGCCCAGCATGCCACATTAGAGCTGCACAGCATGAGGAGGCCCACGGCCCTGTGTATACAGTGCGAAGAGGCCCTAGGGGACCCAACTCATGGCCCACCCCAGCCTCTCGAGCAGTACGCCGGACCTAGCATTACACAGTGGGACCCCCCCTCAAACGGGGCTCCCCAGGGACATGGCGCCCCCTAGTCTAGACCCAGCATCTATCTCCTGGGTGGAATTCTTCAAAGGTCTGCATGCCTTCGTCCAAATGCAACAGGGCCTCCTATAATGCGGCCAAAGGCTCCACCAGAGGAACTAAACATGCTGGGACCCTCTATGCCCAGGGAAGTGATCCCACCACCCAGAAGCCCCACCTTCGGGGACACGGACATCTCAGATGAGGAGTCAGAACCCCTGGAGGAAGGGGAACTCCCGGGGACAGAGCCCCATCGAACCATGAGGCACTTCTTCACCAAGGACGAGCTTCCAGACCTGGTCACACACAGCTTAAAAGAGCTTGCCATCCTGGGCACAAGTACCTTGGGGGAACCTAAGATGAACCCACTATTGGAGGGACTCCGTCAGACCTCCCGCCATTTCCCACTATTACAAGCCGTCCAGCAACTAATTGACCTGGAATGGGATACCCCAGAAACCATGTTCAAAGGGGGCCGGGCTCTGGCAGCCATGTACCCTTTGGACCCAGCCGCCAAAGATCTCCTGGCATGTCCGATAGTGGATGCCATGGTCTGTGCAGTCTCGAAGCGCACTACTATCCCGGTGGAGGGAGGAGCAGCACTCAAGGAGGCTCAAGACAGACATCTGGAATCTATCCTCAAACAGACTTTGACGTCTCTGCTATGTCTTTACAGATCGCGGCCTGCTGTGCCGTGGTGACACGCGCCTGCTTAGCACAGACCAGGAACAACACTCCTGGGGAAGCCCTGGAACCAGCTGTATCATTCCTCGCGGACGCCGCTTCGGATCTGGTACACACAGCAGCTAGAGGAGTCTCATCCGCTGTGGCAGCCAGAAGACAAACCTGGCTCCGAAACTGGTCAGCCAATGCATCCTCCAAAACGAGATTCACAAGGATGCCTTTCAAGGGAACACTCCTGTTCGGAAGCGAACTAGAGAAAATAGCCAACAAATGGGGCGAGTCCCCACTGCCGCAGCTACCGGAGGACAGGAATAAGAGAAACCAGCGATCCTTCCCCCGGGTCTCCAGGGGCAGAGGATCACAGCGCTTCAACCCACATAGAAGCTCATATCAAGTGGCCCGCCCCGCAGGCTGGAGCCAGTCCTTTCGGAACAAGCACAATAAAAGGGGAGCCAGCTCGGGCCAAGGCCCCAGCCGCACCCCACAATGAAAATCAGCCTACACATTCCGATACATCAAGAGCATCAGCGTTTTCTACGCTTCACGATCCTGGACTGTCACTACCAGTTCCGGGCACTACCATTCAGGTTAGCCACTGCACCCCGGACGTTCACTAAGATCATAGTGGTGGTGGCAGCAACACTAAGGAAGGAAGAAATCCGCGTCCTCCCTTATCTAGACGATTGGCTGATCAGAGCGAAATCCCCAGAGGAAAGCTGCCAGGCAACCAACAGAGTCAAAACTCTACTGGAGAGCCTTGGGTGGATGGTCAACACAAACAAGAGCTGCCTGCAGCCTTCCCAATCTCTAGAATACTTAGGAGTCCGGTTCGACATCAAACAAGACAAGGTCATGCTGACACCGACAAGGAGATCAAAACTGATGACCCAATTACGAACCCTGTTGAGGGAATTTCGCCCCACAGCATGGGATTACCTACAAATTCTTAGCCTCATGGCATCCACACTGGAAGTAGTCCCATTGGCACGAGCTCACATGAGACCCCTACAATGCTCGCTACTATCACGATGGAATCCACTGTCCCGGAACTACACCGTACGGCTTCAGCTCCCGGACAGAGTTTGGGCCCAACTACGATGGTGGCTACAAGAAGCCCATCTGAGCCAGGGAATGAGACTATCCTCCCCAACCTGGATCCTACTCACCACGGATGCCAGCCTTCGAGGATGGGGAGCACACTGCCATAAGAACATAAGAAAATGCCATACTGGGTCAGACCAAGGGTCCATCAAGCCCAGCATCCTGTTTCCAACAGTGGCCAATCCAGGCCATAAGAACCTGGCAAGTACCCAAAAATTAAGTTAAGTCTGTTCCATTGTTTCTGTTCCATTGTTTCTGTTCATTGATGGAACATCAATCACCTAGAAGTCCGGGCAGTCAGACTAGCCTGCCTAAGGTTCAGTCACAGACCCCGAGGCAAAGCGGTAAGAGTAATGTCAGACTATGCCACAACAGTGGCCTACATCAACCATCAGGAAGGAACCAGAAGCCAACAGGTGTCTCTGGAAATAGACCTCCTAATGTCATGGGCGGAAGTGAATCTTCAAGAGATCTCGGCCGTACACATTGCCGGGAAAGACAGTGTTGCGGTGGACTACCTCAGCAGAGAAAGTCTAGATCCAGGAGAATGGAAACTGTCAACCACAGCATTCCAATTGATAGTAAACTGTTGGGGAACACTGACCATGGACCTCCTGGCAAACCTTCCAACACCCAAGTACCCAGTTTCTTCAGCCACAGGCGGGAACCCCAGTCCCAGGGAATTGATACCCTGGAACAGACCTGGCCACAGGAGACACTGTTATATATGCCTTCCCGCCGTGGCCGCTGTTGGGTGCGATCATCCACAACATAGAACACCACAGGGGACCAGTACTTCTAGTGGCCCCGGACTGGCCAAGAAGATTGTGGTACGCAGACATGCAAAGACTGCTGGCAGGGAACCCCCTGCCGCTACCCTCCACACAGAGACCTGCTCCAACAGGGACCGACCCTCCACGAGGATCCAACTGTATTCTCCCTTACGGTCTGGCCATTGAGAGGACTCACCTAAGGAGGAGAAGGATACTCGGGGGCAGTAATTGACACCCTACTCCGAGCACGCAAGTTCTCCACATCCCTAACATACATAAGGATTTGGAGAGTATTCGAAGCCTGGTGCAAGGACCACGACATCATACCATGCTCAGTCAAAATTCCTGCGATATTGGAATTCCTACAGAACGGCCTACACAAGGGATTGTCCCTCAACTCCATCAAGGTACAGGTGGTCGCATTGTCATGCTACGGAACCAAGAGCAAGAGCTGCAGCATAGCCTCTCACCTGGATGTCTCCCGCTTCCTGAAAGGAGTCAAGCACATCCGACCCCTAAAGTGGCCGGTGCCTCTTTGGAACCTCAACCTGGTCCTAGATTTTGTAGCAGGAACCTCCTTCAGACCTCTCTGTGACTTGTCTCGTCAACTATTAACTTTGAAGACAGCCTTCCTGCTGGCAGTCTGTTCAGTCCGTTGTATATCCGAGCTACAAGCACTGTCCTGCCGGGAGCCGCTCCTCAGACTCACTCCAGGAACCATCCAGTTACGCATAGTTCCGTCATTCCTCCCCAAAGTGGTGTCTCACTTCCATCTCAACCAAACCATCTTGCTACCATCGCCAGATGAGCATAAGAATTCGGAAGAGGCTCGAAGTCTACGCCATCTCAACGTCGGCAGACTCCTAGTCCGATACCTGGAAAGGTCGGAATCCTTACGAAAGACAGACCATCTATTCACTATATTTCACTTGGATGCAGCTCCATCACTGCTTTCTACATTAATGGTGGGGGTGGAAGGGAAATAGAACCAAGAGCTAAGAGAAACAGATAAGTATGAGAGAAAAAAGTGTGTGAAGCTTGCTGGGCAGACTGGATGGGCCGTTTGGTCTTCTTCTGCCGACATTTCTATGTTTCTATGTTTCTATTCGTCCTTCACAGCGGGAAGAAGCAAGGGAAAGCGGCCTCGCGAGCAACCATAGCCCATTGGATCAAAGAAGTCATCAAGGCGGCCCACGTAGAAGCAGGCAAGCCACTGCCTTTACAAGTCAAGGCTCATTCTACCAGAACCCAGGCAGTGTCCTGGGCAAAAACCAAGATGCTGTCACCCACCGAGATCTGCAGGGCGGCGACATGGTCCTCCATCCACACCTTCTCCAGGTTTTACCGCCTGGATGTTCTGGCTCGGGAGGACACAGCATTTGCAAGGGCAGTACTAAGTGGGTTACGGGCAGCCTCCCACCCAGTTCGAGAGTAGCTTTTATACATCCCATTGGTCCTGAGTCCATCTGCTACATGCTAGGAAATGGAGAAATTACTTACCTGATAATTTCGTTTTCCTTAGTGTAGACCAGTGGTTCTCAACCCTGTCCTGGGGACCCCCCCAGCCAGTCGGGTTTTTAGGATATCCACAATGAATATGCATATGAGAAAATTTGCATATACTGCCTCCATAACATGCACATTTTCTCTCATGCATATTCATTGTGGATATCCTGAAAACCCGACTGGCTGGGGGGGTCCCCAGGACAGGGTTGAGAACCACTGGTGTAGACAGATGGACTCAGCATCCCACCCACGGCTGCCGTTACTCATGGAATTCTCAGGGGACATCCCCCGGGAGTGAGTGATTCACAGGTAAGCCATGCTTTCCTTCATCTAGGACACCTACCCTACTGGGTGTCGATGTTTCTCGGTTGAGAGCACTGGTGGTCTCCAGCTATAGCCAATGCAACCAGATCAAATTAATAAAGTTAACCAAGTTATTCAAATTATTCAGGCATACATATATCCACAATGCTTTTCGAGGAGAATACTGAAGAGCTGCACTTCCTGCAGGGGTATATATACTAGAGCTGACGACATATTGAAATCTGATCCATCTCCAACTGCTATCCGGAGTACACTATACCCATTGGTCATGAGTCCCATCTGTCTACAGTAAGGAAAACGAAATTATCAGGTAAGTAATTTCTTCAATTTTCCTATTGTGAGCCTGCTGGAGACAGGGAAATACCTACAGTACCTAATGTAATCTGCTTTGAAATGCCTGAAAAGCAGAATCTAAATCAATCAGATAAATAATCCTGCCATGTCCTCAGTCCTTAAACATATTAGAAACTACGAAACTTTGTGGAAGTTAAAAACAAAAACAAAAAAAACACAGGACATTCACAAGTGGTAAATTGCAACCTTCATATTTAGAAGTGTGGGAAAGATGTTTCCATTGGAAATGCTATCATATTGCCAATTCTTTAGGCCCTTAGCAGATACTGAGAAGCTTCCTGTGCAGAGTCATCGGACCTCAGACAGCCTAAAATCACCAGATGCAGATGGGAGCTCTACAGAAGTAAAGAGCAAGAAGCCCAGCAAGAAAGAAAAGAAACACAAAGAGAAAGATAGAGAAAAGAAAAAAGAGAAAAAGGTAAGCAGGTTTTTGTGGTTCTTGACCCATGAAAGCTGCTGTAGTTACCAGGCACATGGCTTCTCCTAGGACAAGCAGGATGTTAGTCCTCACACATGGGTGACATCATTGGATGGAGCCAGGCATGGAACTTTGATCTCAAAGAATCTAGAACTTTCAGATGTGCCTTATTGAGCATGTGCACCTGTAGTCATCACCCTGCCCCCTAGGCAGAGTCCCTCAGTCTCTTTTTTTCTTTTTTTTTTTTTTCCCCCGCGGAGCCTTGTGGTCTCGGAAGCCATGTGCTCATGGTTTTAGCTTTGCTTTTCTAGAGCTATAGGTAGTTGTTTTTTTTCCTTAAGGTAGTTTTATTCTCTTTTTCCTCTTCTTTCCAACTGTCTGCCGGCCACATGGTGGGCTTTCCCCTGTGCAGCCTGGCAGAATCTTACTGTCTTAAAAAAAAAAAAAACTAAGAAACTGCTTCTGCAGTTTCTTAATCTATCCTCTCCTTGTTCTGCCCCCTTTTTTTCTCCCTTTCCCTGGTGCTGACAGGACTGACTTATGCAGTCTGTCTGTGATCTGTGTTGGCCACTGAGCCTGGGGACTTGCCTGAGTTCTACGCAGGCTAGAATTCCATGTTGTACCGATTGGCATCAATGGATTCAGATGGTTCAGAGATAGAGGACCATGCCATTCCTATGGGGAGGAGAGCTCATCCTCCCTACATCCCAAGGAACTAGTCTCCACGGGTGGGAGCCCTGGAAGACGTAGCCTCCCTTCCTGCTTGCCAGTCTTGGCAATGCAGTCTTCTTTGGAGAGTGTGATCAGGAGCCTGGGCTAGCAGCTTGCTGCTGCACCTCAGTGCTATGCCCAGTAATAGTTGCCCAAGCACAGCTGTGACCAGTGCGCACCATTCGTCTGACGCATCAATGTCAGGACCATGTCTGGGACCAGGCCACCATTGAGTACCATGGTCACTCTTGATGCCATTGAGGTGCAGGGACACCCTCGATACCATGGAGTTGCATGATCGCCCATGATGCCATAGAGGCCTTCTGTGCCATTTGCATCGGTAGAAGTGGAGTCTCGCTGCAAAGGCTTGGGCATCGAGGTTGTGGAGTAGCAGTGCAAACCAATGCCATTGATCGAGGCTGCAGCACCCTCGATGCCTTGGTGCACTCGAGGCCACAGTGCCCTCAGTACTTTGGTGCCGGGGCTCCTTCGATGTCGCTGTGCCTTCGGTGCCCACAGTGCTCTTGACGCCCACAGGGCCCTTGACACATGCGGTGCCATCGATGCCTGAAGGGCCCTCGACACCTGCAATGCCATAAACTCCCTCAATCCCATCAAGGGCATGCGTGGCCACCCTCGGGGCTATTGAGTTTGAAGTGGCGGCAGGCATGCGATGCTGTCGATATGTAGCCTTGATGCTGCGGCAGCCCTTGATGCCGTCTAGGTGTGAACCCTTGAGGCTGCGGCCACCCACTAGGTCGTCTTGGTGCATAGCTTCAACGCCAGTGTGTAGGACATGACCTCAATGCTATCGCGATGTGGTGCTGCCATCAAGGTGCGGGGTCACCATGGAGACCCCCGGGCCACAGATGCCTCTCGTTCCCCGCTTCAACTATGTTGAGCAACACCGACCAGGCGCTGGGTTTGCCATTGAGCCGCCCTGGTCAACCCTGAGGCCATCAACCACTGGGACTCTTGGAACCCCCCGCAAGACCCTGCAGCCCTCCGGTGGCAGGGATACTTTGGCCTTGAATGAATTGAGGGCAGGGGTCACCATCTACTCGTGGCACCCTGGTACTCTGGGTCACCCGAGCGCAGTGGTCCCATACCCTCAAGTCTCCTTGGTGGTGTCATCTATGAGGCACTAAGGAGCTCTGTGCTGTCCCTTCACAGGCTACAGCTATTGGATCCTTAGTACTTGCGAGACCATCAAGCTCACTACATTGGCGCCCTCCGTCGACTAAGTGAGCCGAGGGGAACAGTTGATGGTGCTGGTGGTCATCGGTTCCTTTGGGCATCGGTGATCTGTGTATGGACTGCAAGGCCCCTCCCTGCAAATGCTCATGGCCTCCTTGGTACCACCAGTACATCAATACCTTCGGGCACCGGGAGTCTCCATTGGAGCCACTGGGCCATCTGTGTCAGGGGGCGCCTGTGGCCCCGGAGATGGCGCTATAAGCCATCAAACCTATTATGGTTCCTTCAAGCGCCATCAAAGCCTTGGGTGCAGAGTCACTGGGTACTCCTCTTGTGGCTTTGTGTTGGCGAGCGCAAAAGCACCATGGGCCCTATGGGCACTGAGACTGCAGCCTCCGGGCACCAGTGGCTGCAGTCTAAAGCCGCAGGACATGACTGCAGAACCCCTTGGGCACCTTCGGTTGCCAGGGACTTCACTGCTGTCATTCCCTGAGGGTGAGCCATTCCCGACACAGTTCGAGAGCCCGCCTCTCACAATGTTATCAGGTACTGGAGGGGGTGATGCCATAGACTGCCACCCTCCACCATGCCTTACCCAGAGTACCAGTGGTTCTCGGGACGCTGTCGTTACACTGTTCTTCACTTCGCTGGAGTTACTCTGACTTTGGTGCGCAACATGTGCGGTTGGGAAAGGCTAGGCATCTACTCCAAGTGCCTTGAGCAGTGGTAGATGGCATTCTCCCTGTCTGCAGCCATACCTGGGTTCTGCCATCATCCTGTCATGGTCTTGACCTCCTCATCAGTTCTGCATCACATAGTGCTGAAGAGCACTGGCGAGGGAGGTGTTATCATACACTCTGTGCTTTGTCGTGGGCAGTGTGTAGCCACCGTCTCTGGCACGTGGTGCTCTTCCTAGCTGTGGTGGATTCTGCCCACAGGCACTGCACATGGGATTATAGGTATGACGCCATCTGTAGGATGAGATACCACTGGATGAGTACCATTCAGTGTGCTTTTACAGCAGATGGCTTGTTCCTCCGGTTGCCCTCTGCTGTCTGGGCGTGTGTGTGTGTGGTTTTTTTTTCCCTCCGGGCGGATACAACAGATTGTGTTCCACATCCACAGGACTGACCTAGGGCTGCATTCCTGGTTGGACCCTGAGTGAAGTAGACATCGGGTGAGTGATTCGGGAGTCCTCCCTCAGCAGAGGAATGCCTTTCGACCTCTCCCGTGTCCAAAACTACTTTTTTTTTGTGGGGTAAGTCCCTAAGGCTCCATCCCTGACAGGTTTTCTTTGAACTGAGGCCTCTATTCATGAATCTGTGCGTCTCCTTGGAGGCCGGGGATTGGCAGCAGCGGTTGTTAGAGCATTTTAGCTGGGGGCCCCTCCGTGGATTATGGTGGCGACGTCCCCCATCTGAGGCTGGCTGCCGGTGGTGGATTGGTCATCTCTGCACCTTAGCAATCTGATTGTGCCTCAACTCTCCTCTGGGGAGTTGAAAGATCTTTCGGGATCAGGAGGCCTCGATCCCATTGCTTCCCTCTCTCTTTTTGGTAGGGGAGTGTCATCTCTGACACTGCATCTCTTTGAGGAGTGTCCCTCGTTCCTCTGTTCCAGGAGAAGGGATGGCTCTGCTTTGGCTGATCTCAGTTTCTCGCCAGCCCCGAGAAATGGTTGAATGGTAGCACTCTCCCTCGGTTGCTTTAAGATACAACAGTTCTATTCACGAGGGAGCCCATCCAGTGTTGCTCCCCGGTGACCCTCCAGGGTTTCCCCTGTTCAGGAGTCACTTTATCTGCTGGCCTCTGTGGGTGTGTTTTCTTAGGGACTGCTATTGCCAGTCATTCTTGCCTGCAGGACCCTCCTCTCTGAGAGTTCTAGACCAATCAAATGGATGAGCATGCCTTTCACCCTTTCGCCATGTCCATCGCTGAGGGAGTTGGGGGCCATGTTGACCCCACAACAGAGGCACTGCTCTTGCTCGCGGTAGCATGCAAGCTATTCTTCCCCTTTTTCGGGGAAAAATAGCTTGCGGACAGGGGAATCCTGGGTCATGCAACAATTGCCCATTGCTGGGCTACGTGCTTCCTTGGGGGGGGGGGGGGATTTTATTCACTTATGGCTGGGGTAGTGATACCTCAGCCGGGTACTTGGCAGTCTGTTCCGAGATATCGCCTGGGCCTGCCCTGGTGCCTTTCAGGTTTCCAGCCCAGTAATGAAATCCTGTTCTACGGGGTTTGCACATGTAACTCCCCGGCTTCCCGTCTCCTAGTGGAGTTTTGTGGAATCTCTCCCCTGGAGCATTTGCTTTGTTTCCACTGTTCCAAGCAGGCTGAGGGCTCTGTCTTGGTGAGTAACTCTCTGCTGGATTCGGTAGTAAGTTCGCTTGGGGTTGATAGACAACCTGGCGACTTATGCATGCCCCAGCAGTCCACTGGTCTGCCTCCTTGTGTTCTTTGCTCCTTCCGACTTCCAGTTTAGTTGTCGGAGGGAGGGGAGGACAAGCTAAGGCACTCATGGTTTATCTTCAGTATACCTGCAGGGAAGAATACACCATGTATTTTTTTGTTTGTTTTTTTTAATATATTTTTGCTATGCTCTGGCCAATACTGCTTTTAGCTGTTCTCCTTTCTCTAGAGTGCCCAAGGGCCTTCCTGCTCCCCTGTGCCAGGATAGCACAGGGGAGCTTCAGGCCTGTCTCATCTCCCTGTTTGGGAGTTTTGGTCTACAGGTCTGTTTCAGGGATTGCCCTTCATCCCCTGAAACCCATGACGCTGTCCTTGCATGGTCAGCTAGGTCTGATGCTTTTGGCACACAGTGTGCGCCCCAGGCCCTGCCATGGTTCACTGCTTGTTCTTGCAAGCTTTGCTTGGGTTTCTTCTGCCTATTATGCCTACCAGACAAACCTGGACACTCTCTTCTGCAGAGACATTCAGTCCTTTGGATATCAGCAGACCGCAGTTTCTCTCTGGGGGGCTCTCGGGGCCCAGTTTGTTTTTCAGTTGTCTTTTAATACCAGTAGAAACTGTGCGGTCTTCTTCCAAAAGTCGTCTTGTCTATACCTCTGGGTTCTTCCTATACCCAGGAGGTTCTAGACCTACTGTTGTTGTCTGGGTTTACCTATCAGGAACCCTGCTTGTACTGTTTTCCATGATGCAGAGTTCCCTGTACGTACCAGGATCAGTCCAGACTGCTGGGTTATGCCTCCCGTCCAGCAGATGGAGTCAGAGAAAAGCTGAAAAGCACCCCCTAGATATACTGGTGTGCTACCTGTGATCCCTCAGTATATCTCTGACTCCAGCAGATTGAGAGGCATAACCTGTGATCCTGATCTTTTCTAAATTTGAGTTTGGTTATTCAGGTTTAACTTTTTCCTGACCTTTGACTAGATCAATTTCTTTTGGTTTAAGGTAGTTAGATCAGCGGATTGGTTTGGTTTCTGTCCTTTCTTTTCACATGCGCTGGGCGAAGTTCTGATTCTTGGCAGGCTTGGCAGGGCAGTGCCCTAAGGCCTATTTCCCGGAGATAGTGATCCCTTGGGACCAGGGGGAGTATTCACCGGTGGACCAGTCACTCTCCCCCCTGTATGTATATTCCAGGGGTGTTTCACCTCTGAAGGGGGCTCAACTATCACAGGAAAGAAGCGGGGATCAGATTTTACTTTTATAAAAAAAAAAAAAAAAAAAAAAAAAGCATACAGTAAGTCCTGTTGGTGGCAGGCTGTTTGATCGCTTCGTTGGCCCCGGCCTGCCACGCTAGGGTCCCGTGACTCCGAAGGGGGTGGCCTGGTCACCCAGCACGTTTTTATTTTACCTCAGTCACAGCTCTGCTGTTTTCACGTGCTTTTTTCCTGCTCTAGCAACTTCGGGCTGCTATGCCACGTGCGTTGGCCTGTACGGCCTGCGGGGAGTTGGGGGCGCGGCTCTCTCGAGAGGGTCTCTACTCCCGCTGTCTTCCCGGGGGCGAGGGACCCTCTCGGGGGCTGAGCGCTGCCCGTGGGTCCCCCCTTTCGCAGCCGCACGAAACGTGAAGAGTGCCGTCGGCTCACGGGCAGAGGCCGGCCCTGCCCCCACTTGAAGAGGGAGCAGCGGCCATCTTGCCCATGCCAAGCAGCAAGGATGCAGCATCGGACGGAGGAGATTTCCCTCCTGATTCTCCTCCGGCCCTCAGCCCACAACGAGATCGCAATTTCATGGCGCATAAACCCCCCTCCCCCCCCCCAAGACCCGCGGAGACAGCTTTAAAAAGGCGAGTTCCATTTTCTTCGCGGTTTGTTCTGCTGATGCATCAAGCCTTCCTAGAGGCAGAGGCCGGCTGGGAGGATGCGGGTCCCTCTCCCCCTAAAGTCTCCAAGTCCGCTGCAGGCGCTGGGAATGCAGGGGTTCGTTGTCCCCGGCCACCAGTAAATCCGGGGGATGCAGAGCCAGCTGTCCCGTTCCCAGACCCCTTGATTCAGGATGTAGGGGGTGATTTAGAGGGAAATGTCCCTTTTGTTTGGTAAGGACGAGCTGGATCCCTTAATCCCACAGGTCTTGAAAGAGCTTGAGATTCTGGCCCCCCCCCCCCCCCCCCCCCGCTGGAAACAGATGTTTCCCCAGGGGATTTTGTTTTGGCGGGAATTAAGGGACCCCCCTCAGACCTTCCCATTTCATCCAAGATAGTATCTAGGGAATGGGATTTTCCAGAGGCCTCATTAAAGGTTGGCAGGGCTATGGAGAAGCTGTACCCCCTCCCGGCTGAGTCATTAGATCTTCTCAAGCTACCCAAAGTGGACTCGGCGGTCACGGCCATCATTAAACATACTACTATTCCCATGACGGGGGGAGCAGCGCTTAAGGATCTCCAGGATAGGAAGCTGGAGGTTTTGTTGAAGCGCATTTTTGAGGTTTCTGCATTAGGTGTCCGGGCCACAGTCTGTAGCAACCTCATGCAGTGGGCTACGCTTCGCTGGGTACAGCAATTGCTTACGGCCCAGGACCCTACCGCCTGAAGAGGCGGAGCAGGCGAACCGCGTGGAATCTGCGGTCGCATATACCGCAGACGCCTTATATGATCTCCTTCGGACTTCCGCCTGCACTATGTCCTCTGCGGTATCCGCAAGGCGCTTGCTATGGCTTCGACACTGGTCTGCGGATGCTTCCTCCAAGTCCCGATTAGGTTCCTTCCCCTTTAAGGGGAAATGGTTGTTCGGAGACGAGCTGGAGCAGCTCATTAAGGACTTGGGGGACAATAAGGTCTACAAGTTGCCCGAGGACAAGCCCAAGCAGTTTCGCACTTTTGGGAATTTCAGAGGCTGTTTTCGTGGTCAACGACTGTTCCGTGCGGGGAGGGGTGTTTCCTCTGCACAGAGACAACAGGCGTCTCGGTCACAGGCTTGGACGCACTCCTTTCATGGCAGACGGCCTCAACGTTCGGGGGCATCGCATGCCTTTACCCCCAATAAGACTGCACAATGAAGCAGCGCCGGCCTCTTCCTCTGTTCCTTTAATCGGGGGTCGCCTGTCCCTGTTTCGGGAGGAATGGGTCAAGATAACATCGGACGACCAGTGGGTCCTTGACGTTAGAAGTCACGGTTATGTTTTGGATTTTGCTTGCCAGCTCCAAGATCTGTTTCTTGTGTCCCCTTGCGGCCCTCCGGCAATGCAGCAAGTTACTGCGCAGACGTTGGACCGTTTACGGGTGCTGGGAGCGGTGGTCCCAGTCCCGCCTGCCGAGCACCGGACTGGTCAGTATTCCATTTACTTCATGGTTCCAAAGAAGGAAGGAAAGTTCCGACCGATCTTGGACTTGAAACAGGTCAACAGAGCTTTGTGCTTTCAGCATTTTCGCTTGGAGATGCTGAGGTCTGTCATTGCGGCCGTCCTCAAGGGAGAATTTTTGGCTTCTTTGGATCTGACCGAGGCGTATCTCCACATTGGAATCCAGGAGCACCATCAGAGATTTCTGAGGTTCATGGTTCTGGGGGACCATTATCAGTTTTGCACCCTGCCGTTCGGTTTGGCGACAGCCCCCAGAATTTTCACCAAAGTATTGGTGGTGGTCGCGGCTTCTCTTCGCCGCCAAGGGATACTAGTGTATCCCTATCTGGACGATTGGCTCATAAAGGCCAAGTCAGAAGCTCTGTGCAAGCTAGCGGTTCAGTCAGTGGTGGAGCAGCTACAGGCGCTAGGTTGGGTGATCAACTTCCCAAAGAGCCATCTAACCCCAACTCAGCACCTGGAGTTTCTGGGAGCCCGATTCGATACCTCGGTGGGCAAAGTGTTTCTTCAACGACAACGAATGGTCGATTTAATGGCTCAGGTGTGGAACCTGTTGGAACTACCATTGCCTATGGCCTGGGATTATTTACAGGTACTTGGGCATGTGGCTTCTACTCTGGAAATGGTCCCTTGGGCCTTTGCTCATATGCGCCCTTTGCAGGAGGCACTGCTTTCCCGCTGGGATCCCAAGTCAGAGGACTACAACATGCTATTGCCCTTGCCGGAGCCAGCACGGGCCAGTCTCAGTTGGTGGTTAATACCGGACCATCTCCTTCAGGGGGTGGACTTGGAACCTCCACCTTGGATCATTGTTACGACGGATGCCAGTCTATCCGGGTGGGGGGCGGTCTGTCAGTCCTGAGCAGTGCAGGGACGATGGTACCCCCCGCAGGCCACATGGTCCATCAATCGCTTGGAGACCCGGGCGGTTCATCTGGCCTTGTGTCAACTCCTCCCAAGGGTGCACCGTCGGGCGGTGCAAATTCTATCAGACAACGCGACCACCGTGGCGTATATAAACAGGTAAGGAGGCACAAGAAGTCGCCCGGTGGCTGCCGAAGCGACTTTGTTAATGGCCTGGGCGGAATGCAATCTGACCCGCATCGCGGCCTCACACATCGCAGGCATGGACAATGTTCAGGCAGATTTTCTCAGTCGACAACACCTGGATCCAGGAGAGTGGGAACTGTCGGCCGAGGCGATGCAACTCATAACTCGTTGTTGGGGGACACCGCGCTTGGATTTAATGGCGACTCGGCGAAACGCCAAAGCAGCTCGCTTTCTTCAGTCGAAGGAGGGAACACGGATCGGAAGAGGTGGATGCGCTGGTACTTCCGTGGCCTCCACGCATCCTCCTTTGTGTTTCCCCCGTGGCCCCTAGTGGGAAAGGTGTTAAGACGCATCGAATCTCACTGGGGTCTGGTAATTCTAGTGGCCCCAGAGTGGCCAAGAAGGCCGTGGTTCGCGGATCTGGTCAATCTGGCAGTGGACGATCCATTGCGTCTCGGTCATCTCCTGAATCTTCTGAGTCAAGGCCCAGTATCTTTCCATCTGGCGGATCGTTTTGTCTAGTGGCTTGGCTTATGAGCGGAGACAACTGAGAAAGAAGGGTTACCCGGAAGTGGTGATTTCTACTCTTCTCAGGGCACGCAAGTCCTCGACGTCTCTCGCCTATGCTAGAGTTTGGAAGGTCTTTGACTCCTGGTGCAGTAGGTTAAAGCTGTCGCCACGGAGGGCCTCTTTGGGGCATATTCTCACATTTTTGCAGGACGGTTTGAAAAAGGGCTTAGCTTACAGTTCGTTTCACGTGCAGGTAGTGGTCCTGGGCTGTCTGAGGGCAGGATTGATGGTTCTTCTCTTGCCTGCCACCCGGATGTTGCTCGTTTTTTACGCGGGGTTAGGAATTTGTGTCCCCCCTGTTAGGGCTCCATGTCCATCCTGGAGCTTGAATTTGGTTCTCCGTGGTCTCTGCGCTTTTCCATTTGAACCTATCAAGAGAGCCACTTTGAAGGATTTAACTCTCAAGACAGTATTTCTTTTTTTTTTTTTAATTTAAAGATTTTTATTGAAACAACAACATAAAGCAACCTACAGACCGGACCATATAATCAGGAGAACAACATGCTTAAGAAACAGCCCGGATATGAAAACAAAACCGTTATCTGCTGTAGGTTATACATCAAAGGTTTGCAACGAAGTTGTTCACATTGAATTTATATAATCCACCCCACCCCCCATGCTTCACAGTTACAATGTCAAAATTTGCACAAACATAGTATAAATGGTGTCACACCAGAGAGAATAGATATGCCTATAGGGTTACCCCCAAGAGGATTAAAGGAGCCAAAGGATTTCCGCTACACATTCACTATTTAAGTCGGAATACCCAGGGATACACTAGAAAGCCAAGTGTGATAGGGATGCCAAATTGATGTAAAGCGAGAGACTTTCTTATGTTTAAATGCTGTGATTTTGGATAATAAAAAGATTTTACGCACTCTGTGTTGAATGTCCTCTAACTTGGGAATACTAGTAGCCTTCCATAAGCGCGCTATCTCACAACGACTAGCAGTGGAGATATACTGAACTAACTGATTGGAGTCCTGCGACAGCCCTGGGGGTGCCTGACCCAGCAATGCCTGTGCCGGTGTGAGAGATGGCAGCCCTGGAAAAAGAATACTCAGCCATTGAAAGACCTGCCTCCAAACCACCTGAATTTGGGAACAGGTCCACCACATATGATAAAACGTGCCCTCCTCTATACAGCCTCGCCAACAAACATCTGGATAGAGAGGCATGAATTTGTGTATCTGTGAAGGACACTTGTACCAGCGGTATAACATCTTGTAAGAGTTCTCAATAAGAGAAGCAGCAATATGCCCCTTACCCATACTTTGAAAAATAGACTTCCATATCCGGGGCGACCAGCTTACCCGAAGGTCCTGCTCCCAAGCTTTCTGAAAGGTATAACTGGGGGGGTCTTGTACCAATAACAATTGATAAAGTCTGGATAATATTTTAGGGTAGCTATGAGCCCTCTCACATAACTTCTCAAAGTCGGATTGTTCCTGAGCAAAGTGAGATGAAAGCATATTGGCCTTGGCAAAATGGGCTAGTTGCATATAAGAGTATATTGCTGATTCAGGTAAGTCATAAGTTCGTTTAAGATCAGCAAAAGGACGTAAAGCTGCAGAACCCCAAATATGTCCCCATGTTGTAATGCCCCGTTTCCTCCAAGCTAAAAAAGCCGAGCTCTCATAGCCTGGACGAAAAGCTTTATTGTGGAATAAGTGTGTACTGAGATGGTATTCCCTATTTCCCACCAGGAATGTACCATAATGCTGCCACAAATAAAGCAGCAGAAGCGTAGAGGGAGGTAACACCGCACCCAGGTCTACCACCCAGGTGTGCTTGGGCTGCCATATAAGACTACCAAGAGAAACAGTACCTAGAAGTTCCTGATTAATAAGAACCCATGGCTTCTGTCTGCGAGACGAGTTCAGGTCAACCAGTTTTTTAAACTGAGCAGCACGGTAGTAACGGATCAAATCCGGTACGCCCAGTCCACCTCTACTTTTAGGTTGTGTGAGTGCCCTGCGGGCTACCCGGGGCCGCCTTCCTGCCCAAATAAAAGCCATACACCGTCTTTGCCACTGTTTTAACATAGACACAGAAACCAGTACTGGGAGTGTCTGAAAAAGATACAATAATTTCGGAAGTATAGTCATCTTAAAGACAGCCATTCTACCCAGTCAGGATATCTGATAGCGATTCCACTCTTCCATATCCTTGGATAGTTTGTTCCAAAGCGGAGTATAGTTAATGGGAAGCAAATCGTGCGTAGCGCTGAGCTGAATGCCCAAATATTTAATTTGCGTTTTGGCCCACTTAAAGGGAAACAGCTCTTGAAGTAGACGGACCGTACGGGAGTGTAAATTGATATTGAGAACTTCTGATTTATCCCAATTTACTGTGAAACCAGAGACCTTACCGAAAGTCTCCATCTCAGCAATAACTGATTCAAGGGAATTGGCTGGGTCGGAGAGCGTAAACAAAATGTCATCAGCATAGAGGGATATCTTAGTAGAAATATTACCTATAGTCACTCCGGAGATATCAGCATTTCCACGAATAGAAATAGCAAACGGTTCAAGAAATAAAGCAAAGAGTAGAGGGGACAGCGGGCAACCCTGTCTAGTCCCCCTTCCCACCTCAAAAGGAGCTGAATAGCCTCCATTTACCTTCAAGCAGGCCCTGGGGGAATGATAAAGCTGCCCCAGCCACTGTAGATAGGAGGAGCCAAATCCCATATACTCCAAGGTTTGAAAAAGATAAGGCCAGTGCACTCGATCAAATGCTTTGTCCGCATCGATCGACAATGCCACGGCAGGGATTATGTGTTTTTGGGCATACCAGATAGTGTCCATAATTTTGTGAACATTATCAGCCGTAGTTCTCCCAGGGATAAAACCTGCCTGATCTACCCCCACCAATTGGGTTATAAAACAATTTAAACGGTTCGCCAAAATTTTGGCCAGTAATTTAACATCAATGTTCAACAAAGAAATGGGCCTGTATGAACCACAGACTGAGGGGTCCCGGCCAGGTTTAAGTAAGAGCGTAATCCCCGCTAAATTGGCCTGTGTAGACAAGGTAGACCCCGCCTTCAAAGAGTTAAAGTAATTCAACAGCAAGGGGGTAAGGGTTGTAGCAAATAATTTGTAAAACCGTGGAGTATACCCATCGAGGCCTGGTGATTTTCCCAGTTTAAGTGAGGCGATAGCTTCCTGTACTTCTACAGCGGTAATGTCCCTGTCTAAAAATTGTCTCTGAGCCGTCGTCAGAGTAGGGAGGGGAATCCGAGAAAGATAGGCCTCTATCGAAGCTATCGGTATGTCAGCGTCCCCACAATATAGATCAGAATAAAACTTTTGAAAGCAACTCCTAATGGAGGTATTATCTGTGAGGAGCCCCCCAGAAGAATCCTTAATTTTTGAAATAGTGGCCTGTGCCTGCTTCCATCTGAGGCTATGAGCTAAATACCGTCCTGCCTTATTCCCACCCTCAAAAAATCGCTGTTGGGCTAATTCCAAGTGGTGGGCAATACGAGCTGAATCTAACGCCATGATCTTATCCCTCAACTCCTGAATGGGGCCCCGGGACGTAGAACTAGCTCCATCCCTCATATGGGCCCGCTCCAACTTAGATAAAGACATCAAAAGCTTCTGGCGTTCTCGCTCTCGTTGTCGCTTAACATATGAAGCCCGCGCAATACAGGAACCTCGGATTACACATTTTAAACAGTCCCATAAGGTCCCAGCTCCCACCTCCCCGGTATCATTATGACGGATGTAATCTTGAATTTCCTGAGTCAGCTGCTTCTGGAAGGTATCATCCTCCAGCAGCGAATCATTCAGCCGCCAATAACGTTGACCTGAGTCAGCGAGGCCAGTAGTTAGTTTAAACCAGATAGGTGCGTGATCGGACCAAACTATGGGCTCAATATCTACCGCAGTAACTGCATTAAGTTTAGTCCGATCAAGCAAAAACATATCTAAGCGAGAATAGCTGTTATGCGGGGATGAGAAATAGGTATAGCTACGAGAGGTAGGAAAGCGAGAACGCCAGATATCCACCCCGGCAATAAGCGTGATCACCTGTTTAAACGCCCTCCGAGCCAAAGCCGGGTCAGAACTGGATCCCGCCGAATTATCAATCCGAGGATTGAGCGTCAAATTAAAGTCCCCACCCAGGATAACACTGCCTTCCATGTGGTCTGCTAATATCTTATGCAATTTAGTATAAAAAGCTTCCTTCTGAGAAGTAGGACCATACACGGAACAAAGTGTATAAGACTCCCCACCCAAAACCACATGAAGGAGAAGGTATCTGCCTTGTAGGTCAGATAGTATATTCTGTACCTCAAATTGAATATCTTTGTGTATTAAAATACCCACACCCGAATATTTAGAGGCAGGTGTTGCTGCCGCCCAGAATTGATTCGGATATTTGTCAGAACGTAATAGGCCCTCATAGCGCTTAAGAAGGTGAGTTTCTTGTACATAAACCACGTGTGCTGATAGCCTTTCCATTTCCTGAAATAAAAGTTTCCTTTCCTACCAGAGTTTAAACCCTTAACATTAAGGGAGAGGAAAGTAATTGTGGCCATATTCTTAGTATCCCATCTCCTCCCCTCTACCCAACCCATAACCCAATGCCAGGAACCAAAGAGGCCAGCATGTTTTGTGCCAAAAAAGAAAATTCAAACCCTGCGGTGCCATAAAAAGGCTCTTAACTCCATCCAATATAAGGGGAACCCCAGACCATACCACCCACCTAACAACTCTCCATATATGTGCGAAACCGTTCAATGTGAAGCCCAACTCCCCCCTCCCCCTCCCCCCCCTCCCACCAAGTATCCTGGAGGGTTTCTCTCCCTCCAGAGAGGAATATGGAGGAAGAAACCATGCCGGGTAGTGGATTCTACCCCTCCCCCGGAGCGGTCACCAAATGATACAATAGCAAACATAACAGTAACTGAATGTACCCACCATATGGTATAACTGACCATATATGCTAAAGCAAAACTGAATAAGCAACCAGTTTTTGAAACAGTCATAAAGACCCTCAACAAACAAACTGTCTAGTTATATCAGGTGAGAGTCTCCGCCACCCCGATGTCGCTGGCATTCCGTCGAAGTCTGCGGCCTCCCTTGGTAACACGTTGCCAGCGTGGCGCTGCTGGTCTGGAACTGGAAGGAGCCACCTCTTTTGGCACAGGTATGTCCGCTGTGATGCCCGCTGCCTTCAGGGCTTGCACCGCTGCATCCAAACTACGGACCTTATAAGATTTCCCATCCACTTGGAACCAAAGGTTGAAAGGAAACAGCCATCTATAGCGAATGGATGCCTGAGCCAAAGCAGTGGTAACCGGTCGAAGAGTCATTCGCTTGCGTAGAGTGCTGGAAGCTAAATCTGCATAGATAGAAACTTCATTCCCTTCCCACCTCCAGACCCGCTGCTTCCTAGCCGCTGCTGCAAGCTTTTCCTTATAAGCATAGGAATGAAAGCAGACGACAATGTCACGTGCCTTATTGCCAGGTTTAGGTCCCAGTGACCGATGGGCACGCTCTATCCCAGGGTCAGATGTAGTGTCCCCAGGTCCACTCTCAGGAGTCCCCAGAATCCAAAGACAAATTTTTTGAATAATTAATGTACAGTCCTGATATTCCTCTGTTTCTGGAATACCCTTAAATCTTAAGTTACAGCGCCTGGATCTGTTCTCCAGATCTTCAAGTTTGTCCTCCAATTCCGTTTGTGTTAATTTTAGGGCTTTGACCTCCTGCTGTTGCTGCTGCCATCGCTCCTCGTGTTCATCCAAGCGAAGGTCTGCTTCGTCCACTCTGCGGCCCAGGGCTGCGTTATCCTCCCTCATTTCCTGGAGTGTTTCTGTGATCTCTGTTTTGAACCCCTTAATATCACGCCGCAGCTCCATAAACCACGCTCGCATCTCTGAGCGAAGGGGGCGCTCCGAGTCCGGGAAGTCCGGATCGGAATCCACATGCTCCGTGTCTTCCATCGCGGCCGCCGCCGACATTTTAGGGTCCTGGAGCTCCGAGGCATCTCCCCCTTTCATGTAGGAGAACTTAGCAAAATCCACGGGTTGTTTTTTTTTGCGCCATGGTCCTGGTTGCTGTCCGCTTGCAGAGCGCGAAGAAACGCTGCGATTTGGGTGGGTTTTCAGTTTGGTTGGCAAAAAAACCAAAAAAACCGCTCCGGGGGCAGAGAGCCCCGCTAAGAAGCAGCCGGCATGGGAAGTGATGTCACCTCCTCCTCAAGACAGTATTTCTAATGGCTATTTCTTCAGCGCGTCGCGTTTCGGAACTTCAGGTATTGTCGTGCAGGGAGACGTTTTTGCGTATATCTGAGTCCGGGGTGTCCCTGTGCACGGAACCTTCTTTCTTGCCTAAGGTGGTTTCGGCCTTCCACGTCAATCAGGCGGTGGAATTGCCTGCCTTCTCTGAGGAATTTATCCTCTCTTCTCAAGGTCGGGATCTGAGGCGTTTGGATGTCCGTCGGGCACTTCTGCGGTACTTGGAGGTGACTAATGATTTTCGACGGTCGGATCATCTATTTGTTTTGTGGAATGGCCCCAAGAAGGGTCTTCAGGCTTCCAAGACTACAGTCGCCCGCTGGTTGAAAACCGCGATAGCTTCCGCATACATTGGGTGCAGACGGCCTGTACCAGATGGGCTTAAGGCTCACTCTCTTCGTTCTCAGGCGGCATCATGGGCTGAAAGTCAGTTTGTGTCTCCACAAGATATTTGCAGGGCGGCCACTTGGAAGTCCTTGCACACATTCGCTCGACATTATCGGTTAGATATCCGTGATCAGTCGGCGGATTCTTTTGGTAGCACTGTGATTCGAGCGGGACTCTCTGGGTCCCACCCCATTTAAGGCGGCTTGGGTACATCCCAGCAGTCTGGACTGATCCTGGTATGTACAGGGAAAGGAAAATTAGTTTCTTACCTGATAATTTTCGTTCCTGTAGTACCTAGGATCAGTCCATACGCCCGCCCAAGTCTGTTTGGTACTGGAGAAGTCCGCTCGTATTTCTTTCTGTTCCTTTGTCTCCTTATAGTTCCTGCAGCTGCAGAGTATCGGAATGTGTGTTGATGCGTCGTTTCAGGCAAGTTATACAGCAGGGGTCGGGAACCTATGGCTCGCGAGCCAGATGTGGCTCTTTTGATGGCTGCATCTGGCTCGCAGACAAATCTTTAATAAAAAAGTAAAAATCTTAACAAAACCCCCCACCCTCCTGACGCCCCCCAAGACCTCCAAAATTAATTTATTACAACCCCCCCCCCCAAAGACCTGCCAAAAGTCCCTGGAGGTCCAGCGGGGTTCCAGGAGCGGTCCGGGAGCGATCTCCTGGACTTGGGCTGTCAGCTGCCAGTAGTCAAAACGGTGCCGATGGCCCTTTGCCCTCACTATGTCACTGGGGTCGACCAATGGCGGCGGTAGCCCCTGTGACATAGTAAGGGCAAAGGGCCGTCGGCTGCCAGTAATCAAAATGGCGTCGACGGCCCTTTGCCCTCACTATGTCACAGGGGCTACCGCCGCCATTGGTCGACCCCAGTGACATAGTGAGGGCAAAGGGTCGTCGGCGCCATTTTGACTACTGGCAGCCGACAGCCCAAGTCCAGGAGATCGCTCCCGGACCGCTCCTGGACCCCCGCTGGACCACCAGGGACTTTTGGAAGGTCTTGGGGGGGGGGGGCAGGAGGGTGGGGGGTTGTAGTAAATTAATTTGGTAGGTCTTGTATGGCTCTCACGGAATTACATTTTAAAATATGTGGGGTTCATGGCTCTCTCAGCCAAAAAGGTTCCCGACCCCTGTTATACAGGGTTTTCTATTTTCATATAGGGAGACAAGTTTGTGTTTTCAGAGCACTAGGCCTACTTGATCTAGTCATTGGTTGAGTTAAAGGAGTTTACTATTCAGCAGGAGTGGATGTTTCTATGATTCATTCTGCTTTGATATTCTTTATACTGAGGGATCGCAGGTGGCACACGAGTATATGTAGGGGGTGCTTTTCAGCTTTTCTCTGACTCCATCTGCTGGACGGGAGGCATAACCCAGCAGTCTGGACTGATCCTAGGTACTACAGGAACAAAAATTATCAGGTAAGAAACTAATTTTCCTTTTGCTTCTGCTTGCGCTTGCATCACTCCTCTGCCTTAGGCACCCCTGCTGCGCAGGAGGGTTTGTGTCTCAGTCTTTTCTATGGTTTTTCTTTGTAGAACCCAAATGTTGTCCAGCCTGGACCACTGGTGGGTCGGCTGCTTCACAGGCAAAGAAGAGAGATAGTGCTTCATCACTGTGCGGTTTCCCGTTTTGTCCTGCTTGGACAGCCTATAGCTAGGGATTCACCCATATGTGAGAACTACCATCCTGCTTGTCCTAGGAGAAAGTTGCTTACCTGTAACAGGTGTTCTCCTGGGACAGAAGGATGTTAGTCCTCACAAAACCCAACCACCACCCCTGGGAGTTGGTTTCTCTATGTATTAGCTCTATCATGGACTGAGGGACTCTGTCAAGGGGGCAGAGTGATGACTACAGCTGCACATGCTCAGTAGGGCATGTTTGAAAGTTCTAGAATCTTTGAAATGAAAATTCCGTGCCGGGCTCCATCCAATGATGTCACCCATGTGTGAGGACTAACATCCTGCTGTCCTAGGAGAACGCCTGTTTTAGATAAGCAACTCAGCCATACACAATCATTTATAAAGGACGCCTGTATCTAGGAATAGCAGATAAGTCCATAAGTGAAATTGGTGGCATTCCCCATGATTATTTCCCTCCCCAACCCCATTCCTTTTGCTTGTCTTAACTTTAGGGAAAAAGACTGCTCCAAGTCCCAGATGCTTTGCTTTTAAATGACAGTAATCTGTTGAAGGCTGGGCATGAGAACAGTATAGGTACATGTAAGAGTGGGAAATGTAGCAGTCATCAGAGCTGCATTCCAAATGCTTTAGGGCCAGTGACTAGTGTACAAAAGTGCAGTGACCTCTGAAAGGTGAAATAAAGCTGTGGTACAAAGAAGAATGATTAAGAAAAGTAGCAAGAGGCATATAAATGCATGAGAAATGGGGCAGAAAGTCATCCAGTGAGCATGCAGCAATGATGGGGTTTTGGATCTATGTTTCATGTCAGCTACAGAAAGAATTCTACAGCATTGATCTTTTCAGCTTTGTGTGTATTTAAATCATGGTACCAAACCCTTTCCACCAATCCCCTCTTCGCAATAAATCCTGGAGCCCCTACTCTTTTCGCCAAATCCATGCTTTTTCCTCTTAAACCTCTGTGCAAGAACTGAATATATGGGTTTTGTGCCCCTTGGGATACAGAAAAGCCGAGAGAAAGAAGAGAGCAAAAGGCATAAGAAGATCTCCTTGAGCCTGGAAAGCAAAGAGGAACCTGCAAAAGAGCACAAGGAAGGCCTAGCTGATGTAAGTAAGAGGGATGGGGGGGTCCCTTTCAGTAAGAAAGTCAAAAAAGGAGGGTGCTTCTTGAATTAAAAGCAAAATATTGTATCTGCATAACTGAAGCAGAAAGGTACAGTGTTACAGAGAAGGGTGACCAAAATGATAAAGGGGATGGAACAGCTCCCCTATGAGGAAAGCGTAAAGAGGTTAGGGCTGTTCAGCTTGGAGAAGAGACTGCTGAGGGGGATATGATAGAGGTATTTAAAATCATGAGAGGTCTAGAACGGGTAAATGTGAATTGGTTATTTACTCTTTCGGATAATAGAAGGACTAAGGGGCACTCATGAAGTTAGCAAGTAGCACATTTAAAACTAATCGGAGAAAATTCTTTTTCACTCAACGCACAATTAAACTCTTTAATTCATTGCCAAGGGATGTGGTTAGAGCAGTTAGTGTAGCTGGGTTTAAAAAAGGATTGGATAAGTTCTTGGAGGTTAATTAAGGTGACTTAGAAAATAGTCACTGCTATTATTAGCAACAGTAACATGGGACAGACTTAGTTTTTTGGGTACTTGCCAGGTTCTTACGGCCTGGATTGGCCTCTGTTGGAAACAGGATGCTGGGCTTGATGGACCCTTGGTCTGACCCAGCATGGCATGTTCTTATGTCTCCCCCTTACTTTAATGACTTTGTCGTAGGTCATAAGGACAGATCAAGCTTTAGCACAGTGTCAGTTATTTTAACTGTTTATAGAGCCACTTATCTGATTTATATGAGCACAGTATTATTATTTTTTTTTTAATTGATGTGTTCAGTGGGGGGGGGGGTTGCTTTTGGACTGCTGTATTAATGGTGGCTAGAAGAGGCTGTCACTTTTACTGATAGAATTGAGGGTTTTAATTAGGCCTCTTGTCTTTGGTTTTCTGTCTTTAAATTTTGGTATCTGTCTTTGGATTTCAGACATCGGACTTGGATTTCTGGCTGTTGGCTGCACCACCACCTGCTCAGTCCCAGGTTAGTATAATTGGGAGAAGGTCTGTAATCTCTTGAGAGCACTGGCTATGAGTTTGAACATGTTCCACTGAGGATTTTTTTACAGAGAACACACACTTGCTTTTTTGCTCAGAGCCAGCCAGAACTCAGCAGCATTCTACAGGAAACCAAAGAGCCCCAAGCAGAAGAGAGAGAACTAGAAGAAGCAGAAGAAGAGGAAAAGGTGGGCAAGTAACACATAGCTCATGGAATTTTTCTTTTGAAATGTATTTATGAAAACAGCTCATCATATACAGAATAGCTACTGCATACATAGTGAGCACACTGCACATATGTATACAAAGCCAGAGGTAACCAATATTTGACAGGGTATCCTAAATTTCAGATAGTAAGTGTTAGCTGTTTTGGGGTTTTTTTTATTAATTTTAAGTAAAGTAGAATTTACCTACTTCAAAGAGGACTTGCCTTCTCCTTGTTGGTTAATGGACAAAAATCATGATTCTGTGGGGTTTTGCCATGAAAATTTCAATTTTTCTTGCTCTCCTCCCCTATCAGGCAAGTTCTGTTTTAATCACTAAAATTATGTGATGGAGTGTAGGATTGTTTGACAAGGTAAAATGCACTCTGCTGGGATCAGTCTAGGAATTCCTCTGTAGCTGCAGAGCAAGAACATTGATGACAGGAAGCCATGTGTAGAGGCAGATTGCAGGAATGACTAGAGATGGAAATAATCAGTGACATTTATTTGATTTTAATAAACCTTTGAAGAGCTGCTATAAGGACCTGTTTCCAGACTAAGACTTTCCTCCTAGCCTGGAAAACATAGAGGGCAGATGATGTCATCGTAGACTTTCTATTCTGATCCTTTCTATTAAGCAGAAATATACCAAGTTTCCCTAATTTTTCTTTTCTTTAAGAAATCTTCCAAACATAAGAAGAAGAAACACAAGAAGGAAAAAGAAAAGTCAAAAGAGGAAAAGAAATCAGGAAGGAGAAGGTCACACCACCATCACAGTGAAGAGGAGCAAATCGAATCTATGCAGAATGGGACTTTAGATGATGAAGCCCTTCCGGTATTTGTGTGCTGACCTGGGGCATTGCTTCTCATTTGTTCAGTGCTCCCTCCTTCACTTTCCTTTGCTTATGTGACTGGGATAGGACAAATAGTCTTTTGAGCTGGAAAGCTTGCAGATATAATTTGGAAAGAAAAAGATTTGGTTCAGAGTTTAAAAAATATATATATATCACCTTTCTTTCCTTATCATTGCAATGCCTGTAACCCAGCTTTATTTTGTACTGTGAGCACTTTAACAGAAGAAAATAGGATAAAGCATAAACGTTGGCAAGTTAAATGTAAGACAGGCTAAGAGAGAATTTGAAAAGAAGTTGGCTGTAGAGGCAAAAACTCACAGTAAAAACTTTTTAAAATATATCCGAAGCAGAAAGCCTGTGAGGGAGTCAGTTGGACCGTTAGATGATCGAGGGGGTAAAGGGGCACTTAGAGAAGATAAGGCCATCGCAGAAAGATTAAATGATTTCTTTGCTTTGGTATTTACTGAAGAGGATGTTGTGGAGGTAACCGTAATGGAGAAGGTTTTCATGGGTAATGATTCAGATGGACTGAACCAAATCACGGTGAACCTAGAAGATGTGGTAGACCTGATTGACAAACTGGTAAATCACCTGGACCAGATGGTATACACCCCAGAGTTCTGAAGGAACTAAAAAATGAAATTTCAGACCTATTAGTAAAAATTTGTAACCTATCATTAAAATCATCCATTGTACCTGAAAACTGGAGGATAGCAAATGTAACCCCAATATTTAAAAAAGGGCTCCAGGGGCGATCCGGGAAACTACAGACCAGTTAGCCTGACTTCAGTGCCAGGAAAAATAGTGGAAAGTGTTCTAAACATCAAAATCACAGAACATATAGAAAGACATGGTTTAATGGAACAAAGTCAGCATGGCTTTACCCAAGGCAAGTCTTGCCTCACAAATCTGCTTCTCTTTTTTGAAGGAGTTAATAATCATGTGAATAAAGGTGAACCGGTAGATGTAGAATACTTGGATTTTCAGAAGGCGTTTGACAAAGTTCCTCATGAAAGCCTTCTAGGAAAGGTAAAAAGTCATGGGATAGGTAGCGATGTCCTTTCGTGGATTGCAAACTGGCTAAAAGACAGGAAAACAGAAAATGGGATTAAATGGACAATTTTCTCAGTGGAAGGGAATGGACAGTGGAGTGCCTCAGGGATCTGTATTGGGACCCTTACTTTTCAATATATTTATAAATGATCTGGAAAGAAATACGACAAGTGAGATAATCAGATTTGCAGATGACACAAAATTGTTCAGAGTAGTTAAATCACAAGCAGATAGTGATAAATTGCAGGAAGACCTTGTGAGACTGGAAAATTGGGCATCCAAATGGCAGATGAAATTTAATGTGGATAAGTGCAAGGTGATGCATATAGGGAAAAATAACCCATGCTATAATTACACAATGTTGGGTTCCATATTAGGTGCTACAACCCAAGAAAGAGATCTAGGCGTCATAGTGGATAACACATTGAAATCGTCGGTTCAGTGTGCTGCAGCAGCCAAAAAAGCAAACAGAATGTTGGGAATTATTAGAAAGGGAATGGTAAATAAAACAGAAAATATCATAATGCCTCTGTATCGCTCCATGGTGAGACCGCACCTTGAATACTGTGTACAATTCTGGTCGCCGAATCTCAAAAAAGATATAATTGCGATGGAGAAGGTACAGAGAAGGCCTACCAAAATGATAAGGGGAATGGAACAGCTCCCCTATGAGGAAAGACTAAAGAGGTTAGGACTTTTCAGCTTAGAGAAGAGACTGCTAAGGGGGGATATGATAGAGATGTTTAAAATCATGAGAGGTCTAGAACGGGTAGATGTGAATCGGTTATTTACTCTTTCAGAAAATAGACTAGGGGGCACTCCATGAAGTTAGCATGGGGCACATTTAAAACTAATCGGAGAAAGTTCTTTTTTACTCAACGCACAATTAAACTCTGGAATTTGTTGCCAGAGGATGTGGTTAGTGCAGTTAGTACAGCTGTGTTTAAAAAAAGGATTGGACAAGTTCTTGGAGAAGAAGTCCATTACCTGCTAATAAGTTCACTTAGAGAATAGCCACTGCCATTAGCAATGGTAACATGGAATAGACTTATTTATTTATTTATTTAAAATTTTTTATATACCGGCATTCATGATACAATCACATCATGCCGGTTTACATAGAACAGGGGTGTACAAAGAACAAATGAGTAACCTATTAGTGAGGAGGAAGCAGTTACAAATAACAAGGTACTAGAACTGGGAGTAGAGAAGAAAGGGAGAGGATAACATTAGATAGAGATATTTACATTAAATTAACATTTTTACAATGGGAGGTAGTTCAACAGGCTGCAGGGGTTAATCAGTGTCCGGGAATGCTTTTTGAACAGCCAGGTCTTAAGTCTTTTCCTGAAGATTGGGAGGCTGGGTTCTTGTCTGAGGTCTGGTGGGATGGAGTTCCATAAAAGGGGGCCGGCTGTTGAGAAGGCCCAATCTCTTAGAGTGATGTGTTTAGTAGTTTTGGCTGGGGGTACTTGGAGGGATCCTCTGAGTGCGTCTCTGGTTGGTCTGGAGGAGTTATACTTTTGGAAAGGGACTTGTAAGTCGAGTGGGGAGTGTTGATGAATGGTTTTATGTATTATGGAAAGAGATTTGTAGAGGATTCTAAAATGAATCGGCAACCAATGGAGATCTTTTAGGATTGGAGTAATATGGTCCTTCCTCCTGGAATTTGTCAGTAATCTTGCCGTAGCGTTTTGTAACATCTGTAGGGGTTTAGTGTAGGAGGAGGGTAGGCCCAGAAGGATAGAGTTACAGTAGTCGATCTTAGCGAAAATGACAGCTTGAAGGATGGTTCTGAAATCTTGAGTGTGGAAGAGTGGTCTAATTCTTTTCAGAACTTGAAGTTTATAGAAACAATCTTTGGTGGTTCTGTTGATGGAAGCTTTAAGGTTCATCCGGTTGTCTATTAACACTCCTAGATCTTTCACATGTGTAGTAGTGGGGGTGGTTGGAAGATTAGAGATGGAGTTGTTATCTGAGGAGATGAATAGTAGTTCTGTTTTAGAGGAGTTTAGTACTAGGTTTAGGTTAGATAGGCGTTTAATTTCGAAGAGACAGTTTTCCCAGTAATTCAGTGTTTTTGTGTAAGACTCTTTAATGGGTATCACGATCTGGATGTCGTCAGCGTAAAGGAAATGTTTGAGGTTGAGGTTGGAGAGGAGTTGGCAGATTGGTAAGAGATAGATGTTAAAGAGGGTAGGTGACAGGGAGGAGCCCTGAGGGACTCCTATGGGAGCGTCCATTCTTGAAGATTCTTTGTCCTGTATCTTAACCTTGAAGCCTCTGTTGGAAAGAAAAGATTTAAACCATGAGAGTGCGGTGCTTGAGATGCCTATAGAAGCCAGAATGGAAATGAGAGTGTAATGGTTGACCGTATCAAAGGCAGCTGATAGGTCTAGTAGAATCAGGAGGAAGGATTGGCCTTTGTCAAGGCCCATTAAGATGAAGTCAGACATAGAGATGAGGAGGGACTCTGTGCTCAATGATTTAGTTTTTGGGTACTTGCCAGGTTCTTATGGCCTGGATTGGCCACTGTTGGAAACAGGATGCTGGGCTTGATGGACCCTTGGTCTGACCCAGTATGGCATTTTCTTATGTTCTTATGTTCTTACTGCCCTCTGAGACACAGCTCTCTTGTTTTTCAGCCTATGTCCAGCTATTGCCTTCTTGCTGAGAATTCTTATGTTAAAATGGTGAGTAAACAGGCTTACATTTACTTTCTGTTTTTCTGTATCTTTGTATATATAGATTAGAAATGCAATGATGTATTACAGAGCACAGATTGTATTCCATATAGACACTACACTAAGAGGAGAATCAGCAGTCCCAGTGAGACAACCTCTTTGTGCTGAAAGTGTAAAGCAATGGTTGATGCTGGATACTGTCCAGTGGAAGACCAGCTGGTGAACTGCACCATCAGACATCCATGATTGGGTCAAGTCTCGCTTTTCAGTAATTGTGATGCTGGAAAAATAGCAGCATATCACATGCTTGTACTCTGTCTGTCACAGACATATGATATTCAGGGTAACCTTCAGAAGGAGAGCCAGGTCACAGTCTCTGTCATCTTGGAAAATCTGAGCAGCAGTTTCCTGAAGAGCATGGAGCTCAACGTCCTGGACTCACTCAATACCAGAATGATACGGCCAGATGGCATATCTGTACACGATGGCATCCCGGTTCCTTTCCAGCTGCCTCCTGGTAAGGCCGGTGGACAGTAAGGGTATGTGCACAGGCCTGTAGCCTGCAATAGCTGTGGGAGCTTTTCAGTAACACTGTGCAGTGCTTAAGCAGTGATCTGTTTTGTTGCAAATTAGATACAAGTTCTGTCTGCCTCTGTATTTCTTCCCATTACATATGTATTCCACATAAGCGCTCTGGAATATGACAACATATGGGGAATATGCAGTTTTCAGAATTGTAATGGAGACTGGAAATTTTTTTTATCTCTTGGTGTGCTCATCCTGTGGTCTAGTTGTTCCCTGTACGTACCAGGATCATTCCAGACTGTGGGTTATGTTCCCTGTCCAGCAGATGGAGTTAGAACCAAAAATTCCCAGGGGAGGACCTATATAGCCACGCCTCCCTCGCCTCAATCCTCAGTATAGTTCTAACTCCAGCAGATTGAGCAGGGGACACGGCGGTCCCCAGCACTTTTCTAGTTTTATTTTCTCTTTGAGGAATCAATTAAATAATAGATAAAGGTTTTCTTCTAAGGGATAGTTTCTGTAGTGTTCTGACAGGACCACTCGGTTCAAAGAGAGACACTGTTTTCCAGTCAAGAACTTGCTGACAGGCTGTGTTTTTTGCCTGTCACTTTATTTCTCTCTTCCTATCTCTTTGTTTTTTCCTCTTCCTTGCCTGGCTAGAGTGTGGTAAGTGTTATTTTTATTTCATTTACAGTCGTTGGTAGGTACAGGAATTTGAGGGGTGAAAGTCTGTAGTGCCGACCGCTTTCCCTAGCCCTGGAGTTTTCCTTTTCCCCTCCTCCCTTTCAGGGAGTGATTGGAGTTCCCGCCCTGCAGCTCTGCGACAACCCATTCCCCGGAGCTGCTCACCGTCGGAACGGCGTTTTTCCCCGGCGGTCTCTTGGGGACGGTGAGGGGTCCGGAGGCTGAAGAGTTTTAGTAATTCGCCACTTCAGTTGTTGCCGCGCGCCGCAGCTGCCCCTCCCCCTCCCTCCCGCCGCAATGCAAAAATCGCCGAACGGCTCCGGAGCTCGGCACGGGCTTCAGCAGACCTCAGAGGGATTTTCTTCAGCTTTTCCTGAGGGGGAGTATGGCTTACCTGGTAGGCAGCTTGGAGGAGAGTCGGACCGCGCTGGCAGGAAGCGGCATGCCCCGTTTCCCCTCAGCACGGGAACGGCGGCCATTTTCTCAGCTGACTCGGAGGCAGCTCTCTCTGAGGAGGACGTCGACGCTCCTCTCCAGGTTTCCTCTAACAGTATGGAGTTTCGGAGCGCAACGGACCAGGGCAGGCAAGGGGACGATGTCTCGGGGGGGGCCCCTCATCAGCACTTCCCACTTTTTCGCCAGAATTCATTGTTTTAATGCACAAGGCATTTTTACAGAGCAGGGATCCGAATCTTGGAATTTGGGGTCCCCCTCCCCCCAAACTGGCCTGCTTGACACAGCTTTTGACAGCAGACCCTCCCTTAGGGAGGGCTTCTTTGCCCACAGGGGGTGCGGGGTCCACTCAGCCCCCCCCCCCCCCCATGGTTCCTTTACCGCTGCAACAACCGTCGGGGGATCCATGGCAAGATCCAGATGCAGACCCGAGTTTCCTCCGTATTTTTCAAGCAGCGGAATTGGATGATCTCATCCCCCACATCCTCCAGGAAATGGACATTGACCCTCCTCCGGATCCTGTGGCTCAGGATCCGAAGATTAAGAAAGGGGATCCTCTCCTAGAGGGCTTACGACCTCTAGCGAAAGCTTTTCCCACGCATCACAACATCTTGCAATTGATTTCAAGGGAGTGGGATACTCCTGAGGCCAATCTTCAAGTCGGTCGAGCCATGGAAAAGTTATACCCTCTCCCCACTGATTTCTTGGAGATTCTTAAGGTTCCTGCTGTTGATTCAGCGGTATCCGCGGTCACGAAACATACTACCATCCCGGTCACGGGCGGGACGGCGTTGAAGGATGTCCAGGATTGCAAGCTTGAGGTTTACCTCAAGCGTATCTTCGAAGTTTCAGCGTTGGGGATGAGGGCTGCTATCTGCAGTTCCCTAGCACAGCGAGCAGCTCTGCGTTGGGTACAACAGCTTCTCACTTCCCAATCTTTGCCACAGGCAGAGACTATTCAGGCTGATAGACTTGAAGCGGTGGTTGCCTATGGAGCTGATGCTTTTTATGATCTGTTAAGGGTCCTCGCTCGTTCCATGGTGGCGGCGGTGTCCACTCGTCGTCTTTTGTGGCTACGCAACTGGGCGGCAGATGCTTCGTCTAAGACGCGCCTGAGTTCCCTTCCTTTCAAGGGTAGGTGCCTATTTGGGGAAGATTTGGATCAGATCATCAAAACTCTTAATGAGAATGCGGTGCACAAGCTACCAGAAGATCGTCCACGTTCTTCTAGATCTTTTTATTCCTCCAGAAATAGGTACCGGAATCAACGAAGGTCGCGTCCTACTAGACAGCAGACACCTCGGGCTCCTTCTACACGATCACACATCTGGAACCGGTCTTTTCGGGGGCGCCACCACGGTAAGGATACTCAAGGGGCAGGTCCTTCCTCGAAGGCTTCACAATGATGCCAGAAGGACCCAAGAGGGGATCCCCCACCTGGGGGGTCGCCTTACTCTCTCTTACAAGGAGTGGGCCCAAATTATGTCGGATCAATGGGTGCTGGACATCTTAAGACAAGGCTACGTATTAGATTTTGTACACGAACCCCAAGATCATTTTCTGTTTTCTCCTTGCGGTTCCCATCTCAAACAATTAGCAGTCTGACAGACTCTCGATCGTCTGCTACAGCTGGGGGCGATAGTACCGGTAGTGGCCTCCGAACTGGGAAAAGGTCATTATTCAATCTACTTCGTGGTTCCCAAGAAAGAGGGCACTTTTCGACCTATCCTGGATCTCAAGACGGTCAACAAGTGTCTCAGAGTTCCTCGTTTTCATATGGAAACGCTCCGTTCAGTGTTAGCAGCCGTGCATCCGGGAGAATTCTTGGCCTCTTTGGACCTTACAGAGGCATACCTTCACATCCCGATCCATCACCATCATCAGCGCTTCTTACGCTTCAAGATTTTGGGACAGCATTTTCAGTTTCGTGCTCTCCCTTTTGGTCTGGCGACGGCTCCGCGTGTCTTCACCAAGATCATGGTAGTGGTGGCGGCGGCGCTCCGCAAGGAGGGTATCCTTGTACATCCCTATCTAGACGACTGGCTCATTCGGGCGAAGTCGAGAACGCAGGGTTACCGTGCTGTAGACAGGGTAGTACAGCTTCTTCAGTCTCTGGGATGGATCGTCAATTTCTCAAAGAGCAAACTGATACCGTCCCAATCGCTGGATTTTCTGGGAGCACACTTCGACACCAGCCGAGCCTAGGTATTTCTGCACCCGGACAGAGCTCGGGCTCTGTGCGCTCAGGTAACGCGGTTCATGGCACTAGTTGCTCCCACGGCGTGGGATTATCTCCAGGTACTGGGAACCATGGCCTCAACAATCGATTTGGTTCCGTGGGCCTTCGCTCTTCTCAGGCCTCTCCAGAGGTCTCTGCTTTCACGATGGAACCCAGTGTCGAGAGATTTTCAAGCAGTACTGCCCATCCTGGATGTTGATTTGCTCAGCTTACAGTGGTGGCTGGACCCTCAACAATTAGCTCAGGGAGTGTCTCTACAGAACCCGGATTGGGTGGTCGTCACCACGGATGCCAGTCTCACCGGCTGGGGGGTGGTCTGTCAGGACAGGTCTCTCCAAGGCCGATGGACGATGGAACAGTCCACTTGGCCCATCAATCGGCTGGAGACCAGAGCAGTCCGTCTAGCGCTGCAGGGGTTCTACCCACTGGTACGCAGTCGAGCGGTTCGGATTCTTTCGTACAATGCAACCACAGTGGCGTACATCAATCGCCAGGGGGGCACCAGAAGCCATCTAGTCTCGTTGGAGACCGATGAGTTGATGACATGGGCGGAGCTACACTTACAGCGGCTAGCGGCTTCGCACATAGCGGGCGTGGACAACGTTCAGGCAGATTTTCTCAGTCGACAACACCCGGATCCCGGAGAGTGGGAACTCTCGGAGGACGCAATGCGAAGGATAGTACAGCGTTGGGGGAGACCCCATGTGGATCTAATGGCAACCGCGACAAATGCAAAGGCTGCCCGGTTCTTCAGCCGCAGGCGAGAGCGCAGCGCGGAAGGAGTCGACGCGCTGGTTCTTCCTTGGCCTCGACAGTGTCTCCTGTATGTCTTTCCTCCGTGGCCTCTAGTGGGCAAGGTTATCCGACGGATAGAGACGCATCAAGGTCCGGTGATCCTAGTTGCACCAGAGTGGCCTCGTCGACCATGGTTTGCAGATCTTCTCAATCTGGCAGTAGACGGCCCTCTTCGGCTCAGTCATCTGCCATGTCTTCTTTGCCAAGGACCAATATTTTTCAAGGAGGCAGATCACTTCTGTCTTGCGGCTTGGCTTTTGAGAGGCGTCAATTGAGACGGCGCGGATATCCAGAATCTGTCATCTCCACGCTCCTGAAAGCTAGGAAGACATCCATGTCGGTTACTTATGTCAGAGTATGGAAGGTTTTTGAGGAATGGTGCGAGTCAAAATCGATTCTACCAACGCAGGCCTCGGTGACACATGTGCTTTCCTTCCTACAGGCTGGTCTGGAGTTGGGCCTTGCCTATAATTCTCTTCGTGTGCAGGTGGCGGCATCGGGAGCCTTCCTACGTAGTAATGACAGGGAGCTCCTGCCCGCACATCCAGATATCCTACGTTTTCTAAAGGGGGTAAAACACTTGAAGCCTCCAATTAGACCACCTTGACCTTCTTGGAATCTCAATTTGGTACTCCGGGCTCTATGTGCACCGCCTTAAGACCATCTTCCTGGTGGCGATCAGCTCAGCACGTCGGATCTCTGAACTACAAGCTCTATCATGTAGGGAGCCATACCTTTGTTTCACGCCAGGGGGAGTATCCCTGCGGACAGTTCCATCTTTTCTGCCGAAGGTGGTCTCGACTTTCCATCTCAACCAATCGATAGAGCTTCCGTCATTTTTATCCTCTGATTCTTCTGACCTGCGTCGGTTGGATGTCCTACGTTCTTTGATACATTATTTGGAGGTCACTAATGAATTTCGACTCTCCGATCATTGGTTTGTCCTTTGGTCGGGACCCAGGAAGGGTTGCATGGCATCCAAACAATCAATCGCTCGCTGGCTGAAAGGAGCGATTATAGCCGCATACATCGGAGTGGGTAAGTCTCCACCTTTAGCTGTTAAGGCGCATTCTCTCCGCGCTCAAGCGACGTCGTGGGCGGAAAGTTCTGCAGTTTCTTCTCAGGAAATCTGTAGGGTGGCCACATGGAAGTCTCTCCACACTTTCGCAAGACATTATCGTCTAGACATTCGCGCGCCGTCTCACAGTCAGCTTGGAGACAGGGTCATACGGGCAGGGCTGTCCGCGACCCACCCATGATGGGGAAGCTTTGGTACATCCCACAGTCTGGAATGATCCTGGTACGTACAGGGAAAAGAAAATTATTCCTTACCTGCTAATTTTCGTTCCTGTAGTACCATGGATCATTCCAGGCCCCTCCCTGGTTTTGGGGGTTCTTTGTGGGCCATCCCTGCTTTCCTGTCTTCACAATATTTTCACTCTGTATCTCTAGTTATTGCGAGCTGTGTCTTTGAACACAGTGCTGTTTGCAAGTTCTCAGATACAGGTTTTTGAGTACAAGTTAGTTGCTGTCACTTACAGCTGTTATTTTTTCTCTATATTTTTTAGATTAATTGATTCCTCTGGTTCTGTCTCTTCTCGTCTTGGCTTTGCTAGTCCAGTTACTGAGGATTGAGGCGAGGGAGGCGTGGCTATATAGGTCCTCCCCTGGGAATTTTTGGTTCTAACTCCATCTGCTGGACAGGGAACATAACCCACAGTCTGGAATGATCCATGGTACTACAGGAATGAAAATTAGCAGGTAAGGAATAATTTTCTTATTTGTTTGAACATTGAGTTAATTGACTGGCAAATTCCATACAGTTTTGTAGTTGCTAGTCTCACAGAGCTGTCTAGTTCTCTTCCTGACTGCTGTAAAAAGATTTTATGCAGCAAATAAGATGCATTAGTTGATATTTAGACTTTTAATGTGCTGATGGAATAAATTGATAAATATGCTTCAGAAAAGAAGAAACAGGAATTGGTGGCAGTGAAGGCAAACATTTGTGAGAAGCTCTGAATGGGTCACTTAGAAAAGGGACACAGGGGGAGAGAGTTCTCAGCTGCCTCCTTGTATTGCTGTGCAAGCTATTTGTCAGGGGAAGAGAAGGAAAAGGGACAAGTTCTCATGATACCTTTCATATGCTGGTTCCCTCTTCTCCCCCTGCAGGAATCTCTAATGAAGCTCAGTTTGTGTTCACTATCCAGAGCATCGTCATGCCGCAGAAACTGAAAGGAACGCTCTCTTTTATAGTCAAAGTAAGTGCTGCTGCACCTCCTGTTCCATGTCTACTGCCTCTGTTCTGCAGTATACATCACAAGCCCTTCCCCCTGCACTGCTAAGTTATTGAAAAGCCCTTGCAGAAATGAATATAATGATTTTAACATGTTCTACTATTCTGTGGTTGCTTGGGTGAAGCCTGGGGGTAACGATTACATCATGCATGAAATATCTTTTGTTCTCAAAGGACAAGCAGGATGGTAGTCTTCACATATGGGTGACATCACAGGATGGAGCCCAAACACGGAACACTTCTGTCAAAGTTTCCAGAACTTTGACTGGCCCCTACTGGGCATGGCACTAACCCTGCAGCCAGCAGGGGTCCCCCTTCAGTCTTCTTTTTTCCGCGCAGCAGTAGCCACGCGGTTCAGGAGCTCTGTAGAGATTCCTGACAGGAATTTTCCTCATGGAATTACTAAAAATTAACCCCACAGGGGTCCCTCCTTCAACTTTTTCAAGTCGCGGTACTCTGGTAAGTGTTTTATCCATTTTCCGTCGATTACCGTAGAGTTTGGCCCTTGCGGCCTACTGGCAGGCGACCATACCGTGGCTCAATATTTTCATGGCCATGGCATCTGGGTTCCGTCGGTGCCCGGACTGTAATCGCACCATGTCCATCACAGACCCTCACAAAGTCTGTGTAATGTGTCTCGAATGTGAGCACGATGTCCTAACTTGCACCAAATGTGCCCTAATGACACCAAAAGGTCGCAAGGCTAGAATGGAGAAAATGGAACTTCTCTTCCGTGCTCAAAACCCAACACAGTCTATTGCATCGACGTTGTCAGAACTGGCACTGTCAACTTCGCACCAGCATCGACCTTCAGCCGGTGACCGTCCGGCATCCACTTCTCAGCCTTCAACACCTTCTACTCCCCCTCAGGATTGTGGGGACCGTAGAGATAAACATCGCCACCGGCATCGAAAGTCTCGGATCATCGACCTCGCCATCATGTGAGCCGCCGTCGAAAAAACCCCGTCCAGAAAAGGCACCGGCCTTTTTGGCGACCGGGTCACCGAGGCAACCCTCACCCAACAGGGTATCGGGAGCCGCGACTCCGCCTTAAACGGTGGTCCCTCCAGCTATGCCTCTGCCTCCTTCTGTTCCGGAGCAGGGGCTGCCTGCTCCGGATCTCCGAGAAGAACTGGACCGGATGGTTCAGGAGGCCATCGACAAGGCAATGCATCGATTCCAGGTTCCTCCGGCACAGACACCGGTACCGATTGCAGAACCGACCACCGACCCGATTCCAGCAGCGTTGGCACCGCTGCTTTAGAGGATGGAAGCACTTGTGGCCGCTTTTCCACCGATGGACCCCAGGTCACCGATGGCTCCAATGCCCTCCCCGCTTACTTTGTCATCGGGAGGATAAACACCGTTCTGCATCCCTCCATCGGGAGTTCTGCCGATGCCCCGATACGTTCCTCGATGCCACCGATCCACCCATCGGTGCCGATACGTTCGTCGGCGCCACCGAGCCATCCATCAATGCCTTTGATGCCTTCATCGGTGCTTCCACTCAGTCCTTCGGAGCCTAGACCAGGACCTTCAGGGATCTCACCACCCCATCCTCCTCTAGCTCCTAGAGGAACAGGTGCTGATCCCTACAATTCCTGGACTGATGATTCTTCACCAGACACCGAAGATTTGCCTTCACCACCTTCACCTACTGAAAGTAGAAAGCGTTCTCCTCCAGAGGACCTTTCCTTTATAAATTTTGTGAAGGAGATGTCTGAATTGGTTCCCTTCCAATTGTAGACTGAACAAGATAACAGGCATCAAATGATGGAGCTGTTACAATTCCTGGATGCTCCCAAGGAAATAACCTCCATCCCTATCCACCAGGTTCTTCTGGATCTCCTCAAAAAGAACTGGGAACATCCTGGCTTTGTGGCCCCAGTCCACAGGAAAGCTGACACCACCTATCTCGTCCAGTCAGCTCCAGGTTTTTACAAACCTCAATTGGATCACCAATCTGTGGTTGTAGAATCTGCCCAGAAAAGAGCAAGGAGATCAAAATCTCACACTTCCTTCCCCCCTAGGCAAGGAACAGAAATTTCTAGATGCCATTGGTCGCCGTGTCTTCCAGGGAGCAATGCTCATCTCTAGAACTGCCTCTTTATCAGCTCTATATGACCCAATATAATAGGGTCTTATTTAAGCAGATACAAGACTTAACAAACTCCCTGCCTCAGCAATTTCAAGATCAGCTCCAAACCCTAGTAAACAAGGGTTTTGAGGCAGGCAAGCATGAGATCAGATCATCTTACGACATCTTACGACATCTTTGACACTGCTACCAGGGTCCCTGCAGCTGCTATCTTGGCAAGACAATGGGCCTGGCTCAAGTCTTCCGACCTTCGCCCTGAAGTACAAGACAGACTATCCGACCTGCCTTGTGTAGGAGATAATCTGTTTGTCGAACAGATTCAACGAACAGTGGCGGAACTCAAGGATCATCATGAAAACTTAAGACGGCTCTCTGATACATTCTGAGTACTCTTCAAAACAGCCCTTCTGGAAGGACTCTAAGAAGTCATTCTTCCGCCACAGAAATCCTACCCGCCATCATCTAGAACCCGTTCTATGAGACAGTTTAAAAAAGCTCAGTCTCGTCAGACACGAAAACAAAAAATGCAAGCAGCTCCTCAGCCGGGCCCTGCTTCCAGTTTTTGACTCCTGCATAGAGAGCAGCAGCCAGATTCCATTGCCACACATACCAGTGGGAGGTCAATTGAGTGCCACCTGTTGTTGAAATGGCACAATCACCTCAGACCAGTGGGTCCTAGTGATAATTGCTCAGGGTTGTCATCTGAACTTTCTCTCCATTCCACCGGACTCCCCACCTCTACTGACGAGAACATCCGATCATTCCATCCTTCTGGAACAGTTCGTCTCCGTCCTCCTCCAGTCCAAGGCAATAGAACCAGTACCCTACTCTCAGCATGGCCTAGGGTTCTATTCCCGGTACTTTCTAATCCCCCAAAAATCGGGAGGCGTTTGTCCAATTCTGGACCTATGTGCCCTCAACAAGTACCTCCAGCGAGCGAAGTTCAAAATGGTAACCTTGGACTCTCTTCTTCCTCTTCTACAAAGAGGAGACTGGCTCTGCTCTCTAGACCTCCAGGACGCATACACTCATATCGCGATAATTCCATCTCATCGCAAATACCTGAGGTTTCTAGTAGGCCCCAAGCACTATCAGTACAGAGTGCTTCCATTCTGCCTCACGTCTCCACCACGAGTCTTCACAAAATGCCTTGTCATAGTTGCAGCCTTCCTCAGGACTCAAGGTGTTCACATCTACCCCTTTCTAGATGATTGGTTGATCAGGGCTCCCACTCAGCAAGCTGCTCTGTTGTCCCCTGCATCTTACCTTACACATGCTAATCTTGCTAGGAGTTCTCGTCAAAAACGACAAATCCTACTTAGTCCCATCACAAACCTTGTCATTCATTGGGGCAGGCTTGGACACCTTGCAGGCAAAGGCTTTTCTGCCTAGACAGCGGGCTCTCACTCTCGTGTCTCTTGCACACCAGCTGCAGTCTCAGCACTCCACGACTGCGCACCACTTTCTCATCCTTCTGGACACATGGTGTCCTCAGTTCAGGTCACCCCAGTGGCCCGCTTGGCCATGAGAGTCATGCAGTGGACTCTACGGTCACAATGGATTCAATCCATTCAGCCCCTGTCGACCATTGTCCACGTAACCGACTCACTCCGTCAGTCTCTTGCCTGGTGGAGAAATCAGGTCAATCTCCTCCAAGGCTTGCCCTTCCAAGCTCCAGATCCTCAAATAACTCTCACCATCATCAGTGCTTCCAAAGTCGGCTGGGGAGCCCTCGTGGCCGATCTGCAGACACAAGGATATGGGTCTCCAGAGGAAGCCAAACACCAAATCAATTTCCTGGAGCTTCGCGCAATCAGGTATGTTCTCAGGGTATTTCAGGATCGCCTCTCCAATCAAGTCATCCTGATCCAGACGGACAGCCAGGTGGCCATGTGGTACATCAACAAACAGGGAGGGACAGGCTCCTACCTTCTGTATCAGGAAGCTGCACAGATATGGGCGGAGGCCCTCTCCCACTCGATGTACCCCAGGGCCACCCACTTGCCAGGAGTGGACAATGTGTTGGCAGACAAGCTGAGTCGCACCTTTCAACCGCACGAGTGGTCTCTAAAACCCTCAGTAGCGAACTCCATCTTCCACCAGTGAGGTTATCCTCAAATAGACCTCTTTGCGTCACCTCAAAATCGCAAAGTAGACAACTTCTGCTCTCTCACTCACAGCCAACACTATCAGCCAAGAGACGCATTTTCCCTATCATGGGCAACCGGTCTCCTATATGCATTCCCTCCACTTACACTTCTCTCGAAGACTCTCGTGAAGTTACGTCTGGACAAGGGAACCATGATCCTGATAGCACCTCACTGGCCGCACCAAGTGTGGTTTCCAATACTTCAGGATCTCTCCATTCGCAGGCACATTCCCTTGGGAAAAGACCCGCGTCTAATCACTCAAAACGATGGGTGCCTATGCCACTCCAAGCCTTGTCCCTGACGTCATGGATTTTGAAAGGTTAATCCTTCAGCCACTTAAGCTTTCTGAACCAGTTTCCCGTGTCCTGATTGCTTCACGAAAGCCTTCCATGAGAAAATCTTATTCTTACAAATGGACCAGGTTTATGGTGCTCTTCTCAGTCCCTTGACCCCCTTTACCTGTCCAATCACGAAGTTTCTGCACTATCTCTGGCATTTGTCTTCCATAAAGGTGTCGGGGATGTTCCCATATCAGTACAACCCCTTGTAGCACGTTTTTTGAAGGGCTTGCTTCACCTCAAGCCTCCTCTGCGTCCTCCGGCCCCTTCTTGGGACCTCAACCTAGTTTTGGGTCGGCTCATGAAACCACCATTCGAGCCTCTTCAATCCTGTGACCTTCAATATCTCACATGGAAAGTAATTTTCCTTTTGGCAATCACTTCCGCTCGCAGAGTTAGTGAATTACAGGCTCTAGTTACCTATCCGCCTTACACTAAACTTCTGCAGGATCAGGTGGTACTCCGCACTCACCCTAAATTCTTACCTAAGGTAGTTTCAGAGTTTCATCTCAATCAATCCATTATACTACCTACCTTTTTTTCCAGGCCCCATTCCAATCCAGGAGAGCAGGCTCTGTATACCCTTGACTGTAAATGGGCTCTAGTGTTCTACCTAGACCGTACAGCTGCCCACAGGAAGATCACTCAATTATTTGTCTCTTTCCATCCTATCAAATTGGGACAGCCTGTTGGTAAACAGACTCTCTCCTCCTGGTTGGCGGACTGCATATCCTTTTGTTATCAGCAAGCGGGCATTCCACTTCAAGACTGTGTTAAAGCACACTCTGTGAGGATCATGGCGACTTCAGTAGCACACCTATGCTCGGTACCGCTTCCTGACATTTGCAGGGCTGCAACCTGGAGTTCTCTCCATACCTTTACAGCCCATTATTACTTAGATAAAGCCGGAAGATTCCATCTTCGGCCAGTCTGTCTTGCTTAACCCATTTACAACGTGACGTACCAACACCCTTCCGCCTGTCCGGTGGGGTTCAGGATGCCCTCGGCCAAATTTCATCCCAGGCCTAGTGCTTTGCATGCCTGCGTACATTTGGTACATGCTCGGACATCCTGAGCTCGGTACTCACCCATATGTGAGGACTACCATCCTGCTTGTCCTGTGAGAAAGCAAATGTTGCTTACCTGTAACAGGTGTTCTCACAGGACAGCAGGATGTTAGTCCTCACGAAACCCGCCCGTCGCCCCGCAGTGTTGGGTTCGTAAAGTTTTCTTATTTTATTTTCGGCACTACCTGTAGCTTTTTAACAAGACTGAAGGGGGACCCCTGCTGGCAGCAGGGTTAGTACCATGCTGGGCAAGCCCAGTAGGGGCCAGTCAAAGTTCTGGAAACTTTGACAGAAGTGTTTCGTGATTGGGCTCCATCCTGTGATGTCACCCATATGTGAGGACTAACATCCTGCTGTCCTGTGAGAACACCTGTTACAGGTAAGCAACATTTGCTAAATACTGGTTTGTGTGATTTCATGTGTGATACTTGCTAACATGACTGCTCCCTAGGCATGCAGGAGACCTGCTCAGAAGCTTTCAGAAACAGCATCTCCCATGATTTCAACCATGCACATACTAACATGTTCATTTGCAAATAAACTGTCTTCTGTAGGGAAAAATCACCTAAGACCTTGTAGTGTAATGTCAGGAATATTGCCACTTGATTCATTTAAATTAAAACACAAGAGTTTTCTTCAAACAGTCTGTATGGTAAAGGGTCCTTAAGTTCCCTGTTCGTACCCAGGTCAGTCCAGACTCCTGGGTTTATTCATCCGTACCAGTAGGTAGAGACAGAGAAAATAAAACTGACACTGCTTTTTATACACTGATGCTACCTGCAGTTCCTCAGTATTTCTCTGTCTCCAGCAGTGGGTGACTGATGCTTAAACCTGCAGTTTTGGTCCAGTATTTTACTTTTTGATTATTGGATTCTGCTCCGACCCTTCCTTCCAGGGGTTGGGGTTTCTCGTGAGGGACCCCTACCCTGTTTGGTTGAGGCCGACCGGCTGGGAGTCGGTGACCCTTTTGTACGCCCGCTCCCCAGGTAACCATGAGGTGCACATCTGGTGGTCCAGATCCCTCCCTTTCATGTTTTGGCTCCTTATTTTGTTTTCCTCACTTTCCTCTCCTATTTTTATTCACTTGAATTGAGCTGGACAGCTCTTTTCAGTACTAGGAGTAGGAACTTTATAGTGAGGCAACTTTTAGAGCAGTTAATAAAAAAAAAAAAAAAAAGGGCAGCAGCGTAGGGATGACAGCTTGGATCGCCTCCCCCCCCCCCCCCCCCCCCCCCCCCCGCGCGCGGTTTCGGCGGGTTTTTCGTCTGTATTTTTTTTTTTGCTGCATCATCGGGCTGCCAGCAACATGAAGGTGAGGGGGGTGGCTTGCCGCGCGTGTGGAGGGACTCCCGCGCAGCTTAATTCATGCGGTTTGTGTGCTGCCTGGTTTCAGGGGGGGAGGGCCCCTTTGAGCTCCCGGTGCCTCCCAAACGTAGGAGAGTAATTTTCTTCTTCTTCCCCTGCAGCTCCGAGCGGTTCAGTCCGCGTGCAGCTGCCTGAGGCGATAACTGCGGGAACGACGGCCATTTCGGATCCCACAGCGGTCAGGCCCACGTTTTCAGGGTCTGAAGCGGATCTTCCTCCGGTTTTTTCCCCGGTGCTTCCGGGTCCTATTGTGGGACAGGAGGGCTCAGCAGGACCCGGGGGGGCCCTTTCAGCAAAAGGACAGTGTGCGGGCCCCGGTCCCTTTTTCGCCGGAATTTGTGCTGCTTATGCACAAGGCCTTTTTTGGCACAGTATGAGGGGTTGGTGCCTGGCGGGGGGGGAGGGGGGCTAGCACCCCCTCTTTGCTCCCGGAGGCTGGTTTATCTCCGGATGGGTCGCTGCCCGACTCTGGGTCAGAGCAGGCAGGGGCATCGCAGGTAGGTACTGTGACCGCTAGAGTATTACGCTTGCCCGCTGTGGTTCCACAGGAAAATACCTCCGGCCTAGGGACATCACTTGCTGGTAATCGGACGGCAGACCCGGAAGTGGCAGACGCCAGCCAAAGTGATGATCTTGATCCCGGGCCTGCAACGAAGAAAGATGACCCCAAGATCCTATGCTTGTTCCGCAGAGAGGAATTGGCGCCGCTTATTCCCCAAGTTCTGGAGGAGCTGGGTCTCCAGCCTCCCCCTGATGACGCTTGGAAGGACAGTGCAGATCCAGTTTTGGAGGGCACGCGGCATCCCACTTCCGGGTTCCCATATCATGAGTCCGTTAAAACGTTGGTGGATCAGGAATGGAATAATCAGGACGTGGGCCTGAAAGTCGGTAGGGCTATAGCCAAGCTTTATGCCTTGCCGGAGCAGACCATGGAGTTGTTTGCTCTCCCTAAGGAGAATGCTGCGGTATCCGCCGTCACAAAGAAGATGACCATTCCGGTTGCAGGAGCGGCAGCTCTGAAGGAGGTTCAGGATCGCAAGCTGGAGATTCATCTCAAAAGGATTTTTGAGGTTTCAGCCTTGAGTCTCCGCGTGGCTATTTGTTCCAGTCTCATGCAGTGGGCATGCTTACACTGGGTACAACATTCCCAGGAGAATCAGACACTTGGAGGTTCGCAGGCGGCTCAGGCAGACCGGTTGGAAGCGGCCATTGCATTTGTAGCAGATGCATTGTATGATGTGGTGCGGATGACTTCCCGCATTATGGGGGCTGCAGTGGCAGCAAGGCGCCTGCTCTGGCTTCGTAACTGGTCCTCAGATGTTTCATCTAAGACCCAGCTAGTGTCTTTACCATTTAAGGGTCGTCTCCTATTTGGCGAGGAGTTGGATCAGATTATGAAGCAATTAGGAGACACTAAGGTGCCTTGCTTACCGGAAGACAAGCCTCGGGGCAGATGATGATATTTTCCCCCTTGGCCGCATTTTCGGGACACTTGGAGATTTCGACCACCGTGGCAGTGACACAGAGGTCTTTTTCGCCTCAAGGTCAGTCCTGGGAGCAGTCCTTTCGAGGTGGACGTTGGCCCTTCAGAGCCCCCAGCAATACGGCTCTTCCGGCCCCAAATCAGCATAATGAAAGGAGGCCGGCCCACTCCGCCGTCCTTTTTATAGGAGGTTGGTTGACGTGGTTTTACGAGGAGTGGGCTAAGATCACACAGGATTAGTGGATACTCAGTGTGATAAGGGATGATTACGCTTTAGAATTTGCTCGGCCCATCCTCAACCTGTTCCTAATTTCCCCCTGCAGCTATCTGCAGAAGCACAGGGCGGTGCGGGAGACTTTGCACAGGTTGCAGCTCTTGGGGGCAGTGGTTCCGGTGCCTCCGGACGAGCTTCGAACGGGGCGGTATTCAATTTACTTTGTGGTTCCGAAGAAAGAAGGGAGCCTTTCATCCCATTCTCGATTTGAAGCGAGTGAACACGATGTCGAAGGTTCCCCTTTTTCGGATGGAAATGTTGCGGCTGGTGATAGCAGCGGTACACACCCAGGAGTTCCTGGCATCATTACATCTGACGGAAGCATATCTCCACATTCCCATTTCCCGGGACCATCAACACTACCTGCGGTTTATGGTCTTGGGGCAGCACTTCCTGTTTCTGGCGCTCCAGTTCGGATTGACACCGAGGGCAGAGCCAGTCCTCGGACTGTCGGGAGTCCTGCCACCGACTCACCCACCTGTTTCACCGGTTCCATCTGTGCCAATCCCACCATCGATGCCACATCGTCTGCCGTCAGTGCCACTAGCGGTGCTGTCGGTGCCACCATCGTGCCGTCTGTGCCTCAGCCTGATCCCACAGGAATTGCACCATTTCTTCCATCTGAAGATCCCATGGGAGCTGGAGACCAGCCTTACCAGCCTTGGATCGATGATTCTTCCCAGGATTCTGAGGACATGCCTTCAGAACCATCTCTCCCTGAGGAGAGAAGACGTTCTCCTCCAGTGGACCTGTCCTTTATCAGTTTTATTAAGGAGATGTCTGAGGCTATTCCATTCCAGCTTCAGACAGAAGAGGACTCCAGGCGCAAAATTCTGGAAGTGCTCCAGTTTGTAGATGTGCCCAAGGAAATCATGTCCGTTCCTGATCATGAAGTCCTCCTTGACCAACTGAAAAGAAATTGGGAATATCCAGGCTCTGTACCACTGGTGAACCGGAAAACAAATGCCACCTAACTTGTACAAGCAGCACCTGGATTTCAGAAAACACAGCTCGCCCATCATTCTGTGGTCGTCGAATCGGCTCAGAAGAAGGCATGTCATTCTAAGCCTCATTCTTCCACGCCTCCAGAGAAGGAGCAGAAGTTCCTGGATGCATTTGGCCAACGTGTTTTCCATGGTTCAATGCTTTATTTCTCGCATTGCTTCCTACCAGTTATACATGACCCAGTATAACAGGGACCTTTTAAAGAAGATCCAGGATTTCTCTGAAACCTTACCCGACCAATTTCAGGACTAACTCAGTGCATTAACTCAGCAGGATGTTAGTCCTCACGAAACCCGTCCACTACCCCGCAGAGTTGGGTTCGTTCATGATTTATTTTATTTTTTGCACATACTTCTTGCTGTACACGAGACTGAAGGGAACCCCTGCTGGATGCAGGGTTAGTACCATGCTGGGCATGCCCAGTGGTGCCAGTCAAAGTTCTAGAAACTTTGACAAAAGTGTTCCGTGATTGGGCTCCATCCTGATGATGTCACCCATATGTGAGGACTAACATCCTGCTGTCCTGTGAGAACATATGTTACAGGTAAGCAACTCTGCCGTCTAGCGGCAGAGTTTTTGAGAGGAGGCGTTTAAGGTCGAGAGGATACCCGGACCCGGTGATTACTACCCTCCTCTAATCTAGGCAGAAGTCCACCTCTGTGTCTTACGTCCAAGTCTGGAAAGTATTTGAGTCCTGGTGTGTGGCGAAGGGGGTTCAGGCCTTGCAAGCTTCTGTATCACACATTTTATCTTTCCTACAGGACGGTTCGGTTAAGGGCCTTGCTTTCATCTCTCTTAGAGTTCATGTAGCAGCTTTGGCTTGTTTCAGGTGAAAGCTGGATGGGTACCGCTTGTCCTCTCATCCTGATGTGATCTGATTTATTTGAGGAGTCAAGAATTTACGGTCGCTGGTGAGGAGAGTTTGTCCTCCTTGGAACCTCAGCCTGGTACTTAGAGGTTTGTGAGAGGCTCCATTTAAACCTATCCGCAGGGCTATTCTTAAGGATGTGACTTTGAAGGTTGTTTTCCTGGTGGCCATTTGCTAGGCAAGGAGAATTTTGGAGTTGCAAGCTTTGTCATGTCGAGATCCTTTTCTTAAGATATGGGACAGAGGTGTATCTTTACAGACAGTACCATCTTTTCTCCTGAAAGTGGTATCTTCTTTCCATGTTAATCAGTCTGTTAAGCTGCCGGCTTTTTCAGATTTGACAGCCTCTGAGTCTAATGCTCGTGAGCTTCGGCTATTGGATGTTCATAGCTATCTTACAGTCACGAATGGTTTTAGGTGGTCTGACCATCCTTTTGTTTTGTGGAGCGATCCGAAGAAAGGGTTTCAAGCTGGATCCTCTTACCCAAGGCAAGTCTTGCCTCACAAATCTGCTTCACTTTTTTGAAGGAGTTAATAAACATGTGGATAAAGGTGAACCGGTAGATGTAGTGTACTTGGATTTTCAGAAGGCATTTGACAAAGTTCCTCATGAGAGGCTTCTAGGAAAAGTAAAAAGTTATGGGATAGGTGGCGATGTCCTTTCGTGGATTACAAACTGGCTAAAAGACAGGAAACAGAGTAGGATTAAATGGACAATATTCACAGTGGAAGGGAGTGGTCAATGGAGTGCCTCAGGGATCTGTATTGGGACCCCTACTTTTCAATATATTTATAAATGATCTGGAAAGAAATATGACGAATGAGGTAATCAAATTTGCAGATGATACAAAATTGTTCAGAGTAGTTAAATCACAAGCAGATTGTGATAAATTGCAGGAAGACCTTGTGAGGCTGGAAAATTGGGCATCTAAATGGCAGATGAAATTTAATATGGACAAGTGCAAGGTGATGCATATGGGGAAAAATAACCCATGCTATAGTTACACAATGTTAGGTTTCATATTAGGTGCTACTACCCAAGAAAGAGATCTAGGTGTCATAGTGGATAACACATTGAAATCATCGGTTCAGTGTGCTGAGGCAGTCAAAAAAGCAAACAGAATGTTGGGAATTATTAGAAAGGGAATGGTGAATAAAACAGAAAATGTCATAATGCCTCTGTATCGCTCCATGGTGAATATTGTGTACAATTCTGGTCGCCGCATCTCAAAAAAGATATAATTGCGATGGAGAAGGTACAGAGAAGGGCTACCAAAATGATAAAGGGAATGGAATAGCTCCCCTATGAGGAAAGACTAAAGAGTTTAGGACTTTGCAGCTTGGAGAAGAGACAGCTGAGGGGGGATATGATAGAGGTGTTTAAAATCATGAGAGGTCTAGAACGGGTAGATGTGGATCATTTTTTTACTCTTTCGGATAATAGAAAGACTAGGGGGCACTGCATGAAGTTAGCATGTGGCACATTTAAAACTAATCGGAGAAAGTTCTTTTTCACTCAACGCACAATTATACTCTGGAATTTGTTGCCAGAGGATGTGGTTAGTGCAGTTAGTATAGCTGTGTGTAAAAAAGGATTGGATAAGATCTTGGAGGAGAAGCCCGTTACCTGCTATTAATTAGGTTGACTTAGATAATAGCCACCGCTATTACTAGCAACAGTAACATGGAATAGACTTTAGTTTTTGGGTACTTGCCAGGTTCTTATGGCCTGGATTGGCCTCTGTTGGAAACAGGATGCTGGGCTTGATGGACCCTTGGTCTGACCCAGTATGGCATGTTCTTATGTTCTTATGTAAGCCAGTGCCAGAAAGCTTGAGGGCTCATTCCACCCGATCTCAGGCGACTTCTTGGGCAGAGGGCTCACTTGGTATCGCCACAAGAGATTTGTAGAACAGCGACCTGGAAGTCTCTGCATACGTTTGCAAGACATCGACTGGATGTGACAGATCAGGAGTCTCTGTCTTTTGGCGCAAGCGTGTTGCAAGCAGACTCTCCAGGTCCTTTTCCTATTTAGGAAGCTTTGGTACATCCCAGGAGTCTGGACTGATCCGGGTACGTACAGGGAAAGGAAAATTTGGTTCTTACCTGATAATTTTCATTCCTGTAGTACCACGGATCAGTCCAGAGTCCCGCCCAAGTATTAAGGAGGGTGGAGAGTCGTCCACTTAACTGTTGTAAATTACAGACATCAGAAGTTTTTTATCATGTTTATATTCAAATGTTTTTTTATGATTTTTATTGCATTCAGCTTTGGTACAGATTAATACTGAGGAACTGCAGGTGGCATCAGTGTATAGAAAGCAGTGTCAGTTTTACTTTCTCTGCTCCACCTGTTGGCATGGATGAATAAACCCAGGAGTCTAGACTGTTCCGTGGTACTACAGGAACGAACATTATCAGGTAAGAACCAAATTTTCCTTTCAATCAGTTGGACTAGGTGAAGGTGTTGCCAGGTATTTCTCTTAATTGAGTTTCCATTGATCTTTTCCAGGATGATGAAGGATCATCTCATGAAAAACTAGATTTCAAATTGCACTTCAGCTGTACTTCGTACATGATCACAACGCCTTGTTATAGGTGAGTGCTTGCACAGTCACTATTGTTTCCAGTTACATCATGCTGCATATGTCCCTAGCAGTATAGAGCTTGTGCTGTCCAAAGATGCCTATATGAACATGTCTTAAATCTTTGTGGGTTTTCATGGTTTTATTGAAATGAGCTTGTCTCATCTTGAACTAGATTTTTTCTACATGGACAAGTAGCATAATACAGCCACATAAGTGAATGACATAATCCAACAGCACCGAGACTGGGATCTATTCTCTCATAGCTCATAATTTTCCAGAAGCATTTGAGCATGTGCAGGTCTTTCCACATTAATATCACCACACTCCTCTCCTCGGTCCAATTCATCCATGATCACGAATGGTTGGGCAAGTTTCTCTCTAGCATCACTGTGTTGTATTTAAATGTCTTCATTGGAGGGAAAATTAGTGTGTGTCAATGTAAGTCCACTGACCCTAAAAAAAAAGATAGTGCTGGACTGTCAATGCAGAGGTATCAGAAAAAAGAGTAGGGCAAAAGCACCACAGCAAGGAACCATCAGTGTCGAAAGGACGCAGCGCAGAGACACTGGCGCAGAAGCACAGCCATGGCGCCAGTCAATTGGCATAGAAGCGGAGCCAAGGCCCTGAGCTGTAAGTGCACAGACACAAACATGGTGCAGAGCAATTAAAGTACAAGTAAGCTCAGAAACAAAAACATTGCGCATAGATCTCACACCAAAACGTGAGCACAATTTGTCATCAAAATGTCAGAGGGAATTCTGTGCCAATTCCTCAGATAGAAGAATGCTATTGCTACTACTGCTAGAAGCAGAGGGGCAAACAAAGAATGTCCCGCGCTACCACTGCCACCATTACTAGAATATGAATTTGTTCAAACACCGTGGTCAGAAATTGTGCAAAACTACATGAAGGAAGGGCCTGATAAGGGAAGCACATGTCAATCATCCATTGTACCTGAAGACTGGAGGGTGGCCAATGTAACGCCAATATTTAAAAAAGGCTCCAGGGGCGATCCGGGAAACTATAGACTAGTGAGCCTGACTTCAGTGCCGGGAAAAATAGTGGAAACTATTCTCAAGTTCAAAATCGTAGAGCATATAGAAAGACATGATTTAATGGAACACAGTCAACATGGATTTACCCAAGGGAAGTGTTGCCTAACAAATCTGCTTCATTTATTTGAAGGGGTTAATAAACATGTGGATAAAGGTGAACCGGTAGATGTAGTGTATTTGGATTTTCAGAAGGCGTTTGACAAAGTCCCTCATGAGAGGCTTCTAAGAAAACTAAAAAGTCATGGGATAGGAGGCGATGTCCTTCTTTGGATTACAAACTGGTTAAGAGACAGGAAACAGAGAGTAGGATTAAATGGTCAATTTTCTCAGTGGAAAAGGGTAAACAGTGGAGTGCCTCAGGGATCTGTACTAGAACTGGTGCTTTTCAACATATATATAAATGATCTGGAAAGGAATACGACGAGTGAGGTTATCAAATTTGCGGATGATACAAAATTATTCAGAGTAGTTAAATCACAAGCGGATTGTGAAACATTACAGGAGGACCTTGCAAGACTAGAAGATTGGGCATCCAAATGGCAGATGAAATTTAATGTGGACCAAGTGCAAGTTGTTGCATATAGGGAAAAATAACCCTTGCTGTAGTTACACGATGTTATGTTCCATATTAGGAGCTACCACCAGGAAAAAGATCTAGGCATCATAGTGGATAATACTTTAAAAGCGTCAGCTCAGCAATGTTAGGAATTATTAGGAAGGGAATGGTTAAACCGGAAAATGTCATAATGCCTCTATATCGCTCCATGGTGAGACCACACCTTGAATGCTGTGTACAGTTCTGGTCATCGCATCTCAAAAAAGATATAGTTGCGATGGAGAAGGTACAGAGAAGGGCAACAAAAATGATAAAGGGGATGGAACAGCTCCCCTATGAGGAAAGGTTGAAGAGGTTAAGACTTTTCAGCTTGGAGAAGAGACGGCTGAGGGGGAGATATGATAGAGGTCTTTAAGATCATCAGAGGTCTTGAAAGAGTAGATCTGAATCAGTTATTTACACTTTCAAATAATAGGACTAGGGGGCATTCCATGAAGTTAGCAAGTAGCACATTTAAGACTAATCGGAGAAAATTCTTTTTCACTCAACACACAATAAAGCTCTGGAATTTGTTGCCAGAGGATGTGGTTAGTGCAGTTAGTGTAGCTGGGTTCCAAAAAGGTTTGGATAAGTTCTTGGAGGAGAAGTCCATTAACGGCTATTAATCAAGTTTAGTTAGGGTATAGCCACTGTTATTAATCGCATCAGTAGCATGGGATCTTCTTAGTGGTTTGGGTAATTGCCAGGTTCTTGTGGCCTGGTTTGGCCTCTGTTGGAAACAGGATGCTGGGCTTGATGGACCCTTGGTCTGACCCAGCATGGCAATTTCTTATGTTCTTATCCTGTTCCCAAGAACCAAAAGGGGGAAAGGGTTCTAGTTGAGATTTTCTGGTTCTGAAAAAGACAGGAAATTTTCATCCAGTATTAGACCTGTACATTATAGGGAAAGATCCAAGACATCTGATTCAGTTTATTAGTGAAAGACAGGCATTGTCCAGACCTGGAATGACATCTTCGCCGGAGGTAGCCTTTTCTTCTGTTAAATAAGTTCATTTATTCCCACATTTAGTTTGAGGTGTATACAACAGGGTGTAAGCCTTCTTTCTTTGTTTTCCTCGGCATATGAAGAGACTACCCTGTATTGTGGACTATAGTGTATGATTATTTCCTTAGTTATTTTTCTGTTATATTTGTTGCTTTGCTTACTTTGCTTGATGTTAGTTTTGTTTTCTGTATTAGGAAGCTCTTATAGAGTATAAAATTAACGGCAACCTTCAGCTTAGGAGTCTCCACTTGGTGGCTGTATTGTGCTGTTTGTCCACGGAGAAAGCAAAGTTGCTTGCTTGTAACAGGTGTTCTCTGTGGACAGCAGGTCAAACAGCCAACAATCCCTCCCTCCTACCTGCAAAACTGTGATCTACTAGGTATTACACCACGGAGAGGTGTGTAGTGATATTTACAAAAACTTCTGGAAAATTCTGAGCTGTGAGAGAATTGATCCTAATCTCAACACTGTTGGAAGATGTTACCCACTTTTATATAGCTGTTTGTCCTCTATCCACAGAGAACACAGGTTACCAACTTTGCTTTATTGCCCTGTCTTGCTCCCCAGCTCTATTCTGGGGCTGACTTCATGTGGCTTAGAGTTGCTACCTTTACTTTGAGTTGGCATTTCTATTTTCTATTTCTGTTGAGAAAAGAGGGATATAAACAGAAGAATCAGTGATATACGACAATAACATACGTCATAATCAAATTTCAACGTTATATAATATCTCTCCAAAATTACACTTACTCTTCGTCCAGTCAGACTAGTCCAGGAGATGGAGACAAATCAGTAGATTCGCTGACATCACCCCTTATAGGCACTTGTGCTGACCTTATCCTGCCAATATTGTTTCTACAGTAGATGGTAGGCAAGCATCCCATACTGTGGACTCTGGCCTGGTTAGACTGAATACGATTTTCTAGAGGGCAGCCCCTGAGGTGAAAAACTAATACTCCCTCAGTAAAGCAGGGTCTGGGCCGAGGGACATCCAGTTTTTTTTTATTTTTGGGACTGGTTTGGGCTATGGCTTAACCTCCCTCCCCCCACCTCTCACTCTTCTCTCCTCCATATCATATTCCTCTCTTTTTGTTAAAAAAAAAAAAAAAAAAAAATCACAGAAGCTAAGTAGAGCTGAGGAATGGACAGTGAAGGATATCTGGGTGAGTTCTTATTTTCACATACTCTCCAGCTGCAACAGTATTTATGGAGAAGGGGAGTGTAATGGCTTCAGTGCATTGGAAGAACTTGGGGAGCTCATAATCTACAGGCAGGAGGAACAGCAAAACTATACCAGGAGTGTTCGGAGGAGAGAGAATCACAAAGGAGCAACAATTTCAAGGCTCTGGGGGGGTGGCCGCATCGGTGGGGCCATTTGGGCAGTCTGTTCCCGCCAGGGATATAGGCAGTACAGTGGATACGGTGGCCATATTGGGAGCACAAGAAATGGAAATAGAGCTAGAACCACTTTCTCGGCCCTGCAGATTGAGCCTGAAATGCCTGAAACTGTGGCAGCAAGTCTAAAATGTGCTGTTTCGTCTGCTCTAACTTAGATGCTTCTTCTTTGGCCTGGGCCTCTGTGTCCAAGGAGTTTATAAAGTGCTTACACCAAGCCTTTGTGATGGGGCAGAGTTCAACCCCAAAGTTCACCCTGGGTGTTTTGCTCCCTTGGAAGTAAGTATCAAAGAGAGGGAAAAGATCCAAGAAGTAGATAAGAATTATTTTGGATTGGAGGACACCCTAGAGTGTTTTAAGAAACATAGAAATGACAGCAGAAAAGGACCAAATGATCCACCCAGTCTGCCCAGCAAGCTTATACCAATATCTGCTGCACTGTGCAGCAGTTTACCAGACTGTAAAAGTCAGGGCCCTCAGATGCTGTTTGAATCCAATTTCCCTTAACTGTTGCCGTGAAAGCAGAGAACCATGTTGGAGTTACATCAAAAGTATCAGGTGTAGTGATTAAGAGTAGTAAGCTCTCCATCAGCTAATTTCTCCCATGTTTATTTGTTCCCAAACTGCAAAAGTCAGGGCCCCTTGTTGGTTGCTGTCTGAATCAAATTCCCCCTTTTCTCACTGCCATTGAAGCAGAGAGCAGTGATGGAGTTGCATTAACAGTATCAAGGCTTAATCGTTAAGGGTAGCAATTGCCACACCAGCAAGTTTACTCCCATGCACTCTTTTCTTTATTTCCAACCTCTAGTCTTTATCCCATGCCCATTTGAATTACTTGAATTTTTCATCTTCGCCACCTCTTCCGGAAGGGCAGTCCAGGCATTCACCACCCTCTCCGTGAAGAAATATTTCCTGACGTTGGTTCTAAGTTGTCTTCCCTGTAGTTTCATTTCATGACCCCTAGTTCTATTGATTTCTTTCCAACGGAAAAAGTTTGACGATTGTACATCATTAAAACCATTCAGATATCTGAAGGTCTGTATCATATCTCCCCTGCACCTCTTTTCTTCTAGGGTGTACATATTCAGATCATTCAGCCTCGCCTCATATGTCTTCCAGTGCTGATCCCTCACCATTTTCATTGCTGCTCTTTGGACTGTCTTTATCATTTTTGAGATACGGACACCAGGATTAAACGCAGTACTCCAGATGAGGCCTCACCAAGGACCTGTACCAAGGGCATTATCACCTCTCTTTTCTTACTGGTTATTCTTCTCTGTGCAGCCCAGCATTCATCTATCTTTAACTATCACTTTGTCACATTGCTTTGCTATTTTCAGATCATCATACTCTATCACACCAAGGTCCCTCTCCTAATCTGTGCGCATTAGTTTTTCACCACCCATCACATAAAGCTCTTTTGGATTGCTGCACCTCAGATGCACTTCTTGGCATCTAATCCCGGAAAGACTAAAGAGGTTAGGACTTTTCAGCTTGGAGAAGAGACAGCTGAGGGGGGATATGATAGAGGTTTAAAATCATGAGAGGTCTAGAACAGGTAGATGTGAATCGGTTATTTACGCTTTCGGATAATAGACTAGGGGGACCTCCATGAACTTAGCATGTGGCACATTTAAAACTAATTGGAGAAAGTTCTTTTTCACTCAACGCACAATTAAACTCTGGAATTTGTTGCCAGAGGATGTGGTTAGTGCAGTTAGTATAGCTGTGTTTACAAAAGGATTGGATAAGTTCTTGGAGGAGAAGTTCATTACCTGCTATTAATTAAGTTGACTTAGAAATTAGCCACTGCTATTACTAGCAACGATAACATGGAATAGACTTAGTTTTTGGGTACTTGCCAGGTTCTTATGGCTTGGATTGGCCACTGTTGGAAACAGGATGCTGGACTTGATGGACCCTTGGTCTGACTCAGTATGGCATGTTCTTATGTTCTTATTTGGAGGACAGGTATTCCATGGATTCTGAGCTCATATCTTTCATTGCTTCCTACCAACTCTACATGACCCAATACAATAGGGCCTTGTTCACAAAGATTCAAGACTTTGCTGAAGCCCTACCTCAGCAGTTCCAGGACCAACTTCATTCCCTAGCACAAAAGGGCTTAGATGCTGGCAAGCATGAAGTACGATCAGCGTATGACATCTTTGACACCGCTTCCAGTGTGTTGGCAGCCGGTATCAGTGCAAGGAGATGGGCCTGGCTGAAATCTTCAGACCTCAGACCAGAGGTACAAGACAGATTGGCTGACCTGCCCTGTGCTGGGGATAATTTTTCGGTGAAAAGATTCAAGAAGCAGTGGCACAGCTCAAGGACCACCAAGACACTCTGCGCTAGCTCTCCTTACTGCCTTCTGATCTCTCTTCTTCTTCCAAAAGATCCTTTAAGAGAGATTCCTAGAGGCAATTCTACTGGCAAAGGAAATATTATCCCCCAGCGTCCAGGGGTCGGCCTTCTAAGCCTTACCAAAAAGACCAATCTAGTTTAACCTAGAGGGCAGAAGTCACAGCCAGCCCCTCAACCAGATCCAGCATCAGGCTTTTGACTCCCTTCTAGAGAGCAGTACCCAGCTTCCACTTCCGACTATTCCGGTCGGAGGCCAGTTGTGCTACTTCTCCAGCCTATGGAACACAGTCACCACAGATCAGTGGGTACTCGCTTTAGTAACTCAGGGTTACCACCTCAACTTTCTCTTGGTCCCACTGGATTCCCCGCCTCGGCTGACGTGGGGAACATCTGACCATTCACCACTCTTGGAGCAGGTCGTCTCCCTCCTCTTCCAGTCCCGAGCAATAGAACCAGGGCGCCTCCCCCAATGGGGCAAGGGCTCTATTCCAGGTATTTCCTGATACCAAAAAAGTCAGGTGATGTGCGCCTCATATTAGATCTTCGCACTCTAAACAAATACCTACAAAGAGAAAAGTTCAAGATGGTGACCTTGGGTTCTCTACTTCCCCTCCTTCAAAGGGGAGACTGGCTCTGCTCTCTAGACCTTCAGGACGCCTACATACACATTTCAATCACCCCGTCACAGTGCAGATTCCTGCGGTTCCTAGTAGGCCCAAAACACTTCCAATATTGAGTGTTACCTTTCGGCCTAGCATCTGCCCCACACGTCTTCAAGTGCCTCGTAGTGGTAGCTGCCTACCTCAGGAATCAGTGTCCACGTCTACCCCTATCTGAACGATTGGTTGATCAGGGCTCCCTCTCGGCAAGGTGCACTGATGTCCCTTCGCCTCACTTTGCATTCCCTGATCTCCCAAGGGTTTCTTATAAACTATCAAAAATCCAGGCTAGTTCCTTCGCAAACTCTATCATTCACAGGGGCTGACTTGGACACTCTAAAAGTGAAAGCTTTCCTACCTCAGGATTGCGCTCTCACTCTCGCTTCTTTGGCCCTTAGACTGCAGTCTTGACAACATTCAACTGCACGTCACTTCCTGATATTATTGGGTCATATGGCCTCCACAGTGCATGTCAATCCCATGGCTCACCTCGCCATGAGAGTAATGCAGTGGATTCTAAGATCGCAGTGGACTCAGTCTTCTCAGCCAATTTCCTCCACAATCCGCATCACCAAACAGCTCCGGCTATCGCTAGCTTGGTGGACAAACCAATCCAATCTGGTACAGGGCCTTCCATTTCAGATTCCAGAACCTCAAATAACCTTGACAACAGATGCCTCCAACCTCAGCTGGGGAGCACATGTTGGAAACCTGCAAACTCAGGGTATCTGGTCTCTAGAGGAAGCTAAACACCAGATAAATTTCCTGGAGCTTCGTGCAATCAGATATGCTCTCAGAGCTTTTCAGGATCACCTCTCCAATCAGGTCATCCTGATTCAAACGGTCAACCAGGTGGCCATGTGGTACATCAACAAGCAACGGGGAACGGGCAAATACCTCCTATGTCAGGAAGCTGCACAGATATGGGCGGCAGCCCTTTCCTACTCGATGTACCTCAGGGCCACCTACTTGCTGGGAGTGGACAATGTGTTGGCGGACAGAATGAGTCGCACTTTTCAACTGCATGAGTGGTCCCTCAACCACACCATAGCGGACTCAATATTCCAACATTGGGGTTACTCTCACATAGACCTCTTTGCGTCAATTCACAACCGCAAAGTAGGGAACTTCTGCTCTCTCACTCGCAGCCAACACCGCCAGCCCAGAGATGCTTTCTCCCTCTCTTGGGCAACGGTCTCCTTTATGCATACCTTCCACTTCCACTCATTTCAAAAACTCTCGTGAAGTTGCGAAAGGACAAGGGGCTCATGATTCTCATAGCCCCTCATTGGCCACACCAGGTCTGGTTCCCAATTCTCCACGACCTATCAGTTTACAGGCACATTTCTCTGGGGAAGGACCTGCTTCTGATCACTCAGAACGACGGTTGCCTACGTCACCCCAACCTCCAGGCCCTCTCCCTGACTGCATGGATGTTGATAGGTTAATATTGCAAACTCTTAACCTTTCTGAGCCGGTTTCCCATGTCCTAGTAGCTTCACAAAAGCCTTCCACTAGGCAGTCTTATCGTTATAAATGGAACAGGTTTGCGGTATGGTGTGCTTCTCTGTCCATCGATCCCTTCACTTGTTCCACACCGAAGTTTCTGGACTATCTCTGGCACCTGTCAAGAGTCAGGCCTCAAAACGTCTTCTATCAGGGTACATGTCAGTGCAGTGGCCATCTTCCATAAAGGTGTCGGGGATGTACCCATTTCAGTACAACCCCTTGTCACATGCTTTTTGAAGGGCTTGCTTCACCTTAAACCTCAACTGCGCCCTCCGGCCCCTTCTTGGGACCTCAACTTGGTTTTGGGAAGGCTCATGAAACCGCCATTTGAGAGTCTCCAATCCTGTGATCTCCGCTATCTCACATGGAAAGTGATTTTTCTTTTGGCAATCACTTCCACCCGCAGAGATAGTGAGTTACAGGCCTTAGTTACCTATCCTCCTTACACTAAACTTCTGTATGATAGGGTGGTACTCCACACTCACCCTAAGTTTTTGCCTAAGGTAGTATCGGAGTTTCATATCAATCAATCCATTATACTACCCACCTTCTTTCCCAGGCCCCACTCAAACCCAGGAGAACAGGCTCTGCATACCCTTGACTGTAAACGTGCTCTAGCCTTTTATCTAGACCGTAAAGCTGCCCACAGGAAATGCACTCAATTATTTCTTTCCTTCGATCCCATCAAATTGGGCAAACCTGTGAGTAAGCAGACTCTCTCTTCCTGGCTTACGGACTGTATTTCCTTTTGTTACCAACAGGCAGGCATTCTGCTTCAAGATCGTGTTCAAGCACACTCTGTCAGGGCCATGGCAACATCAGTAGCGCATCTACGCTCTGTGCCGCTTGCTGACATCTGTAAGGCTGCTACCTGGAGCTCTCTCCACACCTTCGCAGCTCATTATTGTTTAGACAAGGCTGGCAGACAAGATTCCATCTTCGGCCAGTCTTTGCTATGCAACTTATTTGCGAACTGAGGTACCAACATCCTTCCGCCAACCCGGTAGGGTTCAGGATGCCCTCTACCAAATTCCACCCCAATTCTTGTGCCTGTTGCACGTCTTTGGGTACATTTGGTGCATTGCTCGGGCATCCTCAGCTCGGTACTCACCCATATGTGAGGACTACCATCCTGCTTGTCCTGTGAGAAAGCAGAGTTGCTTACCTGTAACAGGTGTTCTCACAGGACAGCAGGATGTTAGTCCTCATGAAACCCGCCTGCCACCCCATGGAGTTGGGTTCACTTACAGTTTATTTTATTTTTCGCATGTACTTTTTACTATAAGACGAGACTGAAGAGGGACCCCTGCTGGCTGCAGGGTTGGTGCTATGCTGAGCATGCCCAGTAGGTGCCAGTCAAAGTTCTGGAAACTTTGACAAAAGTGTTCCGTGATTGGGCTCCATCCTGATTATGTCACCCATATGTGAGGACTACCATCCTGCTGTCCTGTAAGAACACCTGTTACAGGTAAGCAACTCTGCTTTCTTGCAAGAGTTGGATTGAGAAGTGAACTTCTCCAAGAGCAGTGTTCTGCCTTCACAAATTTTGGAATACCCTTGGAGCTTGGTTTGACAGAACAGAGGATTCAGCAATTACAAGAGCAAGTTCATTCATTGCTGCTGTTCAGGAATCCAACAGTAGGGAGTTATCTGCAGCTTCTGGGGTTTATGGTGATGGCATTAGACTTACTTCCCTGGGCATATGAGACCCCCTTCACAGAGCCTTTTTGTCCAGGTGGGATCCTTGGTCTCAAGATTATTACATGGGGCTACTGGTACCAGATCAAGTTTGAAATGGTGGCTAAATTCCAGGAATTTGGAGAAAAGAGTGTACCTCGAGCCTCAAGGGGGTAACGATGATGGACACCAGAATGTTAGGTTGGGGAGCTCATTCTTTAGGCCAGTTTGCTCAAGGAATGTGGTCAGAGACAGAAGCAAAGTGGGCCATCAATCATTTAGAAACCAGGGTGATTTGACTGGATCACCTGTGAGGATGTTTGATTTGTATCTCTTATTAGAAGTCAGGTGATCAGGATAATGTCTGCCAATACTATGGAAGTGGCATATGTGAATCATCAAGGGGGCACCAAAAGTGTTTGAAGAGAAATTTGCTTCATTGAACAGAAAAGAATCTGATATCTGCATCTCACATAGCAGGGGTAGAGAACATTCAGGCAAGTTTTCTCAGCTGCAGTGTAATCAATCCTGAAGAGTGGTCATTGTCAGTCAGCATTCGATCAGATAGGCAGGTGGGAGTCCTGCTGATGAAACTGATGGCAACCAGCATGAATGCAGAGTTGCAATGGTTTTACAGATGGAGGAGAGAAAGAGGATCATAAGGGATGGATGCTTTGATTCAGAACTGGCCTACAGATGCGATCCTGTAAGTGTTCACTTTGTTGCTTTTGATAGGAAGAGTCATTCACAGGATCTCAAAGCATCCAGGACTGGTGATATCAGTGGCTCCAGAATGGCCAAGACACCCTTAGTATGCAGGTCTCAGATTATTGGATGGGAGTCTATTGCAACTTCAGCACAGGGACCTGCTCTTGTAGTGTCGTGTTCTTCACAAAGATATGGGTCAATTTTGCTTGTGGTCTGGCCCTTGAATTGTCTAATCAAAAAAAGTTATTCTCAGAATGTGGTGAGCACCCTCTTAAAGGCTAGGAAATCCACTACTTCCTAGGCTTACAAAAGGATTTGGAGAACTTTTGAGCACTGGTGCTCCAATAGACAGATAAGTCCCAGAAACTCTTCAGTGCCTCATATTCTAGACTTCTTACACGAAGGTTTGACAACGGCTTTAGCTCTTAATTCTTTACAGATACACGTTGCAGCTATTGCATGCTATAGAGGCTGTGTATTATAGTCCTATGTATTCTCATCTGGATATGTCACGTTTCTTAAAAGGAGTTCAACACGTTAGACTTCTGATAAGAGATCCCATTCCTCCTTGGGATCTGAACTTAGTGTTGTCCTTTTTGGCAAGTTAGCAGTTTGAGCCTATTAGGACAATTTTGCTGAAGCTTTTCACTTTGAAGGTAGTTTTTTTTGTGGCGATTTTGTTCAGCCAGAAGAATTTCAGAATTACAGTTTCTTGCATAGAGCTTTTTTTGGTGATTTCAGATCGTAACTGTCAAAATGTGGGGCCTTCTTTGGAATACTGTGTACAATTCTGGAGATCACACCTTCAAAAGGATATAAATAGGATGGAGTCTGTCCAGAGGGTGGCTAATAAAAATGGTCAGTGGTCTTCATTCTAAAGCATATGGGGATAGATTTAAAGACCTAAACATGTATACCCTAGAAGAAAGGGGAGATATGATAGACATTCAAATATTTCAAAGGATTCCATGCACAGGAGGTGAGCCTTTTTCAATGGAAAAGAGGCTCTAGAATGAGGGGTCATGAGATGAGGTAGCAAGGGGATAGACTCCAGAGTAATCTTAGGAAATATTCCTCTACAGAGAGGGGTGGTGAATGTGTGAAATAGCCTTCCAGTGGAAATGGTGGAGAAAAAACAGTATCTGAATTCAAGAATCATGGGTTAAATACAGGGGATCGCTAAGGAAGTGATGTGAATTATTGTGCTAAATTGGACGTATGGGCAGACTGGAAGGGGCATATGGTCTTTTTCTGCCGTTGTTTGTTTCTTCTCCTAAAGTGGTATCAGCTTTTCATTTAAATCAGCTCTTCTGTTTACTTTCCTTTAATAAGCAGTTTGAGAGAGAGTACAGAATACTTCAGTCTTTGGATGTGTGGAGAGCTCTTTTACGGTATCTGAAGGCTACAAATGATTTTAGAAGATCGGGCCACTGATTTTATTCAGTGGAGTTATTTGTTGTTTTTTTTATGGCAGCATCTTTTCTCCCAGAACAAGCAGGATGGGTGACGTCATCAGGCAGAGCCTTATTACGGAACACTTTTGTCAAAGTTTCTAGAAACTTTGACTGGCACACTGAGCATACCCAGCATGCCATGATCCCTGTGTCCACAGGGGTCTCCCTTCAGTCTCTTTTTTTCCGTGCTGCAGTTTGCCTTGAGTTTAGGGAGCTCTGTGAGATTTTTCTCAAAACTTTTCCTCATGGAAACACTTGAAGTTTTACTTCACAAATAATTTCCCTACACAGGTCTCCCTTCGCATACATTTCATCGACGCTCGATGAGTACTATGCCCTGTTCTCCAGTCGATTCCTGTCACCTCACTATCTGTTCCCCCGGGTTACCAACCGAATTGCAGCCCTCTTTTCTCCCTGTGTCTATCACCCTCAGTCCACCCCACAATGCCTGTGAATGTCCTTGCTGTGATCTTCCACCAGGTCCATCGGGGCTAGAGGGATTGGGATATCCACGGTTCCCGTTGCGGTCGCCATCGATGCCCCTGTCGATGCCCTCGACTAAAGACAACGCTCCATATTTTGGGTTCTCAACCAGACCCCCGTGTATTCCTTGGGCGAGAAACAATGCCAGGAGCAGTAGAGGCATTGTGACTGTCTGTCACCAATGCCATCCGGGATAGCGAGGGTATCTTCCTCGGTGCTGGAGAATGACTGGGCCGAACTCTGGGGGAATCATGGTCACCGGCATGGTAACCGACCGTCGCAGATGCCATTCTGGATATTGGTGGCAGCTTCCTCTGTGCTGGAGAATGACCGGGCCAAGCACCGAGGGAAACAGTCACTGCCATGGTAACTGTCCATCACAGACACCATTCTGGACATCGGTGGCAGTTTCCTCGGTGCTAGAGAATGACCGGGCCAAGCACTGAGGGAAACAGTCACCAGCACAGACATGGTTCCACGTTCGGTGCCAACACAGATACCGCACCGGCATCAATGTCCATTGAGCCAGTTGCGAAGCGGGCCAGGGTACAAGAGTCTCCATGCTCCTCTGCACCTGAGGCACAGAGGCGTTCCCCACCGACAGCAGTGCTGGGTACTGAGCCACCACAGATTCATGTGGAAGTGCCAGTAATGCCTAGTCTGTCTCCCCCTGTAGCTGCGCTACCTATACCAGCTTCCAGGGAGGAGCTGGACGTCCTCATCCGTCAGGCTATCCTCGATGCCTTCCGGAATCTACTAACACCGGAGCCATCGATATTCGCACCATTGTGGCACCACCTCGTTGTGGCACCTACCAGTGACAGCCTAAGTTATCAACGCTGACTCGTCCTTCTGAGCCTCCACGGACCCCTATACTTAACCCGGTATCCTCTAAGGGTGATGGGCACTCTAATCCCGCTTCGGCACCGATCCCATCGAGACCAAAGTAAAGGACTTGTCTGAAACCATCCCTTTCGACCTGGTCACTAAAAAAGATCAGAAGTTTTCGGGAGGGTCTAGGTGATATCTTCCAAGAACCATATTGTTGTCACATATTGCTATTTACCAGCTATGTTTGACTCAACACCAAGGGAACCTCTGCCATCCACATGAAATTCGAGCAACATGTGCTTTCTTCGAAACGTCCTCCCTTTGCCAGCAACAGGACTCCGTACTAGATGGTAACCTGGCTTACGGCCCCTGGTTTACGGTCCGAAATCAAAGATAAACTAGCTGATCTGCTATGCACCGCAGATATGCACAAGGTCCAGCAGACAGTGGTAAGACCGCCACAAGACCTTGCGACAGCTCTCTACATTTCTTGCACAGCAAAGAGGGATGCTAGAAGGACCTTTTACCGCTCCCACATGAGACCAACTAATATGCATATCACACCAGCTCCGCCAGTCGGGCAGGCTCCTGGATTTTCAACCTTGCCAGAGAACAAAACTGTCCATTCCACCGAGGACCAGGGCTCGGGATACCGTTCCCCGGACACAACAAGGCAGAGGATTTTAACCCCACTATTTCCTACTTTCAAAGAAAACAGGCGACCTCCGCCCATCCTGGACCTCTGAATTCTCAACATATTTCTTCAGAAAAAAAAGTTCAGAATGGTGTCTCGGCACCATGCTTCCCTTACTACAACAAGGATGTTACCTCGATTCTCTGGACTTTCTATACGCTTCATAGTGAGTTGTCAACATTTTCAATACCAAGTTCTGCCATTCGAACTAGCTTCGACAACTTGTGTATTTCACCAGATGCCTAGCAGTGACTGCCGTTCATCTACAAAGAACAGCATTCATGCGTTTCCTTACCTGGACGACTGCCTAATAAGGAGTCAATCCAAACAAGGAGCTCTAAATTCTCTAAGACTCACTATAAATCTACTAAATTTTGCTGGGATTTCTGATCAACTACCATAAATCCCATATGTAGCAGATCTGGGCACTGCAGTCGCAGTGGCCTTCCTGCCCAACAACCGAGCAGACATCCTATCAAATTGTATACATCTCTGCGCGCATGCAACATAGCCTCAGCCCATCAATTCTTCCATTGCTGGGCCACATGGTTTCCACGATCCATGTCACTCCTATGGCCAAACTAGCCATGAGAAAAACTCAGTGGATTTTAAAATTTCAGTGGCTCTAAGCCGTTCAACCCCTTTCGTCCCTGATACATATCACCGATCCAGTAATCATGGTTGCATCCAATTTGGGTTGGAGAGCTCATATCAACACTAAACCCAAAATGCGTCTACTCCACTCCATGAAAAGTCTCAAATCAACTTCCTGGAGCTTCGAGCCATGCATTATGCCCTTTATGCCTTCAAACACTGCCTCTCACACAAAACTTTGTGGATACAGATAGACAATATTGTGGCAATGTGGTACTCAAACAGGGGCGCACATGCTCTTATCTGCTCTGCCAGGAAGCCACGCAGTTCTGGGCCTGGGCCCTTGCACACTTCATGCATCTCCGGGCCACTTATCTAACAGGCATACCCAACATAACAGACCATCTCAATCAATGTCTCATCCCCACACGTGGTCTCTGAAATCCATGTGTAATGAGCAAAATCATCTAGCGCTGAAACCAACCAACCATCGACCTCTTGCATCCAAATCGAACCACAGAGTGGACAGATTCTGCTCCCTAAATAGACTTCGAAATGCGTTAGCCATGGATGCCTTTGCTCGCCCCTGCAACAAAGGCCTCCTATATGCGTTTCTTCAGATACCGCTCATAGCCAAAACTCTCGTGAAGCTACAGCAGGACAGGTTTTCAATGATTCTCATAACCCTATATTGGCCTCGACAAGTATGTTTCCCCATACTTCTCAACCTATCACTCCAGGAACCAATTCGCCTGCCCACAGGTCAATCTCATAACATAGACTCACTGACATTCTCAGGTACTTGTAGCTTCACGAAAACCTTCCAAATGTAAATCTTGCCATTCGAAATGGGCAAGATTTACCAAATGGTGTGCACAAAGAGGTATTGGCCCCTTTTTCCTGCCCCACTCCATCTCTATTAGGCTATCTAGGATACATTTTGGATTCTGGTCCCCAGTCATCCTCTGCACGGGTACACCTCAGTTCCATCTCAGCATACCACCAGGGAGCAGGGGATGCCCTGTTAACGGCTCAACCCCTTATGAATCGGCTTATCGTGGGTTTTCTACAACTTAAGCCTCCTCTACGATCACCAGTTACGGAATGGGGTCTAAATGTAGTGCTTACAAGGCTCATATGTTCCCCGTTGGAGCCTTTGCATTCCTATAGCATTAAAATTGTACCATGGAAAATTCTTTTCCTCGTGGTCATCACCTTTGCTAAAAGGGTCAGTGAGTTACAAACCCTTGTTGCATACTCACCTGACACTAGGTTCCTCCATGACTGACTTGGTCCTCCAAACTCACCCTAAATTTCTTCTTAAAGTGAACACAACCTCTCACCTTACTCAATCTATAGTCTGCCCACTCTTTCCCAAGGCCTCACTCTCACCATGGCGAGAGGGTTTTGCACACCTTGGACTGTAAGTGTGCACTTGCATTCTATCTAGACCGCACTGCACTCCATAGGAAATCCACCCAACTCTTTGTTTCTTTTGACAAAAACAAGCTGTGAGTTCCAGTGAGCAAACAAACTCTCTCCAACTGGCTAGCAGATTGTATCAAATTCTGCTATGAGGAAGCAGGCCTTCCTCTCAGGTGAGTGCAGGCACATCTTGTAAGTGCCATGGCAACATCAGTACCACACTATCATTCAGTATCAATTGCCGATATCTGCTAGGCTGTGACATGGAGCTCTCTTCACACATTCGCAGCCCTCTACTGCTTAGATAAGGAAGTCAGTCAAGACTCTGCCTTTGGCCAATCTGTCTTGAAAAACTTTGTTCCAGTATAATCCCCCAACTCCTTCCACAACCACCTGCTGTGATTTCAGGCTGCCTCATTGCCACTAGCACCCCAATTATTGTGCCTGCTGCAAGAGTTGTCTATTGGCCTGTTGTAATATGAGTCAGTCCTGTAGCTTGCTAATCACCCATATGTGAGGACTACCATCCTGCTTGTCCTGGGAGAAAGCAGAGTTGCTTACCTGTAACAGGTGTTCTCCCAGGACAGCAGGATGTAGTCCTCACAACACCCACCCGCCACCCCGCGGAATTGGGTCCGCTTACATTTATTTTTTTCGCTTTTTGCTACAAATGAGACTGAAGGGAGACCCCTGTGGACACAGGGATCATGGCATGCTGATCATGCTCAGTGTGCCAGTCAATTTCTAGAAACTTTGAGAAAAGTGTTCCATAATAGGGCTCCGCCTGATGATGTCACCCATACGTGAGGACTACTTCCTGCTGTCCTGGGAGAACTCATGTTACAGGTAAGCAACTCTGCTTTATTGATAAAGGGTAAGCCCTTACTCAAACAAGTCAGAGCACATTATACTAGACCTCAGGTGCCTTCTTGGTTAGAGCTATGTTTGATTTTTCTGCAAGAGATAAGTAGGGCAGCGACTTGGTCTTCTTTGCATTCCTTTTCAAAGCATTATCAATTGAACTTAAGAGCCAGACAAGGCCTCTTTCGCTCCAGAGATTTTGAGATACATTTGGCAGGGTCTCACTCTGTTCAAGAGTAGCTTGGGAACGTCCCACTTATCTGGACTGGTCTGACTGGACGAAGAGGAAGGATATATTTGTTCTTATCACAGAAATTATTTTTTCTTGAGACCAGTCCAGAACCTTCCCTGTTTGCCAATCTAATTTTGTATCATGATGGGAAGAAAACATAATAATCTACTGGTCATGGAAAGCAGGTATGTTAAGTAATAGAATTGTGCATAGGCTTGTATTTCTTTAGTATTTCTTATTTGGGGAAACCCTCTAATTGATAAGGGATACATTTATGAAATTAGATTGCTACAGATAATACTAGCAAGCTGAGATCAACATACAACAGGGAACCTGTTATCTGTCTCCATCTGCTGGTTAGTGAGCATAACTCACTCATCTGAACTAGTTTGAATGGACTTGAGAAGGAAATTATCAGGTAAGAACACATTTCTCGTTATCCCAACACCACCTTTTTCACAAAAGGGTCAGGAAATGTCTAACCTGTTTCCCTCCCCCAGATATCAAAATATCCCCATCCTAGGTAAATAGAGGCTCCAAAAAACCTGTAAACAAAGAGCCACAATAACTGAAAATCAGCATTTCCACAGCAGAGCTCCATAACAAATTACTTGTAGGGGGTCCCCTTTGGTGGTGACCCATTCTTTGACTGGGCCAGTTTTTCGTCTCACTGATAGGCATTGATGCATCTACTATATTTTTTCTTTTTTATGCCAATATCTTCAATATCCATACATATGGAAATATGCCTCCATATGTATGGAGGCATATTTCCAAATGTGAAGCTTTAAATAATTGTAACCAAAGTAAAGCATGTGATCCTTTTACACACACACCTTTTTCCCCTTTCTTAGTGATGCATTTGCCAAGTTGCTGGAGTCAGGAGAGCTGAAGGCCAGTTCTCTGAAAGTGGATGGGGTCACCATCTCTTTCCAGCACCTCCTGGCAAAGATCTGTTTCCATCATCATTTCTCAGGTCAGTGACTGTTTTGGTACATTTTCCTTTGCTGTGGGAGGAGCCACGGGGGGGGGGGGGGGGGGGGATGAGTCTGTGTACAATAAGATTTGCATTTTTTGTTTTGTAGTTGTTGAGCGAGTGGACTCTTGCGCATCTATGTACAGTCGTTCTATTCAAGGTCATCATGTTTGCTTGCTGGTTAAAAAGGTGAGGCCAGAGGAAGTGTGTGCATGGTCATTGTATAAGAGAGAGAGACTGCAGGGGGTGGCACCTACCTCAGAGTACATGCTTGCACCCCCTTAGCATACTGCTGTTTTGAAAACTTTTTTATTGTATATACAGAGGAAATTCTGATAGAAAATGTTTTGCTTTGTTTTGAAGGGTGAGAATTCTATATCTGTAGACGGGAAGTGTAGTGAAGCAACGCTGCTGGAAAATCTGTTAAATGAGATGAAAGAGACTCTGGCAAAGTCCTGAAGTGATCATTTCCAATGCCACAACTGCAGAAGGACTCACTAAAAAAAAAAGGAAAAGGTTACAGGGAAAAGTAACTTTAGCCCCCAAATGAACACTTTACGTTTCTTTCTCATTCGCATGTATTAGATCAGGTTTGTGCTTTTCACCTAACTCCTGTTGTGTGCCGTTTATACGTTCTACAGCTGTTACCTTTCTTGTTTTATTGTTGACTCCTTTCTCCCCTCCCCTCCCTCCCCGCAGCTGTGGCATTAACCTGCTCTACCCTGAACACTTTAAAAAAGAAATCACATTTCCTGTTATCATCTGCAGCTGCCTTATGTGAAAGTGATGGAGTTCCATCCCAAAGCGCAAGGTCTGCAGGAATGGCACACGATACACTGAGGCTTCCTTTTGGGATGTCACAGCAATAGAAAAGGCCTGCTCTCAGGATTCTAGGAGTTTTGCATGAGGCAACTGCAAGCCCCTTCACCCACACTCCACACACAGCATTAAAATCCCATTGCACTTCACAGACTGAAGAGGACAAAGCACAGGCCTGTGCAGTTAACCTGCTACTTCACAACTGACACCCCATCCCATGGGATTTGAGCAGATGTGTGTATTATGAGGTCCTCCAATGTCACATTCCTGAAGTTAGAATGTAGCAAAAGAAACTGGAAAATCCAAAGGTTTTTTTTTATACACACATTTTGTCCTTTTTTTTTCTTGCTTGTCTGGTTTATTAGAGAAGGTAGATTAGTACCCATGTACGATATGCCTATCTGCACAGACGGAGGAGTTAAAAAAAAAAAAAAAAAAAAAAAAAAAAAAAAAAAACCCTCCTATTTTGAGTGTGCCCAGGCTCTCTCAGGTCCAGAGAGGCCAGACCACTTCCAGCTTTTTAGGCCCCTAACTATATTAAAAAATTAAAAAATGACTATACATGAAAACAAAATAGAGCACCAAAAAAACCTTTTAGATGTCTTGTGAGTTTAAATCCCAGGTCAAATGGCCCTTCTACCTGCCCTCGACCCCAGACTCTTACTTGGCTCTGGGTATGCCTCAGACATACTTAAATACAAAGCTGCTGCCTCTGTGCAAGGGGTCTGAGCTGGTCTCCTATGGAATTTGTGTTCCTGAATGTGAAACCTCTAGGCTCAGAAGGGACAGTAAGTTCAAGGTTACAAGGCACATACAGGTTCCATATGCATGAACTCATTTGCAGATAGCCAATCATTTTGAATTGGTCTGTAAGCGGATTGGCTTCACTATATACATATGTGCTTTTTGCACAGAGCAATAGTTTAAAGAAAAGTTCTGTTGCTTAAAAATAAGCAGTTTGTACGTTTATGAATTTAACAAAAACAGTCCTCTCAATGAGGAAGACTGTCTGATTGAATTCTTTTAGTGCCTAGGGGGCATATTCAAGGCACCTCAATATACACAATTACTGTGTGCGAGGGATCTGCAAAGCCTGGCCTTGGATGATGGGTTTGGAGTCCTTGAGGGCCAGAACTGTGGAGCCCACCAGCATTCTTGACACAGTTTGCAAGTGGGGGTTCTTACGATGAATAATTCCATGATCATGTAGTAACACAGAATCAGGAAATCTTTTCAGATGAATCTTTAAACTGGAGACAGTTTTAAGAGCTTTTGGGTTTTTTCCTAGTACAGTATAGGTAATTTTTTTAGGTTGATTGTGTTTTTTTTTGTTTTGGAGTCTCTCATCCCTTTGTTTTGTGGGTTTGACACATGCAGTGGTGCATTCTGGCACAATAGAACACCTTTGGTGATTATTTTAGACTTACTCCACTGCAGCTAATAACAAAAAGTCATATTTAAACATCATAAATAAAAGCAAACAGGACTGTATAGCTAGGGCCATCGTTACTTCCCATTTTGGCAACACTACAAATGTAGAACTCTTTCTAATAGGGGACCTGATTGCCCTGAAGCACAGCCTTGCAGCTGCATGGACAAGCTTCAGGGAGGAGCTGGTCAACAGTCTCTGTAATCAACCTGTAAGCAGGCTGTCATTTCACCTGTTGGCCAAGTGTTCCTGGGTCTTTATTTTAGAACCTGATGCTTCATGGCACCATGCAATGATGAAATATTGTGTGAGGGGGAAGGGTCAATCTGCATTTAATTGGTGAGTGGGGTAGGGGGGAGGGGCAGGAGGGAGTCAGAAGATAAGTTTGCATATTCACTTGATCTGTTCAGGCACTTTAAAGAAGATAGCTTCTGCTACAGAAGGTGTGATTGAAGCAGCATTGCCTTCTAACGACTGCTTCTATATCTATGAAATATAGTCCATATGTACAGATTCTCAGCCTCGCATTTTTGATGGTCCCTCTGACTGTGCTAACTTTGTTCTGACAGCAAAACCTTTGGGGCTGTTCTTATCCATGCTTGTAGCTATGTGTGTTTCACTACCTCTTGCCCCTACTCTCTTCTGTCTTGACAGGGCATCTTAGTATTTATTTAATGTGCCTCCCACATTGAGAACCACTGCCTTTGACATTCTTATAATAGCATGTCCTCAGAGGGACCTATATATTTGTGGTACTGAGCAGAACTCATGTTTGAAATGTTACCTGCCTGCACATTAGCGTGATAATTTGTGTGGTCTCCGGATATCACTACTGATATACCTCCACAGGTCATGAAATCATAATCCAGTCCTGGTTTTCTAGAGCCCCCTTACCAGTGCTGGCTGAAAATGCAGGAAGAAGACTGGGACCAGATCATTTTGGGGATGGCAGCTGGTGAATCGGGACTGAATTGAAACCTTGAGGTGACATGGTGATAGGCTGACATGTTTCATCAGAGGTAGCATTGTACCCCCATGTGTATGTTTATTTCTTAGGGTTGCCCTATGATTGACAGTGTTTTCTGGACATGAGATGCAGGTTTATGTGAATTTCTGTACTTGAACATGTCTGGTAGGGTCTCCCTGCTCTGAGTTGTAATGTGCAGTATTGGTCCACTCCCCCTCAGTTAGCCTGTCTGTGTATTCCAGACTAAACATGTTATTAAAAGTCTTAAAGGATAATATTTCTGCAATTAGTGGCTTTTAAAAAGAAACTTTTTTCCACCCCATGGGTTAAAAACTTGATACTTTAGTATGCAGAATATTCTCAATTACAGAATCTTGTGTGACTATTTCTTCAAGAATTTCAGACTATGATGTGTTATATTAAAGAATTTATTTGCTATCCACATTCCCTAATTATATAAGAGAGAAACATTCTACAAAGCTGCTGTAATGATTTTGTGTCCAGATCCAATAAAAATTCAAAACAGTTTTTATTTATCACCTTTGCTTTTTTCTTGAATCTGCATGATTGCACTTTACAAAACTGCAAGGTAGTACTCTGCTACTGTTTTCTTGGGACCCGCGTAAAGGAGGAGTATTATAGAATAAATAAAAAAAAAATTGTTGTAAGCGATTATTCATCAATAACCCAGAAGGCTGTGATTTTTCCAGACAGCATCAACTCAAAAAACAAGCAAATAGGAAATGAAAGAAAAAATAGCTAATTAAGTAAAAGAGGGAGACAAGACTTTTTCCCTGTACGTACCCGGATCAGTCCAGACACCTGGTTTTGCCTTCCCACCAGCAGATGGCGACAGAGAAGTTTTGACCGACTCTGCCCTATACCCTGAGGTGCCACCTAGAATCCGTCAGTATTTCCCTGTCTCCAGCATATGGTGGAGGTGAAAATCCTACAGTCTAGCTAGTTTAAAAAAAAAAAAAAAAAAAAGAGACTTAAATATTCTCCCAGGACAAGCAGGATGAAAGTCCACACATATGAGTGACATAATCAGGCAGAGCCCTATTACAGCACACTGAGCATGCCCAGCATGCCATGATCCCTGTGTCTACAGGGGTCTCCCTTCGGTCTCTTTTTTTTTTTTCCGTGCTGCAGTTTGCCTTGCGTTTAGGAGGTCTGTGAGATTTTTCTCAAAACTTTTCCTCATAGAAACACTTGAAGTTTTACTTCACAAATAATTTCCCTACATAGGTCTCCCTTCGCATACATTTCATCGCTCGGTGAGTACTATGCCCTGTTCTCTGGTCGGTTCCTGTCACCTCACTATCGGTTCCCCCAGGTTACCAACCAAATTGCGGCCCTCTTTTCTCCCTTCTATCATCTTCGGTCCGCCCCACGATGCCCGTGAGTGTCCTTGCTGCGATCTTCCATCTGGGCTAGAGGGATTGGGACATCCATGGTTCCCGTTGCGGTCGCCGTCAATGCCACCAGGGCCCCTGTCAGTGCCGCCGTCTGTGCCCTTGACTAAAAGAAAACGCTCCTTACTTCGGGTTCTCAACCAGAGCCCTGTGCAATCCTTGGCCGAGAAACAATGCCAGGAGCAGTGGTTCCACATTCAGTGCCGGCACTGATACCGCACCGGCATCAATGACCATTGAACCAGTTGCAAAGCGGGCTCGGGTACAAGTCTCCATTGCTCCTCTGCACTCGAGGCTCCGAGGTATTCTCCACCGAAACAGTGCCGGCACCTGAGCCACTAAAGATTCATGTGGAAGTGCCAGTAACGCCTAGCCTGACTCCCCCTGTAGCTGTGCTACCTATACCAGCTTCCAGGGAGGAGCTGGACATCCTAATCCGTCAGGCTATTCTCGATGCCTTCCAGAATCTACTAACACCGGAGCCATCAATATTCGCCTCGTTGTGGCTCCTATCAATGACAGCCTAAGTCATCGACGCCGACTCGTCTTTCTGAGCCTCCACGGACCCCTATATCTATCCCAGGATCCTCGAAGGGCAATGGGCACTCTAATCCCGCTTCGGCACCGAACCCATCGAGACCTAAGTAAAGGATGTGTTTGAAACCATCCCTTTTGACCTGGTCACTAAAAAGGACTAGAAGTTTTCGGGAGGATTTAGGTCATAACATCTTCCAAGAACCATATTGGTGTCACACATTGCTATTTAGCAGCTATATTTGATACAACACCAAGGGAACCTCTCTGCCATCCACATGAAATTCGAGCAACATGTGATTGCTTCGAAACGTTCCCCCCTTTGCCAGCAACAGGACTCCGTACTAGATGGTAACCTGGCTTACAGCCCCTGATTTACGGCCCAAAGTCCAAGATAAACTAGCTGTTTTGCCATGCACTGCAGATAATCTCTTCATGCACAAGGTCCAGCAGACAGTGGCTCAATTGCAAGACCACCGCGAGACCTGCGACAGCTCTCTAAGTTTCTTGCACAGCAAAGAAGGATGCTAGAAGGATCTTTTACCGCTCCCTCGTGAGACCAACTGATATCCAGATCACACCAGCTCCGCCAGTTGGGCAGGGCTCCGGATTTTCAACCTTGCCAGAGAACAGAACTGTCCATCCCACTGAGGACCAGGACTTGGGATACCGTTCCCCTGACGCAACAAGGCAGAGGATTTTAATCCTGCTATTTCCTACTTTCAAAGAAAGCAGGTGACCTCCGCCCATCCTGGACCGGAGAAATCTCAACAAATTTCTTCAGAAACAAAAGTTCAGAATGCTGTCTCTCTGCACCATGCTTCCCTTACTAAAACAAGGGGGTTGCGTCTTTTTTTCTGGACTTTCTGTACGCTTCATAGTGAGTCAACATTTTCAATACCAAGTTCTGCCATTCGAACTAGCTTCGACAACTTGTGTATTTCACCAAATGCCTAGCAGTGACTGCTGCTCATCTACAAAGAACAGCATTCACGCTTCTCCTTACCTGGATGACTGCCTAATAAGGAGTCAATCCAAACAAGGAGCTCTAAATTCTCTAAGACTCACTATAAATCTACTACAATTGGCTGGGAATTCTGATCAACTACCATAAATCCCATATGGAATGGATCTGGGCAATACAGTCGCAATGGCCTTCTTGCCCAACAACCGCGCAGACAGCCTATCAAATTGTCCATATCTCTGCGCGCATGCAACATAGCCTCAGCCCATCAATTCTTCCATTGCTGGGCCACATGGTTTCCACGATCCACATCACTCCTATGGCCAGACTAGCCATGAGAAAAACTCTGGATTTCAGTGGCTCTAAGCCATTCAACCGCATTCGTCCCTGATCCATATCACCGATCCGGTAACCAAATCCTCAGAAGATCTTGGCCACGGTCGCATCCAACTTGGGTTGGAGAGCTCATATCAACACCCTCCAAACCCAAAATGCGTCTACTCCGCTCCATGAAAAGTCTCAAATCAACTTCCTAGAGCTTCGAGCCATGCATTATGCCCTTTTTGCCTTCAAATACTGCCTCTCACACAAAACTTTGTGGATACAGACAGACAACATAATGGCAATGTGGTATTCGAACAAACAGGGACACACAGGCTCTTATCTGCTCTGCCAGGAAGCCGCGCAGTTCTGGGCTTGGGCCCTTGCACACTTCATGCATCTCCGGGCCACTTATCTAACAAGCATACCGAACATACTAACAAACCATCTCAATTGATATCTCCATCCTCACAAATGGTCTCTGAATCCATGTGTAGCGAGCAAAATCTTCTAGCACCTCTTGCGTCCGAATTGAAACACAGAGTGGACAGATTCTGCTCCCTACACAGGCTTCGAAATGCATTAGCCGTGGATGCCTTTGCTCGCCCCTGCAACAAAAGCCTCCTATATGCATCTCTTCCGATACCGCTCATAGCCAAAACTCTCGTGAAGCTACAGCAGGACAGGTTTGCAATGATTCTCATAACCCTGTACTGGCCTCGACAAGTATGCTTCCCTATACTTCTCAACCTATCACTCCAATAACCAATTCGCCTGCCCACAGGTCAAACTCATAACACAGACTCACTGATATTCTCAGGTATTTGTATCGTCACGAAAACCTTCCACACATAAAACTTGCTATTCGAAATGGGCAAAATTTACCAAATGGCATGCACAAAAGGGTATTGGCCCCTTTTTTTTTCCTGCCTCATTCCATCTCTATTAGGCTATCTAGGATATATTTTGGATTCTGGTCCCCAGACATCCTCTGCACGGGTACACCTCAGTTCCATCTCAGTGTCCCACCAAGGGAGTAGGGGATGCCCTGTTAACAGCTCAACCCCTTATGAATTGGCTTATCATGGGTTTTCTACCACTTAAGCCTCCTCTACGATCATAGTTACGGAATGGTGCCTAAATGTGGTGCTTACAAGGCTCATGCGTTCCCAGTTCGAGCCTTTGCATTCCTATAACATTAAAATTGTAACATGGAAAATTCTTTTGCTCGTAGCCATCACCTCTGCTAACAGGGTCAGTGAGTTACAAGTCCTTGTTGCATAATCACCCAACACTAGTGAGTTACAAGCCCTTATTGCAGAATCCGTGACAGAGTGGTCCTCCGTACTCACCCTAAATTTCTTCTTAAAGTGGACACAGCCTCTCACTTTACTCAGTCTATAGTCTGCCCACTCTTTCCCAAGGGCGAGAGGGTTTTGCACACCTTGGACTGTAAGTGTGCACTTGATTTCTATCTAGACCGCACTGCACTCCATAGGAAATTCACCCAACTCTTTGCTTCTTTGACAAAGACAAGTTGCGAGTTCCATTGAGCAAGCAAACTCTCTCCAACTGGCTAGCAGACTATATCGAATTCTGCTATAAGGAAGCAGGCCTTCCTCTCCAGGGGTGAGTGCAGGCACATTTTGTAAGGGCCATGACAACATCGGTAGCACACTATCGTTCAGTACCATTTGCCAACATCTGCTAGACTGCGACATGGAGCTCTGTTCACACATTCGCAGCCCTCTACTGCTTAGATAAGGAAGTCAGTCAAGACTCTGCCTTTGGCCAATCTGTCTTGAAAAACTTTGTTCCAGTATAATCCCCAACTCCTTCCACGACCACCTGCTGTGATTTCAGGCTGCCTCATCATTGCCAGTAGCACCCCAATTATTGTGCCTGCTACACAAGTTCTCAGCTATTGGCCTGTTGTAATATGAGTCAGCCTGTAGCTTGCTAATCACCCATATGTGAGGACTAACATCCTGCTTGTCCTGAGAGAACACCTGTTACAGGTAAGCAACTCTGCTGTTTTCACAGGAATTTACTTTTAATCTTTTAATGTTAGTGACAGGGTTATTGTTTCTTTAAAAAAAAAAAAAAAAAAAAAAAGGTTTTTCGTCGGCCGGCAAGAACACTTCTATTTAGCCTCCCAGGGGGTCAGCAGGTCCTGAGGGGACCATCCCCCTGGTATCGAGGCTCTGCTGTTAAGAGTTGAGAACCCTATTTTCCAGCACTGTCCTTAGTTGGGGTGATACCAGAGAGTCCAGCTCACTCACCCCAGGCAAAATGGACCTGTTTTCACTTCGGCAGCCATGAAAGCTGCAAGTAAGACCGCTGCTGCGGATTTAAGCGCCCATTCTCTGCCGCTACTGCTGAGAAGAAAAAAAGTTCTTTTACCTCAACAGCTCTGCAATGCCTCGCGGTGCGGCCTGCAAAGCCTGTGGAGACGCATATGCGACGGGCTATGTTCTGCCTGCCTTCCCGGAGGGGAAGGCACATCGGCAGCTATCGGGGGAGGTGTATCTTGGCCGGAAACAGGCTCTTTTTTCTTCCGGGCACTTGCAGCCTCAGCCAGCAGACCCATTCCTGCTGAGCACGGGAACAGAGGCCATTTTGGCCACATTTCAAGTAGCAGCAAAAACCTCTGAGGGGGGAGGGATTTTCCCCCTCCTCTTTCTCCGCAGCCTACGGTCCCTGAGGGGGGCTGTCAGTCAAGCAAACTACCTGGGCCAACTGAGGAGAGCCCCGAAGGGGCATCAGACTCCTCCGATTTTTTTTTTCTCAGATTTTGTTTTATTGCTCCATAAGGCCTTTAAGGCCAGAAGAGCAGTTTGGAGGCACTGCGGAGAGGGCCCCAAGGATCATGCATACCAGGGGTTCATTGGCTCAGGAAGGCATGGGGTCAAAAGATCCCGGCCTGTGGCGGGGGCAAGGGATCCGAAAGCGAAGAGACCGCTACGGATCTTATTCCCCTATCTGCGAGACGATTCATCCTCCGAGGACTCAGAACAAGGTGCTCAGGAGCCTAGCAGGCATCTCAGCAAGAAAAACATCCAGAGGAGGAACAGGATCCCCCTCCAGTCCACAGAGCTCCGCAAGTTGTTGAGGGTGATGACCCAAAAGTGGTCAGTCTGTTCCGCAGGGACGAGTTGGGCCCATTAATTCCGGCCATTCTTGAAGAATTGGGTATTGAGACCCCTCAGGAAGATTCTCAGATGGGTTTCGAGGATCCTGTCATGGTTGGGCCTACAGGGTCCAACCAAGTCCATTCCCTTTTCATCTCTATTACGGACTTGTTATTCCAGGAATGGGATATTCCTGATCTGGGCTTGAAGGTCAGTAAGGCAATGGACAAATTGTATCCTTTACCAGAAGACGCCTTAGATCTTCTCTGCATCCCTAAGGTGGATGCGACGGTATTGGCAGTCACAAAAAAGACCACTAGCCCTGTGACGGGGGTGACGGCGCTTAGAGATTTTCAGGATCGAAAGCTTGAGGTGCAGCTCAAAAAGATTTATTTTTTATTTATTTATCAGGTCTTATATACCGTCATTCGAATTCATCATTATAAATCCATCATAATGGTTTACAAATATGAAGGTTACATGTTAAGGGATAAACAGAGTTTCAAAAAGGTTTAGCCTGTTGTTAAACATAGGGGAATCAAATGTTAGTTAATTACTGTTCTGATTTATGTTTAACTTCATAGTTATAGTCCATAGTTGGAATAAGTTCATATATTCATTTATTCTCACAGGACAAGCAGGATGTTAGTCCTCACATATGGGTGACATCACAGGATGGAGCCCAATCACGGAACACTTTTCTCAAAGTTTCTAGAACTTTGACTGGCCCCTACTGGGCATGCCCAGCATGGCACCAACCCTGCAGCCAGCAGGGGTCCCTCTTCAGTCTTCTTTTTTCTGCGCAGCAGTAATCACACGGTTAAGGAGCTCTGCAAGGATTCCTGACAGGAATTTTCCTCACGGAATTATTTAAAGTTAAATTGCCCCACAGGGGTCCCTCTGTTAACTTTTTTCAGTCCATGGTACTCTGGTACGTTTTTACCCGTTTTCTGTCTATTACCGTCGAGTTTAGCCCTCACGGCCTACTGGCCGTCGACCGTACCGCGGCTCGATTTTTCTATGGCCATGGCGTCGGAGTTCCGTCGGTGTCCGGTCTGTACTCGTACCATGTCCATTACAGACCCGCATAAAGTCTGTGTAAAGTGTCTTGGACGAGAGCACGATGTCTTGACCTGCACCAAATGTGCCCTAATGACACCAAAAGGTTGCAAGGCCAGAATGGAGAAGATGGGACTTCTCTTCTGTGCTCAAACCCCGACTCCGTCCATTGCATAGACGTCATCTAAACTGGCACCGTCAACATAGCATCGACCACCAACCCGAGACCGCCTGGCGTCAATCACTTCTCTGCCTTCGACCCCCTCTTCTCCCCCTCAGGACCGAGGGGATCATAAGGCACCGAATGTCTCGGACCATCAAGGCATCGAAACCATCAATCTCGCCATGGTCCAAGCCGCCGCCAAAGAAACCCCTTCCAGAAAAGGCACCGACCTTTTCGGCGACCGGGTCACCGAGGCAATCCTCACCCGACAGGACGTTGGGAGCCACGACTCTGCCTCTAACGGTGATCCCTCCGGGCTACGCCTCTGCCTCCTTCTTCTGTTCTGGAGCCGGGGCTACTTGCTCCAGGTCTCCGAGAAGAACTGGACCGGATGGTTCAGGAGGCCATCGACAAGGCGATGCACCGGCTCCAGGTTCCCCCGGCACCGATATCGGTACCAATAGTGGAACCGAGCACCGACCCGATTCCAGCAGCATTGGCACAGCTGCTATCGAGGATGGAAGCGCAAATTGCCGCTTTTCCACTGGTGGACCCCAGGTCACCGATGGCTCCGGTGCCTGACTTTATCACTGAGAGGAGAAAAACCATTCCACATCCCTCCATCGGGAGTTCTGCCTCAGCCATCAGAATCGATAACTATACCTCCATCGGCGCCATCGAGCCATCCACCGATGCCATCGATGCCTGCGCCAGGGCCTTCATTGCTTTCATCGGTGCCTCCGGTTATTCCTCTGATGCCTTCGGAGCCTAAACCGGGACCTTCAGGTATCCAAATTCCCCATCCCTCTACAGTTCCTAGAGCGACAGGTGCTGATCCTTATGATACCTGGACTGATGATTCTTCACCAGTCACCGATGATTTGTCTTCACCACCTTCACCCACTGAAAGTAGAAAGCGTTCTCCTACAAAGGACCTTTCTTTCATAAATTTTGTGAAGGACATGAGATGATAGCCTTGAGCAATTATTGCTAGGACCCAGTGGTCCGAGGTGATTGATTGCCATATGTTGTTGAAATGGTACAAGCGGCCTCCCACTGGGACATTTGGTAATGGAATCTGGCTGCTGCTCTCTATGCGAGAGTCAAAAACCAGAAGCAGGGCCCAGTTGGAGGGCTGTCTGTGGCTTTTGCTTTCGGGTTTGATGAGACTGTGATTTGAGGAATGGTCTCAATCAATCCATTATACTACCTACCTTCTTTCCCAGGCCCCGTTCCAATCCAGGAGAGCAGGCTCTGCATACCCTTGACTGCAAACGGGCTCTAGCGTTCTACCTAGACCGTACAGCTGCCCACAGGAAGAGCACTCAATTATTTGTGTCTTTCCATCCTAAAAAATTGGGGCAGCCTGTGTGGGTAAGCAGACTCTCTCCTCCTGGCTAGCGGACTGCATATCCTTTTGCTATCAGCAAGCGGGCATTCCACTCCAAGACTGTGTTAAAGCACACTCTGTGAGGGCCAAGGTGACTTCAGTAGCACACCTACGATCAGTGCCGCTTCCTGACGTTTGCAGGGCTGCCACTTGGAGTTCTCTCCATACTTTTACAGCCCACTATTGCTTAGACAAAGCCGGAAGACAGGATTCCATTTTCAGCCAGTCTATCTTGCGTAACCTATTTACGACGTGATGTACTAACACCCTTCCGCCTGCCCGGTGGGGTTCAGGATGCCCGCTACCAAATTCCACCCCAGTTGTTGTGCCTGTTGCACATCTTTGGGTACATTTGGTTCCTATTCAGATATCCTCAGCTCGGTACTCACCCATATGTGAGGACTACCATCCTGCTTGTCCTGTGAGAAAGTAAATGTTGCTTACCTGTAACAGGTGTTCTCACAGGACAACAGGATGTTAGTCCTCACGAAACCCACCCGCCACCCTGCGGTGTTGGGTTCGTTTTATTTTAATTTTTGGCACTACTTGTAGCTTTTAAATAAGACTGAAGAGGGACCCCTGCTGGCTGCAGGGTTGGTGCCATGCTGGGCATGCCCAGTAGGGACCAGTCAAAGTTCTAGAAACTGTGACGAAAGTGTTCCGTGATTGAGCTCCATCCTGTGATGTCACCCATATGTGAGGACTAACATCCTGCTGTCCTGTGAGAACACCTGTTACAGGTAAGCAACATTTGCTATCTTCAGGTTGAAGTGGAGGGTGAAGTTGTTGTGGTGTTCATTAGGTGAGTTGGTATGCTTTGTTGAACAACCATGTTTTTAGCTCTTTTTTTTTTTAATGTTTTTAGATTTTCTTGAGTTCTGAGTTCAGTTGGTAGGGAGTTCCAGAGTTTTGGGCTACTTGAAGAAATTGCTCTCTTTTGGGTTGAGGTGAGTTGCTTGGAATGCGTAGGAGGTGTTTTTAGAAGTCCCTTGTTTGCTGATCTGAGGTTTCTATTTGGGGTATGTAGTTTTATAGATGAGCTTAGCCAATTTTCTTGTTTTTCATATATAATTTTATGGAGGATGGATAGTACTTTGTATTCATTTCTGAATCTTATTGGTAGCCAGTTTAGTGAGATAAGTATTGGAGTGATGTGGTTGCGAGTTTTGGATCCAGTGAGGATTCTTGCAGCTGCGTTCTGCTGGATCTGTAGTGGGCGAATGGTGTTTATAGGTAGGTTGAAAAGGAGTGAGTTACAATAATCTATGTTGGAGAAAATTAGTAATTGAAGGACTGTTCTGAAGTCATTATTAGAAAGAAAAGGTTTTAAATGACGGAGAGTAATTAGTTTATGATATCCATCTTTGAGGTGCAGCTCAAAGATATTTGAGGTGTTGTCCGCACTGCCATGTGCAGTAGTTTCTCCTTAAGGGCAGGTCTTCGCTGGGTTCAGCAGCTGCAAAATAGCACTGCCCTAACCGAGGAAGAAGCGGTGCAAGTGGTACGTCTCGAGGCAGCAGTCGCTTATAGTGCGGATGCCCTTTATGACCTTTTGCGTACTTCAGCCAGATCAATGGTCTCAGCGTTTTCCGCCCATAGGCTTCTCTGGTTGCAAAATTGGTCTGCGGATGAATCCTCCAAAGCTCAATTGGGCTCCTTGCCCTTTAAAGGAAAGCTACTTTTTGGAAAAGACCTGGAGGACATCATTCAATCCTTGGGTGAGAACGTCTACCTGAGGATAGACCAAAGACGAGGGGCACGTTTCCATCTCTCTCACGTATACGGGAAATCAAAGATTCTGTTCGTCCCTATCTTCCAGATCTTCTTTTCGACAGCCAATCAGGAAGACAACAGCCCTGGTCTCAGTCCTTTCAAGGCTGGCGCTTCGGCAGACCATGAGCTCAACAGCCTTCCAGTGGAGTCAAGTCCTCCCAATTATGTGAGGCTGGTCCATTCCTCTGCTCCAGTAGTGGGAGGCAGACTGTCTCAATTTTACGAGGGATGGGTCCTCAATGTGATAAAGCACGGTTGCGTGTTAGATTTTTCTTGGCGCCTCTGAAATCGGTTTCTCGTCTCCCCATGCTCGTACGTTGAGAAGCGGCGGGCGGTAAAGGACACATTACAGCATCTCATAAACTCGGGGCAATTGTAAAGGTTCCTCTTGCGGAACAGCGGAAGGGCCGTTGCTCCATTTACTTTGTGGTGCCGAAAAAGGAGGGCACCTTCCGGCCCATTCTCACTTAAAAAGAGTAAACATGCCTCCGGATTCCATGGTTTCGCATGGAAACTCTGAGATCCGTCATTGCGTCAGTACGAAAAGGAGAGTTCTTGGCGTCTCTGGATCTCACAGAAGTGTACCTGCACATCGGCATCCGGTCCGACCACCAGAAATTCTTGAGGTTCGCCATCCTAGGCCACCGTTTCCAGTTTTGTGCTCTGCCATTTGGCCTCGCCACAGCACCCAGGACTTTTACCAAAGTGATTGTGGTGGCAGCGCAACTCCAGAAGGAAGGTCTATTCATTCATCCCTGTCTGGACGATTGGCTGATTCAGGTGAAGTCAGAATTGCTTTGCCGCAAGGCAGTTCATCGGGTTCTTCAGCTATTGGAATCACTCGGATGGCTGATCAACTTCGTCAAGGGTCACCTGATTCCTTCTCAGTCCTTGGAATATCTGGGGGCATGGTTCGACAAGCTGGAGGGCCAGGTTAGTGATTTGTTGTCCAAGCATCTTCCCAGAGTCTGGGATTATTTGCGGGTCCTTGGATCGATGGTGTCCACCCTTGAATTGGTACCCGGGCCTTTGCTCATATGAGATCTCTACAGTCAGCGTTACTTTCCCATTGGAGCCCGGTGTCGGAGCAATTTCATCTTCCTCTGCCTCTTACAAATTCTGCTTGTTCCAGTTTAGATTGGTGGCTCAACCCGGACCTGAGCCACGGGGTATCCCTGGAGATTCCCAATTGGACTGTGGTCACCACGGACGCCAGTCTCTCCGGCTGGGGAGTGGTGTGTCAGGAGACGTCTGTGCAGGGCCAGTAGTCTGAGGAATCCCAGTGGTCGATCATTCATCTCGAGACCACAGCGGTGCGCTTAGCTTTGCAGGCCCTTTGACCGAGACTGCAAGGGAGGTCGTCGGGATTCTGTCCGACAATGCGACTTCAGTGGCTTATATCAATCGTCATGGAGGAATGAAGAGTCATCCAGTGGCTAGCAAAGCACAGCAGTTGATAATCTGGGTGGAAAAGCATTTAGTCAGCATTGCAGCCTCTCACATCGCCGTGGTCGACAATGTTCAGGCCGACTTTCTCAGTCGCTATCGACTCGATCCCGGGGAATGGGAGCTCTCTCCGGAGGCATTCGACCTCATCTGCGACAGAAGATCTAGGCCGAGCATGGACCTGATGGCAACGTTTCGCAATGCCAAGGCTCCTCGTTTCTTCAGTCGTCACCAGGAGCGGAAGGCGTGGACACTCTGGTTCTCGTCTGGCCAAAGAACATTCTTCTGTACGTTTTCCTGCCATGGCCTCTGATTGGCAAGGTGCTGAGGCGCATAGACTGTCACCCATCTGAGGTGATTTTGGTATCTCCGGAATGGCCGAGGCGTCCGTGGTTTGCGGATCTAGTCAATCTGGTGGTGGAAGGACCCCTCCAGCTATGAGACCTCTTGAACCTTCTTCGTCAGGGGGCCCGTTTGTTTAGAAGAGGCAGATCACTTTTGTCTAGCGGCATGGCTTTTGAAAGGCAGCGTTTAAAGAGTAAGGGCTACACTGCACTGATGCAGTTGTGGCTACCCTCTTGGAAACCCTCTACTTCTCACACTGATGCAGTTGTGGCATTCAAATAGTACATATCACCACAACTCACTCCTTTTGCTCTCCCCTCAATCTTCTTTGCCGACAAAACACTCTCCCTGCCACACAATGTTTCTACCCTCACCACCCCTCCTCTCCCACGTCCCTGCCCCTAACAGATCCCTCAGGTCTAACTTTCCGATCCCTCATAAGATAACTCCCTCTCTTAGTTGCTACCATCTTTGATTTTCAACTTCATGCCGTGATTTACATATCTTCAATAATGTACACTTTGTATATAGTTTTATTAACATATATGCTATTTCCTCCCCAACACATCTATTGTAAATAGATCCTTGCAATCTATGCAACTCCTCCTTTCCCTCCTCCATGCAACTCTTTCAACTCTTCATTCCCCTCCCTATATGCAATATACAATCCCTCTCCCCTCTATACTTTCTGTCCATCTTCATCCCCCCTCTACCCCCTTTTTTTTCTTTCCCCCACTCCATCCCTGAATCAACCTGAATCAACACTCAGGTTATGGAACTCTCACCTGCAAACGATCAATCATCACCTCTCAAGCCTCAATCTGGTGCTCAACACTTCCAAGACAGAACTATTGCTAATCACTCCAGAAGGCAGTCCCTACCAACAGCAAACCAATATACAAACATCCCACGCTAGAGATCTTGGAGTCATTATTGATAGTCACTTGAACCTAAAGCAATTTATAAAACACACTACAAAGGAGTGCTTCTACAAGTTACAAGTACTCAAAAAACTCAAACCGCTCCTATTCCATTATGATTTTAGATCTGTCCTCCAAGCCATTCTGTTTTCCAAAATAGACTACTGTAATTCCATTTTGCAAGGTCTCCCGGCTTCTACTGTAAAACCCCTCCAGTTGCTCCAAAATGCAACAGCGAGAATTTTGACGAATACCAATCGGAGAGTGCATATCTCTCCCATTCTAAAAGATCTTCACTGGCTCCCAGTACACTTCAGGATTCTTCATAAATCACTTACAATTATCCACAAATAAATTCACCATCAGACCCCCCTTGATCTGCTACACCCCCTCAAACTGCACTCGACGGCCAGACCTTTAAGGGATGCCTACAAGGGATCCTTACATGTACCTCCTATTAAAGCTGTACAACACTCAAACATCAGAGACCGGACATTCTCCATCACAGGTCCCTCCATCTGGAACGCCATGCCTCCGGACCTCAGGCAGGAATCTTGTCTACTAACTTTTAAAAAGAAACTAAAGACATGGCTGTTCTGCCGAGCCTTCCCCGCCACTAGTCCAACAGCCTGACTTAGAATTGTCCCAGCAATCATGTAAATAAACAAGCGCTAAATCATGTATATAAGTTATCATAAGGACGCTTACAAGTTATCATGAGGATGGCTCCTTGCCTCCCTCATATACTCCCTTGTATATTATACTCTATCTTCGTTCCCCTTCTTATTTCCTACTCCAAGTTAACGCATCCTTGTTATAATGTAACTTTATACTCCTTCAAATTGTCTCTTGTTATTGGTTGGTTATAGTTACTGCTTGTTCGATGTAAACCGAGTTGATTTGATTTGTATCAAGAAAGACGGTATATAAAAGCCTTTAATTAATAAATAAATCCCCCAATCATTTCTCTCAATACCATCCCAGTTATCCAACAACCTCTATTTAAGTCTCTCTATTTAAGCCTCGTTCATTGTATAGTTTATTTAAATTATTTAATTTTATTTTATTCACTGTTTTCCGATAAGTTCTATGTAAAGCCTCTGTTTTGCTGATTTTGAAGTTATAATGTAAACCGAACTGATATTATCCTACGAAGTCCGGTATATAAAAACCATAAATAAATACCCTCACACTGATGCAGTTGTGGCTACCCTCTTGGAAACCCTCTACTTCTCTGGCCTATGTCAGAGTTTGGGGGATTTCTGAGTCGTCGTGTATTGGTCAAGGGGTGGCTCCTGCTGGTGCCTCAATTTCGCATATTTTGTCGTTTTTACAGGCTGGTCTCGCAAAGGGCCTTTCGTTATGGGTACAGGTGGCAGCTCTCAGTTGCTTCCACGGTAAGGTTGGAGGAGCAGTGTTGGCTGCGCATCCGGATGTGGCGTGTTTTCTCCGAGGAGCAAAGCATTTGTGTCCACTGGTCAGGAACCCTTGTCCGTCGTGGAGCTTGAACCTGGTTCTCAAGGCTCTGTGTGGGGCTCCTTTTGAACCAATAAAGAGGGCAACACTATAAAAGATCTTATGTCAAAGACTGTTTTCCTTGTGGCTATTTCTTCAGCTCATCAGGTGTCGGAGCTTCAGGCGTTATCCTGCAGGGAACCCTTTTTGAGGATTATGAATACGAAAGTTTCTTTTCGAATGGTTCCATCCTTTCTCCCAAAAGTTGTATCCTCGTTTCATTTGAATCAATCTGTAGAGCTCCCTTCCTTTACTGACTTGGATCAGGCTGATCCCCAGTCGAGGGACCTGGGGAAGCTGAACATGCCTCGCATTCTATAGTGTTATTTGGAGGTTACTAATAGTTTCTGTATGTCGGACCATCTTTTTGTGTTGAGTGGTCGCAACCAGGGACACAAGGCGTCCAGGGCTACAATTGCTCGCTGGTTGAAGGAGGCTATTGCTTCGGCGTATCTGCTTCAAGGCCGAACACTCCTGGTTGGGCTACGAGCACATTCTACCCGTTCGCAGGGTGCGCCTCAGCACCTTGCCAATAAGAGGCCATGGCGGAAACACATAGAGAAGAATGTTTTTTGGCCAAGCGAGAACCAGAGCGTCCACGCCTTCTGCTCCTGGCTCTCGGCGACAACAGAAGAACATCGTGGGCAGAATGTCAACTAGATTCGCTGCAAGAGATTTGTAGAGCGGCTACATGGAAGTCGTTGCAAACCTTTGCGAGGCATTACCGGTTGGATGTCCAGGCCCCAAGGCACTGGGGAGTTTGGTGAAGCTGTGATCCGACCAGGATTCTCAGGGTCTGACCCTAACTAGAAGAGCTCTGGTACATCCCAGGAGTTTGGACTGATCCGTATACATACAGGGAAAAGAAAATTGGTTCTTTCCTACTAATTTTCGTTCCTGTAGTACCACAGATCAGTCCAGAGTCCCGCCCATTTTTCAGTATTTGGTTAATGAGGAGTCTGCTCGTTCACTGTTTAAGAAAACTTTTTCTGCAAAATCAACTATTCTTTTTAATACGCTCATGGGTTCTGTTTGTCTTAGGGTTCGTGAGCGGGTTGACTACCGGTTTCTTTCCCCTGGTTTTCTGTGGGGAAGTTAAATTGTTCTGATAGTTTTATCTAGTTCTGCTTTGATACAGTTAAATACTGACTGACTGTAGGTGGCACCTCAGGGTATAGGGCAGAGTCTGTCAAAACATCTCTGTCTCCATCTGCTGGTGGGGAGGCAAAACCTGGAGTCTGGACTGATCCGTGGTACTCCAGGAACGAAAATTAGCAGGTAAGAACCAATTTTCTTTTTGATAAATTAGTGACAGGAGGAAACTAAAAAATGGGATTGTAAAATTCAAAGTTGAAGGGGAAATAGATGAAGAGAAAGCAAAACTGCTTAATAAATATGTGTTCACTAAGGAAGGGCTAAGAGTAGGGCCACAAATAGTTGCCACAAATAGGCATGGACATGAGGTAGAGCTCATTTTTCAGAAGACTGTGTTCCTAAGGAGCTAGCAAAACTAAAAGTAAATAAAGCAGTGGGACCAAACGGGATATATCAGAAGGTATAAAGAGGACTAAGGTAAGTACTGGCAGCTTCACTGTCTGACCTTTTTCAACTCTTCATTAGAATTAGTGGGTCCAAAGAACTGGAGGCATGCAGATATGGTTCCTTTTTTCAAAAGTGGAGGAGAAGCCCAAGAACTACAGGTCATTGTCTGAACTTGGTGGTGAGTAAATGAATAGAATTGCTGCTAAAGTATTGTAACATAGAAAGGATGGCAGAAAAAGACCAGATATTATCCCAGGACAAGCAGGATGGGTGACGTCACTGGATGGAGCCCTATTACGGAAAACTTTCTGTCAAAGTTTCTAGAAACTTTTGACTGGCACACTGAGCCCACTGAGCATGCCCACCCAGCATGCCATGATCCCTCGAGCCACAGGGGTCTCCCTTCAAACTCTTTTTTTCCGTGCTGCACTTTGCCTCGCGGTCAGGAGCCCTGTGTGATTTTCACACCGCTTTCCTTATGGAAAAACTAGTAATTTTCCTAAAAATAAAAATCCTCTCATTGGGGTCTCCCAGTCTCTGTTAAATTTTTCTTCGATTGGTGACTAAAACAAAATTTTTTTGGTCGATGCCATTCCTAAATTTTTTCTGTGACCGAGGGCCGTCGACAGCTGTCTGGCCTTTTCAAAATGGCAACCGGCTTTAAAAAATGCCCTAATTGCCCCTGAACAATGTCAATCACCGATCCCCACATCAAATGTGTCTTGTTCCTTGGCCCGGGATATAACATCTTCTACAAGGTGGCCTTCAAGAAAGGATACAAGAAAACCTTTCTACAGACCTCGCAGGTATTATCCACCAGCTCCTCGTGGTAGGACAACAAGACCATCACAACGGAGTCAAGCTAGACAGACAAAAGTATCCCGACCTCAGCCTCCCCCTCAGACAGGCCAAGCATCATGGTTTTGAAATGATTCCAGAGAACAGCAGCCTTTCAAGAAACCCTAATCACAACTTACCAGTCAGAGGCCAGGTTTCCTATTTTCTACCCAACTGGTCAAACATCACCAAGGTTCAATGGATTCTATCCATTATAACACAAGGATACCGTCTAAATTTTCTCACAGTGCCCAGAGGTTCTCCACCAAACTCTCTTTGGGTACACAAAGATCATACCACTCTTCTAGAAGCAGAATTATCCACCCTCCTGAGAGCCAGGGCTGTGGTACCTGTTCCTCGACTTCAGCAGGGCAGAGGATTCTACTCCCGCTATTTTCTCATTCCAAAGAAAACTGGAGGCCTCCACCCCATCCTAGATCTCCGAAATCTCAACAAATTTCTACGAAAAGAAAAATTCAGAATGGTGTCCTTAGGCACCATGCTTCCACTTCTTCAAACAGGAGATTGGCTCTGATCTCTTGATCTTCAAGACGCTTATGCTCACATTCCTATATTCCCTCCTCATCGCAAGTTCCTGCGTTTTCTCATGGGTCATTAACACTTTCAGTACTGGATCCTGCCATTTGGCCTTGCTTCGGCGCCCAGAGTATTCACAAAGTGCCTAGCAGTGGCGGCGGCCCATTTACGCAAAGACAGCATACACTTTTTTCCTTATCTGGATGACTGGCTCATTAAGAAGTCAATCGATGCAAGGAGCTCTCGACTCTCTACAGCTCACAATCAATCTGCTTCACTCGCTAGGTTTTCTTATCAACTACCAGAAATCCAACCTCAAGACTTCTCGCCTTCTACGGTTCATCGGAGCAGACTTGAACACCACCGTATCAAAAGCATTCCTACCAACAGAGACCGCACAGACACCCTCTCCAAAATGTATGTATTTATTAAATTTTCTATACTGATGTTGGTATATACCTTCACACCAGTTTACAATATTTCTTTAAAATAAAATAAAACATAAAATACAATTTTTCATAATAAAACAAAATACAATAAAGTTTAAACCAATTATAAAAAAACTTCTATCGTATAAATTTATTTATTTAGAGTTTTTCTATACTAGCATTCATGATAAAAAAAAAAAAAAAAATCACATCAAGCTGGTTTACAATTAACAAGGGGTGTGAATGAACATGGAACGAGTGAAAAGAAACCATGAAGTTACAATAAAACAAGGCTGTTCAAGACTGGGAGAGAAAGTAGAAGCTAGAGAAATACTTAGAATAAAATTATAGCAAAATCTCTGCGCACAAAGAAAATGGCTTCAGCCCATCGGTTTCTAATGCTGCTGGACCACATGGCTTCCATGGTCCATGTCACGCCTATGGCCAGATTAGCCATGAGAGTAACACAATGGATTTTGAAATCACAGTGGAACCAAGCCATTCAACCACTGTCATCTCCAATTCAAATAACCGACCACTTACGTTCATCCCTCCTCAGGTGGATGAACAGGGACAACTTGCTTACAGGCCTACCCTTTCAGCAACCAATTCCACAAGTAACCTTAACTACAGATGCATCCACCTTGGGTTGGGGCGCACACATAGACAATCTTCAAACTCAAGGTACTTGGACGAAACTCAAAGCAACATTTCAAATCAATTTTCTGGAGCTTTGAGCTATACATTATGCTCTTCATGCATTCAAGGACTGCCTTTCACACAAAACTGTTTTGATACAAACAGACAACACAGTAGCCATGTGGTACATGAACAAACAGGGAGGCACAGGCTTTATCTCCTCTGCCAAGAAGCGGCGCAGATTTGGGAATGGGCCCTAACACATTCCATGTATCTCCGGGTCACTTACCTAGCAGGCATTCACAACATAGTTGCCGATCACCTCAGTCATCAGTTCCATCCCCATGAATGGTCCCTGGATCCTTTGGTAACCACCAGAACATTCCAGCGCTGGGGTCATCCAATAATAGACCTCTTTGCATCCGAACTGAATTACAAAGTGAAAAACTTCTGCTCCCTACAAACGCAGAAACACCAATTAGCCTGGGATGCCTTTGCTTGCCCCTGGAACTCAGGCCTTCTATACACGTATCCCCCGATACTGCTCATAGCCAAAACTCTAATGAAGCTACAACAGGACAAAGGGTCGATGATACTCATAGCCCCGTATTGGCCTCGACAAGTATGGTTTCCTATACTTCTCGAACTCTCGATCAGAGAACCAATTCGCCTGGGCATAGCACCCACTCTCATAACTCAGGATCAGGGCAGGATGCACCATTCCAACCTTCAAACCTTATCCCTCACAGCATGGATGTTGAAAGCTTGATCCTTCAACCACTCAATCTTTCAACTAATGTTTCTCAAGTGCTTGTAGCTTCACAAAAATCCTATCGTAAGTGGGAAAGATTCACTACGTGGTGCACGAATAACAGTGTTTGACCCCTTTTCCTGCCCCACATCATCTTTATTGGACTACCTCTGGCACCTTTCAGACTCTGGTCTCCAGCTACGTCAGTAAGGGTCCACCTGAGTACTATCTCAGCTTACCACAAGGGAGTAGATGTCCCAATATCAACACAACCCCTTGTCAGTAGACTTATGAGAGGTTTAATTAAACTAAAACCCCCATTACAGCCACCAGTCTCAGAATGGGACCTTAATGTAGTACTAACAAGGCTCATGTGTTCTCCCTTTGAGCCCATTGATTCCTGCAATGTTAAATTTCTTACATGGAAAGTTCTCTTCCTAGTAGCAATTACATCTGCTAGAAGGGTCAGTGAGTTACAAGCACTTGTCACATACTCACCCTATATCAGGTTCCTACATGACCGAGTGATCCTGCGTACTCATCCTAAATTCCTTCCTAAAGTGATTACTGACTTCCACTTTAATCAGTCCATAGTCTTGCCCACATTCTTCCCAAGACCTCATTCTCACCAAGGTGAAAGGGTTTTACACATAAGAACATAAGAAAATGCCATACTGGGTCAGACCAAGGATCCACCAAGCCCAGCATCCTGTTTCCAACAGTGGCCAATCCAGGCCATAAGAACCTGGCAAGTACTCAAAAACTAAGTCTATTCCATGTTACCATTGCTAATGGCAGTGGCTATTCTCTAAGTGAACTTAATAGCAGGTAATGGACTTCTCCTCCAAGAACTTATCCAATCGTTTTTAAACACAGCTATACTAACTGCACTAACCACATCCTCTGGCAACAAATTCCAGAGTTTAATTGTGCGTTGAGTAAAAAAGAACTTTCTCTGATTAGTTTTAAATGTGCCCCATGCTAACTTCATGGAGTGCCCCCTAGTCTTTCTATTATCCGAAAGAGTAAATAACCGATTTGCATCTACCTGTTCTAGACCTCTCATAATTTTAAACATCTGGCATATTACTTAGACCGCACTGCAGTCCATAGAAAATTCACCCAGCTCTTTTTGTTTCTTTTTTACAAAAACAAACCAGGATTGGCAGTGGGCAAGCAAACTCTATCCAACTGGCTAGCGGATTGTATAGATTTCTGCTATGACAAAGCAGGCCTTCCTCTCCAAGGACGAGTAAAGGCACAGTCAGTAAGAGCAATGTCTTCTGTACCAATTTCTGAGATTTGTAAAGCTGCATTTCCTTTCGTGTAGCAGATGGACTCAAAACAAGTGGGTATAGCATGCTCGTGCTAGCAGTTGGAGACGGATCTGACATCAGCACTGGTACATATACCCCCGCAGGAAGTGCAGTCATTCAGTAATTTCCGTCTCCAAAGCAGTTTGGAGCTACCTCACGCTCGCTGAGCGTGTTTCCAAATTCTAAACGGCTAAATTCCTAGAAGAAACCTACTGAAGACGAGCCCCGCACTCCTGCGGTGATACCATTCGGTCCCTCCCCCAGTTGATTTTCCCGAGCTGACTTTCGTGGTCCCTCGGAGGTAGGAGCCTCGGTCTGGTAGCCAACTCGCGGCAGGGACCTAGCCCCCGAGTGAGAAGGGCTTGGGCGTGGCGTAGAGGCAGCCTCGGTCCCGGCGAGGACTTGGCCCCGAGCGAGACGAGTTCAGGCGCGGCCTAGAAGCAGCAGGTGCACTTCCTCGAGCGCGGCGGTGAAGGTACTTACCCTCTCCCCCCGCAGCCGGAGACCGCTCGGGTCGCAGCCGGGAAGCGCCGAAGACAAGGTAAGACGTACATCTTTACTGTGGTCTCTGAGGAAGTGAGGATTTGCGGGGCCTGCCTACGTGGCAGCCCGCCAAGGAGGTCGCCATTTCCCTGCCTACTCGCCTTCGCCACTTAGACGCACATTGCTGTACGCACGCTGAGATAGGCGCTCGTCGCTAAGTGCATGCGGATAGGCGCAGGCTGGCTAAGCGCACGCTGCTAGGTTAGGCGTACGTTCATAGGCGCACGTTCATAAGACGCCCATTGGTAGGCGCAGGTTCATAAGACGCCCATTGGTAGGCACACGTTCATAGGTGCACGTTCATAAGACGCTGTTGGTAGGCACACGTTCATAAGACGCCTGTTGGGAGGCGCACGTTCTTAGGCGCACGTCCATAAGACGCCCGTTCATATGCGCATGCAGCTAAGCGCAGGTTGATGAGCGCACACTCATAAGACAAGCACATAATAGTAGGCGATACATATTGCAAAGCATATGGAGCATAAGAGAGCCCATACGCCCGCAGAGCCGGCACCTCCAGAATCAGGCATAAGAGCTCTAAGCCTCTGCTCAGCATGCAACCTCAGAGCCACACAGAGCGAGGAAGCAGACTCACTATGTGCCCAATGTGAGGAGGCCATGGGAGTTCCAGGACAGGACCGGTCCCAGCCCAGCGGTTCCTCAGGGAACACTCCGGACTTAGCAGGCCGCGGTGAGCAGCCAGGGAACCCGAGAGACCTGGTGCCCCTAAGGCCAGATCTGGCCTCACTCTCCTGGGTGGAATTATTCAAGGGGATCCACGCCTTTGTCCAGATGCAATCTGCTCCTCAAATGGCCTTTTCTGTTCCGGATGATCCGGCCCCTGGACCCTCGAGACATAGGCACAGCCACTCACCACCCGGAAGCCCCACTTATGGGGATTCGGATTGCTCCGAGGAAGATGAGGAGCCCCCCGAGGAGGGAGAACTTCCCTCGGAGATAGAACCCTATCGGACCATGAGACGCTTCTTTTGGAAAGAGGATCTTCCAGGCCTGGTCTCACAATGCCTATCAGAATTGGCTATTCTGGGCCAGGACACCCCAGGGGACCCTAAAATGAACCCCCTGTTAGAGGGCCTGCGCCAAACGGCTCACCATTTTCCCCTCCTACAAGTAGCACAGCAGCTAATCGATCTGGAATGGACTGCGCCGGAGGCCGCATTTAAAGGGGGTCGGGCCTTGTCGGGCATGTACCCTCTGGACCCGGCATCCAAGGAGCTGCTGGCGTGCCCCAAGGTAGACGCCATAGTTAACGCAATTGTGAAGCGCACCACCATTCCGGTTGAGGGGGGAGCGGCCCTCAGGGATGCACATGACCGGCGCATGGACACCATTCTGAAACAAGCCTTTGAGGTAGCAGCCATGTCCCTACGAATTGCGACCTGCTGCACCGTGGTGACACTTTCCTGTTTATCACAAGCTAGGAACAACACCCCGGGAGAAGACATTGAATCAGCTCTCGCATTCCTCACTGACGCAGCCTCCGACCTCGTCCGTACGGCAGCCAAGGGAGTGTCATCCTCAGTGGCAGCCAGGAGACAGCTCTGGCTACGTAATTGGGCGGCCGACTCTTCCTCCAAGACGCGCCTCACAAGAATGCCCTTTAAGGGATCCCTACTGTTCGGCAATGATCTCGAGAAATTGGCTAATAAATGGGGTGCCTCTCCATTACCTCGTCTACCAGAAGACAGGTCGAGGAGGAGCCAGCGTTCTTTTTCTAGACCATCCAGAAGTAGAAACCCTCAGCGCTTCAACCCTTACAGGGCTCACTACCAAGCACCTAGTTCTCAGGCCAGGAACCAGCCCTTTCGGGCTAAGCACAGCAAGAGGAGAACCGGCTCGGGTTCTGGTCCCGGCCGCAATCCACAATGACAATCAACCGACCCATCCGGGGGTAGCAGCCATAGGGGGCAGGCTAACCCTCTTCTACCGCAGGTGGGTCGAGGTTACCTCGGACCAGTGGGTCCTCGCCATCATCCGAGAAGGGTATTACCTGGATTTTCTTCGGCTTCCGCCGGCCAAGTTTGTGGAATCTCCTTGTTCACCTCTCAAGAAGGCGGCACTAGAAGTTACCTTACAGAGGCTCCTGGCCCTAAAAGCCATAATCCCAGTGCCTGCAGGGGAGATAAATTCTGGGCATTATTCCATTTATTTCATAGTACCCAAGAAGGAGGGCACTTTCAGGCCCGTCCTGGACCTCAAGTCAGTCAACTGAAACCTACGGGTCCCCAGCTTTCGCATGGAAACTCTGCGGTCTGTCAAGAATGCGGTACAGCCAGGGGAGTTTCTCACCTCCCTAGATCTGTCGGAAGCCTATTTGCATATCCCAATCCATCGGGATCACCAGCGCTATTTACGCTTCAAAGTCCTGAATCAGCACTTCCAGTTCCGAGCTTTACCAAGGTCATAGTAGTAGTGGCGGCGGCACTCAGGAAGGAAGGAATCCTCGTCCATCCCTACCTGGACGATTGGCTGATCAGGGCAAAGTCACCGGAGGAGAGCCACCAGGCAACCAACAGAGTTATTGCTCTTCTGGAAAGCCTAGGATGGGTAGTAAACTTGAACACGAGTTCCCTACAGCCTTCTCAGTCACTGGAATACCTAGGGGTCCGATTCGACACCCAGGAAGACAAGGTCAGCCTGACCTCCAAGAGAAGATTAAAGCTCCGGAATAGTCTGCAGGCCCTGCTGAGCGCCACCCGGCCCACAGCTTGGGATTACCTACAGGTCCTCGGCCTTATGGCATCCACTCTGGAGGTGATACCATGGGCACGGGCTCATATGAGACCATTACAACACGCCCTCCTATCTCGGTGGAGCCCACGATCACAGAACTACACCACACACATACCTCTACCAGCCAGAGTGCGGAATCAGATACGGTGGTGGTTGCAGCCCGGCCACATGAGCCGGGAGTCAAGAATGTCCTCCCCAACCTGGACCCTGCTCACTACAGATGCCAGCCTGAACGGATGGGGAGCACACTGCGAAGAACTCACCGCCCAAGGGCGGTGGAACAGAGAAGAGTCGAGGTGGAACATCAACCGACTAGAGGCACGAGCAGTCAGGCTAGCGTGCCTGCGATTTGCCCACAGACTTCGTAACAGAGCGGTCAGAGTGATGTCAGATAACGCCACCATGGTGGCATACATCAACCGACAGGGCGGAACCAGAAGCCAACAGGTATCCCTAGAAATAGCCCCCTGATGACTTGGGCGGAAGCGAATCTCCAGGACATCTCCTCCGTTCACATCGCCGGAAGGACAACACCACGGCAGACTTCCTCAGCAGAGAAAGCCTAAATCCAGGGGAATGGCAGCTGTCGCCCACAGCTTTCCAGATGATTGTGGATCAGTGGGGGACGCCGGGCATGGACCTATTAGCAGACAGGTCCAACGCTCAAGTACCCAGATATTTCAGCCGCAGGTGGAATCCGCTATCCCAGGGGATCGATGCCCTGGTACAGCCATGGCCTCAGGGGATCCTGCTATATGCCTTTCCTCCATGGCCCCTGCTGGGCGCCATTATACACAAGATTCGGCGGCACAGAGGCCTAGTTCTTCTAGGAGCCTCGGATTGGCCAAGAAGACCCTGGTACGCAGACATGAGAAGACTACTGGCAGGGAATCCTCTACCCCTGCCTCCACACAGGGACCTGCTGCGGCAAGGTCCCATCCTACACGAGGATCCAGCTCAATTCTCTCTTACGGTCTGGCCATTGAGAGGGCTAGACTGAAGAAAAGGGGATACTCGGAGCCGGTAATAGATACACTTCTGTGAGCACGCAAGTTCTCCACATCACTCACATATATAAGGGTCTGGAGAGTTTTTGAAGCCTGGTGCGACACTCACAGCACCAATCCACATGCCACTAAAATCCCTATCATTTTGGATTTCCTGCAAGATGGACTTCAGAAGGGTCTGTCCCTCAATTCCATCAAGGTTCAAGTGGCAGCACTATCCTGCTACGGTCCCCGGAGTGACGGCAACAGCATCACCACACACCCAGACGTTTCACGTTTCCTGAAAGGAGTCAAACACATTCGCCCGCCACTGAAGTGGCCAGTACCCCTGTGGAACCTCAACCTAGTTTTGGAATTTCTAGCGGGACACGCCTTCAGACCACTTCGAGGCTTGTCCCTCCGTTTGTTAACCTTGAAGATGGTGTTCCTGCTGGCTGTATGCTCAGCACGCCGCATCTCAGAGCTACAAGCACTGTCCTACCGGGATCCGTTTCTCAGAATCACTTCAGAGGCTATCCATGTTCTCGCGGTTCCTTCCTTCTTACCCAAAGTAGTCTCACGATTTCACCTCAACCAAACCATATCCTTGCCGACCATGGAAGGTTTGAAGAAGTCAGAAGAAGGCCGAATGCTACGCCATCTCGACATCGGCAGACTGCTGTCCAGATATCTGGAAATGTCAGAAGCAGTACGAAAGACGGACCATCTGTTCGTCCTTCACAGCGGGAAGAAGCAAGGGGAAGCGGCCTCACGGGCAACCATCGCCCGCTGGATCAAAGAAGTTATCAAGGCGGCCTACGTAGAAGCAGGGAAACCACCACCTCTACAGGTCAAGGCTCACTCTACCAGAGCGCAAGCAGCCTCTTGGGCAGAAAACTAGGATGCTGTCACCTGCAGAACTATGCAGAGCGGCAACATGGTCCTCCCTCCATACCTTCTCCAGATTCTACCGTCTGGACGTCCAGGCCAGGGAGGACACAGCGTTTGCGAGGGCAATCCTAAACGGTCCTCGGGCAGCCTCCCGCCCAGTCCGGGAGTAGCTTTTGTACATCCCACTTGTTTTGAGTCCATCTGCTACACGAAAGGAAATGTGGAGATTACTTACCTGATAATCTCGTTTTCCTTAGTGTATGCAGATGGACTCAGCATCCCGCCCGGCTGCCGGTATACATGAAGATTCACAGATTCACGGTAAGCCATGTTTTTCTTATATAGGGCATCCACCTTGCCGGGTGTCGACGCCTTCCGGTTGAGAATCCTGGCGGTCTCCAGCTACTATCAATCGGTCAGGTTAATCCTGTTCATTTAATCGATTGGTCAGTTACACATATATCCATAAAGCTTTTGCAAGGAAGATTACTGAATGACTGCACTTTCTGCAGGGGTATATGTACCCGTGCTGACGTCAGATCCGTCTCCAACTGCTAGCACGAGCACGCTATACCCATTCGTTCTGAGTCCATCTGCATACACTAAGGAAAACGAGATTATCAGGTAAGTAATCTCCATAATATGGAGCTCTCTACACACCTTTGCAGCACACCACTGCTTGGACAAGGAAGGACGACGAGATTCAGCCTTCAGACAATCTGTCTTAAAGAACTTATTTCCAGTGTGATAACCAACTCCTTCCACAACCACCTGCCATGATTCAGGCTGCCTCATCTTGGTCAATGGCACACCAGTTGTTGTGCATGTTGCACGTGTTGCGTGCCATTGACCTGTTGAAGGATGAGTCAACCTGTAGCCTGCTAATCACACATATGTGAGGACTATCATCCTGCTTGTCCTGGGATAAAACAAAATTGCTTACCTGTAATAGGTGTTATCCCAGGACAGCAGGATGTAGTCCTCACGAAACTCACCCGCCACCCCGCGGAGTTGGGTCCAAAACATTTTATTTTATTTTTCGCTTACTGTTACAAATGAGACTGAAGGGAGACCCCTGTGGCTCGAGGGATCATGGCAGCTCAGTGGGCTCTGTGTGCCAGTCAAAAGTTTCTAGAAACTTTGACAAAGTTTTCCGTAATAGGGCTCTGTCCAGTGACGTCACCCATATGTGAGGACTACATCCTGCTGTCCTGGGATAACACCTATTACAGGTAAGCAATTTTGCTGTCCATCCAGTCTGCCCAGTAAGTTTTGTATGGTAGTAAGCAAGTTTCTTATGGTAGTATAGGATAGCATACTTTCCGCTGGAATCCAGATTTACAGGATTTGATTCAGCTTGATTCTATCAGAGGTAGGTTTTGTCAGATGAACCTAATCAATTTCTTTAGGTAACCAGAAAGTTAAATCAATGCAGTGTTAATTTCAGCAAGGACTTGACACATTTCTGCATTGGTGACTCATAAACAGTGCCTTAGAGGGCCCTAAAGTGATTGATTGGGTTAGAAACTGGTTGAGTGGGAGGTGACAATGGGTAGCTCACGCTTGAGGAAAGGGGGATTACCAGTCTTGTTCCACAGGCCTTAGTCCAGTTCTGCAACATTTTCATTAGCAATTATTGTGGAGGGGCTATCAGGAAATATTTACATTTTTGTGGATGGTACTAAAAACTGGAACAGATGTATGGAAAATAGAAGGAATCTAGTGAAGCTTGAGGAATGATTGAGTCTAGCCAGGGGTGACTCTACAATCTGCTGCCTGAGGCAAGGTATGAGATAGCATCCCCCTCCCCAGGTGGAACCTAAATCAAATTACTGAGGGTTCAGGAGAGGGGTTAGTCTCCCCCCCCCCCCCCCCCCCGCGAGTGCTCTTTCAATGATTGGAAATGCTGGAGAAGGGGATAAAGCAGGGGGGTGTCAAGGTTCCCAGAGGAGTGGCAGATAAAGTGTCTAACATTTCGAGGGAACTGGTAAACCTACCACACTCCCAGAAACCCTGACCACCGCTAACAGCAGGTGCAAGGGTATTAGGTACCACAGGCAAACCTTACAATCTTGTGCCACCACTTCCCTTCCCCACATACAATTAAAAATTATGCATTTATTTTAAAATGTTTTATTAACCACTTCCCCAAGCCCAAAAAGGGAGATTTTACATGAAAAAGCATTCAAGGTACAGTCTTCTCATATGAAAATATCACTTATAACCTGTATATTATATTTACATGTACTGCTATGGTGCCAAGCAGAAACTCTGCAAAAAATACACTCATAACCCATATGGTATAGGCAGACTGTAAAGCATGTTGGGTGTAGGCTAGGCCCTCAGACAGCCATGCGCAAACTAAATTACAATCAAAATATAATAGACCATCTATACCAAAACAGGAGTAAATGCCAGCATTCACTCAATAACAACCCTACCTATGAAAAGGTAAAACTGCAAATATTACAATAGGTCCTTCAACACCAATACATCATCTTTTCCTGAAGGAAAGGATAGTGAACTATCTACAATCCGGTGAGTTGCTCGATGAGAAGCAGCTTGGATTTACCAGGGGAAGGTCCTGTCAGACAAATCTAATTGATTTCTTTGATTGGGTGACTAGAGAACTGGATCAGGGAAGAGCGCTCAATGTAATTTACTTGGATTTTAGTAAAGCTTTTGATACGGTCCCACACAGAAGACTTATCAACAAAATGAGAAGCTTGGGAGTCAGCTTGGATTACAAACTGATTGACAGATAGAAGTCAACGGGTGATTGTAAATGGAACCTACTGTGAAGAGAGAATGGTGTTAAGTGGAGTGCCACAGGGATCGGTGTTGGGACCATTCTGTCAACATCTTTGTGAGCAACATTGCGGAAGGGATAGAAGGTAAAGTTTGTCTATTTGAGGATGATACTAAGATCTACAACAGAGTGAACATGCCGGAAGGAGTATAGAGAATGAGTCTGGATTTAAGGAAGCTGGAAGAGTGGTCGAAGATATGGCAGCTGAGATTCAATGGCAAGAAATGCAGAGTCATGCATCTGGAATGTGGTAATCCAAAAGAACTATATGCTGGGCATGCTCAGTGTGCCAAAGTTTCTAGAAACGTTGACATAAGTTTTCTGGGCTCCATCGGATGATGTCACCCACATGTGAGGACTGACATCCTGCTGTCCTAGGAGAACACTTGTTACAGGTAAGCAACTTCGCTAAACAGTAGACACATCAAATAAACATCCAATTATTTAAAACTAATAAGGATAAAAAAATCTTCCACTCTTCATACCTGGGAACTTTTGATTTGCAGCCACCCTAAGGTTGTCTTGGATTAGTTGGGGAAGATGGAGTGTGCAGAAACCTTTTCCTCTTTCTCAAACACATACTCTAACACATGTTCATTCTCTCTTACCCATACACGCTTAACATGCAAGTTCATTCACATGCACATTCCCTCATACACACATGCTCAATGACTCCCCCTCATACACACAAGCCCTTACACACTCAGTGGTCTCTTTCCTTCACAAGCACTGATACACAGGCACTCACACTCAGTGGCCCTCTCCCCCTCACACACACAAGCACTGTCTCCTGTTCAGTGGTTCTTTCTCACAATGTGGCTTTCTCCCTCACACACAGGCATTCTCTCACACTCAGTCTCCATCTCCCTTACATGCATACAAACTCCTACTCTCTCTCGGCGCTCTCCCACAAAAGCACAAAGCACTCTCAAATTCAGTTGCTATCTCTCCCACACATACATGCAGGTATTATTTCATGCTAAGTGGCTGTCTCTCCCACACACACAAAGGCATCTGCTCTCCCTCATACACACACTCTCACACTGTGGTTTTCTCACACACACAGGTTCCCCCTTTATTTCTCATACACATTCAGGGTCTCCCCCTCATTTATAGTTCTTTTCTGCAGCTGCCCCATCGAGTTTCTTCTTTTGCTGCTGGGACTACCTCACTGAGCATGCACTGTAAAGAATGGGGAAAAAATCAGTAAAGATGCACTGCCAGGGTTGGGGCCATCTCACTAAAGATGCACCGCTTGGGGGAGAGGGGCCACCTCACTAAACATGCCCAGCTGGGGGAGGGCCATGTCACTAAATATGCATCTTGTGGGCAGCTTCATTGAAGCTGCACCACCATGGATTGAAATTGCTAGTAGCCCACCAAGGATCCATTCTTCTGCCCATGGTGGGTGGGAACCCCATAGGCAACTCTAAAACCATGCTGCTAGTTTTGGCTTTAAGGCATGGTGAGGCAGCCATAGCAGGAGTATTTTGGGAGCATTTTTTGCCACCTCAAAATGTTCATGTCTGTGGCTGCTGCCTCATGATAGAACCACCCCCGAGTCTAGCAGCTAAAATATAATGCCAAAACATGCAGGGACATACATTCGGATTGCAAAAACTCAAGGGAGCAATACAGTATAGGTAGTGATCTGGGGTTATCTGATAATCTTAAGATGGCAAAGCAAGTAGCAAGGAGATGGCAAAAGGAAGAAGGATGCATACGGAGAGGAATAGCTAGCAGAAAAAGAGGTGATATTGCCTATATATGTCTCTTGAGACTTCATTTAGAGTATTTTGTACAATTTTGGAGACCACATCTTCAAAAGGACATACAATGAATAGAGTCAATTGAGAGGGCAGTTACTAAGACTGTCAATGATCTTTGTCATAAAATAGATGGAGACAGATATAAGGGAAAGAGAAGACAAGATATAGACATTTAAATAATCCAGAGAATAAATGCATAGGAGGTAGGCCTTATTCAACGCATTAAGAAAGGTGGAAGGCCAAATGATTGCTGGTATGGTTAAAAGGTGAGGTGAAAAAGTGGCTATTTTATTTTTATTTATTTATTTAGATTTATATTCCACTTTTCGCACTTTTTTCAGCGCTTCAAAGTGGATTACATTCAGGTGCTGTAGGTATTTTTTAGCCAAAAGATCTTCCTTCAAAAATTGGAAAAAGGATCCATCTGAAGAAAATAGGAAAAAGCATAAGCATTGTCTAAGTGTAAAACACTGATAAGGCAGGCTAAGAGAATTTGAAATGAAGTTGGCCATAGAGACAAAAACTCATAATACGGACTGTTAGATGATTGAGGGGGTTAAAGGGGCACTTAGGGAAGATAAGGCCAACACAGAACGACTAAGTGAATTCTTTGCTTCGGTGTTTACTGAGGGAGGATGTTGGGGAGATACCCATTCTGGAGGTTCTGAAAACACAAATGAAATTTCAGACCTATTACAAGTAATTTGTAACCTATCATTAAAATCATCCATTGCACCTGCAGACTGGAAGGTGGTCAATGTAACACTAATATATAAAACAGTCTCCAGAGGTGATTTGGGAAACTATAGACCAGTGAGCCTGACTTCAGTGCCAGGAAAAATTGGGGAAACTATTATAAAGAATAAAATCAAAGAACATATAAATAGACATGCGTTAATGGGACACAGCCAACATGGATTTAACCAAGAGTAGTCTTGCCTCAAAAATCTGTTACATTTTTTTTGAAGGGGGTGAATAAACATGTGGATAAAGGTGAACCGGTAGATGTGATGTATTTGGATTTTCAGAAGGCGTTTGACAAAGTCCCGCATGAGAAGCTTCTAAGAAAACTAAAAAGTCATGGGATAGGAGATGCCGGTGGGCCTGAGCCTACTGGCCAGAGCCCACCCCTTAACGGAAGCGGCACCCGCCGCAGAGCGCGGTGGCACACCGAGGGAAAGGGGGGGGAAGGAAGGCCATCCGAGGGGGACGTGTCATCGGTAGCGGCGCGGGCCAATGACGCGGCGGCCCCCTTAAAGGGCTGCGGCAAGGGCAAACCCGCCATTTTTCCAGCGAGCGGGCTAGCGCGAACGGGAGGAACGGGAGTGCATGCAAGCGAGGCCATCGGGGAGGTCGGTGCCGACATCGGGCAACATTCGCGGTAACCCAGCACAGCGACCCGGACGGCCGGAGAGCAGCGCGGCGAGCCCCGTTCCCAACGCGAGAGTGACCAGGCACAGCGCAGCGGGGTCGACCGGAGAGCAGCACGGCGAGCCCCGTTCCCACAGAGTGAGTGACCAGGCACAGCGCAGCGACCCGGACGGCCGGAGAGCAGCGCGGCATGCGCCCTGGTGGACACGGCGGCGAGTCCACGGGCGTTCAATTTTGCAGGCGGCAAGAAAAGCGGGGGAGCAGCTGAACGAGAGGCGCGAGTAGGCAGGGCAAGCCACGAGGGAGACGGTGCAGCAGCCGAGACGGACCAACTACAGTGACCCGCGACCACCCCTTTCAATAAATAAAAAACCAGAACTGCAAGTATTACAAATATGTTTAGATATCTGATATAATAAAAAAAAAAAATGTGTGTACAGGAAGCGGGGGCACATGGGTCACAGGGGCACATGGGTTTCTAGGGTGCATGGGTTTTATACGGGCAGGGGGCTTCTTAGGCCCTGGGGAGTGGGGAAAAAGAGGGGATTAGTGATGCCCAGCAGAGGAAGAGCTGCGGGCTATGGGGTTCGGGCAGGTGGGGGGCAGGATTAATAAGTTATGCAGTACAAAAAAAAAAAAAACCAAGGTGCGGGCAAACACCCCCCCCCCTCCCCTCCCCGTCAGAGGATGGGGCAGGGGACTGTTAAGGCCTGTATACTGTATCAAGCCAGGAGCTACACGGACAAGCCCATACTGTATAGGCAGGCCAGCCTGGTGGCTCAAGTGGTAAGTGCTAGGTATTGCTATGTGGAAGGATCCTGGTTCTAATCCTCCATTGGGCCTTTCATTCCTCCAGTTCGCTAGAGCTTGGAATGCAGTCACGGGGCCTTCAAGTTAGTAGCTAGTATAGGATAGAGTGAGCGGGCAGGGGCAGCTCAAAACGACGGTAAGGCAGGATATTGTTGGGGAAGTTTGGGGCCAAGGCTGGGACTTAAGGTGCAAGCAGTACAGTTCCCCGGGTGAGTGGGAATGACGATATTTATAAAAAAAAAAAAAAATTTTGTTTAAAAAAAAAAAAAAAAAAAAAGAATTATGAAATGACGAATGTTCAGTTACATTTCTTAGTTTTCAGATAAAGTTAATTATATACTTACAGAGTTTACTTTACCAATAGAGCTTGAGGCAATAATCGAAGGAGCATCATGCCACCCCGCAGAGTAACAAGAGCAGTTACAAGGGCCAGGACAACAGGCCATAGCCAAAGGCAGACGAGAGCCTCGGGTACTGAAAAAGTTGGAAAAGGAGCGAATCCCAAAACCGCAACAAGGTTGACGGTGCGTGGCAGACAGTAGACAAGAGGAGAGACCAATGGAGGAAGAAGGGGCGGCAGAGCAGTCCGAGGAAATAAAGAACAACGGAAGGAAGCAATGGGAGACGTGGAGGAAGGCGAAGCAACGAGGAATGAGCCCGAGGAATCTCCAGGCGATAACACCGGAGAGAGGACGACGTCCGGACGGGGACGCACGCAACAGTATACCAGCAGGAGTGCTCATGGCTGGCATGACAACGAAATGGGATATCCAAGCTACCAGGATTGCGAACCCCGTCAGCAAGACTATTACGGCTAAGGTAATCAACCAGACCACCCTTGGCAGAACCAGGACAGTGCTGGCCGGAACTACAGAGCAGGGTGGGGTTTGGGGGACCAAGCCCCTTATCCCTCCTGGAACGCGATGAGGAGACCATGGGACGGTCCACATCGAGGGGAATCGAGCCACCAATCCCAACCACCATGGGGATACTGGTCACCCCGCCCCAAGGACCGCCATATTTTCAAGACAGGGAACAAGGAACCACTTCAGCGCAATGGGTGAATGGTCCAGCATGCAGCTACGAGCCAACAGCTAGGCCAGGTACAGGCGCGAGCAATGGAAGACGACAGGCTGTCGGTACTCAATGGACGGAGGATGTCCCAAGGCAATGGCAGCCCAGAGGAAGGACCATCAACAAGGCAGCTCGACAGGCACAGACCGAGCAAGGCAGTGCCCGGGTGAGTGTGGGGACAAAGCAGGAGATATCGGGCAAAGGTCATCGTCGTACGCGTCGGGGCACAAGGGTGCCGATAGCCACTTGAATGCTGATAGAAGGAAGCGCAAAGCGAAGCGTAGGCGCAGGGCTAGCACCAGCTCGGACAGTTCCTCAGATACATCCTCATCTGGTTCTGGGTCTAGCAGCGAGCAACAAGGCCTTAATAAAACAACTGAGAAAGAGTCGAGGGGACCCCCAGCACTCACGATATTATCCGAGCTTTGGGAGGAAGTGCCCAGGCATTTGAGAAAAAATACGACAGAAGAAATATATAGACATCTTTAGTATCCTGCACGGGCGGCGAAAATTCGAGGACCGGAAGAAGTCTAGAGATGCTACAACAACGAGGGAAAAGGAGATGAGATTCCCCAAGAATATTGTTAACTGGATGAAGGCATTTTTGTATATGACCAGCATGGTCGGGCACAAGGATAATTCACAATACGGGCCCATGCTAGCTTATGCAGTCAATATCCTGCGGGCATATCAGCAACATGAGGGCTGGCCATGGCTGAATTATGATGAAAAGTTCCGAGATAAAATGGAGGAGAACAAGTTCATGACATGGGGAACTCAGGACGTCAGCCTATGGATACAACACATGACCTGCAAATCATCAGATCAAGGAACGAGAGCGAGAAACTCGCAAAGAACATCCCCCTCCAGACACGCCACAAGGCAGGCGGTGGCTCATGATAACACGTGCTGGAGATACAACAAAACAGTTTGCACGTTCCAAGACTGCAAATTCAAACATGTTTGCACAAATTGCGCCGCCCCGCATCCAATGATCAAATGCCCAAAGAAGGTGGCGGCCGGGAGTAAGGCTAAACCATCATGAGAGGATGAAATTTGCAAAGGCACCGTCACCGGTCCAACTTGAGGCAATGGAACCATGGCTACAGATTTACCCGAACAGGGAGAAGGCAGGCAAGATACTGCAAGGTTTTAGGGAAGGGTTCATAATCCCATTTCAGGGCAAGATACAGGGGGCAAAGACCATCAATGCTCCATCGGCATCGAAGTACGGAAACATAGTCCTAGAGAAGATAGGAACTGAACTAGCACTCGGGCGGATAGCAGATCCTTTCACATACCAACCATTTCAGAGCATGTTTATCTCACCCCTGGCAGTAATCCCGAAGAAAGAAGAAGGGAAATTCAGGTTAATTCAAAATTTATCATTCCCACCAGGGCAATCTGTGAACGATCACCTCCCGCAGGAGGAATGCTTGGTGCAATACGCATCCTTTGATACAGCAGTGGCGTTGCTCCGCACGTGCGGACAAGGGGCTCTCATGGCAAAAACCGACATAGTGTCCGCCTTCAGACTACTCCCGGTACACCCAACCAGCTTTCCTCTCCTGGGGTTCACCTTCAACAACGAATACTATTTCGACAAATGCATGCCCATGGGATGCTCGGTCTCATGCGCATACTTTGAACTTTTTAGCTCATTCTTGCATTGGGTTGTAGCAAACAAGACAGCGTCCAAAAACATTATACATTACTTGGATGATTTTCTATTTGTGGGCCCACAGGACGCCAGCACATGTGGCGAATTGTTAAAAGCGTTCCAAAGAGTGGCGGAGGAATTTGGAGTTCCTCTGGCTGCCGGCAAGACAAAAGGTCCAACCACAACCTTATCATTCCTGGGAATAGAATTGGATTCCAGGCAAATGATAGCAAGATTACCGGAGGAAAAAGTTACAAAACTACGCAACATAATACAACAGACAGTAGCAGCAGCAAAGAAAATAACGCTACAGGTGGCGCAGGCCATCCTTGGAACATTGAATTTCGCGTGCAGAGTGATTCCAATGGGAAGAGCATTCATGCGAAGATTGGTGGCAGCAACCGCGGGGATATGGAAACCTCACCACTACATACGAGTATCGAAGGAAATCCTACAGGATTTCAAGATTTGGAGCTCCTTTCTGGACAACTTTAATGGCATATCAGTAATACAGGGTCCCCCATTATCTACCAAGGATTTGAACATACAAACCGATGTGTCAGGTGGGTGGGGTTTCGGCACTATATGCCAAGGAGCCTGGTGTGCAGAACCATGGCCAGAGGAATGGAGGGAGAAAGGACTGACGAAGAATATAACCTTTCTAGAGCTCTTTCCGGTATGGGTAACATTAGTACTGTGGAGCGACAAACTAAAAAACAAACACATAATCTTCTGGTGCGACAACATTGCGGTAGTGCACGTTCTGAATTCACAATCGGCAAAATGCGCGGCAGTAGCTAATCTGTTAAGGGAGGTGGTGTTGGAGGCCTTACGTCATAATATAACACTAAGAGCACGACACGTCCCAGGGGTTTTAAACAATGCGGGGACGCTCTCTCTCGTGCTAAATGGCATTTGTTTCGCAAGCAGGTACCAACAGCAGACAAAGCAGCGACCGCGATGCCGGCACGATTATGGAGAATTGGTCAGCAACAGCATGGGAACTACTTCGCAGATCAGTAGCACCATCGATATGGGTGGCCTATTATCGAAGTTACGAGGAGGTGACTAGCTTTTTTAGCAAACATGGTTGGAGACGGGGGCCAGCCACAGAAGAACTCATGATCAAATTTATAGCCACCGCGAAGCAAAATGGAGTCTCCAGGAACACAGTCATCAGGCACCTAGCCGGCGTTGCATTCTTTTTCAAAGCATGGGGGTGGGGCGATCCCACAAAATATTTTATTATAAAAAAGATGACGGGATGGGCGAGGAAAATCGGCCCCACCAAGGACGGTCGACATCCCATTACACACCACATGTTGAGGATGTTATGTACAGCGCTATCAGAAGTTTGCTCATTGGCATTCGAGACAAGGTTATTCAGACTGGCTTTCTTTGGTGCTCTCAGGGTAAGCGAATTGGTGGCCTCCAACAAGGCTGACAAAGGGGACACCGGATTGCTACGAAGGAATGTTGAATGCGCAGAAGAGACACTGAGTCTAAAAATACACAGGTCCAAGACCGACCAACAAGGAAAAGGCACTACGCTATGGCTCAAGCAAGTAGCGGGATGTAACACCTGCCCGATCTCGAACGCCCAAGACTATTTAACAGTACGTCCGGAGGGCAAAGAGCATCTACTGCTTCATGAAGATGGCTCCCCTTTAACGAGATTTCAATTCGCCGCAGTATTGAAAGCAGCAGTTCGGAAACTCGACTGGGACACGAAGTTCAGCTCGCACTCCTTCCGAATAGGAGCGGCCACAAGTGCAGCACAAGCAGGATTGGACAAGGACGTCATAAAGAAAATTGGAAGATGGCGATCAAACGCCATTAACACCTATGTGCGGTTAGACAAGGTGGACGCTACTTATACTAACCAGTCTCATTAATTAAATTTTACAAGGCAACAACGGGTGCAGCGACTAGCGTGGATTGTTGGCCACTCGTACATACGATGGGCAGCAAAGCGGGCGATCGGACAACCCTATGGACAACACATGGGTTTGGCAGAGCAAGGGTGGATCGTCACATGGACAGGAAAACCCGGCATGTGTTGGAATCGGTTATTGCCCTTGTTACGGCGCCTGAAGGAGGACAGGGCGGCTCCAGATGTGTTGATCATACACCTGGGGGGCAATGATTTGACTTCACTAACATGCAAGATATTGATAGCAAAGATAAAAAGTGACATAAATGCAATTGTTAAATTATATCTGAACACCACTTTGGTGTGTGGTCAGAAATTATACCTAGACCCAAGTGGAAAGGCTCAAAACTATGGAATAGGGGAAGGAAGAAAGTCAACAGGCAGTTGGAGGTGTGGACAAGCAAGAGGGGCGTGCACCAGATAAGGCATAATTGGGCAGAAGACATGTGTCCGGGATTGTTCAGAGAGGACAGAATACATTTATCCGACATTGGCTATGACATATTTAATAACACGTTGCAAGACGCATTAGAAGCCTGCATAGCAAAATAGGGGAAGGGGAAAGGCCGCAGCTAAGGAAGTAAGTGGGGGAACACGAGGCAAGGGTACCCCTACCTCATGTCTTGGCGGTTACCCGTGCCGGTTGAATATAATTGTATGTGGTGCCGGCGGCATCACTGGACGGCGTGGTAGCCGGTCAGCGCCTGGGGAGGCGCAGGAAAGGTGGGGGCGCAGAACGCGCCAATGGCGGGACCCCCGTCTGGGAGCGGGGACTCGGCGGGGGCCCACGGCTAAAAGGATGCCTGGCTGAGCACGGTGGGCGGACAGTGGTAGCACATTCGGCTTGGATACACCAGGAAATTTATTAATATGTTAAAGAAATAAAGCTGCGGCCTTTTTGATACCAATTACAGTTTCTGCGTATTTTATATCGTAAGAGGGGAGAAAGGAAGGTATTTATGCCTTGAAAGGTGAGGAAAAGGAAATCCCCAGAGGCAGGGCCGCCGAGCGCGGAGGGCAAGTGGGGACTGCTAGCGTTAATTCTTTTGCAGACTGCAAACTGGTTAAAAGACAGGAAACAGTAGGATTAAATGGTCAATTTTCACAATGGAAAAAGGTAAACAGTGGTGTGCTTCAGGGATCTGTACTTGGACCGGTGCTTTTTAATATATTTATAAATGATCTGGAAAGAGGTACGAAGAGTGAGGTGATCAAATTTGCAGATGAGACAAAATTATTCATAGTTAAATCACAAGCAGATTGTGATAAATTGCAGGAGGATTTTGCAAGACTGGAAGATTGGGTGTCCGTATGGCAGATGAAATATAATGTGGACAAGTTCAAGGTAATGCATATAGGGAAAAATAGGTTCTGTTTTAGAAGTTACCACACAGGTAATCTAGATGTTATCTTATTTATGGATCAAGAAGACTGTTTCTTTGACACAACCCCAAAATTTAATAAACTAAGTACATGGATATTACAGATACATGAAGCGTCTCCTAAGGTTGTTTTGTCAAAACTGGCAGCACTATAGAGCAAAGATTTTGGAATTCCCTGAATGTTAGACATGCAGGCAGCTTTTGCTGTCCTATATAAACATGTGAAATTGAGAATCTGAGGAAAGTATAGTTTAAAATACTCCATGTTTATATAACTAGAGCACTGGGAGTTAAAATGAAATTATGGATATGACAGTTGTTTAAAATGTCATAATTCCAAGGGTGTCATAATTCCAAGGGTGACTTGTGTCATATATTCCATATTACCCATGTCCAGAATAAGAGCCCCCTGACTCTGCTTTGTTTATACTAATAATTCCTCCGCTATCTCAAGCCTTTCCTTCCTTCCAGCAGCCTATGCTTCCAAGTTTAATTTCCCTGTTAAATGTAACTTTGTTTTTTCATGCTCAACCTATTGTTTTTGGTTAATGTTCTTGGTTCAGTTCCCCAATTCGATGTAAACCGATCTGATATGGTCTCTACCATGAAGGTCGGTATAGAAAAGTGTTAAATAAATAAATATTCACTGGCTGCTCTAAATATGTTTATCCCAGGACAAGCAGGATGATAGTCCTCACATATGGGTGATATCATCAGATGGAGCCCTGGCACGGAAAACTTTGGCTGGCACTGTGGGCCTACTGAGCATGCCCAGCATGCCATGATATTCTCAGCCACAGGGTTCTCCCTTCAGTCTCTTTTTTTCCGCCTTGCTGTAAGCAAAGCAGATTAGGAGCTCTGGAAGAATTCCCTCATATTTCTTAGAGGAAGAAAACTTTCCAGTCACATTCTCAGTCACAATTTTTCTCATAATTGGGTCTCCTTTCAACATAATCTTGGTGAGTACATTTTCAGACAGTTTTTTCGATCGATTCCGATCACCTCACTAACGATTCCCGCTGGTCATCAACCGTTATTAGGCCACAAAAATTATTATGGCCTCCGGGTTTAAAAAGTGTCCGGATTGTAACCGGACTATGTCCATAACTGACCCACATTATGTCTACGTTCTGTGCCTGGGATCAGGCCACAACGTCCGGGCCTGCTCAACTTGTGCCCAAATGACCCGTCTAGATAAGATGGAAGAATTATTTAAAAAGATTCCATCGTTGTCGTCCCCGAAGGTGACACCTCCCTCGGTATCTAAACATGCATCTGAAAAACGAACCGATGACCGTCGGTCACTGGCTCCATCAATGGCATCGATAGCTTCATCTTCAGCATTGACAGCCCATCGAGAAAAGAAAAGGCATCGTCACCGATCCATTGACCCTGAGCAGGGCGAGCCATCGACATCAAGATCCAAGTCCATCGAATCGATGCCGAAGAAGGTACGGGTAATAGAGCCAATTCCACCGGCTATACACGTAGAACCGTGACGCTCTCCACCGGGCTCGGTGTCTGAGGAAGTGCCACCACGACTAATCGTGGAACCACCGATACGACTGTCTATACCTTCCCCAGTGGCAGTGGACACTGCCCCGATTTCAAGGGAAGAAGTGACTACTTTAGTCCAGCAAGCCGTCGTCGAGGCTCTAAAAAAAAATCTACAGCCTCCGACAGTATCATCAATACCGGCATTGGACCAATCACTATTTCAGCCTTTGCTGAATAAACTTGATGCGCTCATAGAAGCTTTTCCTCCGGCACCGACAGCACCGGTTCCATCGGGGCGATCATAGACACCATCGACACCCATACCCTCTTCGAGGGTTTCACACCTCCCGATTCCTGAGTCATCAGAAGATGGCGGTGGAAGTTATGATTCTTCCCCAAGACCATCGGGACTTCATCGGCATCGACTTCCAAAGACTCCGTCGATGCCTTTCGAACATCCATCGGTGCAAATTCATCCAGGTCCATCAGGAGATGCTCGGAATCGTTTTCCATCGAGGCCCATCGATTCCCCATCGATGCCCTCACTACCAAAACACATTCCCACAAAAACTGCGTTCAAATCAAAGCATATTCAACTGGAAAACCCTGACTCTCTTCATCATCCTCCATATAAACCCTGGAGGGATGATGATACAGGTACAGAATCAGAAGAACTACAATCAGAGCCCTCTCCACCAGAGGAGAGAAAAAGATCTCCTCCAGAAGATCTGTCGTTTATAAATTTTATTAAAGAAATAGCAGACACAATTCCATTTCAATTGGTTACGGAGGAAGATTTAATACATAAGGCTCTAGAAGTACTGCAGTTCGTCGATGCACCGAAAGAAATTATGGCTATCCCAATCCATGAAGTCCTTTTAGACCTGCAGCAGCGAATGTGGGAGCATCCCACATCAGTTCCAGCAGTGAATCGGAGAACAGATGCCACTTACTTAGTGCAGCGTGCTCCAGGGTATCAAAAACCCCAACTACCTCACCATTCGGTAGTTGTTGAATCGGCTCAGAAGAAAGCCCGAAAACAGAAGCCACATTCCTCTGTTCCACCAGGAAAAGAACAACGCTTCTTGGATACTTTAGGAAAAAGGTCTATCAAGGATCCATGCTGGTAGCACGTATTGCAGCATACCAACTGTATATGACCCAATACCAACGCAACTTGTGGAAGCAAGTAGAAGGTATTGTAGATAACCTACCACAGCAATATCAACAACCCTTAACTACATTAGTTGAAAAAGGTTTAGAGTCTGGCGAACACGAGGTACGAGCAGCATATGATGCTTTTGAGACTTCAACTCGCCTATCTGCCTCAGCAATAAATGCAAGATGATGGGCCTGGCTCAAAACCTCAGACCTTCCACAAGAAGTTCAGGAACGTCTAGCAGACCTTCCTTGTGTAGGAGACAATCTTTTCAGAAAAAAGATACAAGCTACAGTATCTCAGTTGAAAGACCATCATGAGACACTCAAACAGCTCTCCAAATTGCCAACGGATCAGCCTTCCTCCCTAAGACGGCCAACTCGCAGAGACACGAAGTGACCCTTCTTTAGACCTAGAAGGTATTACCCACCTGCTTCTTCAGCACGCCCATACCGTCCCTCGCAGAGAGGTCGTCCACGTCAGATGAAGCAACAAAAAACCCAGCCACCACCCCAAACTGGACCAGCGGCTGGTTTTTGAAACGATCCAAAAGAACAGCAGCCCCTTTCTAAACCCACTGCCCTCCCTACCAGTCAGAGGTCGGCTTCATTATTTCCAACACCAATGGAGTCTCATCACAAAAGATCAATGGGTATTAGCCATACTAGGTAAAAATCTCTAACAAAGTGCCAATAACATTTCGGTTACATGTTTTACTAATAAAATTAAATGATAGGTGACATGGATCTTGTCCATTTATATGGTTACAGGGGTAACCATACAATTATTGTACTTTATACTGATTATCTATATTCTTAGTAGTTAAGTGGATAAAATAATAAAATATGCAAAAATGCATCTGGTGACTTTGTGCTGTGTGTTGAAGTTCATTTGCCTGTTTGTTTATATTTCTTATTCTCCGCTCTCACTACAAAATGCTTTTTTGAAAAGCCAAGTTTTTAAATTTTTTTTTTGAAGAGTTTTAAATCTCTCTGTAATCTTGTTTCGAGCGGCATTGTGTTCCATAGTATTGGACCGGCTAAAGATAGTGCTCTTTCTCTTACTTGGATCAATCTAGCTGTCTTGACTGAAGGGATGGTTAAAAGGGCTTTATTGGCTGATCTGATCTGGGGGACATGTAAGCGAAGTGCTGTGTTTAACAAGTCTGCTTTTTCTTCATTGATTAGTTTGTGAATCGTGCAGAGTGTTTTATATTGAACTCTGTTCTCACAGGTCAAGCAGGATGGTAGTCCTCACATATGGGTGACATCACAGGATGAAGCCCAATCACGGAAAACTTCTGTCAAAGTTTCCAGAACTTTGACTGGCCCCTACTGGGCATGCCCAGCATGGCACTAACCCTGCAGCCAGCAGGGGTCCCCCTTCACTCTTCTTTTTTTTCCACGCAGCAGTAGCCTCACGGTAAAGGAGAATGCTTTCTGAAGAGATTCCTGGCAGGAATTTTCCTCACGGAATTACTAAAAGTTAAGTTGCCCCTCAGGGGTCCCTTTTCTACCTTTTATAACGCCGCGGTACTCTGGTAAGTTTTGACCCGTTTCCTGTCGATTACCGTCGGATTTGGTCTTTGTGGCCTACTGGCCATTGACCGTCCCGTGGCTAAATTTTTTTCCATGGTGTTGGGGTTTCATCGGTGTCCAGGACTACCTGCACCATGTTATCACAGACCCCCATAAAGTCTGTGTAATGTGTTTAGGACGCGAGCACGATGTCTTGACCTGCACCAAATGTGCCCTAATGACACCAAAGGGTCGCAAGACCAGAATGGAGAAGATGGAACTTCTCTTCCGTGCTCAAACCCCCGACTCCGTCCATCGCATCGATGTCGTCTGAACCAGCACAGTCAACTTCGTGCCAGCATCGACAACCGACCGGCATCGACTACTTCTGGCCATCGACACCCTCTACTCCCCCTCAGGATCGAGGGGATAAACATCGCCATCGGCACGGAAAGACTCGGACCATCGAGGGAGCGAAATCATCGACCTCGCCATCGTCTGAGCCGCTGTCGAAGAAGCCCCATCCAGGAAAGGCACCGACCATTCCTGCGACCGGGTCTCCGAGGCAACCCTCACCCGATCGGGGATCGGGAGCCACGACTCTGCCTGTAACAATGGTCCCTCCGGCTATGCCTCTGCCTCCTTCTTCTGTTCCGGAGCCTGGGCTGCTTGCTCCAGGTCTCCGAGAAGAAATGGACCGGATGGTCCAGGAGGCCATCGACAAGGTATTGCAACGTCTTCAGGTTCCTCCGGCACAGACACCGGCACCAATCATTGACCCGATTCCAGCAGCACTGGCACCGCTGCTATCCAGGATGGAAGTCCTCATGGCCGCTTTTCCATCGATGGATCCCGGGTCTCCGATGGCTCCGATGCCCTCCCCATTGAGAGCATCATCGGGAGGAGAAACACCGTTCCGCATTCCTCCATCTGGAGTTATGCCTCAGCCATCGATGCCTATACGTCCCTCACCACCGATCCAATCATCGGTGCCGATACGTCCATTGGCACCACCGAGCCATCCATCGATGCCCTTGATGCCTGTACCGCTGCCTTTGATGCCATCATGGGTGCCTCCGATAATTCCTGCGATTTCTTCGGAGCCCAGACCTGGACCTTCAGGTACCCAACCACCCTGTCCCCCTCTACTTCCAAGAGGAAAGGGTGTTGACCCTTATCATACCTGGGGTGATGATACCTCATCAGACACCGATGACTTACCTTCACCACCTTCACCCACTGAGAGTAGAAAGCATTCTCCTCCAGAGGACCTCTCATTTATAAATTTTGTGAAGGAAATGGCTAAATTGGTTCCTTTTCAATTGCACACAGAACAAGATGATAGACACCAGATGATGGAGTTGCTCCAATTCCTGGATGCCCCCAAGGTAATAACCTCTATTCCCATTCATCAAGTTCTTCTTGATCTTCTCAAAACCTCACTCATCTACCCCTCCTGGTAAGGAACAAAAATTACTGGACAACATTGGACGCAGAGTATTCCAAGGAGCCATGCTCATCTCCCGAATTGCTGCCTATCAACATTATATGACCCAATATAACAGGGCCTTATTTAAGCAGATACAGGACTTCTCAGACTCCCTGCCTCAGCAATTCCAAGACCAACTACAAACCCTTGTAAGTAAAGGTTTTGAGGCAGGCAAGCATGAGATCTGAACATCCTATGACATTTTCGACACACCTACCAGAGTGTCTGCAGCTGCTGTTTCAGCGAGACGGTGGGTCTGGCTCAAGTCTTCTGACCTTCGCCCAGAAGTGCAAGACCGGTTGTCCAGCCTGCCCTGTGTAGGAGATAATCTGTTCGGCGAACAGATCCAACGGAAGGTGGCTGAACTAAAAGACCATCATGAGACCCTAAAACAGCTCTTAGATGCCTTCCGACTTCTCTTCAAAGCAGCCCTTTAGAAAGGACTCCAAGAAGTCGTTCTACCATCCACGAAAGTCCTACCCACCACCAGCCAATCCCGTGCTCCGAGACCTTATCAGAAACCTCAGTCTCGGCAAATCCGAAAACAAAAACCACAAACAGCTCCCCAGCTGGGGCCTGCTTCCGGTTTTTGACTTCCACTTGGAGAGCAGCAGCCAGATTCCTCTGTCGCACATACCAGTGGGAGGTCAGCTGTGCCACTTTCACAACATGTGACAGTCACAACCGACCAATGGGTATTGGCAATCATTGCTCAGGGTTACTATCTGAACTTTCTCGCCCTGCCACCGGACTCCCCACCTCTGCAGACGTGGAGAACGTCTGACCACTCCGTTCTTCTGCATCAAGAGGTCTCCCCCCTCCTCCAATCAAGAGCAATAGAACCCGTTCCATGCTCTCAGCAAGGCCTAGGTTTCTATTCCCGGTACTTCCTAATCCCCAAAGAATTGGGAGGCGTCCGTCCTATTCTAGATCTATGGGCCCTTAACAAGTACCTCCAGCGAGAAAAGTTCAAGATGGTCACCTTGGGCTCGCTTCTACCTCTTCTACAAAGAGGAGACTGGCTGTGCTCTCTGGACCTCCAAGATGCATACACCCACATTGCGATAAGTCCAGCTCATCACAAATAGCTGTGATTCCTAGTAGGCCTCAAGCACTATCAATACCGAGTGCTTCCATTCGGCCTAGCGTCTGCTCCACGAGTCTTTACAAAATGCCTCGTAGTTGTCGCAGCATTCCTCAGGACACAAGGTGTTCACGTCTACCCCTATCTGGACGACTGGTTAATCAGGGCTCCCACTCAGCAAGCTGCTCTGTCATCCCTCAATCTAACCTTACACACTCTAATTTCGTTAGGGTTTTTCATCAATTACAACAAATCCTACTTAGTCCCATCTCAAATCTTTTCGTTCATTGGGGCAGACTTAGACACCTTACAGGCAAAGGCTTTCCTGCCTCAACGAGCACTGGCCATCGTGTCTCTTGCTCACCAACTGCAGTCTCAGCATGCTGCGACTGCACGCCGATTTCTCGTCCTCCTGGGACATATGGCATCCTCAATCCATGTCACTCCAATGGCCCGCTTGGCTATGAGGCTCATGCACTGGACTCTGAGGTCTAAATGGACTCAAGCTATTCAGCCTCTGTCGACCATTGTCCACATCACCAACTCACTCAGTCTGTCCCTCACCTTGTGGAAAAATCAGAACAATCTCCTCCAGGGATTGCCCTTCCAGGTTCCAAATCCTCAAATCATTCTCACCACCAACACTTCCAACCTCGGGTGGGGAGCCCATGTAGCCGATCTGCAAACACAAAGCTCTTGGTCTCCAGAGGAAGCCAAACACCAGATAAATTTCCTGGAACTTCGAGCAATAAGATATGCTCTCAGGACCTTTCAGGATCGCCTGTCCAATCAGGTCATCCTAATTCAGACGGACAACCAGGTGGCCATGTGGTACATCAACAAACAGGGAGGCACAGGCTCCTTCCTTCTGTGTCAGGAAGCTGTGCAGATTTGGACGGAAGCCCTCTCCCATTCGATGTACCTCAGGGCCACCTACTTGCCGGGAGTGGACAATGTGCTGGCAGATCAACTGAGTCTCATCTTTCAACCGCACGAGTGGTCTCTCAATCCCTCAGTAGCGAACTCCATCTTCCAACAATGGGGATATCCTCGGATAGACCTCTTTGCGTCCCCTCAGAACCACAAAGTGGACAACTACTGCTCCCTCATTCGCAGCAAACACTCTCAGCCCAGAGACGCATTCTCCCTCTCATGGGCAACCAGTCTGCTTTATGCATTTCCTCCACTTCCTCTTCTCTCGAAGACTCTCGTGAAGTTGCGTCAGGACAAGGGAACCATGATTCTGATAGCACCTCACTGGCCACGCCAGGTTGGTTTCCAATACTTCAGGATCTCTCTATCCGCAGGCACATTCCCTTGGGAAAGGACCCGTTCCTGATCACTCAAAACGATGGGAGCCTACAACATCCCAATCTTCAAGCCTTGTCCCTGACCACTTAACCTTTCAGATCCAGTTTCCCGTGTCTTGATTGCTTCACAAAAGCCTTCCACGAGAAAATCTTACTCTTACAAATGGAAAAGATTCACGTCACGGTGCTCTTCTCAGTTCCTTGACCCCTTTTCCTGTCCAATCCCGAAGTTTCTGGACTATCTTTGGCATTTGTCAGAATCAGGTCTAAAGACCTCTTCCATCAGAATGCATGTCAGTGTGGTAGCCACCTTCCATAAAGGTGTCGGGGATGTTCCTATATCAGTACAACCTCTTGTAACACGCTTTTTAAAAGGCTTGCTCCATATCAAGCCTCCACTACGTCCTCCGGCCCCTTCTTGAGACCTTAATCTGGTTCTTGGTCGGCTCATGAAACCACCTTTCGAGCCTCTTCATTCTTGTGAACTCAGATATCTCACATGGAAAGTGATTTTCCTTTTGGCAGTCACTTCAGCGCACGTTAGTGAATTGCAGGCCATAGTTACCTATCCGCCTTACACTAAACTTCTGCAGGACCGGGCGGTACTCCGCACTCACCCTAAATTCTTACCTAAGGTAGTCTCGGATTTTCATCTAAACCAATCCATCATACTACCTACCTTTTTTCCTAGGCCCCATGCCATCCCAGAAGAACAGATTCTGCATACCCTTGACTGTAAACGGGCTCTAGCTTTTTACCTAGACCATACAGCGGCCCACAGGGAAAGCACTCAATTGTTCGTCTCTTTCCACCCTAACAAGTTGGGAAAGCCTGTGGGTAAGCAGACTTTCTCCTCCTGGTTAGCGGACTGCATATCCTTTTGCTATCAGCAAGTGGGCATTCCATTTCAAGACCGTGTTAAAGCACACTCTGTGAGGGCCATGGAGACTTCAGTAGCACACCTACGATCGGTGCCACTTCCTGACATTTGCAGGGCTGCAACCTGGAGTTCTCTCCACACCTTTGGAGCCCACTATTGCTTGGACAAAGCCGGAAGACAGGATTCCATCTTCGACCAGTCTGTCCTTCGTAACCTGTTCACAACATGATGTACCAACACCCTTCCATCCCAGTTGTTGTGCCTGTTGCACGCCTTTGGGTACATTTGGTGCAGGTTTGGACATCCTCAGCTCGGTACTCACCCATATGTAAGGACTACCATCCTGCTTGTCCTGTGAGAAAGCAAATGTTGCTTACCTGTAACAGGTGTTCTCACAGGACAGCAGGATGTTAGTCCTCACGAAACCTGCCCGCCGCCCCACAGTGTTGGGTTCGTAACGTTTTATTATTTTATTTTTCAGCACTGTCTGTAGCTTTTAAATAAGACTGAAGGGGGACCCCTGCTGGCTGCAAGGTTAGTGCCATGCTGGGCATGCCCAGTAGGGGCCAGTCAAAGTTCTGGAAACTGACAGAAGTTTTCCGTGATTGTGCTCCATCCTGTGATGTCACCCATATGTGAGGACTAACATCCTGCTGTCCTGTGAGAACACCTGTTACAGGTAAGCAACATTTGCTTTCTCTTGGTGGCAAGTGTTTGAGTGATGTGATCTCTTTTGGTTTTCCCAGTAAGTATTCTGGCAGCAGAGTTTTGTAGGATTTGTAGTGATCTAATTGTTGAATATGGTAATCCCAGAAAAAGTGTGTTACAGTAATCTGTGCTAGCGAATATGAGTTGGTTGTATTCCCTACTGTTAAAGTTCTTCTTTTCAATAAAGAAATTTAAAAAAAAAGTGACCACACAGGAAAAAGATTTAGGCCTCAGTTGATATTACATTGAAATTGTTGGCTCAGTGTGCTGTGGCGGTCAAAAAAGCAAACAATGTTAGGAATTATTAGGAAGGAAATAGCAAATAAAACGGAGGATGTCATGCCTCTATCGCTCAATGGTTAGACAGCACCTTGAATACTGTGTGCAGTTCTGGTTGCCGCATCTCAAAAAAGATATGTTGCACTGGAGAAAGTACAGAGAAGGGTGACCAAAAAAGATAAGAGCATGGAAAGGCTCCTCTATGAGGAAAGGCTAAAGAGTGAGGGCTGTTTAGCTTGGAGAAGAGATGGCTGAAATGACTTGAATGGGTAAATGTGAAAGTTATTTACCCTTTCAGATAATACAAGGACTAGGGGGCCTCCATGAAGTTAGCAAATAGCACATTTAAAACAAGTCAAGAGAAAAAATTTTTCACTCAAGGCACAATTAAGCTCTGAAATTCGATGCCAGAGGATGTGGTTAAGGCAGCTAGTGTAGCTAGGTTTAAAAAACCGTTTGGAGAAGTCTATAAACTGCTATTAATAAGGAATAGCCACTGCTTGTTGCCTGCATTAGTAGCATGAGATCTATTTAATGTTTAGGTACTTGCCAGGTACTTGTCTTCGATTTCTCATTGTTGGAGACAGGATACTGAGCTTGATGGACCTTAGTCTGACCCACTATGACATATCTTATGTTCTTATGGGTCAAGGGATGAGGGTGAAAGGTGGTAGGCTCAGGAGTAATCTAAGGAAATATTTCTTTACAGTAAGGATATGAACATATGGAACAGCCTCCCTGTGGAGGTGGTATAGACAAGAGAATATCAAAGTTTAAGAAAGTATAGGACAAGCAAAAGGGATCACTGAGGGAGTGGTAGGGATTGTAGAGCTGAGCAGTTGGTGTGAATGGACAGATTGGACAGGCCACGTGGTGTTTTTCTGCTGTCGAGGTAGAGATGTGCTTGAGAGGCTTCCATTGGTCTCTTTGAAACAATTGCAAAAAAAATGGAGTAGTGATGGAAGGGGAGATTGGCAACTTTGCTGGGACTTCTTAATCTTCTGAGAGGAGGGTTGATATTTATGTGTTTAAAGCTCTCTAAACTTCTGTTTTGAAAGGCCAAACTATAATCATATGCTGCAAAGTAATTTCTAGAATAAAGTGAGCTCTTCAAGCATTTATTATTCTTAATCCCTTTCTTGCTAGGAATGTATGGTATAAGGAACGCCCTATGAGGAGTCATTACTTGCAGCGTGATATATTCAAGTTCTGATATCAGTAAGCCTGGAGCTCTGCCCCAGTTTGCAGTCTATATGATTTATTAAGTGGCTGTTTCAATGATCTGTATTGATGGTTGAAACCTTTAAAGGAAAAGATAAAATGGGAAAGAAGAAAAGAAGCCAGCAAACATGGCCATTTCCTAGCGAGTAGCCAGATGGACCCAGTGGGTTATGTGCTCTTCTGCTAGCAGATGGGAGACTGAGTCAGATTTCAAAGCTGAAGTCACCCTAGATATATCCCTGCAGTGAACTTAGCTCCTCAGTATCTCTGTCTCCTAGCAAATGCGGACACTATCCCACACTATAGCACAGTGTTAGAAAATTTATAGCAAGAAGACAAAATTACCTGAAAGAAGATCGAGCCCTGCTCTCTGGGGTGTTACCTAAGGGTCCATCCCCTAGTTGAGAATTCCTGAGGTGATTTTTGCTATCCCTCAGAGGCATGCCTTGGTCCGGTAGCCTGTAACCCCAGCGTAGACTTAGCCCAAGAGCGGCTGAAAGGCAGTGAGTGCACATCAGAGTGCGGCGGTGAAGGTAAAGCCCTCTCCCCCCGCAGCTGGAGACTGTTCCGACACGCGATCGGTAAGCGCCGAGACCAGGTAAGCTGAAAACTTTAAGGTCTCCTGGGCTCGGAGTGCCGTACCGATTTCGAATTTCATCCGGCGAGATAAAAGGGAACACCGATCAGGTTGAGCAGCCTTGGTTGGGCTAGGCCCCGGTCTGGTGCAGGGGATCCGGCCATGTGGAGACCCTCGGGGGGGGGGGGCGCGCCATCTTACGCGTGAGGGCATCTGCGCCATCTTCCCCTCTCGACCAGCAGTACGCGCTGGGCAGGCCGGACGGTCAATGTGCCCAACTTGTGCACCTTCAACTTAGACGCGTGCACAACCGAGCAAACAACCGCGTGCATAACTATACTCACAGCTGCGCTTAAAACTACACACACGCATTGTGCTCACACGCATAACTGCGTGCATATTGAAGCACATTACCTGTGCGCCTAGACATAGAGACAATGGCACCGGCGTCCAAGAAGCCCAGAAGGCACTCTTTGCACAGCCTGCCACATCAGAGCCGCACAGCCTGAACTGGAGTCCTGCCTATGTCATCATTGCGAAGATGCCCAGGGGGGCCAAAGCCTGGTCCCTCACTGTCAGAGGATGGATCCGGAACTACTACATACGATAGCACCCCGGATCTATGCAACTCTGAAATGGCATCTCCACAAGAGGGCACCTCAGGGGCCCCTAATCAGACTCCCCCTGGGGTTAACATGGATCCAGGAACCTTCTCCTGGCTAGAATTTTTCCAGGGGCTGCAAGCCTTCATTCAGGCACAATCAGCCCCGGCTGTGACCCGGGTTCAACCCCTGCCAGAAGCACAAGATCCTCCCGGCCCTGCTCTGATGTATCGAATCATGCCTCACCTAACCAAGAATTTCCCGGACGGGGACCCGGATACCTCAGATGAAGATGGCTCACTGGAAGAAGGAGAAATCCCTCTAGGACTGGAACCGTACTCCGCTTCTTCCACAGGGATTAATTACCAGCCCTTGTTTCCCAGACTCTGAAAACTCTGGGGATCCCAGGCACGGACCCTGTGGCAGAACCAAAGAAGAACCCCAGCTTGGTGTCCCTTCGTAAGGCCTCATGCTACTTCCCAATGATGGAAGCCATACAGGAACTAATTGACCTGGAGTGGGATGCCCCGGAGGCCAATTTTAAAGGAGGTCGGGCCTTGGAAGCCTTATACCCTCTGGAACCAGCAACCAAGGAACACCTGCGTTTCCCCAAAATGGACACCATGGTCTGTGCCGTCTCAAAGAGGACAACCATTCCCATTGAGGGAGGGGCTGCATTGAAGGATACTCAGGATAGACAATTAGGATAGACAATTAGAATCCATTCTTAAACAGGCCTTTGACGCAACAGCAATGACACTGCAGATTGGTTCCTGCTGGCAACTGGTGGCACGTTACTGCTGTATCGCTCCATGGTGAGACTGCACCTTGAATACGGTGTACAATTCTGGTCGCCGCATCTCAAAAAAGATATAATTGCAATGGAGAAGGTACAGAGAAGGGCTACCAAAATGATAAGGGGAATGGAACAGCTCCCCTATGAGGAAAGACTAAAGAGATTAGGACTTTTCAGCTTGGAGAAGAGACGGCTGAGGGGGGATATGATAGAGATATTTAAAATTATGAGAGGTCTAGAACGGGTAGATGTGAATCGGTTATTTACTCTTTCGGATAGTAGAAAGACTAGAGGGCACTCCATGAAGTTAGCATGGGGCACATTTAAAACTAATCTGAGAGAGTTCTTTTTTACTCAACGCACAATTAAACTCTGGAATTTGTTGCCAGAGGATGTGGTTAGTGCAGTTAGTATAGCGGTGTTTAAAAAAGGATTGGATAAGTTCTTGGAGAAGTCCATTACCTGCTATTAAGTTCACTTAGAGAATAGCCACTGCCATTAGCAATGGTAACATGGAATAGACTTAGTTTTTGGGTACTTGCCAGGTTCTTAAGGCCTGGATTGGCCACTGTTGGAAACAGGATGCTGGGCTTGATGGACCCTTGGTCTGACCCAGTATGGCATTTTCTAATGTTCTTATGCTCCTCTCGAGAGAGGCAAATAACTCCGGAATGTATACCGGCGAAACGATTGAACCTGCAGCAGTCTTCCTGATGGAAACAAGCTCAGTTCTGGTGCATACCTCAGCCAGAGGAGTAGCCTCAGTAGTAGTGGCCAGAAGACAGTTGTGGTTGCGGAATTGGTCTGCTGATGCGACCTCTGAAGCGAATCTCACAAGAATGCCTTTTAAAGGATCTCTTTTATTCAGAAGCGAATTAGAGAAGTTAGCCAGAAAGTGGGGTGAATCTCCAGTGCCTCGGCTAGCGGAGGACAGGAGTCAAAGATCTCAGTGCCCCTCCCCCAGAAGAACCAGAGGCAGAGGCTCGCAACGATTTCGACCCTACAGGAACTTGCAGTTTCAGGCACCTCGATCCTCTGGAAGGTCCCAGCCCTTTCGGAACCAAGAGAGGAACAGGCCAGGGGGCAGTCTCCAGCCGTGCTCCCCAAAGAGAATGGGCCGACCCATCCATAGAAGGAGGAAATAGGTGGTCAACTTTCCCTCTTCTACTAACGATGGGTCACGATCACATCGGACAAATGGGTACTAAACATCATTCGAGAGGGTTACTCTCCAGAGTTCCGCAGCATCCCTCAGGACAAATTTATATCACCACCTTGCCACTCCCACACCAAGAGACTGGCAGTGGAAACCACTCTGACAAGACTACTCAGTCTGAAGGCAACAACTCCGGTCCCTACACCCCAACAAAATACAGGGCGTTATTCCATCTATTTTATCGTCCCAAGAAAGAAGGATCATTCCGACCCATCTTGGACCTCAAGAACGTCAACCGTCATCTGCGGATACTACACTTCCGCATGGAGACTCTTCGCTCCAAAATAATGGCAGTACAACCAGGAGAGTTCCTAATCTCCCTGGACCTCTCCAAAGCCTACCTTCACATCCCAGTCCATCAAGATCACCAGCGTTTTCTATGCTTTGTGGTACTGGGACACCATTACCAGTTCCGAGCGCTACCCTTCGGACTAGCAACCGCCCCCAGAACATTCTCCAAAATTATGGTGGTCATGGCGGCAACACTGAGGAAGGAAGGGATCCTGGTACACCCTTACTTGGCTGACTGGCTAATCAGGGCGAAGTCTTCGGACGGAAGAAAGCTGACAGGTGACCAGCAGAGTCAAGAAACTACAGCAGGAACTCAGTTGAGTCGTGAACATGGCCAAGAGCAGTCTACAGTCCTCTCAGTTTCTAGAGTACCTGGGAACCTGTTTCGACACCAAATAGAACAAGGTCTTACTCCCTCCCCCGATGAGGAGGAAACTGATGGAACAATTAGAACGATTGATGACCAGTACATGTCCCAAGATATGGGACTATCTTCAAATCCTCAGGCTCATGGCATCAACCTTGGAAGTCATTCTGTGGTCAAGGGCTCACATGCGACCTCTCCAGTGCTCCTTACTATCACGCTGAAACCCACTGTCCCAGGATTACTCAATCGGTCTCCAACTCCCAGCAGAGGTACGTTCTCAGCTTCAGTAGTGGCTACAGGAAGACCACCTGAGCAGGGGGAGTAAGCCTATCCCCACCGAATTGGATCGTGCTCACCACAGACACGAGCCTATGAGGGTGGGGAAAAAGAATGGAACAAAAAAGAGGCAGGATGGAACATAAACCACCTGGAAGCTCAAGCAGTCAGACTAGCGTGCCTGCGATTCAGCCACAGGCTCCAAGGACAAGCAATCCGAGTAATGTCAGACAACGCTACAACGGTTGCCTACATCAACTGCCAGGGAGGAACCAGAAGCCAGCAGGTGTCTCTGGAAATAGACCCTCTCATGGCATGGGCGGAGGTAAATCTATAAGAGATCTCGGCCTCCCACATCGAGGAAAGAAAAAGTCTCAGCGGACTTCCTCAGAAGAGAAAGCCTGGACCTGGGGGAATGAGCACTGTCGAACAGAGCATTCCAACTGATAATAAATCGCTGGGGTCTCCCAACCATGGACCTTCTGGCCACCTCTCTCAATGCCCGAGTCCCCAGGTTCTTCAGCCAAAGGTGAGAGCCGAAGTCCCAAGGGATAGATGCCCTCGTCCAGACCTGGCCAGAGGAGAACCTACTGTACGCCTTCCCCCCTTGGCCACTACTGGGCAAGATCATCCGCAAGATAGTTCTACTAGTGGCCCCGGATTGGCCAAGATGCCCATGGTACGCAGACATGCAGAGACTCCTTGCGGGGAGCCCCCTGTGCCTACCCCCACACAGGGACATTCTCCAGCAGGGCCCAATTCTTCACGAAGATCCATCTCAATTCTCTTACAGTCTGGCCCTTGAGAAGACTTGCCTGAAGAAGCGCGGGTACTCTAAGGCCATGATTGACACCCTGCTCCGCGCATGGAAGTTCTCAACATCTCTGGCATACATAAGGGTCTAGAGAATATTCGAAGCCTGGTGCGAGGACTGCAGATTCCCATGATTCTAGAATTTCTACAGGACGGTATGAAGAAAGGGTTGTGTCTCAACTTCCTCAAGGTTCAAGTAGCAGCCTCTCCTGCTTCAGAGCCGAAGTGAGCAGAATCAGTCTATCAGCGCATCCAGACTTGACCCATTTCCTTAAAGGGGTGAAGCAACTTCGACCACCCGTAAAGTGGCCGGTGCCCCTATGGAATCTCAATTTGGTATTAGACTTTCTAGTGGGGACTTCCTTCAGACCAATGCGCAGTCTGTCACTATGCCTCTTAACATTGAACACATTATTCCTGGTGGCAATATGTTCTGCACATCGCATCTCCGAGCTGCAGGCACTATCCTGTCGGGAACTGATACTTAAGTTCACTCCTGGAACGATACAGCTTTGCACCGTTCCCTCCTTTCTACTGAAAGTGGTCTCAGAGTTTCATTTGAACCAAGCCATCTCCCTACCATCTCCAGAGAAACATAAGGACTTGGAAGACTACCACCTTAAGAACATGCCATACTGGGTCAAACCAAGGGCCGTCAAGCCCAGCATCCTGTTTCCAACAATGGCCAATCCAGGCCATAAGAACTTGGCAAGTACCCAAAAAGTAAGTCTATTCCACATTACTGTTGCTAGTAATAGCAGTGGTTATTTTCTAAGTCAACTTAATAGCAGGTAATGGACTTCTCCTCCAAGAACTTATCCAATCCTTTTTTAAACACAGCTATACTAATTGCACTAACCACATCCTCTGGCAACAAATTCCAGAGTTTGTGCATTGAGTGAAAAAGAACTTTCTCCGATTAGTTTTAAATGTGCCACATGCTAACTTCATGGAGTGTCCCCTAGTTTTTCTATTATCTGAAAGAGTAAATAACTGATTCACATCTACCTGTTCTAGAACTCTCATGATTTTAAACACCACTATTATATCCCCCCTCAGCCGTCTCTTCTCCAAGCTGAAAAGTTTAATGGATGCATACCGAGTTCAATAATCAGTTACTCTGGCCATACCATTATGAAGTTAAACCTTTTATAAAATTTGTTCTATTTGTCTTGCTAAGTTTGTTTTAAATTGTGATTCTTTGATTGTAAACCGCCTAGACGGACATGTAAATGCCTAATTGTGCGGTATATAAAACTTTTTAAATAAAATAAATAAATAAATAACCTCTTTAGTCTTTCCTTATAGGGGAGCTGTTCCATTCCCCTTATCATTTTGGTCATCCTTCTCTGTACTTTCTCCATCGCAATTATATCTTTTTTGAGACGTGACCAGAATTGTACACAGTATTCAAGGTGCGGTCTCACCGTGGAGCAATACAAAAGCATTATGACATTTTCCGTTTTATTCACCATTCTCTTTCTAATAATTCCCAACATTCTGTTTGCTTTTTTGACTGCCGCAGCACACTGAACCGACGATTTCAATGTGTTATCCACTATGACGCCTAGATCTTTCTTGGATGGTAGCACCTAATATGGAACCTAACATTGTGTAACTATAGCATGGGTTATTTTTTCCTATGTGCATCACCTTGCACTTATCCACATTAAATTTCATCTGCCATTTCAATGCTCAATTTTCTAGTCTCACAAGATCTTCCTGCAATTTATCAAATCTGCTTGTGATTTAACTACTCTGAACAATTTTGTATGTGCAAATTTGATTACCTCACTCGTATTTCTTTCCAGATCATTTATAACTATATTGAAAAGTAAGGTTCCCAATACAGATCCATGAGGCACTCCATTGCCCACTCCCTTCCACTAAGAAAATTGTCCATTTAATCCTACTCTCTGTTTCCTGTCTTTTAGCCAGTTTGTAATCCACGAAAGGACATCGCCACCTATTCCATGATTTTTTACTTTTCCTAGAAGCCTCTCATGAAGAACTTTGTCAAACGCCTTCTGAAAATCCAAGTACACTACATCTACCGGTTCAACTTTATCCACATGTTTATTAACTCCTTCAAAAAAGTGAAGATTTGTGAGGCAAATGATTAAACCATGTCTTTCTATATGTTCTGTGATTTTGATGCTTAGAACACTTTCCACTATTTTTCCTGGCACTGAAGTCAGCCTATAACCGGTCTGAAGTTTCCCGGATCGCCCCTGGAGCCCTTTTTAAATATTGGGGTTACATTAGCTATCCTCCAGTCTTCAGGTACAATGGATGATTTTAATGATAGGTTACAAATTTTTACTAATAGATCTGAAATTTCATTTTTTAGTTTTCAGAACTCTGGGGTGTATACTATCTGGTCCAGGAGATTTACTACTCTTCAGTTTGTCAATCAGTCCTACCATATCTTCTAGGTTCACCGTGATTTGGTTCAGTCCATCTGAATCATTACCCATGAATACCTTCTCCAGTACGGGTACCTCCCCAACATCCTCTTCAGTAATCACCGAAGCAAAGAAATCATTTAATCTTTCCACGATGGCCTTATCTTCTCTAAGTGCCCCTTTAACCCCTAGATCATCCAACGGTCCAACTGACTCCCTCACAGGTTTTCTGCTTCGGATATATTTAAAAAAGTTTTTACTGTGAGTTTTTGCCTCTACAGCCTGCGCGTGGAACAGGGAGCATTTCAGAGAATGCTACCCTGGAGGTTCTGGATTTAAGCTTTCTACCTAAGAGCCTAAATTTGGCTTCCAGAACCTCCCTCCCACGTTTTCCTATGCCGTTGGTACCCACATGTACCACGACAGCCAGCTCCTCCCCAGCACTGTCTAAAATTCTATCCAGGTGACACGTGAGGTCCACCATCTTCGCACCAGGTAGGCATGTTACCTGGCGATCCTCACACCCACCAGCCACCCAGCTGTCTGTCTACATTCCTAATAATCTAATCATCAACTATGATGGCCGACCTAACCCTTCCCTCCTGGGCAGTAGGCCTTGGAGAGATATCCTCTGTGCGAAAGGAGAATGCATCACCTGGAGAGCAGGTCCTTGCTACAGGAACCTTTCCTGCTGCACCTGGTTGATGCTCTCCAGTCATGAGACCTTCTTCCTCCAAGGCAGCACCAGGGCTGCCAGTCTGAAGTTGGGACTTGGCTACTATGTCCCTGAAGGTCTCATCTATATACCTCTCTGTCTGCCTCAGCTCCTCCAGGTCTGCCACTCTAGCCTTCAGATATCGGACTCGTTCCCTGAGAGCCAGGAGCTCTTTGCATCGCATGCACATGTACAATTTCTCACCGGCGGGTAAAAAATCATACATGTGACACTCGATGCAAAAGACTGGGAAGCCCCCCCCCCCCCCACCTCTTGCTGCTGGACTGCTGCCTTCATCTCAAATTTGTTCAGTTCCTACTTAAGTCTTAGGTTGCTATGGGAGTAGGAATGTGTCTAATGTCCTTTAAATGTATTAGTGAATTCACTATATGTCTAGTAGTGGCCTACAAGGGAATGATTAAACTCTTAAGGTTTTTTGTTTTGGTTTTTTTTTAAAGTGGCACCTGCCTATAAATTAAAGGATTAGCTAGGGGTGGGTGGGTTGGGAAATACAACAGTCTAACTTCAGTTAGTCAGCCAGAGTGACTCACTGCTCTCTTGATTAACAAATGTTGGTACCTAATCAAACCAAATCACACTACCTCAATACCTTTCCAAGGTGAGTAATTGAACTGAACTTTTCAACCTTTATACTTAGGTATACACTGCTCCTAGCTTATTTCTAGCTTCTGGCTACTTTTTTCTTTTTCTTTGTTTTTAATATACAAACACTCTAACTACTGCTTACTAGCTGCCGTACGGACTATTTAAAAATACAAACAGTCTAACTTCTGTTTATTCGCTGCCTTACTAACTATTAAAAGCACAAACACACTAAATAATATTCCCAAATAGTTAACTTTGCCCCAATACTTTTAAAAAAAGACAATGTCCCAAGCAAAAACTTACTGATTCCTTTCAGCCACCAGCAAGGTGATCCTCTCCTCTCAGTGCTTCGTCATCTAAATGTCAGCAGACTCCTGATGCAATACCTGAAACAATCGCAACAGGTGCGCAAAACGGATTGCCTGCTTGCACTCCACAGCGGAATCAATGCAAAGCTGCCTCACAAGCAACCATAGCTCGTTGGATTAAGGAATAATGAAGGCAGCCTACATAGAGGCAGGCAAGCCCTTACCCCTACAGGTTAAGACTCATATTACTAGGGTCCAGGCAGTATCCTGGGCAGAAGCCAAACTGCTGTCGCCAGCCGAGATCAGTCAAGCGGCAACGTGGTCTTCCTACACACCTTCTCCAGATTCTACCACCTGGATGTCCAGGCTAGAGAAGACGCAGCCTTCACAAGGGCAGTATTAACTGGACCACGGGCAGCCTTCCGCCCTGTCCAGGAGTAGCGTTTGTACATCCCACTGGTCCTGAGCCCATCTGGCTACACGCTAGAAAATGGAGTAATTACTTACCTGATAATTTTGTTTTCCTTAGTGTAGACAGATGGACTCAGCATCCCGCCCATGGCTGCCCACAGAAAACAAGGGCCTTGGAAAGAGAACCCCGCAGTTAGTCTGGTGTTGACGTTAATTTGATTGAGTGCACTGGTGGTCTGCAGTTTTTTAAATCAGTTTAATCAAGTTTGATCAGTTTTAATCAAGTTGTTATGCAAGATATATATCCACAATGGCTTTTCGAGAAGGTTACTGAGGAGCTGAGGTCTGTGACAATGTGATATTTTACGGTTTTAAAGCATCCAAAATGGATAGGTTGTACATTCATTTTAATCTGACTGCTACCCTAATCTGCCTGTTTCTACTTATGAATGTTTAAATATGTAAGAAAAAGAGAAAATTGCATAAACCAAATAGCTTAAAAACTTCTATCTCACTTCTGCTCATGGTGGAGCACAAAGTAAAACTATTAAACGATATAAAAAGCTACCCTCGCTACAGCAGCCGGTAATTGAAAGGCACATACAGGCTTTTTAAAGTATTACTGTTCATGCACCTGGCATCCAATCCATGATTAGTGTTTTCAGGAATTCAAAAGTAACAATGGATTAGTGAACTATCAAACCTTTATTTGAGGGAAGGGAATTTAAAAAGAAATGTTTGTCTCAAATATTGGATAAGATCTAAGAGTCCATAAGGCAGGTTATAGACAGGCAAACTTTCTGTGGGATGAAAAGTTAGATGTTGCTTCATTTAATGAAGGTAGTGTGGAGGGTAAAGGCAGCTCAGTATGAGGATTTTCCTTTCTGTAAGAGAACATAACTGCTGGGCATCCATGGCACATACCGGGGTGATTTCTTCCCTGGAAAAAGAAACAGAAATTGAGCAATCCCTTAAGATAACCAGCAGGACATCCTATAGAATGCAACCATCTCCAGAACCACTTCCAGTGCTGTCCTTGGAGGATCACCGCTTATTAGCAGCAGATGTCCATCTCTTTTCCTTCTCCACCCCACCAGTCTTCTCAGGATAAGTCTTGCACTTCTCCCACTCAGTCAGTCCAGCATTTTTGACTTGATTCATTGAGCCGGTGCATGGGTCATGTGTGGCACTTGAAAAGTTCTTTCCCTTGTGCTGTAAAATTCTTTCCAAACTTACCAGAGAGATCTGAAAACCTTTTAAGATATGAGAATGAAATAGAAAGTAGGTTTAGTTGGATACTAATTTACAAAATAAAATTCTCTATTTTTGCAAAATTTCCATACAGTCTTGCCTAGGTGAAGGGAACTTGTAGAGAGATGAGGAAAACTGTGTTTCTGGATACCGGAAGGCAGTATAGGCTATGTCTAAAAGAAGGGCCTTTGCTGCTTGAGAAGGGGCTAAACCAAAGCACAGCTAATACAGAATTTAGCCTTTTGGAACTGTACTTTTTCCATATCTCAGTGGTTGGCCTGGTCTGGCATGGCCGATGGCTGCTAAGAATTAATTTTATCCCAGGACAAGCAGGATGATAGTCCTCACATATGGGTGATACCACTGGACGGAGCCCTATCATGGAAACCTATTCTGTCAAAGTTTCTAGAAAGCTTTGACTGACACTGGCACACTGAGTGCACTGAGCATGCCATGATCCCTGTGTCCACAGGGGTCTCCCTTCAGTCTTCTTTTTTCCGCGCTGCAGTTAGCATCGCTTTCAGGAGCTCTGTGAGAAATTTCTCACAACTTTTCCTCACGGAAACACTTGAAGTTTTACTTCACAAATAATTTTTCCCTACACAAGTCTCCCTTCACGTACATTTAATCGACGCTCGGTGAGTACTATGCCCTGTTTTTCGGTCAGTTCCTGTCACCTCACTAACTGTTTCCCCGGCTTACCAACCGAATTGTGGCCTCCCTTTTCCCTATGTTTTCATCCTCAGTTAGCCCCACAAAGCCTGCGAGTGTCGTCCTGCAATCCTCCACCGGGTTATTGGGGCTAGAGGGATAGGGACATCCACAGTTACCATTGCCGCCAGGGCCGCTGTCGAGGTCATCAATGCTCTCATCCTATCCATTCCTCCATCGATTCCCTCAGTGCATTCGTTGCGGTCGATGCCCCCCATCGGTACCGTTTGTGCCTCCATCCATACCTCCATCGATGCCCCCTTCAGTTCCATCAATGCCCGCATCGATTCTGTCAGTGCCATCGAAGACACTGATCCCTTCATGAATTCCGACGACACCCACGTCCACGCCGTCGACGGCCACATTTATGCCCGGGTCGACTTCGTCCAATCCATCGATAGCACTGTCTATTCCATGCCACCGATGCCCACTTCATTTCCATTGGTGCCATCGTTGATTCCATTGGTGCCAGCGTCGATTCCACCAATGATATCAATGACTCATCAATGCCTTCAATACCCTCGATGCCGCCTTCAATGCCGCCATCGATACCGTCAATACTACCGGAGCACTTAAACACAATGCCCTCGACTAAACAAAATGCTCCATACTTCGGGTTCTTAACCAAAGCCCCGTATCATCCTAGGGCATTAGACAGTGCCAGGAAGAGTGCAGGCATGGTGACAGTCCATCACCGCTTGCCATCTGAACAGCGAGGTCATCCACCTCAGCGCTGGGGAAAGACCGGGCCGAGCACAGTGGCAATCATCGTCACCGGCACGGTGACCATACGCCACCGATGCAAACCAGGACATCGGTGGCATCTTACTCGGTGCTGGAGAATGACCGGGCCGAGCACTGAGGGAGACATCGCTACTGCCACTGTCGCTGTTCCGCACATCGGTGGCAATTCCTCGGTGCTGGAGAATGACCGGGCTGAGCTCTGAGGGATAGTTATTCCGCACCGGCGTCAATGTCCATTGAGCCAGTTGCAAAGCGGGCCCGGGTTTATAAATCCTGTGCTCCTCTGCACCTGAGGCACCGAGGCGTTCCCCACTGACACTGGTGCCGGGTACTGAGCCAGCACAAATTAATGTGGAAGTGCCAGTAACGCCTAGCCTGTCTCCTCTGTAGCTGCGCTACCAATCCAGCTTTCAGAGTTGAGCTGGATGTTTACATCCCTCAGGTTGTCCTCGATGCCTCCCGGACTCCACGAAGCCATCGATATTCACAGACTTGTCCTTCTGCGATCCACCACAAAGGACGGTAAGTACTCTAATCCCGCTTCAGCAACAATCCCATTGAGACCTGGTCACTAAATCGGGCCACCCGGTTTTGATAGGTTCTAGGTCTAATTCTCCTCCAAGAATCGTTTTAGTGTCACATATCTCTATTGCCAGCTATGTTTGACACAACACCAAGAGAACCTCTCTACCAATAATTTGGGATTGCATCGAGAGATCCTCCCGTTGCCAGCAACGGGACTCCGTACTCGATAATACTCTGGCTTCTGGTTCCTAATTACGGCCCAAAGTCCCAGATCCATTAGCTGATCTGCTAGACACACGATCCAGCAGACACTGCCTCAATTGCAAGCCCACCTCAAGACTGGTGACAGCTCTCGACGTTTTCTTGCACAGCAGACAGAGATGAGGGTAAGACTTTTACCGCTCATGCTCCCGCGGGAGTCCAGCTGATATCCAGATTACGTCAGCTCCGCCAATTGGACAGCCTCCTGGTCTCTCAACCTTGCTAGATATCAGAGCAGCCATCCCACTTAGTACCAGGGCTTGCGGTACAGTCCCCCAGATGCTACAAGGGGGGGGGGGAGTTTTAATCCCACTATTCCTTCTTTCAACAGAAAGCAGATGCTCTCCGCCCATCCTGGTCCTCAGAAATGTCAACAACTTTCTTAAGAAGGGACAGGTAAAATGGTATATCTTGTCACCGTGCTTCCCTTACCCCAGTAAGTGGGTTGCCTCTTTCCTCTAATCTTTCTATGTGCTTCATAGTGAGTCAACAACATTCCAATGCCAAGTTCTGCCATTTGCACTAGCTTTGACAACTTGTGTATTTCACCAAATGCCTAGCAGTCACTGCTGTTTCTCTACGGAGCAAAACATCATTTACGCTTTTCCTTGCATGGACAACTGCCTAACAGGAGTCAATCCAAGCAAGGAGCTCTAAATTCTCCACGACTCACTATAAATCTACTACCTGGTATTTCTGTTTCACTACCATAAATCCCATATGGAGCAGTTCTGGACACTACAGTCGCAGCGAACTTCCTGCCCAACAACCGCGCAGGCATCCTGTCAAATTCCTACACATCTCTGCACGCATGCAACATTGCCTCAGCCCCTCAATTCTTTCATTGATGAGCCACGGGGTTTTTTCACTATCCACTTCACTCATATGCCCAGATTGGCTATGAGTAAGATTCAGTGGATTTTCAAATAGTGGCTTTAAGCTGTTCAACTGCTTTTGACCCTGATCCATATTACCGATCTAGAACAAAATCCTCAGATGGTCCTGGTCACAGTCGCATTTACTTAGGGTTGAATTGTTTGAATCCATATCTTCCCAACCCAATATAGGTCTATTCTGCTCCATACAGAGTTTCCAATCAACTTCCTGGAGCTTCAAGCCATGAGTTATGCCTTTTATGCCTTAAAATACTGCCTCTGCAACACACCTTGCTGCAAGCAGACAGACAACAGAGTGGCAATCTGGTAATACAACACACAAGCACACACAACCTCTTAGCTGCTCTGCCAGGAAGCTGCGCAGCTCTAGCCTTTGGCCCTTGCACACTCCATGCTTTCCTGGGCCACTTATCTAACAGACTTACCGAACGCACTAGCAGACCACCTCCATAGATCTGTCCATCCTCTCGAATGGTCTCTAACTACATGTGTAGCGAGCAAAATCTTCGATCACTGAGGTCAACCGACCTTGCCCTCTGCGTCCGAATTGAACCATACGACGGACAGATTCTCCTCCCTACACATGTCTGAATATGTTCCCACGGATGCCTTTGCTCGCTCTGCAATAAAGGCCTCTTATGTGTGTCTCTTTCTATGCCTCTCATAGCCAAAACTCCCATTATGCTACAACAGGACGGGGTTCACTGTTTCTCAGACCCACATCCTGACCGCAACAAGTATGCTTTCCCATACTTCTCAACCTATCATTCCAGTAACCAATTCGCCTTATCACAGGTCAGTCTCCATCACTGATGTGACTATACCAGTACCTGAGAACAACAGCCTTCCACACATAAATCTTATCATTCAAAATGGCATGATTTACCACATGACGCATACAAAAGGGTATTCCCTGTACATACCAGGATCAGTCCAGATAGTGGGTTGTGTCTCCTACACCACTCCTTTTCTCTTACGCTTTCTAACATACCCTCGGATTCTGGTCCCCAGACATCCTCCAGATGGGTACACTTCAGTTCCAATTCGGCGTACCACTTGGGAGTGGGGATGACTGATTAACGGTTCAACCCCTTCTGAGTCAGCTTACCATGGGTTATCCACTGCTTAAGCTGCCTCTATGTTCACTGATTATGGAATGGGGCCTACATTTAGTGCTTACAAGACTCGTACGTTCCCCGTTCGAATCTTTGCATTCCTATAACCTTTAACAGTCTGACATGGGAACTTCTTTCCCTCGTAGCCATCACTTCTGCTAACAGGGTCAGTGAGTTACATACCCTTGTTGCATACTCACCCGACCCTGTGTTCCTCCGTGACTGAGTAGTCCTATGTACTCACCCTCATCATCTTCTTTAGGAAGACGCAGCCTTTTCACCTTACTCAGAATATACTCTGCCCACTTTTTCCCAACGCCTCTCTCTCACCAGGGTGAGAGAGTTTTCCACTCCTTGGACTGTAAGAGTGCACTTGCATTCTATCTAGACCGCACTACACTCCATAGGAATTACACCTAACTCTTTCGTTCTTTGACAAAAGACAAGATGCGAGTTCAAGTGGACAAACACTCTCTCCAACTGACTAGCAGACTGTATTGAATTCTGCTATGATGCACCAGGCCCTCCTCTCTAGGGGTGAGTGCAGGCACATTCTATAACGGCCATGACAACATCAGTACCACACTATCGTTCAGTACCAATTGCCGACAACTGCTAGGATGTGACATGGAGTTATCTTCACACATTCACAACCCCCTACTACTTATCAATGAAAGTCTGTCAAGACTCTGCCTTTGGCCAACCTGTCTTGAAAAGCTTTCTTCCACTATAGTCCCCAACAACTTCCACAACCACCTGCTGTGATTTCAGGCTGCCTCATTATTGCCAATAGCACCCCAATTATTGTGCCTCTGCACGAGTTGTCTGCTATTGGCCTGTTGTAATGTGAGTCAGCCTGTAGCTTGCTATTCATCCATATGTGAGGATTACCATCCTGCTTGTCCTGGGATAAAGCAAAATTGCTTACCTGTAATAGGTGTTATGCCAGGACAGCAGGATATAGTCCTCATGAAACCCACCCGCCACCCTTCTGAGTTGAGTCCGCATACATTTCTTATTTTATTTTATGTTTCACTCGCACGTTTTGCTACAAATGAGACTGAAGGGAGATCCCTGTGGACACAGGGATCATGGCATGCTCAGTGCACTCAGCGTGCCAGTGTCAGTCAAAGCTTTCTAGAAACTTTGACAGAAAAGTTTTCCGTGATAGGGCTCCGTCCAGTGTCGTCACCCATATGTGAGGACTACATCCTGCTGTCCTGGGATAACACCTATTACAGGTAAGCAATTTTGCTTTCTCCATGGATAAGCCCAACAAACAGCCACACAAAATGGGCATTATCATCAAACAATACCAAGTTGAGCCATTTTCTCTTAAAGCCCAGAAGGTTCCATTTTTTATTTCTGCGCATATGTGGCTCTTCTCACACTAGCATTCCTGTATGCGAGTCTCCTCAGTCTATTTATGCTCGCTTATTGAATGGTTGGGAAATCTCTTCTCTCTCAACACCACTGCAAATTTTCAAAATGTCTTCAGATGATATGGGGAAAAAGTCCAGTCAAAACCTGTAAACAGCAAAGACGTAACATGTCCATGTTTGATTTACATTTTATTTGCCTTGGACCAGGTTATGATTCCATTAACTGTGGCCTCTGCAGATGTATGTCCTCAAGGGTGCTGGTTTACTATGACCTCTGGTTAAAGTATGAGCATCCAGTATCATTGAAGTAGAGTAGATTTGAAACTAATTTAAATACAGCTCTGATGTGAAAGAGCAAGTAATCAACAGAGGAAAAAGAAACAGCACCATGGCACTGAAGCTGAGACATGCTTGTGCCCAAGAGGCAAACAGCACTGAACTTTTGACATCAGCAAGTCAGAGCCAGGAACCATCTGCACTGAAGAGATACGGTGCAGACCCATGAGAAGTTAAAAATAAAATAAAGCACTGAACTGTCAGAGCAGAAACTGCTGAGAATTATCGGTGCATGAAAACTAAACACAAATGTGCCTGTACACTGCCTGATTCATCTTCATTACTGAGCTCTTCCTCAAGTAGGAAGAAAGCATACAAAAAAGACAAAATATAGAGAATGTCAATTAGTATGTCTTCACTTCTACGCTGGAGCCTCAGAGTCAAAGAAACTTAATATGCTCCAAATGCTCCAAAACGCCTCAGCCAGGATTCTGACTAAGACCAACAAAAGAGAACATATTACACCCATCCTGAAGAACTTACACTGGCTCCCAATTAAGTTTAGAATCACTTACAAAGTGTTGACTATCATACACAACTCCATTCACAACCTCATCCCAATGGACCTCAATATACCTTTTTGATTACACATACCATCCAGACCGGTAAGAACAGCCTATAGAGACTCTCTCCTCGCTCCACCCATCAAAACGTCTCTAAACAAACGTGCTCTATCCACAGCGGGCCCTGCAGAATGGAACTCTTTACCTCCAGAACTCAGGCAAGAACAATGCCCGATCACTTTCAAAAAGAGACTCAAAACTTGGTTATTCGAGCAAGCATTTAATTAATACCAACTAATTACTCTTACCTTACGTCACCATTCTTCAGACTCTCCACTAAATTACCGATCAGATTATGTAGTAGATTAACACTCCAACTCTACATTCCTTCATCACTAATAGATGATCCATAGTCCGTTTACTATATTAACCTATTTCACACCCAGAGATATAGCCTAACTCTCAAAAGAACCGCAATATTATTATTATTTTATACGTTATGATGGTGTTACCCTGTTCACTCTTATCCTAGTTTTATTCCCCTGTTTTAATGTAATCGCATTCTTACATGCTTGTTATTGTTATAATGTAAACCGAAATGATATGTAGCTTGCTACATGAATTGCGGTATATTAAAATGTTAAATAAATAGTCCAGTCATGCTACCATAGCTTCCAGTAAAGAAATGTCATGCCTTCATACAGAAATTATAGGTGGACTTTGTAAATACTTAGATGAAGGAAGTGCCTCAGCAACAGAAATCTTCCATTCAACTCATACTAGAAAAGTTGAGAACATCTACAAGCAAGACTCCCACTTGCCTCTTGAGAGAAGGAAGAAGAATGCAATGTAAAAAAAGACATAAATCAGAAACAGATTCTTAGGTCCAGATTATATCTGACACGTCATGTATTTCTTATGAATTGCTATTAATACAATCAAATGCCATCACTAGATCCACCATCAGACTCCACATCAGAACCCAGCAGTTTAACACCACCAGAAGACTCCACATACCCAAACTTTCTTCAGAAAATGTCATAAGTGATACCGTCTAGCTTAGAAGAGAATCCAGAAGAAATAATTTACTAGAGGTCTTCAGATTCATACAACTTCTGAAACAACAAAAAGTACTACCAATGCATGATGCTGAAATGAAGGTCCAAAATAAACTATGAAAAACACCTTTCACCAGATCACCTGTAGCAAAAAAATTTTGATGTAAAATACAGGATTCAAAAGTGTCCAGGACATGAATCGTGCAATTCACTCATGATTCTATTGTTGTGGAGTCTACAATGAAAAAAGCTAAAAAGACTGAAACTTATTCAAACTCACCCTCAGGAAAGGATCCGAGGATTCCGGATACAATTAGAAAAGGGTATATCAAGATGCTAGTTTGCAACTCAGGATTGGTACACATCAAATACAAATGATTCAGTATCTTTATAATAACTTTGAGAAACTACAAGAAAATAAAAAGCATGCCAGATGAAGAGCATAGCTATGGGAATCGGGCCTTAGAGATGATGTCCATAAAAATCTGGTAGACACACCTTGTACATAAGGGATAAGGGGAAAGAAACAGTTGAAGGGGAAAGAAACAGTTGAAGCAATAAAGAACCAGAATACTGCTCTTCAGGCCCTAACTTCCGAGCAATACAGACAAGAACCTTCTACGCGGTCATCCTTCTGCTTACAAAGGAGCAGATACGATTCCATACTATACATTTAGGCAGTGGCCAATAATAGATGCAACATCAGCCGCAAGCCAAACAACAAAATCATACCAGATCTCAACAAAGGCAAGGTAGTCAGCCTCCCCCGAGATCCACTCTGTCCTTCATGACTCCAAGCCTGCATTCCAACAAAACCCATTTCCAGACCTAGAGGTGAGGGAGAGACTGTGCTTTTTTTTTTTTCAAGAAGTATTAGATAACATCAAATGGATTTTGAAAATAGAGTACGTTCTAAACATCAAAAACTTGCCCTGATTTACCATCTGCATTCAAAAGATCAGCTAACAAAACTATAGGAGTAGCAATCACTTCTTTATACCATAATGATTCAACCAGTTCCCCCATTTCAAAGAGGAACATGTTTCTATTCCAAATACTTGCTAATTCCAAAGAAATCAGGTGATCTATGACCAATACTAGATCTCAGAGATTTAAACATATATCTAAAATAAATAAATAAATAAAAGTTCAAGATGAATTCAATAAATACAATACGACCATTGCTACAAAAAGAATACTGGTTAACATCTCTGGACCTGAAAGATGCCTATGCACACATTCCCATCAACATAGCTCATCAAATGTTTCTAAGCAGGGACAGCTCAAGACAATCTGCCACCTGAGGCAAGGGATGAGATGGCATCTGCCACTCCCCCAAGGTGCAACATAAATCAAATTACTAAGAGGGCCAGGAAAGGAGGGGGTTCCCCTGGAGACTGCCCTTTCAGTGATTTGCAATGCTAGGGAAGGGGATAAAGCCATGGGGTCAATTTTCTTGGAGGAGTAGAGATAAAATGTCAATGATAACATTTCTAGGGAACTGGTAAACCTACCACACTTCCAGAAATCCCGATTGCTACTCTCTCACAGCAAGTGCAAGGGTATTAGGTGCCCCAGGCAAACCTTATACCACCACCCCCTTCCCTGCACACAATTAAAATGTATACATACATTTTAAAGCATCTTACTAATCACTTCCTTAACCCAAAAAGGGAGATTTTACATGAAAAAAGACATTCAAACTACAGTCTTCTCAGATGAAAATATCACTTATAACATGTATATTATATTTGCATGCACTGCTGTGGTGCCAACCAGAAAGTCCTGCAAAAAATACTTGGAACCCATATGGAATTAGGCCTACTGTAAATAGTGGTGGGTGTAGGTTAGGCCCTCAGATAGTCATGAGAAAACTAAATTACAATATAGTAAACCTCCCATACCAAAACGGCACTAAATGCCAGCATTCAAACAGTAGCAACCCTACCTATAAAAATCTAACATTGCAAATAATTCAACAGGTCCTACAACACCAATACATCTCCTATTAGGAAAACAAAACAAGTCAGGCTGCTATAGATCCTTACACACAAACTATAAGCTAGCAAAATACTTCACCTCGGTCAAACATGCAGAACATAGACCCTCGCTAAATAGAATAAACAGACTATAAAGTATAAATAGAAACAGGCAGACAAAAACTGAACTGGAAAACGCAACAGTGGGGGAAAAAAAAAAGAAATCACTATTTGTTAAACACCAGTATAAAACATCAGCCATACTAATAAAAAGAATATATGTCAAATCAACTGAATAGAATAATATTCAGTAATTAAAAATTCATACAAAGAATTTACCAAACACCACTAAAATATTTCAAAACAGCAGACATCAAATAAATTTCCAATTATTTAAAACTAATAAGGATAAAAAAAATCCTACTCTCTTCATACATGGGAACTTTTGATTTCTAGCCACTCTGAGATGGTCCTGGATTCATAGGGAAGTGGAAGGTGCACAAACTTTTTCCTCTTTTTCTTATACACACACTCTAAAACATGTTCATTCTCTCTCACACACACACTCTAAAACACATGTTGATTCACATACACACTCCCTCACACACAAATACTCATTCACTGACTCCCCCCTCGTACATACACAAGCACTGTTTCCTGCTCAGTGGCTCCATCTTCCTCACACTCAGTGGTGCTCTCTCCCTCGCACATATAGTCACACACTCCCACACATACACACACATTCTCTCATGCTCAGTGGATCTCTCCCCATATAGACACACACATACACTCACTGGTGATCTCTCCCACATACACACACAGGTATTCTCTCAAACTTACTAGCTATAAGAACATAAGAAAATGCCATACTGGGTCAGACCAAGGGTCCATCAAGCCCAGCATCCTGTTTCCAACAGTGGCCAATCCAGGCCATAAGAACCTGGCAAGTACCCAAAAACTAAGACTATTCCATGTTACCATTGCTAATAGCAGTGGCTATTAGGGATGTGCAGAGCAAAATTTTATGTTCATATTTTTTATGTCCGAAAGGGGGTCCCACTTGCGGCCAATATGGACATAAAAAAAATCCAATGAGTTGGGTATATGTACATATGTGCAAAAAAAAAATTTAAACCCCCTCACCCTCCTTAATCCCCCCCCCAGACTTACCACAACTCCCTGGTGATGGAGCGAGGAGTGAGGATGCCATTTCTGCAATCCTTGGCGAGAAGCATGTGACGTCGGTGGCACGTCGAGTGACGCGGCGTCACGTGATTCCTGGCTCGTTCGCGCCGGACGGCTCGTTCGGCCCAAAAAGAACTTTTGGCCAGCTTGGGGGGGTCAGGAGGCCCCCCCAAGCTGGCCAAAAGTTCTTTTTGGGCCGAACGAGCCGTCCGGCGCGAACTTGCCGGGAATCACGTGGCGCCGCGTCACTCAGACGCGGCGTCACGTGATTCCCGGCAAGTTCGCGCCGGACGGCTCGTTCGGCCCAAAAAGAACTTTTGGCCAGCTTGAGGGGGTCAGGAGGCCCCCCCCAAGCTGGCCAAAAGTTCTTTTTGGGCCGAACGAGCCGTCCGGCGCGAACTTGCCGGGAATCACGTGACGTCGGCGTCACGTGATTCCCGGCTCGTTCGCGCCGGACGGCTCGTTCGGCCCAAAAAGAACTTTTGGCCAGCTTGAGGGGGTCAGGAGGCCCCCCCAAGCTGGCCAAAAGTTCTTTTTGGGCCGAACGAGCCGTCCGGCGCGAACGAGCCGGGAATCACGTGACGCCGGCGTCACTCGACGTGCCGCCGACGTCACATGCTTCTCGCCAAGGATTGCAGAAATGGCGTCCTCACTCCTCGCTCCATCACCAGGGAGTTGTGGTAAGTCGGGGGGGGGGGGGATTAAGGAGGGTGAGGGGGTTTATATTTTTATTTTGGCTCAACAATCGCGATTTCCCACATATCGAACATATCTATGTTCGATATGTGGGAAATCTGATCGTTTATGTCGAATCAATTTTTTAAGTAAAAAAAAAATATGAGTTGCGTTTTACTAATGCGGTCAATCCGAATGCACACCCCTAGTGGCTATTCTCTAAATGAACTTAATAGCAGGTAATGGACTTCTCCTCCAAGAACTTATCCAATCCTTTTTTAAACACAGCTATACTAACTGCACTAACCACATCCTCTGGCAACAAATTCCAGAGTTTAATGGTGTGTTGAGTAAAAAAGAACTTCCTCCGATTAGTTTTAAATGTGCCCCATGCTAACTTCATGGAGTGCCCCCTAGTCTTTCTATTATCCGAAAGAGTAAATAACCGATTCACATCTACCTGTTCTAGACCTCTCATAATTTTAAACATCTCTATCATATCCCCCCTCAGCCGTCTCTTCTCCAAGCTGAAAAGTCCTAACCTCTTTAGTCTTTCCTCATAGGGGAGCTTTTCCATTCCCCTTATCATTTTGGTAGCCCTTCTCTGTACCTTCTCCATCGCAATTATATCTTTTTTGAGATGCGGCGACCAGAATTGTACACAGTATTCAAGGTGCGGTCTCACCATGGAGCGATACAGAGGCATTATGACATTTTCCATTTTATTCACCATTCCCTTTCTAATAATTCCCAACATTCTGTTTGCTTTTTGGACTGCCGCAGCACACTGAACCAACGATTTTAATGTGTTATCCACTATGACACCTAGATCTCTTGCTTGGGTTGTAGCACCTAATATGGAACCCAACATTGTGTAATTATAGCATGGGTTATTTTTCCCTATATGCATCACCTTGCACTTATCCACATTAAATTTCATCTGCCATTTGGATGCCCAATTTTCCAGTCTCACAAGGTCTTCCTGCAATTTATCACAATCTGCTTGTGATTTAACTACTCTGAACAATTTTGTGTCATCTGCAAATTTGATTATCTCACTCGTCGTATTTCTTCCAATACAGATCCCTGAGGCACTCCACTGTCCACTCCCTTCCACTGAGAAAAGTGTCCATTTAATCCTACTCTTTCCTGTCTTTTAGCCAGTTTGCAATCCACGAAAGGACATCGCCACCTATCCCAAGACTTTTTACTTTTCCTAGAAGCCTCTCATGAGGAACTTTGTCAAATGCCGTCTGAAAATCCAAGTATACTACATCTACCGGTTCAACTTTATCCACATGTTTATTAACTCCTTCAAAAAAGTGAAGCAGATTTGTGAGGCAAGACTTACCTTGGGTAAAGCCATGCTGACTTTGTTCCATTAAAACATGTCTTTCTATATGTTCTGTGATTTTGATGTTTAGAACACTTTCCACTATTTTTCTTGGCACTGAAGTCAGGCTAACCAGTCTGTAGTTTCCCGGATCGCCCCTGGAGCCCTTTTTAAATATTGGGGTTACATTTGCTATCCTCCAGTCTTCAGGTACAATGGATGATTTTAATGATAGGTTACAAATTTTACTAATAGGTCTGAAATTTCATTTTTTAGTTCCTTCAGAACTCTGGGGTGTATACCATCCGGTCCAGGTGATTTACTGCTCTTCAGTTTGTCAATCAGGCCTACCACATCTTCTAGGTTCACTGTGATTTGATTCAGTCCATCTGAATCATTACCCATGAAAACCTTCTCCATTACGGGTACCTCCCCAACATCCTCTTCAGTAAACACCGAAGCAAAGAAATCATTTAATCTTTCCATGATGGCCTTATCTTCTCTAAGTGCCCCTTTAACCCCTCGATCATCTAACGGTCCAACTGACTCCCTCACAGGCTTTCTGCTTTGGATATATTTTAAAAAGTTTCTACTGTGAGTTTTTGCCTCTACAGCCAACTTCTTTTCAAATTCTCTCTTAGCCTGTCTTACCAATGTTTTACATTTAACTTGCCAACGTTTATGCTTTATCCTATTTTCTTCTGTTGGTTCCTTCTTCCAATTTTTGAATGAAGATCTTTTGGCTAAAATAGCTTCTTTCACCTCCCCTTTTAACCATGCCGGTAATCGTTTTGCCTTCTTTCCACCTTTCTTAATGTGTGGAATACATCTAGAGTAGACTGTGCTTCTAGAATGGTATTTTTTAACAATGACCACGGCTCTTGGACATTTTTTACTTTTGTAGCTGCTCCTTTCAGTTTTTTTCTAACAATTTTTCTCATTTTATCAAAGTTTCCCTTTTGAAAGTTTAGCACGAGAGCCTTGGATTTGCACACTGTTCCTCTTCCAGTCATTAAATCAAATTTGATCATATTATGATCACTATTGCCAAGCGGCCCCACCACCGTTACCTCTCTCACCAAGTCCTGTGCTCCACTGAGAATTAGATCTAAAATTGCTCCCTCTCTCGTCGGTTCCTGAACCAATTGCTCCATAAAGTTATCATTTATTCCATCCAGGAACGTTCTCTCTAGCGTGTCCCGATGATACATTTACCCAGTCAATATTGGGGTAATTGAAGTCTCCCATTATTACTGCACTACCAATTTGGTTAGCTTCCCTAATTTCTCTTACCATTTCACTGTCCGTCTCACCATCTTGACCAGGTGGACAGTAGTATACCCCTATCACTATAGTCTTCCCCGACACACAAGGGATTTCTACCCATAAAGATTCAATTTTGTATTTAGTCTCATGCAGGATGTTTATCCTGTTGGACTCTATGCCATCCCGGACATAAAGCGCCACACCTCCTCCCGAGTGCTCCTCTCTGTCATTGCGATATAATTTGTACCCTGGTATAGCACTGTCCTATTGGTTATCCTCTTTCCACCATGTCTCTGAGATGCCAATTAAGTCTATGTCATCATTTACTGCTATACATTCTAATTCTCCCATCTTACTTCTTAGACTTCTGGCATTAGCATACAAACATTTCAAAGTTTGTTTTTTGTTTGTATTTTCATTCTGCTTTTTAATTGATAGGGATAAGTTAGAATTTTTTAGCTCAGGTGAGTTTTTAGTTACAGGCACTTGGACTACTTTTCTAATTATTGGAACCTCACTGTCAGGATGCCCTAATTCTAATGCATCAGTTGTATCCTTTAAAGATACCTCTTTCCGAACCATGCGCTGCTGAGCGACTGTCGGCTTTCCCCTTTGTTCTAGTTTAAAAGCTGCTCTATCTCCTTTTTAAAGGTTAGCGCCAGCAGTCTGGTTCCACCCTGGTTAAGGTGGAGCCCATCCCTTCGGAAGAGACTCCCCCTTCCCCAAAAGGTTCCCCAGTTCTTAACAAAACTGAATCCCTCTTCCTTGCACCATCGTCTCATCCATGCATTGAGACTCCGGAGCTCTGCCTGCCTCTGGTGACCTGCGCGTGGAACAGGGAGCATTTCAGAGAATGCTACCCTGGAGGTTCTGGATTTAAGCTTTCTACCTAAAAGCCTAAATTTGGCTTCCAGAACCTCCCTCCCACATTTTCCTATGTCGTTGGTGCCCACATGTTCCACGACAGCCGGCTCCTCCCCAGCACTGTCTAAAATCTTACCTAGGTGACGTGTGAGGTCTGCCACCTTTGCACCAGGTAGGCATGTTACCAGGCGATCCTCATGCCCACCAGCCACCCAGCTATCTACATTCCTAATAATCGAATCGCCAACTATGACGGCCGACCTAACCCTTCCCTCCTGGGCAGTAGGCCTTGGGGAGATATCCTCGGTGCGAAAGGTCAATGCATCACCTGGAGAGCAGGTCCTTGCTACAGGATCCTTTCCTGCTGCACCTGGTTGGTGCTCTCCCATCATGAGACCCTCTTCCTCCAAGGCAGCACCAGGGCTGCCAGTCTGAAGTTGGGACTTGACTACTATGTCCCTGAAGGTCTCATCTATATACCTCTCTGTCTGCCTCAGCTCCTTCAGGTCTGCCACTCTAGCCTCCAGAGATCGGACTCGTTCTCTGAGAGCCAGGAGCTCTTTGCATCGCATGCACATGTACAACTTCTCACCGGTGGGTAAAAAATCATACATATGACACTCTTTGCAAAAGACTGGGAAGACCCCCCCTTGCTGCTGGACTGCTGCTTTCATCTCAATTTTGATCAGTTCCTAGTTAAGTTTTAGGTTGCTATGGGAGTAGGAATGTGTCTAACGTCCTTTAAATGTATTAGTGAATTCACTATGTGTCTGGTAGTGGCCTACCGGGGTCTGATCGAATTCTCAATAAAGTTTTTGTTGATTTTTTTTTTTTTGTGAAAGTGGCACCTGCCTTTAAATTAAGGGATGAGCTAGGGTTGGGAAATACAAACAGTCTAACTTCAGTTAGTCAGCCAGAGTGACTCACTGCTCTCTTGATTAACAAATGTTGGTCCCTATTCAAACCCAATCACACTACCTCAACACCTTTCCATGGTGAGTAACTCAACTGAACTATTCAACTTTTTTACTTGGGTGTACACTGCTCCTAGCTTATTTCTAGCTTCTGGCTACTTTTTGGGGGTTTGTTTGTTTTTTTGTGGGGTTTTTTTTTTCAATACAAACACTCAGTTCTGCATACTTTCAAAAATAAACACACTAAATAATATTCCCAAATAGTTAACTTTGGTCTTTTTTAAAAGTATTAGGGCAATGTCCCAAGCAAAAACTTACTGATTCCTTTCAGCCACCAGCAAGGTGATCCTCTCCTCTCACTGTTCCCACACCCACACAGGCATTCTCTTATGCTAAGTGGCTCTCTCTCACACATACACACAGGCATCCTCTCTCCCTCAAACACACAGTCAATCACACTCAGTGGTTCTCTTTCTCACACACACAGACTCCCTCTTTCTCTCTCATACACACACATTCAAAGTCTCTCCCTCACTTATGGGCCTTTTCTGCAGCTGCCCTGTCGAGTTTTTTCTTTTGCTGCTGGGCTGGCCTCACTGAAGATGCACGAGTGGGGGTAGGAGGCCATGTCAGACAAGATGTGCCACCGCGGGAAGGCCGCATTAGTAACGACGCACTGGGGAAGGGATGTCTCACTAAAGATGTGCCAGAGGGGTGGCGCTATTGAAGCTGCACTGCCACAGATTGAAACTGTGCCACTAGCCCACCAAGGATTCTTTCTTCTGCTTGTCGGAGGGGGAACTCCATGGGCAGGAGTATTTTGGGGGTAATTTTTGCTGCCTCAAAATTTTGCCACCTGAGACCACTATCTCACCCTGCCTCATGTTAGAACTGCCCCTGTTTCTAATGTTCAACCTGGAAGATCAACATTACCAGAACAGGTTATTGCCCTTCAATCCCACAGCGGTACCCCGAACATTCACCAAATGCCTAGCAGTGGTAGCAGCTCACCTGAGGAAACAAAATGTTATGGTATTTCCATACTTACACAACTGGCTGATATCGAGCATATCCTCCAAGGATTCCATTTATCTACTGATTAAAAAAAAAAAAAAAAAAATACACTAAAGTTTCCTCCTGAGTTATGAAAAATCCACACTCAGACCAAAACATCATTTAGAGTTAATAGGAACTAAGCTGAATATGATCAAAGTGAACAAATTAATCAGCAGAAGATGTGAAAGTGAGGAAATGGATAACAGGAAATACATGAGACTTATTGGAACATATGGCATTGACAGTGATGTTAACAGCAATGGCATGATGAAAGATGAGGCATACAAAATGGTATCTGAAAAGCAAATGGAATCAGATTATACAACCATTAAGTTAAAAAAAAATCCAATTGAACAAAGTAAGAAATCACTCACATGGTGGACAATCAAGAAAAACCTGTTATGTGGTCAGAACTTTCACCCACCAATTATACAGACTGTAGTGACAACAGATGCATCTCATCAGGGATGAGGAGTGCACCTCAACAATATCTGTACAGAAGAAATATGATCACAAGTCTAAATTTCATCTCAACCTGCAATTGAGAGCAATGTTCAATGTATTGAAGGCAGTAAAATCTTGACCAAACAAAAAAAATAAAATAAAAAAACAGGGAGGGACAGGATCCTATCTACTCTGCAAAGAGTCCATAAATATTTGGAACTGGGCAACCAAATGGAAAATGCAGATCTCGGCAGTCTACATACCAGGAAAAAACATAAGAACCAACAGATTGAGCCATCAGTTGCAATCATATGAATGATCTCTACATACTACACAATCTTTTCAGAGCTTGGGGCACATCAAGCTTAGACCAATCACAAACTACAAAATTATTTTTCAAAAAGGCCATTACAGGATGCAATAGCAAAAGATACCATAGAATGAAAGAATGCTTTGTGCTTTCCCATCAATTCTGCTAATAGCAAAGACGATGTTGAAATTGACAGAGAACAAGGGGGAAAAGATCCTATTAGCCTCCTATTGGCCTCGGCAGAGTTGGTTTGCTTTCTTGATCAGAATGGCGCTGGATGCACTCATAAGGTTACCGATAACTCTGAACCTATTGTCTCAATACCAGAGGATGGTCTTGCATCCCAGTCTCCAGTTTCTCACTAACAGGCCGATACAGTAAGAATCGCGGGAGAGCTGCCTCTCCTGGGCATCCGATTCTGTATTTAAATGAGGTTGCACTAACAAGGAGGCGCTAGGGACCATAGCGCATCCCTGGCATCTCCTTATTAGCGTAGAGGTGGCTGTTAGCGGGTTCTGTCAACCGGCGCTCAATTTTACCGGCATCTGTTTCCAAACCTGCTGACAGCCATGGGTTAGGAAACTGATGCCGGTAAAATTGAACATCCATTTTTCTAATCTGCTGTCAGGTGGGGCAGATTATATATTTTTTTTTTTTATTGTTGGTTCCTCCAACTTAATATCGCTAGGATATTAAGTCGGAGGGAGTACAGAAAAGCTTTTCTGTATACTTTTCTGGGCTGCTCAGAAATTAACGCCTGCCCTTAGGAAGTTTTTTGGATGCGAGTAGAATTTCAAGTACTCTTTGTAGATGAAGGTGCTTGATTATGTTGCATTCAATATCCATGCCATCAATCAGGTCGATACAGCATGTGATTGGGCGTGCAGTTTCGACATGCGTCTATTACCCCTTATACTGTAAGGGGTTTAGCGAGTCAAAAATGCACAGCCAAACCCCCACCCCCTCCCAAAATGGCAGGCGTTAATTTCTGAGTGTAAAATGGCCGCACATTTTACTTTCAGTAGGAGTAGCCTAGTGGTTAGAGCAGGAGGCTAGGACCCAGGTTAACCAGGGTTCAAATCCTGCTGTTGCTCCTTGTGACCTTGGGCAAGTCGCTTTACCCTCTGTTGCCTCAGGTACAAAATTACAGGGTCATTTATGAAATTGCATTATGGCATTTTTGCATGCGTTAAGGCAACCTAGCTTGATGTTACCCAGGTAGAGAGTCCATCAAGCTAGGTTGAGAGAACACTGTACAAATCTTATTGCTGTGTGAGTTTCCTCACTCCGAAGGACATCAAATCTTCACAAGCATGTATTGTTCTGTTCGTACGTCTCTCTGCATGTAAAAGTGGCCCCTAACTACTACCTAAACCTCTCCTTGAGTTACTAGGTGGGCATCCTATAGAGATATAAATAGTCAGTCTCTCTCTCTCTCTCTCCCTCTCAGTAATGTTAGCGAAGCACTAACATAGTGCACATTACGATAATTAGGCTATTATCATAAAACACGTCCCTTTTCCTATCGATGTATCGCATGCGCTATTTATAGCAGATTGATAAATCTAGGCCTTAGCTTGTAAATCTTGTGGGGCTAGGGAAATACCTGTAAGTACCTGAATGTAATCCGCTTTGATGTACACTTTGAAGTGCTGAAAAGCGGAATATAAAAAAATAAATAAAATAGCCTCATCAACATGCATTTGCATGTGATGAGCGCTATTAGTTTTCAGGGGGGTTGGGGTTTTTGACGTGCTAAACTCCTTACAGTATAAGGGGTAATAGACCCGTGTCAAACGTGCGACTGCGTGCTAAATGGTGCGCTCGGCCGAGTGCACCGTATTGTATTGACCTGATTGATGGCATGGATATTGAATGCAACATAATCAATCACCTGCATCTACAAAGACTATGTGAAATTCTACTTGCACCCAAAAAACTTGCCACAAGAAGGTCATATCACTTCAAATGGAAAAGATTCACTAATTGGTGCTTTAATAAAGGAGAACAGCTTACAATTGTTCAACACGGAAAGTACTCCAGTACTTACTTCACTTTATGGATTCTGGACTAAAAATGAATTCCATCAGAGTACATTTGAGCACAATAGCAGCTTTTCACAATACAGTTAAATTGAACTTTAACTCATAACATTTTTTATTCTGGGATAAAGTTTTTCAAATTTTGGAACAAATAATTTTATGTAAGCCTGTTTTGTGGTTAAAAAGCTATTGTTAGGTTCCATCTCATGGACTTTGGGGTTATCTAATGGACAAATGATTTACTCAAATAGCGATAAAATGCAATATTTAGCTGCTATTATTAACTTAGCAGGTGAAATATCTTCAAGCCGTTACACTCTGGTAATAACATGATTGCACTCATGCAATCTGAATGTATTCTTATTATTCATACCTCTAGGAAAGTGTCCAAGGAGTAGGTGCAAGCTTGAAGAGACTTTTTCTTCTGCCCTTGGATATGAGAGAGAGACTCCAAACTGTACAATATTCAGTAAACTAGTTTGTATTATGACAATATGCTTAGGTGTGGCTCTGGATCAGTGTGAAAGTGTGTGTATGGGTGTCTTTGTACTTGTCTTATATAGCTACTGAGGTAAATTTTGGTACCTCTGGTTAAATAAGATGCAGCATTGTTGGATTAGTTATTCCTTAAAGGCATTAATTATACTCTGCTTATATGTCATCTCTTTATTTATTATATTTGTTTTCTTAAAGGCAGATCTACAATGAAGCATCTCTATAAAGTTTGAAAAAAAAATTGTTGAAGGAAAACCAATTTCCCAACAGCTATTAGTAGCTAGATTTATCAAAGGACTGTACAACCATAAAACTATTACTAAAAAGAACAGCACCTGAATGGGGCTTTAAATATTGTGTATGCAGTTGCTGAAACTGCCATATGAACCAATGGCTATGGAAAACTTTATTTCTGATAGCAGTTACATCAGCCAGAAGAGTAAGTGAATTGCAAACATATTCCAAAACAAAGAACTCCTCAGAACTCATCAAATTTCTTCCCAAGACAGTATACACAATTATACGTAAAACAAGAAAGACTACTACTGATATTCGTTCCCCAACTCACAGAAAACAGTTGCAGAACAAGCATTACATACCCTGGACTGCAGAAGAGCCCTTTTGTTCTAATTGGACAGAAACCAAGTTCAGAAAGTCAATCCAGCTATTCATATCCTATGACATAACTAGAAAAGGTTCAGCAGACCAGAACCACACATTATCAAGATGGCTCTCAAATTGCTATGCAGCCATTGCCTTGCAAATCCCACACGCAATAAGAGTGCATCAAGTTCAAGCAATAGCCACAGCAATGGCAACATCAAAACTCTGCCTCAATCCAAGGTATCTGTAAGGCAGCCACATGATCGATACATACTTATACAAGACAATACTGCTTAGATAAAATCTTGCATAATAGTTTATTTGGATGAGCAGTGCTTAAGAATATTTTTAAATAACCAAAATTTTCTCCAACACAATATGTGTTGCCAAGAATCCATGGAACGTGCAACTTACTTTGAGGTAACCCTTGGCTAGGGATTCGCATCTTATGTGGCTGTTTGGGCTTGTCCAAGGAGAAAGCAAAATTGCTGTGTTCTCCATGGACAGCCAAAACAATCCCTCCCTTCCCGGGAAGTTTAACAAGCTTGAGAAAAAGCCTGTAGAGACTTGCACGTGGGGGACAGTAGTGTGGGAAGAGCTGAGCATTGCTCAAGCATCAAAAATGGAACCTGAGCTTTGAGAGAAAACAACCCAACTCTGCGTCGAATGATGTTTGGTTGTCCACGGAGAACACCTGTTACAGGTAAGCAACTTTGCTTCCTTTTACATACCAGTTAAGCACATTGCACCTTAAAAATCCCTTTACTCATTTTTTAATGGGTTTAAAATGAAACTATCCCATCTAAGTCAACTATATTTATACCGTCTTCATTTTTTAAAGTACAGAAGGTAGGAAATATTTGCATTGATTACCAACATGCTTCAATTATTCAAGTTAAAACCCTTCCATTTCTTTCTATCTAGAGAGTTGCTGTAAACACATTAAAATATATTAACCTGTAAAGACTTACCTTGGGTTAGCAGGAGGGCTGCAAGACAGAAAAGAGAGGTTGATTTTTCTATATTGTAGGAAGTTCTTCAGAAGCCAGGATTTCAAGTCTTGCTAATGCTCCTTGTGACTTTGAGCAAGTCACTTCACCCTCCATTACTTCTGATACAAATTTAGAGGGAGATTTATGAAGCTGTGATATTTTACTATGGGAGGGGTGAAATATTGCATTGGGGATGTTCCTGGTAGCCCGGACTGCCTCCTCGCTCCAGGAAAATGTCAACTGGGCCCCAAAGCTAGAGATGCTTCAAACCACCCATAGGACACCAGGGCATCTTTCTTTAGGTAAAGGGGAGGTCCAGAGGCCACCCTAGACCACCAGGGTATATTTCCAAATGAGGGGAAGTGGGGTACCACTAGACACCAGGGATTATGGTGTATGTTGGGGGCAGAGGTCTTTGGTTGGGGCAAGGGGGCAAATGGGAACAAAGAAGAGGGGTTTAGGTTTGTGGCAGGGTGTTGCTGTCACCTCAAACAGTGGCAGGAACAGGGGTGGGTTGAGGTCTTGGAAGACTCCCAGGGGGGGAGTTTTAGCCCTTAGGGGCCATCAGGATGCACATTAGTGTCCTGATGTCGCCAAGATGAAATAACTATACCTCTTTCAAGTGCAATAACATGGCTGTTTTGGTTTTTTTAAGCTCGCTGGGTTATTTTATTAGCATGCTATTGCCTATGCATTAGCTACTTTGCAAGCAATAGGAAATTGTATACATGCAAAGCAGCTAATTTCAAATGGGGGTGGACAGGTAAACAAAAAAAAAGTAATATAGCTCTAGTATGGGCATATTGTGCTATAAATGCTGTTTGTTTTTTTTAACTTTTTATTTAATTTGCCAGCCATTACAAACAGCCAAAGACAAAAAGAATATATAAGAACAAATTCGTAAACACAATAACACATCCCTACTGAGGTGAAACACCCCCCCCCCACATGCATTCTACAACTTTCAGTATAACTCCCAGCCTTTATCATATAATGCCAGCCGATCTTTCAACATATGTCAATTTTTCAATTAAAGGAATACCATGCATCTGCCTCCAGCACTGTGCAATAGTAGGAACAGATTTCCACTTAGTCGCAATCACAAATTGGGCTGCAAGTAGCAGGTGCTGAATCAACTTTTTCTTAAATTTTTTAACCCTCGTGTTATTCCAACAACCCATCAGCCAAAGCTCAGGAGTAAGATTAAATTGCACCTCTACCATCGGTCCCACCCAACATCCCACTCTCCTCCAAAAGAACTGTACCAATGGGCAGTCCTACCACACATGCAGGTATGACCCCACTTGCCCACAACCTCTCCAACAGAGGGGCAAGAAGGTGGCACAGAATTTATGAAAAAAGAGAGGATAGCGATATGTATGCAACAATAGCTTAACCATCAGCTCTATGAGCACATAGAGAAGACCTATGCACATTTTACCAAATCCTCCTTCGCTCTGCAGGTCGCCCTCCCACTGATTCTCTGCCAGCAGTGAGGGCTCATGCCCCAAGGCAACTTTAGAAAAAACTCTATATAACACTGAGCTGGCCTTATGGTGCATTCGTCCCAGCAGCAGTAGCAACTCAATCGGGTTACGTTCAACCTAGTTCCACCCTTCAGCCTATGCCTTTCCAACTCCCTCATTATTTTGTCATAATATGACCACGTCTGCACTGATACCTCAAACTCATCCTGAAGGTCTGCAAAGGATTTCAACGGGCCCCATTCAGGTGACCCACACATCTCAAGTCTGCCTCCCACCATTGATTGGCATCCCCCATTAAAAGAGTGTACCGAAAGCACAGGGTTACACCACAAAGGAGATATGGTAGTTGACCAATAAATGCTGTTTATGCATTCTGTGAAGTCAAATGGTGAGCCCTCTGGGACAGGGGAATATCTATAATATCTGAATGTAACTTGCTTTATGCTCCCAGTGAAAATGTGTGATCTAAAATACAAATTAAAAAAATAAAATCTGCCTTGTGCCTGGCAGGCTCAATCATTGGGAGGTCAGGAGCTCACTTGCCTGGTCAGTACCAACTCAAAACACCATGTATTTCACTCTTCTCTCTGAAACATAGGCCATTAGACACAGTTATGTGCTATCAATCTCTTATCAAGAAGGCTTCTGGGAGTCCCCTCCAGCCCATCACAAAGGAAGTTTGCTTTGAGTAGGTCTCCAGGCTCTTGGCATCATCAAGCCACTATCCATTGCTTGTTCAATTTCCAATTGTACTGCTCTAATTTAGCATTGAAGATGTATTCATTATGAGATTTCATCATTTCTGCAGCAAGGTTGTCAACATCCAATTGAGACTATCCATAATTTCTTTGCAATGACTGAACTATTCTAAACCTGAGCTTAGAATAGTATTGGTCTTGGCTGTTGTATAATGCAACAAATAAACCCCACTTACCTTGACATTACTATGTTATTCCTGGAAATAAAAACAACAAAAAAAAGTACTCTAGTGACTTTGTTACAGTAATGGCAAAACTGCCATACAGATCTTGATCTTCCCTACAGCTCGTACCCAGAGGGCAGGGGCTTCTCCTGATACCCCACAAGCAACTCTTTGGATACGTGGAGGAGGCTTAACCCCCAGATTCATCTTTAACTGCTCCCCTGCTTCTGTGCGTGTGGAACTTGGTACACAGTAGTGAAGAGAGCCTTTGCCCCGTCCTGTATTTTTTCTCTACCATGTGCTGAAGCTTTCCAATAATTCCAGCTGCCTGAGATGGTAATACGTGTGAGGGGAACTTTATCAGCACTACTGGAATAAAACTAAAGAAACAAGAAACTTACATTCCCAAAGACGTAAATTCTCTGGAAATAAAACAAACAAATATAAAATCACTATGTTGCTAGCAGTCATTTTGTTATAGGTTTCACAGTTGCTTGTTTTTGATTGCAAATATTGTTACCTTTAACATAAGGCTTGGGGGGATGACTGGCTTTTTCTGCTGTCATTACTCTGTTACTATGGATGCCCTGAGGGGGGTACTGAGAAGAAGCTTAAATGCCTGAAAAGTATAAATGATGCACAACAGCCAAGAATGTTTCAGGGGCAAAGAAGTTTAGAAGACCTGGACCTGTGGAAGAGGCTGTAACCAAATTATCCAGGGGTTTATCCTATTCTATGGGATAAATGGTGCCCTTTGAGTACAGAGTGGGCGACAGGTTGAAATGTAACTGCAATTTTATCAGATAATATAGAAACTGTTAAGTACTTACATGTATTTGGGGAGACTTGATAAGGCCATTTCCCATTCTTCTGCTGTCCTTTAACAAGAAAGTAAAAGATTAGAGGTGAAGGGTGGAGGAAGGCTACCATAGAGTGCCTAAGACCATTTGTCTTGCTTGTTGGTCTTTATTAGATTGTAAGCTCTAAAGAGTAGGGATTGTCTACTATGAGTCTGTGTACAGTGCTGTGTACATCTCTTATGCACTGTATAAATGAGTAATAATAAAATAAGCTATATCGGAGGCTAGTGTGGATTCTGTTCCTGCTGTGTCACTTGTTAAGACACCTAATGGGCCACAGAAGATAGCTATACTTGTCGGAAAAGTGAAGTCATATCTAATAAGGAAAAGCAGTGAAGAAATGTAGAGCAGAACTTTTAGAACACACAAATTATGTTTTTTTGTGCTATGAACCCTTTCCTGCCTGGTTTTAAAGAACGATCCTGTAGTACTGACAGGATTCCTTGTCTTTCAAGTGCCCTGTGGAAATGTGGAATCTAACCAAGTCTGTATAGATGCCCAGCCGGGGTATATAGAATACACATGGTGAGCTGATAGCTGATGTTATAGAAAAAAAAAAAGCTCACTTGCTTTGGACTAAAATACCAAGGCAACCAATTAAATAACAATACAGAAAATGTCTTGTCTGGTATTAGCCTTCAACCTGTCGCAAGACCCCAGACCATTTTAATGTTCTGTTTTCTTCTGTGTACAACAGTGCCTTAGCTTTTCTAACATCTATTTCTCTGGCAAAGAAATCCCTTATCCACTACAGAAATTCTGGCCCTCATTCAGTGTGTCTCTATATGGATTTATCTCAGGCCACCTTAAACTACACTGCAGATGCTAAGCATGTACTAAATTCCATTCTCTGAACTTCTTAGTAGTAGTTTCCCCACCTTGTTCTTCCATACTTCTAGAAAAACATAGACTATGACACCAAATAAGGACCATACTGCCCAATCTGATTGCTGAGGCCATGCCATAAACCCCAGTTGATCTCTGGCATGGAGTACTCTTCCTAGTATGAGGATTCCCTTACCTGCAGTTATATCCAAAGCAGGCGGTTACGGAACTGTTACAAGTGACACAGGAAATTGTTTCATATTGGTAGATTCCTGTAACATAAAAAGAAAAGTGTTGAATAGTAGGAGACAATTCAGAGCAGAAAAGGAAACCTTGTTGAAAGGAGTCACTGCAGGTGTGTTATTGCTGAAGCTGGCACTAAAGGTGAAATGTGGCAGGATTTCTAGCTAAGTATTTGGCTGGATCATCCGCATGCCCTCCAGGTGTTTCCAGAGGATTCTCACTCACCGCACTGTTGCTCACAGTCGAGTCTGCCTGCAAAGCAACACAAAATACATGGTTGGTGTCGGTCAATTTGGTGGACCCCTTCCCTTTTTCCTATGTTGTCCAAACTGTCTGAACCAGTGTTTGGTCAGCACAATGTTCATAAACCAGCTGCCCTGAGAGGAATCGGTGGTAGGAAGAGATATAAGGATGGTCATTCGCAGAGGATTGTTGCTGCAATGAATGAGCTTGCTAGACAGAAGGGGGAGGAAGCCCTGAGAAGTAGCAAATGAAGGCCACTTTCTGTTGAACCGCACTCCCAATGAAGCAGAAGGAAACACCCAATATCTGATATCTCCAAGCTGTGCATGAAGGCAGCAGGAGGTCAGGCCCAGAACACTTGAAGAGGTCCATAGCAAATGTTTACAACCCATACTCTGGCCTACACCCAGCCCTAGTGACAGAGAAATGGTTAGAACTCACTTTGGATGATGTCATCCCGAAGCATAAGGATCTGGGCCTTCAGAACCGAGTTCAAGATCTGAGGGAAAATACCTGAGGGATAAGAAGGGAATAGCAATGATCTATGAACCTCCTGTGTTTCTCTGAAATGCAAACTCCTATTCCTCCATTGATCTATTTTTCAGTGCTTGCGCTTTCTCCTCTTGCTCAGTCATCCATCCCTATATTTGCATTTCAAAATTGTTCAACTATCAGGGGCAGCTCAAGATAATCTGCCTGAAGAGAGGGATGAGATGGTGTCCCCCCCCCCCCCCTTGCTCACACACTCCAAAGTGCAGCGCAGGTCAAATCATTGAGAGTGCCAAGGGGAGAGGGTCCCCCTTGGAGTCTGGCCCTTCTGATAATCTGAAATGCTGGGGAAGGGGGAGGCAGAGGCCAGCGTTCCCAGAAGAGTGGCATACAACTTCAGTGATCATTTTTCCAGGATGCCAACAACCCTGCCATACTCCCAGGAATAATACTTCCTGCCTCCCACTCTTCCCCAGCATCCGCCCCCTGGGGAAGTTGGAGATGGGTGACTGGTGAAGGTCTCTATGTGTAGCACATTCTCTCAGGGCTGGTGAAAAGGTATTAGGTGCTCTAGATCAGTGGTCCCCAACCCTGTCCTGGGGGCCCACCAGCCAGTTGGGTTTTCAGGATACCCACAATGAATATGCATGAGAGAAAATTTGCATGTCATGGAGGCAGTGCATGCAAATTTTCTCTCATGCATATTCATTGTGGGTATCCTGAAAACCCGACTGGCTGGGGGGTCCCCAGGACAGGGTTGGGGACCACTGCTCTAGATGAGCCTTATAGCCTTGCAGCCCTCACCACACAGAAAAATTATGCATTTATAATAGATTTTACATGAAAAAGAACTTTCAAAATACAGTCTTCTGAGGTAAAAATATCACCAACACCCTGTATATTACATTTACATGCACTGCTGTGGTGATAGAAAACCCTGCAAAAAAGACCCTTGGAGCCTCTTGTAAAGTGTGTTGGTCTTGCTCCTCAGCCATGAAGACAGTAAAACCTCCCATACCAAACCTGGACCAGCTGCCAGCACTCAAATCAGTAAAAGCCCTCCCCATGAAAATACCCTGTCTCTCCTCACCCTGGAGGGGATATATTACAGACTTTAAATACCTGAAAGGTATTAATGATGCAAAGTAATCAAACTTTTTCCAGTGGAAAGAAAGTTTTGAACTAGGGGTCATGCTTTGAAACTCCAAGGAGGCAGACCCAGGAACATCATCAGGAAATATTTTTGCGTGGAAAGGGCGGTAGATTTATTTATTTAGTTTTAGTTCATGAATCTTATACACCTCAATTCTAACAATATATACATTGCAGATTACAAAGTACATTCATAATAAATCTTAAATCTAAAAACACAAAATATCACAGAAAAAATAAAATTAAACAAATATTAAACTCTATATATTAAAAGCTTAGAAAAAGAGATGCTTTAAGCATCTTCTGAAATTTCAGATAATCAGCTTGGTTATGAATCTCTAGGGGTACAGTATTCCACAAATCAGGTCCAAATACAGAAACTGCCTTAGTTCTTGTGACATTCAGTTTATTTTCAGCAATAGACAGAACAGTAAGCAAATACTGAAAAGAAAAACATAGAGACCATGCAGGAACATACCTAGATATTCTGTCCTTCAAACAGAAGGAATCCAAATATATGGCTTTATGAATCAGCGTAAGCAACTTAAATTGAACTCCCTCCCAGAAGAGGTAATAAAAACAAGAACAGAGCAGCAGTTACTACCCTTAACAGAAGGCAAGGGGATAATCTGCATGGAGCGGCATTTACTGCCCTAAAAAAAAAAACTTGCTGGGCAGACTGGATGGACCACATGGGTCTTTTTCAGATGGCATTGACTATGTTACTATATAACTGCAAATATTACACCTAGCCCTAAAACACAAATACACCTCCTCACTAAGAAAACAGAACAAATCAGGCTGCTATAGATCCCTACCAGAAACTACACAGTAGTAGAATACTCCACCTTTATCACACACCAAAACAAAGGCAGATCCTCACCAAATAAAGAATAAAGGGACCATAAAGTATAAATAAAAATGTGCAAAAACTGAACTGGAAACTAATAAAAGCCAGACTATATGCAGTGCCACAATGGAAAACCAGAATCATCACCATTCCTCTTAAAACAATAAAATCAGGAAATATAAAACATCAATCATAAATAATAAAGCCACACTACTATAACTAATATTTTTAAAAGGCTGACAAATAGAATAGCATTTTATAATTACTCATAAAAATATGTAAAAGTTCCCAAAAAAACAATAAGATTTCAAAACAGCAGATTTATTTATTTATTTATTTTAGATTTTTATATTCTGCTTTTTGCAATTTTTTAGCACTTCAAAGCAGATTACATTCAAATATTATAGGTATTTCCCTATCCCCAGAGGGCTTACAATCTAAATTTGTATATCAAATAACATCCAATAATAATTAAAATTAATAAGTATAAAAATTTTGCCAACTCTCCATACTTGGGAACCTTTGATTTCCAGTTACCCTGAGATTGTCCTTGAATAGTGGAGGAAGGAGGATTGCACACAAACTTTGTCCACTCTCTCTCAAATACACACCCTCTATAACACATGGTCACTTGCACTCTTACATGCATACTCACGCTCATGCTCTCTCTCACTCGCTCACTCATACGCACTCACTCTTTTCTCTATCTGGAATGCACAAATGGCAGCAGCCTGCTAGCCTAAACCTTCAGCCCATGCAGCTGACTGGACTCCTCCTCTTTCCTCCCGGGACAAGGGCCGACGTTGCTCCTGGCCAAACAGGTCAATGCTAAGCCTACTCCTTCCGGCTGCAGCGACTGCACCTCTTCCTTCCCACCCGCGTGGGCCCACATGATACAACAGCCTCTTTTTGGCCCACAGAGGAAAGAACAAGGAATGGCAATCTTTGCACTTCTGTGCCATCCACCAAACTGTGACGCTCTAGGTGGCTGCCTAGTCCACCTAGTGCTTTCACTGGCCCTGCACTCTCTTCCACTCACACCACACCCCATTATTTATTTACTTAACAAGAACTTATAATCCACGTGTTCTCCCAATATTCAAATGCGAATTACAATAAACGCTCACAAAATTCAACACAACAATAAAATAAAACATTATTACAATTAAACAGTTACATCAAATAAAATTACAATTAAACTAAAATTACAATTGCACTCCAACACTACCTGCTCCAAATGCTTCCTGGAATAACTCCTGCTTTTATCAATTTTCTAAATTTCAAATAATCAGTCTCTTGATGCACCCCAATAGGTAGAGCATTCCATAATACTGGTGCACATACAGAAAAAGCTTTAGATCTGGCTCTGTGTAACCTATACTTCTGAAAAGAGGGCACAGATAATAATTCTTGCCTTGAGGAACGCAAAGGGCAAGAAGGCCCATATTCCTCAAACTATAGGAAACTTTATGCATCACTTTAAAAATAGTTACATCTATTTTAAACGTCACCCTGAAGCCTATTGGGAGCCCATGTAATTGCTGCAGAATGGGTGAAATTGAAACTCTCCAAGGCAAATTAAAAATAACCCTGACTGCCAGATTTTGCAACAACTGAAAACCTTTAACAATTTTGCTGGCATTGCAGTAATCAATATAATACAGGACCAAAGCATGAACAACAATCCTAAAACTTTCTACTGCTAAACGTTTTCTTAAAGGCTTAACCAATTTCAGCCTATAAAAAGCTATGTTGGCTACATTTGACACGTCTGGTTTCAATGTCAATGGAATCCAAAATAGCCCACAAACAATGTATTTCAGCTAGCAATGGCAATTGAAAATTGTCATCAATAAGTGTAGATGCAGGCGATGGCGTATTTCCAACCCACAACATTGAAGTTTTATTACAATTTAATAATAAGTCGTTAGTCAGAAACCAATCATTGACCTTAGAGAAACAAATGTGGTTTTTCCAATGGCCCTTCTCCAGCGCTGTCACTAGGGATAAATATGTGCAGATCATCAACATAGCATTTACACATTACCTGCATACTAGCAAGCACCTTACCTAATGGACTCAAGAAGATATTAAACAGACAGACAGGGAGGTAAAACAGAGCCCAGCAGGATCCCCACTCCCAAAGAGCTCTAATCCAAGATCCTTCTTTTGACAAAAATGAGGAAAACCACTGATAAGCTACTCCTGCTACACCATAACCCTTCAGCCTAGATAACAGTTTATTATGACATGTCTTGTCAAAGGCTGAAGCAATATCCATTTGGATAAGAATACCGGATTCCCTGTTTTCTAATGAGCCACAGAGATCTTCCATCAAGTGCACTAACAGACTTTCAATCCCACAGTTCTTCCTAAACCCATATTGCTCATTATCATACATTTCCGCTTCACATGCAAAATCATCCAATTGATGTAACACCCACTTCTCAAGAACCTTAGCTAAGGTAGGTAAGCTAGAAACAGGGAGGTAATAAGTCACCCTATCTTTAGGAAGTGAGGCACTCTTTGGAATGGGGTAACATATGCCCAGGGATAAATTCAGCATTTTCACCAACTGGCAACCAAACACAGGTCTGGGTTCATCATTCTTCGCAGAATGATGAATCCTGCGAAGAAGGGGGGGGCAGGCCTGCGAAAGCCCGCAGCCTTTGCACTACGGCGGTGCACCGGCTTTCACACCAAATAGCGCCACCGCAGACGATAATGTTAGTAACATTATTGCCGGCAGCGAAGCCACTGCCGACTCTACCCCCTCCCCTCCCCCCCCCCCCCCCCCCTAATTTGCATTATATCGCATGTGAAAAGGGCCTTTTCGCATGTGATATGGCCTCATCGCGTGCGTTAGGGCCCTAACGCATGCAATAAAGCTTTAGAAAATAACCCCCACAGTGAGCTTCAAAAGGACAGAGATCCTGAGAATTAAAAGTTTTGTGACTCTCAGCTATCACTTCCTGCAATCTTTCCTCATTAAAAGGAACAAAGGCATCCCAGCCTGGCTTTACTGAACATATTTCCATTTTTTAAATTTTCTGTTTACCTCTCTGCAATCCTTCAATCTCAGTTTGAATTCCTGACACTTTGTCACAAAAATATCTAGCCAGTTCTGCACTTGAGGGCATTTGGATCACTTCATTGGTATTCCTTCGGGACATAAGATTCTTAACTATTGAAAACAAATCTAAAGGCTTATTCATAGATTTATTTAATTTTGTGGTAGAATAACCTTTCTTGACCAACTCTTGAGCACTTTTATATGCCTTTAACGTTTCATTACATCCTATTTTTACTGCTTCAGATTTTTTTCTATGCCATTTTCTCTCTACTCTTTGTAATTCTTTCCTTTTCTCCAATAACTGACTATTAAACCAAGGTGCTGTATGTACCCTACTTTCTTCTGAATTACCCTTTCAGGTTCACTTTCCTCATAAATGTTCTTAATAGTGTCATTCCACCAATTTATGACATCATCCGGAGAACATAAATTAATGTTATCTTTGACCATATCCCATTTATTCAACATCAAATCCATATCTGGCTTAGATCGAATTATAACTTTTTCCACACTGGAGCAGGTAATAAGCGGACCAAGGAACAGTAACACCATAACCAACACTACAATCTTTACTCCAAGCTACTTCTGACACTAAGCAAATCTAACATATGCCCTGCTACATGTGTGGGGTCTTTTATTAACTGGTGCAGTCTTGTCACCGATATAATTTCCTTACAGGAACGCACACCAGAAATTGATTGCACTTCACAGTGCAAGTTGAAATCCCCTACCACAACTGACTGCTTAAATCTTAAATCCATTTCCACAACCATAGATGTTATTGACTGCATCACAGCCACTGACAAACTAGTGGTACAAAACACCCAGGAGTGGGCCTTGAAAAGAATCCCTTCACATTCAGCTGCACAATCCATCACCAACCTCTCCTATTTAATAGCGTCAATCAAAATCACAAAAACCCCCCTCCTCTTCTGTTTAAACAAGCTGAACCTATAAAACAGTTCCCTAATGGACACAAGTTCCGCAACAGCACTGTATCTAAGTCCATATGCATGATTCTGTAATTAAAGAAATATCTACATTTTTGGTCAATAACTTCTAAAATCTCAATAAGATTTCTCTTGACTGCCCGGGCATTTATATAAGCCATCCTAAGCTTCCTTTCACTGAATTCTAAATTACTATGTTGCTCAACCATTCGATATACCAAACATCTCTGCCTACTGTGTTTATGAAGAGCTCTCGATAACCATCCATATCTACTTTGATTATGGTAGGAATGGAAACCCCTCTATCATATAATAAAACCAAAGCCAAAACCCGCGTCACCTAGATAAGATTTTAGACAGTGCTGAGGAGGAGCTGGCTGTCGTGGTACATGTGGGCACCAATGACATAGGAAAGCGTGGGAGGGAGGTTCTGGAAGCCAAATTTAGGCTCTTGGGTAGAAAGCTGAAATCCAGATCCTCCAGGGTAGCATTCTCTGAAATGCTCCCTGTTCCACGCGCAGGTCCCCAGACGCAGGCAGAGCTCCAGAGTCTCAAAGCGTGGATGAGACGATGGTGCAAGGAAGAGGGATTCAGTTTTGTTAGGAACTGGGGAACCTTTTGGGGAAGGGGGAGTCTCTTCCGAAGGGATGGGCTCCACCTTAACCAGGGTGGAACCAGACTGCTGGCGCTAACCTTTAAAAAGGAGATAGAGCAGCTTTTAAACTAGAACAAAGGGGAAAGCCGACAGTCGCTCAGCAGTGCATGGTTCGGAGAGAGGTATCTTCAAAGGATACTAATGATGCATTAGAATTAGGGCATCCCGACAGTGAGGTTCCAATAATTAGAAAAGTAGTCCAAGTGCCTGTAACTAAAAACTCACCTGAGCTAAAAAAAATTCTAACTTATCCCTATCAATTAAAAAGCAGAATGAAAATACAAACAAAAAACAAACTTTGAAATGTTTGTATGCTAATGCCAGAAGTCTAAGAAGTAAGATGGGGAAGGGGATTGTTGCAGCATACTATTTGAAAATGGGGGCGTGCGTGCGGCTGCAGCGCTTCCATTGCTGTTTGCTTAACAGTTTTTGTGTCATGTCTGATATTGTTGCGGTCCCGGTCACAGCGCTGGTAACTGGGACCTTACCTCTTCTTCCGGGGCTGGGATCCGCCAGCTGGTCCGCCGCTCCTCGGGCCTGGATTCAGGCAGCAGTTGCCGCGTCCGGACAGGCCTGCGCGGCCTGTTCGGCGGCATCTCCATGAGGGAGACGCCGCCGAGTCTCCAAACATTGCCCCTCCCCTCCTAGGCGTGCGCGCGAGGGGGGCAATTTAAAGGCCTTTTCCTGGCGGGCCGCCCCTTTTGTGACGTCAGACGCCAGCAGATACTTAAGGCCGGCGTCTGCCCTCAGTGCCTTGCAACAAGGTTACCTGCTTTCCCTGTTGCTGTGTGCTCTGGACGTTTGCTTGTAATCTCGTGGTATCCGGTTCCTGTCTTCCAGTTCCAGTTCCAGTTTCGTATCCTCATCTTCTGTTCCAGTTCTTCACCTCCAGCTCCAGTTCCCGCTTCAGTTCCAGTTCTTCATTCTCCAGTTCCTGCTCCGCTTCTGTTCCAGCTCCGGATCTTCCCGCTCGTTCTGGTCTTGCTTCTCCGGTGCTGACTTCTGCCTGCCTTCGACTCTGCTTGCCAGCCGCCTGCCCCGACCTCGGACCGTCTCTTCTACTTGCTGTTCGCCTAAGTCCCAGCGGTCCGGGTTCCCACGGGCTCCTCCCGGGGGAGCCTCGGGCTTCCAGGGTGAAGTCATCTTCCTCGGTCACCTAAGTTCCAGTGGCTCGGATCCTCAAGGGCTCCTCCCGGGGGGATTCCGGCTTCCAGGGTAAAGAGCTTCCTTCTCTGCTAGCATCCGCCTCCAGGCCTGTGTTCTCTCCTTGGAGACTCCTTCTTCCATCATCTTCTCTCTCCATCAGGCCGGCTCAAGGGTCCACTGTTACTCTCGCAACAGATATTTTGTACCTGCTTTAGGTTTTCACTGTTAACCTCTTTACGAGGCTGCTGTGGTTGTATTCACGCGTTCCTTTAATAAAAATGATTTTAAAAAAAAAAAAGTAAAATGGGAGAATTAGAATCTATAGCAGTAAATGATGACATAGACTTAATTGGCATCTCAGAGACATGGTGGAAGGAGGACAATCAATAGGACAGTGCTATACCGGGGTACAAATTATATCGCAATGACAGAGAGGAGCACCCGGGAGGCGGTGTGGCGCTTTATGTCCAGGATGGCATAGAGTTCAATAGGATAAACATCCTGCATGAGACTAAACAGTTGGCTGAAATGTAAATATTCTCTTTTTTAATTCCCTCCCCCTTTCTGGTCCTAGTTATTATTCCCTGTTTTTTGTAACTTTCTCACGTCCTAATTATTGTTTTAATATTTTTTAAGTTTCACACTATATTTAATGTTGAATTGGGAAATGTTTATCACTATGTTACTCCCTGCCTCCACACACATGTTAATTGTAAACCGGGTTGATGTGATTCTTATCATGAAACTCGGTATAATAAAAATAATAAATAAATAAATAAATAAATAAATGCACAATTGAAACTTTATGGGTAGAAATCCCTTGTGTGTCGGGGAAGACTATAGTGATAGGAGTATACTACCGTCCACCTGGTCAAGATGGTGAGACTGATAGTGAAATGCTAAGAGAAATTAGGGAAGCTAACCAAATTGGTAGTGCGGTAATAATGGGAGACTTCAATTACCCCAATATTGACTGGGTAAATGTATCATCGGTACATGCTAGAGATATAAAGTTCCTGGATGGAATAAATGACATTTTTATGGAGCAATTGGTCCAGGAACCGACAAGAGAGGGAGCAATTTTAGATCTAATTCTCAGTGGAGGACAGGATTTGGTGAGAGAGGTAACTGTGGTGGGGCCGCTTGGCAATTATGATAATAATATGATCAAATTTGAATTAATGACTGGAAGGGGGACAGTAAGCAAATCCATGGCTCTCGTGCTAAACTTTCAAAAGGGAAACTTTGATAAAATGAGAAAAATTGTAAGAAAAAAACTGAAAGGAGCAGCTACAAAGGTAAAAAGTGTGCAAGAGGCGTGGTCATTGTTAAAAAATAGCATCCTAGAAGCACAGTCCAGATGTATTCCACACATTAAAAAAGGTGGAAAGAAGGCAAAATGATTACTGGCATGGTTAAAAGGGGAGGTGAAAGAAGCTATTTTAGCCAAAAGATGTTCATTCAAAAATTGGAAGAAGGATCCAACAGAAGAAAATAGGATAATGCATAAGCGTTGGCAAGTTAAATGTAAGACATTGATAAGACAGGCTAAGAGAGAATTTGAAAAGAAGTTGGCCGTAGAGGCAAAAACTCACAATAAAAACTTTTTTAAATATATCTGAAGCAGAAAGCCTGTGAGGGAGTCAGTTGGGCCGTTAGGTGATCGAGGGGTTAAAGGGGCACTTAGAGGAGATAAGGCCATCGCGGAAAGATTAAATGATTTCTTTGCTTCGGTGTTTATGAAAGAGTATGTTGGGGAGATACCCATTCCGGAGAAGGTTTTCATGGGTAATGATTCAGATGGACTGAACCAAATCACGGTGAACCTAGAAGATGTGGTAGGCCTGATTGATAAACTGAAGAGTAGTAAATCACCAGGACCGGATGGTATACACCCCAGGGTTCTAAAGGAACTAAAAATGAAATTTCAGACCTATTAGTAAAAATTTGTAACCTATCATTAAAATCATCCATTGTGCCTGAAGACTGGAGGATAGCTAATGTAACCCCAATATTTAAAAAGGGCTCCAGGGGCAATCCGGGAAACTACAGACCGGTTAGCCTGACTTCAGGGCCAGGAAAAATAGTGGAAAGTGTTCTAAGCATCAAAATCACAGAACATATAGAAAGACATAGTTTAATGGAACAAAGTCAGCATGGCTTTACCCAAGGCAAGTCTTGCTTCACAAATCTGCTTCACTTTTTTGAAGGAGTTAATAAACATGTAGATAAAGGTGAACCTGTAGATGTAGTGTACTTGGATTTTCAGAAGGCGTTTGATAAAGTTCCTTATGAGAGGCTTCTAGAAAAAGTAAAAAGTCATGGTATAGGTGGCGATGTCCTTTTGTGGATTACAAACTGGCTAAAAGACAGGAAACAGAGAGTAGGATTAAATGGACAATTTTCTCAGTGGAAGGGAGTGGGCAGTGGAGTGCCTCATTTACAAATGATCTGGAAAGAAATACGACGAGTGAGGTAATCAAATTTGCAGATGATACAAAATTGTTCAGAGTAGTTAAATCACAAGCAGATTGTGATAAATTGCAGGAAGACCTTGTGAGACTGGAAAATTGGGCATCGAAATGGCAGATGAAATTTAATGTGGATAAGTGCAAGGTGAATCATATAGGGAAAAATAACCCATGCTATAGTTACACAATGTTAGGTTCATATTAGGTGCTACCACCCAAGAAAGAGATCTAGGCGTCATAGTGGATAACACATTGAAATCGTAGGTTCAGTGTGCTGCAGCAGTCAAAAAAGCAAACAGAATGTTGGGAATTATTAGAAAGGGAATGGTGAATAAAATGGAAAATGTCATAATGCCTCTGTATCGATCCATGGTGAGATCCCACCTTGAATAGTGTGTACAATTCTGGTCGCCGCATCTCAAAAAATATATAATTGCGATGGAGAAGGTACAGAGAAGGGCAAACAAAATGATAAGGGGAATGGAACAGCTCCCCTATGAGGAAAGACTAAAGAGATTAAGACTTTTCAGCTTGGAGAAGAGACGGCTGAGGGGGGATATGATAGAGGTGTTTAAAATCATGAGAGGTCTAGAACGGGTAGATGTGAATCGGTTATTTAGTCTTTCAGATAATAGACTAGGGGGCACTCCATGAAGTTAGACTGTGGCACATTTAAAACTAATCGGAGAAAGTTCTTCTTCACTCAATGCACAAACTCTGGAATTTGTTGCCAGAGGATGTGGTTAGTTCAGTTAGTATAGCTGTGTTTAAAAAAGGATTGGATAAGTTCTTGGAGGTGAAGTCCATTACCTGCTATTAATTAAGTTGACTTAGAAAATAGCCACTGCTATTACTAGCAACGGTAACATGGAATAGACTTAGTTTTTGGGTACTTGCCAGGTTCTTATGGCCTGGATTGGCCACTGTTGGAAACAGGATGCTGGGCTTGATGGACCCTTGGTCTGACCCAGTATGGCATGTTTTTATGTACTCCTAACAACAGCCAACCAATATTATTTTTTCTCAAAATCACCAAAACCAACACCTGATTATACAACATGAAAATTCCTCGAGCCCACACATGGTCATGTGAAGGGGCCCACAAAAAGGCAGGCCCTTTGGCGAAGGCCCACCCGTGGGCCTCTCCTTTTACCGGGAGCCCTGGTGACGCTGCTGGATATCACGTGATGGGGGCGTAGCTTCCTCGGCATCAGCAGCAGAACGGGCAGCTCTCCTTTTCACAACAGGCAATGATAACAGCAAGTAAACTGGGGCACAGTAGCAGCATTAATGTTCAAATAAAGTGCACAGTGCAATTCTCCCCCTCCTGCAGCCCTCTCCTTTTACCCACCCTCCCTATTGCTCCCTATTTTCAACCCTCTTTCCCTTTCTGCCATCCATATCTCCCTCCCTTTTGCAATGTCATCCTCTCAATAGAACTACAACTTCAGCTTATGGAAATGTATCTACATGAAACAGAGAACATAATATTGAACTCCTGAAAGAGAAAAAGTGTTACCCATAATAGCTGGAACGCAAGTCCCGAACATTCCCTCATACATATGTCCAAGTTTGAGTCATCCTGCTCCTGATTTCTTCGTAGTCGTCTGCCGCCCTTCTCTATTCTTTGCCATCGCGGAGACTCCGGGCGGCTCCTGCGTTCGGGCGCCATGACCGGTTTGATTGACAGACCGGCCGACTGCAAGATGGCCGCCGCTTCATCCGGGGTATTTGCCTGCGTTGTAGCATCTCCAATAGTAATGGCAATCCCCGTCGGATACAGCCACCGGTATCGATGTTGTTCCTTTCTCAGGATGGCGGTGACTGGCTGGTAAGTTTGTCTGCGTTTGAGTGTTCCCGGTGCTAGATCAGCAAAGACGGAAATCGTCAGTCCTTCCCATTGCCAGGACTGTTGCTTTCTTGCCGCTGCCAAGATTTTTTCTTTCACAGGGTACCTCAGGAAGCAAGCGATTATGTCTCAGGGCTGGTTTCCCGATCGGGGACCCAAAGTGCAATGTGCCCATTCCAGTTCTATATTGGGAGGAGCGGTCTCTGTTTCACTTTCTCCTCCGTGCTCCAAGAAAAATTGGCTAATCGAACGGATCACCTCTTGACAATCGCTGTATTCATCAGTTTCGGGGATCCCGCGGAAACGAAGGTTACTCCTTCTATTCCGATTTTCCAGATCTTCTAATTTTAGAAGTAAATCATCCCCATTTTTGGTGATATCATTGCATCTGGAGGTAAGTTTCTCTATCTTTTCTGCGTGAAAGTCCAATTTAAGATCACATTCATCTACCCTGTGGCCTATTTCTCCCATTTCATCGCGTAGTTCAGCTATTTTCTCTAATAGCTCTTTTCATATCACGCCGGAGGTCGCTAAACCATTGTCGAAATTCCTTTCGAGTTGGAAGCCCTGGTGTTGCAATCCCTGCCCTTCGCTCTGTGAGTCAGAGTCGGCTTCAGAGTGGTCCGCCATTACAGGCTCCTCGCAGCTTCCCAGGCCCTCCAGAACTTCCCTTGTTTTGGAATAGGAATACTTGCTCAAATCTGTCCCTTTCTGTTTGGTAGACATAAGTTAAAGTTCTGGGGTAGATGATGCACTATAAAGCAGCTCAAATAAGAGAGGATGGATGACGATTATCGCATCTACAGGCTCGTGGTGTGCTGGAGCTCTCCTCTTAAGCAGCCATCTCTCTTCGTGATGTCATCGTCGTCCCCCCCCCCTCCTCACTTCCCTTTTTTACTTCACACGTACCTCTTTCCCTTTTCTTCCCTCTCACTCATACTCCCCCTTCTCTTCTTTTCTCTCACCCCTTCCCTTCTCCTTCACCCTCCTTCCCTTCTATTCCCTCTCGCACCCTCATTTATCCCCTCTTCTCTCACTCACTCACACCCTTCCCTTCCATCCCATCCTCCTCCCTCACCTTTCCTTACATCCCCTTTACATCACTTAACCCCTCCCTTCCATCTCCTTTCACTCACTCCAACCCATCTCATTCACTCAACCCCCTTCCCTTCTTTCACACCCAACCCACTGGGTCTTTTATTTCTTCCTGCCCACAGGGTATGGGAACCCCGTGAGCATATCATAATCCTCCCTGCTGTGGGGTTAATCTTCCTGCCTGTGGGGCCTGGGATTGTTTAGCGACAGTGCCATAGCATAGTTTTTCTGCCCGCAGGGTGTGGCATTCCCACAAGCAATATCATCATTTTGCACATCCATTGTGCTAGCATCTTCTTTCTGCCCGGGGGATGTGGGATCCCCAAGGGCACACCAACATTTGGCGGTGGCGGTGCCTTCTTCCTGCCCATGGGATTTGAAATCCCCGCAGGAACATCATCACTTGCCACCACCACCGCACTAGCATGTTCTTTCTGCCCATGAGGTGTGCGATCCCCATAGGTATGTCCTCATTGGTGGCAGCACTTTCTTCCTGGGATCCCCATGGGCACATCGTCATTGCCACTGCTGGTGTTTTCTTTCTGCCAGCGGGGTGTGGGATCCCCCCGGGGGTTTTGCATCTGGATTCAGATTGAGGCGGCCACTGCAGAGGTGTTTAGGGAGGCACTTTCTGCAGCCCCAAAATTTTGCCGCCTGAGGTAACTGACTCACCCTGCCTAAATGATTGAACTGCCCTTTCAACTACGTTCTGCTGCTGCTTAAGGTTTTTAAAAATAACTTTAAAATTCAGCCTTTAGGGCGTTTCCAGTTCTATGAAAAGTGTGTTTTCATGGAACTTAGTTTTTCTTGTTTTTTTTTTTTATCTCAATTGCTTCTCTTTTTTTTCATGCCATTGCCTTCTTGATTCCACACTGCAAGCCTCTGGGTTCAGTACAGTCATTGGAAAGTACACAGAACAATTTCTACCATTCACTCTATACTGATTAAGAAATGTACTACAAAGGCTACCCTGAAACCCAGCGTCCTGGCAAGAGTAACAAATTACTTCACACTTCCTGGTGCTGCATGGCTCAGGCTGGCTATCATGTAAAAAATAGCATTATAGGTGCACACAAACCTCATAAACCCATTCAATGCCTCGGGGTGCAAGGTCATGTGATTTGTGACACTGTTCTCACTAGGACAGCTGCCCTGGTTTCAGAACAATAGCCAGGGGCGGCTCAAGGGGATGGAACAGCTCCCTTATGAGGAAAGGCTGAAGAGGTTAGGGCTGTGCAGCTTGGAGAAGAGATGGCAGAGGGGGGCTATGATAGAGGTCTTTAAGATCATGAGAGGTCTTGAACGAGTAGATGTGACTCGGTTATTTACACTTTCGAATAACAGAAGGACTAGGGGGCATTCCATGAAGATAGCAAATAGCACATTTAAGACTAATCGGAGATACACCCTAATGAAAAAGATTACACATACATTGCGAGAGCCCATAAAACAATGTCTCGTATTGACTATATTTTGATTCCACAGGACCAATTACACAATATCGCAGAGGCAACTATTGAATCCCAGGTAGTATCGGATCACTCCCCAATTATCTATTCAATTTACCTCCCCGAAACAGGCTACCAACACTCGCCTCTGGTGATTTCCGGGGTACCTTAAGGATGATGTCCAATTTAAGGTTTTTTTGCGTGATACATGGAAAGACTATGCCCAAAATAACCATCAACATATGGATACACCCCATTTATTTTGGGAAGCTGGTAAAGCGGTACTTCGAGGGAAAATAATTGCATATGTCCATTTTCATAATAAACAACTTAATAGGGATATTGTACACTTAGAGGGACAGATGCGCAGAGCCAAAGAGTTGCTAATACAAAAAAATTCGGAGAGTACAGAAAGGGAGTCTTTAGTGTCCTTGGCTGACTGAATACACTTTTAGACTATAGAGCACAGGCCTATTTACAAAAAGGACAGCAAAACCTTTTCAAATTTGGAAATAAACCAAGTCGCCTATTGGCAAATTTAACAAAAACACAAAGGCAGAAATCGTTCATCCCTAATTTGAAACGAAATTCCGGAGAGGACACGGCTAAAGTACCCGAGATAAGTGAACTGTTTCATCTTTTTTACAGTATGCTTTATACAGATGACTCAGGAGGGGGTCCCGGTGAGATGGATGACTTTTTTTAGGACCTCAAACTCCCTACTCTTAAATCCTCTCAACTGGCTTTTTTGAATCGGCCCATACAAACATTCGAGGTCATGCAGGTTATCGCTGCGGCCCATCCGGGAAAGTCTCCAGGCCCCGAAGGCCTTTCTTACGATTTTTATAAAATACTCCTTCATACCATTAGCGTTCCCTTGACTAATTACTTCACTACAGGGCTGACTAAGACAAGTTTCCCTGCATCATTCAATGAGGCTTATATAACAGTTTTACCAAAGCCGGGGAAGGATCCATTATACCCCTCCTCATGCCGACCCATATCGTTGCTTAATTGCAATTTAAAAATATTAGCAAAAGTATTGGCTGAGTGGTTAAGCGTCCTGTTGCCCAGGTTGATATCACCGCACCAAGCGGGCTTTGTACGGGGATGGAAACCAAATGCGAATCTTATCAAATTACTTACAGCCATGACCATCTGCCAAAATCAAAATATTCCAGCCCTGGCTATAGCGCTCGATTTGGAGAAAGCATTTTATTGGGTGGCTTGGCCTTATCTTTTCTTTGTCCTACAAAAATTCGGTATCAGAGGCGAATTCCTTCAATATATTTCCCTCTTATACGACCACCCGACGTCCAAGATCTTAGCAAACAACCATTTATCTGGAGTTGTCCCGATCCAGAGGGGAGTTCGTCAGGGATGCCCCTTGTCCCCACTACTGTACATTTTATCCATTGATCCGCTGCTCCGAAAGATAGATGGGTGTGGGGGAGTGAAAGGTTTTGGGGGCCCCACTCAAATATTTAAAATAGCTGCCTTACGATTTACTGGTTTTCCTTACGCAGCCCAAACCTTCGCTTTCAGCAGTCTTGGACATACTGCAACAATTTAGTCTCTTTGCAGGCCTTAAGATCAACTATGATAAATCCGAAGCTATTGACATTACAGGAGGCCTGCGCGATAGTTGGGCTGGGAATTTTCGGCTGCGGTGGGTATCAGATACTATGCGCTATCTGGGCATTAAAATCCCGGTGCAAGTAAATAAATTATATAAAGCCAATATTCAACCTCTCCTGGATTACACGTTGGCCTCCCTGAAGCGGTAGACTCCTTTATCCCTATCATTAATGGGCCGCATACACCTCTTTAAGATAGTTCTCATACCTAAGTGGCTTTATACCCTTCAGATGGCTCCTCTTTGGATCACAAAAAAAGACCATAACACCTTCCGTCAAGCTCTTCGCTCCTTCTTGTGGAGTGGGAAACATGCTCGTTTACCTTTGGAGGTGTTGACAAGATCGGTAGAGAGCAGGGGGTTAGGGTGCCCAGATCTGGCAGTGTACAATTTAGCCTGCTCTCTCCGATATATTAAAGACTGGCTTTTTTCCACCTCCACACTTACCCCCTATGATTACCTATTGGAATGGTATGGGGTAAAGTCGCTCAATCCATTACTGCAACTCGATACTCGGATGCTCCCTAATCACATTAAGACTCAGGTTCTGCTGCGTACGTGTAGAAAAGCCTGGCTTCTGTTTTGCAGGAAGGGACGGGTGACCCACCGTCTCACTCCCTTGATTATGATTACCACTCATGACCTATTTCCTCCGGGAAAAGGGAAAGGCATTTTCTACCGTTGGCACCAAAAGGGCCTCACCCTTATTTCAGATCTATATGATAAAGTAATGGGGGACTTATTTCCTTTTCATACACTGCAACAACGGTTTATGATCCCTGACGCAGACCAATTTGTCTATCTACAGGTCATGCATTTTATACGGACCACACAGCCACAACTGAGAGAGACCCCAGAGGTTTGAAATATAAGGGATATTATACAAGTGGGGAAGACTAAAAAACCTACCATCTCTTACTATTGTAAAGAAGTGAAGAACCTCGAGGAATTAGCATATACTAAATGGTTATCTTGGGGCCTTTTTTCACTGTCATTGACTGAATTTAGGAAATGTTTTCAAGAATTACCTGGAATATCTGAGAATGTTATATTGAGGGAAATTCAATACAAGTTTCTTTGGCAAAGCTATATCACACCCATAACAGTGAAACAAATGCACATTACGCAGTCTGACCACTGCCTCAAATGTGCAACCGCAGCTAGCCATTATTTTCATTGTTTTTGGGACTGTGCAGTAATTTCTCTCTTTTGGGCACGAATCAGTTCCGCTTGTGTCATCTATTTACATAAGGTTTTACCGCTTAACCCTAATCTTTGGCTGTTTGGCATAGCTGATCCTCTCCACTACTCTTTAACCCGACATGAAGGCCTATTTATCAAAAAAGCAGGGTTGGTGGGAAAACAGATCATACCGACTCACTGGTTGCAACCCCAAGCTCCCAGCTATGATCATTGGTTTAAAAAAATGCTGCGTCTTTGCTCCATGGAGCACGCCCTTACTACAAAAGCAACACCAAAGAGAATTGTTGAGACTGCCCTAATTTGGGCGGGTTTTATTGCTTACCTTACACCAAGGGTCGGACTTCCAAGAGATCCGTGGTGCCCACCAAAGGATGATGATACTGGCGAACTATGATCTTCTACCGATGGCTACCCAAGACCACACTGGAGATTTGATTGTGATTTTCCCGAAGACTAGCTCACTACTACCCATGGACTTTATTCACAGGCAACCGATACAAGGCGTGAGGGGAGGGAGGGATTGGGGCGGGGGGAAGGGCTTAGGTTCTGCTTAAACAAAATTACATACATATGTCATTATTCTTGTTGTTGATGTTAACTGTTTCATTGAATAAATAAAGTTTCCAAAAAAAAAAAAAGACTAATCGGAGAAAGTTCTTTTTCACTCAACGCACAATTAAACTCTGGAATTTATTGCCAGGGGATGTGGTTATAATGCAGTTAGTGTAGCTGGGTTCAAAAAAGGTTTGGATAAGTTCTTGGAGGAGAAGTCCATTAACTGCTATTAATCAAGTTGACTTAGGGAATAGCCACTGCTATTAATTGCATCAGTAGCATGGGATCTTCTTAGTGTTTGGGTAATTGCCAGGTTCTTGTGGCCTGGTTTGGCCTCTGTTGGAAACAGGATGCTGGGCTTGATGGACCCTTGGTCTGACCCAGCATGGCAATTTCTTATGTTCTTAAGGCAATCTGCTGCCTGAGGCAAGGGATGGGATGGTGTCTCCTCTCCTCCCCTTCCCCCCCCCCCCCCCAAGGTGTAGCACAAGTCAAATCAGCGAAAGAGAAAATGCTGGGGAAGGGGGAGGCTGGGTCAGGATTCCTAGAGGAGTGGCAGAGAGAGTGGCAGTTCTAATATTTCTAAGAAGCTGGTCATCCTGTCACACTCCCAGGAACCCTACCACCTGCATCCCATCCTTCCTCAGCATTTAAACTCTGGGGAAAATAGTAAATGGATGAATGGTGAGGGTCTGTGTATGACGTACTCCCTCAGGGTTGGTGCAAGGGTATTAGGTTCCCTAGATAAACCTTACAGATTCATTCCCCCGCCCCTTCCCACATACAGTAAAAAAAAATTATGCATTAATAATAGTTTACAGGAAAAAGAGCATTCAATGTACAGTCTTATGAGGTAAAACCATGTATATATTTATATTTACTACTGTGGTGCCAAACACAAAACCCTGCAAAAAAGATACTTGGAACTGATATGGTATTAGGCCTATTTTAACAAGTGTTGGGTGTAGGCTTGCCCTCAGAAAACCAGGAGTAAACTGAACAATTACAATACAGTAGGGCTCTGGGGGCGGAAGGTATGCTCTTAGAAGCTTAAGAACATAAGGACATAAGAAATTGCCATGCTGGGTCAGACCAAGGTCCATCAAGCCCAGCATCCTGTTTCCAACAGAGGCCAAAACCAGGCCACAAGAACCTGGCAATTACCCAAACACTAAGAAGATCCCATGCTACTGATGCAATTATTAGCAGTGGCTATTTCCTAAGTAAAATTGATTAATAGCCATTAATGGACTTCTCCTCCAAGAACTTATCCAAACCTTTTTTGAACCCAGCTACACTAACTGCACTAACCACATCCTCTGGCAACAAATTCCAGAGCTTTATTGTGCGTTGAGTGAAAAAGAATTTTCTCCGATTAGTCTTAAATGTGCCACTTGCTAACTTCATGGAATGCCCCCTAGTCCTTCTATTATTCGAAAGTGAAAATAACCGAGTCACATCTACTCGTTCAAGACCTCGCATGATCTTAAAGACCTCTATCATATCCCCCCCCTCAGCCGTCTCTTCTCCAAGCTGAACAGCCCTAACCTCTTCAGCCTTTCCTCATAGGGAAGCTGTTCCATCCCCTTTATCATTTTGGTTGCTTACGATCATATGATATGTAAAAGAGTATAGTATGTATCATATGCCACTCTTTGTTGGATGTTTACTGCTTTTTCAAAGAATAAAAACAGATTTACCATAAAACAGCACTAACTGTTGACTCTCACAGTAACAACTGTACCTATGAAAAGACAACACTACAAATATTACAATAGGCCCTAAAACATAAATACACTTACTATTAGGAAAACAGAACAAGCTAAGCTGTTATAGATCCCTACACAAAAACCACATGCCAACAGAATACCTCACTTCAGTCACATACAGAGCACAGACAGACCCTCACTACTTACAGAATAAAGAGATAATAAAGTATAAATAGTAACATGCAGACAAAAACTGAACTGGAAACTGCAACAAGCCAGACTATAAGGCCGATACAGTAAAAATCGCGGGAGAGCGGGCGAGAGCGCCCACTTTCCCGGCACGCACACAGGACACTCTCCTGTGCGCGCGATTCAGAAAAAAAATTATTCAAATTAGGGCCCGCGGTAAAAAGAGGCGTTAGGAACACTAGTGCGGCCCTAGTGCCTCTTTTTGGACAGGAGCGGCGGCTGTCAGTGAGTTTGACAGCAGATGCTCAATTTTGCCAGCGTGTTCTCAAACCAGCTGACAGCCACGGGTTCAGAAACCGGACGCCGGCAAAACTGAGTGTCCGGTTTTCGAGCCGCGAGCCGATTTTAATTATTTTTTTTTTTTGATTATTTTTAACTTTTTGGATCTCCGACTTAATATCGCCATGATATTAAGTCGGAGGGTGTACAGAAAAGCAGTTTTTACTGCTTTTCTGTACACTTTCCCGGTGCTGAGAGAAATTAACGCCTACCTTTGGGTAGGCGCTAATTTCTGAAAGTAAAATGTGCGGCTTGGCTGCACATTTTACTTTCTGTATCGCGCTGGAATAACTAATAGGGCCATCAACATGCATTTGCATGTTGCAGGTGCTATTAGTTTCGGGAGGGTTGGACGCGCGTTTTCGACGCGCTATTACCCCTTACTGAATAAGGGGTAAAGCTTACTGAATAAGGGGTAAAGCTAGCACATCGAAAACGCGTGTCCAAACGCGGGTTAAAAGTGCACTCCGCCGGAGCGCACTGTACTATATCGGCCTGCAAATTTGGAAAAACAGAAACCTCACCATTCCACATTAAACATCAAATAAAAAAATCAAGAAATATAAAACATCAATCATAATAGTAAAAACCAAACTCATAAAAAAATAAATATTTCAAAACAGCTGATGAATAGAACATCCAGTGATTACTAACATATAATTTTTTTTTTAATTACCTAAACATCAATAATATATTTCAAAACAGCAGACACAACAAACACCCAATAATTAAAACTAAGCTAAAAAAAATCCCCTGCTCTCTCCGTACCTGGGAACTTTAGATTCCAGTCACCCTGAGATTGTCGTGGATTAGTCAAGGGTGGGAGATATGCACAAACTTTCTCCTCTCTCTCATACATACACATTCTCTAACACACCTGTTCATTCTCACACAAACTTCTCTCACACGTACATGCTTGCTGATTCAAATACTTCCTCTCCAAGACATGCTTACTATGTCACAAACTTGCTCACGTTCTCACTCACACACATGCTCAATGGCTGCTCTCATACACCTGCTCACTGGCTCACACATAGGCCCACCAGCTTAAATGTCCTTCTGCTCACACATATGCAAATTGACTCACTCATTCTTTCTCGCTCACACTCATGCTCACTGTCTTGCTCAAACACATGCTCACTGGTTTTCTCACTCTCGCTCACAAGCATGCTCTAGAAACCACAAACCTGAGGGGTAGATTTTTAAAAACTGCGCGATCGCGTACTTTTGTTTGCGCAGCAGGCACAAACAAAAGTACGCTGGATTTTATAAGATACACGCGTAGCCGCGCGTATCTTCTAAAATCCTGGATCAGCGCGCGCAAAGCTGCCGATTTTGGGCAGCCGGCGCGCGCCAAGCCGCGCAGCCTGTCTCCATTCCCTCCGAGGCCGCTCCGAAATTGGAGCGGCCTCGGAGCGAACTTTCTTTCGCCCTCCCCTCACCTTCCCCTCCCTTCCCCTACCTAACCCACCCCCCCGGCCCTATCTAAACCCCCCCTTATCTTTATCCACGGATTTACGCCTCCCGGAGGGAGACGTAAATCCGTGGATAAAGGTGAGGGAGATGTAAATCCACGCGCGCCAGCGGGCTGCTGGTGCGCCGAGACCCGACCCGGGGGCGGTTCCGGAGGGCGCTGCCACACCCCGGAACACCCCGGGCTGGCGCCACGCCCCCGGTCCCGCCCCCAAAACGCTGCGTCGTTCGGCCCCACCCCCGACATGCCCCCTTCCAAAATCCCCGGGACCTATGCGCGTCCCGGGGTTCTGCGCGCGCCAGCGGCCTATGGAAAATAGGCGCGCCGGCGCACAAGGCCCTGCTCGCGTAAATCCGCCCGGATTTACACGAGCAGGGCTTTTAAAATCCGCCCCAGACTGTATTATGCAGTGTAACAATGGAAAAATAAACAATCATTCCTCGCAAAAGATCAAGCAATAAAATCAAGAGCTATAAACATCATTCATAATATTAAAACCATATTAATAGAAAGAATAAATATGTCAAAATAATTTAAAAAGTCACGTAAATATATTCTATTTCCCAAACTCCAATAAAATATTTCAAAACAGACACATGAAAACACCCCAAAATGTAAAATTAAACTCTGGAATTTGTTGCCAGGGGATGTGGTCAGTGCAGTTAGTGTAGCTGGCTTTTACTTTCAGAAAAAGATAGACACAGAGGTACTTGCAGAATCAATAGAAAATAAGCTCCTTGAACTACATCATTTATTTATTTATTTAAAAGGGTTTATATACCGCTTTTACAATGAAAGTCAGTCAAAATGGTTTACAATGTTAATATACATAACTAAGACAAACATAAAACATAACATAAAAATAAAAGCATACATAAAACATTGATTCCTAGAATCAGATAATCAATGACATAGCTGAACACCTCAGTCCTGTCCAGAGGAAAACTATTAACAAAGAAAGGAATGCCTCAAAACAAAAGAAGCCCTGGTACAATGATGATTTAAGACGCACTAAACAGAACCTCAGAAAATTAGAGAAACTATGGCGGAAATGCGAGTCTTCTGAAACCCTAGGAAAATATAACTCTCCTAACAAATTACCAGCACTAACCAATAAAGCAAAAAAAAGATTACTATTCACAGGGTAATCTTTAATTCTAAATTGCTCTTTGATGTTGTTAAACATTTAATTAAGGACCCATCATCTTCCATCTCAAGGAACTATAACTTCTATAAGGCCGCTTGCAATGAATATGCCACAGCTTTTTAAATTAAAATCAACAGGTCAAAAACTAAATTCCGTATCTGTTCTCCCTCAATAGCACCTGAAGATTCACATGGCCTGGTTAAGTGGTTCACGTTCGACAGAGTAACTAATCTTGAAATTGGTCAAATCATTGCCTGCTACTCACCCTCGTGACCCAATTCCAGCTAGTTCCTTGAAACAGGTACACTGTGTTATCACTCTGACAATCACAGCCTTAATCATTCTCTCGCAGAAGGAATTGTTCCACATGGGTTAAACAAGCTGTGATAAAGCAGATTCCTAAAAATAATAATGGTAGAATCGACGATTGGGACAACTATTGTCCAATATCAAATTTGTCTTTACTATCAAAAGTACTTGAAAAAGCAGTATTATCCCAACTTGTAAATCATTTTGAAGACCAAGATTTTCTCTTCCCAAATCAATTCGGATTTAGGAAAATATTCAACTGAGACACTAGTCCTCTATTAATGAACACTATTTTACGAGGGTTTAATGCGGATGAATCTTATTTTCTCATGCTAATCGACTTAACAGCCGCCTTTGACACTGTGGACCATACCCTGTTGTGCCATCAGTTGAGCTACATTGGGATCAAAAAAGTAGTGTTCTCGAATGGTTCTCTTCTTTTCTATTTAATAGAACATTCCAAGTCAAATTGGGCAATCACATATCTGATACTTTCCATATTGATACCGGTGTTCCTCAAGGCTCAGCACGCTAGGTAACATGATTCAATAGTTATATACGCCCACTGTGCAAATTACTGACGGATTTAGGAATTATAATCTTCTTGTATGCTGACGACATACAGTTTTACATTCCATTCTCTAAATCAGTTGAAAATACAGTATCGACACTTTCAATCTATTGAAAGCAATACAGCAGGAACTACCACAACTTAAACTGCTGCGTTAGCCCAACCCGCGATTCACTATCCCCTTTAACCCATTCTTACTGCCTCTTTAAATCAACGAGTAACCCCTTCCGCCCGCGGCATGTATATGAGATGTAAACAATCGGATTAGCTATTCCCTCCCATACAGTAATGTGTGCCCCGATTATCGCCTTTTTAACCTGCAGTTTAGCTGCGCGTTTAACCTGCTAATTTACTGCCTACCCCTACCCCTGCATTAGAGGCAGGGGTAAGGGTAGACGGCAAACTTTCCCCCAAAAGGAAACCTAAAAACCTAAAATCCCCTCCTCCCGAAGCGACTCGACATGGTACCAACTTACTTTTTGTTGCTTTTTTCAGCCTTCTCTGCCGTCCTCCGGAGAGGGCAGCCGGCGGCGAAAGCAGCTTCCAGCAGTCCCCGCGCAGGTCCCGGTTCTCCTGGCTCAGCCGCTCCAGCTGCACCTCCAGCTCCTTGATGTGCTGCCGCTGCGTCTCCAATAACTTCTGCTGGCTCTCGATGATGTTGTTCAGCTCCAGCAGGTACTCCACGGCGCGGTTCGGGCTCTCCGCTCCAATGACTAGAGCCAGCGAAGTGCATGACATCACGGCGCGAGCGAACTTTCATTGGCTTGAGCGCCCGTCAATTTGGGCGCTCAAGCCAATGAAAGTACGCTTCGCTTCGCTCACGCCGTGACGTCATGCTCTTCGGAGCCGAGTACCTGCTGGAGCTGAACAACATCATCGAGATCCAGCAGAAGTTATTGGAGACGCAGCGGCGGCGCATCGAGGAGCTGGAGGTGCAGCTGGAGCGGCTGAGCCAGGAAAACCGGGACCTGCGCGGGGACCGCTGGAAGCCGCTTTCACCGCCGGCTGCCCCCTCCGGAGGACGGCAGAGAAGGCTGAAAAAAGCAACAAAAAGTAAGTTGGTACATGTCGAGTCGCTTCGGGAGGAGGGGATTTTAGGTTTTTAGGTTTTCTTGGGTTAAAGTTGGGATCCACTTCCTGGTGACATTTGAAATGACAGGTACCAGCGCACCCAGGATACTGTATAGGCGCTGTATAAAGCGCCTATACAGTAAAATGGGTTGCGCGGGCCTAATGCTTCACGGACGTTTCTTGGACGCGGCTTGCATTTGCAAGCTATTTAAATACAGTATCGAGTGGTAGGTGAGCAGGACTGTGCGTGCGCCAAGCGCAGGTGCGCCCGGCACTAACGCAGCTCTTCCTACCGCTCCTTACTGTATCGGCCCGTATGAAAATGCACATCAATAAATTAATCAATTCAGGTTACACCAAGTTGCATATATTGCATTGGGTGAAACTTTTATTAACCTTTGAAGACTTCTGAATTCTAATCTTCTCACACCTAGACTACTGTAACTCTTTACTCCTCTGTCTTCCCGATATCTCTTAAAACCATTACAAGTACTACAAAATGCCTCAGCAAGACTTTTGTTAGGAACTAGGAAATTTGATCACATTACACCCTCGCTGATTTCATTGCACTGGCTGCCAGTACAATCCCAAATCTGTTTTAAAATATTAACGTTAATATTCAAAATCATTCATTTTAGTAACACCAGTATGTTAGGCATGACATTACAACCATACGCACCCAGTGAACACTAAGATCTCAAAATAAAGGAATCCCCACAATACAGAGCACACACCTGATGCACATAAGAGATCATGTATTTTCCATAGCAGATCCAAAACTTTGGAATTCTCTACCTGAGATGTTACGTCTGATATTAAATAGAAAGAGATTTAAATGTGAGCTAAAAACATAGCTATTCAAAAATGCATACAACCTAACTTCTTATTTTTGTAAACTATTGTGATCTTTACATGGAACAACAGTATATAAAATGTCTAAATAAATGAATATGAAGTGCCAGTGATAGTTGGCAAAGCCTAAGAACATTTGCAGAGCCCACAGACCAGTGGGCTGTGGTCAGTCTTGGATACTTTTGATCTTATCCGGATTCATGTGAAAACCTTTGCTGGACACTTTTGGGCCAGATCTTAAAAACTACGCGCGGGCGTAGATTTGTTCGCGCAACCCGGCGCGAACAAATCTATGCCCGATTTTATAACATGCGCGCGCAGCCGCGCACATGTTATAAAATCCGAGGTTGGCGTGCACAAGGGGGTGCACACTTGTGCCCTAGGGGAGCCCCGATGGCTTTCCCCGTTCCCTCCGAGGCCGCTCCGAAATCGGAGCGCCCTCGGATGGAACTTTCCTTCCGCTCCCCCCCACCTCCCCCTCCCTTCCCCCTACCTAACCCGCCCCCCAGCCCTACCTAAACCCCCCTCCCCACCACCACCTTTGTTGCATTAGTTACGCCTGCCGGCCGGTTGCCAACACAGCATGCCCCAGCACAGGCCACTGTGCAGGAGCACTCAGCTCCGCCCCGCACCAACGCCACGCCCCCGGCCCTACCACCGGACCGCGGCCCAGCCCCGCCCCTGGATTGCCCCTTTTTCGAAGCCCCGGGACATACGCGCGCCCCGGGGCTTGCGCGCGCTGCCGAGCCTATGCAAAATAGGCTCAGCGCGCGCAGAGGCAGATTTTCTCATGTTACGCACATAGCCTTTGAAAATCTGCCCCTATGTATCCCAGGGAGGGAAGGATCTCTCTTTCGAAAAGGCACTTTTTGAGTTTTGCATACAGCTTGTTGTCTCGCAGCCTCTGCAGGACCAAATGTTTATCCTGACGGTGAAAGTCTAGTTTCTTGAAGAAAATAAGGATGTCGTCCAGATACATGGCTATGCAGATGGAGAGAAGGTCCCGGAAGATCTCATTCATCATCTTCTGAAATACCGCAGGTACATTGCATTATCCGAAAGGCATGACAAGTATTCATAGTGTCCGTCACATGTATTGAACGCCATCTTCCACTTGTCCTCTGGCTGGATTCGAATGAGGTTGTAGGCCCTGCGAAGATCCAATTTAGTAAAAACTCTGGCTCCCTGGAAACTGTCAAACAGTTCAGAGATAAGCAGCAAGGGTTACCAATCTTTCTTTGTAATAGCATTTAGTCCTCTATAATCGAAACACAGGCGTAATGATCCATCTTTCTTGGGGATGAAAAAGAAGCCAGCCCCGGCCAGAGAGGTTGAAGGCTGAATAAACCTCGGTCAAGGTATTCCTTGATATGTTTGGTCATAACTCGGGTCTCAGGGATGGATGATGGATACACCCGGCTATGAGGAATTAGGAAGCAGTTCAATGGCACAGTCGTATACACTATGGAAAGGTAAGGTCTCAGCCCTCTTTTTGGAGAAGATGACCATGTAGTCCAAATACGGTGGAGGTAATCCCATGAGGGTGACTAACAGCACACAGAGTAGTTTGACAGGCTGCAGGCAGGTGCCAAGGCAATGAGGTCCCCACCTGGTCAGTTGTAGGGAAGTCCAATTGAACTGCAGAGCGTGGAGTTGTAGCCACAGAACACCCAGCACAATGGAATGTACTGCTTTATCAATGACATGGAGGGCAAGGTCTTCCACATATAAGATGCCAATGTGAATATGCAGGGGTGCAGTAGTCAGTGTAATCCGTCCAGGCAGTGGATCCCCATGAATGGAGGAAATGACAAAGGATGTCCATGGGAAGATGCAGGTGGTCGACTAAGACTTTCCAAATGAAATTTCCCCTGGTGTCGGAATCAACCAGGGCTTGCGGAGAAACTCCTGGTCGCCCACAGTAATGATCACAGGGAATGTTAATTTAGAAGTGGGAGTCATGAAGCCTAGGGTCACTTCCCCACTAGACCCTAAGCTTAGTTTCCCAACCTCTGAGGACATCATGCAAGCTGGTGATCGCTCCCAGCACAGTAAGAGAGGAGTCCCAGCTGACGTCTGCAGAGCTTCTCCTCGGGGGCCAGGCACCCCTGACCAAGTTTCATTGGTTCTTCCGGACATGATGATGTAAGTGCTAATGTTGGAGGCAGAAAGAGAGGATGCTGGAACAAAGAGGCAAGTGTAAAAGGTCTGTGCGGAGGGCAGAATTCCCGGGCTCATTGCTGGAGGCGACGGTCAATCCTTCCAGCCAACTCAATCAAGCATCCAAAGACTCGGGAAGCTCATGAGCAGCTAGCTTGTCCTTAATCCATGAAGACAACCCCTCCATGGTCCATGGTCTCAGCAATCTGTTGTGGAAGTGGACCCTTGGGCCAAGGAGGAGTTGGCACAACCTGCAAGGAGGAGCCCTGCAGGTCCCATAGTCAGCAGGTGGAGCTGGCTGAAGCAGAGGCCCAACAGGTGCTTCACCAATACCAGTCCTCATTCTTCTTAGATTGAGTCCTTGGGTGCCGTGGCCAGCTGGACTTAAGCATGGGCCTCTGTGGAGGTTAAGATCCATTGTGTAGAAGATGATGTGGGCCAGCACCATAAGAGGTGAAGACAGATCAAGCAGCAGTATAGGCAGGCAGCAATCAGAGTTGAGTTCAGGCTGTGGTCAGAGGCAGGCAGAGTACTCTCAGGCAGAAGGTCAGGCCAGGTGGAGATTAGTCGACAACTATACACAGGTGGAGGTCGGAGGCAGGCGGAGATGAAGCAGATTCAAGTCCAAGCCAGAAGTCCAAACCAAGGAGGAGGAACAACAAAGGATGAGGAGCCACAGGAACATGGAGGAACACTGGGAGGTGGATGAGGAGGACTGGCCAGAAAGACGAGGACTCAGGATGAAGAATTGGAAGAACAGGAACACATCAGGAACCAGGAACAGACATCAAGGTGAAGAATGCTGAGACAAAGCACTACTCCGAAGAGGCGACCTATTGCCGAGGCAAGGAGAGGCAGGAGAGGTGGCCTTAAATAGTCCCAGTCTGTGGCATCATCCAGGAGCGCCGTGGGAGAGTTCCTGCCATGGGCCCTTTAAATGCTGGCAAGTCAGGCAGGCACACACCTAGGGAAGCTCTGTAGTGTTGCTGGCATCGGCGGTGTGGGCCACAGCGTCGGAGGATGGCATGCCAGGGTGCAGGCTGGAGGTAAGAGCGGTGGACTGTGGGATGGATTGCAACCTACCGAACATAACACAGATTTATTGCCCCACTGGAATAATTCATGTTGCTCATACAACAGATTGTTTTGGACTTTGTGTTCTAATATAGTATTCAAATCTTTGCGGGTAGCTTCCATCTCCTGCCTAATCTCAGGAGCGAGTGTCCTGTATGGGTTTTTTTCAGCTGTATCAATTTTTCTGTTAGCTCTATAATTGTACTTGTTTGCTTTTTCCTTTTACTAGTATGATAAGATATTATATGACTTCTGAGGAGTGCCTTGGCTGCATTCCAAAATGTTATAGCATTGACCTCTATGGTGTTGTCATCATGTTGATATTTTTCCTTAAAAACTGGACAAATTCCTTATCTTGATGTAATACAAGTGATATTTTCCACTCAGGCCTCTTACTCCCTTCTTCAGCTAATTTTATTTTGAGGGTTATAATGGAATGATCTGAATAGGGTACCTCTATCATTTCACTTGTTATGATCTTATCAAATCAAGTTTTGGATATTAAAATATACTTTATTCTAGAATAAACTTTGTGAACGTGAGAGTAGTATGTATATTCCTACAGTATGAAATACCTACAGTACCTGAATGTAAACCGATGTGATATCTCAGATTGAATGTCGGTATATAAAAAAAAGATATATATAATAATAAATAAATATTCCTCATCCTCCACATGTAAGAACCGCCAGGAATCTATGAGATGTAACTTTTGAGACAAGAAACTGATTCCTATGTCAGCCTGTTTTTTTGTTTTTTTGGGGGACATTGTAGTCCTTCCAAATTGTCAGAAACTATGAGAATACTGATTAGGAGCATACAAATGTACTAATATCAGTTTGATTCCATAAAGAATTCCCAAAACAATGATATACCTTCCATTGGGATCCACTATCTGTCGATCTAGATGGAATGATAACATTTTATGAATTAGGATCACTACCCGCGTCTGTCTGATAGAAAATGTGGAGTATTAGCATTGTCCCACCCATTCCCTTTGCAACTTTCTGTGTTCCAACTCATCCAGGTTTGTCTCCTGCAAGAATACTATATTGATTCTCAGTTTTCTTAAACCCATTAAGACCTTCCTTTTTATGGGTGAGTGTAGAACATCTACATTAAGAGAGCAGAAGTGAACCTGTGCCATGTACAAAGGCATACAATTTAATCACAAAATTATTATACCCTCAACCCAATGAGTAGGCTCCCCAGCCTAAGCACCACATCATATTCACTGTAAACCATGAACATGTAAGAGTCAGACACCTTGAAATCTTTGAATTGAGATAATTTTTACTTGATATCTTTAAGGTCAACCAAGCACACCACAACATGCATACCCATTCACACACCCCTTCCCTGGCATAATTTCCCATGTTTGAGTACAAACTACCCCCCCCCCCACACACACACACACACACGCCAAACTTGCACCCTCAACTCCTCAACCTCCAGCCAAGAATGAGAATTATCTCGCCTAACGAGGTGGTTTCTGTCCTCCATAATGAGGTCTCCTTCCCCACTCGAGATCAGGGGTCTCCCAGAGCTAGCAATGATAACTTGAATAGTAAATGTCCCGCAATCACTGTACATCCGATAACACAGCAAACGCTTTACTTCTTTCACCACTGGTACTTCTACAAGTTATAGCTTATTTCCTTTTTGCTGTCTGTTGTGTACTTCCAAGAATAACTATTTAATAATTAAAACTCAATCTTGTTATGTCCCATTGGGTCAGAAAGTGCTGCTCAGTTACTGCCGATATCCTTAATGAAAGGACTCAGTCCCAAATTTTAACATTTCCTCTTTGTATCATAGCGCACCCTTTTTCCTTGATTTTTACCATATTTTATATTATTTAGTAAACCTAGTATTTGCTTTTACAAATCTGTGTTGTGTGTTTTGTGATGTAATATACCACCACTCCTTCCACCGTTTACATGAGAGCATTGCAGGTGGTTCAGAACAGTAACATTGGTAACAGATGCCTCCACAAATGGGTGGGGAAGCCACACCAGCCCTTTCCAGTCTCAAGGGACTTGGTCATTCTAAGAAAGACAGTTTCAAATCAATCTCTTCGAGTTGAGAGCGATCAGATACGCTCTAGTAACCTTTACTCAAATGCTCAAGGAAAAGACCATCCTCATTCAGATCAACAGCCAGGTTACCATGTTCTGTGTAAACAAACAAGGAAGGACAGGGTCATGGACTCTTAGCCCTGAAGTATTAAAGATATGGGAATGGGCAACCAAACATTATGCCATGCTGCAAGCGACCATCTTCTGGGAATCTCCAACATGTTAGCAGATTACCTCAGCAGTGTCTTTCGACCATACAAATGTCTCTGCAGCAATCAACAGCCAAAAAGCTGTTCAATCTATGGGGTCTCCCAGTAACAGACCTATATGCATCAGAACAAAATAGAAGGCTAGAAAATTTTGCTCCTGAGTTTTCGTTTTAGTCAGGATGCTTTTCTGCTTGACTGGAATGCAGATCTCATGTATGCTTTTCCACCAATACCACTGATAACCAGAATGATGCAAAAAGTATTCAAAGACGTGGCCCAGACAAGTTTGGTTTCCATATCTATTTCAACTATCCAGCAATACTCTGATCCATCCTGGATCAGAATCATCCTTATTAACCCAAGAAAGAGGATACCTCTTTCATCTAAACCTACCATCCCTTAATAAGATGACTTGGATGCTGAACATTCAGTAATTGCTGGATTGTCCCTACCAAAGGAAGCAGAGAATATCATAATATCTGCAAGGAAACCAACAACTAGGAGAACCTATGGTTTTAAATGGAAAAGATTTTCCACATGGTGTCAGCAAAATTCCGTGGATCCTCATGTGAACCCAAAGACTTGCTAATTGCTTGCTTTCTCCGTCTGCTGTGGGACTCAGCGCTTCATTAGTGAGAGTACATCTCAGCTCTATAGTCATTTACCATACTCGGATTGAGAGTAAACCATTTCCACTCATCTGTTAGTGTCCAAGTTCATGAAAAGTTTACGGCAGATAAAACCTCGTCACAAAACCAATTGTCCCATGGGATCTAAGGCATCCAACTCTCAGACTCTATCAAGGCTCATTAAATGAGAACCATGGCTTTATCAGTGACTCATCTACGAGCTGATTCTCTCGAATACATCTGCAAAGCTGCAACTTGGTGGTCAGTACATTTTTACCCTCAAAAATTAACGCCTGTCCCGGAGCAGGTAATTCTTGAGGAATCAAAAAAATTTACAGAAAATACTGCTTTTCTGTAGCTCCTCCGACTTAATATCGTGGCAATATTAAGTCCGAAGAACCGAAAAAGGAAAAACCTTGAAAATAAATAAATAAAGTGTGCCGGCGGTCAGGTTAGGAAAAGAGATGCTCAATTAACAAGTGTCCATTTTCCTAACTCGTGGCTGTGCACGGGTTAGGCATAGGGACACTTGTAAAATTGAGCATCTGTTATCCTAACTCGCTGACAGCCACCTCTGCTGGGCGCCTGCTGCCAAGGAGGCGCTAGGGTCACACAATTTCCACACAATTTGAGTGCATCGGCGGACGGGCACTCAATCATGAACGCACAATTTCCCTGCACCAATATTGCATTGGCCTGAAAGTAAAATTCATGCATAGAACCTAAGCCCAGAACATTTCTAGGTACTACTAGCAAAGGCATCATTGTACAGATATATAAAAGGCAGTCCTTGTTCCATGCAAAAGGCATTGGATCTAGTGCAAGTAAGCTTACCTGGTTTGTACATAAACTCCTTGTACACGGTGTCAAGCTTTTCATACACTTTATTTGCCACAGAATGTAGCAAATCTTGAGCTGGAACATGGAGAAGAGACCATAAAATAGCTCAGCATTTTTCTAGGTTTGGTCTTTCAATATAAAACAAAAGTTGTTCTATCCTGCTCAGAGTCAACCAATATTTATGCAAATGCTGAGGAAATACTACAGTGTTTTTCAGAGAAATTCTAATTATTTATTTTGGAATTTTATTTGGGTGGGGGTGTTGTGAAACTTTGTAATGTTTTGGAAAACAAAATACAGAGGTTTTAGGGACGTATGCAGTGTTCTGGGACATTCCCCCAAATGAAAAATTAAGTGAAATGAGCAGTTTAAGGGACCTTCCCGCCCGGGGAAAAGACTGAAAAGTCAGCTAAACCTAGGCGAGAATGGCCCCTTACCCTGCTTCAGAAAAAGTATCAATTAATATTTGGTCTGCACTGAAAGAATATCCAATTCAATGCATTTCTGTATATTTGGGGGTAGGGGGCAACTCCCTTAGTCCTTACCATATATGATAATAGCATATGGAACCTAGATTTACACTCCCCCTCCCAAAAAAAACAAACCAAAGGCGATGGAAGAGCCCACTAGGGTTCCAATTAACCGTGATTTGTATGCATTTTACTAGCAAATAAGCCCTCCAAAACTCAAGTGACCAGAAGTATTTGACTTAAACCAACAAACTTATTTTAATGTTTCTCTCCCAGATTTGGACTGATCATATTTTTGATCTCCAAAACCACTAGGCTACTTGCAAATGTGGACGGAGGCGTGGTTTAAAGGTGCCCAAACCAGCTGACCAATGATGCGCTTCGGCCAGCCGCGGGCTTTTCATAATCGCACCCCTCCCCCGCTGCATCCCGGGACCTGTAGTGCTGCTGTACGGCAGCCCCTGCCAGCATGCAGGGGAGAAGCAGGGCTGGCTCTGCACTCACGGATCTCCGGCGCGATGTTGAGTTGCAGCGCCTGCAAGGTCCGCATCGGCCACTGCTGCAGGATGTGCCGGGCGGCCGTCCGATCCCCGATCCACCAGGACTTCCAGTTCATGTTCCGCTGGTAGGAGGCGAACTTCTCCGAGAAGGTCGGATCACAACGCAGGCAGCCGCGGGTCAGATCAGCCAGCAGCAGAAGCAGCAGCAGCCCGATCCCGGCGGACCCCATCCCCGGCAGAGCCTGCGGAACCGGACACCTGATCGGCGTCACAGAGCGGACGGCCTCGGCCGTCACAATGCCTCTTCTTTCCTTTGCATCGCCTGCAGTTTGCAGCCCGGGCGTTCCGCATTGGCGGTCCAGCTTCATTCCCTCTGAGTGTCCTGCAATATAAGTCCCCCCTGCAGCGGCAGCACGCATCTTGCTGCTGCATCCATTTTTTCTGGGAGTCGCTGGTTTAGTTCCTCCCAAGCTATATAGTTGCGATGGAGAAGGTACAGAGAAGGGCAACCAAAATGATAAAGGGGATGGAACAGCTCCCCTATGAGGAAAGGCTGAAGAGGTTAGGGTTGTTCAGCTTGGAGAAGAGACGGCTGAGGGGGGATATGATAGAGGTCTTTAAGATCAGGAGAGGTCTTGAACCAGTAGAAGTGATTCGGTTATTTACACTTTCGAATAATAGAAGGACTAGGGGGCATTCCATGAAGTTAGCAAGTAGCACATTTAAGACTAATTGGAGAAATTTGTTTTCACTCAACTTAAAGCTCTGGAATTTGTTGCCAGTGGATGTGGTTAGTGCAATTAGTGTAGCTGGGTTCAAAAAAGGTTTGGATAAGTTCTTGGAGAAGTCCATTAACGGCAATTAATCAAGTTTACTTAGGGAATAGCCACTGCTATTAATTGCATCAATAGCATGGGATCTTCTTAGTGTTTGGATAATTGCCAGGTTCTTGTGGCCTGGTTTGGCCTCTGTTGGAAACAGGATGCTGGGCTTGATGGATCCTTGGTCTGACCCAGCATGGCAATTTCATATGTTCTTAAGCTATAGATTGACTGTTCAGAGCTTCTTATTTGCTGTGACTTAACTAGATGGTAAGCTCCAAGAAGTAGGAACTGTCTCTATTCTCCTCTTCTTTTAGATACTCCCAAAATATTCAAGATCTGCACAGTGCTGGGGTGTCTGGCATGTTCAGTGATATCTTCAGATTCACAGCAGATCTCTGCTTATTGCACTTAAGTTGTATAGTTGGATAAGTTGACAAAAATCAAGTAATACACTGCATTTATTCACTTTCCTCCGTAACAGTATCCAATTCTGCAGCAAGGTGGATAAATAACCCTTCTTGGCCCTTGTGGCACTCTTCAAATACTCCCAGCATTGTGGTGGCATTGTGGAGGCAGTTTGCAGTTGCAATATTTGTGTGTTTAGTCAATCCTTTCAGATGTGTTCAGGGTGGGTTACAAAGAATTTTGATGGAATCTTGCATAAGATTGACCCCCGATAGAACACAAGTGATAAAAAGATCAGAAGATTGTTCATGCTCTAAAAAAGACAAGTGGGCCTGAGGTTTCTGATCATTTCCCACCTTACTTTGTGGCAAAAAATAGAGTAGATATGAGTCTGAGGGATTCTGCATTGGGAGACATGTGAGGGTGGATTCAGACTTTGGCTCGGAAGGGAGAATAATTGCATACATTTCTCTCACCAAGTCTTGCTGAGTAACTTCAAGCAGTGACCTTGTGTAAGATCTAGACCAAATCTCAGCAAGATGACCACTACTACTGAAATATGAAAGGATGCAAAAAGAATAGTTAATCCTTGTTGTGCATCACCCAGAATAAAAAGATGCCCACCTTTAGCTTCAGCACTAGGATTAATGATGGTGGTAGCAATAGTGCCAAATCTTCAGGTGAAGACAAGTTATAGGCCATGGTGACACTGGTCCTAGACCCGCTGCAGTAGGAGAGAGACCACGGAAGCTAATGATAAAACTGAGTGTTAGGATTTGTAGGTATGTGGGTCCCTGGGCCGAGGTGAGAGATGGAGCCGCCCACAGGGAGGAGCCCTGTGAGCCTCACTGTCGGGAGGCGAGTTCTCAGTGACATCAGCACAGCTATAGATTAGAGTCTTTATTAAGAGATAGAGAGGCACTGCCCGTGGAACGGGGAGTGCTGGAGAAAGTCTCAGAGTTTGTGCGATGGGGTATACCCAAAGGGAATACCTCTGTAGTGAAGATACAGCAATGGTCCGCAGAGCGGGGTACACCGATGAGGTTACTCAGTAGAGATGATACAGTAGTGGTCCGTGGAGCAGGGTACGCTGGTGAGGGTTCCTCAGTAGAGGTGATAAAGTAATGGCCTGCAGTGTGGGGTACATCGATGATGAGGGTTCCTCACTAGAGATGGTATGGTAATGGTCTGCAGAGTGGAGGGACTCACAGTAGCGAAGCTTCCAGAGAAACCCCGGGGAACGGGGCAGGTAGCCATCAAAGGCGTTAGGCCCTCTGAGGAACGGATAGCCAGAGATGAGGAAAGGGCCCCCAAGGAGCGGTTACCCAGAGCGTCTCACGCCGAAGAGGTAGCCACAGGAACAGGAAGTCCACAGTGAGCAAAGCAGATTCAGCAATTAGGGAACTCGTTGCCAAGTCGTTGGTAAGCAGGGCCAGCCGGCTTAAGTATCCTGGTGGAATGTCATCCGGAAGGGACGCTCCCAAGGTTCCTGCCTTGACATGCTTAAGACTGGCCCGCGCGCCTAAGAGATTCCGAGGGCAAGATGGTGGTCTTCAGAGTCCATGCCTTCCAGGGAGGCCTGGGAGTGGTAGGCAGGCCGGCGATAGCTGGTGGAGGCCGCAAGTCTACCCAACTGAGTCAATGCTGAAAAGAAAGAGGTGAGCAAGAGAAGTCGCAGCTGTCTGCGACCAGGCGTAACAGTACCCCCTTCTTAGGTCTCCCCCCCGGGGGTTTTGGCTTTCTTGGGTGAGAAGCATGGAACTGTTTGATCAGCTCTTTGTCGAGGATATTGACTGAGGCTCCCAGCTGTTCTCTTCATGGCCAAATCCTTCCCACGAGATCAGATATTCCCAACACTTCCCGCACTTCCTCACATCCAAGATGTCCTCAACCTGATACGTTATATCCTCTTCAGCCGCCAGAGGTTGGGGATCAGGTGGTTTCTTAGAGAATTCCGACAGGATGAGTGGCTTTAATAGCGAGATGTGGAAGGCATTATGAATCTTGAGCGATTTGGGTAGACGAAGGCTGCAAGTGACCAGACCCAGCCGGCGAAGTACGGGAAAAGCTCCAATGTATCTGGGAGCGAAGCGAGCTGAAGGCAGTTTCAAGTGGATAAAGTGGGTGCTGAGCCACACTTTGTCCACGGACTTCAACTGAGGAGCTGCCCGATGATGGGCATCGTAGAATCTTTTTGCTTTCTGAGCGGCTTGCTGGAGAAGGAGTTTGGTGTTTACCTAAGTTGGTGTAACTCATGTGCAGAAACCTGTGCTGCTGGAGACTGGAAGAGGAGGCAGAAGTTGGCGTCCGTATACTATTTGGAAGGGCGATGATCCAGTAGATGCAGACTGGTGGGAGTTAAAGGCAAACTCGGCCCAGGGTAGTAAATCGGACCAGTCATTCTGCCAAGAGTTCACATATGCCTGAAGAAACTGCTTTAGAGTACGGTTCGTCCTCTCTATCTGTCCATTGGCCTGCGGGTGGTAGGCTGATGTGAAGTCCAAGACTATGTCAAATTTCTTGCATAATGACCTCCAGAATTTCGCTGTAAATTGCACCCCTCAATCAGAAAGTATATGTCTTGGGAGTCCGTGGAGGTGAAAGATGTGGCGAATGAATAATTTCGCTAACTCCGGAGCCGAAGGTAGACCAGGTAACACCATGAAGTGAGCCATCTTCGAAAAGCGGTCCACGGTGACCCAAATGGTGGTGTTGCCACTGGATAGGGGTAAATCCACAATGAAATCCGTGGCTATATGTGTCCACGGCTCACTAGGTGCAGGAAGAGGCTGAAGGAGCCCCTAGGGCCGACCCACCGGTGGCTTCTGACGGGCGCAAGTGGGGCATGATTCTACATACGCTTGGGCGTCCTTTTTCATGGTTGGCTACCAGTAGAATCTATGAAGACTGGCAAGACTTCTAGTTTGTCCAGGGTGGCCTACGAGCAAGGAATCATGCGCCCAGTGGACGATCTTCCTTCGAAGCGGTCGGGGAACCACCGTCTTCCCTGATGGCATTGTGAGTGTGGCGGAGAGAACTTTCATTGGATCGATGATGTGCCGTGGAACGTCTGAAACATCTTCAGTGGTGAAAGAACGGGAGAGTGCATCGGCTCGGGTGTTCTTATTAGCTGGCCGGTATCGTAGGAGGGAACTGAACCGGGTAAAAAAGAGAGACCAGCGGGCCTGCCTTTGATTAAGGTGTTGAGCATGGTGTAAGTACGTAAGTAAGTATGGTTTTTGTGGTCAGTGTATACCATAATTTGGTGCTGCGCTCCCTCAAGCCAAGGACACCATTCCTCGAAGGCCAGTTTAATCACTAGTAATTCCTTGTCCCCGATTCCATAATTATGCTCCTCATTGAGAGAAAAACGAGCACGGGTGCAAGATGTGATTGGCTGAGGACTGCACCAACACCGACGTCTGAAGCGTCCACTTCGACGATGAAGGGTTGTTGGTGATCGGGGTGACGCAAGCATGGTTCTCGTAGGAACGCCTCCTTAAGCTTTTGAAAGGCGGTTACGGCTTCAGGTGACCACTGGGAGGGATTGGCTCCCTTTCGAGTCATAGCTGTGAGTGAGGCGGTCAGTGTTGAATAATGGTGGATGAACGACCTGTAGTAGTTAGTAAAACCAAAAAATCTTTGAAGCGCCTTAAGACCCGTTGGCTAAGGCCAATCTCGAATACTCTTAGTCTTTTGTGGATCCATCTGGAACCCTTGGCTTGAGACCACATAGCCCAGAAGGGGGAGAGACTCCTGGTGAAAGGAGCATTTCTCCAGTTTGGCATATAACTGGTTATCCCTTAAGCGTTGTAGGACATTGGTGACGTCCAAGTGATGGCTCTGGAAGTCTTGCGAAAATACCAGGATGTTGTCCAGATAAACCACGACACAACTGTAGAGCATGTCTCTGAAGATTTCGTTCATCATATTCTGAAATACTGCCGGCACGTTGCAGAGGCCAAACGGCATTACCAGATATTCAAAATGGCCGTCGCAAGTGTTAAATGCGGTTTTCCATTCGTCGCCCCGGCATATTCTGACCAGGTTATACACTCCTCTGGGGTCCAATTTGGTAAATATCTTGGCCCCTTGGAGCCTGTCAAAAAGTTCAGAGATTAATGGCAAGGGATAGCGGTCCTTCTGGGTAATCTCATTTAAACCGCGGTAATCTATGCACGATTGGAGGGAGCCGTCCTTTTTCCCCCACAAAAAAGAACCCAGCTCCAGCAGGAGACTTTGAAGGTCGAATGAAGCCTTTCACCAAATTCTCTTGAATATATTCAGACATGGCCTTTGTTTCAGTCAGAGAAAGTGGGTAGACCCTTCCTCGGGGAGGCTCAGTATTAGGCAATAAGTTAATAGCAAAATCAAACGAGCGGTGAGGTGGCAGTGTCCGCTGCTTTCTTGGAGAACACGTCTTTGAAGGAGGAGTACTGCAGCGGAAGACCCGGAATAGATGTGGTAGTGGCTAGGCAAGGCATCTGGGACATAACCTCCAAGCACCTTCCATGGCAGGAGTTACCCCAGTGGGACAATTGCAGAGTGCTCCAATCGAATTGAGGTGTGTGTAGTTGTAACCATGGCAGTCCAAGGACCACAGGGTGGATAGCCTTATCCAGTATCAAGAAATAAATGGTCTCCGTGTACAGTGATCCGGTGCGAATTTGAATGGGGACCGTGGAGAAGGTAACTTCGCCTTTTAACGGTTCGCCATGGATAGAAGAAAGTAGCAATGGCGTTGGTGTCCAGATGGTGGGGATCTGAAGGTGTTCCACGAGTTATCTGAGGATAAAATTTCCACCGGCCCCAGAGTCCACGAGTGCCAGGGTGTGAAATTCCAGAGCGTCCGAGTTGATTGAGACAGGCAGTGTCAGCGGAGGAGAGGGTGCGGTCAGGCCTAGGAGAAGTCCTCCGGCAGAACCTAGGCCTGGGAGTTTCCTGGACAAAGGGGACAGGAGGGTACCGCATGACCCGGTTGGCCACAATACATGCAAAGACCTGATCTTTGCCGACGACTCTTCTCCCTTGCGGATAGATGGCTGTGACCCATTTGCATCGGTTCCTCTTCCTCGGTGCTAGATGTAGGAGTGGTCTGGGTAGATGGTGTTGGGCGAATACGTGGAGCACCTGAAGACATTCTCTTGGATCCCCTGGACTCGTGCGATCACTCACGCAGGTGGCGATCAATGCGACCGGCGAGGTCAATGAGGGAATCCAATGCCTCAGAGTTCTCATGCTGCTAATTTGTCCTTGATGCGCGAACTTAGACCGTCTAGGAATATGGCACGCAGGCAGCCCAGCTCCCAGTGTAGTTCCGACGAGAGAGTCCTAAACTCGATGACATAATCGGTCAATGACCTGGCACCTTGTTGCAGATGCAGGAGAGTAGATCCGGCAATGGTCTTGCGACTGGGGTCGTCAAATACTGAGCAAAATAGGGTGAGGAAGCCCGGCAAGTCATTGAGCATCAGGTCCGTTCGCTCCCAAAGGAGTGACGCCCAGGCCAAAGCCTTTCTGTCCAGGAGGGACAGGATGTACGTAGTTTTGGAAACTACGTTGGGAAAATATGCAGGTTGTAAGGGGAAGTGCATGCTGCACTGGTTCAAGAAGCCCCTACGCAACAAAGGGTCACCTGCGAAACGAGGAGGTGCCAGCAAGGGCACTGGAGGCCGGAAGTGTGACACCTATGGAGCAAAGCTAGGCTTTCTAGGCGTCGGGACAGAGTCTAGCCGATTACTCAATTGGTTTATGGCGTTAGCCAAAGTCTCTAATACTTTTTGCTGTTCTGTGATTCGCTGGGCCAGGCCAGGGATGGCTTGAATTGCTGAGACCTGGGCCGGGTCCATGGACTTGGCAATCTGTTAGGATTTGTAGGTATGTGGGCCCCTGGGCCGAGGTGAGAGATGGAGCCACCCACAGGGAGGAGTGAGGGAGTGAGCCTCATCGTCGGGAGGTGAGGTCTCAGTGACGTCAGACACAGCTATAGATTAGAGTCTTTATTAAGAGATAGAGAGGCACTGCCCATGGAGTGGGGAGTGCAGGAGAAAGTCTCAGAGTCTGTGCAATGGGATATACCCAAAGGGAATACCTCTGTAGTGAAGATACGGCAATGGTCCGCAGAGTGGAGTACACCGATGAGGTTCCTCAGTAGAGATAATACAGTAGTGGTCCGTGGAGCAGGGTAAACCGATGAGGGTTCCTCACTTGAGATGGTATGGTAATGATCCGCAGAGCAGAGGTACTCACAGTAGCGAAGGTTCCAGAGAAACCCTGGGGAATGGGGCAGGTAGCAATCCAAGGCGTTAGGCCCTCCAAGGAGCGGATAGCCAGAGACGAGGAAAGGGCTCCCGAGGAACAGTTCCCCAGAGTATCTCACGCTGAAGAGGCAGCCATAGGAACGGGAAGTCCGTAGTGAGCGAAGCGGATTCAGCAATGAGGGAACTCGTTGCCAAGTCGTTGGTAAGCAGGGACAGCCGGCTTAAGTATCCTGGTGGAATGACATCATCCGGAGGGGACGCTCCCGAGGTTCCCGCCATGATGTGCTTAAGACTGGCCCAAATGCGCGCGCACCTAAGGGATTCCAAGGGCAAGATGGAGGTCGTCAGTGTCCGTACCGTCCAAGGAGGCCTGGGAGTGGGTAGGCAGGCTGGCGATAACTGGCGGAGGCCACAAGTCTACCCAACGGAGTCAATGCTGTAAAGAAAGAGGTGAGCAAGAGCGGTCGCGGCTGTCTGCGACCGACAGACGTAATACTGAGAGGACTACTTTTATTTAGGTGGACTCCTGATGATAAGAAGGAAACAATGTACTGCTACTTTTATACCAAAAGTCCTATATTTAAATCTGTAGTGTATGAAAAAACAGAAGTGCAAAAATACCAAAATAAAAGATGCAAAAGGCAACTAATTGAAATACAAGGGGCTCCATATTCAGCTGCTGAGTGGCTAGATAAGTTAGCCAGATACAACTATCGGTTAACTTAACCGGGATATTCAGCGGCACAGTCATGCCACTGAATATACCCGGCTATCTTAAAAGGTAGTTGGATAGGTATATCCATCTAATTTTAGACCTGCCTGCAGCATGGCCAGAGTTAGCCGGTTAGGTTCACTGACTAACTCTGAATATCGGAGTTAGCTGGTAAACCTAACCGGCTAACTCCACTCTTCCCCGGAATGCCTACCGCCTGCCCCAGGAAGACCTCTTACATATCTGGCTAAATTATATCCAGATAAAGAGTTGTCTAGTTAGATTTTAACTGGATAAATCACTGAATATTGTGGCTAAGCCGTTTAGATGGATAACTTTTCAGTTATCAGTCTAACGAATATCTAACCCAAGAGTATTGCATGGGCTGGCAGTGTGGCCAACCCCGCTTACAGGCGCGGCAGGGTCCTCCGCCGGCTCCCTTGCTGCGACGGGGAATCCCCATCGCTGTTCTCTGCAGGCCTTCCCTGCTCTGGGCGCTGGCATGGATGCCATCCGGCGCGTGCGTCTCGGCAGGCCCCCAAGGCGAGCACACGCTCCCCTGCCTTTTAAAGGGCCAGTGGCAAGGAAGTGCCCGCGGCCTGGGGAGATGATGACAGGGCCTGGTCTCTACATAACCTGAGCCCTGGCGGTCTGGGATTGCCTCTGCAACGGGTCCTACTCCTCGTGAGCTGCTGGTTGCTGCGTTGATCCTGAGTTCCTGTCTCCGTGCCCTGATCCCTGCATCCTGATTCCCACTTTGGATTGTCTTCTGGCTCCTGACCTCGGTTCGTCTCCTGGATTTCGCTTGTCTGCCGCCTGCCCCGACCTTGGAACGCCTCTTTACTCCCCACCAGCAGAGAAAGTCATCCCACTGGTGATGTTGAGAGGGTCATAACGCTGAGGGAAAAGAGAGGGAAGAAGAAGGGAAGGTTGTGAGGATGAGGAGAGGAGAAGGTAGTTTATGTGAGGAGGGGAGGGTGAAAAGAAGGGAAGAGCATGTGAGCAAGGCCAGAGTGGGGAGGAGAAGAGGGAGAAGGAATGTGAGTGAAAAAGAAAGGGGGTGGAGGAAAGGGGTAAGAAAGGGGAGGGAGTAGGGAGAGTAAAAAAACATATGGAGGCGTGGTGGTGTATGAGTGTTCCACAAACACATGTGCTGATGACAAATTCTTAGTCTTATTAGTTCCTTTATGATCCTTGCACACAGACAAATGGAATTCCACATGCATTCTCTCTCCACGCAGATCTGAAGTTTCTCGGTTTCCAAGTATTTTTTTGTATTTATAACTTGTCTGAGCTGGTTCAGTGGCTAGCTGTTTCTCTGGGCTATCGGGGGGGGGTTAGCCATCTCTGCCTGGGAACACATTCTGTCCTTGGGTTAGTCATGGTGGATGGTCAGCTTGTTATTTCCGTACTAAATAGAGTGCTGGTGGTTATCAGATCTCCACATTTTATCAAGTTCTTGTTGAATGTCCTTGAAGAAACAACACTGTTGCTGGGCATAATTCTTCCAAAGGAAATAAGATGTTGATCAGGTGACTGCTTGCAAGCACAGGGCAAAGGGGGAGGGGGGAGGGGGGGCTGCTTATACCCTAGCCCGACCTAGGCCTCGCTATTCTTGTTATGCTAAGCTTTAGGGTCAACTCCACCACTATACTGATACTAACAAAATAATCCAGTGCACCAGTAAGGAAGCAGGAAGGCAATATTTGCTCTTGGGATCCAGCTCTTAGTGGCTGGAAACAAGCTTCTGATGAGTAGAAACAAGCTGGAAGCAATGGGTAAAGGTGAGATGTAATCTATAATTCAATAAATTCATGTGTTGCTGGAGGAGACAGTTCAGCATGGAAGTACTAGTAGAGATGGGCATGTGGTCATTTCATTGTCCTGTGCAATGCTGCCACTGCCTGCAGAAACACTCAGAGAAAGGAGCCTGTACTTCAAGCTCTCTTAAAATAAGTACTGGAACTGTATTAATTGCCTACTTTCTTAGCATTCAGGCAGGTTAATCTACACAGTGAGTTATGCACCTCTACCAGCAGATGGAGATGGAGCAAAGCTGACATCACAGTGTATATACACCCCTGCACTGAGCTCGCCAGTATTCTCTGTCTCCAGCAGATGATGGATGTGCTTCTCCCTACTGGGGATTGCTTAATTCATCCCGCTCTCCTGTGGTCATACCTTATGGTCCCTCCCTCAGTTGAGTTTTCCTGAGGTGATACCTGTGGATCCTTCCCTCAGAAGAATGCCTTGGCCCAGTAGCTGTTTTTTTGGCATGGACTTACCTGTAGAGAGACAAACGACAGAGAGGCTAGCGAGTGCAGAAAGCTGAGCAAGGCGGTGAAGGCCTTTGCCCTTCCCCCTACAGCTAAAGACTCGGCTGGGACGGGCTGAACTCAGGTACAGAATAAATATATATAAAAATTAAAAAAAAGGGGGGAGTTAATTTTAGGGATTCCATCCCCCTTCTGGTTTCCGAGCTCAGCGCATTGATCCAACGTCCGTTCCCGTCTCCAGTTGAGCTTGGGGAATCGTGGCAGGTTGAGAAGCCTTTTTGGCTAGGCCCCGCTCTCAGGCTTTGCTCAGACACCGTGTGGAAGGCCACGGCGATGTTCGTGCAGTTTTCTACGCAGAAGGCTGCCGCAGTCAAAAAAGTTCGTGCAGTTTTCTACGCAGAAAGGCTGCAGCAGTCAAAAAAGCAAATAGAATGTTAGGAATTATTAGGAAGGGAATGGTTAATAGAACGGAAAATGTCATAATGCCTCTATATCGCTCCATGGTGAGACCACACCTTGAATACTGTGTACAATTCTGGTCGCCGCATCTCAAAAAAGATATAGTTGCGATGGAGAAGGTACAGAGAAGGGCAACCAAAATGATAAAGGGGATGGAACAGCTTCCCTATGAGGAAAGGCTGAAGAGATTAGGGCTGTTTAGCTTGGAGAAGAGACGGCTGAGGGGGGATATGATAGAGGTCTTTAAGATCATGAGAGGTCTTGAACAAGTAGATGTGACTCAGTTATTTTCACTTTCGAATAATAGAAGGACTAGGGGGCATTCCATGAAGTTAGCAAGTAGCACATTTAAGACCAATCGGAGAAAATTCTTTTTCACTCAACGCACAATAAAGCTCTGGAATTTGTTGCCAGAGGATGTGGTTAGTGCAGTTAGTGTAGCTGGGTTCAAAAAAGGTTTGGATAAGTTCTTGGAGGAGAAGTCCATTAATGGCTATTAATCAATTTTACTTAGGGAATAGCCACTGCTATTAATTGCATCAGTAGCATGGGATCTTCTTAGTGTTTGGGTAATTGCCAGGTTCTTGTGGCCTGGTTTTGGCCTCTGTTGGAAACAGGATGCTGGGCTTGATGGATCCTTGGTCTGACCCAGCATGGCAATTTCTTATGTTCTTATGGAAACAGTGTGTGATGTCGGTTCGCACTTGCGCGCCCTGGGGTGCGCTCAGGTGGGCACCTACTTGGACCATGTATTGGGCGCCTATATTTTGGGCGTCCATAATGTGCTTTTATTGGACAGAGCTTGTTTTGGGCACCCTGTTCAGGCTTACTTGGCAGCCGTACAGCTGGGTGCACAATTGTCAGATACTTTTGGGAAAGTACTGATAGCGAGCCATGACGGCGGTAGCAAAGAAGCCTAAGCACCTTGTCCTTTGTGCTGCTTGCCATATTCAGGCATCTCAGCCCGGCGTCCCCTCTGACTTGTGTCAGCGCTACTTGGAGGCTCAGGGAGAGCTGTCTCTGGCTGATTTTGCTGAGCCCAGACCTTCCCAGCATGATGCAGGAATGGGACTGGAGGGGGAACTGCCAAAGGTTTCGTCTGGTTTTGGAGCTCCCCTAACTGGTTCATCAGCGAGGGAAGATAGTTCAGTGGGTGCAGGACAGATGCCTCCTGGTTTTGGTATGGATCCTTCTGCCCTTTCTTGGTTGGAATTCTCTCAAGGGCTGAGGTTATTTCTTCAGGTGCAGTCAACAGCCCTGGTCAAGCCTAAGAGTTCAGGATCGCAGGCTGCGGATTTCTCCATGCGTGGTGCCATGGGTAAGCATCGGAGTACGCCTAAACCTGCTGCGGGTCACACTGATAGGGACCCAGATGGCATGGATGATGAAGCTGATCCTTGATCCCTGGAGGATGGGGAAATTCCTCCGGGGTTGGAGCCATATAGATCAGTGTTGTGTTTCTTTCATAGAGATGAGTTGCCGGCTCTGATCTCCCAGATGCTGAAGATGCTGGGAGTGCCAGGTGCTTATTCTATATCCGAGCCAAAGAAAAATCCCATTTTAATTTCTTTGTGTAAAGCCTCGTGTTTCTTTCCCATTATGGATGCTATTCAAGAATTGATTGATCTTGAATGGGGCGTCCAGGAAGCTAGTTTTAAAGAGAGTCGAGCCTTGGAAGCGCTGTACCCTCTGGATCCAGCAGCGAGAGAACAGTTGCACTTTCTGAAAGTGGATGCACTGGTGTGTGCTGTCACCAAGTGGATGACTATCCCTATAGAAGGGGGAGCAGCATTGAAGGATGCACAGGCTAGGAGAATTGAGGCTATTCTTAAGCAGGCCTTTGAAGCGATGGCAGTAACTTTGCCGATAGCTTCTTGTTGCTCCCTGGTGGCTCGCACTTGTTTGCTTCTCCCTCAGGAAGTCAATGAATCTGGTGTGAATTCCAGGGCAATGATGAAACTGGCAGCTGCCTTTTTGGCAGATGCGGGCCGCGTCCTGGTCTGCACTTCTGCCAGAGGGGTGGCTTCAGTGATAGTAGCTAGGCATTAGCTAAGGCTGAGGAATTGGTCGGCCAATACAGTTTCAAAGTCTAATCTTACAAAATTGCCCTTTAAGGGATCACTGTTGTTTGGAAGTGAGTTGGAAAAAATGACCAATAAATGGGGTGAGTCCAAGTTTCCTCCGTTACCAGAGGATAAGAAGCAGGCGCCGCACTTTTTCGGCACAAGAGGTCTGTGCTAGGGGTATCAAACGCCTTCGACCCTACAGAGGTGTGGCTTTTCAGAGGGCTCGACCTTTGGGTAGGTCTCAGGCCTTTTGCCACAGATAGCCCAGACGTGGCACAGGCTCAAGCAGCGGTGCCCCCGAACCTCTCAATGAATGTGTGCTGACCCACCCCTTTGAACAGGAGATAGGGGGTCACCTCTCCCTTTTTTTTATCAGAGGTGGGTCGAGATCACCTCAGACCAATGTGTTCTGGAGGTGATAAGAGACAGCTATGCTCTGGAGTTTATTAGCATTCCTCAGGATGTTTTCATGGTGTCTCCCTGCAGCTCTCCAGAGAAGAGGCAGGTAATGGAGTGTACGTTGTCAAGACTCAGCCTGCAAGCTGTGATCCCAGTGCCCATGGCACAAGAAAATACAGGTCGATATTCCTTTTATTTCATGTACCCGAGAAGGAGGGTTCCTTTCGCCCACCCTGAATCTCGAGTCAATCTTCATTTGTGAGTGACTCGTTTCTGCATGGAAACTTTATGCTCGGTGATAATGGCAGTAAAGTCGGGAGAGTTTCTTATGTCTCTGGATTTGTCAGAGGCATACCTATATATTCCCATCTGGCTGGATCATCAACAGTTTCTGCATTTCGCTGTTTTGGGGCAACATTATCAGTTTTGAGCACTACCCTTTGTTTTGGCCATCGTGCCCAGAACCTTCTCCAAGGTCATGGTGGTGGTAGCGGCAGTGTTGAGAAAGGATGGCATTCTGGTCCACTTGTACTTAGATGATTGGCTAATTCTGGCCAAGAGCATGAAAGAGAGTCTTCACGCCTTGTGCAAGATGATCTCCTTGCTACAGGAACTAGGTTGGGTGGTGAACTTGACCAAGAGCATTCTGCAGCCATCCCAGATTCTGGAATATCTTGGTGTTTATTTTGACATGAAGCAAGGCAGGGTGTTCCTCCCAGAGACCCACATTCAGAAACCAATGGTGCAGGTGCAACTATTGACAGAAACAAATAGCCTGATGGTATGTCTTATCTACAGGTGCTCGGGTTGATGGCAGCCAACTTAGAGGTGGTTCCTGGACAAGGACATCGAGCAACAGACTCCTTGCTCGTGGAAGTACACAGTCTCAAGACTACTCGATACAGCTTCACTCAGTGGTGATCACCATCCAATTGCAGTGGTGGTTGCAAGTGGATCATCTAAGGAAGTGTATTTCCTTAAGGACACCAGATTGGCTACTACTCATGATGGATGTGAGCCTCCAGGGTTGGGGGGGACTCTGTCAGGAGCTGACAGCGCAGGGGCGCTGGAGTATAGAAGAGTCTCTCTGGAGCATCAGTCGACTGGAAGGCCATGCCATTCAGTTGGCATGCTTGCGATTTGTCGACTGCTTACAGGGCTGAGCAATCCAAATAGGGGCGGATTTTCAGAGCCCTGCTCGCCTAAATCCGCCCAAAACCGGGCGGATTTAGGCGAGCAGGGCCCTGCGCGCCGGTGAGCCTATTTTACATAGGCCTACCGGTGCGCGCAGAGCCCCGGGACTCGTGTAAGTCCCGGGGTTCTCCGAGGGGGGCGTGTCGGGGGCGGGCCCGGTCGTCGCGGCGTTTCGGGGGCGTGTCGGCAGCGTTTTGGGGGCGGGTACAGGGGCGTGGCTACGGCCCGGGGCGGGTACGGGGGCGTGGCTACGGCCCGGGGGGGTCCGGGGGCGTGGCCGTGCCCTCCGTACCCGCCCCCAGGTCGCGGCCCGGCGCGCAGGAGGCCCGCTCACGCGCGGGGATTTACTTCTCCCTCCGGGAGGCGTAAATCCCCGGAGAAAGGTAAGGGGGGGTGTAGACAGGGCCGGGCAGGTGGGTTAGGTAGAGGAAGGGAGGGGAAGGTGAGGGGAGGGCGTTAGAGGATTCCCTCCAAGGCCGCTCCGATTTCGGAGCGGCCTTGGAGGGAACGGGGGTAGGCTGTGCGGCTCGGCGCGCGCCGGCTATACAAAATCGATAGCCTTGTGCGCGCCGATCCAGGTTTTTAGCAGATACGCGCGGCTCCGCGCGTATCTACTAAAATCCAGCGTACTTTTGTTTGCGCCTGGAGCGCAAACAAAAGTAGGCCTATTCGCGGAGTCTGAAAATCCGCCCCATAATGTCTAAAATATTAGACTTCAATAAGACGCTTGTCCGCACATATACAAGGATACCACAAGGAATTTAATTGAGGCAAATATAAATTTAATTTTGCATATCCTTGGAAGACACAGATGCAAGACCTTCAATATAGGCAGAGCATTACTGTGTCTTACAGTCTCTTGTGAAAGCTGCATTATATAGTTTCAAACCAGACCTAGAAAATGCTTGTGAGAGGATCATTTACGCAATATGACAGTGTAATAAACTGACCTTCCCTAGCCTGAGAAACCTCCTCCCTTAAAAGTTCCTTTCTCTTAGCATTGCTTTGATGTATTCTTGTTTCTTCTGATCTTCTGTGTTTTGTCAATAGATCAATTATTATAGTAGGTCTGTGTTCTGTTGCTGGTTCCAGGCCTTTAATTAGTCTTGTCCTCCGGGAATCTTCAGTTCACCTGCTTCTTTCAGTGAGATAGGAATCTGTGAGAACAAAGCTTGTGATATGGCTCAGATATCTGCCATCGATAACCTCATGGCCTTTAATTATAGGCTTTGCAGTGCCTACAGGTCTCCCAGATATCTTCCAAATTCTTGAGTCTGAGGTCAGTCAAAGGTTCACTGTATCCCAGCAGATTCAGTTAGATCAGACGAGCAAAGGCTTCTGGGACAAGCTGAGTGAACCAAAGACCTGAACCAAGATCTTCATTATATCACGATGCAACGACAGTAGCTTACGTAAATGGCCAGGGAATAACCAAGAACCAGCAAGTGTCTCAGGAAATAGCCCAACTCATGGAATGGCTGAAAGTATGATCTTCAGGAGATCTCAGCCTCACACTGCAGGAAAAGACAATGTAAGAGCAGACTTTCTCAGGAGATAGTCTGGATACAGGAGAACGGGAATTGTCAAATGAAGCATTCCAGCTCATAGTGGACTGCTGGGGCCTCCCATTTCTAGACTTGCTGGCGACATCACACAGTGCAAAGGTTCCTTGCTTCTTCAGTTGCAGGAGAGATCTGAAGTCTTTGGGCATCAATGCCCTCATGCAGGAGTGGTCGGAAGGTAAGCTTCTATATGCCTTTTCCCTGTGGCTCATGTTGGGCAGAATGATCCGGAGAATTGAGAGTCACACGGGATGGTGCTTCTGACTGCACCAGATTGGCCCAGGAGGCCATAGTATGCAGATCTACGAAGGCTCCTAGTAGAGTCTGCTCTCCACTTTCTGATCCACAGGGATCTGCTGTGAAAGAGATCTATTCTTCGCAAAGATCTGACTCAATTTTGTCTTACAGTATGGCACTTGAGAGGGCTCGGTTGCTGAAGCATGGATACTCCACTGCTGTGATTGCCACCTTGATTAGAGCGCAAAAGTTCTCCACTTCCTTAGCCTATGTTCAGGTTTGGTGAGTGTTTGAGACTTGGTGTGAGAGAGAAGGAGTTCATCCTTGTTCAGGTAAGATCCCGCTCATTTTAGAATTTTTGCAGGATGGGTCGATTAAGGGGTTGGCCCTTAATTCCTTGAAGGTACAGGTGGCGGCTCTTGCCTGTTTCAAAGGACAGATGAATGGTGGACCTTTGTCAGCTCATCTTGATGTAACCGGATTTTTAAAAGGGGTGAAGCATCTTTGTCCTCCTTTGCGGTTACCGGTGCCTTTGTGGAGTCTTAATCTAGTTCTGGATTTTTTGGTTGATCCCATCTTTCAACCACTGCTTAGCCTCTCCTTGAGGTTACTTACTTTGAAGATGGTGATTCTTGTGGCAATTTGTTCTGTGCGTAGAGTTTCTGAACTGCAGGCCATTTCTGCAAGTGACTGGGGGCAGTACAGCTGTGAACACTTCCATCCTTTTTGCTGAAGGTAGTCTCAGATTTTCACTTGAATCAATCAATTTCCCTGCAGACTGTGGACAAGGAGAGAGATGTGGATGAATATAGTCTTGTTATGGACATTGGAGCCAATGTAATAAGGTGCGCTGAAGCTGCCGTGGGTTTGTGTTCACCTGTTCGCGTGTTTTGTACGTGTGTTTTCCTGCGCAAAGCCCTATACACAGATGTAATAAGTGTTTTGTGCGCAGGGAAAAAAGTGCATACAAATGTGATTACGGACCCGTGGTTTTTCCTGCGCGAATGCATGCTAACGGCATGCAAAGGAGGCGATTAGCTAATTATAGGCAATGCAGGGAGCCATGCTAATGCTAGTGCAGGTTTTGTAATGCGGGTTTTTTACCGTCATGGTCACAACACAAGTTAAGTGTCAGTGCCGACTTGGAGGGGGCCTATGTCAGCATCCGAACGTCCTGAAAACCACCTAGCTGAATGCCTATCTCAGCATTCGAGGGGCCAGCTTGGCTAGGTGCTTTTCTGGGTGCCTGAGCTTATAGATTTGTGACCAAATAAGAGCCTAGCTCAGCGCCTGAGTGACAAGATTAGCTAGGCGCCTTTCTGGGCGCCACAGCATCCATATTCACTCCCGAGTGAGTGCCTATGTCGGCACCTGAGCATCCAGATAGGTGCTCAGTTGGATACCAATCTCGCTGCTATGCCAGTGTGAATTAGCATCCATGAAAATATTTGCCATGTTTTCTGCAGCACAGTTATTGGAAATATTAAAACTACTTTCCAGGGTCATTCTTTCACTTAATAGGGAGACCCGTTCGTTCGCTTGCTCGCTTTTATGTGTGGATTATTGGCTTGCAAATCATTTGCATAATTTATTTTTTACATCCCACAGAAGCGGCAGCTTCAGCCACGCGTGGTGATCAAAATCCACACTCATAACTAGCGCCTGTTTTGCCGCGGGTCTTATTACATCGTCCCTATTGGATGTCAAGCGGCATATCTTGAGGTATTTGGAGGTTTCTAAACCTCTCAGGAAGATGGCCAACGGTTTATACTCTACGGTGGGAATAAACAGGGTGAAGCAGCTTCCCGGGTTACAATAGCCGCTAGATTAAGAAGGTAATCACAGCCGCATTTGTGGATGCTGAGCAGCCATTGCCTAGTCAGGGCTCATTTCACTAGAGCTCAGGCAGTGTCATGAGCGGAGATTAGATTGTTGTCTCCTGTTGAGATTTGCCGAGCCGTGATGTGGTCCTCCTTACACACATTTTCCAAGGATTATCGCCTGGATGTGCAAGCCTGGGAGGATGCAGCCTTTGTGCATGCATTGTTGATCGGTCCAAGGACAGCCTCCTGCCCTGTTCGGGAGTAGCTTTAGTACATCCAACTGGTGTGGATTAACCTGTCTGAATGCTAAGAAAGGAGAAATTACTATTTACCTGACAATTTCCTTTTCTTTAATGAGGGCAGTTTAATCCACCTGATTGCTCTTGACTGCCGGATAGTGGTGCTATTTGTTCTCCTGAGTGGCTGCGTTTCCAGGAATTACTGGTGTTAGGTCCGGTCCCTAGATTAGTGATATTACACTCCTTGTCTGAGCTCAGTGTTTTCCTGTTAACTGAGTACTTGCATAGTTGTCTGTTAATAGTTATGTTCATATATTATTTAGTTATAGAAAGATATAGAAACATAGAAATGACAGCAGAAAAAGACCAGTCTGCCCAGCAAGCTCCCACACTTATTTTCCCATACTTATCTGTTTCACCAACCACCAAGTTCAGGGCCCTTGTTGGTAACTGTTTGATTCAAATTTCCTGCCACCCCCCGCCATTGATGCAGAGAGTAATGTTGGAGTTGCATCAAAGGTGAGCATAAGGCTTAATGGTTAAGCATAGTTGGCTTTTGCAGAGAATACTGGTGGATTGATGTCACTGCAGGGGTGTTTATACTGTAATGTTAGCTTTGTTCAGACTCCATCTGTTGGTAGAGGTGCATAACTCACTGATGCGGAAGGTCCGCTGAATCGATTGTCAGTTGTGTATTGGCAGGGAGGAAGGCAAGCCTTTATTGCTGAACTTTGAGAGCTGTTTGCTTGATTGTTGGGATAAGCATACTTGAGCTGAGTTAACTAATCTCTGGACTCATGCCATGTTAATCGCTGCTAGTCATCCTTTAAATCAGAGCTTTCCAAAGTGTGTGTCGGGACACATTAGTGTGTCGCCTGTAGTGTAGAGGTGTGTCGCCCGGTCCACAGGGCCGGCGGAAGCAGAGAACTATAGCAGGAAGATCGGCGGGCAGTGGTGGAGCTTACATCACCACGGCCCGAAGAAAAGGGTCACGTTCACTCCTCCTCCTTCCTGCCTGTGCAGCCCTGGAAGAAAAACGTTGCCGGAGCCACGTGGGCAGGAAGGAGGAGGAGCATCTGCTGCGTACAGAAGAAGAGCAGCATTAATGGGCCGTTGCGGATCCCACGTCGCGACGGCCCGAGAAGAGGAGGAAACCTGATAGCAGGGCCGCTGCAGATCCCATGTCACGGCCAGGGAAGATCAGGGCCTCTGAAGAGCCCATCCTTCGGCAACCCGTGCAGAGGGACAGCATGTGCCAGTGAGAGCCTGTGCTTGAGCAAGAGAGCATGTAGGAGTGAGAGAGCCTGTGTGTGTGAGAGTGAGACAGCATGTGCACGAGAGAGACAGTATGTATGTATGTATGAGAGAGAGGCATGTGAGAGTGAGAGCTGTGGATGTGTGAGATTGCATGTGAGTGAGAGCCTGTGTGTGTGAGAATGTGTGAGATAGCGTGTGAGAATGAGAACCTGATTGTGTGTTTGAGGGAAGACAGATGGAGAGAAAAGAAATAGAAAAAAAGACCCTGTAAAAGGAATTGGCAAAAAAACAAGAAAGGAAACGTGGAAAAAAAAGCCTGTGACCAACCGATTAGAAAACTAAGATCAGACAGCAAAGGTAAAAAAAAAAAATTACTTTTTAGTGATTGGCACATGTAATCTTTGGGAATGTGCAAGAGTAGCACTTTCTCTATGCCGATCTCACAATGGACGAGATCAGCATGGAGGAAGTGGAAGCCTGCAAATATTTATTATGAGATAGGTTGTGTTGTGAAACATTTTATTTATGTATATATTTAAGGAAACATACATAAATTGTTGAAATACATTTTGTTCGTTTAACCTTTAACTTCTGGTTTGCTGGTAGACTGAATTACTGTGTCACGAAATTATGTTTGTCTAAAAAGTGTGTCACCAACATGAAAAGTTTGGAAAGCTCTGCTTTAGATACTAAGATCTATTTGTTTTTGCTCAGTGGACAATTTGCATTTATGCTTATTGAAGTTGCATGTGGCAGATAAAAACTTTTCTGCAACAAGCACATATATTGCACATTATTGAGAACAGATTGCTACTATTCACACCTTCATATCAGTATAGTTTTTCAAGACAGACAGCATTGTTTTCAAATTTCATAGATTTCATATTCGTCCATGTGTAAATTCCCCCTGAAGAAGCCATTAGGTGAAATAAGGATACTTGTCAGTGTTCTTCATGTTTGAATTTCAACATTGGGTTCTGTGATAAAAACTATTGTAATGTGATCAAGTATGATTAATTTAATTTGATGTCAATGGATCTGTTTAATGGATATACATTAACTTTAATATTGTTGAAGGATGACTGCGGTATGTGTGCATATTTTATGTAGAAGGTTTTTTATTGTATTTATTTAATTTCAATTTTGTACAATATAGAGTAGAACTATTTATAATGATACAGTTTTTTAGTTAGGCAATTTAAACATTTTTGATAATAAAGATAAAATTTTGATTTTACAATAATTTTTTGTAGTGCTTTTTCCCTTGGGGATCTATATAATTGCATATTAGCCAAGCACTACATCCATCCAGTAAGCTTGTCTGGTATCTCTTTACTATATTTGAAATGTAATAACTGATTATTATGATGAAACATTTTTACTGTGCACTCAGCTAATACCTAGTTGCATAGTAGCCTGCAATTGCTGTTATCTTTTTTATTAATTCTTTATAGAATTTTTTTTTGTGTGAGTAATTTTTATTAACAGTATAATCACAACTTACAAAAACTTTGTCAAGCTTGTGGACATAACAACTAAACACATTATGACAAATCATAATTAAAATTGCAAAACATTCAACATCAAGCATTTAGCTTTGTCTTCATCATGTTGTAGGTATGCAGACCACTGTAAATCTATAAGGTCTGTGAAGTCCAGCTGACAGGATTAAAGCCCAAGTATACTGTTATTTTTTGAGGATTAGGCTCATAAACAGACAAAGCAGACCAGTGACATCATCAGTCAGTCCTGTAATGACCCTCATCCCTTTACCTTCCCTCGCAGAGGTCCCCTCCCCCCCCCCCCCTCACCTGAAGACACTAGTATTCAAATGCATAGTCGGTAGAAGTTTAAGAGGCATTCTCCCAATCCTTATATACGGAAGTCCAATATGCCCACTGCAGATCAGGACAGAATGAAGAATGTATAATGTCGAAGCAGATACAAGAGTTCAAATGTGCCACTTGGAGCCAAGCTAACAGGGAAGAAAAGCGACCACCTCAGCAGGGAGTAAGGTCGTATAAGCTGCCCAAAACCTCTTTGCCCCATTCTAGTGATCAGTAGACTTTTGTCGTGCCGTCAACAATTCCATATGCATTAGCCGCAAAACCTTTGCTCCCACACCTTCTTAAATTTAGGACTCTGTTCAGTCCATTGCTCCAGAACAGTGGCCTTGGCAATAAGAATGATTTTATACAGAAGTTTAGCTTGATTTTTGTCTAATGTGGCCTCTATGTCAGGAATCATGCCGAGGAGCCAAACAGTAGGGTCCTTAGGGAGGACATACCCCTAGAGCTGTACTGTCAATTGCCGTAAGTACTCCCAAAATTTTTGCGAAGCAGGGCAGGACCAAAATCCGTGGTAAAAATCTGGAGAAGGATAGCCACACCGAGCGCACAAGTTGTCCAGGGTAACCCCCATATGGGTTTGGGAATAATAGGCTTGATGAAGAAATCTGTATAGCTTGTCCCTCAAAGGCACATTTTCCACCTCATCCGGAATCCGTTGAAAACAGGCTCGAATATCATTATGCGAAATCTCCTGGGGAAGCTGCTTATTCAATTTCAAAGTCACTGAAGCTAACGGTGAAGATACCGTGAGGGCTTTCAGTGCGGTATAATATTGAGAACATTTTTGGCATTTACCATCCGGACCTAATAGTAGATTGCCCAGGCTAGTACATTGGGTGAAAGTGGGATTTTCCCTCTGTTCTTCAAGTATAAAATGTTTCAGTTGCAGGTATCCATAAAAGTCAGAGGGGAGAAGGTAGCGCTCACGAAGCTCCTGGAAACTGAAGATCTGAATAGGGTTGGTATCCACCTTTAGGAATTGAGACATGTATTGCAGGCCGAGCACCGACCATTTCTTAAAAAGTAGTTGGGTCATGCCAGGTAGGAACCTCGGACAGCCCTGGATGGGCATGCCTGATGTGGAGCCCGCCCTCAACTTGAGTTTCTTTCAGACATTTCTCCACATCAATCGGAGAGGATAAGCGAAGAATTTCACAAATTTCAGGGCTTGTTGTAACCTGTGTTCCAGCTGGTGTTTTCAAACCCCATATAAAAGTTTTTTTCCTTTGAATTGCAACCAGCCTTGCTAAAAGTTTCCCCGATTTATCCCCATGACGGAAAAAATGGTGTTCCGAGGCTTTAAGGGATCTCTGTGCCCTTAGATGTAACTGGGCGTTGATAGCCGCTAAACAAGCCCTATAGGAATCCCTGTGGGTGGGGGTTGGGGAGTCCACCAGCAGTTTTTTGCAGCTTGAAGCTGAGCCTCTAATTTTAGAATGTCCGCATTTATTTTTTTCCGTTTAGCAATAGAATACGCTATAATGTCCCCTCTGAGTACCACCTTGCTCGCTTCCCAAAACAACAGGGGATTAGCAGTGTTGCCCATTGTTATTGGCATAATCTTCCCATTTCCGTCTCAGAAACTGATGGAAGTCTTTGTTGTCGTTCAAATGCCCTGGAAACCACCAGACTTTCGGACATTTCCCAGCCTTGGAGGGCCAAAAATCCACCCAGACCGGCGCATGGTCCGCTACAACTATTGCACCAATATCTGCTACCTCTACTTTAGCAAATAAATGTTCAGTGACAAGAATGTAATCAATCCTTGACATCGTGCTGTGCGCCCTGGAGACATGAGTATACGCCTGCATATCTGGGTGTAAGACTCGCTATGTATCCACCAGGCGTAAGCCTTTACAAAAGGTGGCCATCTCTGGTTCTGAAGTCAATTTATAGCCCTTAGGTAGATGTGATTTATCTAAAGCAGGATTAGAAACACAGTTAAAGTCGCCAGCAAGAAACAGCTCACCCTGCAAGTTAGTCAGCAATACATAAATGACATGTGTGACAAAGGCCAAGTCAGGTTTATTTGGCGCATATAGGTTGCATACAGTGACAGTCTTCCCTGCCAGTATGCCTATGACTATAATATACCACCTGCCGGCACTATCTTTGATTTCGTGTGTGATGGTAAATGGGGTATTTTTATGGACCAAAATCGCCACGCCCCCTTTCTTCCCTTGGGCTGCAGAGAAATGACTGGCCGCTGCCCATTCCCTGCAAAGTTTCATACTTTCCAGGTTATTTAGATGGGTTTCCTGAAGGCACGCAATATTTACTTTTAAGCGTTGCAGGTGCTGAAAGACCTTTTTCCGCTTTATTGGGGATCCATCCCATCTATATTCCAGGAAATCATTCTGTATTTACTCCCCATCTGTCATGCTAAGAATTGTACCATAATTGTCAGAAAATAAGAAGGAGAAAAAGAAAGAGAGAACAGGCTCCCAGCCTAGCCTGTCCCTCGTGCCATTTACCTGCATCACTGTACTAGAGAAAACCTCCTGGAGACCTGTTGCTAAAAGTAGAAACCATACATACAAAGGAATCTCAAACATATTACAATACCAGTGTCTTCCTCCCCCCTTCCAAACCCAAAACTAAGCCCCGAAACCTTCCCAGACTCGAAGAGTCCTTAGTAGAGATCATTTTAGTGTGATCAGTGAGCGCAGAGCTCATACCACCACCTTAGTAGCAGTTATCAAGGAGACAAGGGAAAAGACCAGTGTCTCTCTGTGAAAAGTCACTTATTGAGGGTGTTCAAAAACCTGGTTACCGCTTCCACATTCTCATAAGCGGTCCATTTTCTGCTGTGATTTATCCTGAGTTTGGCTGAGAATTGTACTGTAAATCTAATATGGTTTTCAATAAGCTTGCTGCAAATCGGGGCATAGGCTCTACGCATGGCCGCCACCTTTATAGAATAATCTGGCGCCAAGCGGACTACTGCCCCTTGCAATTTTAAAGCCTCATGCTTTCGTGCTGCCTGCAATATAAGTTGCTTATGGTGAAAGTTAAGAATCTTGGCGATCACAGTACGTGGGCGATTTTGGTCAGTCCCTTTAGCTCCCATTCAATGGATCCACTCAATTTCCAGGATATCCTGCAGCTCTGGCAGATCCAAAACATCAGGCAGCCATTTTAATAAAGTGGGCCTGAGGAGGTGGTCCTCAAGCGATTCAGGGATCCCTATAAAACATATGTTGAACCTTCGCGTCCGATTTTCGAGGTCTTCTAATTTTTCTTCCTGCTCTTTGAGAGCTTTCTCCATCCCCGACACCTTCCCGTTTAATGTTGAAACTTCATCCTCTAGAGAGGACGTCCGCTCTTCCACTTGCGATAGGCGTGGAGCATAATCGTGGAAGGCCTCACGCAGCGAAGTAATTTGTGCCGAAATCCCTCTAATTTACTGTCCAAGACAGCGATTACAGCCTCTTTAATCTCTGTGGTCGTCGGATGTAAGGGGGAACTGACCTGAAACCGTGCACTGCTCGGGTCTTCCGCCATCGCGGGCGCCATTTTGTGATCCGGCCCTTTTATTTTTTGTTTGTCCCTTTTCGCCAGTTTAGGTGGCATGATTGGCGATTTTGATATAAAAGTTGTTATCGACATAAGAGGCTGGAAATGCTTAGGATTCCGATGTCTCGGCTTGTTGTAACGGGTGGATGGTAGCAGGTAGAATATGTGCCGCCCGGAGCGAGGTCAGCTGCGTCTGACAGCGCTCACCACATCACGTGATCCTCTTTATAGAATTTTAAAGTTACAAACAAAACAAATTGCTTGTGACCGAAATACATGGATTCCAACAAAAGAAATCAAAATACAATAAAATATAACAAATTACAATAAAAATATCCACTTCAAAGCAGAAGAATCCGGAGAGAGGAGAGAAATGCCGGGGAGTATACTAAAAGTAACCAGTATCAAAAAATGGCATTAACATAGTATTAACCAGCAGTATAAAACATATAGCTCTATGAAAATTGAGGTATAAGGGAAGAAGTAAGTGGGCTGCGGGCCTCTATAAAGGATTTTATTTGCTTAGGCAGAAAAAAACAAAACATTCATCCCCTTTTTTAATAACACATTTACATGGGTAATGAAGGACAAAAGAAAACTTTTTCTCTTAACCTGAGTTGCAGAGGCAAAATCAGGAAAAATCCTTACAGGATGACCAAAAAATGAGACAGGAAATTTCCTAAAATAATTTTGCATTACATTATTTAAAACCACAGTCAAAATAAAAGAAACCAATGAAGTACTCCGATCCAAAACTTCCAATGAGGAATTTTCAAGGAAATGAGACAAATTATCATGAAATTCGGTATTAGTGTCCAGGAATTTTCTTTTTAGGAAGAAAATAGCGTGAATTGATAGATGGCATATTCTCAGATGAAAAACCTAGGACATCCTGGAAAAACCTCTTCAACGTTGAAAAAGGAATCTCCCCAACAACTTTGGGAAACTTTAAAAAATGCAGATTAAGATGTTTAACATTGTTTTCCAAAAATTCAATAAGTCTCAAAAGAGCCATACAATCTTTCACGGTAGCTACATTAAATTCCTGGAAAGGGTTTAATGTATCTTCAACTTTAGAGACTCTAGAAACTGTAAAATTAACATGTTCCTGCAAGTCAGACAATGTTTGGTGGTAATTAGAAGAAAAAAGATCCATCTTTGAATTAAGGAGTTCAAGAGAACTCCCGAAGCCAGCTACTAAGTCCCACAAAGCCTCAAGTGTCACCGCCTCTGGGCGAGATGGAACAACAAAGAGCTCACCACCTTCAATGATCACAGCTTCCTAGGATGAAGAAGGCAGGGATGGATCCCGACACCGACGATCCCGAAGCAGGGATGGTTTTGATGGCCAATTCGAAGTTGCAATCAGGCAGGGAAGATGGAGCCGATGCAGGCAGTGAATCTCGGAAGGACGCCCCCCTCCGCCATGGACACAGGCAGCGAGTCATGGCCGAGCGCTGCGGAGGCGCGCGCTCCTGAGGAACTCTATGAACTGGAGGCTGGTGAAGGTCCCGGGCTAAGGGACACCTCTTCTAGAGGCGATCACAGTTCTCCTACACCACGCCGCAAACCAGACTCCTCGGCTACCACAAATGCTGGCGAGGACATGAAGTGGATGATAGACGGCTGTTGTCCAGATGGGGAAAGGGGGTCCGGAGGGAAGACCCTAACCTTCCCCTTGCAGGGCATCTCAAGCAGGAACCAGGTGAAAGAAAAACCAGCAAAGACAGCAGACACTTCACAGCCTCATTATGCTGCCCAAAATACTGCTGTCTTGATTCTCACATAATAATGATAAAGACTTTATTAATGCAATTTTATTAGTCCACAGTTCTTTTCCCCATATAACTGGTTCAGTAGAATATGCTAGCTGCATGTCAATCCGAAATCCTTTACATAGAAATAGAATAGATTTTTGAAAGCACACAATACAGGGGTTTGTTTGCTTTTTTTTTTTTTTTTTTTACCTCTTGCATCACAGGTCAGTAGGAGAAGATAGGTGGTACATCTGAGTTTGGCTGTTCCAGATAAATACAAAATATACAAAAATCAGGGTATCAACTGCCACTGGTAGATTCCGACCTGAGACCATAATTCAACACAGTATGGAGATGTACAGCTCAGAAGAGAACTGAGTACTGTGAACTTTTGCTAAACAGGCCATGATGAGCAATATGGGCCTGGCCTTGAACTAAGCCAAGGACAGCCTGACCATAAACTCTTATTGGCCAATGCAAGAAGACGTGCTGAAAACAGGCGCTCCTATTGAGCACCCATTTTCCTAACACACATCCCTTGGGTGCCAGATGCTGTATTTAAATGAAGGGCTGATTGAAAAAGGGCGCACTAGGGAAGAATTGTGCATCCATAGCATTCAAATGCATTGAGCGCCCACGATTACAATGGGCACTCAATACAAGCGTCCATTTTTATCCCACTTCTTCAGGCCAATTTCTTTGTTATTTTACTGAGGTTGCTGAAAACACCCATAACTAAGCGCCCCTTGCTATGGGCAACCAAATTGTGCGCCATAAGATTTTTTTTTTTTTTAATCAAGCCAATATACATTTAATCAATAACTTTCAAAGTGACGCGCACATCTGTCGGCATGCGTACAGGGATGCACCGATTTTATAACATGTGCGCACAATTGTATATCGATTTTACACGCGAATCCCGGCTTGAGTGCGTAACTGGGGGGATTTTAGTAGATGCCTGTGGTGACGCATTAGGCCTGTTTCCCAGTTCGTCCCAGTAAAAGCGAGGACTTCCTAAACCCCCTACCTAACTAGCCTCCCTTTTACCCTACTAACCCCAATCCTTAAAACCCTGTTAAAAACCCTTTTTTTTTTCTTTTAATTTATCTACTTACACGCAGCCCATAGCAGAAGCAAATTAGGCGGCTGTGGGATCCTGGCACATGCTAGTGTGCATAACTGACTGCATGGTGCAGTCCATGCCCCCACCCCTTTTTTGTCCGTGTACCGGGAAATACGCGTGTGGCCTTTTAAAATCTGCGAGTCATCTACGTATCTCCTGGTTTTTCCACCTGCAACCCTTTTAACATCTACTTATTTTTCCACGCTGTAAGGAGTAAATTTAAGTGTCACAACAATACTAAGGAGGACACACAGAGGACCAAATTTTTTTATTTCTCGTAAGCCTTTGATTCATGAATTGACTTTACTCCACCTGTGGGGTTGGAGTTAAATTTTCCATGTTAAAAAATGTGTGTTGGGTGCCCAACGATTTCCTGCCTTGGGGGGTAATAGTTAAGAGCCTCATCTACATGGAATTTACATGTAATGGGCACTATCAGCTAATTATTTGTTTGGGCACGTGTTTTGGACACGTTAATCTCCTTATTGCAGCGGGTGCTAAAAGCATGTCCAAAACGCACACCCAACCTTGAGTAGACCCGTACACTAGGCTGAGCACACTTTATTGCATTGGCCCCTTAATGAGCCAGGCATCCTCTAAAGTCAACTAAACTAACTATGTATACAACCACCTGCACTGAAATCACAACGGATGACAGAAGATACTGAGAACCACTGCAGATGATCCTAGTAGTATAGAAGCATGCCCTGCTAAAGATTTCAATTTGGCCAGTCTTCTGGGTCAGCTAAACTTCAGGTGAAATAAAGATTAGATGATGCTTAGGTATTCCTGATGAGAGCCATCTGACCAGCTGCACCAGGAGAGCAATATATATGATGTAAACTAATAGGTTTTAATGACATTACTTGCATATATTTAGGAATTCTCTTTAGTAATTATTATCTGCAATCAGTTCTTCTGTATTAATTGATTTTATTTATTCTCTATTCTATCATCTTATTGCTCGGCTAAACCTATCATAAAGTACCTGGAAGTATAATGTACTGAGAGTATGCATGTGAGTATTTGCATGGGGAATTAGCTCCTGGGTTTTAGCCCCCCCCCCCCCCAGTATAATTCCACAGTATTGGCCACTGTGTGTGGTGGATAAGCTCCTGAGGAAGTCCTATGAATGTGCGGTGAGCTCCTTGGTTATAAGAACATAAGAAATTGCCATGCTGGGTCAGACCAAGGGTCCATCAAGCCCAGCATCCTGTTTCCAACAGAGGCCAAACCAGGCCACAAGAACCTGGCAATTACCCAAACACCAAAAAGATCCCATGCTACTGATGCCAGTAATAGCAGAGGCCAGCCCCTAAGTCAACTTTATTAACAGCAGTTAAAGGACTTCTCCAAGAGCTTATCCAAACCTTTTTTGAACCCAGCTACACTAACTGCACTAACCACATCCTCTGGCAACAAATTCCAGAGCTTAACTGTGCATTGAGTGAAAAAGAATTTTCTCCTATTAGTCTTAAATATGCTACTTGCTAACTTCAAGGAATGTCCCCTAGTCCTTCTATTATCTGAAAGGGTAAATAACCGATTCACATATACTTGTTCAAGACCTCTCATGATTTTAAAGACCTCTATCATATCCCCCCTCAGCCGTCTCTTCTCCAAGCTGAACAGCCCTAACCTCTTCAGCCTTTTTTTATAGAGGAGTTGTTCCATCCCCTTTATCATTTTGGTTGCCCTTCTCTGAACCTTCTCCATCGCAACTATATATTTTTTGAGATGCGGCGACCAGAATTGTACACAGTATTCAAGGTGCGGTGTCACCATGGAGTGATACAGAGGCATTATGACATTTTCCAGTTTGTTAACCATTCCCTTCCTAATAATTCCTAATATTGTTTGCTTTTTTGACTGCTGCAGTACACTGAGCCGACGATTTTAAAGTATTATCCACTATGATGCCTAGATCTTTTTCCTGGATGGTAGCTCCTAATATGGAACCAAACATTGTATAACTACAGCAAGGGTTATTTTTCCTTATATGCAACACCTTACACTTGTCCACGTTAAATTTATCTGCCATTTTGATGCCCAATCTCCCAGACTCGCAGGGTCCTCCTGTAATGATTCACAATCCACTTGTGATTTAACTACTCTGAATAATTTTGTTTCATCCGCAAATATGATAACCTCACTCGTCGGAATTTGTATATAATTATGTAATTTTGTATAATTTCACCATGCGTTCTGAATCCAAAATGCTCTACTAAAATCCCTTTACCTTTGATAAAGAACTATTGCGCGTCCTGGCTGCGTGGCTGCCGCGACCGGGCCTGCTCACCTCACGCTCCCCTCCACCAGCTCCGGTTCGTACTCCCTTGCTGCTGCAGCCAGCTCCCGACATCCGCGACGTTCACCTCTGCCCTCTCCGGCTTCCTCCACGCCACAGGCCTCTCAGTGGAGCTCCCATCGGGGCTCCACGTCTTCGACCTCCTTGGCTCCACCCCTAGGCGCGCATGGCTGATGTCTCTACATTTAAAGGGCCGAGGCGGGAACCTCAGCCCGGACACCTCTCGATGACGTCACCTGACAGGACTATAAGAAGCGAGGCCCTGTCCCTAGGACCTCGCCTTGGTAATTGGGTCGACACTTTGGTGTAGCTAGTTTGCTGTTCCTGCATTCTCCTGCTTCCTGTTCCTGTTGTGTTCTGGTGTTCTTGTCTTTTCCAGTGCTCTTGCGACCCTGTGTTCCCGTGGTCCTCTCTGTGTTCCAGCGCCTCTCCTGATCCCTGCTCTCTTTTCATCCTCCTGTCATACCTTCTCGGACTGATTCACGGTACTGACCTTTGCCTGCCTACGTTTGACCGCCGCCTGGAACCGACCCCTGCCTGCCTTCTGACCACTGCCTGCCTTCTGACTACATTTGACTGCTGCCTGGAACCGACCACTGCCTGTCTCCTGACCACGCTTGATCACCTCCTGGAACCGACCCTTGCTTTGGCTGACCACCCTCGGACGGATACCCTGGCTTTGACCCTTGCACTACTTTCTGAAACACTGTTTGCTCCTGTGACCACCAGACCGGCCTTCTCTGATACAGGCTGCGGCCTACCTCTGATTCAACCAGTAGGTGCTGCCTATCTCACCCGGAGGACCTTCATTTCCTGTCTTATTCATGAGGTCTCCGGTGACCCTATCTTCAATAGCCATGCACCTTTGCTCGTGGTGGGCACACCATTACCTCTGTGGGAGACCCACGGAGGCCCACCTAAGTCCAGGCGGTCCGGGTACCCAAGGCATCAACCTGCGGAAACCCCAGATTGCTATTGGTGAAGCTCCAGCTAGCCTCTGTCTCCTTGTGTGCTCCGCCTCCTGATGGCAGGCGCTCTCTGGGTCCGACCAGAGGGCCGTACCAATCCTGCACCAGGCCAAGGGTTCACCTCCAGCGCAACAGGTTGCCAAGGTCATGGACTCAGTGGAGTCCTCTGCCTTGCAGGCCATTCCAGGTCTGGCGACATGTGTCGAGAACAACAACAATTCATTGAGGCATTGGCCACCTCAGTGGAAAGACTGTGTTCTCAACTTCAGGAATTGGCTATGACCAACCCAGGGGCCCTCGCCCCCAGTCTGTCCGCTGTCTCTTCGCCCTCAAGGGCACTGCTGGCCCTCCCAGCTCCACCCAGTTTCAATGGGGATCCTCGCCTTTGTCGGGGTTTCAGCAATCAATGCTACATGCAGTTTTCACTGCAGCCTGCTCTCTTCCCAGATGAAGTGACGAAGATCACATTCATTCTCTCTTGCCTGGAGGGGAAGGCCCTGGCATGGGCCTTCCCGCTTTGGGAATGTTCTGATTCCATCTTACAGCAGCTTCCACAATTTATCAAAGCCTTCCGACACACCTTTGAGGACCCAGGCCAACAGGCAGTCGCCAGCCACCATCTCCTACATCTCCGCCAGGGATCACACTCACTCTCTGAATACACTGTGGCGTTCAGAACCCTGGCAACCGAGTTGGGATGACAAGAGGACTGCTTGCGGGCACTCTACTTAGAGGGGTTGTCTCCTGTCCTGAAGGATGAATTGGCCGCCCGAGAGATTCCCACGTCCTTGGAAGAACTGATATCTCTGGTTGGGCGTATTGACCACTGTCTCCGAGAACAGTCTCGGGAAGTAAATGCTCTCCGACCTCCCACCCTACAACCACCCCAGGCTACAAGCCCCAAGTTGAAGGCTCTACCTGCGAGTTCCCAACCTCCGGAAGAACCCATGCAGATAAACCGCAGTCGACTTACTCCCGAGGAACACCTTTGAAGAAGAAAATCTGGTCTCTGCCTCTACTATGGGGGTTCGGGCCATCTCCTCCACACTTGCCTGGTATGGCCGGGAAACTTCAAAGCCTGAGCCCGGCGGAGATCCCGAGCTTGGGCGCCACAGATTCTGGCCCTCAACTGCTGCTGCCTGTCTCGCTCCTAAGGGAGGCGGACTCCTTTGCCACCACAGCCCTCACAGATACAGGGCTGATGGGAACTTCATCCTGGAGGAGGTTGTCACTCTCCTCCAGATACCCACTCAACCGCTGGAGATACCACTGCGTATTGCCTCTATCCATGGAGAACTTCTACCAGATCATATCACTCACCGTACTCTGGCCATTCGGCTGCCATGGGGACACTCCATGAAGAACAAATTACCCTCTTGATCCTAAAACGGTCAGTACACCCCATAGTCCTTATCCTCCCATGGCTTCAATTACATTCACCCCACTTCAACTGGCAGACACTCCAATTGACTCAGTGGGGTCCTCGATGTCAAGATCAGTGTTTATGATGGGTGTCTCTGTCAGTGCCAGTACTAACCTCCACAACCCTTCCTGGGTTACCCAGTCCTTATTTGGAATACCAGGATGTATTCTCCCAAGCAGAAGGCTGATATTCTGCGACCACTACAGAAGTTCAACTGCCCTATTGAACTCTTACCTGGCTCCACACTACCCAAGGGTAGAACCTATCCTCTGTCATTTCCGGAAACCCAGGCAATGTCTGCATATATTAAAGAAAACTTAGCTAAGGGATTTATAAGACTGTCTACCTCTCTGGCAGGCACCAGCTTCTTTTTTGTAAAGAAGAAAGATGGAAATCTGAGACCATGTATTGACTATAGAGGGTTGAATGCCATTACCCCGAAGGATTGCTACCCACTCCCGCTCATCAGCAAGCTTTTTGATCGGCTGCAGGGTTCTCAAATCTTCACAAAATTGGATCTACGTGGTGCCTACAACTTAATCTGAATCCAGCCGGAAGATATTTGGAAGACCTCGTTTAATACGCGGGATGGACACTACGAGTACGTAGTTATGCCCTTCGGGCTATGTAATGCCCTCACCATCTTCCGGCGAATGATGAATGAAATATTTCGGGACCTTCTGTACTCATTCGTCGTAGTGTACCTGGATGACATTAATTTTCTCCAAGGATCTGGATTCTCATCGTTCCCATGTTCAAACTGTACTCCAATGACGGAGAGACCACCATCTCTACACCAAGCTAGAGAAATGCCTTTTTGAGCAACCCAGCCTTCCCTTTCTGGGGTGCATTATCTCGAGTCAGGGGTTCACTATGGACCCAGATAAGCTCCAGGGCATCCATGATTGGCCCCAGCCGGTAGGTTTGCAGCCCTGAAAAGATTCCTAGGATTCACAAATTATTATCGTCACTTTATAGCAGACTACTCCACGTTGGCTGCTCCCCTCACCGCTATGACAAAGAAAGGAATTGACCTTCGTGTGTGGAGCCCCAAGGCACAGTCTGTGTTCCAAGCACTGAACGAAGCCTTCCATACCAGTCCGTGCCTCCGACATCCGGACCCAAGCCTTCCCTTCGTTGAAGTCGATGCGTCCGCTATTGGAGCCGGGGCGGTCTTGAGTCAGTATTCTACCAAAGGAGCCCTGATCCCGTGTTCTTTCTATTCCCATAAATTCTCGCCCACAGAGCAGAATTATACGATCGGGGATCGTGAACTTCTGGCGGTGAACTCGCACTCCAGGAATGGCGCCCCTGGCTTGAAGGGGCACAACACAGGTTTACTATTTTTACTGACCATAAGAACCTAGAACACTTGAAAGAAGCTCAGTTACTCAACCCAAGACAAGCCCGCTGGGCTCTCTTCTTTGCATGTTTCAATTTTGAACTTCGATATCGCCCAGCAGCAAAAAATCTTCGTGCAGATGCGCTCTCACATTCCTTGGAGCCAGAGGATACTCCTGAGACACCGGCGCATATCATTGACCCGGCCTGCATCTCCATTGCAGTTGTGATAATAAAAAATTTATGGTAGACGTCTGTGCATTGGAATTCCAGGGGGGGCACTGCTTGCAATTTAAGGCCTTCTTTCAACCTTTAGATAGCAGAAGAAATAATGCATCGCTTTGTAGTTCTGGGCCCACAGTAAAGAGTCATGGAATGTGCCTGTCTTCAAGGTTAGTTAGTTTCCCAGGACTCTTTGGAATGTCAGATGTAAGCAAATGTTTCTTTTCACCTTCTGACCTTAAATCAAAGGAGTGTTGTTTTAATTACTAGGGCAAAACTGTATTTAAGACTAGCAAATGGCATATCTAACCAATTCAGTATTCTCCAATTTAGGAGCTGACTTCCTTATGCACATAAGAAATAAAGGCTTTTGTTCATGAGAAATACACTGTGTCTGTCTTTCCTGGTGCCCTTGCTAAACATTTTTCATTACAGATGGTGCATTGGTCGGGAATCAAAGAAGGGAGTGCTGGTTGTGGCCCTTCTCTTGATTCGAACAGAATACAGGACACAGGATCCCTGAAGGTATTTTTTGTCTTTTTCTCTTTGTTTTTTTGTGCTGTACCATTTGTATTGCACTAACATTGAGACCTTTAAGGGAAATGTGCTTACTCATTGTTTTTGCACTGTTATTAAGAGACTTGGGTATTCCTATGAATATCAAAGTGTTCAGCATTACAAAGGTACCTGTCAAAGCCGTTAGCTTAAGGGCACACGGCTTTAGAAATAGCTTGCAGCTTAACAGACTGGGCACAAGCCTCCAGTAATGCCGGCAACTTAAGAAAAAATAACCTGCTGCTTACATGACAGGACGCAGGGCAGTAAAGCCAGCTACTTAATAGACATGGTGCTAGGCTTCTGGGAAAAATACCGGGTCCGGTGAAATACAGGGAGGTGAAATCCCTGGATATACAGCCTAAGGTAAATAGGCTGGGACAGTCTAGGCAGACCAAAATCAGGGAGACGAATTCTCTGGGAAAGTCTAGGACTGGGATACAGGGAGACGAATTCCCTGGGAATATAGCCTAGGAAAAGGCTAGGATAAGTATGGGAAGTGCACCCCTGCTTATGATATAAAAAAAACCCCAAAAAACCCCCCCAGAAAACAAAAAAAAGAGAAAAAGGGGGACAAAAATACAATAAAAGTAGACCATACAAATGTAAACGGGATATCAGGGGATAGCAAAGGGAATCTTGATTTCTTGGGAAATCTTGCATATATGGAGTATTTGTGATACAAGAGGAGAGTGTCTGTAATCCAACAAAGGATTGCTACTTGAGAAAAAAAAAATGGGAGATTTACCCAGCAAACAAATACAAGAACCACCATTAAAAACCCCCGCCCGTTATATGTGGAAAAATTATGGACCTGAATCAGTCCGATATATGTTTGAATGGCATCATGCCACTAAGGGGATATTTCCAGCTGAAGGTACCTTTACAAAAGTTACGACAGTTAACAGAATTTCTGCTATGGTAGATTGGTTTGAAAGATTTCTTTTTGGCCAAATACACTATTTCTTTTGATCTACTTTGGGGACGCCCATTGTTGACTATTTTACTTAAGGAGAACTTATTAAAAGTGATTGTGAATTATTTGTCTGTATACTTGTTACTAAATGTGTACTGGAAAAACTATACTGGGAGATTTAACAGTGCCAGTTAGCCTATGGTTTAAAGCCCTTGCTCTGCTTGCGAGGCTGAGGGATTATTAGAGGAACATAAAAAAGGGAAAGTGTAGCTTGCAATCTGGTTTTTTATTTATGTCTGATTTCTGCTGTAGTATAATGCATTACAATTGTTATGGCAATTTCAGTACTTGAAAGAGCACTGGGAGCTGGAGAGTTAACTGGGTTAGCAGGTAAAGCTCCAGGCAATTCATATGCACAGACAGGGTGGGGGAGAACTGGTTTACTTGACTTTTGAAAGAGATAAGCAAACTGCTGAGGAATTAAAGTTGTGGGGAAAAGTAAGTACTTTAATTTAGTAGATTATTTCAGAAAGATTGGTTTCGTCAGCTTTCTCTGGCTGGCTAACATTGAATTTGGTTAGAAGTTAATAAGCTATTGAGTTTGTAAACAATAAACTTAAAAGACTTTACAGCAGACGTAGGAGATATATTGTATTTTGTATTGAATGCACCTAGTTTGGTTCTTGTTGATTTAAGTTATAAGATTGATTTATGGGTCTGAAGGATGGGCAGCGGATGCTTCTCAGCATGACAATCTAACCCCCATAACTTATTTCTCTGGTATGTTTGGGTTTTCAAATTGTGAATTAAGGATTGTGACATATGCAGCACATGTACCAGGAATTTTAATTGTTTTACATACTTCCCATGAAGTTAGAATACTTTTAGGGGATGCCCTCATCTCCTTTACCACTATGAGACTTGTTAAATATTTGGGCATATTATTGACTTTTATAGTACCCCATTAGACAATTACGATTAATTCCACATTTAATTTTCTTCAGGTCCTTCTAGAGGGGGCATACCCAATTCCTCATATGGAATAACTGGGCTGCCCCTACCTGATAAGGTTGTTATATCTAAAGAACCCCTAATAGACAGAGATTTTGGTTTACAGATGAGTCCTGTACAAAATCAAACCCAGGATCTGCTGCTGCTTAGATGTAAACAGTTCTCACTACCATCACAAATGTCTGCACAGGGAGCAGAATTCATGAATTGTGCTCTAGTTCCCCTGACAGTTTTCACTGCTTCACATTATATATATATATTTATTTTTTTTCATCTATTAATAAACACTTAAGAAAATGGAATAGTAAAAAGGCTTTGTTTTTGGAGAACCTCTTTTTCATTTGCAGACTTTGCAGCACAAGAGATTACTAAACAAGCTTGCCAATTAGCAACAAAGGAAAGCTGGATTACAAACAGTGCAGCTGCTGCATGAATCTATAGAGAACTGGAAAGCTGCAGGCTCTACCTTTAGCAAAAAGGCAGGCTGGGTAAAGCCAACTGGTACTCTCTGTTATGCTTTAAAGGTTTTAGATTTGATATTTGAAATTATATGAGCGGTGCACAACCCATGTATCAGCATCTGGGTTCCAAACTTACAGACACCATAGAAACATAGAAATGACGGCAGAAGAAGACCAAACGGCCCATCCAGTCTGCCCAGCAAGCTTCACACATTTTTTCTCTCATACTTATCTGTTTCTCTTAGCTCTTGGTTCTATTTCCCTTCCACCCCCACCATTAATGTAGAGAGCAGTGATGGAGCTGCATCCAAGTGAAATATCTAGCTTGATTAGTTAGGGGTAGTAGGGGTAGTAACCGCCGCAATAAGCAAGCTACACCCATGCTTATTTGTTTTTACCCAGACTATGTTATACAGCCCTTATTGGTTGTTTTTCTTCTCCCCTGCCGTTGAAGCAGGGAGCTATGCTGGATATACGTGAAGTATCAGTTTTTTTTTCTCCCCTGCCGTTGAAGCAGAGAGCTATGCTGGATATGTGTGAAGTATCAGTTTTTCTTCTCTCCTGCCGTTGAAGCAGAGAGCTATGCTGGATATGCGTGAAGTATCAGTTTTTTTTCTCACCTTTTCCTTTGTGACCAGGGCTGGAAAATAAACTATGGTTAGAAATGTTTCTTAATATTTGTCATTATAGTGATTTATATACGAAAGAAAAGAGTAAAGGAGCTGAAGATTTAATAAACTCCCAACTAAGTTAGCATTAGAAGAATACACTATGGCGTGGTAATGTAGTGTCTATGATTCAAGTTAATCACACAAAAATGAGGATTCAGAATGAACCATGACTTACAACATTTATAGTTTATAGTCCCATACATACCTCCTCACCTGACAGTTATCCCAGAAAATTAAGATACTTTAGTTTGTTAATGTTCTTTTTGTATTGTCTCACCCAATGTTGCCTAGGCCATATTGAAGTAGAGATGTGTTTCCTGCATTCATTAGGTCTTAAAGTATTAAAAGTTAAACTTCAAACGTGTCAATTATAGATAAGATATTTCGCTTTGTTCACAGTTTTACATAATGCAAAGACTCAGGTAATAACATTGGAACGCATGACAACGTATGAACTCCTTTTACAGTCAAGGAATATTATCTTTCATCACTGTTCTACTCTAACCCCTGCTACCTTGTTATTAGAAATAATTGATTTAGAGATTCCAAACCATGATTGTGCAGTCTAATGGAGTATGAATTGCAGCCCCGGGAAGGCTTAAAAGAATATCCCTCTTTCTAATGCTGACGCAGTTTATTTTGTAGATAGATCTGCTCTCCATGATGATACAGACTTGCTGCAGATTGGATGTGCTGTATGTACCCAGTGGGAAGTGCTGGAAGCTGGATCTCTCACTCATGCACAATCAGCACAGACTGGAGAATTGGTAGCCCTCACTCGGGCTTGTTTTAGAGGAAAGGGATTATGTCTTACTTATGGGGCATTATGGAAAATGAGAGGATTTTTAACAGCAAATGGAGAAATGATTAAGAATGGGTCCTTTGTTAAAGCTTTGCTAGAAGCTATCTTGTTGCCTCTTGAGCTGGCAGTAGTTAAATGTGCAGGGCATAGCAAGGAAGATTCAACTGTATCCAAAGAGAATAACTTGGCAAGATAAAACAGCCAAGCATGCAGCTCTGACTAACAATACTGTGGGAATTGCAGGATGCCCTTTGCTAAAATACATAGAGAAAACAAAGACCTTAATATTAAAAACATTTTTGATTCAGTGGCAGGCACAAGATAAGGATTATTGGAAGTTGTGGGCAAAAGGAGGGGCCACTATCCAAAATCAGGAAACAGATCCAATATGATTCGGCCCAAATGACGAAGTAGTGGCCCCCCGACATATACTGCCCCATATTTTACTTTCTCTTCATCAGGCATCTCATGCAACTCCTGTAACATTAATGGTTATGCTCTTTCACCATTGGTGGGGACTGGTTTCAGCAGTTAGGGCTCTGGCTATTACCATATGTTCTCAGTATATGCAATGTAATTTGTTCAAAGCCTCCAAGGGTTTGGTCATTACTCCTGCGCACCTAAAGCGCCCCCTGGGTTCTTTCTTGCAAATCCAGGTTGATTTTATCGAATTGCCTTACACGTATGTACTAATAATGATTTTCAGCTTCTCAGGATGGGGAGAAGCTTTTCCAGTAATAAAAGCAGACGCATCTCTGCAGCTAAGATTTTACTGAAAGAATTTATTCCAAGATATGGAATCCCAGAATCAATTGATAGTGATCAGGGGACACACTTTGTGAATGACATAGCTATTAAGTGTTAGGCATTTCTTTCAGGTTCCACACCCCTTACAGACCCCAAGCCTCTGCCCTTATACAGAACTTCAATGGCAGGTTAAAAACTAAGTTGAGTATTATCATGGCTGCAGCGCACTTAACGTGGCTACGAGCTCTCCCTTTAGCTCTAATCCCAAACCAAATAAGCCTGATACTTCACTTTCAATGCATATCCAGCATAGCTCTCTGCTTCAACGGCAGGGGAGAAGAAAAACTGATACTTCACGCATATCCAGCATAGCTCTCTGCTTCAACGACAGGGGAGAAGAAAAACTGATACTTCACGCATATCCAGCATAGCTCTCTGCTTCAACGGCAGGGGAGAAGAAAAACTGATACTTCACGCATATCCAGCATAGCTCCCTGCTTCAACAGCAGGGGAGAAGAAAAACTGATACTTCACGCATATCCAGCATAGCTGTCTGCTTCAACAGCAGGGAAGAAGTAAAAAGGATTCGCACTCACAAAGCGGGGAGTAGCTGGCTTGTTACGGCGGTTACTACCCCAAACCAAATAAGCCTGATACTTCACTTTCAATGCATATCCTGCTTCAACGGCAGGGGAGAAGAAAAACTGAAACTACACGCATATCCAGCATAGCTCCCTGCTTCAACGGCAGAGGAGAAGAAAAACAACCAATAAGGGCTGAATAACACAGTCTGGGTAAAACAAATAAGCATGGGTGTAGCTTGCTTAATGCGGCGGTTACTTCCCCTACTACCCATAACTAATCAAGCTTGATATTTCACTTGGTTGCAGCTCCATCACTGCTCTCTACATTAATGGTGGGGGTGGAAGGGAAATAGAACCAAAGAGCTAAGAGAAACAGATAAGTATGAGAAAAAAAATGTGAAGCTTGCTGGGCAGACTGGATGGGCCATTTGGTCTTCTTCTGCCGTCATTTCTATGTTTCTATAATGGCTTTGCGGGCATCACCCCATTCCAAGACAGGGCTTACCCCATTTGAGACAGTCACTGGACGACCAATGGCTATTGGTTTACTACCAAAACCCTCCACTGCTCTTATATTTCCACAAGAGGTATATATTGTTTATGTTGCAGAAAGTTTTGACTTCACACTGGCAGAAAGTACGAGCATCTTTTCCTCCAGTGGACCCTGTGCCTACTGAGAGTGTGCAACCAGGTGATTTTGTTTTTCTGAAGATTTTCCAGCGAAAGAACTCCTTGGCCCCAGATGGAGGGGACCCTATCAGGTACTTTTAACCTCACATTCTGCAGTAAAATTAGAAGGACACCCTACCCGGGTACACCTTTCTCACTTTAAAAAAGCTTACAGTACTACAACAGCAGGAAGCTCCGGGACATAAAACTCTCTCACGAGGCTACTGGAACAGACATGATCCTGCTTTTGCTTCTCTGGACAAACTGCACCAATACGATGACTGTCACCTACAAAAGGGGTTACTATTGTGTGGCTGACATCTCTACATTTAAAGGGCCAAGGGCGGGAACCTCAGCCCGGACGCCTCCCGATGACATCACGTAGCAGGACTATAAGAAGCGAGGCCATGTCCCCAGGACCTCACCTTGGCAATCGGGTCGACACTTCGGTGTAGCTAGTTTGCTGTTCCTGCGTTCTCCTGCTTCCTGTTCCTGTCTTGTTCCAGTGTTCCTGTGCTACTGTGTTCCCGTGGTCCTCTCTGTGTTCCAGCGCCTCTCCTGATCCCTGCTCTCCGTTCATCCTCCTGTCGTACCTTTGCGGACTGATTCATGGTACTGACCTTTTTGCCTGCCTGATTACGTTTGACCGCCACCTGGAACTGACCACTGCCTGACTTCTGACCAGGTTTGACCGCCGCCTGGAACCAACCACTGCCTGCCTTCTGACCAGGTTTGACCGCCGCCTGGAACCAACCACTGCCTGCCTTCTGACCAGGTTTGACCGCTGCCTGGAATCGACCACTGCCTGTCTCCTGACCACTCTTGATCGCCTCCTGGAACCGACCCTCGCTTTGGCTGGCCACCCTCTGACACATACCCTAGCTTTGACCCTTGCGCTGCATTCTGAGACACTGTTTGCTCCTGTGACCACCAGACCGGCCTGCTCTGATACAGGCTGTGGCCTACCTCTGATTCAACCAGTAGGCGCTACCTATCTCGCCCGGAGGACCTTCACTTCCTGTCTCATTCCCGAGGTCCCCGGTGACCCTATCTTCAATAGCAACGCACCTTTGCTCATGGTAGGCACACCTCTTCATTACTTCTCTGGGAGACCCACGGAGGCCCACCTAAGCCCAAGCAGTCCGGGTACCCCGGATTGCTATTGGCGAAGCTCCAGCTAGCCTCTGTCTCCTTGTGTGCTCCGCCTCCTGGTGGCAGGCGCTCTCTGGGTCTGACCAGAGTGCTGTACCAATCCTGCACCAGGCCAAGGCTCCACCTCCAGCACAACAAGAACCAAATAAATTAACAACAAAGTGTCAGAAAATTAATTTGTATAAAGTAAAAAAAAATTAATTTGCAAATATGTGCAACATTATGTAAATTTGATACATAATTGCAGCAAAATTTTGAAAAATCTATCACATTGCCAACTCTCACCACAGAATCTTGAAAAATCTGCCACAGGAAACCAAGGGCTTTCCCTCATTCCAGATTCTCCCTTTTCCCATTCTCTTCCTTCCTGGAACTCACCCTTTTTCATCCCTGGTTCTCTGGTGGGGAGAAAGACACTAGGGTTAGGGAAGGAGAAAGCTGCTGTACAGGGGAAACGGAGAAAGTGAGTTTTCCAGCTTTGCTCTGCATATAGATTCTGAGCTTCTTAGGGTTTTTAATTTTTGTCAGCTATTCTGAATTTAGGAAGGCCTTTCTGTTCTGCAGGTGTGAACAAGCTGAGGTATTCTGCTAACCTGTAGAGATCTATAGCAGTCTTGTTCATTGTGTTTTGCCAGTAGGAGGTGTCTTGGTGTTCTAGGGCATGGTGTAATATTTGCAGGCTGCCTTTTCATAGATAGGGTTGTTGCTTTGGAGACCTGTAATTTACTGATGTAGTGGTATGTTACGTATGTACTGAGTGGGGGAGGTGCCAGGATTTTGTACTATTTCACAACTTGCCTAGCAATGGAGGGAATTTGTGTTACTATATTTTATTTTATTTATTTATTTAGGGTTTTTATATACCGGCATTCGAGAACGCAGTCCCATCATGCTGGTTCACATTAAAACAAGTGTGCATCGTAAACAAAACTAAAACAATGGTGCGGAAAAAAGGCAGTTACAAATAACAGGGAGATTAGAACTTGGCAGAGAGAGAAGAGAAAGGACAGGTTATTAATTCAAACATGTAACGATAGTGTAAAATAATATAAAATTCAAACAAGAAGGTTAGTCATGGTGTATGTGAAGGTAAGGATTGGCGTGGAAGGTAGATCAGTTTGAGTCCGGGAATGCTTGTGTGAATATCCATGTCTTTAGTCTTTTTTTGAAGGTTGAGATGCATGTTTCAAGTCTGAGGTTTGAAGGGATAGAGTTCCATAACGGTGGAATGGCTGTAGAGAATGCCCGATCTCTTAGTGTGATGTGTCTGGTAGATTTGGACGGTGGTACCTGTAGCGATCCTTTGTATGCATCTCTTGTTGGTCTTGTTGAATTATGTAGTTGGAGAGGGATCTGTATGTCGATGGGAGCCAGTAGGTGGATATTTTTGTATGTAGTAAGGATGGCCTTGTAAATAATTCTAAAGTGTATAGGTAACCAATGGAGGCTCTTTAGGATGGGGGTTATGTGATCCCTTCTCCTGGAGTTTGTCAGTATTCGTGCAGCTGTATTTTGTACCATCTGAAGCGGTTTAGTATAAGAAGCGGGAAGACCAAGTAGGATGGTGTTACAATAGTCTAATTTTGAAAAAATGATTGCTTGCAGGATGGTTCTGAAATCTTGGGCATGGAAAAGAGGTCTAATTCTTTTCAGCACCTGTAGTTGGTAGAAACAGACTTTGGTTGTTTTGTTAATGGTGGCTTTGAAATTCAGGCGATTGTCAATTAGGACTCCTAGGTCTCTCACTTGTGTGATTGTTGGTGTGTCTTGTGTTGGTGAAAAGGTGCTGTTCTCAGAGGTGATGAGCAGGAGTTCAGTTTTGCCGGAATTTAGTACCAGGTTTAGGCTGGTGAGGAGGAGTTGAATTTTTTGAAGGCATGTGTTCCAGAAAGTCAGCGTTTTTGCAAGGGAATCCTTAATGGGGATCAGGACCTGGATATCATCAGCGTACAGGAAATGTTTGAGGTTGAGGTCGGTAAGAAGTTGGCATAATGGTATGAGGTAAATATTAAATAGAGTAGGAGACAGGGAAGAGCCCTGTGGGACTCCTACTGATGAAGTGTGTTGTGAGGATTCTTTGTTCTGTAATTTGACCTTGTATCTTCTGTTGCTGAGAAATGATATGAACTGACTTAAGCATTATCCAGAAATGTTCTTGGTCTCTTCATCTGGTTGCAGAAGAGATCTTACCTGGTGTTCAACAGCTGCTGCTGCATAAGGTGTCTGGATCTTTCCTAACCAGACCCAATAAACTGCAAGAAAGATAAGGTACTCAGTAACACTACTGGATCACACGTAACCTGTAGGATGAGGGATCAAGCACGGTGGGCACACTTTTGTTTCTCCCAGAGGTAAGCTGAAACTGCAGCTGGAATTCCTCCTGAACTTGGGCCAGATGTACTAAGCATCTTTATTTAAAATTATTTATATTGCCGGTTCGATTAATGAGTCCCATTATGTCCACAACCGACGAGTCTTCTCCGAAGTCCTGCAGAATCCCGCAGCGCTATCCGTAACCCCTTTAAGAGGGGGGGGGAGGGAGAGAATTTCCAGTGTAAGAGCGGAAGGTAAGAAAAAGAGAATTCCCCGTCGAGGAAAAGTCCCCTTCTTTTTACGTACAGCCTAAGTCAGGAGCTCTGGAAAGTTTTAGGAAGGCAAGCGCGGAGCTTCTGGGAGCTGTTGCTTGGCGCGTGCGTGGAGAGGAGGCGCTAGACGGGACCGCGCGCCACCCGCGATACTGGAAGGAACGTGATCCTAGAAGCTGCATGAGCACGAGCCGCTTCGCGAGACCGGAAGGAAGAAATAGCGCCCGCCGAGCCACGGCACGAGCCGCCCCGTGAGACCGGAAGGAGGAGAGAGCGCAAGGGGTTTGGGCGGTTCCGAGCGTTTGCCGGTAAGAGTTGGAACTGTTTTTGCCTGCCTTCCGTTATGTGTTCTGCGGCGTCTCTCTCCGGGTGGATGTTTTGTTCCCTCGCGGGAGTAGGATTAAAAAAAATACGGAGGTACCTCCTGGAGGGTGGGAGGCTTTATAAGATAAAAGGGTTTTATGAGTATGAGAGTAGAAGGCCTTGGGCTCCCCCTACTCATGGGGAGCTTGAGGCTTGCGGGACACATTTAACATTTATTTTTGCAGTTTCATTTGTATTTGCTGTCTTAATTATCAGGGTGACTCTCTTCCCCACGGAGGTTTATATTTCTTACTCCTGCCCTGATTACAATTTTGACACCTGCAGTTTGCTTTTCTCCGTTCTAGATGCTTTGTTGTGCGTTTTATTCTTGTTACCGAGTTGTGTTCCTCCTTTAATCCTTGTTTTAACTTTACTCTCTTTTCCTATTTTCGTTCTGTGAATTCGAAAAGAAACGATTCCTGAGGAATCGATGCGAAAAAAAGTCAGTGCTATCGATATTTTACTGGCGTCTCGTGAAATATCTTTTTCACAGTGAAAATAACATTTAAAAAATTGATTTGAAAATTGATTCTAAGTACCAGTATGCCCCACGTATACTCTCCCAGACTACTTTTGCAGCCGATATTGAAGAGATCTTCAGGACCCTATTTTGGACTATAGTTTCTTCTGTACCCAAAGGCTTTTCACTTCCTCTGACAGGATTTGATGTCATGGGTAACTCCCAGGAAACGAAGGAGGGGAGATTTTCTCCCACACATAAATGACAGAAGAAAAAGACCAGTTGGCTTATCCAGTGTAATTTTTATCCAAATGAAAACTCAATTTTGTTGTATATAATTGAAGGGCTTAGGGTCCCAAGACTTGTGAAGTCTGTGTGTGTTTGATTGGACTGTGAATAATTGGAGGGGGAAAAAAACAGAAACCCTATTTGGGGCAGAGTGCTAGATGCACTAAAGGGGTTTTCCCTTTTTTTTTTTTGGTCTGTGGAGAAAAATACTTGATATATTTTAGCAACCAAAACCAGTCCTTTTAGGATTCAGAATTCAGTCTGAGTACTTGAAACATATTTACAAGCCTGCCTACTGAGATGATATTCTCAATCTTGGAAGAGATACCTTTTGTAATTTATCTTGTGAAAAAAGCAGTATGTGCTGTACCAAGAAAGAAGTGAGAAGTTTTATTTAGGATTTTCCTTTTCTTACAGCTGTGTATTTAATTTTCAGGGTTTTAAACATTTCCCCAGTGTGCAGAGTAGCTGGCAGAGGAGTATGATTTGAACATTTTCAGTGAGCATAAGCTATAAAGTACTTAACTGAGGTAAAATTTAGGATGGCCTGTGTACAAAGTTTAACAGATTTTGTGTAGAAGGGACATCACAAAAAATTAATTGAACAGCGGCTCCTGTTGGCCTGCATAAAGTTTTATCATTACAAACTTCAGCTGTTTGGGCATATTTTGCTTATAAACTTCTGACTATGAAGCTGTCTTTGGTGCATGGGGACCCTTAAGTCCAGAACATGTCTAGTTAGTTTCACCTCTAGAGGGAAAAATAATGGAAACTCTGCTGAAATAAAGAATAGTGAACTATCTGCAATCTAGTAAGTTGCTGGATCCAAGGCAGCATGGATTCATCAAGGGAAAGTCCTGTCGGGCAAATCTGTTTTTTTTGTTTGTTTTTTTTATTGAGTGACTAGAGAATTGGATCGAGGAAGAGAGCGCATTGTGATTTACTTGGATTTCAGCAAAGCTTTTGATATGGTCCCGTATAGGAGGCTTGTGAATAAAATGAAAAGCTTAGTAGTCGGCACCAAGGTGGTGGAGTGTATTACGAACTGGTTGACTTACAGGAGACAGCAGGTCATAGTAAATGGAACCTATTCTGAAGAGAAAGCAGTGTTAATTGGAGGGCCACAAGTATCCATTTTGGGACCAGCTCTGTTCAGTATTTTTGTGAGCAACATTGCAGAATAGATAGAAGGTAAAGTTTTGTCTATTTGTGGATGATACTAAGATCTGCAGCAAAGTGGACATGCCTGAAGGAGTAGAGAGAATGGAAAGTGATTTAAGAAAGCTTGGTCGACAATTTGGCAGCCTGGATTCAATGTCAAGAAGTGCAGATTCATGCATCTAGGATGCAGTAATCCAAAAGAGCTGTATGTGATGGGGGGGGTGAAAGACTATTTGCACGGACCAAGAGAAGGATCTTGGGGGTGATACCGTTTGGCGATAGGAAGTCAGCAAAGCAGTGTGACAAGGGGATAGTTAAAGCTAGAAGAATGCTAGGCTGCATAGAGAGGAATAATCGGGGGAAAAAGGGGATGATAATGCTCTTGTACAGGTCCTTGGTGAGTCCTCACCTGGAGTACTATGTTCGGTTCTGGAGCCTGTAACTCAAAAAAGATAGGTACAGAATGGAGGCAATCCAGAGAAGGGCAACCAAAATGATATGGTGTCTGTATCAGAAGTCTTATGAGGAGAGGCTGAAGGATCTAATATGTATACCTGTGCAGGGAAACCTTCAGATACCTGAAAGGTTTTGTTGATGCATGAATGTCAGACTTTTTCCGTTAGAAAGAAATCAGTAGAACTGGGAGTCATGAAATGAAACTCAAGGGTGGACGACTGAGCCCCAACACCAGGAAATATTTTGTCACAGAGAGGGTGGTGGCACTTAGAATTCCCTTCTGGAGGAGGTGGTGAAGACAAAAACAGTCAAAGAATTCAAAGGGGCATGTGATAAACACTGGAACCCTAAAGACTAGAGGATGGAAATGAAGAAAAGGGTGCATGGGCATAACTTGCTGGTGCAGTGGTTACTACCCTCAACCAATAAGGCTTGATATTTTTGATGCAACTGCAACATTGCTCTGGTCTTCAAAGGCAGGGGAAAAGGGGAGTTGGATTAAGACAACAGCAAATGAGGGCTCTGGCTTTTATGGTCTGGGGAACTGATAAGCATGGGGGTAACCTTCACGGAGCAGTTATTACTATCTGTAACAGAAGGCAAGGTATTACTACCCTTAACCAATAAGCCTTAATGCTTTTGATGCAACTACAATATCGCTCTTTGCTTTGATGGCGGAGGGGAATGGAGGTGTGGAAGAGGAATTGGATTGAGACGACAACCAACATGGGCCCTGACTTTTATGGGCTGGGGTACTGATACACAGACATAAGTGAAAAAGCTTGGGACTGCTTCTAAGGCCAAGTCCATAAGCAAAACACATCAGCACTGTCTGAATTTTCAAGCAGGCTCATCTCGCAGTAAAAATGTTGCTAGCAGTACATTTTTATGGGTTGTCAAGGTAAGTGTAAAACATTGAGAAGACAGGCGAAGAGAGAATTTGAAATGAAGTTGGCCATAGGGGCAAAAACTCATAATAAAAACTTTTAAAAATATATCCGAAGCAAGAAATTTGTGAGGGAGTCGGTTGGACCATTAGATGACCGAGGGGTTAAAGGGGCTCTTAGGGAAGATAAGGCCATTGCAGAAAGACTAAATGAATTCTTTGCTTCCGTGTTTACTAATGAGGATGTTGGGGAGATACCAGTTCCGGAGATGGTTTTCAGGGGTGATGAGTCAGACAAACTGAACGAAATCACTGTGAAGCTGTAGTAGGCCAGATTGACAAACTAAAGAGTAGCAAATCACCTGGACCGGATGGTATGCATCCTAGGGTACTGAAGGAACTCAAAAATGAAATTTCTGATCTACTAGTTAAAAGTTGTAACCTATCATTAAAATCATCCATTGTACCTGAAGACCGGTGGGTGGCCAATGTAACCCCAATATTTTAAAAAGGCTCTAGGGGCGATCCGGGTAACTATAGACCAATGAGCCTGACTTCAGTGCCGGGAAAAATAGTGGAAACTATTCTCAAGATCAAAATCGTAGAGCATATAGAAAGGCATGGTTTAATGGAACACACAGTCAGCATGGATTTACCCAAGGGAAGTCTTGCCTAACAAATCTTCATTTTTTTGAAGGGGTTAATAAACATGTGGATAAAGGTGAACCGGTAGATTTGGTGTATTTGGATTTTCAGAAGGCATTTGACAAAGTCCCTCATGAGAGGCTTCTATGAAAATTAAGAAGTCTATGGGATAGGAGGAGATGTCCTTTCATGGATTACAAACTGGTTAAAAGACAGGAACCAGAGTAGGATTAAATAGTCAATTTTCACAGTGGAGTGCCTCAGGGATCTGTACTTGGACCAGTGCTTTTCAATCTACTAGATAAGGGAGCCCTGACCAACGTGCCGCAAATGCGCAGTAGAGAGCAACTCTACCGCACATGCGCTGGCGAGCACGTCAGTCAGAGTGGAGCGTGCCTGAAAAAAAATGGCGCTGGGAGGAGCAGTAGTGGCGGAGATCTTCCGTCTGCGCCATCCGAGGGAAGGGGTTGTGGATGAGCTGAAAGGGGGGGGGAGTGACTGAAGGGAGGGAGGAGAGAGGGAGGGGAGATAGGGGAGGTGGGAGGGAGAATGAGTGGGAAGGAAATGGACCAAAAAAATGTTTAAATGTAGCATGTTACGGGCTTAACGGCTAGTATATATATATAAATGATCTGGAAAGGAATACGACGAGTGAGGTTATCAAATTTGTGGATGATACAAAATTATTTAGAGTAGTTAAATCACAAGTGGACTGTGATACATTACAGGAGGACCTTGCAAGACTTGGAAAATTGGGCATCCAAATGGCAGATGAAATTTAATGTGGACAAGAGCAAGGTGTTGCATATAGGGAAAAATAACCCTTGTCGTAGTTACACGATGTTAGGTTCCATATTAGGAGCTACCACCCAGGAAAAAATCTAGGCATCATAGTGGATAATACTTTAAAATCATCGGTTCAGTGTGCTGCAGCAGTCAAAAAAACAAACAGAATGTTAGGAATTATTAGGAAGGGAATGGTTAATAAAACGGAAAATGTCAATGCCTCTATATTGCTCCATGGTGAGACCGCACCTTGAATACTGTGTACAATTCTGGTCGCCGCATCTCAAAAAAGATATAGTTGCGATGGAGAAGGTACAGAGAAGGGCAACCAAAATGATTAAATGGGATGGAACAGCTCCCCTATGAGGAAAAGCTGAAGAGGTTAGGGCTGTTCAGCTTGGAGAAGAGACGATGAGGGGGGATATAATAGAGGTCTTGAACGAGTAGATGTGACTCGGTTATTTACACTTTCGAATAATAGAAAGACTAGGGGGCACTCCATGAAGTTAGCAAGTAGCACGTTTTAGACTAATCGGAGAAAATTCTTTTTCACTCAACGCACAATAAAGCTCTGGAATTTGTTGCCAGAGGATGTGGTTTAGGGATGTGAATCGTTTTCCATATCGTCTTAACGATAGAAATCGTGTGGCAGGGCAAGAAAATCGTCTTAGGCACGATTTTTTAGTTAAAAAATCGTTTAAAAAATCGTTTTTTCCGATTAGTGCCGCACTAACTCGAGTTAGTGCGCACTAACTCGAGTTAGTGCGCACTAACTCGAGTTAGTGCGCCACTAACGGGAGTTAGTGCGCACTAACGGGAGTTAGTGCGCACTAACGGGAGTTAGTGCGCACTAACGGGAGTTAGTGCGCACTAACGGGAGTTAGTGCGCACTAACGGGAGTTAGTGCGCACTAACGGGAGTTAGTGCGCACTAACGGGAGTTAGTGCGCACTAACGGGAGTTAGTGCGCACTAACTGGGAGTTAGTGCGCACTAACTGAAAATGATACAATTTGACACTTTTCAGGTCAGTTAAGGTCAGTTTAGGAATGAATATGTATTCCTATTGGCTGCCCTCTTATTTATTCATGTTACCAAGTTTCCTACTGACAGTATATGGGGGATGGGAAATGGAAACAGTTGGTAGCTTGACAAAACAAGTAATGTGATCAGTCAATGTGACTAGAACTTGTGCCCTAACCCTGATACCAGGGGTATTGTGATCTTCCTGCACACAGTGCCCTATCCCTAATACCAGGGGTGTTGTGATCTTCCTGCACACAGTGCCCTATTCCTGATACTGGGGGTGTTGTGATCTTCCTGCACACAGTGCCCTATTCCTGATACCGGGGGTGTTGTGATCTTCTTGCACACATCCCGATATCAGGGATAGGGCACTGCATGCAGGAAGATCACAACACTCCTGGTATTAATAGGGATAGGGCACTGCATGCAGGAAGATCACAACACTCCTGGTATTAATAGGGATAGGGCACTGCATGCAGGAAGATCACAACACCCCTGGTATCAGGGATAGGGCACTGTGTGCAGGAAGATCACAATACCCCGGAGGAGTGAGGGTCAGGCAGCTCCCCCCTGTCTGTGAAGCCAGCCTCTCACTAGTAATGCAGGGAGGGAGCTGTCTCAGACTTCACCATCCTCCCCCCCCCTCACCCACACACCATTCACTAGCTGGGACATGGGGGAAGTCAGGAGTGAGGGTCAGGCAGCTCCCCCCTGTCTGTGAAGCCAGCCTCTCACTAGTAATGCAGGGAGGGAGCTGTCTCAGACTTCACCATCCTCCCCCCCCCTCACCCACACACCATTCACTAGCTGGGACATGGGGGAAGTCAGGAGTGAGGGTCAGGCAGCTCCCCCCTGTCTGTGAAGCCAGCCTCTCACTAGTAATGCAGGGAGGGAGCTGTCTCAGACTTCACCATCCTCCCCACCCCCCCCCCCCCCCTCACCCACACACCATTCACTAGCTGGGACATGGGGGAAGTCAGGAGTGAGGGTCAGGCAGCTCCCCCCTGTCTGTGAAGCCAGCCTCTCACTAGTAATGCAGGGAGGGAGCTGTCTCAGACTTCACCATCCTCCCCCCCCCCCTCACCCACACACCATTCACTAGCTGGGACATGGGGGAAGTCAGGAGTGAGGGTCAGGCAGCTCCCCCCTGTCTGCGAAGCCAGCCTCTCACTAGTAATGCAGGGAGGGAGCTGGCTCAGACTTCACCATCCTCACCCACACACCATTCACTAGCTGGGACATGGGGGAAGTCAGGAGTGAGGGTCAGGCAGCTCCCCCCTGTCTGTGAAGCCAGCCTCTCACTAGTAATGCAGGGAGGGAGCTGTCTCAGACTTCACCATCCTCCCCCCCCCCCTCACCCACACACCATTCACTAGCTGGGACATGGGGGAAGTCAGGAGTGAGGGTCAGGCAGCTCCCCCCTGTCTGTGAAGCCAGCCTCTCACTAGTAATGCAGGGAGGGAGCTGTCTCAGACTGGTATCAGGGTTAGGGCACTGTGTGCAGGAAGATCACAACACTCCTGGTATTAATAGGGATAGGGCACTGTAAGAGATGACTGTAGTAGATTGAATAAAGATCTGATGTTTCTGCTCTCCTCACACCAAACAAAAACAACACACAAGCAGAGAAGCCCTTCTTACAAAGCTGAGCTAGTGAGTTAAGTAGGAGGAAAAGTAAACATACTGGTGCCAGTGTGGCTACTTAAAAAATACACTTACCAACAATCAATTACATATATTTGAACTGTGTACAGTTCCAGCCAGGACCACCTTTCTAAAATGCACAGTGATTGGCAAATTCAACATGCACTAGCATTTCAGGTGCCTGCTAACAAAAATAATAAACAAACAAGTTCTAGTCACGTGAGTGCTGATCATTACATTACTTTTTTTGTCAAGCTTCCAACTGTTTCCATTTCACATCCCCCCAACCATATTGGTAACATCAATAGATAAGAGCACAGCCAGCCAATAGGAATACATACATACATATTCATTCCTAAGTGACCTTTACTGACCTGGGAAGTGTGAACACTTTGTTTCATTTTCTGTTGGTGTTCGTTAGTTTCCAGTTCCATTTCCCATCCCCCCAACCATCACCTCAGTGGTAACCTTGGTAACATCAATAGATAAGAGGGCAGCCAGCCAATAGGAACACATATTCATTCCTAACTGACCTTCAGTGACCTGGAAAGTGTTTATTTGTATCATTTTCAGTTAGTGCGCACTAACGGGGAGTTAGTGCGCACTAACTCGAGTTAGTGCGCACTAACACGATTTAACGATTTTTAACGATAAATCGTTAGAATTTCTATTGTATCGTGTTCTATAACGATTTAAGACGATATAAACATTATCGGACGATAATTTTAATCGTTGAAAAACGATTCACATCCCTAATGTGGTTAGTGCAGTTAGTGTAGCTGGGTTCAAAAAAGGTTTGGATAAGTTCTTGGAGAAGTCCTTAACGGCTATTAATCAAGTTTACTTAGGGAATAGCCACTGCTATTAATTGCATCAGTAGCATGGGATCTTCTTAGTGTTTGGGTAATTGCCAGGTTCTTGTGGCCTGGTTTGGCCTCTGTTGGAAACAGGATGCTGGGCTTGATGGACCCTTGGTCTGACCCAGCATGGCAATTTCTTATGTTCTTATCATAAGACTTGGGGATAAATGCACAGAGCAGCAGTTGCTACCCTTAAGAGAAACATGGGGGTAACCTGCATGGCAGATAACTACCATAAGAAGATTGCTGGGCAGACTGGATGGACTATTTGGACCTTTTCTGCCATCATTACTATGTTACTAGTGGTTAGTAAGGAGAAGAGAAAAAAAAAAAGGTAAATTCATGAAATGTGTGGTTATTTTTAAACTGTTTCTGAGGCTGATAGAAAACATTTTTCTTTTCAAGTGCCTTATTTTTCTTTGTCGTGCTATCCTAATTTCTTGAATTCTTTTTGTGAAATCTCTAATATTTGCAGCACACACTGTATACAGCATTGTACCTGATAGTGACAATCTTCTGTCAAAGATCTTTGTCTCATTATGTCAGAAGTGTAAGCATATAGAATCATCTGGGGACCCCTGTGTGTATATCAGAGATATGCTAGCTGACAAGTAGATAGCACATCATCTTGTTTTGTCCCTCCAAATGAGGGTAGCACCGCATATAGTGGCTAGGGATGGTAGAGCAACAATCTGAGACAGCGCACTTCAGGTAGACTTAACTATCAGGGCACTCTCCTGTCGCAGGGATGATGGGAGAAGAGAATACCTAGTAGTCAAAATCTCATAATAAACAGTTCAAACTGTTTTGCATTTTAATGCTGTTTGCACCCTCTGGGAAAAGATGACTTTGCACGTAACTCTTTTGGATTTCACTGCCTGGCTCTAGTCATAGTTAGAACTCCTTATACCTTTTTCCCAAGTGTATTTCCATCTGCTTAAGTTCCATGTGATCCCCACAGCTTTGCAGAATACTATAAAGTAACAGCTGATGTTGCTTGAAACCTAATGTTGGGTAACACGTTTATGATATTAGTTATGTCACCATGCCCTCCCTTATTTCTTCACTTTTATTTTTCAAGTAAAAAAAAAATCCCTCCCTAAGTATTGCAACATATTTTTGCTTGTTGGCAATGGATCCTTATGAGTGTAAATAATTTTGGTATTTCTACAGGCAGAGGAGTTTGCCCTGCAGTGAATTTAACTTCCAGACATTTTAAAGAGGCCATTTCCAGGAACATAGACATCTTTTGATAGCTTTACTAGATATTGGCTTTCTTTTTAAGTGGGTGATTCACAAGAGTACTTTTGATAAAGAATGTATGCTGGGTGTTTTCCACATTACTTTCATAATTGTCCCCTTGGGACAATTTTTATTTTTTCCAAATCTCAGTACTGTTTTTAATGATATGTAAACAAAAGGGTTTGTCTTAACAGTTACTGAGGGCAGGATGGCCAACTCTGGTCCTAGAGAGCCACAGAGAAGCCAGGTTTTTCAGGATATGTACAGTTACTATGCATAAGAGATTTGCATACAATGGTGGCAGTGCATGAAAATCTATCTAATCCATACTCATTGTGGTAATCCTGAAAACCTGGCCTGTTTGTGACTCTCCAGGGCCGGAGTTGGCCATTCCTGCTCTAGGGCATATTGGTGGATTCCTGGATTGGATTCTTCCTGCCTAACAGCTCTCCCCCCCCCCCCCCCCCATTTTGTTCGCTTGCATCGTATTCCAGGTAGGGTCATAAGAATATAGTTTTATAGCAGATGACTAAAGCCCTCCTAGTCTTCCTAATTTGCTTTCTTTTTCCATATGTTTCTATGTGACAGGTCACAGTTTCTCTTTCCCTTTCCAACTAGGGATCCTCTGTGCTTATCTCAGGCTTTCTTAAATTCTGATACAGTTCTTGCTTTCACCACCACCTCTGTGAGTGAGCTCCATGTATCAGCTACCCTTTTTGTGAATAAATATCTGATGCTTCTCCTAAATTTGCTTGCTTCAAGCCTCATATCGTCTCTTGTTCTAGAATTTATTTCCTCTGGAAAATGTTTGCATTTCTGCAGAATATATTTTTGGGTTGATCCATGACACAGCCACACCTTGAGTACTGTGTGCAAGTCTAATTGTAGAGCTAGAAAGTACAGAGAAGGGCAATAAAAATGATTAAGAATGGATCAACTGTTATGAAGAAAGGATAAACAGATTAGGGCTCTTCAACTTGGCTAATGGCTTAGAAGGGATATAAACTTGTGTGGGGTATGAAAAGGTTAATAGGGATCTATTATTTGTACTATCAAATAGTACTAGGCGACATTCTCTTAAACAGATAGGTTGACAAAATTCTCTGAAATGCTTTAATCTATGCACAATTAAGCTATGGAAACTTGTTACCAGAAAACACGATTAAGGTTAGTAGTTTTAACTGAGTTTGAAAAAAGTTTGGATGCATTTCTGAAGGACCAGTCCATAAATAATTATTAGCCATATGGGCTTTGGTTTCTCCACCTCTTAATTTTTGGGGAGACCAACATGAAACAAACTTCTATATTGGGATTTGCTGAGTTCTTTCAAGGCTACTAGACTGGCCATTGTCCGAGACAGAATGTTTGACTCGATGGACTGTTGGTCTGACCCAGTATGGCATTTATGTTCTTATGAGAATGTGTAACTAATTTAGACCTAGGTATTAATACCATGATTCTCACCTTTTTGATGTTACCTTGCAAATAAATCTCTGTGCTCATGCTTAAGAGTAAAGCCTTCTGTGCTGAGGTCCTTTTCCATTTTTTGTTCTAATGCACAGGAAACATAGTATATGAAACTGTATGTGTGGTCAGAATGTATCACACTATACCAGGAAAATTACAGAATACCCCATCCTTAAAGTCATTTAAAAAGCTACTGAAAACTTACCTTTTCTCTCAAGCTTTTAAAACCATCTTATTGGATTGAGCATTGTGACTTCATTTCACATTGAACTGTAATGCTTTTCTGTCTTTAGTCTGTTTTTATTTCCTGTTTTTAATTGTGTATGTTTTCTATGTGAGCTGCCTTGAACAACTGCAAAATGTGTGGATTAAAGATTTCTTTATACATTAAATCACTTCTTGTAACATGCTATAATATTAAGTGACCACTGAGCTGGAGATTTCAGTGTTTGTATTGAGGGCACCCACAGATTGAATGGGTACAGTGCTAATTGATGTGCCAAAGAAAATCAAAATATAGCAAATGAAGGTGTGTCAGCTATGTAGCTCTGTGTAGGAGCAGCAAATTGATATACCATACAGAAACTTTCTAGTCATTCCATTCATTTTTTTTTCCAAATGTACTGGAATTAAATCCAAATGTGGTGATTTGCTACAAATATTACTTTGTGGATGAAGTAGCATGGTTGCTGTTTTTAGGCCACTTAACAGCATGGAAAGAAAGGTCAAACATGAAAATATCTGGTGACACTTCTTTATTGGACTAATTTAATATAATTCTTGACTAGTGTTCAGGAGCTATACATACTTCCTTCATTCCACACTTTAGGGATGGAAAGGATCAGTAAAGGAAGGAAAATTAATTTATTTTACAAAACTCCTATAAGCAGCTCTGTATTAGCTGAAACAGCTTTGGTTGTGTTACACTGCTTTTAAGGTCATAGGAAGCATTGCTGCATGAGCAGAGTGTGAATTGTATCACTTAGAAGCTGTGCAGGAAGGAAGTGGTTAGAAGTGTGTTGGTGAACCATGGATAGGGAGGTGTTAGCTAGCCCTAAACTTACTCTTGTATAGCCAGCTGAGACATAATCAGAGTGGGAGAGGAAGGAAGAAAGTGTGAAAGAGGAAGTGTGCATTTCAAGCTTTCTATTAGAACTTCTTTTGTTGGACTCTCAGAGCTTTCATGAGCAGCTTTGCTCTGGCGAGTAAGAAGTGCACATAAGAGTTAGTAAGCCAGTGTTTGCATAATCGTGTAAGACTTATTGTGAAAAACAGAAGGAAGGAGAGAGAGAGAGCTGTATCGCCTGCCTCTTGATGGGTTGACAGTGGTTCCCCGACTGCAGTCAGAATCTATGAGTAAAACAGGGCAGTTGTGCCCTTGTGTGGCTTATCTTCAGGCTTGCTTTCTCTTGTAATTGCTAATTTCTGCAGCTGTGGCAGAGCCTCAGTTTTGCAGTAATTGCTTTTATCTGAGAAGGAGCCAATGTGTGCACCAGGTTGCGTAACAAAATATTTTAACATGCAAGTCCCTGTTTCTAAACTGTTTTTTGTCGGCACAGTACAGGAGAGAACATTTTGGAAAAGCATTTCCAGGAGGATGCTTTTGGACATTTCCGTATGCAGAATGAATAATTTCTCAACCTCACAGCTTATGTCCTGTAATTCTTTAAAATATAAAAAGAGCGAGAAGAGCAGAGTAACTGTATTTCAGTTGGCCTGGCAGCCATCTTCTATTTAACTGTGTTATCTCTCCTTTTTTTTCTACAGAATTTGATGCATGTAGCTCAACAGAGTAATTCAGCTGCTTGCTGTATTCCTTCTCTGAAGATAACTTGTCTGTGGTCAAACATAAGAATAAATGACTTGCTCCAAGTCCCTACAAGAACGAGAAAGCAGGACCTTCAGACCCTTAGCTCTGTTGTAATCATTTTGATTACATTGCCAGTCCAACAAGCCTTCGCACCCCCACAATGATAGGTCCTATTTTATCTGATACTATTCTAGATGCCATCTGCTGCACTTTATGCAGTGTCTTTATTCCCACAAAGTCAGAAATATGAGAACCTCTCATCTTGACACTGTCTGTCTGTAACCTGATACCCTTCTTCCCCTGCTCTGTAGAAATCCCAGGGGCAGAAAGTGCTTTCAGCTTGCTTATGTCTTTCAGTCTCCTAAATTCAGGTGGTCTCTGCAGTTTGACAGTCTTCTTGCTGTATTAATTACACACATGACACTTTTATCCATTCAGAATACTGTAGATTAATCCTTTTATTTGGGCAGCATCTGAAAATTTCAGGGTTTCTGTTCCATTAGAGGACATGTAAACATTAGCAGTGACAGCGCTTGAGGTCCACAATTTTTATCAGGACACATGTTAAATTGCTTGGTAAATAGGGAATCCTGAGAAACCCAGTTGCTCCCCTTTCAGGAATAAAATTATTTAGCAGTAGTAATTAACTTTTCCATAAAGCTCTGCCAGTGATCTTCTACCCTGCTGTGCAGCAGGGCCCCCCCCATTCCAGGTTTAGGAGCAGGTCTGAAATGCACACTAGGCCCATGCCTTAAGTGGCAGATATCTTCTGGAATACTATCCCGGCTGAAATTCATCTAATAGCAAATGTAAAAGAATTTAAAAAGGCTTTGAAAACAGCTCTCTTTGCCGCTGCATACAACATTACTTAACAACTTTTACAGTTAAAATTAATTCAATGTCATGAACCCTAATTAATCTGCTTTGACTTTCTATAATGTCTTTTTAGATGTAATCTATTAGTTTTAATGTTTTAGATGTAATGTTTTTATTTGTAATATTATAATTGTTTTTAATTGGTGTTTCTTATTATGTATGTTTATATACTTGTAAACTGCTTAGCCAGACAGATCCTGTTTAATTTGCGGTATATAAATTCTTTTAAATAAATAAATATCTTGGGGGGGGGGGGGGGAAACAGCAGGCAGAAGGAAAAAAATATTCTCTCTCCAGTAAAGAAAAAGCCTCTGCTGTCTCTCCGATAAGTCAGGCCCCTTGCTTGCAGCATGTTTCTCATGACCAGTAGTGTATTGAGGGGGGTTCAGTACCCCGGGCGTGGGGCCATAGGTGGTCATTGATGGATAAGATAGGGAGGTCCATGTGGCTGCCGGTGGACCTCATCCCACCAGTGGCTGAGCAGGGACGCATGCTATTCCTGTGCTGTGTAAGAACATATGAAATTGCCATGCTGGGTCAGACCAAGGGTCCATCAAGCCCAACATCCTGTTTCCAACAGAGGCCAAACCAGGCTACAAGTACCCGGCAATTACCCAAACACTAGATCTCGTGCTACTGATGACAGTAATAGCAGTGGATATTTTCCAAGTCAACTTGATTAACAGCAGTTAATGGACTTCTTCTCCATGAACTTATCCAAACCTTTTTTAAACCCAGCTACACTAACTGCACTAACCACATCCTCTGGCAACAAATTCCAGAGCTTTATTGTGCGTTGAGTGAGAGAATTTTCTGATTAGTTTTAAATTGGCTACTTGCTAACTTCATGTACTGGTCACTGTTCTCTCTAAGCTGCACACAAGCGTGGCCACGCACAGCAGGAAGTTCGGTGGGGCTGTGGTGGAGTTCATCCCACCATGGCCCCAAGAAAACAAGTTACCTCCAAACCTCCAGGTGCTCCTTCTCCTTCCCACCTGCATGGCCCCGGAAGAAAAACATTGCCAGAGCTGCATGGGCAGGAAGGAGCAGAGGCATCTGCCCGCTTGCAGAAGAGGAGCATTGTTTGCAGCAGGGCAAACTGTGAAGTCTAACTCATGGTAGCCCTAGAAGAGGAGGCCCTCTAGCAGGGCCGCTGCGGATCCCACCTCATGGTGGCCTGAGAAGATCAGGGTGCTGCAGAGGCGAGAGGGAGGCTGAGGCCCTATAGACTGTGTGTGTGACAGTGAGGAAGGGAAGAAGACAGATGGAGAGAGAAGAAACAGAAAAAAAAAAAGAGACCCTGTAAAAGGAATTGGCAAAAGACCAAGAAAAGGGGGGGGGGGGGGGGGAGCCTATGACCAACTGATTAGAAAACTAAGATCAGGCAGCAAAGGTAAAAAAAAATAATTTGAATTTTTAGTGAATGGCGTATGTTGTCTTTGGGAATGTGCAAGAGAAGCCCTTTCCCTCTGCTGATACGACAATGAACAAGATCAGCATGGAGGAACTGGAAGCCCTGCAAACTTCTAATACCACGGGGCCTGCACAGAGGTCGCAGCAGAGCAGGCTTCAGTGCCAGTAACAGCAATGGGCGCCTCCTCAGTAGCCATGTGGCAGCAGTGACAGCAGCAGCAGAAGAACAAAAAGAGGCTCAGAGGTTGCTAGCAAAGGAAAGAGAGGGGTCTGTGTGAGAAGTGGGTGGGCGCATGCGAGAGAATGAATTTGTGCCTGCCTTGGGGTCTCTGAGTGGGAGCCTGCCTGGGGGCATATGTGTCTATCTGAGGGAGCTAGTGAGAGTGTGTGTGAGAATTCAGTGGAGGAAGAGCTTGTGTGTAGGGGTTGGGGGGAGAGAGAGGGTCTTAGATCCTGCAAGTGTGGCTGTGTGAGAGAGAGAGGTGGGTGTGTATGAGGGTATATGTGTGAGAGAGAGGATAAATATTTTGTGCCCCTTCTAACCCCCTAATCCTCGACAATCAAGAATTCCCAGGTATGGGCAGCAGGGGATTTTTTTTTTTTTTTATTATTATTAGTTTTAATTATTGGGTGTTTTATATATGTGATGTTTTGAAATGTTTTATTGTTGCTTGGGAAATTTTAAAAAAATGAATATGATTTTAATTAATAGAAGTTATTCTGTCAGTAGTTTTAAAAGATTCTTTTATTAGTATGGTTTTATTATAATTGATGCTTTGTTTCTTGATTTTATTTGTTTTATGAGGAATGGTGGTTCTGTTTTTCCATTGTTACACATAATCTGACTTCTTGGGGTTTCAATTTCAGTTTTTGTCTAATTTGTGATTCTGTATGTGTGAGGGTCTGTCTCTGCTCTGTGCGTGTGACCATGATGAGAAATTCTGCTAGTGTGTAATGTCATGTAGGGGATCTATAGCAAGCAGGTTTGTTTTGTTTCCCCAATAGGTGGTGTATTGGTATTCTGTGACCCAGAGTGATGTTTACCTGTGTTTTCACAGGTAGAATTCTTGTTGTTTGTCTTTGGTGTTACTACAGTTATGTTATGGTAGGTTTGCTGTTTAGATTGAGTGTCGGGTTTTTGTTTGTGTTTTTTTGCAGGGTTTTGTGGTTGTTCACAATGTGTCTGGCAGTGGAAGGTGTTTGTACTGCTATTACTGTGAGGTGACACCAAAACTTTAAAACATTTTTTTTGTATGATGAGCTGAAAGGGAAACATTCAAGCTCAGTTGTTGGGGGAATTTCCTTGGATGCACAGTGCATTACAGAACTGGAGGTGCAGGATTTATATTGACATTCTGACCCTTCCTGTATACATTCCAGACTTCACTCTCATAGCCATATAGAATTAGTTGAAATAAAGTTAATAGTAGTTTTATTAGAAGTGTGAAGCTAGCCAGCTTTTTAACATTATGCAGAAGACCCTTTGGACTTTCTTATTGAGACTTTTTGTAGCCAATTTTAAAGCAGGGGGCTGTGCTATGGAGGAGGGTGTGATATGAGGTAATATCATTTTGGCTCCCCCCTAGCCACCCCCCCCCCCCTCAAATTCTTCAGTCTAGAGACACCACTGATTTTCTGTGACCTTAAGCATTAGTACAAGAAGGATGGGAGGGGGCACTGGAGAGGCACAAAATGTATTGGCTCCCAGGCGCCGGGGACCCTTGGTGCGCCACTGGCACCTTCTCTCACCTTGGCCTATTTCAGAGGCAGCCCTCTATATGACCGGTGTTTCAGCACAAGCAGCAGACCGGGCTCAGGCCCCACCTTCAGCAGCAGCGGAAAACACATGGCCGACCTCAATTTACCAGCGCTGCTGCTCTTCCTGCCACTGCTGCAAGGCTTTCCTGTGCTACTGCTTTGCTGTTGGCCCCCCCCCCCCCCCATTGTTGAACAGTGACAAAAACTAGTTGTTTAAAAAAAAAAAAGCAGCATTGGGGCCTTGCAGCCTTACTCCTTCCCCCAGGCCAAGGAAAATCTCAAACTCTCCCATAGCATCAAAAGGCCTCCCACCCAGGGGCAGATTGGCCTATTTGGGGTTTCAGGCATGCCCCGGTGTGAAAGTCAGGTCAGTCACGTGACACTGGTGTTGCTTGCAGCTGCCCCATGTCTGCGGAGCTGCTGTGATTAACACGCAGCCCCACAGCAGCTGTTCTGAAAGAGCGGGAGCCTGAGGTTTTTTTGGGGTTTTTTTGCTTTTCCCATGGCTGTAGCTGCGGTTCAGGGGCCTATGCTTTTTTTTTTTTTTGGTCCCCTCTAGCTGCAGCCAGAGCTCAATGGGCCTGCATTTTTTTTTTTGTCCTTTCCCCACAGTGTCACCAATCTCTGAGGGACTGCTCCCTCCCCCCCCCCCCCCCCCCTTTCACTGCCGCAGTGGTGGAAATGCTCCCGCGTTCTTCCCTTGCACAACTCCATCTCTCTGCCACATCCTGCAGCTGCATCAACAGAGCTGAAGGCCTCTTACTGATTTCTGCCAACGGCCTCCCCTTGTGCTGGGTGCATGGAAAAAATAACCCCATCCCCTCTGCATTGTGCCTTTCTGCCTACCTCTTCCCAACCAGGGCCATCAGGTTGTAGCCCTGCCTGGATCGTTCCTGACCACCAATGTGTGTGTGTATATGTATATATATATATGTGTGTGTGTATATGTGTATATATACATATATACACACACACACACATATATATATATTTTTTTTTTAACACATTCAGAGGCAGGAGGAGAGAGAGTGGGAGTATGCAAGGAAGTATGCACGGGTGTGTAGGTATCAACAGGCACAAAGGAAGCAAGTGTGTGCAGCATGTGTGAGGAAGTATGTGTGTGTCAGAGGGAGTGTTTGTGTGTAGGGGTCAGCGGGTGCGCGGGAGCATGCACATGTGTGTAGGGGTCAGCGGGTGCGAGGGAGCATGCACGTGTGTGTGTAGGGTTCAGCTGGTGCGCGGGAGCTTGTGTGGGTGGGGGCAGCGGGTGCAAGAGAGCATGTGTGTGCGAGGGAAGATAAAGTTTGTGCACTCCCTTACCACCACTAATGCAGAACAATCCCGGGGTGACTGAAAATTATAGGAAGTGGGGGATTTTTTAATTCTTATTTTTAATTTTTGGGTATTATCTGATGTCTGTTTTAAAATATTTTATTGGGTTTTAGGAAATTTTAAAAAGTTTTGAGTTTATTTAGCAAGTGTTCAGCTGTTTTGTAATATTTACCTATTTTTATAGCTTTACTATTGCTGACATTTTTCTTGATTTAATTGTTTGATATTTTATGAGGACTAGTAATGTTTCCTTTTCCATTGTTGCACTGCATACAAGATCTAGCTTGTTGCAATTTCCAATTCATTTTCTGTCTGCACATTTCTATTTATGGTCTCCTTATTCTATATTTGGTGAGGGTTGATCTGTGTTCTGCATGTGTGACAGAGGTGAGGTATTCTGCTAGCATGTAGTTTCTGTGTAGGGATATATAACAGTTTAGCTTGTTCTGGTTTTCAAATTGGTGTTTTTGGGACTGGTGTAATATTTATAGTGTTGCCTTTTCATAGGTAGAGTTGTCACTATTTGAGTGCTGGCTATTATTGCTGTTTTGGTATTGGAGTTTTACTATATTTTGTTTGTAATTCAATTTACGCAAGGCTTTCTGAGAGCCGAATCCACGCCCAACATGTTACAATAGGTTCAATGCTATATGGGATCCAAGTGTCTCTGGTTTGTTTGTTTTTGTTTTTTTTAATTTTTTAATTTATTTTATTCTTTTTATTTTACAGGGTTTTCTGGTTGGCACCATAGCACTGTATGTGAATATAATGTACGTGCTTTTAGTGATACTTTTACCTCATAAGACTGTACTTTGAATAGTTTTTAATATAAAACTATTATAAATGCATAATTTGTGTGTAGGAAGTGAGTAGCTGGGAGGTACAAGGCTGTAAGCTTTACCTATGATACCTAAAACTCTTGCACCAGCTCTGGCTGCACTGGATCCACAAGGGAAGGCAGAATTTTGGAGCTCTACTACTTTGGGTCTTGTGATTCTTTCCAGTCTCTGCCAAGGCTTAATTTTTCTTGTTAAGACCTGGCGAAACAGTATAGGTTAGTCTGGTCTCCTCTACCCTACCCTCCTTTGAGTAGGTAGGCAGTGCAGAGCCTGCCAACCATAAAAGCAGCAGACTCTGCAGCTCTCGGCCAATGGGAATACACTGGAATGGTGGCGAGGAGGGGGGTGGAGGCAAGCTACAGTCAGAAAAAGGAATGGGGTGAATCAAGAGGAAAATGTTGGGGAGGATTCAGTAGGCTGGATGTTCCTCCTGAAAGGGTCAGCTGGCTGTGGAACGAGTGAGTCTCCTGGAGTGGGAGTGGGAGAGGGCTGCTGCAGACTGGGGAAGGGCTGGCAGCAAGGAGAAACTTTTTTTTAGATAATGATGTAACAGTACAGGAGCGGGGGCACTGTTAACCTGCCCTTGGATGCGTGTTTTCCCTTACCCCTTATTCAGTAAGGGGTGGAAAACTCGCGTCGAACCCGCGGCACCTAATAGCGCCCTCAACATGCAAATGCATGTTGATGGCCCTATTAGGTATGCGTGCGGGATACAGAAAGGAAAATGTGCAGCCAAGCCGCACATTTTACTCTAAGAAACTTAGCGCCTACCCAAAGGTAGGCGCTAGTTTCTGCCGGCACCGGGAAAGTGCACAGAAAAGCAGTAAAAACTGCTTTTCTGTGCACCCTCCGACTTAATATCATAGCGATATTAAGTCTGAGGTCCCGAAGGGTGTAAAAAGAAAAAAAAATTTAAATTGGGCCAGTGATTGTCGGGCCGAAAACCGGACGCTCAATTTTGCCGGCATCCGGTTTCCAAGCCCGTGGCTGTCAGCGGGCTCGAGAACAGACGCCAGCAAAATTGACTGTCGGCTGTCAAACCCGCTGACAGCTGCCGCTCCGGGTCAAAAGGAGGTGCTAGTGTCCCTAGTGCCTCCTTTTGCCCGTTTCTACCACACCACCTAATTTACATACTGAATCGCCTGCACCGGCAAGTGGCCGGTGCGTGCGCCAGGAGAGCGGGCATTCGTCCGCTCTCCCGTGTTTTTACTGAATCAGCCCGCATATGAGCAGCAACAGAGTGACGGAATGTGTGTCAGAAAGAGATTTAGAAAGACACCCATACACACACTTTCTCTGACACACCCATACACAGTGTGAGAGTGTGTGCGAGTATCTTTGTCTGAGAGACAGACATCCACACACACCCTCTCTTGGACACAAAGTCTGAAAGTGTGTTTGGGTGTTTGTAGCTGAGAGACTATGTATGTGTTTGATACTGGCTGGAAGTGTGATTATCACAATACTTGACAACTGATTCAAGAGCTGATTGGCTGACAAGAGACTTTAATACCAGACCAGGAATTTGAGATATAATTATGAGAAACATAACCGGACATGGCAACCTATTAGTAATGTCCTACCTTGGGGGTGGGGTTGGCGACACCGCCAACAGTGTCTAGGGGTGACAAAAACGAAATCCATTCCTGTTTAGGAGCCCCTACCCTGTTTAATACACCTCATTATTGACCTGCATCACCACCTTGTATGCAAGTGTTGAGTACGCTTATTGCTCTGTAAGTGTACCTTATTTCTGGCCTTGGGTCTCTTGGGAATGAAGACTTTTTTTCCACAACCTCGTGACCTTTCATTTTTTCATATCAACATTCTGAGCACATTCAGATGAATGTGAGCTAAATACACAAAATAAATAAATGAGTAATGTTTCAAAAAAGTAGCCTCATGTCCAGCCATCAATACTAACACACCTCTAGTAAATCAAGTGAGAGACCTTGGGGCCTTCCTAGACTCTAGAATGAACTTTAAAAAATTCATCAACAACACCACCAAAGAAGGCTTTTACAAACTACAGGTATTAAAACAGTTAAGACCTCTCCTACACTTCCACGACTACCGTTCGGTCCTTCAAGCCATACTATTCTCAAAGATTGATTATTGTAATGCGCTGTTGCTTGGTCTTCCGGCCTCTTCTACCAAACCTCTTCAAATGCTGCAAAACGCTGCAGCCAGGATCCTCTCAAACTCCCGCCGCATGGACCACATCACCCCGATTCTAAATATACTTCACTGGCTACCCATTCGCTACAGAATTCTCTTCAAGACACTTACTATTATCCACAAAACCTTATTTCAGGAATCCTCGCTCCAACTTACCATACCCCTCAAACCACACTCCTCTGCAAGACCCACCAGATCTGCATACAGAGATTCCCTCCAGGTTCCCCCCAAAAAATCCGTTCTTCACAACACTATTGAAAAACGAGCACTATCAATTGCTGGGCCGCATCACTGGAAACTCTCTCCCGCCAGATCTCCGCCAGGAACGTTGCCATATCACTTTCAGAAAAAAATTAAAAACTTGGCTGTTCGCCCAAGCTTACCCTTGAAGAAGCCCTCAGGGTCACCCACACAGTCACATACCCCACGGTTGCGTCCCTTTCCGCAACTCAAAGGAACTGTTTTTCGCCTAATTGCACTTTGATAAAACTTGCTTATTGTATACACTATGTAAATTTGTATATAATTTCTTACCTGTAAGCACTTCTCCTGCTTATATGCCCTTCTCTCTTCCAAGTTAGAAATGTTTAACCTATCCTTTTCTAACAGCCTAGTTCCACTTTCCCTGTTATAATGTAACTTTTTGCTTTCATTGTTAACTGGTTCCCCCTAGTTTATTGTAAACCGGTACGATAAGACCTGGTCTTGAGCATCGGTATATTAAAAGAATTTAAATAAATTTAAATAAATGTCTAGCTCCTTAGCTGCTTTTGCAGATAGGGAACCATTTAAACATTTAGTATTGGTTTCTAGATACAAACAATGCTATTTGAGCCAAGCGCACACCTTCACCCAGAAGCCATGATAAAACGAGGCATGGATGCCTACTGAGGAGGGTAAGGGGGATCATTTGTGTTGTGCCCCCCTCCTGATTTTAATGACTAACTTTTTTTTTTTTTGTAATTCTGTAAGTGTTTCACATATCCCTTTTTTTCTTTTTTTTTTCATTTTTTTTTTTTTTTTTTTTTAAATATCCCCTGAGCCCCCACACCCAGAAGGGTTTTCTACAGGGCACTCATGAAATGGAGTGTTTTCTCAGATTAACTAGTTACTAGATAAACCTAAAGCTTGACACTAACTGAATACTGAGTCATGTTTCCTTAATGAGGAAGTGTATGGGGCAGGTTTCTCCCGGATGTGGTATGGCAGCAATTTGCCTCTTACTAACTAGACAGGAAATAAAAATATATAATTATTGGTGCGCAGTGCTCTCTTGTTCTAGCTTTTGAAAGCGTACAGAAAACAAACAAACCCTGCTTTTCTTGCATTTTGTACCGTAATGTCCATTTTGTGTGAATACCCAGTGGTACGATACAAGCATGGTAGAAATAGCTTGTGACCTGGAACCTTTGCTGTGTCAGTGTGTGTGATGGATGTTGTGGGACTTCCTGCACCCTTGACTACATCTCTCTAGGGCAGTGGTTCTCAACCTTTTTTCAGCTGTGACACACCTGACAGATGGTTCTCACATGCGTGGCACACTGAACATGTGACGTCACGGGGCTATATGTAAACATACGCACTGCATCCACGGGAATCCTCTCGACCCCCCCCCCCCCCCCCCAAAAACAATGGGTCAAAGCAGAACTAGGTCATTACCCATATAACTCGCCATACAAAAAAGATATTCGGGTTCTGGAAACAGGATGCTGGGCTTGATGGACCCTTAGTCTGACCCAGCATGGCAATTTCTTATGTTTTGGTGACATCTCAGTAAAAGCAAACTCCCTTTACTACTACGTACGATACCCTTCCTTATGAAAAGACAGTAATTTACCACTAATGCATATCCTATTGAGAAAACACAACAAATAAGATTGAAACAAATGCCTACATGCTAGTAAAGTTCCTCACCTCGGTCACACACAAAGCCGACCTTCACCAAAGACAGAAAGACCACAAATTATAAATATGGAGACAGAAACTGGAATGGAAAACCAAAAAAGTCACTCTGCATGCAGTGCAAACCTGGAGAAATGGAAAGAGAAATATAGCACCTAACATAATAATGCACACAAACTAACCTGCACAAAGTTACACCTGTATTATGGAACATACTCAAACAGTAACAACCCTATCTAATACACCTCCTAGTAGGAAAACAGAATAAGCCAAGCTGCTATAGAACCCCATGCAGAAATAATTGTAAAACTATACTAATAAATGTTTCAAAACAGCTGATGAACAGAATAACATCCAACAATTTAAAACTCATAAAAAATATTTAAAAAGGGATCATGTGATGTGGTGGGTCTGGTAGGACGCGTTCCTCCACGCTCCGGCTGCCTCTCTGGCCTTATCCACTTCCATCCAGCCCTAATGACTCTCTGACTGGCCACCAAAACCACCCTCAGGTGCGGCTTGATCTGTACTACGCCACTCTTTGACTCTGCAGTGGGTATATGGCTACCCAGACTCTCCGCAAAGACAAACCTAAAGCGCTAGTTCCTGGCAACAAAATGGCCGCGGCTGCGTCGGCGGCTCTCTCTGCAGATGGAGAAACATTAGAAGAAAAAATATCACATGCCGTGGTCAACACTTTGGATGTGCGTTTACATCAACTATCCGACCAAGTTGCTGATGTGAGGGCCTCCTTGACAGAATTTGATGCCCGCGCCGAAAAACTTGAGGGTCGAGTGGGCCTAGCCGAGGACGACATCACCGCATTAGAAAAGCGAGTAGAGGAGCTGACTAAAAAAAGGCGGCAGCGAGCGAGGACCGAATCGATGATCTGGAGAACCGGTCACGCAGAAACAACTTACGACACCGCCGCAAAAAAACAAACCCCTGAAGAAGTCCCACGAAACCACGGACGTGTCGGGTTCATGCCGGTGTTTCAGTAAAAGCTGTCACCTCTGCACGCTAAGCGTACAATGATAAGTGATCTGTTTACATCTCTCTTAGTTTTACTATAAGTTAAAAAAAATTGGAAAAATTTGCAATGCACCTTGAAAAACCATGTGATTGTTGATACCGGTGATTATATACAAAGAAAGTCTTTATAGTGTAAAACCAATCTCACACATTATGGTTAACGCTTAAAACGTGACTTCTTGTTACAGTAGAGCACCCTCTAATATCGTACAGAGAGGCTCTATATTGTATGAGGTATCACAATCCAAAAAAAACAGCTGTTACCGATGATGTTCCCTTTGCATTGAATATCTCTATATACATCATAATTTATACAGTTGATTTTTTGGTCTATTATGTTTATTGAATAGCTTCCAATAAGTGTAGCGAAAAAGACCTGGTGGGATTGTGGGGGGGGGGGGGGGCATAATGCGGAGACATATGGTTTAATACGGTTTGTAATTTTATATGGAACTTTGATGCGCATTGTCCAAATGTTAATATATAGAAAAATGGGGCAATCCGATATATTGCCACTTTGTTACTGTTTCTTGTTCTGTTTTGCCAATAAAAGATATAAATACAAAAATATTTAAAAATTGCCAAATACCATTGTTCCAATGTATCCGCCCCTGGGGCGACAGTTCAGTTCTCTGTAAACCGGTGCGATATGTATGCTATACAGGAACATCGGTATATAAAAATAAATAAATATTTCAAAACAGATTACACAATACCCAATAATTAAAATGGCAGTCAAGAAAAATAAACTTAAAAAGCCACCTTTACTTACACTCTCCAGCAACTCTCCTACTCCTTTCTCTTGCAGGCCAAAAGCTCACACCAGAAGCAGCAGTGGCTGCTGAAGCTCTGTCCTCACGATCCTCTTCTTAGGACTCACACACACATACCCCATGACCAGTTTTGGTCTCAATCACACACATGCTCTCTTTTTTATATACAAAATCAAAATCCATGCACCCATTCGCACCCAGGCTCCCATTCTCACATGCACGCACCGGGCCTCACCGCCAAACCTCTTCCTTCGCTGCAGGGATGGGCTCCAGTTATGTCGCGGCTTTACTCCAGCAGGACTTCGTTTTCACCGCCACAGGGATGGGCTCCCGTGGCGGTCATGCTTGGCCAGGGTCAGTCTTCGCTGCCACGGGGATGGGCTCCCGTGGCGGTCTTGCTTGGCCAGGGTCAGGCTTCCTCTTCGCTGCCATGGGGATGAGCTCCCGTGGTGGCCTTGCTTCATCAGGTCAGGCTTCTTCACCGCCACGGGGATGAGCTCCCTTGGCGGCCTCGCTTCGACACTGCCACTCCTCCCAACCTTCACCCCTGGCCTATACTATGTCTCTTCTTCCTGCCTCACCAGCCAATCAGAAACTTCCTCCCTTCTTCCTACTCCCATTGGGAGGTAGAAGGGAGGAGGCTTCCGATTGGCCTGTGTGGGGGCAGGAAGAATGGAGGAGGCTTGCCATTGGCCCGTGGGGGCAGGGAACGGGGAAGCACAACCGGGGCAGTGGGACACCAGGAGCCGCAACACACCTGCCGGTGCTTGGCGACACACTGGTTGAGAATCGCTGCTCTAGAGAGAAATCAAGTAGATTGACACCTATGGACCATCTTGAATTTGTTGAACAAACTTTTGAGTGTCTGCAAAGGATGCTTCTTAGATGTACGTTCTTGAGATTTTGGTCCCTATACAGTTGTGAATGACTGTATGTGTTCTTCAGTCAGTAACAGGTGGCTGCTTTCATCTGTCTTCTGGTGACTTCAGAGCTTCCTCTCTCTGTATGCCTCTCCTAAACCTCTGTTTTACTACGCATTGTCCAGGCTGTTCTGCTTGTAGGTTCACACAGCGTCATTTTGCCTATTGGCTTCCTATGAACTTTCAGTTGTTTCCAGTAAATATTGTTTAGAAAAGATGAATGTCCCTGTTCCAGTGCCACAGACCTGTATCTTGGGAGGCTGAGGAGATTGTAAGAGGTTCAGAGCAGTGGCATTTTAAAGGTGTCTGTACAGTTAGGCTAAATCTACTGTAGCACTGATGGCAGCAGTCTGGTGCAGGCTAGGTTAAGATATTTGCCCATAAAAGTGGGCAACTAATACTGATTTTCAAACAGTGTCTCCTGTTACCTTAAACCCAAGATTTGATTATAGAAAAGATTTTTCAGAGAGAACAGAAGAGAACATTTTAATCAGGCTCCAAACTTTTTTTTTCCATTTTATTTTTATTACATTAAAATGTATCAGTTGTTTACACCTCAGCCCTAAGTGATGTACAGCAGTAACACAATTACGGTAACTAAAATGTCACATCATAACAAAAGCCAAAATGAGATGTTTATAGCCTGGGTATTACATTGTTAGGATATTTTAACAGACACTTAAGCAAAGGAAGAAGCCATGCCATTAGGTATATGCCTGCTTGATTAAGACTTTTTTCAGCATTGCTTTTTTAAAGTTTTCACGCATTCTGTTTGATGCAACACCTCAGGAAAAATGTTTCACAGAATTGGGGTTGCAAAGGGAAAAGCACACACTCTGGTTTCAACCAGTCTTGCCTGTCCAGGAGTCCCCTTTGGGCAGATCTCAAGGAATGTGTGGATTTATATAATCGAAGTAGGGCATTTGCCCAGTCTACAGAATCTAAGCTGATCAATTTATGGGTCATTGAAGTAGCTTTAAATAGTATACTATGTTGCACATTCGGCCAGCGAACCTATTCAATAGAAATTGCGTGGGTTTTTTTTTGGGGGGTGGGTAAATTTATTCAGTTTTTTTTACAAATTCAAATAACTTATTTGAAACGAAAAAAATGTAAATGTACAATTAAAGGAAAAAAATCACCATCAGTATTACAAAGGAAAATACCGATGATTGCACAATTCCTATTAGACACACTACAAAGGAGAGAAATAGAATTAGACCCTGGGACCACAGTATAAAAAGATGAGTACTACTGAGCAAAACCCGTTACCCCCCCCCCCCCCCCAATACACAAGCTGGCGCAAACAAAGATGTAATATTCCACCTAGAGTCAATAAACTTTCAATTGTGATGGATCTTAGAAGAAAATCTTAATATCTTGAATCTCAACACATTTGCAAGGATATCTTATTACACAAGTGGCTCCTAAGGCAGAACTTCAAGTCTCATCACCAGAAATTTTTTTGTGTGTAGCCTTAGAGGTAAAGAAATATCCAAAGTTTCTGTCCTTTTTAAATAGTGCTTCACGGTGATGAAAAAAGAGACTAAAGTATGTTATAATCTTGTGGAAATATAAAGGATACAAGCAGATTTGCTCTGAAAGAAACTTCCTCATTTGACGTCACCAAAAAGCCAGATAAATCAATGGATGTATCTGCTGAACCACCTTCCAAAGTTTTATTAGGTATAGGAAGATAATAGGAGGTAGAGCAGTTTCATGAATCTGCACCTATAAGATTTAAAAAGCTGAAGAGGGCAGAGAAATTTGATCACTAGAAAATTAAGTAATCGCAAATTTAAAAATGTTAGAATTTTCCAAATTCTGTATTCATCTAGATCTTTAATAATGCTCTCTTGAGCCTGTCTGACTTGTCCCAATGATGTCTCCACATAGAAATTGTATTCACTTAAGTGCCTTTACATATTTGATGTTCGTTATTTTCTTAACTCTGATTTGTTTGCAGGGCTTCAGAAAGCACAGAATAGATGAGATCAGCATCTTGTGTCCTTGAAGTGTGAAGAGATTGTAGTGTCTGGTGGGAGTCTTGAAATTCCGGGGCTGAAAACTACATAAAAGTTGGAGTAAAATGGAGAAGAAAAACATGTCAAACCCTCTAAAGCAAGTATTTAACAAGGACAGAACCTTTCGGCCCAAGCGGAAGTTTGAACCTGGGACTCAGAGGTTTGAGCTGCACAAGAAGGCCCAAGCATCACTTAACGCAGGGCTGGACTTGAAGCTGGCTGTTCAGCTGCCACATGGAGAAGACCAGAATGACTGGGTAGCGGTGCACGTGGTGGACTTCTTCAACCGCATCAACCTGATATACGGCACCATTAATGATAGCTGCACTGAACTGTCGTGCCCCACCATGTCTGGAGGCCCCAAGTATGAATACCGCTGGCAGGATGAGCATAGATACCGGAAGCCCACTGCCCTCTCAGCTCCCAAGTATATGAATCTTTTGATGGACTGGATTGAAGTGCAGATCAACAATGAGGATATTTTCCCCACCAACGTCGGTAAGTCTTGGCCTTGCATTCCTGCTTTGTTCATAATCAAAAATAAATGTTAGGCCTCAATCTGACTGGCTGTGGAACATATCTGAAGAGTCCACAGTCTTCTGTGTACACATGTTCTTTCATGTAGAATATAGGTGGTGAATTATAGTTGGGTATTTCTTACTGTCTACATGCTCTTAGCCTGCATTAGGTATTGTGAATAAGCAGACTCTGATTTCCCTGAGGTCACTATAATTCCTGACACTCATATGTTTTACATGTAGGTACTCCGTTCCCAAGGAACTTCTTACAGGTAGTGAAAAAGATTCTCTCCCGACTGTTTCGAGTCTTCGTGCATGTCTACATCCATCACTTTGACAGGATCATTCAGATGGGGGCCGAGGCTCACGTCAACACCTGCTACAAGCATTTCTATTATTTTGTCACAGAGTTCAACCTGATGGACAACAAAGAGCTAGAGCCCTTGGTAAGTGAAGGTAGCGAGAGTCCTCCTTGGCAGAGCTTGAAGGTGCAGAGAGGTACAAACAGCGGAGCACTTTGGGTGTCCGCTGAGGCTGCAGGACCAAATCAAATTTTGTTTATGCACCTCAAGTTCTAAAATATTAGTTACATTCTTAAACATCTGAACTTAAAAATGTATTGAGTTATTCTCTATGTGTTCATCACCATGAAATCTGGAAAGCAGTCAAATTGAATCAGACTTAGTTGGTACCTCTACAAATTTAATTTTTGAGACCTGAAAGCAAAATGAACAAGATTAGAAAATACTTTGTTTATGTTGGTAAAATGCATGGAGCAGAATTAGTTCTTGTAAGATTTCTAGGATGAAAAAGGCTTGTGCTGTTAGAGGTGGCTGCGGTAGAACTCGGGGGGCCGCTGGCTTATTTCAAGCTTATTCCATTGTGGCCATTCACCTCTGATCCCTGCAGTAAGGGCACACAGCTTATCTTTTGGAGCATGGGGGTCTATATCTCTCCAGTCTTTTCTCTTGGTTTGATCTTTTCATTGAATAAAATAGCATGGTTGCTGACATTGTGTAGCATTTACTTACTCATCCTGCACTTTGTGGTTAACAGAAGGAAATGACTTTGCGGATGTGCCACTGAGAACTGGGCCCGCCTTTCCCTTGATCCCGAGGAACCTATCCGTACTGCTGAACTCCATCTCATTGCCACAACGGAGCTGTCACATGGGAAATTGGAGACTTTTTAAAAATATAAAAAAGGAAATATATATTTTTTTATGCAGAAAGCTTTTGACAGATACCACTTCTCTCTTTCAGCTGTGATTGTTTCAGGATATTTTTTTTTTAAAGAGACTCTTTTTAAACAGTTGATGTAGTAGGTTGTTTGTCTTTTGCTTAGCTATTCAGTGCCTATATCCTTGCAACCTTCTGAAGCAGGGCAGAGTGCTGCAGGGCAGATCAAGCTTAGCGTTTGTCCTCAGATTAATATGCTATTGTGGGGCAGTGCAGCTGGTTTTAATCCCTCAGGTACCTTGGTGTTTACCTCATGGGCCAGTAATACAAAATCACAATAAATCAAAGGAAGTGTAAAAGTAATTCTCATGGTTAAACCTGCATTCAGTCATCCAGTTTCCCAGATAAATAGCGATCTGCTGTTTAATATTTTCCCTCGTGTTAAGTAATTGGAAAATAAAGAACCAAACAAATGTTACTCTTGCTCTTTTCTTGTTGCGCAATATCTTAAAACAGAATGTCAGTGTAATTGGGTGGAAAGTTCCCTTAGCCTCTCCTCTTCACTTCTTTGTAGTGCTGGACACACTTTGGCACCTTTAGGCTCACTGTAGCAACTCTTACATTGCCTCAATAGCCTTAAAATCTCCTCCTGGACCCCATCAGCGCAATCCACAGCACAGGAATTAATTCCTGATGCAGGGGGGTCAGCAACCTACAACACATCCTGCTGGATTTCTAAATTTCTAGGAGTATAACATAAGACAAACTAGTAGCATAGACCCATGGCACATTTCAACATAGCTATCAAATCAGCAGAAACTTTCCATCATTGGTTTTGGAGACAGAAGTGAGTAGGAATATTGCTGATTTTTTTTTTTTCTCCAAATGAAAAGAAATCTGTCAAGCTGATTTAGCTTGATTGCCTTCAAATCTATTTCTGTTTACAGGGTCTGCTTTGTCTTATATTTGACAGAGACATTAACCATGATAAGAGACCAAACTTTTGCTTCCTTTGGGGCAGTTATTGCTAGTTTTAAGAGACTGCATACTTTGAGACACCTTGTTATGAACATTGGTTTAGAAAGAAATCTTTTTTTTTTTTAGCATCCATATTTGTACATTTCTATACATGTTTTTGCATTTAAATCACTTAGTTTTTAATTAATGATTTGCTAGAATTTGATAAGATATGCTGGGGATTAAAGAGGGTGAAATGTGACCTCTTGGTACAGAAGCTAGAAGAGGAATGGATATGCAGTAATTTTGGAATTAAAGCTCCTAGGGTGACTTTCAGAGCACTAAGACCTTGTTATTCTGATGTTCTTTCTTTTATAAAGAGGTTTGCTGGTTCTGTTAAACTGTTTTCAGTTCCTTACCATTTGTTAAAACAAAGTAATTGGAGTGGACCTATCCTGGTCTCCCTACCTCCTGTGTTTTTTATTTTAATATTACATTTTATTTGCTCCCACCTCCTTATGGATTATGCCAGAAGCTTAGGAACAGCCTATACGGTTAGAATAGTAGTTCTAACAGCAATTTTTTAGCTTTTCTTCGTGTGGCCACAATCTTGCTGTTGGCTGTATTGACAACATCTTTTAACTACTCAGTTAGTTTTAACTGACTTCATCTGTAGATACCACAAACAATCTGTTGGTAGCCATATTTGAGAGACACTGAGCTGGACCACAAGAATTCTTAATACTGCTCAGAATAAAATCTAATTCATAGCTAGGTCAAACCTTGCAAGAATATTTTCCTCCTCTTCCCCAGAGGCTTACCTTGATGCAGGCATGATTTGCAGGATGACCAGTTTATGTAGCATAAAGGTAGAAGGAGCAGCTGACAATGTGTAACCTGTACTTTGTATTCCCAGTGGTCATGTCCCTCCTGTGCTCAGCTCTTGTACCACTGTTTTATCCCCTTAATAGGGGACTTGTATGCAATGACCAGTAGCAAAAATGACTTTAAATGGTGTACTTTTTTATACAAATAATTCTCTTGTACTTTCTTGAAAATGGCACAGTTTGATAATCCTTGATTTTGTTTTTTAATATTGATCTTTTCTGAACCAATGCTGTTTGCTAGAAATAATAGCAAGAATAAATGTTGCAGTATTTACATGACTGTGTGTCATCTGTGAATGTGTGCATTTTTAGACCATTATTTAAAAGCACAGAATCCTCTCCTAACTGCATTACCTATTTTGTGCACCTGTACCATGCTTTGCCTTGCTTGAGTTGCTGCTGCTCCTCTCTTGTACCATGTTTGTTTATTGATAAGTGATCAAATTTCTCTCTTCCTGTACACAAGGGTTGAATTTGCTACCTATGAGTAGTAGCACACCTGTACTGATTTCATATCCTTTTGTATGTTACCATGTGCTCAATATATATTTCTTCTATGGGAGTCTAATAAAATATCTCTTACCTTTTGGTGCTGCTTGTTGCCCAGTGGAAATTACACACACAACACTAATCTATATGTATATATTGTAATAAAAGCAATTGGTTATAGTAAAAAGGAATGGTTATGATATGCAAAGGAATATTTTGCTAGTAGTATTTTACAAGGATACGTCTTCGGTGATCACTCTGAAAGCAATCAGATGAGTTCTGGTTTCTCACTTTGGCCCCCTTTCAAGCAAGTATTTTAACTCTCTGGTTGTGGTCCTGCTGAGAGCAGGGCATTATCTCTCCCAGGAAGTGAGGGCTTGATGTCGGTTAGATCAGTTCAGTCTCTTCCATCTTTTCTACACACCTTCCAGTCTGGCTTACTTTTATAGGGTATCAGAGGGCATATGCAAGGTTCGTTCTTTGTTGTCTGCTACAACTCTAGAAGAACAGAGGGGCCCAGGTGCTGACATCTCTTTACATTTTAATATAGTAAAATATAGTTTTATACTAGTTCCTCATTCTGCTTCAACCAGAAAGACTGTCTTAACTCTGAGAGTTCAAAGCATTTCCTTATCTCTGGTCTGCAAGAAGCTATATAGAGGGTCCTAATAAGAAAGCATATACATTTACAATAAGTATTTCACAGTAATATATTAAAAGCAGTTTTATATTACATTTGCATCTTTTCTGTTTGTGAGCGAGACTTCCCTTCTAAACAAGAGAGCCTCCTATAACTTCCTCTTTGAGCACAGCAATTTTCAGCAACCAAACCAGCCTCATAACTTGTTCTCTGAATACATTTGGCATTTCAATAGTCATTTATGCTTAAGGAATGCACTAGTTTCTCCTAGGGCAAGCAGGATGGTAGTCCTCACTTATGGATGACGACATTAGATGGAGCCCAGCACAGAAAACGTTTGTCAAAGTTTCTAGAAACTGACTGGCATACTGAGCATGCCCAGCATGCCACTATCCATGTGTCCACACAGGGTCTCTCTTCAGTCTTTTTTTTCCACGAACTATTTGCCTCGCGGTTTGTGGAGCTCTGCTTTTTTCAAAGTGTGTCTTGCTTTTCCAGTTGGTTTTTCAACTTTCTTCTCCGGGTCCCTTTTCCTCCAGTCGGTAACCCAGTCAGCGGCCAGTAGCTTAAATTTTTCCCTTGTTTGTGGTCGATCTTTGGTGTTTCGCTCCTTGGCTGCTGGCCCTCAACCGCTTGCTTGCCTATTTTTCATGGCGTCTGGTTTCTGCCGATGCCCCCAGTGCCCGTGGACCATGGCCATTACTGATGTGCATGAGGTCTATATCCTCTGCCTGGGGCCCCTCCAAAGCGATTCCTATCGTGGGGGGTCCTCTGAGCAATGCAGTCACCGGCACCATCGTGGCTGTTGATCTTGCAACCAACATTCCCTGGTCCAGTTCCTGGGCCATTGGGGCCTCTGTGCCCATACAGAGAGGTGTGGGCAGTAACCCTCCATGGGGGGCCCTAGGGGACCTTAGCGAGGAGGATGTCCCATATGATCCATGGGGGGGGGATGATACCTTTGACTTGTCCTCGGCTGCCTTCTTTCGGACCTGTCTTCAGATGAGAGGCATAGGTCCCCCCTCCCTTGAAGACCTTTTCTTTGCGGGCTTTGCTGGGCTATGGCAAAGGCTATACTGTTTCAGCTACTCACATAGGAGGATGCTCGACCTAAGGTGCTGGAAGTCCTCCAGTTTCTGTTGGCTGTTCCAGTTCATGACATCTTTAAGGAATTACTCCTTAGGATCTGGGCACACTGTGTGTCTGTTCCTCTGGTGACTTGGAAGGTGAATGCCATCTACCTAGTACAGTAAGCCTTTGGGGTTTGAGAGACATCACCTCTCACATCAATCGGTGGTGGTGGAGTCCACCCTCAAAAAGGCCAAGCGTTCTTGTACTCATGCCTTGGCTGCTTCGGGTAGGGAGTATAGAGCATTGGATGCCTTGGATAGGAAGGTATATTAGAGCGCCATGCTGAACACCCATATTGCTTCCTACCAGCTATATATGACTCAATACAACCAAAACCTCTGGAAACAGGTTCAGGAGCTGTCAGAGCGCCTGCCCCAACAACTGCAGGATGCTTTTTTGGCAGTGATACAACAGGGCCTAGAGGCTGGTAAACACAAGGTAAGATCCACCTACAATGTTTTAAGACATTGGCGCCTGTAGGGTGGCCTGGCTCAGAGCTTCAGACCTTCAGCCAGAGGTCCAAGAGATACAGACCTGCCCTGCACTGGTGAAAATCTCTTCGGAGATAAGGTCAGGGATGTGGTGGCCCAGTTGAAGGATCACCATGAGACCCTATAGCATCTTTCGGCCAGTACTTCTGACCTGCCGTCTTCCCTCAGGAAATCCTCGTGCTAGAGATCTAGGAAGTCCTATTGCCAGAGGAAGTACTATCCTCCTGCCTCATGGGCACACATGCCGCACAGCAGTTCCTGGGGCTGCTCTCAGCAGCAACAGATGCCCAGGCTAGGCCAGCCCTGCAGCAGAGGCCTGCTACCGGGTTTTTTGACTAGCGGCAGAGTAGTATAAGCCAAACTGCCATAACCTCAATATCCTGCCCTCCAATATGGGGCAGACTGCATCTCTTTGCGGACCAGTGGGTCCTCTCCATCATTTGTAAAAAGTACCGGCTGAACTTCAGGAACAATCCTATGGCTTCTCCCCGTATCCATCTTGGGGCCTGTCCCCTCATCAGGAGATACTCTTGACAGAGCTCTCTGCCCTTCAAATGGCCTGAGCGATCGAACCTGTTCCGCTTCACCAATAGGGCCAAGGGCTCTACTCTCAGTATTTCCTGATACCAAAGAGAACAGGGAGGGGCTCCACCTTATTCTAGACCTGAGAGCTTTGAACAAATTTCTTCAAATAGAAAATTTCAAGATTGTCTCTTTGGGCACCCTGATCCCACTCCTGCAAAGAGGAGATTAGCTGGCAGTAATGCGAGTGCACCTCTGCTGTTGGGGAGTACATGTGTTCCCCTACTTGGACAACTGGCTAGTCAAGAGTGCCACCCAGCAGGGGTTGCTTTGCTCCCTGAAACTGACCATTCAGGTACTACAGTCTTTCAGGCTTGTCATTAATTACCTAAAGTCCCACCTCAGTCTGTCGCTACAGCTGGCCTTCATTGGGGCCTGTCTTGACACAGCTCAGGCCAGGGAATTCCTATCCCATGATCGGGTGCTTGCCCTGTTGTTGCTTGTGAGTTTGATCCACCAAAGCCGGGAGGTCTCTGCCTGCCTTTTGCTTTGCTTCTCGACCACATGGCTGTGTTGGTCCATGTTAAACCCCTGGCACCGCTTGTCCATGCACAGGCACAATGGACACTGCGGTCACAGTGGCAGCAGGCCACAGAGGACCTCAGTGCATGCATCTGCATTATGCAGCCTCTTCAGATCTCCCTATCTTGGTGGGAAGATCTTTCCAATCTGGAGCAGGGGGTTCCTTTCTTGGCTCCCCCCCGTCTCAGGTTGTACTTACTACATATGCATCGACTGTGGGTTGGGTGTGCATATGGACAACCTCTGTATGCAGGGTCGATGGACAGCCCAGGAATCTCTGTTCCAGATCAACTGCCTGGAGCTACGAGCGATGCTCTTCACTCTTTGGGTGTGCCAGGATCGCTTGTCCAACCGTTTGGTCCTCATCCAAACGGACAATCAGGTGGCAGTTTGGTACATCAACAGACAGGGAGGCACTGGGTCATTCCTCCTCTGTCGGGAAGCGGTGCAGATTTGGTCCTGGGTTCTGTCACAAGGCATGCTCCTACGAGCGATGTACCTAACACGGACAGAGAATGTGGTGGTGGACTGCCTGAATTGGGCATTCCAGCCACACGAGTGTTCCCTGAACCCAGTAGTGGTGGATCGCATCTTCTGCCTGTGGGAGTCCCCAGATGTGGAGCTTTTTGCCTGCCCTTTCAACAGCAAAGTGAGCCACTTCTACTCCCTGTTCAGGTCAGATGGAACACCAGCCTTTGACGCCTTTGCCCACCATTGGGGCAAAGGTCTTCTGTAAGCATATCTTCCGCTGGTGATGAAGACTCTCTTGAAACTCTCTAGCAGGACAAGGGGACCATGATTCTCGTGACCCCTTGTTTGCCAAGGCAGGTCTGGTTCCCTAAACTGAAGGATCTGTCTGTTGGAGAACCTATCGGTCTGAGGACCTCCCCTGACCTGATCATACAGGATCAGGGCAGGCTACGCCATCCGGACCTCAGGGCTTTAGCCTTAACAGCCTGGATGTTGAGAGACTAGACTTGGGTCTCTCTGACTACGTGTCTTAGGTACTGGTAGCTTCCGGGAAGCCTTCCACCAGAAAGTCTTACAGACTGAAGTGGAAGAAGTTTTCCCACTGGAGTGCAGGTCATGGCTTGGATCCGTTTGCCTGCTATACTCTGAAGTTGCTTGATTATTTGTGGCACCTTTCGGAGGCTGGCTTGAACACTAACTCGGTACACCTGAGGGCCATCATTGCTTACCACTAGGGAGTTAATGGTCTGCCCATCTCTGTGCAGCCCATAGTGAGGCGGTTTATGCGGGGTTTGCTTCAGCTGAAGCCTCCCCTGTGGCCTCCTGTTGTGTCATGGGACATCGTTGTATTAGCTCGGCTCATGTGTGATCTTTTTGAGCCTTTGCAATCTGAGGTACCTGACATGGAAAGTTCTTTTCCTGGTTGCGGTTGCTTTGGCGTGCAGGGTTAGTGAGCTTCAGGCGTTGGTGATGTCTCCACCCTACACAAAATATTTCATGATAGGATGGTTCTACATTCTTTCTGAGGCCTCATTCACACCAGGTCGAATGTGCTCTGCACAGTTTGGATTGCAAGAGGGCCTTAGCTTTCTATTTCGAGTGCACAGCCGCCCACCGGCGGTCCATGCAGCTCTTGATATCTTTCAATAAGGATAGATTGGGAGTTGCAGTGACCAAGCAAGCTCTTGTCAAACTGGCTGGCAGATTGCATTTCCTTCTGCTATGCGCAGGTGGGCCTTTAGCTTGGAGGCCGTGCAAGGCTCATTCCGTGAGAGCCATGGCGGCTTCGGTAGCTCACTTGAGAGCGGTTCCCGTTGCTGAGATCTGCAAGGCTGCGTCGTGGAGTTCTCTCCACGCGTTCGTTACTCACTACTGTTTGGGCAAGGATGGCTGAAATGACAGTAGCTTCGACCAATCTGTCTTTTGAAATCTTTCAGCTGTAAACCCAACTCTCCCAGCCTAGGGCCTTTTGTTCAGGCTGTAGACCTCTGTTGCCAGCAGCAACCTGGGTTTTTTTTGTGCCTGTTAGCACCCAGTTAAGTGTCTGGTTGTTGTTGCCGGGAGCAGCCTGTAGCTTGGTATTCACCCATGTGTGAGGACTACTATCCTGCTTGTCCTAGGAGAAAGCAGAGTTGCTTACCTGTAACAGGTGTTCTCCTAGGACAACAGGATGTTAGTCCTCAGGAAACCCACCCGCCACCCCGCACAGTTGGTTTTTCCTATGTGTTTATTTTATTTTTTCATACTTCTATGTTACGAGACTGAAGAGGGGGCTCCGTGTGGATGGATGGATAGCAGCATGCTAGGTGTGCTTAGTGAGCCAGTCAAAGTTTCTAGAAACTGACAAAAGTGTTCCGGGCCGGGCTCCATCTGATGTCACCCACATGTGAGGACTAACATCCTGCTGTCCTAGGAGAACATCTGTTACAGGTAAGCATCTCTCCTTTCTCTGTGTATTTAAGCAAAAGCAGTCTTTTAGATGCAACAATAATTATTTCTTCACTATATGTAAAGTGGTATCATCGCAGGTATGCAATTATACTGTTCTCCAAGCACAGATTTATATAAATCACTTTATAGTGTCTGTTTTACTCGGAGCTCTAGCATCTAGGTATCTAGTGATCCCCTGTCCTTAAATATTCTGATACAGGTGGCTGTTTTGAGTTGGGGAAAGCAGTTAATAAGAACTAAAAAATATATAGATATTGCTTTTAGTTGTGCAGTTAACGTCTTGGGAAATTCTTGCCTAACAGCAGTACTTATCTACACTATATCATTTGCCATGCTGGGTCAGACCAAGGTCCGTTGAGCTTAGCTAACATCTTGTTTCTGACAGTAGCTAGTTTGAGTCCCAGTTAACCGGCAGATCCATTTCTTATTACTCCCAGAGATAGCAATGCCTTACTTTAGTCTATTTAACTAATGTTGTATGGACTTTCCCCTCTAGGAACTTGGTCCAAACCTCTCTTAAACTCTGCTATGCTAGTTGTCTTGACCTCTGGCAACAGATTATAAAGCTTGCTTATGTGCTGAGTGAAAAAGTACTTTTACAATTGGTTTTAAAGCTGCTGGTTGTTAGTGCCATGAAGTGTCCCCTTTTTATTTATTTTTTTTTAGAAGGGAACGAACTGTCCTTTTACCATTAAGTAGGCAGCACTAGACAGACTCGTCTCTTCTAGCAAGTAGAGTGTTGAGCTCTACTGAGCATGTGTGGGAGTTAACTTGTGAGCCGCCTCAGACAATTTTTGTCTGAGCACAGTATGCATGTGTGTTTGTGCTCCAGATATTTTTTTAATCTTTCACAATTTATTATTCTTTCATTATTTGCTTCAGTTTTCCTACATTTCTTTATTTTTTGTTTCCTGTTTATCTCAGTTTTATTAAGGAACTAATGTTGAACAGTATGTCTAGCAGATTAACAAGAGGCATATGCAAAATGTTATCAGTTTAACTAATTACTTCTCCTGTTCCCAAGCATATATTCAAAAGCTCTGGAAAAATAAGTATAAATCAAATTGTCACCATATCCAGTACAGCAGCTGCTTCCTTCAATAATGGAGCCCAGCTGTTAGGAATATCCTGATAATCCCATAGGTGAAAGGTAATGAGCTCCATATAATAAGTTTGCCAAAGTAACTGAATCCATGGACTTGTAGATGGAGGTGAGTTTAACTTCTGGTGACATGCCACATTGTGTCTAATAAATAATTTTTTAATAGCTACTAATCATCTACCCATTTTATAAGCAAAGAAAAAAAAATCCCCATGAGTTTTGGCTAAAGGGAGATTCACCACTGTAAAGTGTTGTATCCAAGGTAAGACATTGGGTAGATATCTTAAGTTTAGGACATGTCCACCGTGCATGAGAAAAGGTCACTTGTTCTCCACATTCTCACCAAAAATCATCCTGGTCAAGAAGACCCCTCTTTCTGGGGTGTAACACAAGAAATATAGAATCTGTACAGAAATATAGAATCTGTACAGTGACAGAAATGGAAGTTCCCTTTTTTAAATAAGTAAAAAATTTTCCCCAGTCTCCTTTTGTAATATGTCCTGTATACTCTATCCATTTTAATTTAATTTCCTTAAGGGCATCTGGTTCTAAAGACTGAAGTAGTTGATATAATATGGAGATTAGCCCTTTATCCTAATAGAGATTAAGTACATATTCCCAAAAGGAATGGACTTGCTCCTAAAATAACTGTTGACAGAAGGTTTAGGCAGGAGACCTTTAAGCGGTAGACATTGAAAAATAGGAATTGTTTCCTGTCCTCCTAGACTAGATAACTCAGGTATTGTTAAAAATATTCCTCCATTGAAAATTTGTTCAAACTTTTCCACTTAAAGAAGTACTAGAGACAATCCTGTAGATGGCAGCTGAAAGAAAACGCACAAAACACCGTTGAGGTCTACCGTGCATTGCGCAACGAAAAAGCCTCAGCGTGGGGCCTAGCCTACAGAGGCTGCTCAAACTGCCAGGCTGCCCCCGTCCCTTGACCTCCCATGGAGCAGGACAAACATCAGAACACGCCGAGCATGGAGACCAGGGGAAGGAGACCCTACACACAAAAAAACCCCTCCTCCTCTGTATTTTTATTATTATTTTTTAAACTTACCTGAGCTCAGTCTTACCTGGCTGAGTATGCAGACGGTCTCCAGCGGTGGGGCGAGAGGGCATGTGCCATCACTGCCGCAATTGGCTTCCTGCACCCGCTTCCTTTCAGCTGTTTAAACAGTTAAGTCCTCGCTGGCTGAAAACCAGCTACCAGTCAAAGGCACACTTCTGAGGGACCAGGGAATTCACCTCAGGAATTCTCAGCTGGGGGAGGGACCATTTGGTATCATCACACGAGAGTGGGCCAAATTAATTTTCCTTATTTCTCCTTCTCAAATCAAAGCAATCCCCAGTGGGGAGATGCATGTCCACCATCTGCTGGAGATGGGAAAATACTGGTAGGCTGTCACTATACAATGAAAAAAATGTGTGGCAAATAATATATACTGATCAATATTTCTTAACAATTTTTAATAATACAGTCACCACAAAGGTACAATTTTTATATATCAGACAATCAAACAGTCGAAAAATAAGGATCCCTGATGTCACTGCCGGGGTATATATACTGTGATGTCAGTTTGCGCCATCTCCATCTGCTGGTAAAGGTGCATAACCCACTTGGTTCTGGATTCATCTGACTGGAAACTAAGAAATATTGGGATTCCAGCCTTAGTCATCACTACAGCAGTGCTGGAGAGGAGTGGCTGGATTATTCCTTTCATCTTCTTTAGATGAAGAAAATTAATTTCTCACTAGAGATACAATCTGCTTGCCTGACTAAGGAGTCTTCTGATCTGGTATAGCTATGCATCCAAGTTGCATGTCCAGTTTTTGGATGCTTAGGCGGGCCTAGGATTCTGTGCATCCAAGTTAAGCAGTGCCTTAAGTGGCCGTCTGTTTACCTGTGCACGCAAGTTGAATGTTGCTGTGTGCTTAAGGCCTGATTTTAACACACACACACACCCCCGCGTGCAAAAAAATGGGGGTTACACGCGTGGCCGGGCTTTGCGCATGCTGCGCGCATCTTCAAAAAGGCCCAGCCACGCCTGTAACTCTTGTTACATGCCGAAGCGCCAGGCCCAGTTAAAGGGGTGGTTCAGGGCGGGGCTGGAGGCGGCCGGTACAGCGGCCATTTGCTGCTGTACCGGGGAAGGGCATCCAGGCGTGCGCAAGTTGCTACTGCTCTGTTTGAGCAGTAAGCAACAAAAAAACATCCACAGGTAGAAGAAAGGGGAAGGGAAGTTAGGATAAGGGGTAGGGAAGTTCCTTCCCAGCCCACTTCTTAATTGGAGCGGACTGGGAGGGAACTGGGGAAGCCCGTGATGCGTCGCTGTGCGAATTTACACAATTTTACCCCACCTTGTGCGCTCCACGTGCACATGCACACAGATTATAAAATCCAGTGCACGTGTGCGCAGCCCGACAATTTTATAACGTGTGCGTGCCGGCGAATGCAGGTTGTTAAATTGGCGTGTCCATGTGCGTGTGCAATTTACAAAATCTACCCATTAAGTTTTTACAGCACCTATCCTAGGGACGCCCAGGCATTGGGACACCTCGCCATACACTCGAACACTCTCTTCTGGCCTCCTGCGACCTCTGGACTTCCCTGTTTGAACACCGACTGCGCACCCTTATTCGTGGTGGGCACTCTCTTGAACTTTCCCTTTAGGAGACCCTGCGAGGCCCACCTAAGACCAGGCGGCCCAGGTACCCAAGGGCTCAACCTGAGGGAACCCCGGGTTGCTATTGGCGAAGCTCCAGCTAGCCTCTGTCTCCTCCTGTGCGAGGCACTCTCCGGGTCCAACCGGAGGGCTGTACCAATCCTGCACCAGGCCAAGGGTCCACCTCCAGCGCAACAATGGGTTTGTCTGAGAGGGAGCGTATGTGTGTGTATATATAAGAAAGAGAAAAAGGTTTGTGCATCACAATCCTATTAATCCACAACAATCTCAGGGTGACTGGAAATCAAAAGTTCACAGGTATGGAGAGTGTGAGTTTTTAAAATCCTTTTTTAGTTTTATTTTTCAGGTGTTATTTGATGTGTCTGCTATTTTGAAATATTTTATTGGTGTTTGGGACATTTAAAAAAAACTTGTATTAATTTTTAATTACTTGATCTTTTATTCATCAGCTTTTTTTAATGTTTTTAGTATGATTATGTATTTATTTTATTTCTTGGTTTTTTTGTTTGATGTTTGAGGAATGGTGATGGTTCTGTTTTTTCATTGTTGCACTGCATAGAGTAGCTGGCTTCTTGCGGTTTCCAGTTTAATTTTTGTGTGTGTATTTGCATTTCTGCTTTATGGTTGCTCTATTCTGTATTTGGTGAGGGTCTAAGGTGTGTGACTAAGATGAGGCATTTTCCTAACAGGAAGTGTAATCGAGCTTTCAGAGGGTCAAGCCCACACCCAACACACATCACAATAGGCCTAATACCATATGAGTTCCAAGTGTCTTTTTTTGCAGGGATTTCTGGTTGGCATCACAGCAGTGCATGTAAATGTAATGTAAGTGATATTTTTATCTCAGAATACTGTATGTTGATATTTTTCTTGTAAAATATAAATGCATAACTCTTAACTGTGTGTGTGGAATGGGGCAAGGGGCTGTTGTGCAAGGCTATAAGGTTCGCTTAATACCCTTGCACCAGCCATGGGTTCAGGGATGGGGGTGGTGTCAGTTTTTAAAGTTTGTATCATTGAAGGGAGCTGGGCTTTTTCTTGATGAGCCCAGGACAGACAATGAATGAATGAGGGGGAGGGGTCAGCACAGTAGATGTTCACACAGAGCAGCAAAAAATGCTAGCACCGGCCCTGGCTCCAGACAGACTTGGTTTGCATATCTCATACAAATTTCCAGCAGACCCTCCTGGGAACAGGCCATATGTTAACTCAAAATGAACAAATGCTTTATCATCCAACCCTTCCATACCTCAATCTAATGGCTAGGATTCTGAACGCTTGTCTCTCTTTGCTTAGAGCAATTGAAGACATTTTGGTTCCAGCTAAAAAGCCATCCATCAGAAAAAGCTATGAACATAAGAACATATGGACTGGATATTCTAAATGGTGCCAACAGGAAAACTTAAGACCCTTTTTTTTTTTTTTTTTGCTCTTCCTCTCTGATTCACATCTTGCTGCACTGGTGTCACAGTCACCAAATGTACATTGTCTGCCTGGATAGCAGAATGCATTTCAGTTCTGCTACACCTTAGCAGGATTGCAGATCACAGACTCTTGCAAAGCTCATTAACAGGCCGATACAGTACAGTGCGGTGGAGCACACTGTTAACCCGTGTTTGGACGCACGTTTTTGACGCGCTAACTTTACCCCTTAAGGGGTAATAGTGCGTTTGAAAACGACGTAACCCCCCTGAAACTAATAGCGCCCGCAACATGCAAATGCACGTCGATGGCCCTATTAGTTATTCCCGCGCGAAACAAAGTAAATGGAGAAGGTTTTCATGGGTAATGATTCAGATGGACTGAATCAAATCACGGTGAACCTAGAAGATGTGGTAGGCCTGATTGACAAACTGAAGAGTAGTAAATCACCTGGACCGGATGGTATACACCCCAGAGTTCTGAAGGAACTAAAAAATGAAATTTCAGACCTATTAGTAAAAATTTGTAACTTATCATTAAAATCATCCATTGTACCTGAAGACTGGAGGATAGCAAATGTAACCCCAATATTTAAAAAGGGCTCCAGGGGCAATCCGGGAAACTACAGACCGGTTAGCCTGACTTCAGTGCCAGGAAAAATAGTGGAAAGTGTTCTAAACATCAAAATCACAGAACATATAGAAAGACATGGTTTAATGGAACAAAGTCAGCATGGCTTTACCCAGGGCAAGTCTTGCCTCACAAATCTGCTTCACTTTTTTGAAGGAGTTAATAAACATGTGGATAAAGGTGAACCGGTAGATATAGTATACTTGGATTTTCAGAAGGCGTTTGACAAAGTTCCTCATGAGAGGCTTCTAGGAAAAGTAAAAAGTCATGGGATAGGTGGCGAGGTCCTTTCGTGGATTGCAAACTGGCTAAAAGACAGGAAACAGAGAGTAGGATTAAATGGGCAATTTTCTCAGTGGAAGGGAGTGGACAGTGGAGTGCCTCAGGGATCTGTATTGGGACCCTTACTGTTCAATATATTTATAAATGATCTGGAAAGAAATACGACGAGTGAGATAATCAAATTTGCAGATGACACAAAATTGTTCAGAGTAGTTAAATCACAAGCAGATTGTGATAAATTGCAGGAAGACCTTGTGAGACTGGAAAATTGGGCATCCAAATGGCAGATGAAATTTAATGTGGATAAGTGCAAGGTGATGCATATAGGGAAAAATAACCCATGCTATAATTACACGATGTTGGGTTCCATATTAGGTGCTACAACCCAAGAAAGAGATCTAGGTGTCATAGTGGATAACACATTGAAATCGTCGGTTCAGTGTGCTGCGGCAGTCAAAAAAGCAAACAGAATGTTGGGAATTATTAGAAAAGGAATGATGAATAAAACGGAAAATGTCATAATGCCTCTGTATCGCTCCATGGTGAGACCGCACCTTGAATACTGTGTACAATTCTGGTCGCCGCATCTCAAAAAAGATATAATTGCGATGGAGAAGGTACAGAGAAGGGCTACCAAAATGATAAGGGGAATGGAACAACTCCCCTATGAGGAAAGACTAAAGAGGTTAGGACTTTTCAGCTTGGAGAAAAGACGACTGAGGGGGGATATGATAGAGGTGTTTAAAATCATGAGAGGTCTAGAACGGGTAGATGTGAATCGGTTATTTACTCTTTCGGATAGTAGAAAGACTAGGGGACACTCCATGAAGTTAGCATGGGGCACATTTAAAACTAATCGGAGAAAGTTCTTTTTTACTCAACGCACAATTAAACTCTGGAATTTGTTGCCAGAGAATGTGGTTCGTGCAGTTAGTATAGCTGTGTTTAAAAAAGGATTGGATAAGTTCTTGGAGGAGAAGTCCATTACCTGCTATTAAGTTCACTTAGAGAATAGCCACTGCCATTAGCAATAGTTACATGGAATAGACTTAGTTTTTGGGTACTTGCCAGGTTCTTATGGCCTGGATTGGCCACTGTTGGAAACAGGATGCTGGGCTTGATGGACCCTTGGTCTGACCCAGTATGGCATTTTCTTATGTTCTTATGTTCTTATGTGCAGCCAAGCTGCACATTTTACTTTCAGAAATTAGTGCCTACCCAAAGGTAGGCACTAAGGTGTACAGAAAAGCAGTTTTTACTGCTTTTCTGTACACCTTCCGACTTAATATCATGGCGATATTAAGTCGGAGGTCCCAAAAGTTAAAAATAATCAAAAATAAAAAAAAAAATTTTAAGATCGGTCCGTGGCTTGTGGATTGAAAACCAGATGCTCAATTTTGCCGGTGTCCGGTTTCCGAACTCGTGGCTGTCAGCGGGTTTGAGAACCGACGCCGGCAAAATTGAGCGTCAGCTGTCAAACCCACTGAAAGCCGCCGCTCCTGTCCAAAAAGAGGCGCTAGGGACGCGCTAGTGTCCCTAGCGCCTCTTTTTACCGCGGGCCCTAATTTGAATAAATCTTTTTTCTGAATCGCGTGCATAGGAGAGTGGCCTGGGCGCCTGAAAGTGAGAGCTATGGCTTCCACTGTTGCTCATCTTAGAGAGAGCTGCCCCTTGAGGATATTTACAATGCTGCAACTTGGTCATCAGTTCTCACCTCTCAAGAACTGACAGTAGATTCAGACAAGGAGTTTTACGTAACATGTTCTCACAGTAGTCTACTCTCCACGGTGGGGTCTGGGTTGCTTGTTCAATATAATTGCTCTGCTGCAACGCTCAGCTTGGAACTCCCCACATGTAATGACTAATTCAGCCTGCTGTCTACGGAAAACACCAATTTACAGTGAGCAAACTTGCTTTATATACCCTACTCATGATTTTATACATTTCTTTCAAGTCCCCTATCAGTCTTGTCTAAGCTGAAGAGCCCTAATCTGTGTAGCTTCTCTTCGTAGGGGAGCTGTTGTATCTTTTGTTGCTCTTCTCAGCACCTTTTCTAGTTCAACTATTTCTGTTTTGAAACAGGGTGACCTAATTGCACAAGGGGTGATCGCCTCATGGATCAATACAGAGGCAATATACTTTCCATTTTTTCCGTTCCATATTGAGATCATTCCTAACTTTCTTCCACAAGAGTAATAATTAACATTGGAAGTGAGTTCCTCTCAGTGGCCCTGACTTGGGGCAATCACTATATTGCCGGGAGATGCTGATTTCAGAGCACAAATCTTTCTGTGGACTGGTAGCATTAATTATGGAATGGGATGTAATTTTAATGGGGGTTTTGTTTGCCCCTCTGAAGCGCTTTCCACAGATAATATCCAATTTCTATGTGCTATGGATTTTACCCACCTGCAAGCCAGGATCTGAATATGTGATTCCTATGTTGGAGGTAAAAGTACTTTTTAGAGCTGCCCTGTATAAACTACCCTGTGTAATTAAAAGTGGGAGGCAGTTAAGATTGTTTGGAACCTCCACTTACACTTTTAAAAATAAATAAAATAAAGCTAGACCATGTTCGTTGACACAAATCTTTCAACAACAGCTTTGCATTAATTTAAGGGGAAGCTTAATCCCTTGAGTAGAGGATTGCAGTTGCCATGGGTGTCTTAGCCTTTATTTTTGTCTTGTGTGGTAGTTTGAGGCAGTGAGGTGCTTTTCTCACTAGGGGGCGCAACTAACTTGGCTTGAGAAAGGACGTTTCTGTGCCCTGTATGTAGGGCACAGCTGTCTGGGTTTCTAAGAACAATGAAGGTTCTCATACTACAATACTATCAGCACCAGCTGCATCTGTCAAAATATTGACTTGGGGCTTTTTTGGCCCAGTTTACCTCTTTTGTTCTTATTTCTATGTCTTTTTTTAATTTTTGTGCCATACTTTCAGAAAAAAATTGTGACTGTACTAAAATTCTGTACATGTCTCTTGTGTTAAACTAATTCTTCCAGGGGAGACCCAGTTCCTACATTGCTGGTCTGTTATGCAGTAACCATGAGATTTCATGCCTGTGGCTGAGATGTGACATGTGGCTACTGCATGCATCTGTGGTACTCCTTTAGTCCAGTATGAGTATCAGAAATAGAGGAGCTGTTTGTACCCCCTACCATCCATCCTTCCTTCAGTCTCTCCCTAAACCCTTCACACCTGACTATTTTCTAGTGTTACTGAACCACACACTCCTGGAGTGAAAGGTTTGTTGTAGCATTTCTAGATAGACACTTCCAGGAAAGCAAAAAGCACGGATGGAGTGCCTGGTGTTGCGTTCGAGGTGGACCCTTGGGCCGAGCTGGGGTTGACGCAACCCGTAGGTAAGGACTTATGGGTCCCCACCGTCGGCAGGCAGAGTGGGCTGATAGACAGAGGCCGCTGGAGCTTCACCTATACCAGCCCTCGTTCCCTGTGGGTTGAGCCTTTGGGTGCCGGGGCCAGCAGGACTTGGGTGGGCCTCTGTGTGTAGTCGGAGTAAGGATCGATAAAGCCCAGAGACAGCAGATGAGAGATGGTACAGTCTTACCCTGGACAGGGTTATATCCTGGAAACTCGGGTGCCAATGGAATGGAGGCAGACAGAGGGCGCTGGAGCAAAAGCAGGCCAAAGCCTGAGTAGACCACATCCAGGGGGTAAGCCGGAGAGGCGTCGAAGAGCAGGCTTGAGTCAGGGCTGGCGGCAATCCGAAGGCAGTGGCAAGCAAGGCTGAGGTCTGATCACGGAGATAGGCAATAGCGTATTCCGGCGAAGCAGAGGTCTAGGTCTGGAGATAGACAGTAGCATAGTCGGATGAAGCAGAGATCTGGGTCTGGAGAGAGGCAATAGCGTAGTCCGGCGACGCAGAGGTCTGGGTCTGGAGAGAGGCGATAGCATAGTCAGGCGAAGCAGAGGTCCGGGTCTGGAGATAGGCAATAGAGTGGTCAGGCAAAGCAGAGTCAAAGTCCATGTAGTCAATCTGAGGAATGAAGCAAGATAGGAACAAGGAGACAGGAACAACGAGGAACAGGACAGCAGAGATGAGACGAATCTCTAGGAGGCAATGAGTACTCAACCAGTGAGGAGACCTGTTGCAAAGGCAATGCTAAGGAGCGGAGCCTGAGCTTAAATACTTAAATGTTGATGTCATCATCCGGGGCCACAGCTAAGTTCCTGCCGCAGTCCCTACTTAAACATCAATGGTGCGTGCGCGCGCGCCTACGGAGTGGTGCGACGCGAGTAGCAGTGTCTCTCCGTGGGCCACGCAGAGAGGCCCGACGAGAAGTGGTGGCAGGACCGGGAACGCCAGGGACTGCAGCACAGCCGGAGGCACCGGGGGAGGCCCGAGGATGAAGCTGACGGCCCACCGCCACCAGCGAGGAGGAACCAGGAGCTGGAGTCACTGTAGAAAGGTGAGGGGGCCGTGCCGCGGACGATACCCGTAACACCTGGAGATTCTGGAACAGTGTAAGGATAACTTTTATAGTTTAAATCCCCCCACCCCTCTTTGCTTCTTGTGTAGCAGTGCGTTCCAGGGAAAGCTAAAACTAGGAAATGCTACATTAGGTGATATGTTTAGATCTGTTAGATGTAGTGCTAATATTAGGGGTCAAACAATATGAGGAAGGCACCTTACTGCTACTGTACTATGTGTGGTAATGGAGCTCTGTTGACCAGGACAGAGGTGTCCCATAGGGTTTTCTGTGCTGGCAGAGCTCAACGTTCAGGTAAATTATTAGAGCTCTGTGTGGAAACTCAATACTGGAATGGCACGGCCTCTATTACAATTCTCCTAGACAGTGCTATTGCTTCATTAGTTCAACAAAAACAAGGCTGTGTTGATGTTGTGAGGATGCTAATAATATGGTAATAGTAACCAGGTTTTGTAAGGACATTTTGAACTGGCACTTGAAAGTGGCAAGGAGTCAAAAGATTTCTGAGGGTGGGGAGGAAGGTGATCATATTTTGCAAGTCAAGTCAGGTGTCAGGTGGCTACTGGTATATCAGATACATAATATTTCACTGTAAAAGTGTAAGCTGTCAGTGAGGACTCTGCACCCTGTGCCAGAATGCTGGGAACTCCTTGGTGCCGCAGCCTAACCTTCATTCGATGGCTAACGGAAGCTTTGTGTGCGCAAGCTCTAATGGAAAGAGGAGCTCCTGGTGCTAGGCCCACGCTGCTTTCCTAAACATGAAATACCTGGATCTAGTTCTTGGTGCCTTTTTAAGTTGGCCCAAGACTAAGTAACACTCCATCTCCGTGGCAGTTGGATGTAAAGCACGTGCTGAGCAACCCAGGAAAAAAAGCCCATAGCTCCCAACTTATCTATAGCATGTGGTTTCGCTTTCAAACAAAATGCAATGAATTTTTACAGAGCTTCCCCATGTGTAAATACTCTCAGATTTTAGAAAGAGGCCACCCAGAAAGTTTACAGTTGAGTTCTGCCAGTTGTTTTGCAAATATGTCAACACGAGCTAGTGCAAAAAATATCTTTTTCCCTCCTCTTGACTGCTGAGCCCTTTAGAGGGTTGAAACATTTTGCACTGGATTTGGGGTTTACCTGTTCAGATCTTACTTCACCACTGTTTAGCCTAAAGCTCCATCTTGCTGCTATAGCATAATAATCATTAAGAAAGGTGAATTTTTATTTTATTTTTTTTTTTAACATACTTTTTTATTTGCAATTAACAGGTGAAAAAACATCTTCCAGAGGTCAACCATATTCTTTACAACAACAAGGATCTCATAATCATCAAAAAATACAAGGTATCCCAATACAGTTATAGTATACCCATTCGAACGATTGAAACAACCAGAAGGCTCATGGGCTGTAGCTGAGGCATTTTCTATAATTGAGAAAATTCCCCCCCCCCCCCCTTCTACCCAAGAAAGGTGAATTTTAAAAGCCTGGCATGCGCCAAAACTGGGAGTTATGCGTACAAGTCGAGCTGGCACTTGCCGGGCAGTTTTGAAAGTTGCCTGAGTACGAGCGTACTTGCCGCTATGCGCACAAATGGAAAGTTCCAAAAAGGGGGCGGGGCGGGGCGGGGCATGGGCATTCCTGGATTTCGCATTGGAATCTGCGTGTAAATACTTATGCGCATAGGCAGGTGCCAGGGTCCCCTGCCGCCTAACTTTACTTCTGCTACGGATGACGTGCAAGTTATAAAATAAAGACAAATAGATGAGCAGAGTTTTAAGGGTCAGGACTAACGGGAGGAGGGAGGCTATTAAATTAGGAGGGTTTGGAAGGCCTATTCCTTACCTGAATGAACTGATAAAACTAGTAATGGCTTCAGCATGTGTGACTTAAAATATGCCCCCCCCCCCTTACAGAGTAGAAACGGCATTTGCACGCGCAGATGCACGTCTGCTTAAAATTGCGCTCATGTGTGCGTGCAATCAAACTATTTTATAACATGCGAGCATATAGGTGCATACGTTACAAAATGACCGCATCCCTGGGTGCGAGACAATGAACATCTGCACCAGCGTGCCTGTTTAAAAGTTACCGTCCCTATTAGCAGAGACCCTGTCCAGCAGCACAAAGTGGGGGTCAGGACCACAGTTTAGTGAGTGCACAGGTCAAGAGGTTTCCAGCTGTAGAGTTCAGTAGTTATAATGGTCTTGGATTTTCTGCAGGTGGCAACTAACATTTATTGGGCCACCCTAACAATTACAAGATGGGCAGGCTAGATAGGCTGTATGGTACTTTCTGCCATCTTGTTTTTATGTTTCTGTATTCTCTGTTACGCCACCTGAGCTGTTCATTGGCTCCTTCACTCGCTTTTCATTCTGGAAAAATATCCAAATAAAGGGATGGCATCAAACTCTTTTTTGCACTGTATTAAAAAGATAAGTGTAGGTTGCTGGTGCTTTGCCATAGGATCTTCAGAGGTTCACAGGCGCCTAGAACCTGACAGCCTACATTTTGCAAATGCATTTTTTTCCCCGACTTTACAATGTTAAGAAAAGATCTGGCTCTGGGATCTTGGCAGCAGCAGCCCTTCACCTTGGCTGCCAGTCGGCTGGGACATACCACGCTGTTATTTCACACTGACCTCTTACCCCCGTACTGAGGCTGTGGCTTGCAGGGCTGGCGAAGGTGGGCGGGGATATCCATCACTCGAGGAATGAGACTCTCCCCCACCCCCTGCCTGTCAGTTGATGAGGTCGCGGAAGGACATGCAGGGCAGGGTGCAGCAGATTTCTGCCCTCCAACCGCTCTAAAAGTGGGTGAGGGGCGGGGGGAGTTCCCCTTCTTTTCTGGACTCTGCTTGCTGTTTTTCTATGGCAGGCTTGCTCTAGTGCCACATCTCCGGTCTCCTGGAATAATAAACAGCAGTGGACTCTTTCTGCCTGGCTCGGGAAGGCTGCTGGCAGCACCCCCAGGAGCTGCTGTTTTCCTTCCCATGTAAGGATTGCCTGTTACAGGTCACTGAACCCCCACCTTTTCCAGCTCGGATTCTGCTTCTGAGAAGGAGGCTGTGCCTGCCACTGTTTCCCAGAATGAAACCGAACAGGGTAGGCGTAGCTGTGTGCATGCCTCAGGAATCTAGTGCACAGCTGCCAGCCCAGAGTTTTTCTGCCACTCCTCTTGATTATGTTCAAAGTCACCTCTAAGTATGCTGGGATTTGTAGTCTTGCAGCCTGGATTACAGAGTCTTAACAGCCAGCCAGGACTGACTCATGATCTACCACTTGACGGCAGGGCTGTGTTGGAAGTTATTTTGATTTATCACCCTTCTTTCCTTCAGAAGCTCAAAGCAAGGTGCAAGCGTAAACTGTGTATTTTCTATATTAACATAAAAATTATAAAAGCACATAGTAAATTAAAGAATAAATCCTAATAAAAAGTGCTGCTTTGGATTCATTTGTGCTTCAGTGCCACCGGCTGCTGGGAGTCAGTTGTTTGAATGGTGCAATCCTTACTCATGCTGACACCACCCAAATTAGGTCCATGGCTCCTAACTTTGACTGTAACAGATGAGTTCTAAATTAAAAAAAAAAAAGTGCCTTATTGTCCAGTCTGGCCAGTACCCCCTGCCACATGCATTGTGTACAGACACCGATGTTGGCTTCTCCCCTTTACCCACGCGTAAAGGCGAGCATGTGCTCCCATCTTTTCAGTTGGTTCCTAACGTCTAAGCACCAGGGTATTCTGTTCCCACTGAGTGACACACAGCAGCATTTCTTAGAATTTCCAGTCGTTGTTGGGTAGCTGCCTGGTTGCTTTTAACATTGGGTGACTTTCATAACTGCTGGGTGCTTATGTAAAGGGCAAAATAATCCACAGGAAAAGATATTGAATTTGGCCAGCATCCTGCATTTTTCAAATTCAACTAAACAACAACAACAACAACAAAAGAAAGCCTGCTTTGCCCTAAGGGGAATACAGTGGGACACTGTAAGTCCTATAGATAACATTAATGGGGTGGTTATGTAATTTGATCTGTGGGTGGTGGTAATTGTCGTAACATATTCCATGGGCTCCTGGATGTACGAAAGAACTTGCTCATCTGCAGAGGAGAGGGCCTTGCACTCCCATCCCAGCTGCTAGGGCCAGGCCCACTTCTAGTTCAGAAGTAAAATGGATTTCATACAAACTGCAGAATCCACCCCAATACCAGGGGTTTCATAGCTGGGCTGGAGATTTGCAGGAGGGCTGCTGCTGCTGAGGGATACTTGGGAGCTGAAAACTGCTAGGAGACTGGCAGAATATGTGCTGTGAAGGCTGTAAATTCCAGAACATCTCAGCAGAATGCAGGCGCTGCCAGGAAATGCTGGAAGCTTGCAGAGAGAGAGACTAGGTGGAGAAGGCTGAGAATCAGAGAGGCCAGGAATCATATCCCCCACTGACTCTCCTTGTGACCTTGGGCAAGTCGCTTTATCTCTCATTGCCTCAGGAGCCTGACGCAATAAAACCCATGCTAAACTCAGAGTTAAATGTTAGCGCAGGTTTTACTTAACATGTGCGTTAAAAACAGGGGTCCCTATGGGATGCAGTAAGCTAATGGATGCAAATTGAACAGGAGTAAAAAAAACAAAAACATGCTGAATGTAAAAAGCATGCTAAAATGTGAGTTAACCGGAAGAGTGCTTTAAAACAGGAGTAGAGAGATAAGTGTTTGAAGTTGGAAGGAGTATCATCAAAATGACCATTGCATGCAAGACTGGCACTGGACATTCCAGCTTGGAGCAATCTTGCATGTAGACCATTGGGCAAGGCATGCCAAGTGAAATGAAAGCTTTCTAGCGAGAGTGTCTACAGCTGAACTGTAAGCACTTTGGTGCTGCGCATCCCTAATGGATGTAGTTGCCCATTCCAGAGATTGTAGTTGCCCAAATGGCTTTGCATGCGATGTTGTGCCCAAGTTGGGATGCTCAGTGCCAGTCTTGCATACAAGGCTATTTTGTTCAGGCTTCTTCCAACTTCAAGCACTTGCCTCCCGTGTTTTGTTAACTTCTAAGTCTGAGGTGGGGTAAAAGTTAACTCACATTTCTGGTGGCAATGATATTCTGTGGCTGTGCCCATGTGGTAGTGTCTGTTTCTACCAGGCCGGGCACAGCAATAGAATGACTTTGGCCACCAGAAATGTGAGTTTACTCCACCTCACACCAAAGAAGGAGTTACATTTCCAGTGTAAACTCTCTGCGGATTGCACCTACAGCTGAACAAAATATAAGCTCTCTGGGGAAGGCACCTTCAGCTGAATAGTGTGCACTTTGGTGCTGTGCATCCTGAGTTTGGTGTACTGATCAACTGTAAGTACCTGCCCCAGAAAGCTTACATATTGTTCAGCTATAGGTCCTAACTCAAGAGAACTTACACTGTAAATGTAATTTCTTCTTAGGTCTGAGATGGAGTACCACACTGGGCACAATGTACTCACAAGATGGGATGCACAGAGCCAATCTCACATGCAGTGCCATTTTGGCAAGAAAAATCAAAGCAGAAACTCTCTGGGGCAGGCACCTTCGGCTGAACAGTATGCACTTTGGCGCTGTACATCCGACTTTTCTGTCCTGTTCAGCTGTAGTGTTTCCCCCTGCCCTCCTGAACTGGACAGTGTATGCTCTGTTAAGATAGATGTCGATGTCTGCCCCAGAGAGATTATGCTTTTATTTTACCTCCCATTCTTTGTCAAAATGGCTTTGGATGCAAGAATGTGCTGTCTGGAATGGTCACTTACAGTTAGCTGAACAAAGTGTAAGGTCCCTGGTACAGGCATTTACTGTTAAATAGTATGCCAAAGATGTGATGTATTGATCAGCTAGAGGTGTCCACCTCGAGAGCATACACTGGAAATTAAACTCCTGGGTCCAAGGGGAAGTAAACTCACATTTCTGGTAGCTAATGTTAATCTATTACTGTGCCTGGTCTGGTAGAAGCAGCTGGACCATGGGAGGCAACCTTTTTAAAGTGTGTTTCAAGATTTAAATCAGGGGAAGGTAATTCTGGTCATTGAAACTGATATGTTTTTCCTCACGTAAAAACAAAATTATTACAAGGAGCAGAGGAAAATGTCTCTCACTCCCTCCCCACCCCTTGACAATACACCCCCTGTTAGGTAAACAGAACAGGCCAGGCTGCTATGGATTCCTGTACAGAAATTGCACGCTAGCTAGCAGAATACTTCACTTCTGTCACACATGCAGAACTTTACCAAGTTCAGAATATAGTGAATTGGCTGCATAGGAATGGTCAGGAGAAAAAGGGAGGTGATATTACCCCTGTGTAAGTCCCTGGTGAGACCTCACTTGGAATATTGTGTACAAGTCTGCAGTCCGCACCTTGAAAAGGATATAAACAGGATGGAGTCGGTCCAGAGGGTGCCAGCTCTGATCTCCCAGACCTTGGAAATGCTCGGGGCTCCTGGGGCAAATTCTGGGTCTGAGCCGAAGGGAAATCCTATTTTGGTTTCCTTGCGAAAAGCCTCTTGTTTTTTCCCCATGATGGAAGCCATTCAAGAATTGATTGCTCTTGAGTGGGGTGCCCCAGAGGCTAATTTCAAAGGGAGGTCGAGTTTTGGAAAGCCTGTATCCTCTGGATCAGGTGGTAAGAGAGCCCTTACATTTTACAAAGGTAGATGTACTTGTGTGTGCAGTCTCCAAGCGGACCACTATTCCTGTGGAAGGAGGAGCAGCCTTGAAGGATGCTCATGGTAAAATATTGAGTCTATTCTTAAGCAAGCATTTGAAGCAGTGGCAGTGACCTTTCAGATCACTTCTTGTTGTTCCTTGGTGGCTCGCTCTTGTTTGTTTCTCTCCCAGGAGGTTGCTGACTCTGGAGTAAGCTCCAGGGCAGTTATGTAACCAGCCGCTGCCTTCTTGGCAGATGCGGGCTATGATTTTGTCCACACTTCAGACAGAGGGATGGCTTCAATAGTTGCGTCTAGGCATCAGTTATGGTTGAGAAATTGGTTGGCCAATGCGACCTTCAAGGCTAACCCACCAAATTGCTCTTTTTATGGCTCACATTTATTTGGGAGCGAGCTGGAGGAAGTGGTCAGTAAGTGGGGCAGCTCTCCAGTTCCTCGTTTGCTGGAGGATAAGAAGCAGACGCAGTGCTACTTTAACATGAGAGGTAGTGCTTGAGGATCCAGGTGATTTCGACCCTATAGAAGAGTGACCTTTCAGAGAACTTGACCTTTCAGTAAGTCTCAGTCCTTTCATCCCAGACAACCAGAAGGGGCGCAGGCTCGGGTAGTGGCACTTCCCAAGCCTCCCAGTGAAGGTTTGCTGACCCACCCCTGGGAACAAGAGATAAGGGGACGTCTCTCTCTCTTATCAGAGGTGGTTCAAAATCACATCAGATCAATGGGTCCTGGAAATGATACAAGAAGAATATGTGATGGAATTTCACTTTATTCCTCGGGATATGTTCAAGATCAGTCTTCAGCCTACTCAGTCACTAGAATACCTCTGGGTTTGGTTCGACATGAAGCAGGGCAAGGTGTTCCTGCCGGAAGCTTGAATTCAGAAGTTGCTAGCTCAACTCCGTCTGTTATTGAACACTCTGCGCCGGACCATATGGTCTTACCTGCAGTTACTTGGCTTAATGGCAGTGACCCTGGAAGTGGTATCATGAGCGAGGGTGCATATGCATCCTCTTCAGCACTCCCTGCAGTCTCAGGACTATTCGATTTGGCTCCACCTGCCAATGGAGGTCTCTTCCCAACTGCAGTGGTGGCTGCAGGCGAATCATCTACGGAAGGGAGTTTCCCTAACCCCACCAGACTGGCTAGTACTGACAACAGATGCGAGTCTCTTTAGTTGGGGATCTCATTGTCAGGAGCTGACAGCGCAAGAGCACTGGAGTGCAGAATAGTCCACCTGGAACATCAATCGGCTGGAAGCCAGGGCGGTCCAGTTGGCATGTTTACAGTTCAGTGAAAGGCTGCAGGGTCGATTGGTCTGAATAATGTCAGACAATGCAATGATTATGGCTTACATCAATCGGCAGGGAGGTACAAAGAGCCAACAAGTGTCACAGGAAATAGATCAACTTATGGAATGGGCAGAGGTGCATCTCCAGATGATCTCAGCCTCACATATTGCAGGCAAAGACCACGCAAGAGTAGACTTTCTCAGCAGGGAGAGTCTGGACCCAGGAGAGTGAGCGTTGTCAGATGAGGCGTTTCAGCTGATTTGGGATTGCTGGGGTCTCCCATTCCTAGACCGCTTGGCGACTTTGCGCAATACAAAAGTTCCGTATTTCTTCAGCCACAGGAGGAAGTAATTGGGGATCGATGCCCTAGTGTAGGAGTGGCTGGAAGACAGGTTGCTGAATACCTTTCCTCCATGGCCCATGTTGAGCAGACTGATTCAAAGGATCGAATACCACAGAGGGATGGTGCTCTTGGTCACTCCAAATTAGCCCAGGAGACTGTGGTATGCAGATCTGCAGAGGTTCCTGGTGGATTCATCTCTTCGACTTCTAACACATAGGAACCTTTTGCAGCAGGGACCTGTTCTTCACGAAGATCCAACTCGATTTTGTCTTTCAGTATGGCCCTTGAAAGGGCTCGCTTGCTGGAACGAGGATATGCTGCAGCAGTGATTTCCGCTTGCCAAGAGCTAGAAAGTTCTCCACTTCCTTGGCCAGTGTGCGGGTTTGGAGAGTGATTGGGACCTGGTGTGAGGATCGAGGTACTCTTCCTTCCTTGGTCAAGATTCCACTCATTTTGGAATTTTTGCAGGATGGCTTGAATAAAGGCTTGGCTCTGAGTTCCTTAAAAGTGCAAGTAGCGTCTCTCGCCTGTTTCAGGACTCAGGTAAATGGTGGATTCTTGTCAGCTACGTACTCTGTCCTTGCATTTGCTGACCTTGAAAATAGTGTTTCTTGTGGCAATTTGTTCTGTGCATAGGGTTTCTAAACTGCAGGCCTTGTCTACTGGGAATCATTTCTCAGATAATTCCAGGGGCGGTAGAGCTGCGTACTGTTCTTTCCTTTTACTAAAGATGGTCACTGAGTTTCACTTGAATCAGTCCATCTCCCTGCCATCTCTGAACAGAGAGAGAGATGTAGAGGAGTATCATCTGTTGAGACTCCTGGATGTCAAGAGACATATTGTCAGGTACCTGGAGGTTACTGAGGCTTTGCAGCTGCAAACGTGGATGCTGGGAAGCCTTTACCTAGTCAGGTCAGGGCTCATTCCACTAGAGCGCAGCCAGTGCCATGGGCAGAAGTTAGATTGTTGTCTCCCGTCAACATTTGCCGAGCTGCGACATGATCCTCCTTACACACCTTTTCCAGGTATTATAATCTGGATGTTCAGGCCCAGGAGGACACGGCCTTTGCACGTGCAGTTTTGACTGGACCGCGGACAGCCTTCCGCCCTATTTGGGAGTAGCTTGGGTACATCCCATTTGTTCTGGATTCATCTGACTGGACGCTAACAAATGAGAAATTACTACTTACCTAATAATTTCCATTTTTTTAGGACAGTCAGATGAATCCAGTTTCCTTCCCTTGGCTGCTGAATGATTGCATAATGATCCTCCTGTATGCCTACATGTTACGGGGATTACTGATAAGTGTTACTCCAGTCCCTAGACTAGTGTTATTACATTCTTGCCCGAGCTCAATGTTGCCTGTTGGCTGAGTATTGCATTGGTTATCTGATTTTAATCAAGATTTTTACTAGTCTGTCCACAGTTGCTTTTGAAGAGCATATTGGCAGGCTGATGTCACTGCAGGGGTATATATACTGTGACATTGGTTTGCTCTGTCTCCATCTGCTGGTAGAGGTATATAACCCACTTGTTCTGGATTCATCTGAACTGTTCTAAAGAAAATACTGGAGTTCCACAGTCCAACCCTGTACAGTTTCACTGGAGTCCAAGGAACTTGGTGAAGCAAAAAGTATAAAGTCTAAATAAGACTAGCTGAACATGTGCCAGGAATCTTTGCCAATTAAAAAGGCAACGTTTTAACGCCAGTTCTTTTTCCCAAACTGCCTTCAGTCCTAGACTCCTGGATGTAAAACTGGGTTGCCACATGACCACTAGAGGTAAATTTGAGACACAAGGAGTAAAGCTCCGAACATTCAGGTAGTAAACCTAACATGGGAACAATTCGTATTATAAAACAATTCAACAGCATCCAATTATATATTTGAGACTGGGGCTGCTGATATATTTGAACCAGCTCTTCATAGGATCGTATACAGACATGAACCAGTATTTGTTGAAGTGACCAGATCCACTTAACCTGCTATTCACTTCAATTGATCACTTTTTTTATTAATAAGCAAATATGGGTTGAACCAAATTGGAGCTCGCTTACTAGGGTTCCACTTAGTTTGTAATAATTTATCAAGAGCACAAAGAGCTAAATAGGAACCATTCAAAGTTGGGAAACCTTTAATGGATTGGGGAGCTCTCATTCCAAATAGTAAGCTGAGTGGTAATGGAGCAACCATAGACTTCTCAAGTAATAGCCAATTGGGTGTGTACTGCAAATCTTCTGCAATTAACAACCCTTGAGCTCCCTATCGGAGAAGTAAGTTCTGATGATACTTTAAAAATTCTGGGAACCCCACCCCACCCCACCCAGCTCTTTTTCCTGCTTCAACGTTTGTAAGCCATACGCAGAGGGATTTTCCTCCACAAGAATAATGCTAATAGTTTGTCTATTTTAACATAAAATGATCCAGGGCAGCGGTTCTCAACCGGTGTCGCCACACTTCCCGGTCCCCCTCTGGCCCAGCTGCTCCTCCTGCTCCAGTGAAATGGAACTCATCCTCTGCCCAGGCATAACCCGGGCAGAACGCAGCAGGAGAGCTGGAGTCAGTGGCACCAGCATGGTCTCTTCTTCCTGTCCCCATAGCCTGGAAGAGGAAGTGGAGTGCAGCGGCCTCGCGCAGGGGAGGAAGAGACCCTGTTAGGTAAAGTCTCTGCAGAGTCGGCCTGAAGAAGAGCAGTATTGGCCCAGAGCAAAACAAGGAGCAAAGTCAGCCCCCGTGGCTGATGGGACGCCTTTCTTGCGTCCGCGAATGCTGGAAGAGAAGGAGGCTGTTGCTGCCGCTAGTTCGGTGAGGACAGTGAGTGAGCGAGCAAGTGTGTGTATGTGTGTGACAGCACGTATGTAAGTGTGTGACTGAGAGCCTATGAAAGTGAGAGAGAAAGCATGTGTGTAATTGTGTGACTGAGAGCATATGTAAGTGAGAAAGAGTGCATGTGTGTAATTGTGTGATTGAGAGCCTATCTAAGTGAGAGAGAGAGAGAGCATATGTGTAAATGAGTGATTGAGAGCATATGTAAGTGAGAAAGAGAGCATGGATGTAATTGTGTGATTGGAGCCTATGTAAGTGAGAGAGAGAGAACGTGTGTAATTGTGTGACTGAGAGCCTATGTAAGTGAGGGAGAGAGCACGGATGTAATTGTGTGATTGAGAGCCTATATAAGTGAGAGAGAGAATGTGTGTAATTGTGTGGCTGAGAGCCTATGTGAGAGAGAGAACATGTGTGTAATTGTGTGACTGAGAGCCTATGTAAGTGAGAGAGAGAGCATATGTGTGACTGAGAGAAAGGAGAAATTTGCAAACAATCCGCCCCTCCTCCTCCTAAATCACAATCAAACGTTTCCAGGTATGGAGAACAGAGCATTTTTTAGTCCTTATAATTTTTAATTATTGGGTCTCTGTGTCTGCTATTTTTAAATATTTTATTGGTGTCTAGAAATGTTTGATATGAGTTTTTAATTACTGGATATTCCATTCATCAGCTGTTTTGAAATGATTTCTTCTTTTTATTAGCATGGTTTTACCGCTATTTATTTTATATTTCTCGATTTGTTTTGAGGACTGGTGATGTTTCTCTTTTTCCTTTGTTACACTGCATACATAGACTCTGGCTTGTTGCGGTTTCCAGTTCAGTTTTTGTCTGCATGTTTCTAGTTATGCTTTATGGTCTCTCTATTCTTTGCTGGGTGAGGGTCAGCACATGTGATTCAGGTGAGGTTCTCTGCTGGTGTGTAGTGTCTGTGTAGGGCTCTATAGCAGCCTGACTTGGTCCATTTTCCTAATAAGAGATGTATTGGTGTCTTAAGGCCTGGTGTAATATTTTCAGTGTTGCCTTTTCTTAGGTAAGGTGGTTACTGTTTGAGTGCTGGAAGTTGGTGCTGATATGGAAGGTTTACTATTTATATAATTTATGTTTAGCTAGCGTATTCTTATTTTTCCCTTGTGTCATTCTTAACAATAAAAGTAATACAGGGCCTTTTATTTTTATTTCCGCCGTAGATAGTAATGAGCAGTGTGTCACACATGTGAGAACCATCTGTCAGGTGTGTCCCGACTGAAAAAAGGTTGAGAACCACTGATCTAGGGAAAAGTGTGGGAGACATGCTTAAAATGCAATTTATTTGCACAGTTAAAACCATCTTAATAGCCTCAAGTCTTCCCCAGCAAGACAAATACACTGGAGACCATCTCTGAATTACTCCTTCTAATAACCTTGTGATTGTCAGTATCCAAGCTTCTAACATGAGTTCTGTATCTGGCTTAAACATTATCCCTAAGTACTTAAAAACTCCAGGAGACCATCTGAAATTGAGATCAAGAAGAGAGGATTGAGTACATAAAGTATTCAGTGGCATGAGCTCTGAAACCTGACAATGCCAAAAATTATTTAATTAAGTCTAACAGATCAGTAAAGGGTATTATTAGGACGAGTCAAAAATAGTAGGAGATCATCAGCATAAGCAGCAACCTTATATTTTCTGCTTCCCAAAGAAATCCCACTAACATTTTCATTCTGCTGAATAGTAAGAAGGAGTGGTTCAGGGGTTAAAATAAAAAGTAATGGAGACAAGGGGCATTCCTTTGTAGTGCCCGCACCCAGAGGGAAACTGTTAGAGTGTTACTGGCTAGGAGTTTTGAGTATGGATTACTATATAAAACTCCAAAACCAAACCATCTAAGTGTCCTGATCATATAGTCCCTTTCTACTCTATCAAAAGCTTTCTCGGCGTCAACAGATACTGCTGCTACTGGGATCTTAATAACTTTTGCAAGTGAGAAGGTATCATAATATATTCAAGAATTATCATAAAATTTGCCTTCCTTTCACAAAACCTATCTGATATGGATGAATCAGAATTGTCTAGTTGCCAAAATTTTAGAATATATTTTTCAATCCACATTCAATAAGGATCTAGGCCTATAATTTTGGACTTGCATGGGATCTCTGCCAGACATTTCTAATAGTACTATAGTGGCCTCTAAAAAATTACTAGATGATTTTTTTTCCATATAAGAATAATTTGAATAGAGTATTTTTAACTTAAAAATAAGGATTAAAAAATGCTGTGTTCTCCATAGCTGGAAATGTTCGATTTCCAGGTGCCCTGAGATTGTTATGAATTAGGAGGGAGGGGGGTTGTTTGCAAATTTCTCCTTTCTCAGAGACACACAGTCACTCACATGCTCTCATTCTCACTTACATAGGCTCTCAATCACACAATTACATACATGCTCTCTCTCTCACTTACATAGGCTCCAATCACACAAGTACACACATGTTCTCTCTCTCTCACACATAGGCTCTCAATCACACAATTACACACATTCTGTCTCTCTCACTTACATAGGCTCCAATCACACAAGTACACACATGTTCTCTCTCTCTCACTTACATAGGCTCCAATCACACAAGTACACACATGTTCTCTCTCTCTCACTTACATAGGCTCTCAGTCACACAATTACACACATGTTCTCTCTCTCACTTACATAGGCTCCAATCACACAGTGAAATTGAACCAGGTTTAAAGGCCCTTTAAAATTCCACTGGACCAGGAGATTGACCTGAAGGAAGTGAATCAATAGCTTGAGTTATTTCCTTCTCTTCTATTGGGGAGACTAGGTACTCTTGATCTTCTTTTGATAAACAAGGGGTGTGGTTAAATATAATAATGAGAATTATTTGCTTACCAATCCGGATCAACTTAAGGGGCTCTTGAGTATTGTAATTTGAGCCTCCGACAATACAATTAGAGCCGGGGGGTTCAGTGTTCTTATTGCTTAGTAATTGCTTGGTATTCGCTCATAATTGCCATGTTTCTCCCAATATTTCCTTATATATTTGGGGCCTAGAATAGTTTTTTTGCTAAAATTATTATATGTTTCTTGTTAATTGTGATGTAAGCCCCAATATTACTTGTGCAAGAGATTTCTTGTTAAATTGAGTTAAAATGCAATAAAAAAAAAAACAAAAACAAGGGGCCTTTAATTTTGCAAGGAAAGAGTCACAATCTAACTGGGCTTACTTTACATTTGAAATCTCAGAAATATATACGTCTTGATAATATTTGAGAAATGGACACAAAATGTCAATCTTTTACAGCAATAGAATTATGTGAATTTTTAATTGTGTGAATCCAAATTCTATTTTTTTAACAGATAAATATTATGCCAGAAGTCTACCGGTCATATTATTTCCAACATAATAACGAGATTGCTTCATAAATACTCTCTTTCCTGCTTTCTGATTAAGCAATGTATTGTATTTATATTTCAATGTAATGAGTTTCAGTAATGTGGCGGCTGATCCTCCTAGAATATGTTCAGCTTCTGTGCTAAATTATTAGTTTCACTTTTATATGTCACATGACTAATGATCTCACCACTTAATGTGACCTTAAACACTTTCCAAATTCCTGTAGTACAGTCTTGATCTGACTCATTTAAGATATAAAACTCAGGGATAAAACAAGACACGTTATCCTTAAAATCATCACTTCTAGCAATGCAGTATTAAATCTCCAGTTAGTGGATTGCCTTGTTGATTGAGGTATTGTGAATATTAGAGTAATAGCAGTATGAACTGACACCAGGATGGGGAGAATCTCAGCGTTGATGACCTCTGGTAGGAGAGCTTTGGAAACCAGAAAGAAATCTATTTGAGACTATACATGACGGGGAAAGGAGAAAAAAGTGTATTCTTTTCCAGTAGGATGTAGCAAGCGCCAGGGATCTATCAAACCCAATTCTGATTGTATATTATGAAGTATGTGTAGGGATTTGGTTTTTATAGGCCGGCCTCTAGATTGCCTATCCAAAACCAAATCTAGAGGCTGATTGTTACCAAAGCCCAAAAGAATCTGCGCAATATCTTTAAAAAAAAATTCTGGTGAATCAGAATTTGGGACATAAATAGTGAAAAACAGAAGGCGTTTCCCAGCCACTGACATAACTGTTAAGACCCATCTTCCCTGCGTATCTGCCATTTGGGATATTATCCGAAGCATTAATGGCATTTTAAAGAGAATGGCAGCAGCATTTTTCTGTTCGTGTGCCACTGAGAATATACACTCTCCCATCCACTCCCTGGTGAAGCCTCGCTGACTCCTTTCTCTCTAGATGCGTTTCCTGGAGAAATAACATGTCCGCTTTATCTTTTTTAATGTATGTTAAAAAAAATTGTTCTCCTACTAGGATGGTTTAAGCCATGTACATTTAAACTAAGAATATTTAAGGGCTTAAATTAACCCATCCTTACTTAGCAAAAACGAATCAAATATGAAATACAAACAAGATGGCAAAAAAATATCAAAATACACATGGAACGTTCCATATATATATATCGCGCAATAACCGTATAATAATTATGCTTCCAAGACGTTCTCACAAGTCCATTTAAATTATTAAACTCCCGTGTATTAAAAAAGGCAAAAACATACAGCAGGCCAACAACCTCTTAAAAAAAGAAAAAGCCTGCAGTCTCGATTCAACAGGAATCAATTGGGTTTGCAGGAAAACACATTACCCTATTGCATTACTTAAAAACCTCCCTTAAAATAAATACCTTCACAGCCATGTTACAGATAATTACTTTTTATTGTTCTCTGTGCCCCCTCTCCCCTTCTCTTATCCTCTACTACTCCTATTAAATTTTTCAGTTTTCATTTATGCTCTTAATTTTGGTCCTTACGGGTTTTCTCCTTAATTAGAACATAAGAATTGCCATACTGGGTGTTACAATTCCTCCCGCGGCTCCTCACCTCTCTTATGCCTGCCTGCCTGTTCTTCACAGCCTATGGCCGCCGACGCTTCTTCAATGTGGCACAGAGGCTGCTGACGTCCGCCTTGTTTCCAGTGGCCTGAAGTCGTCCTGATGCGGCCCAGAGGTCGCCACCTTCTTGCCCACTGTTTGAGCATGGAGCTGCTGGAGGCCGCAGTCCTCGGGCTCCCTTGCAGCATGGAGCCGCTCTTCAGCCTGCCCTCTCGCGGCTTGAGAGCCGCCGACAACGCTGGGCCTGTTCCTCGGCCCTTCCTGCTCCTCCTCTCTTCCTGCGTCTCAGCGGCAGCATGGCTGTTGTCCATGGTCCTGCCCCCTTTCCCTAAGGGGCAGGGCCGCGTCTTCTTTCTTCATTTAAAGGGCCCGCGGCGGGATATGCCCCGGGCCCCACATGGACTCCTCCCTGGGCGACTTCTGATCTTCAGCCCTATTTAAAGGCCCTGCTTATCACTCTGTCCTGCCTTCGCAAGGGGTTAGTCCTCCCTAGGACGTCTCATCTTCACTCCTGCTGGCATTCCTTGTTCTTCGTGAGATCCTCGTTGTTCCGTTCCTGATTTATGCTGATTTCTTGTGTTGTTCCGTGTTCCAGTCCTGATGTTCCTGATGTTCTGTGATCCAGTTCCGATGAAGTGAGTTCCGTGATCCAGTCCTGATGCTCAGGGGGTTCTGTCATCCACCTTGATGTCCTGACCCCTGGTTCCTCGTCCACCTTCTTGGCGTGCCACGGTCGTGGTCCATGACCAGCCCATGGGGGGGCTGTGTAAGGCGCTACGTGGTACAAGGCCTTCTTCTCGTCTGCAGCACAAGCTCTGAGAGTCGTCCTTCTCTGTAGCTAAGTCCATCTTGGTCCTGTTCCCTGAGGCTCATTCCAGCCCTCGGATTCCCTTGTGTCTGCTTTCTGTCCATGACCAAGACTCTTTCAGAACCTGCTCCGCTCCAGTGTGGTCCGTGACCAGCCAGGGCGGCTGTGTAGGGCGCACACCGGTGCAGGCCTCTACTGAATCTTCAACATGTTTCCAGTTTCAAATTCCACTCTACTCCTGAAGTCTGCTTTGCATTCAAGCGTGGTCTGTGACCAGTCCATGTGGGTGGGCTGTGTAGGGCACACTGCGTCGCAGCTCAACCTAGTACTTGATCCTGAATCCTTGTTCCGAGTCCTTCCGAGTTCCAAGTCCTCGTCTGAGTCTTCCTAGCGCTCAGAGTCCTTCCAAGTTCCTCGTCTGAGTCTCCACATTCCAAGTTTCTCGTCTGAGTCTCCACATTCCAGAGTCTTCGTCTGCCCTTGCCTCCTGTCCAGCCTTCTGCCTTTGCCGTTCCCAGCGGCAGATCCGAAAGGGCTTGGAGTGGTTGGCCTCCCTGAGGCTGTGCAGGTTGGTGGGGGCTTAGCTCTCCTGGTCCTCAGCCCAGGCTCGGACATGTCTCGCCTGCCTAGGTATCGCCTTGGAGTTCTCTGGGGTCGTGCCGTTGCCCAAGGGCACATAATTCCCTTGGAAAAGGGACCAATCTCCTAGCGCTCCCTAACAGATTGCAAAGGCCTCTGAGCATTCCTATGCTCAAGGCCTTCGTTCCTAACACTGGGTCAGACCAAGGGTTCATCAAGCCCAGTATTCTGTTTTCAATAGTGGCTAATCCCAAGTCACAAGTACCCGGCAAGTACCCAAACATTAAATAGATCCCATGGTACTAATGCTATTAATTAATAGCAGTTTATGGATTTTTCCTTTAGAGACTTATCCAACCTTTTTTAAACCAGTTACACTAACTGCCACCACCACATCCTCTGGCAATGAATTCCAGAGCTTAACTATGCACTGAGTGAAAAATAATTTCTTTGATTTGTTTTAAATGAGCTGCTTCCTAACTTCATGGCATGCCCCCTGGTCCTTCTATATCTGAGAGTAAATAACCAATTTACATTAACTTGTTCAAAGTCCTTTCATGATTTTGTACACTTATATCATATCCCCCCTCAATCATCTCTTCTCCAAACTGAACAGCACTAACTTCCTTAGCCTTTCCTCATAGGGCAGCCGTTCCATGCCCATTATCATTTTGGTCACCCTTCTCTGCACTTTCTCCAGTGTAGCTATATCCTTTTTGAGATGCAGTATGTTACATCGGAGGTGGACCCTTGGGCCGAGGTGGGGTTGACGCAACCCGTAGGTAAGGACCTACAGGCCCCCACCATCGGCAGGCAAAGTGGTCTGATAGAGGCTGCTGGAGCTTCACCTATACCAACCCTCGTACCTTGCGGGTAGAGCCTTTGGGTGCTGGGGCCGACAGGACTTAGGTGGGCCTCTGTGTGTAGTCGAGGTATGAGCTGGTTCAGCCCAGAGCAGCAGGTGAGAGATGGTACAGTCTTACTCTGGACAAGGTAGTGTCCTGGAAACTCAGGCGCCAATGGAACAGAGGCAGACAGGGGGCACTCGAACAAAAGCAGGCCGAAGCCTGGTAAGCCACGTCCAGAGAGTAAGATGGAGAAGCATCGAAGAACAGGCTTGAGTCAGGGCTGGCAGCAATCTGAAGGCAGTGGAAAGCAAGGCTGAGGTCTGATCACGGAGATAGTTAAGTATAGTCCAGGCGAAGCAGTGGTCTGGGTCTGGAGATAGGCAATAGCGTAATCAGGCGAAGCAGGGCTCCGGGCTTGGAGAGAGTCAATGGCGTGGTCAGGCAAAGTAGAGGCCGGGCTTGGAGAGAGTCAATGGTGTAGTCAGGAAAAGCAGAGGTCCGGGCTTGGAGAGAGTCAATGGTGTGGTCAGGAAAACAGAGGTCAGGGCTTGGAGAGAGTCAATGGCGTGATCAGGCGAAGCAGAGGTCGGGGCTTGGAGATTGTCAATGGCAAGGTCAGGCGAAGCAGAGTCAAGTCCATGAAATCAAATCCGAGGAATGAAGCAAAGTAGGAACAAAGAGACAGGAACCAGGAACAACGAGGGACAGGAACGCGGAGAATGAGATAAATCTCTAAGAGTCAACGAGTACTCGACCAGCGAGGAAACCTGTTGCAAAGGCTATGCTAGGGAGTGGGAGCCTGCACTTAAATACTGTAGGAAATTTGACGTCATCATCCAGGGCCACAGCTAGGTTCCTGCCCGCGGTCCCTACTTAAACATCAAGGGTGCGCGCACCTAGGGAGGGGCCCGACGAGAAGAGGTTGCTGGGCCAGGAACGCCGAGAACTGCGGCAGGGCCGGAGGCACCTGGGAGGCCCGAGGATGGAGCTAACGGCCCACTGCCACCAACAAGGAGGAACCAGGAACTGGAGTCATGTAGAAAGGTGAGGGGGCCGTGCCGCAGGTCTACCGCAGACGGTATGCGTAACAGTACCCCTCCCTTTATGGTCGGGGTTGCCCAGATGGGCACAATGAAAGTTCAGGAGGAGGGTTTGTCCAGGATGTTTTGAGCTAGTTCCCATGAATTTTCTTTGGTCCATAACCCTCCCAAGAAAGGAGGTATTCCCACCGGCAGCCCCTACGGCAGACGTCGAGGACTTCAGGTACCTTGTAGGTTGTATCAGTCTCAGCCACCAATGGAGATGGTTCAGGAGCCTTTCAGGAAGGCCAGGACAAGACCTTAGTTTTAGAAGAGATATGTGAAATGTAAGAACATAAGAAAACATAAGAAAATGCCCATACTGGGTCAGACCAAGGGTCCATCAAGCCCAGCATCCTGTTTCCAACAGTGGCCAATCCAGGCTATAAGAATCTGGCAAGTACCCCAAAAACTAAGTCTATTCCATGTTACCATTGCTATTGGCAGTGGCTATTCTCTAAGTGAACTTAATAGCAGGTAATGGACTTCTCCTCCAAGAACTTATCCAATCCTTTTTTAAACACAGCTATACTAACTGCACTAACCACATCCTCTGGCAACAAATTCCAGAGTTTAATTGTGCGTTGAGTAAAAAAGAACTTTCTCCGATTAGTTTTAAATGTGCCCCATGCTAACTTCATGGAGTGCCCCCTAGTCTTTCTACTATCCGAAAGAGTAAATAACCGATTCACATCTACCCGTTCTAGACCTCTCATGTATTCCCAGAGTAGGAGGCAGCCGAAGCTGGTTTGTAACTGGTCCGATGTGTCGGGTGACCGTAAAAGGTCCAATGTACCTTGGAGCGAACCTTTGAGAAGGTATTCTGAGTCAGATATACCGAGTACTTAACCAGACTTTCTGGCCAGGAAGGAATTCAGGAGCCGATGGTGACTGTCAGCAGTTCTCTTGGCCTGGGAAGCGGCTTGACGTAAGCGAAGATTCGTCTGTTCCCATAAATTCAGGGGATGGTAGAGACAAAGGTATGGGTAGTGGTGGTCGTGGTTGCTTTCCATAGACGATAGAGAATGGTGACGTGCCTGTAGCTGTGGCAATGTGGGAGTTGTGAGAAAACCGCCCAAGGGAGAAGTTCAGACCAGTTTTCTTGGCGATCGTTGATGTAAGCGCGCAGGAAGGCCTTTAAAGAGCGATTCATTCTCTCGGCTTGTCCGATGGCTTGGGGGTGGTAATCAGTTGTTAGACTGATGATAATCCCGAATTTTTGGCAAAGAGAGCGCCATTATCTAGCAACAAATTGTGGACCTCTATCAGAGACAATGTCCTTGGGTAGGCCATGTAATCTGAAGATGTGACGGTAGAATAGACGTGCCAGTTCTGGAGCAGATGGTAGGCCTGGTAGAGGGACAAAATGGGCCATTTTTTAAAATCGGTCTATGATTACCCATATCATGGTATGACCCTTAGATGGGGCAAATCCACGATGAAATCTGTAGAAAGGTGGGTCCATGGTTCCTCAGGAGCTGGAAGTGGTGTAGTAAACCCCCAAGATCGACCGACCAGGGGCTTTTGTTGCGCACAAGTGTTACAGGATTCGACGTATGCTTTAGCATCAGAGACTATAGTAGGCCACCAGAAGAACCACTAGAGCAGTACCAAGGTTCATGCTCGCCCTGGGTGACCAGCAAACTTAGAATCATGCTCCCAGTGGAGGACTCTTTCATGGAGTCGTCAGGGCATAACAGTCTTCCCAGCAGGAACTGGGTGAGTAGCGGATGGACAAATACAAGCTGGGTCTATTATGGGACTGGGTCCTTCTGGGATGTCTTCAGGCTCGAAGGAGCGTGATAGGGCATCTTCCCTGAGGTTTTTTCCATAAGGGTGAAGCCCAAGCCAGCACCTTCCCTTCAAGACGAGACAGGATAAAGGTGACTTTAGTTAATTCGTCCTGGAAGACGTAGGGTTGCAGAGCGAATTGCATATAGCATTGGTTGATAAACCTTCTGCAGAGCCTGGAGTCACTGTTGAAACATGGGGACGCTGGTAGGGCCAGCAGGATTCAAGGCATCGATGATGATGGCTGTGGATGATGAGGAGCCAATGTAGGAACTGGATTGCTGGTGAGGGTATCAAACCGGGCATGAATACAATAAATGGAAGAGACCAGTGCCTCAAGAAACTGCTGCTCTTCTTGTACCTTGGATGCCAGGCCTGGAATGGCCTGGAGGTGATGCGGCTCCACTGAGTCCATGGCCTTTGCAACCTGTTAGGTCAGAGGTGGAACCTTGGGCCGAGGTGGGGTTGATGCAACCCGTAGATAAGGGCCTATGGGTTTCCACCGTCGGCAGGCGGAGTGGGCTGATAGACAGAGGCCGCTGGAGCTTCACCTATACCAGCCCTCGTTCCCCTTGGGTTGAGCCTTTGGGTGCCGGAGCCAGCAGGACTTAGGTGGGCCTCTGTGTGTAGTCGAGGTATGAGTTGTTTCAGCCCAGAGACAGCAGCTGAGAGATGGTACAGTCTTACTCTGGACAAGGTAGTGTCCTGGAAACTCAGGCGCCAATGGAACAGAGGCAGACAGGGGATACTCGAACAAAAGCAGGCCGAAGCCTGAATAAACCACGTTCAGGGAGTAAGCTGGAGAAGCATCGAAGAACAGGCTTGAGTCAGGGCTGGCGGCAATCCTAAGGCAGTGGCAAGCAAGGCTGAGGTCTGATCACAGAGATAGTCAAGCGTAGTCAAGCAAAGTGGAGGTGTGGGTCTGGAGATAGGCAGTAGATTAGTCAGGTGAAGCAGTAGTTTAGTTCTGGAGATAGGCAATAGCGTAGTCCAGCAAAGCAGGGTTCCGGGCTTGGAGAGAGTCAATGGCGTGGTCAGGCGAAGCAGAGTCAAGTCCGTGAAATCAATCCGAGGAATGAAGCAAGGTAGGAACAAGGAGACAGGAACCAGGAACATCGAGGGACAGGAACGCAGAGACGAGACGAATCTCTAGGAGGCAACGAGTACTCGACCAGTGAGGAGACATGTTGCAAAGGTAACGCTAGGGAGCGGAGCTTGCACTTAAATACTGTAGCAGAGTTGACGTCATTATCTGGGGCCACGGCTAGGTTCCCGCTGCGGTCCCTACTTAAACATCAAGGGTGCACGCACGCCTAGGGAGGAGCACAGCGCGAGTAGCAGTGTCTCTCCGTGGGCCACGCGGAGAGGCCTGACGAGAAGTGGTGGCTGGGCCAGGAACGCCAGGAACTGCGGCAGGGCCGGAGGCACCGGGGGAGACCCGAGGACAGAGCTGACGGTCCACCACCGCCAACGAGGAGGAACCAGGAGCTGGAATCAACGTAGAAAGGTGAGGGGGCCATGCCACGAGTCTTCCGCGGACAGCACACATAACACGGTAGACCAGAACTGCACAGGTGCAGTCTCACCATAGAGCGATACAGAGGCATTATGACATCCTCCGTTGTATTCACCATTCCCTCCTTAGAAAGGCCTCTAGCTCCAAAGGATCCTCATATATCATGGTATTGTTATTATAAGTAACCTTCATTTGAACAGGGTATTGCAAACTATCCCGCGCCCCTAACTGACTTAGTAACAGCCATAAATTTAATAGCTTTGTATGCCGAATCACAGTTGATTTAGTGAGATCTGGTACATAATAGATTTTACAACCCTCATATAACTGGTATTTTGGCTTGTGCAGCAGCTAAAATTTCAAGAGCTTGAAGGTACTATAATACTTCAAAATATATTGGCCTTGGGAACTTTGATTTAGGAAATGGCCATGAGGAAACCGATACGTGCATTGAACTTCAAATGCAAAATTTGAGGTGCTATATCCTCGATGAAAATTATTGCATCTGTGCCTTCCATGCCTTGCAGGATACCCAGGAGGCGGATATTGTTGTGATGGCTTTGGTTGGAAAGCAACGCACGGAGAGTCTTGAATTCAGCAGAGCGATGGTCACTTTATCCAGAATATCATCCAGGTCAGCTAACTGTATCTCACACTTCCCCATTGCCACTTGAAGGGCTGTGAATTTTTTATTTGTTTATTTATTTATTTGTCGTGTTTTGTATACCGTCATTCGGTTTCGCCATCATAACGGTTTACAGAAGGTAAATTAAAGTGTATAGTCGTCAAGTCAGTTTATACATTCGTGATAACAAGTGCAGATACAATTAGGATGGGGTTAGAGGGATTGGTTCCCCAATCCTTCTAGGTCAGATTTAATGTCTCGAGTTGCCTTAAAATGTTGTTCCATCAGTTCCTTGATTCCTTGCGGCTCGGCCAGCACCGTTTCACTCTCAGGAGGCTCTGTATTTTGGTTAAGCCTTTTCAGGTGTAGTGGGGACTTGCTTGAGCCGCTTGACTCCCGTTGTAGCCCCATCAGTTATCAGGCCTTTCTCTGACATCTCAAAGTGTCAAGTCATTAAATTCTGCCAAGTCTGAAAATGGTTAGGAGGTTGAAATCTCAAAATAGAGGAATAGAAGGTAAGAGAGAAAAGAATCAGACATCCATCTTGTGTGGGCTCCCGGGTGCCCCCCCCCCCTCCCCCCCATTAATCATATTTAATCAGTTAAATCCTAAAATCAAAAGCCCTGTTCTATATCCATAGGGTATTTGATGTTGACATAGACAACACCATTGAATGTCATTTTTGAAGTTTAGTATTTTATATTAGTACTAATATTAACCTTTTAATACAGATTTCTAGTTTTGATAATTATTTTAAAGATGTTTTGGAGGTTTTTCTGACCTATGATTTACATCTCAGCCACTTGTGAAGTCGTCACATTGGGCTGTTCTCTGAGATCTTTTCTTCCTTTTTGGAATATAAATAAGTGTGTTGGCAAACATCTGGTTATCTTCGTCTCCAAGTTTGTGTTTTCTTTATTTTTTCTTTAATTAAATTCTGTTTGGTTTTCCATTTTGTACTCTTCATCTGCTCTCTGTTTTGATGCATGCATTTGATTGCCTGCAGCATCCCTCCTTCTATCCTTTTCCCCAAGGTACATATGCATCTGTGTCTGCGGGTATGTATGAATGAGATACACAAATAGAAGCTTCTTCGTTCAAAGGCTGTTTGTTTTTTGTTTTTTCATGTTGAAATCCCCTTTCAGCAGGAAAGCGCCCTTGTCCAGGTCCGGGGACCGTGTCTCCCAACCCTTGAATGAGGAAGCAGAGGCCTCCTTTCCCGCCATTCGCACTTCCCCGCCAGGAATTTCCCTTTGCTTGGGGTTGGGCTGCTGCTGCAGGGCGTGGGCTGTGGACCGGCAGCAGCTGCTCCTCGGGGACTTTTCGAACTTTCTTTGGGCGGGGAGAGGAGTGCGGTTTGGTTAGTCTGTTTCTCTTTTCGTTTGCTGGGTTGAAGCGTTTTCTCGCCAGATCTTTTTTTTTTTTTTTTGCCAGCGCCTGTGCCACGCTCGTGACGTCTGGGGCTTGAGACACTTAAGGAAACAGAGAGCACGAATGAGATCCCCCCCAATATATCCCGGCGAAAGAGGGCGCTACAGTCCCGCCACAGGGCGGGCAAAACAAAACGGGAGGGCCGTTAGCTATACTTATATAACCGGTATCTTCCATGTTGAAAACATCACAGAACTGATAAAAGTTTTCCTTCATCCCTCCCGACGCAGCCTCGCGGCGAAACACGGGTCCATTGCAGGGTACCCGCGCGTACACAAGATTGTTTATGAAAACGTATTGGAGTTGCCATATTAAGTAAATATAAATGGTGACCATTGAGTTTTGCCTGCACACGTCCTTGGATTATTTGTCCATTGCGTGCAGCGTTGCTCCCGTTGTGGAGTTTTGGACTAGCTATATTTAAAGAACCATCCGAGCAGGAGAGGATGCAAAGCCTGCAAGCTGCTTAAGGGGAACCTCTCTTTGTTGCAGTGGTGGTAGTACGGAACTTTTGTATCTTTGCTTTCCTAGGCCCCTGTTACTAGAAAGAGGATAAGGGGCTCATTGCAGGAAGGTAGCTCAGGTAAAGGTGAACCACAGAATATTATATTGTTTATCATCCGTGGTTGTGGCTGCACTTTGAGTATTGTGTGCAGTTCTGGTCGCCCTATCAAAAAAACAAAACAAAAGACATGGTAGAACTAGAAAAGGTGCAGAAAAGGGCAACAGAAATGATAAAGGAGATGAAAGTGCTTCCCAATGAAGAAAGGTGAGTGCTCTTCAACTTGGAAGAAAGAAGGCTGAGAGGGGACATAATAGAAGTTTATAATATAATGAGCAGGGTGGAATGTGTAAAGAACTGTTCCTTAACCTTTCAAACAATACTAAAACAAGGTAGACTCCACAGCCACGGGTTAGGAAAATGGATGCTCGATAATTGAGCGTCCCTTTTCTTAACCTGACTGCTGGCACACTTTTTTTTGGGGGGGGGGTCCCCTTTTTGGATTCCTCCGACTTAATATCACCACGATATTAAGTCGGAGGAACTACAGAAAAGCAGTATTTTCTGTACACTTTTTGGGCTCCTGAAGAATTAACTCCTGCTCCAGGGTAGGTGTTAATTTTTTAGGGTAAAAATGTGCGCGATGGGCACACTTTTTTTTTTTTGCATCGCGGGGGGGGGGGGGGGGAATAGCAGATAGCCTTATCAACATGAAGTTACATGTGATTAGTGCTGTTAGCATCGTGCTCGGTTAGATGGAAGTTTTGGATGTGCTGACCCCCGTTTTGCATTGGGGGTTATGGACGCGTGTCCAAAACGTGGGTCCAATTGCGTGTTGAGCCGTGCGCTGCTGCCAGCACACGGTATTTCATCGGCCTGACAGCTGTTAAAGAGTTACTTCTGCTTTCTATGAGTTCAGAGGGTAAACATTGCTACCTAACATAAGCCTCTGAACAAAGCATAGCTTTGGTGTGCTTAAACACAGAAGAAGCAAGACACTCGCACTTGTGTGTGGAAAATAAAAAAAAATCATAATCATGAAAATCTACTCACCAAGGTCTTGTTATAGCATAGAAAGTAAACTATCATGTCTTAAAGCAGGCGACAGCGTGTTTGGACAGGATTGAAGCCCCTAACAATCTAATCCAGGACCATAAACCAGCTCTGGTCTGCAAGATAATTGCAACGAATATTCAACAGACATGTCAGCATGCATTTAGGCCCAGAACAGGTCCATTGTGTATTCTGTTGTGATCCCGAGGGACTGGAGTCAAATGCCCCTGAATTAGTGTCTGTGTGCAGGGGGTACAGAGATTACATATCAGATACTGAATTTTTTAATATATGTAATTTTTTTTTCATTTTTTCAGTTAAGCTCTGCTTACAAAAGACCTCTAAACCCATAGCTGCTGTGAGATGGCTTGACAATGGAGTGCAGTTGGAGGCTTCTCTTAGGACAGGATGACCATCTCAAAATCTGGAACAGCAAGCCCCTAGATGCAAGGGAGTAAAACCAGGATTGATCCAGCATGTGCTTTTTGGACATGGAACTGTATGGTCACCATACACTATTTCATTTTACCACCAGCAAAGGTCAGAGAATGCCAGTGCTTCAGGCCTGGGGAATGGAATGGATTAGTCACAAAATGCAATAACAAAAAATCTGATGTAATCTGAGTGCAAACTTGGTTTCTTCCTTTCTGCTGTTGCTGACTCACAGTCAATGCAGCTGCTGCAGTCACATCTAGCCCAGCTGGGCCCAGATTCCTGATTGAGTAAATGCCTTCCAGGTAGGACCCTCACTCTATCCTTTTTGAAGAATCCTGGTGAGCAGCAGGAGTGATTGATTTAAATTTCAGACCCAGGCTGGAGGGTTTCAGAATGCTAACTGGAGATCTGATTTTCATGCGCTTCATCTGGGGTCTTCGTTCATTTTTAGACATCGCAAATCTTAAAACTCTCACTTGTGCTTTAATTCTTAAATGACTGGATTATTGTAATACGTTTATCATGGTCTCTCATCTCAGTTTAAACATTGTTTGCAATTAGTTCAAAACACAACAGCTAACCTTACACTGTTATTATAGCCCCTTAACTGGTTACCAATCTCTCTCTGAATACAATTTAAAATTGGATGTCTTACTTCAAAGAACTTATTCTGGGCAATCCTTCTCATTTTGCAAATCATTTAAATCCCTAGGTCCCTGATCGTGTGCTTTGATCTTCCCAACATGCTCTTCTTATAGTCTCTTCTTCCAGGCAGATTAAGCTTTAAAACAGCAGAGAAATGTCCTTTTTTACCTAGCACCTTGTTTCTGAAATTCCTTTCCCCTTATGTGCGACTTGAAAAGGGTCTCATTAAATTTAGGAATGGACTTATGACCTATCTTTTCAACTTAGCTTTTGACAATTAAAACTCACTCCTTTATCCTTGTTATACTGAATATGATTCCTTTATTTTAATATTTGTATTATTTATGTTGCGGAAGTGGACCCTTAGGCCAAGGTGGTGTTGGCGCAACCTGCAGAGAGGAGCCACCAATACCTGCTGTCATTCTCCTTAGATTGAGCTACAGGTGCTGGGGCCAGCTGGACTTAGGCGTGGACCTCTGTGGAGGTGAATCTGTTACGTAGAAGAGGTTGCAGGCCAGCACAGAAGAAAGCAGAGTCAGGACAAGCAACGGTCGGTAAAGGCAGCAGGCAAACAGAGATAGGTTCAGGTGGTGGTCAGAGGCAGGCAGAGTTCACTCAGTGTCGTGATTCAGGCAGTGGTCAGGACAGGCAGAGTTTAATCAGTAACGGTGAGCAGGCAGTGGTCAGAGGCAGGCGGAGGTCAAGTAGAGTCGAGGTCCAAGCCAGAAATCCATTCTGAGGTCAAAGCCAGAAATCCAATCTGATGAGACGAGGAACGAAGAGGAGGAAGGAGGACGTGGGACCAAAGGAGCAAGATGAGACGCTGAAGACTGACCAGGAAGACAAGAACTCAGAAGACAAATCAAACTGCCAGGATCAGGACACAGGAACTCAGGAAGGATACATAGTGGAACCAGAAACCAGGAAGCAAGGAGCAGAGGCAAAGCATTTCTCCAACGGAGTTGATGTATTGCTGAGGCATTGGAGGGGCGTCCAGGAAGGCCATATATACAATAGAATCTATGTTGGATTTCCACCGCTGGCCCTTTAAATAGGAGGCAATTGACACACAGGGGAGCAGGACCAGGGACTGCAGCATCTTGCCACAAGGGCCACACGACATGCTGCAGAGCTGCAGCGTGGCCTGCTGCCATGTTCAAGGAAGAAGGCTGATGTTGGGCATCTCCAGGCCTCCTGGGGCAGAGGTTAGAGCAGCGGTCCACAAGGTGTGACTGTGGACCACCGAGCTCAACAGTACCCCCTCCTCTAAACCCTCCCCCCCAAAGGTTTAGGTTTCCTGGGGTTCGTAGCATGAAATTCTTTCAGGAGATTCTTGTCTAATATATTGGAGGCAGGCTCCCAGTATTTTCTTCTGGGCCATATCCTTCCCAAGAGATAAGATAATTCCCATCTCCTGCCTCGTCGTTGAATATCCAGAACTTCTATTACTTCATAGATGACATCTTCGGAGGATACTTCTTGGGGATCCAGCAGTTTCCTGAAGAGCCATGAATAGATTAAAGGTCTGAGAAGTGAGACGTGGAAAGTATTGTGAATTCCGAGAGAGATTGGTAAGTGTAACTGGTAGGTCACTGGGCCCAACTGACGTAAGATCAGGAATGGCCTGATATATCAGGGGGCAAGCCTCATGGAGGGCAACTGGAGCCGAATGTGATGGGTGCTAAGCCAAACTTTGTCCCCAGGCTTGAATTGCAGGGCAGGCCTCTGGTGAGCATCTGTAGCTTGCCTGGCCCTCTCAGCTTTTTTCTGGAGCATTTTCTTAGTGCGTATCTAGAGTTCTTGGAACTCCTGGGCTATTAGGTCAGCCGCAGGCGAAGGGACGGTCAATGGGATAGGCAACAGAGGAATGGTTGTTTCCCATATATAATCTGAAGAGGTAATGACCCTTTTGCAGTGCTGATATGGTAGTTGTGGGAAAATTCTGCCTATGGGAGGAAAGAGGCCCAGTTACCTTTGTGATCATTTGCGTAAGCTCTGAGAAAACGTTTCAATATGCAGGTGGTCCATTTGGACTAGCCATTAGCTTGGGGGTGGTACGCTGTTGCATAATCTAAGGAGATGTTAAACCTTTTGCAAAGGGAACGCTGGTACTTTGCCGTGAACTGGGCCTTGTGGTGGGAGAAGATGTGTTTGGGCAAGCCATGCAGGCGGAAGATGTGATGCGTGAATAGTCGGGCCAACTCTGGGACCATAGGGAGTCCAGGGAGCGGAATAAAATGAGCCATCTTTGAGAAACAGTCGATAATGGCCCAAATGATTGTGCAGCCATTCGAGAGAGGGAGGACCACCACGAAGTTGGGGGACAAATGGGTCCAGGGTTCCCTGGGGGCAGACAGCTGTGATAGCCCCCAAGGTCATCCCAACAAAGATTTCTGCTGAGCACAGGTGGGACAGGAGACCTCATATGCCCGGACATCTCTTTGCATCTGGGGCCACCCCTACCAGGGTGATCTGCAACAAGTGAGTCATGGGAAAATTATAGTATCTTTTTTCAGAGTTTGTATAGGACATCCATCTTCCCTGGTGAGACAGTCATAGTGGTGGCTAGAAGGATCCGAGCTGGATCAATAATGTGTCTGGGAGGTTCCGGATTAAACTTTGCCAGTAAGGCCTGAGATAGGGCGTCTGCTCCAGTGTTTTTGATGGCTGGTCGATACATTAGCTCGAAATCAAAATGTGCAAAAAACAGAGACCAATGGGCCTAATGAGCATTCAGCTGTTGTGCCAGATGGAGGTATTCCAAGTTTTTATGATCAACGTAAATGATAAGATGATGTTGGGCTCCTTTGAGCCAGTGATGCCACTTCTCGAGGACAAGCTTAATGGCCAGAAGTTCTCTGTCGCTGATCCCGAGGTTGTGCTCTGCTGTGGAGAATTTTCGTGAAAATAAGGAGCACGGATGGAGAATGCCCTTATCTGAATGCTGACTCAAGACCGTCCCTACCACCAGGGTGGACACGTCTACTTTGATAATGAAGGGGTGAGTGGTATCCAGAAGGTGAAGGTAGGGTTTTGTAGAAATGCATCCTTCAACTTTCAGAAGGCGGTGATGACTTCTGGCGGCCAGTCCTTGGTGTTAGCCCCTTTGCGGATGAGCGCTGTAAGGGGGCCGCAATCTTAGAGTAGTTAGGAACAAAATGCCAGTAATGGTTGGCAAAAACCTAAGAATCTTCGTAGAGCAGGTAATCCCATTGGTTGTGGCCAAACTTGGATACTCTTGACCTTATCTGGGTCCATGTAGAAACCCCGGCTGGACATTATGTATCCTAAGAAGGGAACTCTCTCCTTCTCAAAAAGGTTCTTCCCTAATTTTGCATACAGTTTGTTGTCTCGTAGCCTCTGGAGTACCTGGCATACATCTTGGTGATGGGAATTGAGGTCTCTCGAGAAGATGAGACTGTCGTTGATACATACAATGACATAATCGTAGAGGAAGTCTCTGAAGATTTCATTCATCATCTTCTGAAATACTGGAGGTACACTGCATAAATCAAATGGCATTACGAGGTAGTCCTAGTGCCCATCCTGTGTGAGGAAGGCCATCTTCCACTTGTCTCCGGGCTGAATTCAAATTAAATTGTAGGCACCCCGGAGATCCAATTTAGTGAATACCCTAGATCCTTGGAGATGGTCAAATAACTCCACAATGAGGGGTAAAGGGTACTGGTCCTTCTTAGTAATAGCATTTAGTCCTCTATAGTCAAGACAAGGGTGCAAGGAGCCATCTTTCTTATTGACAAAGAAGAAGACAGTCCCAACCGAGGAGGCAGAGGGCCGGATAAAACACCAGTCGAGGTTTTCCTTGATGTAATGTGTCATTGCTTTGGTCTCTGGGATGGAAAGCGGATATATCCTGCCACGAGGAAGTTCGGAGTTGGGTAACAGATCGATGACACAATTGTACTGTTGCACCGCTCTGTTCTGCTTGACGTGGCCGAGCCTGCTCACCTTACAGCCAGCCAGACTTCCTGCTTCTCTGGAGGAGGGCAGAGCACCTCTCAACACTTCGTGGCATTTTGCGGCCTAACCCGCGGGCGGGGGGTCGGTCTCACGCCCGGGACGCTGCTGTCTCCTTGAGCTCCGCCTCCTGGATGTCCCTATGCGCACACGCACCAGCGCAAGATGTTTAAAGGGACCAGGGCGGGAAGCCCTGATCTCACCCCGTGGATAACATCATCCAAAGCGGGTTATTTAAAGCTTCTTTCGTCCTCTATTCCTTGAGTTAGCAAGGACTTCTCTGTTGCCTTCCAAGCTTCTTCAGGATTTCTTCATACAAGCATTACCTTCTTTTGGACCTCCCTCTTGCATCTCAAGCTTCTCCAGGATTTCTTCGTGCAAGAATTACTTTCCTTTGGACTCCCTTCTTCTCAGATTCTCCTCCTATGCAGGACTTTGGTTTAAGCTACTCTGACCGCCCTAAGCTGCACACTTAGATGCCGCTCTACACTCCAAGGACCTCCTCGCTCCTTTAGAAGCTCAAGACACCCGCTCCTCGGGGGTCTCTAGCTTCCATCACCCTTCAGGGTCTCTACTAACTGAGATAACTGCTCCTCGGGGGTCTCTCTCTCTTATTCTTTTCACGATCTCCGGATTATCAGGTACTCGCTCTTCAAGGGCCTACCAGTCTATGTATCCTGTACCACGGACCTTCGGTCCCACCATCTCACTACCAGGAAGACGCCTACACTCCTGTGAGTACTCTACGATCCGGTGCTCCAACTCCACCCCAAGCTCGGCGTTGCCCGCACCGCAGGTCCCCACCTCTCTTGAACATCTGGGTGAGATTCTATATCTGAGACTGTTGAACGTATTGGCACCTTGCGGACCTTAGTGCCTTACCTTCCTGCTTCATGCCATCTATCTACAGCAGTACAATAAAGCCTTCCATTCATTCCGTGTCTGCTATCTGAGTTTAGCCTATCGCTGTGGTTCCCCATGGGTCCCCTCCCCATGGGCGGAGTCATTTCCACAGCAACCAAGGGTCCACAATGCCACAAACACAACGTGTACATCCTGTGAGAGGGCAGCATCTCAGCCTGTCTTTGGGAAAAGACGTCAGCATAGCCTGCATACTGTGGGAGTAACACCACCAGAGTAGTTGCTCGGGGTAAGTGGAGAGGTGATCCCACCCGTTGTAAATGGGAGTCAAGGCAATGAGGCCCCCAGCTGGACAACTGTAAAGAGGCCCAGTCGAACTGTGGAGAATGGAGTTGTAGCCAAGGAAGACCCAGCACAATGGGAAGTACTGCCTTATCAATGCCATGAAATACTATCATTTCTACATGCAGTAGTCCGGTGCATAGGTGCAGGGGAGTTGAGGCCTAAGTGATTCAGCTGGGCAGGGATTCTCTGTGAATAGAAGAAATGACAAGGGGTGTTTTCCTGATGAACGTGGGAAGCTGCAAATGGTCGATGAGGGCTGTCATAATGAAGTTTCCCCCATAACCGGAGTCAATCAAGGCTAGAGTGAGGAACTCCTGGTTACCCAAGGCAATGGTCCCTGGGAATGACAATTGAGGAGCAGGAGTTTTAAAGCCTAGGATCACCTTCCCACTAGACCCTAGGCTCGGCAGTTTCCCAGGGAATGGGAATAAAACGGAAAATGTCATAATGCCTCTGTATCGCTCCATGGTGAGACCGCACCTTGAATACTGTGTACAATTCTGGTCACCGCATCTCAAAAAAGATATAGTTGCACTGGATAAGGTACAGAGAAGGGCTACCAAAATGATAAGGGGAATGGAACAAATCCCCTATGAGGAAAGACTAAAGAGGTTAGGACTTTTCAGCTTAGAGAAGAGACGGCTGAGGGGGGATATGATAGAGGTGTTTAAAATCATGAGATGTCTAGAACGGGTAGATGTGAATCGGTTATTTACTCTTTCGGATAGTAGAAAGACTAGGGGGCACTGGGCAACAAATTTTCACAAAAGTCATGTTACGGAAATGAAATTAGTCAATTCTTATACATTTCCACGTGCTAACGAATGTGGCTGTGAAAATGCAAAATTGGCTCTAGTTTTTTTGTAATATGCAATAATATAATTACATCTTGAACTGAATGCCAATAGCTCGCTGGGCAACACATTTTCACAAAAGTCATGTTACGGAAATGAAATTAGTCAATTCTTATACATTTCCATGTGCTAAACATGAATGTGACTGTGAAAATGCAAAATTGGCTCTAGTTTTTTTGTAATATGCAATAATATAATTACATCTTGAATTGTATGCCAATAGTAGGAGACCTACGGTTAATACCGTTTGAAAAATGAAGTCATAGATTACGTCTTAGATTTCTTTGCTTGTCTCTTGTACACCTGTTCGGGAGCATCTCTGCGGAGTGTCCAGCTGTAGTCAGCCAGCATGACTATTTCAAATGCTCACCCTTTCTGACTGGGCTTCATATAGTACACTGCTGATGTCAGATTACTCGGCAGCAGCATGGCAGTAGAACTGCATTGCATCAGAAAATGATGTAATAAACTCTGGATGATGTGTGCATGATGGTATTATGCAATATGATGCAATATTACATCATTCTAGGCTTATTTACAGTCCTACTGGATAAATTTACATGACTAAACATAGAAAGTGAACTTTATTGAATATCTTCAAAACGAGAGCCAATAAAAACTTTTCATGGTCATATTCGTGTTCAGCACATCAAGATACTACAGAGTAGGACCTTTTTAGGTCAGTAACACTTTCATTGTTGCCCAGTGGGTGCACTCCATGAATTTAATGCTGGGCTTGATGGACCCTTGGTCTGACCCAGTATGGCATGTTCTTATGTTCTTAAGAGGTTGCAGGCCAGCACGGAAGAAAGCGGAGTCGGGACAGGCAGCAAGCAGGCAAATGGAGACAGGTTCAGGCAGTGGTTAGGGCAGGCAGAGTTCAATCAGTAACGGTGAGCAGGCAGTGGTCAGAGGCAGGCGGAAATCAAGCAGCATTGAGGTCAAATCCAAGTTCAAGCCAGAAGTCCAATCCAAATTCAAATCTAGAAGTCTGATTCGAGGTCAAAGAAAGAAGTCCAATCCGAAGAGACGAGGAAGGAGGATGAGAGACCACAGGAGCAATATGAGACGCTGAAGACAGAAGAAGGGGATACTGACCACGAAGACAAGAACTCAGAAGACAAACAAGACTGCTAGGAACCATGAACAGGACACTGGAACTCAGGAAGAACACATAGCAGAACCAGGAAGCAAGGAGCAGGAACCAGGAACGCAGAAGCAAAGCACTTCTCCAATGGAGTCGACCTATTGCCGAGGCATTGGAGGGGCGTCCAAGAAGGCCTTATATACAATAGAAGCTAAAATGTCATCAGGAGGCACCTCTGCTGGATTCCCGCTGCTGGCCCTTTAAATAGGAGGTGATTGGCACACGCACGCCCTAAGGGGAATAAGACCAGGAATGCAGCGTCTTGCCACATGTGCTGGACGACGTGCTGCTGGGCCAAGGTGCGACCTGCTGCTGCGTTCAGGGAAGAAGGCTGGTGTCGGGTTTTTCCAGGCTTCCTGGGGCAGAGGTAAAAACAGTGATCCGCAGAGTGGGACCGCGACCCGCTGAGCACAATTTATTTTACCTGGTTTCTGTTTTTTTAAATTATTTTAATATTCTTAAATTCAATTTTTTAATATTGTATTTTTACATTTTTTGCTTTTGTTTTTGTATATGTTACCCTTTTATGGAAATTCTCCATAAAAAAGCAGGACTGAATTAGTGATGACATGTGGGTGATGTCATTTGATGGCACTAAACAGACCCTTCTCTCCTAGCTCATAGAGCTTTTGCTCTACTGAGCATGCATGGAAATTCCCATGTGTGCTGCCTGTGAGCCTTTCAGTCTTTTTTTGTCAGAGCTTCTGTATGGACTTCTACCCTCTCTTTCTTTCTGTTTGGTACTTTGTAGTTTATTATCCTTTAAATTTGCTTCATCGGGAAGAAGTCTGTGGAGACACTCAGGGAGCTCAACCTCATCTAAAAGTGCGCCTTTGTGAAGACATAATTTTGGTCTGCTCAGCGAAACATTCTGGCTGGAATGCAGGACAGCGAGGATTCTCATTTTCCTATTACAGCTCAATGGGAGCTCTATTTTGGCTTTGGACAACTTTTGTGTCCACTTTGGATATGACTCCTACCAGTAAATGATCCTATAGGGGCTCACCAGGAGGTGTACAGGTTTGCTATTCTGCGGGTCCTATGTTTTGGTAGGTTCATATTAGTGAAAAGATATCATGCTGATGGGCCGACCTGGGTTTGAGTGTCGTGGGATTAGGTGCTCTCACAAGTTGCAATGTTACCGAGTTATGTTGGGTTTGCCTGTTGATTGCTTAATGACCATCAGTTATACTAGGGTGGGGGAACCGGGGCGGGTTGTGCAGGGGCCCACTTTCTTCCTTCCTTCCACTACAGGCTGTTCATGTATCAGCCTACTATGAAATGGGGGATTGGGGGGGGGGGGATGATTCAAGGGCTCTGGGTTGTACTCAGACTGGATATGATGTATCACAATCTTGCTTTTTGGGAACTAGATCAACACCTTCACACTAAACTGAATATTAGTATTCCACAGGGGAACAGTTTGCCTATATGGTTCATTTCTTACCTTACCATTGGATTTAATCTACATCCTGGGGTGCAAGGTTTGCATCAAGTGTTGCATACGGATAAGGATTTCCGATGGGTACGTTCAGGTTAGCCTCCTTGAATACGAAGGGATTGAATTCCCCATTTAAAAGGAGTATGCTGTTCAAGGAGGCTCGACGTCTACAAGCAGACAATCTTTTTGTGCAGGAAACGCATTTAAGAAGTAGGGATGGAAGGCTTTTACGGGGAAACAGGCACTATCCTCAGGTCTTTTTGACTCCCAGTCGGGCTAATAATAAATATGGCGGGGTGGGTATTCTGATTGCCAGTCATGTCTGTGCAGATTTTAAGGTTCTGCACTTAGATCCAGAAGGGAGGATGTTGATTTTACAAATGACCATTCCACAAGGGATCTATATTCTGGTAAACATATATGGCCCTACACATAATCAGGATTCCTTTTATCAGAACCTATATCATCAGCTAAGTCGGTTTCCAGGGGATCATCTTATAGTGGCAGGCGATTTCAATATCACATTACACCCAGTACTGGATACTTCTAGGGCAGGGGTGGGCAATTCCAGTCCTCGAGGGCCACAAACCTGACGAGGTTTTAGGATATCCTAATGAATATGCATGACATAGATTTGCATACAACTGAGGCAGAGTGCATGCATATCTCTCTCATGCATATTCATTAGGGATATCCTGAAAACCAGACTGGTTTGTGGCCCTCGAGGACCGGAACTGCCCACCCCTGTTCTAGGGGAAAGAGCTCTGTGCTGTCCACACAGAGCCGGGGGTTGAAACAACTGATGTCACATTTTGAGCTTATTGACATTTGGCACTTTATGCACACCAATACTAAAGATTACACTTTTTACTCAGTGGCCCATTGTTCGTATTCTAGAATTGACATGTTCTTCATAGATAAATCGCTCATTTCTTTCACCATACATACCTTTATAGATATCATTACATGGTCGGATCATGCACCCATCACCTGTGACTTAAATGCCTTACAGGGAAACACAGAAAAGCGCTTCTGGAGATGTAATGATTCTTTATTTGAGGACAAAGCAATTTTACAAAAGATACGAGACGTAATAAGTGAATACGTAGAGTTAAATAATGCAGGTGAGGTTTCTCCGATGACGGTGTGGGAGGGTCTCAAGGCATTGATTCGTGGACACTTGATAGCACAGGCTTCCTATAAGAAAAAATCCAACAATCACCACAGACAATCCTTGGAATGCCAAATCAGATCCTTAGAGGCAGAGCATAAAAAAAATGGCAGAATAGATGATCTTCAACAGCTTTATCAGGCTTGGCAGCAATTACAGCAACTAAATATATCCGAAATGGCTCACCATCTAAATCTTCTCAAACAACAATATTTTGAAGGCGGTAATAAAGCCGGTAGGTTGTTAGCGCATACCCTAAAGAAATGGCAGTTACAGGCCCAGATCTTGAAAATCAGGGATGCTTGAGGCATGTTCCTTTATCAATATACTCAAATCAGGGAACGCTTCATACAATTTTATAAAGAATTGTATACGCTTGACAACACGATACTGCACAATGTCATTAGTAAAACTCCCAACATTAACTGATCAACAAAGGGACCGATTGAATAAGGAAGTAACTTTAATGGAAATTACTCAGGCGATTGGTGAATTGAAATCTGGCAAGGCCCTCGGTCTAGACGGTTTCACAGGGAAATTCTATAAATCCTATGCTGAGCAAGTAGCACCCCTTCTTATGAAGGCTTTCAATGCATTAATCGAGGGGTCTCACTTGGGTCCCCACACTAACATAGCAGGGATAACGATTTTGCCTAAACCATACAAGGACGTTACGCAATGTGGTTCATATTGCCCAATCTCATTACTGAATATTGACTTGAAAATATTGGCCAAAATATTAGCTACTAGATTGGGTGTCCTTCTGCCTGATCTGATACATGCAGCTCAATCTGGCTTTGTCCCTGGGAGAATGGCGTCGGACAATGTTCGTCGGGTATTGAATTTGGTTAGTTTGGCAAAAGGTCGACAATTAACATCTATATTAATGTCTGTCGACGCCAAAAAAGCTTTTGATAGAGTACATTGGGCTTTTTTATTTCAAGTTTTAGAGAAGTTTCAATTGGGTAATCGCTTTTTTCAGTGGATTCAACAATTATATTGTTGCATCCGCTGGACTCAGATGGCTTCGTCCCACATGCCTCACCTTAATATTCGCCTTCTCCACCAGCCTCGGGAAAATGGCGACAGCCGCGTCTGCTTGCTGCTCTCCCTGGCGTCCCTGGAACGGCTATGGAAAGGCATTCTGCCATGATTCACCTGAGGGCCTCCTAGGGTGTGCGCGCGCTACCCACATTTTTATTCCGACATTGGCGCGAACCTCGGGGGCGTCCCCCTCGAGTGACGTCACAACATCCGGGTCTTTAGGCTGCTCATTTGCTGACTGACTTTGAGTTAGCAAGGATTGGATTCGTCCGGTCTAAGCTGCTCTGCCGCTGGAAGCTCTCTTTACCCTCTGGAGTTCTACTAACTTGGGTACCCGCTCCTCGGGGGCCCTATGCTTCTTTCCAGGTGCCTATCCAGTATCCAGGTACTGGCTCCTCGAGGGCCTGAGTTGTCTATCATGGTGCCTGCTGCTATTATTTCTACCTGCTGGGAACTCCATCATTACAGCTACAAAGAGTGTGAGTAATCTAACATCTACCAGTCTGTCTCACCTACAGCTCCTCATTGGAAACCTGCATCGAAGCTCCCTATACCACCATTGTGGGACGGGTCTCCTCAGCCGAGGACCCCAGACTGCTGCAGGAATCTACTCACTACTGCTACCTCTCGTGAACTCTGCAAGCTGTACAATAAAAATTATCTCTGTGTTTGTGCATCTGAGTCTAACCTGATACTGCAGTTCACCGCAGGGCTCCTCCCTGTGGGAGTGGCCATCACTGCAGCACCTAAGAATCCACCAAACACCTCAAAATCATAACATATATACATCACCGGAATCATTTATCAAAGTTAATGGGGGTACTCAGATAGTTTCTTGGTGGGGCGGGGTACCAGGCAGGGGTGCCCCCTATCACCTTTATTATTTGCTTTAGTGCTGGAACCATTTGCCACTAAAATACGCCATACTGAAACGATTCGGGGTATAGAGGTGGGGGGAACTTCGTATAAAATTTCGATGTTCGCAGATGATATCTTATTCACCTTAAGCCAATCCACATCCACATTTCCAGCTTTAGTGGTGGAACTAGGAAACTATAGTAAGGTCTCGGGTTTTAAAATGAATTATGGTAAGACTGAGTTGCTGCTGATCCACCTGGATGACTCTGTACGTAATCATTTACAATCACAATATCCCTTTAAGTGGGCGAAGCACAGTATCCGATATCTAGGCATAAACCTGACAGGCACAGGTACAGATTTATTTAAGCTGAATTATGACCCGTTAGCAAAGAAGGTTTATCAGGATCTTGTGGCCTGGAATTCTTTAAATTTATCTTGGCTGGGTAAAATAGCAACGGTTAAAATGAACCTTGTCCCCCGTCTCTTATACCTATTTCAAACCTTGCCTGTCGAAGTTCCCGATAGCTACTTTAAGTCACTGCGGAAATGGATCTTTGACTATATTTGGCGCAGGCGGCCACCACGAATTGCCCGACAGATATTGTACTGCCCAAAATTAAATGGAGGGGTGGGCATTCCAGATCTTAAAAAAATATTATTTAGCTGCTCAGTTGAAGGCGGTAGTGGATTGGCATTTAGAGTGCCCGAAAAAGCAATGGGTGGCTATTGAGGAAGCCTCTGCCAACTGTCTGTGCCTGGCAGGGCAGAGCTGGCTGGCTTGCTCACATAGGATGCTGGGCCGAGAATTGTCTCCCTATGCGCACCATACTTTTTGTCTATGGGATAAACATAAACGAGCATTGATAGGCCCCCACCCATTGCATAGGAATACTCCCATCTGTGATAACAGGGAATTCCCTCCGGGACTACAACGTGGATCTTTTACACGCTGGCATACTCTGTGTCTCAGGGTGGTGGAACAGCTTATTAATACTAATAACAAGGAATTTATGGAATTTGCTACTTTGCAAGCGAAATACAACTTACCCTCAACTGATATCTTTATGCATTCACAACTGAAACATTACTTAATCCGAGCTAAGTCTAGGCAACCATTCCCACCGAATAAATTACTTTTTGAGGGTATATGTGGTGCAGAGGGGAAAGTCAAAAACGTGATTTCTAAGATCTATCTGCTCCTTTTGGGAGATATGCGGGACATCCCTAAACATGCCCAGGCATGGGCCAACGACTTAGGGGTGGACATAGATAATAAAGATTGGGATATCTGCTACCAATGTATTGGTAGAAGTTCTATATCTGCTATGTTGGTGGAAAATGGATACAAATTGTTGTATCGCTGGTATTTGACCCCCATATAAATTGCACATGATGTACCCTAATTTCTCTAGTCAGTGTTGGCAAAATTGTAAACAGGTTGGAACACTTTTACATATGTGGTGGGAATGTCCAGGAATTAGCGAATTGTGGACCTCTGTATTTCATACATTATCTGAGATGTTGGGCAAGACAGTGTTAAAAGATGCAAAATGTTCTTTACTTACCTTTCCTTACCCGGATACTAGTAGGGCACATAGGGCCTCATTTTCCACCCGGATCACACGCGATAAGGGACGTTTCACATGCGAAATGTCCCTTATCGCGTGCGATACCAAAATGGGGGCGGAGTCGGCCCTGGAAGAGGAGGAGTCGGGGTGTCACCGGGGCCGACTCCACGAAGATGCCACGGACGACGAAAAGGTAAGGCCCTTTTCGCGTCCGAGTTCGCGCCCAATAGCTACACCTCCTATGGTGGCGCTATTGGGTGCGAAACCGGCAGCAATCGCACCGCGACGGTGCGATCGCTGCCGGCTAGCACAGGCCCACCCCCCCCCCCCCCCCGTTTCGGCCCCCCGCCCCTCATTCCCTAAAGTATCGCAGGCCTGCGATACTTTAGGGAATGAGGCCCATAGACTGATAATCACGCAGGTGGTTTTGGCCACGTGAATGACTATAGCGGCTCCCTGGAAGCAAGTGAGTAGTCCACAGAGCTCGGCTGTCTGGAAAAGAATGTCGAGTGTTTACTATCTGTGCAAGTTAACAGCTCTTCGACAGGACCGCCTGGAACATTTTCAGAAGCTATGGACGTCCTACGAACATTGGGTGGCCTGCAACTCTACTCCTTGATCGGTGAACCATAGATATTTATTTTATTTATTATTATTTTTTTTTTTTATATACTGACATTCCATCTTTCAGCAGGCGTAAATCTGCGCACGCCAGCGGGCTGCTGGCGCGCCATCACCTGACCCGGGGGCTGGTCTGGAGGCCTCGACCACGCCCCCGGGCTGGTGCCACGCCCCCGGTCCCGCCCTGAACCGCCCGGACACGCCCCCTCCCCACCCCTTTTACGAAGCCCCGGGACTTACGCGTGTCCCGGGGCCGTGTGCGCACCGGTGGCCTATGCAAAATAGGCGCGCCGGCGAGCGAGTGCCCTGCGCGTGTAAATCCGGCCGGATTTACGCGCGCAGGGCCTTTAAAATCCGGCCCTAAATTTCTACCTGAGGCAATGGAGGGTAAAGTGACTTGCCCAAGGTCATAAGGAGCGACAGCGGGACTCGAACCCTGGATGTGGATGTGGATGTGGAACATCAAGTCATCTATCCTTTTCACCTATACTAATGATTGTGGAATAGTAAACCCAGAGGGATTAGTGTGGGGGGGTGGGTATGTCATGTCATGTCGGTTCCTAAGGGTTGGCTATATTACTGGGTTGCAAGGTTGTGTATTCTGTATTGTGGATGCCTTATGTTTATGATTATGTTTATGTTCATGTATTATTGACATTCATAATAATAAAACTTTAAATGAGAAAAAAAAAAGAATTTCCATGCATGTCATGATGTTTTAGTTCTATTTTTTAAATTTAAAAATTTTAAATTTAAAATTTTTCTATCTTATCTTAAATTAGTTCTATCTTTAAAATTTTTGCCTAGGTCACCTGACCATATCCTTCAACCCCCTTCAAGTTATGCAGACCCTGTTACATGTAACTTTATATTTCCTTACAGTTGCGATATATTTTATCCCCCTGTTGTCTGTAAACTGATGTGATATGCCTATGAACGTCGGTATATAAAAGTTTTTTTAAATAAATAAAAATAAATAAATGTGCAACATATATATTACTATCAAAAGAAAGGGGATTCCTGGCATCTCCATACTGCCAAAATTCCCCGTTTCCCCACCAGAAAGGCTTTCAGAACAAGTATAGTTGCCCCTTTTGTCTAATCTTCAAACTGGAGCAATCATCACATAATACTACTTCCATCCTAGGTGGAATTCTGCTCCGGTAATTGTTAACCAAAGGACAAAGCCAGAAGGGAAGCACCAAGGTTTCTCTATGCACATCACATTTAATACAGCTATTGGAGTCTGTCAGTGTCATCTTAAAAGCTCTATCCTGGGAAAAATATGCTCTGTGCAAGAACTTATTGAACCTCTCTCAATAAGGTGATGCTGAGAATTTAAATAGTTTTCTCTAAATTTCTAAAGGCCCTGGTGATTCTCTCCACAATTTTAAAATAGACAAAAATGAATCTATTGAAGTACAAATCTACCAAATTTAATTAACATGCAATATTTACACAGGATAAATCTTACACAACAACGGCTCACTGCCTCAAAATTTATCAACTAACAAAAAACAATTATATTTGAGGATTAATGCTTAAAGGCATGTATTGTGATTTGTAACGCTTTAACAAACTATACCGGGGAAGGTATCAGATAGAAGTGCTCACAGTCTCACAGGCTCTTGCCCTATACAGGGCTACAACCCTTCTCATGTATCGGCACTGTTAAATCACGTCATCTACCATTGCCCCATGGTAAGCCTGTTTTATTTGTGTTCTTTATAATAAATCACCAAAAACTTTTCTTAAAAAATTTTTCTTTTTTTACCCGTGAAAACTAATCACCATTGTATTATTATGTGATCTCTCTATTCAATAAAATTATTTAGTACTGTAACTTAATAAAATTACTTATCTTCACTTATTGTGTGCTCATTTGTTTGTTATCGGCTGGCTTCCTGCCCGACATTGTCAATGTTTCGGCGCGACGAATGCGCCTGCTTCAGGGGCTTACTGCTCAATATTCTACAAAAAACACATTTTTGTTATTATCCTCTTATAGATACATTTCTTAATGACTAAACACTCAATGGTACTCACTATTCACGTTAGCACTTTTTCACCCACTCTCTCACAGCATTCAAATATGGCGCCTAAACACCTTCTCTATCTCAATGCCGGAAATGCATATGCTCTTTATTTCCTGTCAAGCAAGCTTGAGGATTAATGCTTAAAGGCATGTATTGTGATTTGTAACGCTTTAACAAACTATACAAGCTTGACAGGAAATAAAGAGCATATGCATTTCCGGCATTGAGATAGAGAAGGTGTTTAGGCGCCATATTTGAATGCTGTGAGAGAGTGGGTGAAAAAGTGCTAACGTGAATAGTGAGTACCATTGAGTGTTTAGTCATTAAGAAATGTATCTATAAGAGGATAATAACAAAAATGTGTTTTTTGTAGAATATTGAGCAGTAAGCCCCTGAAGCAGGCGCATTCGTCGCGCCGAAACATTGACAATGTCGGGCAGGAAGCCAGCCGATAACAAACAAATGAGCACACAATAAGTGAAGATAAGTAATTTTATTAAGTTACAGTACTAAATAATTTTATTGAATAGAGAGATCACATAATAATACAATGGTGATTAGTTTTCACGGGTAAAAAAAGAAAAATTTTTTAAGAAAAGTTTTTGGTGATTTATTATAAAGAACACAAATAAAACAGGCTTACCATGGGGCAATGGTAGATGACGTGATTTAACAGTGCCGATACATGAGAAGGGTTGTAGCCCTGTATAGGGCAAGAGCCTGTGAGACTGTGAGCACTTCTATCTGATACCTTCCCCGGTATAGTTTGTTAAAGCGTTACAAATCACAATACATGCCTTTAAGCATTAATCCTCAAATATAATTGTTTTTTGTTAGTTGATATTTACACAGGAAACATATCACATGGGAGAAAACCAGACTTCGAACAGGCTCTCAGTGGGCAGTCTCGAAATTCAGTAATATCAATCAATCGTATATTATGTTTCTAAACACAAGGTCAGCATGATAAAGCAAAACATTAAAATAATTTTATCTTAACTTGACCAATTACAGTTACATTTCTGCATTTTATTCAAATACCATAGATTGTAGGTCCTGTTTAGTAAACAGGTCAGTCTGACCTAGGTTCCATTTGCAATTACTTACAAACACAACACATTTTAATATTGATAGGAAAAGGTCACACATCTTTATATCTATTTTCTACCAATTATAATTATATTTTATCTTGTCCATGGAGCCAAAATGTCTACTGCTGTACAACATTTTGTTTACATATTTTTCATTCTTATTATAATTTAAATAGTAGCTTATATCTTTGTTTATAGCACTCATACCAAGCATATCATAAATCAAGAAAGAATATTATAAGTTAAATGTTATGATCCTGTCCGCGGACCCATCCCGTGGACAGGTCCTCACCTCTTCTCTAGCACCTCAGGTCTCTTCACGGCCTGGACCGCCGCCAAGCCGCACCTCCTTCTCCCTTCTCCCTTCATGGCCTGCTGCTGCTTGTCTCTTGCGCGACTGGAGCCATGCTGCCAACTCCTCCTTCGGGGGAATCCCCCCATGGGGATTCCTCCCTCCACCCTGGCCCGAGTGCCGCTGCCAAAGGCTTTCCTCTCCTTTTTGGGGCTGAAGGAAGCCCCTCTGCAGCTCCTCTTCGGCAGCAGGAGCTGCCTCCAGTCTTCTCTTCCTTCCTCCATGTTGCTGCAGGCCCCTAGCTCCACCCACTTACCTTCAGGGCTCCCTCCTAGAGTCTGGCTTTCTTCTCCTTTTAAAGGGCCAGAGACGGGAAAGCACTCCTGTGCCCTCCCAGATGATGTCTTCAGGGCTCTTCCTGGTCCTGCCCTATAAAAAGGCACTGCTTCAGTTCCTCAGTGCCTTTGGATGGAGTTATACCATCTTCGGATTTACGTCTGCTCCATATTCCATCCTCGGAGTTTCACCCTCCATGGAGTTCCACCGCATCCATCGTGGTCCATCTTGCTGCTCCTGTCCGGAAGACTTCGTGTTCCATGTCTTCTTCTTCCTGATGTCCGTCCATCCGCTCCGGGCTCCATCCCTCATTGGATCATCTTCGTGGTATGTTCCAGCCCTTGGCTTCTCTTCCGTAGCCTCGGGGTTCCTCGTTCATACCTGGATGTCTCAGATGTTCCTGTCACCCAGATGCCCAGATGTGTCCTCTGTACAGCTATCCAGATGTCCAGATGCCTTTCATCCTGGTGTCCGTCGTTCTCTTCTCTACGACCTTCTGATCTCTACTCGTCCAGTAGTCCACTCTTCTTGTGTCCAGCGTCCCAGATGTCCAGAGACCCTGATGTCAGTTGTCTTCTCGTTCTGAAATCCAGATGTCCAGGTTTCCAGATGAACTGCGCTTGAGGCTTCCCCTCTTGCGTATCTTCTTCTATCTCTCATTCCTGAAGTATCCGCCAGCAGCCTTTCCGTCCCCTGGACTTCTCCTCCAGTCATCCTTTGCAGAAGCATTCAGCATCCCCGGTGTTAGTCTTCAGGTGACCGGAATCATCTCCGGTTGGACTTCAAAGTGCTGCCTGGACCCTCTTCTCCGTCCTGTGCACGTCCCGCTCTCCGCATGGTCCGTAACCAGCCTTCCAGGTTGTGTAGGGAGTGCAGCAAGACAGGGTGGTCCGTGACCAGTCCACGCTGGGCTGTGTAGGGGGCCCTGAGTGACAGCACTCTCCCAAGTCTCCCAGAGTCTCATCTCTTCTTTGTTTTCAAGAGTAACCCCTTGTACAAGTCTTCAAGAGTATTGTCTTGTTCAAGTCTTCGAGTGTCTCCCCTCGTTCAAGTCTTCAAGAGTATCATCTTGCTCAAGTCTTCAAGTGTCGCCCCTCGTCCAAGTCTTCAAGAGTATTGTCTTGTTCAAGTCTTCGAGTGTCGCCCCTCGTCCAAGTCTTCAAGAGTATCATCTTGTCCAAGTCTCCACGTCTTCGAGAGTCTCGTCTCATCTCATCCAGTCCAGGAGACCTCTTCTCGTCCAAGTTCCAGGAGTCCTCATTTCCTTATGTACTCTGACTCTTTGACTCTCACTGGTCCAGAATCTCCTACTCCGGTACCTTGCCTCAAAGATTCCAGCCCTCTGTCATCTCTAGTATGTGTTGGTTCAACAGAGAGTTGACCCACTTCGTCCTCCTCCTGTGTTCTTGCTCCACCCATGCTTGTACTTTCTCATCTGCCTCGGGATGTGCCTTAGGGCTCCTCCCTGAGCCACCTCGGGGCCCAAGGCTCACTCTCTCTCAGGAGCAAGCAATCGCACCTCCAGGCCCTTCCCAGGGTTCCCTGGATGCGTTTGTAACATTAAAGTAAACTATATTTCATTATATTGCACTACATTGAACAGAGAGATACATTAAAGCTTTTTTACTTCCTCAGTGAGATTCCCTAAAAAAGGCCATGCACATTACAGTTATTTCCCCACTTGTATATCAAACTATCATATGAAATTACTGAAGCTCAACTCTAGATTTGCATAGCTGAGAAAACGACATTCGCTCAGCCTCCTCAATCTTGAAATAAGTTTCTGAGTAATTAACAATTTAATAAGCTCCTTCCTATGCAACCCCTGTATATATGTTTCGCCTCCGAGCTTCATCCCTTCCTCTCTTCCTCTTGTATCCTGTCCGGAACTTCAGAGCCTCTGCGTCTACCTCCTTCTTGATAATGAACTCTATCCAGCCTGTTGCGTTCCGAGTTGGCCGTGCCTTGCCTTAACTTGCCGGGAGCATGTCTCGGTACAGGCCTTACTGAGTCTTGTCTTGCCTCTTCTATTCCTGAGTCTTCATCTCTTCAACCTGAGCTTTCGTCCTCTTCAGCATCCAAATCCTTGTCTGTGTCTTCAGCTCCAGAGTCTTCGTCCGCCCTTGTCTCCTGTCCAGCCTGCCACCTCTGCTGTTACCCAGCGGCAGGTCTGAAAGGGCTTGGAGTGGTTGGAGGACTACTCAGAGACCAACCTTGCGTGGTTGGCCTCACCGAGGCCGTGCAGGTCAGTGGGGGCCTGGGCTACCAGTCTCCACCCAGAGGAGGACCTGTCTCAGCTGCCTTGGCGCTTCCTTGGAGCTCCTCTCATGGTTCACTGAGGTCCAAGGACACACTTCTCCCCAGAATCGGGAGCGCCCCTAGCCCTCCTTCCTACGGTTCTGCTACAACTTGTGTTAACCCCATTCAAACCCAAGTCGAAAACGCAACAGTTTGAATACCCGGAGGAAAATCCAAATTACCTGTTATAGGTAGGAAATGAGTCAAGATGTGACTATGACCAAACATCTTTGAACAAACTTCCAAATGATTTAGAAATAGTTTTAAATAAATAAAGCCTGCAGTAAGGGACGGACTAACACATTACATTGAATGTTATGCAGTAACTTGCCAGCCTCGGCGTGTAATATATACCAGAGATGAATTGGGTGCATAAATGCAGTTTGAAAAGATATATCAATGTACCAGGAAGATGTACCTAGCCAGTCCCTTAGGAGGCAAGACAGACAAGCCCGATTGTACGTCTCTAAATCAGGTACTCCATAACTCCCCTGCTTCCAGTCCCACTGTAACCATGAAAGCGGCAATCTCAGCGTAGTGAAGGAGGGCACCATCCAAGCGCTTGGCGTCCTTCTGCAGAAGCCAGGCAGGAAGTAGCTGAAACACATAAAGCCATTTAAGGAAGACAATCATCTTAAAAAGATTCACTTGTCCTGCTAATAACAACAAATAGCGCTCGCCACTGAGTTAACCGCTGCCTGGCAAAATCTAGGAGAAGTGGGATGTTACAGCTATAGATATTCATAGGGTTCTGTGGAAGAGCAAAGCCTAAATAAGTGTTAACCCCTACTGGCCACTTCAGTGGAAACTCTTCCCCCCAATTATCTTTAAAACTAGCAGGAAAAGGTATAGCCTCCGACTTCCCATAAATGGGCTTGAAACCAGGCTGCAAACCGTAAACTCTAAAAGTACTTAATAAAAGGGGAAGAGAGTGTTTGAGATTTGTAAGAAGAACTAGGATATCATCAGCAAAGGCAGCTATCTTAAAAATCTGGCCTCCCAATTGGCTTCCCTCACGTGTGTTGACTGCCATTATTTTGCGCAACAGGGGCTGTTGCAGTCTGGGAAGCTGCAGTCCAGGTGTGAACCCTTGAACCGAACTACCCTGGTTAGAGTAGCTCGGGAGGCGGAGCCACAGGCACAGGTCTTCACCCGGGAACCAGGAACCCCCCAGGAGGAGCCCGTAGGGTCCTAGAACATTGGGACTTAAGAGCCACAGGCACAGGTCTTCACCCGGGAACCAGGAACCCCCCAGGAGGAGCCCGTAGGGTCCTAGAACCTTGGGACTTAAGAGCCACAGGCACAGGTCTTCACCCGGGAACCAGGAACCCCCCAGGAGGAGCCCGTAGGGTCCTAGAACCTTGGGACTTAGGAGCACAGTAACAGTCTCTATAGAGAAGGCCTGGGCAAGAGTAATCCACAGAGTCCAGCAGCAGGAAACAGGAAGGCTTGGCGAGAGCGGGTCAGTAGATAGAGTCTGTAGCCTGCTGAACAAGCAGTAGAGAGCAGGCCCGGGATCTGTAGTATGCCGCGGAGCGGAGCAGACAGGTAACAGGAACAGAGTCTGTAGTGGAACGGAGGCTGTGACCTGCTGAAGGCAGGACCGGGGTCAGTAGCGTGCAAAGAGCCAGACCGGGCAGAGAGTAAGGAAGACAAACCCGAGTCAGGCTGACAGCCAGTCAATGCAGTCTCAGGTGCAGGCCAAGATCGGAGGCTGGCGGCAAGCAGGAGCGGAGTCGGGCACAAGCTGAGGTCAATGGCAGGCGGCAGGCAGAAGCGGAGTCAGGAACAAGCTGAGGTCAATGGCAGGCAGCAGGCAGAAGCGGAGTCAGGAACGAGCTGAGGTCAATGGCAGGCGGCAGGCAGAAGCGGAGTCAGGAACGAGCTGAGGTCAATGGCAGGCGGCAGGCAGAAGCGGAGTCAGGAACAAGCTGAGGTCAACCGGGAAGCAGTACAGCAGAAACGCAACTAAGAACTACTAATAGTAGCAACCCTCGTTGCAAGGCAATGAGAAGGCAGATGAACGCCGGTTAAATCAGGCTTGGGGCATGGCGTAGTTAGCCCAGGCAGGGCCAGACTTCCGGTGACCGTACGTCCATAATGCGCGTCCTCGCGCGGCAGCAGCGAGATGACCCAATAATGGCGGACGCCCCACAGGCCCAGCAGAGCCGCGGAAGCGGCGTTCCCGGCATCGGAGGTGAGCTCTGAGTTCAGCAAAAAGAGGGAAAGCGGTGGAGACCGCAACAGTACCCCCCCTTTACGGCCCCTTTTGAGCGGACCGGGTTTCTCTGGATGGTCCCGGTGGAACTGATGCAGAAGATCCTTGTCTAAGATATTACGGCTGGGCTCCCAGGTGTTATCTTCATCACCACACCCTTCCCAGGCTAGCAAATACTCCCATCTGCGATTGTGAAATCGGATGTCCAGAACGTCCCGTACTTGGTATGTAGGATCATCATCAACGGTTGTGGTTGCAGGGTCCGGAGGTGTATGGTGATACCGGGAGAGGACCACAGGCTTGAGCAGTGAGGCGTGAAACACGTTGTGTACTCTGAAGGAAGAGGGTAGCCGAAGCCGATACGATACCAGTCCCACTCGTTCAGCCACTCGAAACGGACCACAGAACTTTGGGGCGAATCTTCGTGAGGGAAGTCGAAGGTGCAGGTTCTTCGTACTTAGCCAGACTCTATCCCCAGGCTGGAATGTGGGAGCTGGCCGACGATGGCGATCGGCCGTCTGTTTAGCCTTCTCGGCCGCACGGAGAATCTGTCTACGTGTCATGTGCCACAATGCCTGGAGTTGCTGGGCTGTTACTTGAGCAGCGGGTGAGGCACTGGGAGCCTCTAGCGGGAGTGGTGGTCGTAATGGTTTACCATATACTAGATGGAACGGAGATTTGCCCGTGGGGGCATGGACCTGATTGTTATAGGCAAATTCGGCCCAGGGTAAGAGCTCAGACCAATTGTCTTGCCTCTCATTAATGAAGGCCCGGAGATAGGTTTTTAGAGTCCTGTTCATTCTCTCGGTCTGTCCATTGCTTTGAGGATGAAAGGCTGTGGAGAAACTAAGCTTAACCTGGAAGCATTTACAGAGAGCTCTCCAGTAACAGGCCACAAACTGCGAACCTCTGTCCGAAATGATATCTTGAGGGAGGCCGTGAAGCCTGAACACATGTTGGGCGAACAGGTGGGCCAACTCGGGTGCAGAGGGAAGCTTAGGCAAGGGAACCAGATGGACCATTTTTGAGAAACGGTCAACCGTGACCCAGACGACCGTATGTCCCTGGGATGGAGGCAGGTCAACTATGAAGTCTGTAGCTATATGGGTCCATGGTTCAGTGGGAACCGGAAGCGGGTGCAAGAGACCATATGGGGAGCCAGAATTGGGTTTCTGGCGAGCACAGGTAGGGCAAGAAGTCACATACGAGGCGACGTCTCGCCGGATGTTGGGCCACCAGTAATACCTGTTAACAAGCTCCAGGGTCCTTTCTTGTCCAGCATGTCCTCCGATCAAGGAGTCGTGGGCCCATCGTAATGCAGTCAAACGGTCCCGGCGTGAGAGCACTGTGCGGTCTTGTGAGAGGATGGTCATGGCAGAGAGCCGAATCTTGGAGGGGTCCAAGATGAATTGTGGTGGGTCAATGTCCTCCTCGGCACAAGAGGTGCGAGACAGGGCGTCTGCCCGAAGATTTTTAGCAGCAGGGCGGTACTGTACAACAAAGTCAAAACGACTGAAAAACAAGGCCCAGCGGGCTTGGCGGGGGTTCAGTCGTTGAGCCTGGGTCAGAAATTCCAAATTCTTATGATCCGTGTAAACGGTGGTAGTGTGCAAGGAGCCCTCAAGCCACTGTCTCCATTCCTCGAAGGCAAGTTTTATCGCCAGCAACTCTTTATCCCCAATGGAATAATTAATTTCAGCGGCTGAGAACTTCCGGGAAAGGTACGAGCAAGGCAGGAGTTGACCAGTATCGGAGTGCTGGCTGAGAACCGCTCCCACAGCGATGCTGGAGGCATCGACCTCCACGATGAATGGTCGTGAAGGGTCCGGGTGTCGGAGACAGACATCCGAAAGGAAGGCCTCCTTGAGATCGGAAAAGGCCGCGACAGCAGCCTCCGGCCAGTGCTTGACATCTGTAAGAGGAGCCACACGGTGAGAGTAACGTGGAATAAAATGTCTATAAAAGTTCGCAAACCCCAGGAAGCGCTGAAGGGCTTTGAGACCCGTGGGCTGGGGCCATTTCGTGATGGCGGCTACCTTTTCTGGGTCCATGCAAAAGCCAGCTGCTGAAATAATATATCCCAGGAACGGTAGAGATTTAGCTTCAAACACGCATTTCTCAAGCTTGGCATATAAATGATTGGCCCGGAGGGCCTGAAGGACCTGGCAAACATGCTGGCGGTGGGAGTCTATGTCCTTGGAGTATATGAGGACATCATCCAAGTAGACTATCACATGGGAATGGAGCATCTCTCGAAGAACCTCGTTCATGAGGTGCTGGAAGACGGCGGGGGCATTACAAAGCCCAAAGGGCATTACGAGGTACTCGTAATGCCCGTCACGTGTGTTGAATGCCGTCTTCCATTCGTCTCCTGGGCGAATACGTACGAGGTTATAGGCCCCTCTCAGGTCCAACTTGGTAAAGATGCGAGCTCCTTGGAGACGGTCCAGTAGTTCCGGGATGAGTGGCAATGGGTAGCGGTTTCGCTTAGTAATGGCGTTGAGACCACGATAGTCAATACACGGTCATAGCGAACCATCCTTTTTGCCCACAAAAAAGAATCCAGTACCTGCCGGTGAGCGGGATGGACGAATAAATCCCTTGGCTAAGTTCTCGGAGATGTACTGGGACATTGCCTTAGTCTCTGGTAGAGAGAGAGGATATACACGGCCACGAGGCGGTGTAGTACCGGGAACCAGATCAATGGGACAGTCAAAGGGTCTGTGTTCCGGGAGAATCTCCGCCATCTCCTTAGAGAAGACATCCTGAAAACTTTGGTAAGCCTCTGGCAGGAGATGTGTGGAGCAGAGATGCAGAGCGTTGGGAGGACGAGGAAGCCGCAAACATTGGTCAAAGCAGGCAGTACCCCAGCTAACTAGCTGGAAGTCACCCCATCTGATGACGGGGGAATGCTGACGGAGCCACGGAAGTCCCAGCACCAATGGATGCACGGCTCGTTCCAGGATGAGTAAAGAAATCTCCTCGGAGTGAAATAGACCCGTCTGTAAAGTTACAGGTCTCGTAGAGCGAGAGATAACTCCAGGCAACAGGGTCCCTCGGATCGAAGAGATGCGTAGAGGGGGATTCCTTGGTTCAGTAGGCAGGCCCAGTTGTTTCACGAGCTCGGCCACAATAAAGTTCCCCTCGGCCCCAGAATCGACAAAGGCCCGAATCTGGATCTCCCCACCGGGGTACTTGAGGGTTACAGGCAGAGTGCAGAGAGGAGCGGATCCGGTAGCGCCTAGGTGTAGCTCCTCGGTATAACCTAGGCACGGGCGTTTCCCGGACGCTCAGTGCAAGATGACAGAAAATGTCCTTTACCTCCACAATAAAGGCAGAGGCCTAGCGAGCGCCGATGGCTCTTCTCTTCCAGAGTAAGTGGTGACCTGTCCAGCTTTATGGGTTCAGAAGCAGGGTTGGCAGCAGGAGAAGTCCTTTGCTGCGGAGACCTGTGTAGGCGTGGCTGACTCCTATTAGCTGACCGAGTCTCTCTGTCACGCTGTTGAAGACGGCGGTCAACCTTGCCTGCAATGTCCATTAAGTCATTCAAGTCCTCAGGAATCTCCCGTCCTGCCAGTTCATCTTTAATCCGACCAGCCAGACCTTCAAGGAAGATCCCTTTTAAACAATCGTCCTGCCAAGCCAGTTCCATGGCCAGGGTCCGGAAGTTGATAATGTACTCCGCTACTGGACGTGTGCCCTGTCGGAGATGCAGGAGTTCAGATGCCACCGTGGACTGGCGTGCAGGGTCATCAAAGGCCAGGCGAAACTGAAGAAGAAACTCCTGAAGATTCTGTAGCAGAGGATCGGAGCGTTCCCACAAGGGGGAATCCCATTCTAGTGCCTTGCCATCCAGTAGAGAAAAAATATAGGCCACTTTAGCCGCTTCAGAGGGAAACTGGGTTGGTAACAAGGTAAACCGTACTTGACATTGGTTCAGGAACCCGCGGCAGGACTTACTGTCCCCAGCGTACCTGCTAGGGGCTGGCAACTGTGTATTGGGAACAGCGACAGATACAGAAGGCCCTTGGCGGGTAGAAGTTTCTAGACGAGAGACCAGTTGATCCACAGTGGCAGCAAGAGTATCAATACAGTGTTGCTGCTGTTGAAGGCGCTGCGCCATTCCAGGGATAGCCTGCAGGCTGGGAGACTCTGCCGAGTCCATGGCCTTGCAAACTGTTGCAGTCTGGGAAGCTGCAGTCCAGGTGTGAACCCTTGAACCGAACTACCCTGGTTAGAGTAGCTCGGGAGGCGGAGCCACAGGCACAGGTCTTCACCCGGGAACCAGGAACCCCCCAGGAGGAGCCCGTAGGGTCCTAGAACCTTGGGACTTAAGAGCCACAGGCACAGGTCTTCACCCGGGAACCAGGAACCCCCCAGGAGGAGCCAGTAGGGTCCTAGAACCTTGGGACTTAGGAGCACAGTAACAGTCTCTATAGAGAAGGCCTGGGCAAGAGTAATCCACAGAGTCCAGCAGCAGGAAACAGGAAGGCCCGGCGAGAGTGGGGCAGTAGATAGAGTCTGTAGCCTGCTGAACAAGCAGTAGAGAGCAGGCCCGGGATCTGTAGTATGCCGCGGAGCGGAGCAGACAGGTAACAGGAACAGAGTCTGTAGTGGAACGGAGGCTGTGACCTGCTGAAGGCAGGACCGGGGTCAGTAGCGTGCAAAGAGCCAGACCGGGCAGAGAGTAAGGAAGACAAACCCGAGTCAGGCTGACAGCCAGTCGATGCAGTCTCAGGTGCAGGCCAAGATCGGAGGCTGGCGGCAAGCAGGAGCGGAGTCGGGCACAAGCTGAGGTCAATGGCAGGCGGCAGGCAGAAGCGGAGTCAGGAACGAGCTGAGGTCAATGGCAGGCGGCAGGCAGAAGCGGAGTCAGGAACGAGCTGAGGTCAATGGCAGGCGGCAGGCAGAAGCGGAGTCAGGAACGAGCTGAGGTCAATGGCAGGCGGCAGGCAGAAGCGGAGTCAGGAACGAGCTGAGGTCAATGGCAGGCGGCAGGCAGAAGCGGAGTCAGGAACGAGCTGAGGTCAATGGCAGGCGGCAGGCAGAAGCGGAGTCAGGAACGAGCTGAGGTCAATGGCAGGCGGCAGGCAGAAGCGGAGTCAGGAACGAGCTGAGGTCAATGGCAGGCGGCAGGCAGAAGCGGAGTCAGGAACGAGCTGAGGTCAATGGCAGGCGGCAGGCAGAAGCGGAGTCAGGAACGAGCTGAGGTCAATGGCAGGCGGCAGGCAGAAGCGGAGTCAGGAACGAGCTGAGGTCAATGGCAGGCGGCAGGCAGAAGCGGAGTCAGGAACGAGCTGAGGTCAATGGCAGGCGGCAGGCAGAAGCGGAGTCAGGAACGAGCTGAGGTCAATGGCAGGCGGCAGGCAGAAGCGGAGTCAGGAACGAGCTGAGGTCAACCGGGAAGCAGAACAGCAGAAACGCAACTAAGAACTACTAACAGTAGCGACCCTCGTTGCAAGGCAATGAGAAGGCAGATGAACGCCGGTTAAATCAGGCTTGGGGCGTGGCGTAGTTAGCCCAGGCGGGGCCAGACTTCCGGTGACCGTACGTCCATAATGCGCGTGTGGCAGCAGCGAGATGACCCAGTAATGGCGGACGCCCCACAGGCCCAGCAGAGCCGCGGAAGCGGCGTTCCCGGCATCGGAGGTGAGCTCTGAGTTCAGCAAAAAGAGGGGAAGCGGTGGAGACCGCAACAGGGGCTCCATAGATGATAAAAATAAAAGTGGAAATAACGGACAACTTTGTCTAGTTTCCCTTCCTAAACCGATTCTTTTGAGAGCTCTCTATTTACCAACACCTTAGCCCTGAGGCTAGGGTAAAGTAAAGAGACATCATTAAAAACAAGTCCCCTGCAAGCCAAATCTTTCTAACATTTGAAATAGATAGGCCCACTCCACCTCATCAAATGCCTTTTCTGTGTCAAAACTGACAAGCAAGGAAGGCGCATGTGAAGCACGAGAAAGCTCCATCACTGACAATAATTTCCGCCTATTGGTAACAGGATATCAGTTTCTAATAAATCCCACCTGGCACGGTGAGATCAGATCAGGCAGAACCAAAAGCAGCCTATCTACCACGATTTTAGCCAACAGTTTAACATCAAGCTGCAACAGAGAAATAGGACAATAGAACTTTAGCATCCAGTGCTGAATCCAGATCTGCATTCCATGCTGCAATCAAAGAGTGCGCAGGATTGTTACCGCATTTCCCAGAATGCCTCTACAAATCATAACAATACCCTTTTTCCTGGCCTCAATTCCAGGGCTATTTCTAAAGCATTTCCAGGGAACCACTGACCCTGTCTGTGAAAGCGGAGCTTCACTAGTGCATTCTGGAATTTAAAACAAGTAAACCCTTGATGGGACTGAACAGTTATGCTTCAGAGTCTGTGGGAAATCCTGCTGGCAGAGTCCAGTGATCCAGTTTCATATATTCCTAACTCACTGCATTGTGCTGAGCAGTACTACAGACACCAGAATCCTCTGAGCTGCCAGTAAAAGCCCTGGTTCCCCATGCCTCATATCACTCTATCCTTATCTTTCTCTCTTCCTCCCTTTCAGTGAGAAACCTGCCTCCTCCTCGTGATCTGCCTGTCCCATACCCTTATCTCTCTCCTTTCCAGTGATCTGCCTGCTCCTTTTTTGGAAAGTGCAATAAGCTGTTCGACTTTCATCAGCTCTCTCCTGCCATGACTGAAGCATTTACTGAAACCTCTGGCCTGTGCTCAGGTTACAATGCTGCTTACCAGTGATCCTCCCACTCTAACACAGGCTTTATGTTACCTGTAGGTGACTACTCATATTTACTCATCTTGCATGTTAAAGAGAGGCCCTGGGTAAATCCTACATCTTTGTGCTCCCCCTGCCTACCCCTCACACAAATACAAATGTTGAGGTCCATATTCAGCTGCTATGCAACTGTGCTAGTTTGCCAGTTATACATAACCAGCTAACTAGCAGGATATATTCAGGGGTGTGGTTGTGCTGCTGAAAATACCCAGCTAGCTTAAAGTTAGCCGGTTATGTATAAACTACTAATTTTAGGATAGCCCTATGGTCTAACCAGAGTTAGCCGCAGAAAGTAACCAACTAACTCCGAATATTGTAGTTCGCTGGTTAACTTAAGTAGCTAACTCCGCTCCTCCCCAGAATGCCCCCTTCTTATCCGGCTAAATTCTAGTCAGGTAACTAGTTACTCAGCTAGAATTTAGCTGGATAAGGGCTGAATATAGCCAGATAAGCCATTTAGAATGATAACTATTATGTTATCCATATAAATGACTTTTGAATAGGGACCCCTATATATTTATAACAATAGTTGATATTCTTACTACATGTGGTGTATCAAACTCAATAATAATTCTAACATGTTTTACATTTTCTAAACACCAAAAAAATATTTCAAAACAGCAGAGAAAATGAAAACTAATATATATTTAAAAACATCACCTGTTCCCAATACCTACCAATGTCTGATTTCCAGATGCCCTGAGAATGTCATGAATTAGCATAAGAGCATAAAATTTGCCATACTGGGTCAGACCAAAGGTCAATCAAGCCCAGCATTCTGTCTCTGACAGTGGCCAATCTAGGTCAAAAGTTCCTGGCAGGATCTCAAAAAGCTGATAGATTCCACGCTGCTTATCCTAGTGCATTTGCCCAAATCCACTTTAATAATGTGAGTGCTATGTGCACAAACTTTCTACTCTCTCTCACTCACACACACATGTCTTTTCACAAACATACTCACATATACACACTCACTTTCACATGCTCACACACATTCACAAACACCTTCTCACACATTCTCACGTTCACAAGCACATGTACTCACCCACATACACACCACAGATGCTCATGCACGCTCTCACACACACTCATATGCTCTCACTCATACTCTCACTCACTCACTTTCTCCCCCTCTGAGAGCACAAGCCATAGCAGCAGCAGCCTCCTCCTCTTTCTTTGTGTTGGGGCTGCTCCTGCTCTACTCTCTTCAGGCCCATTGCTGCTCAGCTTCCTGCTCTACCTCATTTGTTAAGCCCCACGTGCCTGTCACTGCTCGGATTCCTGCTCCTCCTTGTTCCATCAGCCCTGCCACTGCTCGGCTTCCTGCTCCTACTTGTTTCTTTGGATTCGCAGGCTCCCTAGTGTTGAAGCCCCTGTTCTGCCTCATTTTCGTTTCCTCATCTCTATGAGCCACCGCTGCTGGAATTCCTGCTCCTGTGCTTTTCTTTGCCTCTGCAGGCCCGCCACGTCTCAGCATCCTGCTTTGCTCCCGCAGGCCTGAAGCTGCTCCTAGTGCTTTGATGGCATCTCTTTCCTGCTAACATGGAGTCACATGACACTACTTCCTCTTCTGGCTTGTGCCGGCAGAAAGGAAATGCCATCACTCTGCTGCTCCCAGGATCCCTGCCTAGTCCAGCTAGTGCTTCCACTAGCCCTGTAAAAACACTTTTTTTATACACTGTTACTGTACAGAGAAATTAGTGTGTGAAGATTAGAAATTGCTCTTTTAGTAACTGTACATGCATAAAGAAGTGAAGGCATGGGCACAACAGAGCTAAGTCATGAGGGTGAGGGCATTACTGAAAGCATCATGTAAGCATCATGTCCTATTTTGAATGTCTGCCTTATCTACAGTGTTTCAATATGATGGTATGGTTGCATCATTAAATTAGACTAGTGAATGGCAGGAGCAGTAAAAACTGAACCCTAGGTAGTGCCTGATGCAACTAGGAGTCAATGAGTGGAATGTAGTGGGGATTGGCAAACAGCAAAGGCTGATATTAAAAGTCTTAGTGGTAGAGGTGAACTTAGATATCATTGCTATTATGGACACATGGTTCAATTAGTTCCAAGAATGGGATATGGCCATATTGGGTTATAATCTATTTAGAAAAGGCAGGGATAGCAGGAAAAGGGATGTAGTAGATCTTTATCAGATCGATACAGTACAGTGCACTCCAGCTGTGAGTTTTCGATGCGCTATTATTACCCCTTATGCAGTAAGGGGTCATAGCGCGTTGAAAACGCATGGCCATCCCCCCCGAAACTAATAGTGCCCACAACATGCAAATGCATGTTGATGGTCCTATTAGTTATTCCCGCGCGATACAGAAAGTAATGCCTGCCCAAAGGCTGGCATTAATTTCTGCCGGCACTGGGAAAGTGTACAGAAAAGCAGAAAGAACTGTACACCCTCCGACTTAATATCATAGTGATATTAAGTCGGAGGCCCCAAAAAAAAAAAAAAAAAAAGTTAAATCGGCTGGCGGCCCGGGGGTTGGAAAACGGACACTCAATTATGCCGACGTCCATTTTCCAAACCCATGGCTGTCAGCGGGTTTGAGAACTGACGCCAGTAAAACTGAGCGTCAGCTGTCAAACCCGTGGTCAGCCGCCGCTCCTTTTACAGCGGGTCCTCATTTGCATATTCGATCGCGCGCCCAGGAGAGTGGCCTGGGCGTGCGTTGGGAGAGTGGGCGCTCACCTTGGAACGCCAGCTCTCCCGCGAATTTTACTGTATCACTCTTGATCTCTAATGGTCTGTTAAAGGGGGGAATGTTTAAATTGTGTGGGAAGACAACATTGTTATTCTTTGAAACATTCCTGGTTGGCTCCGATCTTGAATTGGCTGTAATTGTTCTCTGGTTTTTCTTTTAATTTCCTCTGAAGGATGGATTCATCCTATTTATATTCTTTGTTGTAAATAATGAAATGCAATTAAAAATAAAATTTAAAAAAAAAAGAAGAATTTTACTGTATCAGCCCGTATGTTAGAAATAATGTCAAAAGCAATGGAAATGCAGGGAAACAGGAGATGGCACTTCTGTTTAGGTAGAGCAGCCGAAAAAGAACTGGTCAATAATGGTAATGAAGGGGGGTAGGTGGGGTTCAAAGATTTTAACCTACTGGATGTGGACTGGAGGATTCTCTTGGTAGACTCTGTTAGAAATATAGAGCTCCTGGATGCATTTCAAGGTGCTCTTCTCGAACAAATGGTAATGGAGCCTACAAGGAAAGGAGCTACACTGAGCCTATTACTTATGGATGGAGGAAGTTTGGGTAGGGGCTTACCTGAGCACCAGTGATCATCAGATAGTATAGTTTGATCTAAATGCCAAAATGGAGAGAGCCACACAAAGCTGAATTTCAAAAATACTTACTTTAGTAAAACCGATGAGAACCCTAAGGTCGGCACTGACAGGGTGGGAGTTGATGGGTGAAGTGGAAGAACTGTGAGCTAAATTAAAAGGAGCTATGCAAGAGCAGAGCAACAGAGCTCTATGTCGGGAAAGCAAATAAAAGTAAGTGAAAAAGGAAACCAGCATGGTTTGCCAAAAAGGTGACCGAAAAAGTAAGGGCAAAATGATTACCATTCAAAAAGTACAAAGGATGTCAAGAACAAGAACAGACAGAAGAATGCTGAAATTGAAGGAGATGGGAAATGAAGCCAAGATGGCAATAGTGTGTATAGAATTAAAAATAGCTAATGAGGTAAAGTAAGATGGAAAACCTAAGGTGGTGTTAGAAGACAGAGCAGAAAAGGAAAATGGACAGAGTGTGAGATGAGGAGAAAGCAGAAATTCTAATGAAATATTTCCGTTCAGTATTCACTGAAAAAGGGAGTGGGAAAGGATTGTTGTTGGATGTCAAGGGTACGTATGGGAATGGGGTAGATCCCATTACCATTTACAGAGGACGATGTTTGGAAGGAACGTGGAAAACTAAAAGTGGACAAGGTCATGGAGCTGGATGAGATGCGTGCAAGGCTCTTAAAGGAGCTCAGAGAAGATCTGGCGGATCTGCCGAAGGATCTGTTCCACGTGTCTCTGGAGATTGGGGGGGGGGGTCTCATGCGACTGGAGAAGGGCGGATGTGGTCCCTCTTCATAAGAGTGGTAAGAGAGAGGAATTTGGAAACCACAGGCTGGTTACTCTGATCTCAGGGGTGGGAAAATTAGTGGAGACTGTTCTGAAAGAAAGGATAATGGAGTAGCTGAAGGGAAGATGCGAGGCAGCCGCCTTTTACCCGATGGGAGATCATGTCAAATGAATCGGATTGAGTTTTGTTTTTATTGGGTGATCAGAGAATTAGATCAAGGGCATAGGGTGGATGTGATTTATGTTGATACTGTCTCCTCCCACAGGAGGCGCATAAATAGACTGAGCAGCTTCGGGATGGGTTCCAAGGTGGTGGACTGGATTAGAAACTGGTTGGGTGATGGAAAACAGAGGAGAGTAGTGGTAAATGGAATTCACTCCGAGGGAAAAAAAAAGGTGATTAGTGGGGGTGCTTCAGGACAAAGCTGAACTGGGTGGACTGGATGGGCTATTTTGGTCTTTATCTGCCGTCGTCTACTGCATTACTAGGTTACAAGACACGGAGAACCCAAGCTGATATCACTTTTTATTCAGATTGAGAGTTTTTGGATCCTGACCCAAATTACCCGGGTCATGCCAGCCCCCCCCCCCCCCCCCGCGCACTCCTGAAGGTTAATTAAAATGGGAGGAAAGAGTAACGCTCAGAATCACTTTGTCTCTTTCTGTTTGTATGACTGTGTCTGTGTTTGCTGTTTGCCTCTGTGATTGTGTGTCTGTGGATTTGGTTAATATATGCCTAGTTACAGGCCCTGACAGTTTTCCTGCTCTCTTAAGGCCAGGCTAACAAAGCTTTTGACCCCATAGACATATAATGGGAGAGAAGCATTTAGTGAGGTGAGTCCTTGGGCCTCCTTCACTCCGGTCAGCTGCAGACTGTTAGCCCAAGTGCTGCACTCCCTCTTCCTTCTCTTCCCATTGATGCAAACATGGTGGGATCTAAAGAGGTTCCAGGTCCTGCAGGATGGGCTGGGGTAGGCAAGGTCTCAGAAGAGTTGTTTGGCTGGGCCTCCCTTCCCCATCCTGTCCCAGGGTCTGGAAGAGAAACTGTTGCCAGAAGCCATGGTCAAGTATGAACAAGTATCTAGAGGAAAAATCCATTAAACATTATTAGCCAAGTAGACCTGGGAAAGCCATCTCTATGCCCGGGAGTGAGTAGCCAGAAATAGGTCTGCTTTTTGGTATCTGCCAGATACTTGTGACCTGGACTGGCTGCTGTGAAGAGACAGGATGCTGGACTCGGTGGACCTTGGTCTGACCCAACATGGCATATCTTATGTTCTTATCCTTATCCTATGCCTGCGCTGCCTTCACTCGGTATTGATTCTTGCTCACTGGTCCCTCCCTTTCTGGCTAACACTCCCCAGTCTTTCTCTGGCTCTCCTCTCTGGTTTCTGGATTGTGACCTGTGCAGGGCAGGTTTGCAGGTTGTTCGGTGTCTGTAATAGGAAATAAATGAGACTTAAGCCCTGACTTTTTTCACGCACTTCCTAGTGCAGACTCCTTATGGAAGGACTGCAAATCCCACAGTGCACTGGGATGTAAGATCTGCTGGATCATGACTTTCCAGAACTTTATCCTGTATTAGGCTCCAAGGTTCCCCTGCACCCCGCTCTTTTATTTTGGTGGTTATTATTCTAAAGGGTTCCTGCAGAGCCTTCTCTGCACGATTAGTGCTGTTGCGATGAATGACAGAAAACTAGGTCACCTGCAGAACCGGGACTGGAGCTCAGGAATCCGGACGCCAGTCACATGCTGTGTGGGAGAGTCCAGGATGGGCTGGGCTGAAGTGGGGGAGGGGAAGCCTGGGCAGCTTCTTAGCTCTGAAAACAGGACGGCTGTGAGGTTCAAAGCTTTCTTCAATCATCATGTACACTTAAACAGCACAAGAAACCCAACATTGATGCCCTAACGTCTAATCTTCTGCCTCATTTTCCCACCTCATAGACCTGAGATGTCAGTTAACCTTCATTTCACATATTTTATGTTGCAAGAGGAGAAAGTGGAAATATCTGACTTATAAACACTGTTATTTAGAAAATAAATATGTTGAAATCCTACAGTTATTCTGATTTCTAAACCTTGTGTGGGTGTGATATTTTAATTTCCAAAATCTTAAAAGTGCGATTAAATTCTTGCCTCCAGAACCGGGCCACCCAATATCTGCAAATGAACCTCTTGTATATTCCCTGTGGATATTCCGTAAACCTGTGTAGCATAATTTTGGAGAGGCCTGCCTAGATTTGGTCCTCTGATCTCCTGTTTCTAGTCCCTGGTCTTGCAGTTTGTGTGAGGTCCTCTGGGCTTCAGTCTCAAGTCACTGGCTCTGGATCATACGTCTCGGGCCAGGCTTTTCCTTCAGGAAAACAGCCAAGAAGAAGAGATGGGCTGGAATATCAGACACTTTACAAACTGCAGGTCCCCTTTGCGACTCACTCACAAACCCACCTCCTGTCTCCTGTGGTCCCTCTACCCCATTAAAACGCACTAACTCTTCTCCCCATCTCCCTCATCCAGAATGCAGACACCCCCCCATTGGATCTCAGCCTGACTAACCTAGGATCCTTGTCACTGCCTCAGCGCCTCTCTTTCTGAACTCTTCAGCTGGGGACTGAATAGTCAGGAGAGGTAAAGCTTGGGGGTGGCTTGCATGGAGCGGCAGTTGCTACTTCCCTTAAAATAATAATAATGATTTTTTTTTTTATTTTTTTTTTTTAAAGAGAACTTGCTGGGCAGACTGGATAGACCATTTTGGTCTTTTATCTGCTGTCATGCACTATGTTCCTGCGGTCCCTGGCCAGGGCTGTTTGAAATGCGGGCTGATTCAGCCTTCCTTTCCTCCCAGTATAAGATGCTTCCACTTATAAGAGCTTCTTCTCAAATGTCCAGCATTCTCTCCTCTGGGAGCAAAGTGATTTGAAAAACATAAGGGTGCAGGGGAATGCTTGCGCCTTTTGGAGATCTCTTCCTGAACATAAAGTTCTCCTTTGCAGTTAGAAGTTGCATCATATGTTTCCCTTGCTGAATTCCAAGCCAGTGACTTACATAATGTTTGCCTTGCAAGTTCTGCCTTGAGAGAGAATGCTTCGCCTCGGTCACGCATGCAACACACAGACAGACACTCACCAAATACAGAATAAGTGACCACAGATTAAAACAAAAAATGTGCAGAGAAAAATCACAATGGAAACCCCCAGAAGCCAGCCTCTTGCATGCATGCACTGGAGAAATAGAACCACATAACGTTTCCTTTGTTACTCTGCAAAATACAAAGAAAAAACAGAGATGCACATATCTCAAAGCCGGCAGAGAACATAACAGACTTCCCATGAAAGGATGAGCAGGAAAACTCGGTCTAGTCCTGGGGGAAAGAGGAGAAACAACAGCAAAATATTTTGCATTCTGCCACCAGGCCAAAAAGATAATCTGACCAGGGACAACATGGGCTCTCACAGGAACCCAGGAATTGTCTCTGGTTTTCTCTTCTGCACTTTGTAAGTCTTTTAAGTTTATTGGAACTGAACCGGAGAGGGGCAGAGGATATCTTCCAAAAGCACAGGACTGAGCTGGGGCTGACCCGGTGGCTCAGTGGCGGTGCCGTGCAATGTCACGCAGAGGATTTCGGGTTTGATTCCTTGCTCTAGGGTTGGCCAAGAAGGAGATGCTGCAGAGGCAGCACTCACAGCCTTGGGGTGGGGGTGGGGAGGGTCACTGTGAAATGGTTACAGCGGGTTCAGGGCCCGTGATTTCAAGGTTCCGGAAGGACTTCTTGTGGTACGGCTCCCCCCCCCACCAAGGACTGTCTCTGGGCTGGATGACTTGGGAGGGTAAAAAAAAAATATCCCCAGGCAGGTCTGAATGAAGGCTCATGGTGCTTGATGTCAGCCCTCGTTCCATGCTCAGCTAGAAGCCCAAAGGAGTAGGAGGAAACTACAGGATTAAAATTAAAAAAACAACAACCCTAGACTGAGCTAGGGGGGCTGCTGCAGGATGCGGGGCTGCTGACAATGGGCAGATTCCCTTGGTCAGCAAAGGATCTTGGGTATTTGGCAAGCCAGCCAAAGGAAGGAGGAACAAAGTGAGCTGTGATGAAATGATTTAACTCATTGCTCTTTACATAAGGACACGTGAAGGAGAGGCGTTCAGTTCAGTTGTGAAGGCTGGAGGGTTTGCAGTCCAAGGCACCAGAAAAACTGTCATTTCCTTTTATTGAATCCTCGCAGTTGTCTGTCCTGCCATCAATTCAGCCTTTACAACTGCCATGGATTCAGTGGGACTGAGGCTTCTGCAGGTTACTGAAAAGTAAAAAAAAAAAAAAAAAAAGACAATTATTGGTAAAAAAAAAATATATATATAGCAAAACTGCAGTCACACCCTAGGAAGACTGCACTTTCCATCACAAGGCTGGGTAAATGACTCTTCTTCCTCGGTTTGCACATCTCCCAGATAACTCCATTTCTGGTTGCCTGGTAATCTTTCACCTCCCATCGAATCCTGGCACCTGAAGCACTGATTATAACAGAAGAGAAAGGAACTACAAAGAAATTCCCCAATGCACTGGGATACAAGTTTGCAAACCAGGATTGGCCAAAAGTGGCCCCCGAAGAGAGTAAATTCTTTAGCAACTCTTCCCTGCTGCGGCTGCCACGCTCCTGAATTCTGAGCCTAGGGATTCATCTGCAGTGCTGATGGGGGGCCGGGGGAAAGGCAGATTTCAGGGGGGTTGGTATCAGTTCTTTCCTTCTTCCCCGCTTCCCCTTAGCAAATAAGATAATTCTCCTTTGATATCTTCATCGTGAAGAGAGAGGAAAAGGGACGCCTGCAGAATACCTCGCTTCAGTCCCAAATGCAAAAAAAAAAAAAAGAGACCCTCACCAAAAGCAGAATAAATGATCACGGACTAGAAAAAGAAAGATGCAGACAAAACCTAAACTGGAAACCCTCAAGAAGTCAGACTCTGTATGCAATGCAACACTGGAGAAATAGAAACAGAAATGCATTTCCTCCTGTGCTGTGCAAAATACAAAGATCAGAGATACACGTTTCCCAAAGCTGAGAAAGAGAATCCAAGCCTTCCCACAAAGGAATGAGCAAGAAAAGCTTTATATACTCCTGGGGGAAAGAGGAGAAACTGTGGCCATAGCAGCAGAACATGTGGTATCCTGCCACCAGACGGGGACAGCACAGACCAGCACCAAACCCTGAGGCATGTCCCCGATGCTGTGCTTTCCGAAACCTGTACCCTTCCGTATCACCACCTGTGCATCTTGCTGGTCGGTGGCGGGTGTGCAGTGCGGCCTGTGTGAGTTATTGGTTGAGCTCGGGCACCTGTGTTGTTATACGGTAAAGCTGCGGCCTATTTGATCCCAGTACTTGTCAGAGTTTTAATTGGTGTCTTTATTTGTGAGAGGGTGGGTGCTGGGAGAAGATTTAGTCCTGGCTACCCATATTATCATCATTCTGTATGTTACTTTGGCAACACTTGTAAAATTGTGATGCCAGCAGAAGTTATCGGACCCAGAATCAGAATCAGTGAGAGAATCAGTGGGAGCCACAGGGACGGAAGAATCTGTCAGCATTTTTACCTCGTCAGTGCCAAGACACGGAGGGAAGTGGCCATTCCCACATTCACGGGATATATTATTATATTTGGCTGTATTTTTAAATTTCTGTTTATTTATTTTTTTTTTTAATGATGCTCAACCTGCTCCTAAAATGCCACTTCCAGGGAAATCTGCCTTGCAGAGCGCCTGCAGGTCTTATACACCTGCTGCCTATGGATTGTGAGGCAGGAGTGCAAACAAGAGAGTTCAATGACAGTTAACGCTCACCAAGCTCGCCCAGTCTGTCTTTTCTCCTTACTGTACACCTGACTTGATCTTCAGTGCAACACTGGAGAAACAGAAGCAGGAAATGTGCTGGATAAAGATATCACAGATTCACATTTCCCAAAGCTGGCAGAGAAAATCAAAGACTTCCCACATAAAATGAGCAGGAAAAAACCCTGGAGGAAAGAGGGCAGCTATAGCAGCAAAATATGTTCTATCCTGCCACTGGGGCAGAAATTAAATCTGACTAGGGACAATATGGACCTGAGACATGCCCCTAATACAGTGCTTCCCTTGACTTACTATTATTTTGTAGTTTGTTCTTTTCTTTTCTTGCTTTTGTATTTTTATTATGCTATAGATTGTTTTGGCTATACATGTAAAATTGTCATGCCAATCAAGTTATCTGAATCCGAATCTATTCCTAAAGTGCCACTCTATCCCAGGTCAACCGAACAGGCTGATCCAGTCCTAGGCTTACCCCACTGCACATGCAGATTTAGAGTTTGTGTTTCCCATTGATGCACCCAAAGAAGATCATAACTATAAGTCCATGCACACAATGGGGCAAAGCCAGTGCCGGATCAGCCTGTTCAGTTGACCTGGGATGAGGTGGCAACTTCTAGGTAAGAAACAGGGCTAACAACTCCACCCCTTCCCCTCCTTCTATAGGGCAAGGAGAATTAGCCAGTGGACAGATGCTACATCAGCAAATAAAGCCAGACCTGGCACGGTGAGCAACTCACGTGCTTTCCTCCAATAGGTTTAATCTTTGCAATCATGTGCTCCGTCCTGTGGCATGGGCAGAGCTGCCAATGTCATGTTCAGCCAGGGACGGGGCTCTGGGCCTTTCCAGGACAGTATTTGCTTTAGGCTTGTGAGAAGTCTCAAACTCCTGTTCTTATCCTGTTTAATTACACTGCATTTTTCACCCTTCATCCTTTTCTAAGGGGACTCTCCAGTTCTGGGGTTTTCCCAGAGTGGCAAGGCTTTGATTTCTTGCCCTGTAAGTCATTGCCATTTTTAATCTGGTTTCCAGAGAGTCTAAATGTGTCAAATTCCTCTGGATTTTCTAAGCAAACCTCCCAATATTTGCAGTTCTCTGCATTGGGTGGACTTTGTAATATTTTTCTTGTGTATCACAAGATCCAGGTTCTTATTTTGTATAAATATTTTCAGAGTCATACTGGGCCAAATTAGAGAATCCTAAAAGACACTGAGAGACCAACTGCAGCATCAAACTCTGCTTTCAGTCTACAAGGCCTCACTTCTCTGTTTTTCTCTCTTTTTTTTTTCTTGCTACTGAATGTTGAAGATCTAGGAAAATTCACAAGAGAAGCTTGGGATACCAGGCGGGGGGACATGTGTAGCATGGCTGAGGTCTGTTTCGGTGGTGGGATGGGGGAGTAGAGGGCCTTGCTGGTGTCGGGCAGGGAGAGGGGCTCCCGCAGTCTGATTTGGGATCAGGAGGTGCTCTTTCAGCCTGCATTTATTCGGTGCATCAGAACTGACTGTACAGCTTGTTCTCATTTTCGTTCTTCAAATAGGCATCCACGGGAGAGATTTTGATTAGAGGTCCTTGGCTGTATCAGTAACTCTGCTGCTGTAATCTTGCTTTTACAGGATCCCAAATAAAGACGTGCTGTTTTGGCGTTGCAAGACCTCAGAGGAAAATTACAGACATGTGTTTGTGTCCTGGCAGGTTGCCCAGGCATGGGAGGCGGGAACAACAAGCAGTGTCTGCAGAAAGAACACAACCCTGTTCACATGATCACTCCCCAGCGCGCACAAACACACACACTGCACACATATAATGTAAACACACGCACTATGCACACATCTAATAAAGCCTAAGGTATGCACAAATCTAACGCATACACACATACACCCTGTGCACATGACTAAGACTTACACGATCTAACAAATGCACACATGTGCTCGTTTCACCTACTGATAAATACCGTACAGAGCAGTTTCCCTAAGGAAGTGAAGTTCTGACAGACCCTTGGAGAAAGCACAGACTGTGTGGCTGTGGGACTGGGGGTGTCGCTCTCACATGTTCTTAAGTCTCTTTTTAAGGTTAGGATTTTCTAACCTCACTTCTTTGGTTCGTATATTGGGACTTCATGCTGAGATCTGTCTTCTCTTGCTGGAAAGTTTGTGGCTTTTAGGACTAGATCTCTTTCAGGAGCAGAACAACCTTGCCATCACACCCCCAAGTCACCTGGTGATTGTCCCCCTTCACAGAAGGTTCTGCAAGGAGGGGTTTAGGGCTGCTAAGATCAGTAAGGAAGGGGCTGTGCCACTCAGAGAGGCAGTGACCTACTTTAGGCAGCTCAGTTTCTCTCAGGCTGGTTCAGGGCCTACCTCTTTCACAGAAAAACGCGTACTTTAGCAAAGAGACCGACACCATTTGGACCTTTGGAAGGATACTATGCAGGCACCACTTTTAGAAGGAACTTTAATGTTCACAAATAGGGTTTTTTTTAATTGTATTTGTTTATTTTTTTTTTTATGAGCATTTGATATTCTGCCTTTTTCCGAGTTAGCCTCAAGGGGGATTGCATTAAAAATAAAGAACGTTTAGCATAAGTACAGATATGACCTTCAGATACGAGGCAGGTTTTACTATCCTTTATTCACGTCTTCCTTTGAGGCAGAGGCTTGCAGCAAACAATATAGTCAGGTTATTTGTGCTTTTGCTTTTACTGATTATGTATGTTATGTTATATGCCTGCCTTGGCATTAGCAGGTTATAAATTCTGACAAATAAATCAACAAAATAGCCTTTTGCAGCAACTTTAAGAAATAATGCAGTTCTCCTGTTCTCCTTCTCCTCTGATTAGGGGGCAGACTGTCCTCAAGCACTGGCTATCTGGCTGAACGGTGGCTGTTCTCCAACAGGGCAGCTTTTTCCTCTCTCCGGCGCTGCCCTGCCCAATGGGTAACATCTAATACGGTAACTGGAATGCTCTGGGGTCACAGCTGGGACAGCTTCCCAGGGGCCAGAGTTGTCTGCTTGAAGCTTCCTCACAGGTCTTGTGCTAGGATGATTCAGAAGGTTGTTTGCATCATCCACAAGTTGGTCCTGGAAGGTCCCGAGTCCTTCGGCACAGCCACCCTCCTCTTGCTCTACCAATAAGGAGTATTTCACAAATGCACTGATGTGTTAACTGCTCAGCTCTGTCATGGGCGAGCAAAGAATTACCTCTGGCAGCCAGCAGGGCTCACAGATCCACCTCTATAGATATGGATGGTCTTTCCAGCTCCCTTTATCAGAGCTAGAACTGAAGGCTGCCCTTTCAACCTTCAAAAGCCTCTCTAAACCCCCCCCCCCAGTAAAAAGTTGGAGGTGTGCAAGGTTGTATCGCTTTTCCAACTTTGGGAAAATATTTGTGAATAATCAGAGGGAAGCCCTGCACTTATAATAGCAAACCTAATGTTGTGTGCGAATCGGATTTTGACAGACTGGGGTAGTGGGCGACGAGCACAAGTATCTTTTTGTTGAACAGCAACAGCAGTGCTCCTGTTCACCTGAAATCACAACGATGGGACCGGCAAGAGAGGTGAAGGGTTATTTTAAGGGACAACCAACCCCCCCAAAGTTGGGATGCTGGTGGAGGAGCATACAATGCATTCATATTTATTTAGGATCGAGTTCTATAACAATAAGCCGGGCCCTGGCCCTGAGGCTTTCACAGGTGGGGTTTAGCTAAACACTGCAGCCATTACCGACTGCACTCACAATGGAATATGTGAGGCTGACCGTGGGAAACAGCTGGTAAGAGAGGCTTATTAGAGCCACGCCAAAAAAACAGGCAGAAATACTGATGAAGGAGCAGAGCCCAGGTGTGCCTTGGGATGTTTCCCAACTGGATCCCTCTCTCTCAGGGCCTTACTTATGTACAGAATCTGACGGCAGATAACGACTGTAAGGACCATCCAAACTCCAACCTGGGTGCAGTGCCAGAGATGTCAGCCGATCTCTCGCTGTCCCTTCTTTCTTTGCTACTAATGATCTGCTCTGCTCATCACAGATTTCCTTAAATTCTGTTATTGGTTTTGCCTCCTTATTCAGAAAAGACATTTCCACATCTGTGCCTACAGGAAAACATTTGTAGTCCATAAACCCTTAGGGATGGGACATTTTTTTCCACAACATTCAGTGCATCTCCTGGGGGGGGGGGGGGGGTGAAGGAGAGGATTAAAACAAGAGGATTCACTCCTACTCACTCATTTGAACAGCAGCACTGAGTACATGGGACACCTTCTGTGCCGCTTGGCTAAGATCCAAGCACAACGCCAGAGCTAGGAGGGCCTTTGACTGAACTTGAGAGCCTGTATAATATGATGGTGGGGGAGGAGTTTAACATCATGCCACCTGCCGCCTTTAGAGACCAGATGATGTCATCTTTGGCAGAAACTCCAGCGCCCAAGTAAACATATTTTAGCAAGCAGGAGAATTAAACCACTTGCTAAAAAAAAAAAAATGTTTACTTGGACGCTAGAGTTTCTGGTTACCCGTTGATCAGTATATGAGTATGCACCTAAAATCATATATGTACATGTATATGTATCTGAATGTATTTATGGTATGTGCTATGTGTGTGTGCAGAAATCTGCCTGATTCTCTTCATGTTTGTTTAGATGTTTTTGCATGTGTGTTGCTTCAGCCCCATATTTTCTCCTCTCGAGTCCAGTTGGCAGCAGTCAGGCGGCATCTGCCCTAAGTTCTTTCAGCATCAGAGGAGCTGCCCAGAACCATCCCTAAAATACCAGGAGGCTACCTGAGGGGCCTCCCCCCCCCCTTACTCCTTCCTATCTGGCTCTCATCAGAGATTCAGATGCAAAATATGCAGTGTTTCACCTTTGTTCCCCCCACACTAACTTCCAGCCTACATTAGCCCAGTAGTGGAGGCTAGAGCAGTGTGCAGCTCCATTCAGGGCTACTTCGAGGGCGGCTGACCACTAGGCTGGCTTGTAAGTGCCAGTGCTTGATGCAATCCTGGTGGCACGTGATACTAACACTGGCAACACTGGGGTCCAGTGGGCTGGCTCCCTGCAGTGACATCATCCGAAGAGAATCCGTTTGGAATAAGTACATTTTGCAATGATTAGAAAACGGTAATGAGGAATATCTTAAAATCAACACAGTGGGGGGGGGGGGGGGGGGTCACACCATCATCTTCCACTAAAAGATTCTTGGGGCAGAATAAGCTCTTGAAGGCCAGAAGTTGGAACTGTAAAAAAAATAAAAAAAATAATAATACATATTGCAGCGTTTGTAATTCTGAAAATAAGCAGGCAGCAAATAATCCCTTATCACTGGAATGGTTTATTTAACAATCTATGCTATGATAGTTTCTGCATATTACAAGAGCGCGGGGCTTTTAGCATTTTATTGCTTTGTTTGTTCTTTGAATCTGCTAGGAATGATCAGATCTCGCCATCGGCTTTGATGACCGTAATTTGGGGGCTGCAACGAAAAGCAAAACACACAGCGTCAAATCAAAATAAACTGGTGCCGAAGCCGCCGAGATCTCTGGAAACACCGAGACCAACATAGCAAAACGTCGGGCACCTGAGTCCAGGATGGCTTCTCTTTTTTTGGGGGGTACAGGCAAGGGAATCAATTCCCTGCAAGGGCCAGGAAGGGCACTTGCAAGGAAGCGGCGGAATACAAATGACATCAGGTTTCTGATATCGTTCCCAGTGCCGCCGATCCCTTTCCAGTCCGGTTCATCGGGCATGCGACCTCATTTATTCTCCAGCAGGGCTGACTTCATCGGAGGCTTTCCAGCGTGGGGGAGGGATTGCAGCGCCTGCAATTAAACCCGCTCCTCTGGCAGGATCCGACCGCCAGGGTTGATGTTTGATGCTGTTATTAGAATATATATATACGTTCTGGTTGTAAGGTTTAATGTTGGAGGTCAGGCTGTTCTAATACTGTCATACTATAGGACGCGCAGGCTCCCCTTTGGTCGTCAGCGGTCTGATTATAGGCTCTGACTCAGGAAGCGCGTCCAGATCGGCCGGGCTGGCTGCGGTAAAAAGCAATGTAGATAACACGGGGTCTGACTCAAGGCACAGGGGCTCGAGTCTGCTGCAGGCAGGCGCTAGCAGTGGCAGAGAGGGTTAGGAGGAGGAGGGCTCTGAGCAAGCAGCAGCTGCAGGGTTGGTTTGAACTGGTTAGAGGATGGCTGCCTGCGGAGCGAGAACATTGCATCTGATTAGTGGCTGTTTGTCAGCACGTACTGGGCCAGTGTGTCACGGGGAGAGGGGGGAGGGACGACAGGGGAGGTTATATAGCGGCCGCCGAGGAGCAGCGAGCTGGGAAAATCGCTTTCCACCAGCAGCGGTCCGGGCTGTGGTTACCATCTGCAGTGCCCACTGCAAGAGCGCCCAGCAGGTAAGCAGAGCCCGCCGCGGCTGCCCGCGGGCGGGGGAAAGTTACGCGCGCAGCTTTTGTCAGGCGGGGGGACGATTCGGGACGTTCTTGGTGTTGTTTTGCTGGTTCCTGGCCCGGACAATGGGCTTTAGCGTTTGCTGGGAAATTTGCCTTCCGTATGCACAAAAAAAAAAGAGGGGGCGGGGGGGACGGACACCCCTTTAAATTCCTATATAGATGCAACTGCCAAAGGGGGCGGATGGAAAGGTAGCAGACCCGACTTTAAAGCGCATACGTAGCTACAGTTAAAAAAAAACAAACAAAAAAACCCCTTCAAAACCCGGGGAAAGAGGCTTCAGAGCTCAGATCGCAAAGTCTGCAAAAGCAATGGCTGGGGGCTCGGTATGCGGCGATGGTCCGCATTTTTTTTTTTAATGCATAGTGGCAGTCTCTTTCCAAGGAGTGCATCGTACTATTTCTGTGGTATGGTCTTTAGACGGACACTGCCAGTGATATCTTATTAAGCACTGGGTGCAGGATCCGCCTGGGGTGCAGTGGAAGCAGGCTGCATGTAAGATACGTGGGAGTCTCTCACTGCGCGGTGTAGCGGGAGCTTTGGACCCCGAGACTGCCCCTTTTCTGGGATAATGACGGTGCAGTTGATGACAGTAATCTGCAGACTTTTCAACTTCAGGCTTCTCTCAGTTTCTGCTTTCTCTCCTTTAGGGTCTCTTCCCAGCCATTGAGGACTAGCTCTCCCCTTTCCAGACCTGTTTCTTCATCCTTCATTATAATTTTGGGGGCCTTCGCCTATTTTTTTTTACGTTTTAAATCTCAAAATGGTTCAGAAGAAGACTGAAGTTAAGGGTTTTCACCGCTCCTTCAAGGTAAGCGTAAAGCTTTCCGTAAAGAGAAAATGAGAAATGCTGCAATGAGCTGCTTTTAATATGTAGATGGAAAGGGCAGGAGGAGGGGAAGAACAGGGGGGTTCAGAGGATTATTCTATAGAGAAATGTGTAAAGTTTTTAAATCATTTTTTGTATTTGTTTAAGAGGATTGGAAAAATAATTGCGATAAAAATTAAACATCTGACTGATATATTTGTTAACTGCTGTTTACGGTCGAACTTCAACTTTTGGTGGATGGCAGTGCAGATACCAAATTAACCCTGAAGTTTCCCGGTTTGTTGGGACGGGGGAAGAGTGTAGAGTAATTAAGAGTTCTTTTAACTGGTTATTAAAGGGTGGCGTCATTTCAGCTCAGACTTAGAATGGGAGGGTTCATTATCTGAATCATCTCATTAAAATAAACCTGTTGCTGGGTGAAGTAGAAGAGTCATTTAAAGCAAAAGTAGGAAACAAGTCCTAAAGATCAGCTTGATGGAGTCTTCTCTTTGCCTTGTTCTGATGGACTTCCTCTTTTTGTATCTAATGTAGTTTATTTTTGCATATTTTAAATGAACCATGTTTCTTATCCTCACATCCTCTTCTCTGGCCTGAGTCAGCCCTTGGGTTTATGCTGTTTGTTGACATGCGTCCATGCACAAATGTTCTGATGATGAACAGCACCACTGCACCATACCTGTGCAGTTTCCTAACGATGGGAGCAGCTAAGTAGGGAAGATTTAACCCCCACCCCCAACAGATTGCCCTCTTAGAAATAAAATAACTTATTTTCTTAGTTTTTGGGTACTTGCCAGGTTCTTATGGCCTGGATTGGTCACTGTTGGAAACAGGATGCTGGGCTTGATGGACCCTTGGTCTGACCCAGTATAGCATTTTCTTATGTTCTTATGTTCCTTTTAAGTTTCTTTAAGGCAAATAGAACTTCCAGTGGAATTAAGCTAGTGCCATTTTGCTTAAAGTAGGTTTGGCCGCTTTACACAGCTCTGCCAGTGCACCTCAGCCCTAATCTATGAATATGGCAGGGTGAGATTATATTATCAGTGAGTTTGATTATTCCTTATTGGCATGTAATAGTCAGTTGCTCTAGTATCACACAGCTCTCCTTATTTGATGTGTTGTAATACATTGAGTCCTGTTGCCTGTCACTGTTACTGTTCTGTTGCTGTTGCTAACATTACCCCCACCAGGGGTGCAGCTGTTTACACATCTGGGCTAGAAAACCTGGACAAAAGGTAAACTGCATCCTCCCCCTTTGTTCCTCTGGCTGTTAGTGATGCAGCCTGCTGGAATCTCAGTAGGGGAAAGTCAGCATGGCTAGTGCAGTGTCTTTATTAATCAATGCAGGCCTAGGAAAGAAACTGGCTGTATAAGGGCAGAGTGGATCTGGAACACAACGGAAATCAGATGAAAATTGCATGGCATATAGTCCACAACTTATTGTAAGGTATCTGCATTTCCCCTGTGTGTGGCCAAGCGTGGTTGTGATCTGCTGTGTTTCTGGGTTGTTATGAGGTAAAACAGCCTTTCTGAAAGTGAGGGGCCCACTGCAATGACTTGTGGCTGCTCAGGGAGTTTTGGCAGAGGGTAGGAGAGCTCTTACTGTTAGGAGTTTAGGATTTTCAGCTGATTTCCATCATTGGTTTTTGCGGTTTCTTTCTTTGCCATTCTTCACGTTCTTTCAATTGCTTTATATGCTACAGATCTGGGGAAGCTGATGTTGTATTTGTGTGTTTTTAAATTATTATTTTAACTTTTATTTTGCATTTTTTATGAAAATAAGAGACCCATCTCCACCGTAGCATCATGACTATCTTTGTACCAGCAGTCCCTCCTGCAGTAAGAGTGATACCCGATGTCATATTACTTTGTGCATCACTGATTTATTGTTTTGTTTTCTCTTAATTCCAGGGACAGAATCCCTTTGAGCTGGTGGGCTATAATGATGCTGAAACAAGTCACCTGGAATCTGTCTTTAATTTTGAATGCCCTGTTCGCCCTGGTAAGTTCTTCACGTGGAGACTGCAAGAGCCAGTTAGAGCCCTTTTGTGCTCCTGCGCTTAGGAAACAGTATCTTAATGCCCTTATGCTGATAACAGCAGATCTGGACTGAAAGAAAGGACGGAGGCCTGAGTTGATTTGTACATTTTCTGTGCATGTAGGTTTTTTTAATACTTGTACACCTGTCTTGAGCAATCTTTAGAATTTGGGAAGATGGTTGAGGAAAACCTTTGAAATAAAATAATGGTTCATGTTAAGAGCTAGGTGTGTCTTGAAAATGGGAGAATGGATATTTGCATACAGCAGTGGTTCTCCCTGTCCTAGAGGCATAACTAATTGGTCTGATCTATTGTGAACCGCCAAGTTTGTATCCCAGAGTGACAATATATAAATAATAAGGATAGGGGGTAAGAGAGCTGAATTTAACTGCTTCCATTACTTCAGCTGCTGTAGTATGTTTTTATTTAATTTTTGTTATTTAGACATTTGATATTCAGTCTTCTACCATGAATGGCCTCAAGGCAGATTACAATCAATTTTAGATCAAACAATTTGCATTTAAAATAACTTGTCGTGGTGATCAGATTTACATATGGAATAGCATTGAGAATCCTGGGTAAGCCTCAACTGCTGTAACTCTCCGGTTGGAAAAAATGTGATTGTAAATATCTGCAATGAATATGCATATGAGAGATTTGCATACACTGGGTATATTCATTGTGGCTGTGGTGTTAGGTGTGCCTTCAGGACGGAGTTGAAAACCCCTGGCATACAGTATGTATGTGGGTAGCCTCCACCATGGTCTTCTCTTCCAGCTCTTATCCTGCAGATCTAAGAGGTTGGGGGGGGGGGGGTCTCTCTAACTCTGGGCTGGAGAGTCGGGGGGGGGGGGCCTCTTTGGTGCTAATTACTGAAGTGGGGGGTGGACAACAATTTGAAGAAGAGCCACCAACACATCTGTAATGAATTAGTGGGTAGTCCTGTGAGCAGCAGATATATACCAGGTAACTCAGTCATTGGGAAGATGGTTCTCCAATCATGATTTTGGAATCCTGTCTTTTGTATTGAGAAATCACAGGGACCACAAATCCCGTGGCCTGCTGCAAAGTGTTTGGTGGTTTGGAGTGAATTGTTAGCGGTGGAAAACCACATGAGGTCTGCCAAAGATGCCAAACTGGAGCACTATGGCCACAGACCTATTCAGGCATTGGTGCTGTATCTTGCAAGCTAACATTTCACTGGAGTGGAGGAGTAGCCTAGTGGTTAGAGCAGTGGGCTATAAACCAGGAGACCAGGGTTCAAGTCCTACTGTCACTCCTTGTGACCTTGGGCAAGTCACTTTACCCTCCATTGCCTCAGGTACAAACTTAGATTGTAAGCCCTCCAGTACCTGAATTAAATCTGCTTTGAAGCATTGAAAAAAGTATGAAAAGCAGAATATAAAAAAATTGACGTAAGTGCATGGCCTGTACTTGAGGACACTACAGCGGAGAACCAGGTTAATCTTTGTCTTTTTTTTTTCCTGCCCTGGTAGACATGCCTTCCAGCCAACCCATTGACATCCCAGATGCTAAGAAAAGGAACAAGAAAAAGAAACGCTGTCGAGCCACCGACAGCTTCTCGGGAAGGTTTGAAGGTGAGCACTCCAGCCTGAGGCACAGCTTCTGACCAATGCCTTTTCCCAGTGAGCAATGAGGTGATTAGCAGCACAGGTACAAGGCCATCACCTGTCACGTCAGAGGTGCCCTGTAAACAGCCACTACATCACCTTGTCTGCCCTTCATGGCTCCTGTTGAACTCCTCTGGGCAGGCACTGACTGAGCAGCAGCTGGATGGGAACACGTTCAAGATTGCCACTTCTGGTGGAACTGAGGGGGAAACAGGCAATGGAATAAATGCAAAGCTTTACCGTAACACAAAACTGAGGACGTTAGGAGCTGAGGTAGCACACCCTGCAGCTGGAACAACTGGCCAAGTGTAAGAACTGCAGATTCTATGCTTTGCCTAAGGCTCCTCCCTGCCATCTGTAGGGAAGTAGGATGTCGGCTCTTTGGACTCCAGTAGAGGGCTGAATGGCTATACAAATGTCTCTTCACAAATTCAGGCCAAAGACAAAGGATGCACTGGTCCAGCCTTCTCCCACCCCTCAGTCTGGAGCATAGGGGAAGGAGCAACATGTGTTTGCTGCTTCAGTTTCCAGGGTTCCAATTTAAAATCTCTCCCTGCAGTGGAATATTCTTTTGGGGTAGAGCAGTGGGTGAATAACCTCCCTCAGCCAGACTCCCTTCCCCGAGCTGAAAGATGCTATGGGCTTAATGTATTTGGAAAGGTGAGGAAAGGGGATCTCATTTACAACTGGCTGCTTCCTCTATTGCCAATAAAGGTTTTTCCACCCCCTTCATTGGCAAGGAGTTGACAGGCCCCTTGTTTACAAGAGTGCAGGCAGTAAAATCCAGCTTAACCAGCCCCCTAATAGGAGCCGGAGGATTCTGCTTCAAGTTAGGATGGGAAGGAATTTCTTTTAGTCTGTTTGCAATGCTTGAGTTCAGAGATGGTCTGAAGAACGATCATTTAAAAAAGTTTAGGTTCAGGGAGCTGCATAATCTGAGGTGGAGGGTGTTCATTTTTCTTTTTAATTCTACGGGTCCTTTCTGTGAAGGCTAATTTCCCCCGGGTATTCACTAACCAATTATATTTTCTGCAGCTCTGCTCCAGAGACTGAGAATAGGCCCTGCTTTAGCTGCACTTTTCCAAAAAAATGCTTTTCCCCTGATCTCCTGCTCTGCTTTGGATGTTTTCACACTGCAGATATGTACGCACTCCAAGAAGAAATACTTGGCGAAGGAGCTCATGCCAGAGTCCAGTCTTGCATTAACCTAATAACCAACAAGGAATATGCCGTGAAGGTACAGCGCTTCGGGGGATAACAGGACGCTGGGAACGGGGTGGGCATGCAGAGGAATTGTACTGAAAAAGGGATTCTTTGTCTAAATTTGTGGCTTGGTATAGTTTAAATCACTAATCTGTAATCCTACAAATCTGTGATTTTATATGCTGCCTTTTGGTAATGCAAAGGTACTGTCGGTGTTTCCCATTCCCCAGAGGGAGACCCGCGGCAGTGGAGGGTAAAGCGACTTGCTCAAGGTCACAAGGAATAGCAGTGACATTTTCACAGCCCACTGTTCTAACCACTAGGCTGCTACTCCACTTCTCTTGGTTAAATTAGAGGTTAGAATGAGGAGGGCAGATTAACTCTTTAGTTGCCGTCTCTCTGGAAATAATTCTAACAGGGTTTCCCCACCACTGTCTCCCCTATCTACTACCGTCTTGAAAAACCTGAGACTTTTTCATTTTCAAGTGGTGGTTAAATTGTGACGGAGATACCTGCACCCCTAAGCCGAGGGGTCCGATCTGTGATTCCTACAGAGCTGAAAGTGATCTGGAAACTCCTTAGCACGGGTGTCCAAAATCCCTGTATACGCTGTCCCAGCCTTGCACGCTGCACGTATGGGCTGAATTCCTGTGAAAACCTGGACTCCTGTTCCTCTTTGAAATAGAGCTTGGGTCATACCACCACAATCCCCTCTCAGGATCAGCCTGTGCGAGCACGGAGAACTTGGGCTAGGAATATAATGCACCTGCCCTTTATTATGTCTGAATAAGGTGTTGTGTGTGGTTTTTTAATAGTCTGTGCCCAAAGCGAAAATAATTTCAAATGCCTAGAGCTGCCAAGCGACCTGGTTCGTGGAGGGAGACTTTAACCTCTGCCTCCATCTTGCTTGCATTTTGCTTTTTGCTGATTTCATGTTGAATAAAGAGGGGATTCCAGAATGCACTGATGTGAGCTCAGAGCCCAGGACTGGACAAGTCCTAGGTCACCTTGGCAGCTCCTGGTGCTTCTCACACATGGCCAGATTTAGGGAAGACGGGCGATTCCAATAATGGGAAGAGCTTGTCAACTGCTCAGATGTGGCATCTGCTCTTTAACCAGCCGAAGTGTGGGACTGCCTTTTTTTTTTTGTGGAAGGAAGGTGAAGGGAAGAAATCTAAAACAAGGCCATTGAAATATAAACTAGGTGGGTTGTACAGGAATTAGGTGGGGACCGAGCCTGCCTGTAACCCCCTCTGTTCTCATTTAATGCAGCCTGAGACGGGGAGGAATATTGTGTGTAACGGGGGAGGAGTGGCGGGTGTAAGGCAGAGCAAGCCTCTTCCCCTCCTCCCTTTTCTACTTTCCTATTGGCTTGTTGGCATTAAATGGTAAACGCACGGCATCTGTGCGAAATCAAGGAGCGGATGGCTCCCTAGCCTTTGGGAGTGGGGAGGATCCTTCTGGATGGAAGCAGCTGGCTTTCCTTTTTTTTTTTTGCCATGGGAAGAGAGATGGGGCAGGGTGGGCTGGTGATACTTGAGCTGTTTGCAAGTAGAGAACAATGCAGTCCTTTCTGCAGCCTGTGGCACTTTTGTCTAAAAGCTGCTTTCCTGAGGTTTTGTTTATGTATTTTGGTGGGGGTTTTTTTTTTTTAGTAAGAAGTTTGCTGGGAGGAGAGCTAGAAAATCGCTAAGAAAAATAAGATTAAAAGTATTTGACTGGGATTCCCGAGAGGTTCCCTGGGTAAAGCAGCAGCACAAACCAGAGTTTCTTTTTAGGTAACTCGGCCTTCAAATTGTTACGCCCCCCCCCCATCCGTGTTCAGATTTATTCCCGAGGAGGTGCACGATTTTTGAAGGCTCTACCACCACCATTGGGACTGGAGGGTACAGGGCTTGAAGGTGCAGTACTTCTGTGCTCATCCTCCTGGGAGCCCCATGCAAAAGTGTGCACACAGCACAGACGGCTGAAGGATGGTTGCAGGAAAGGAAAACTTTACCCCCTGCCATGTTTATAATCTGGGAAGTACAGGTCCATTGATAGATTGAAATCTGAGTGGTTCTGCTGTAAGACTTGCTTGACTCCCCAGTTCATTAGTGAAGGGGGCTCGGTCCGTATTGCCGAATAGCGAACAGGCTGTGCAGCCCCTAGAACGAGGTGTGGCCCGGGGCCTGAACTTTGAATGGCACAATCAGAAGAAAGGCGGCACCAGCTCTGCACTTCCTCCTGGGATGGGAGGAGATTCACTAATGAGGGGAAAGGTTGGCAGGGAGAATAGCGTCTTCTGATCCAATATCTTAACTGGCACGGCGGTTTTGTTGCTGCCATTTAACTTTAATCCTGTTTCTTTCGCCCTCTCTACCCATGCATCCCTTAACTCAGTGGTCCCCAACCCTGTCCTGGGGGCCCAACCAGCCAGTCGGGTTTTCAGGATGTCCACCATGAATATGCAGGAGAGAAAATGTGCATACACTGCCACCATAACATGCAAATTTTCTCTCCTGCATATTCATGGTGGATATCCTGAAAACCCGACTGGCTGGTTGGGCCCCCAGGACAGGGTTGGGGACCACTGCCTTAACTGCTTCAGAAATCCCAGAACAAAGGCAAAGCATGAGGCACCCACCTCAGACCTGGAAAAATGTCCAGGATATATATATATATATATATATATATATATATACACGGCAAAGGAATCATCTGTGATTTATTTTTTTTCCAGCTTAGCTAGTTCATTCATAATGGATTGAAAGCTCTCGGGGCTTTCAGACTTGATGTGCTCTGACTGCACAGTGCTGTAGAGCCTGATATTAATTTCTCTCTGTGCTTTCTGTACTGCATTAGTAATTGTTGAGGAGCCTGACAGCACCCCCCCTGTATTGCTGACCCGTAACAGTCCTGGTTGGCTTTCTGCTTGTTTTTCAGATCATTGAAAAACGGCCGGGACACAGTCGCAGCAGGGTTTTCCGTGAGGTGGAGATGTTGTACCAGTGTCAGGGGCACAGGTAGGGACTGCTTCACCTGGCCTGGTTTCTGACAACTTGGCCACCTGCCGATTCAAACACACCTCTCATCCTGGGGGTGGGGATGGGAGAGGGGGGGAGGGGGCGGCAGCCTCTCTAGTGTAGCAGGGCCTCCTGGACTTCCATTTTACTTGCCCCGGCAGCGTAAAGCAAGACTCTGCTCTCCTCCACTCCCCCCCCCCCCCCCCCCCCCGGGTCTCGACTGGGCTTCTGTGCCGTTTCACACCTTGTCTTGGGGGTTTCTTGTGCAGCAATTTTGGAAGGCTGCTGTACATCTTGACACTTCTCCCTCTCTTTCCAGTAACATCCTGGAGCTGATCGAGTTCTTTGAGGAGGAAGACAAATTCTACCTGGTGTTTGAGAAGATGTGTGGAGGTAGCTACCCCAATTCCACCTCTCTGGGGAGGGTTTCTGCTCCAGAGCTTCATGCCGGCAGTCTAGAGTCCTCTGTGCCACAGATGTACTTTAATAGGGGGGGGTCAGTCTTTCTTTTGGCATCCATACGTGGAAAGGAAATAAGGCTGGTGAAACAAGTGCTTGTGAAACTGCTGGAGCAGGCAGCGTGTGCACCGCTCTGCAGTGCCGTCTGTCTTACCTTGCTGGACCCCCTTTCCTAGCATACACCTGAGCCCTGCTTTGTTTTAACCCCGGTTCAGAGTTTTTTTCTCTTGAGGGTGGATGGCGTTAGCTTTGTGTTTTTGTTATCATTTGAGGCCCCACCAAAACTGGTGTCGCTAATAATCTGAGCTAGATATTTGCAGCTGGATCTGTGAAGGTGAAAGGGCTGCAGCGCTATCCCACAGCAGCCCATGTCCAGCCCAGTAACCCTTTTTGTTTTTTTGTTTTTGTGTCCGTAGGGTCCATCCTGACTCACATTCATCGCAGGCGCCAGTTTAATGAGAAGGATGCCAGCGTTGTGGTGCGGGACATTGCGAGTGCACTGGATTTCTTGCACAACAAAGGTAGGCGGCGCCAGCTTTGTACCCATCTGCCACATCCACACCATGGTGGGGGGAAGGAACTCCTCCTCAAGCAGCATAAATCTTTCCTAGAAATGTAAAAGCTGTGTGAGACGAGGGGGAGGGGGGGGTAAGTGCCGAGTAAACTGACGTCCTCTTGTCTGACATGGTTTAGAGCACAAACGCATAGGGATTAAAACCATGGAACTAGAAGACGCTCTTTCGTGCCCAAGCAGTATCTGCGCACGGAAAACGGGCGCTCGTGATTTGAGTGCCCGCTCTCCTTGCACGCGAGGCGATCGACCTCTCCGGGGCGCCCGATGCTCCGTGCAAATGGGCTGCCACGGTAAAAAGGAGGCGCTAGGGGAAATTGTGCGCCTCTAGCACCTCCTCGGCAGCAGGTGCACAGGGGAGGTGGCTGTCAGTGGGTTAGGAAAACAGACAAATTTTACGAGCATCCATTTTTCCTAACTGCACTCTGCTGGCACGCATTCCTTTTTTTTTTTTTGGACAGGCCTACTTTTTCACTTTCTCAGACTTAATATCACCACGATATTAAGTCGGAGGAAGTACAGAAAAGCAGTATTCTCTGCTTTACTGTACACTTTTTGGGCTCCTGAAAAATTAACTTTGGAGAGTAAAAATGTGCGCACCAGGTACGAGATGAGCTCTACGGAATGTGCGTTTTGGACGCGTTAACCCCTGTTTTGTATCGGGGGTTATGGGCACGCATCCAGAACGCGTGTCCAGTCGCGTGTTGAGCCGTGCGCTGTGGCCAACGGTTGGTATTGTATCTGCCTGTTTGTGTAGATCAACTGGCATTCAAAACAAAGCATTAAGCACATTAAGCATTCCTTTGTGGTGGGATTTTTCTGGCCAGACTTGGTAATTTGAAAGCCTTTCCTATTTTAAACAGTCTTAAGAATGTAAGTAAATTGAGGCGTCCTGCTGGGCTCATCAGAGCCAGACTTAAGTATGGATACAGCCTTTCTGTAAACCGTTGTGATCGTTATCTAACTTAACAACTGTATAGAAGAGTTATTAAATAAATAAATAAAAGTAATAGAATCAAGGACATTTTTTTTTTTTTTGAGGAACATGACCGTAATTGAGGGTAGGAAGGTGCCCAGTTATTATGGCAAAGGGTAAAAATTATACATAATATATGCTAGGTCAAAAAAGAAAGGAGACCTAGGAGTAAGACTTGGTCAAAGTAGTAAGTTCAAGAAGCAGGCACATGACTATTTTGAGCAGTCTCCTAATAATGGATTATTCTCCTGCAGGCTGATACAGAAAAGAGCATTCTGGCCAATGCACAGCTTTGCCTGCATTTGAATGCTCGTTTTGGGAATGCAAGCTTTATTGCTGATGTGGCAAGATGCTTTACACTTGCAAAATAAGTCTTCTAAAACGGAACTACTCTTAGCGCCCTCGCATGGGAATTCCATGCAAATGAGGGCATTAAGCATTTTCTCCCGATGCAAAGAGGTGCCATGGCCTGGTCAGGATTTTCTTAGCACTGGAAACTTAACTCCATCTCTAACCCTGGAGTTAAGTTTCCAGCTCTAGTGACCTGGCATTTAAAACCAATAAAAAAAAAAAAAAAAACCCAACCTAAAAATTAAAAAAAAAAAAAAAAAGTCACACTTAGTGAATAAGTAATGATTTATCTGAGTAAGTTGTGACAGCTACCACCACTTTATTTGGATAAGTACTGACTTCTCTGGCTATCTGGTGTGTAATGCAAACCGTGTAAGTCAGTACTTATTTATTTAAGTGGCGGTGGCTACCACCACTTACCTAGAGTGACTGACTACCCAGTTTTCGTTTTTTGACTGGACAGCCCGGTTTTGCAGCTTGTTGCAGTGTGTCCGGTTAGAAGGGTATCGGGACACTGTAAAACCTGGTCAGGCAAGCCCAGGGGCCAATCAATGGTAGCGCGCTCCAATCAACTCCCTGTTTTCAGGGCTCGGTTTGACTCTCCTCCTCCTCCTCTGCCTCTCCCATAGATGTGCCACACCTGTTGCTACTTCGGGCTGGCCTCCTGGGAGTCGCAGAGGATGAGGAGAGTCGAACCGAGCCCCAAAGACAGGCAGGCAGAATCTGCCCAGAAAACAATCAACGCTCTATTTGAAAAGGAAAAAAGTGTGTGGGGGGGGGGCTGCAGCCTGCCCTCCCTCTTCCCCCCCCCCCCCCCAAGTTTTCGGTCCTGCTCTGTGCAAAAGTTGTGCATTTGGGGGGGGGGGGTTTAACTTGTGATGCATTAGCATATCATTAACTTGCTGCATCAGGAGTTTAACATTTTATTTATTTTTTTAAAAAGGCATTAAAACTGGGCACTGAAATCCAGAGTGTTTTAACGCCCAGATTGCTGCATCGGCCTGCGAATGTTCAGAAGGACGAAGGGGTGAAAAGTAAGGGAGAGAAGCAGGATTAACTGTTCCTCTGTTCTGTTTCAGGAATAGCACACAGGGATTTGAAACCAGAAAATATTCTTTGTGAAAGTCCAGGCCAGGTAAGATTGATTTTGTTTTCTGTGTAATAAAGCAAATGTTCGGTTTTTTTTTTTGGCTTTTGTAGGAGAGCCTAAACCATAAATGAATCCCTTAGTCGAGCTCTTATTCTGTAGCCAGTTGTAAGAAGCTAGACTACAGGCACCAAGGGCTAAATCCAGGGGCCTCCGATTCTGCAGACTTGACTGACTTTGCAGCAGTTAATATGCAAGAGGCATTTGCAGCAGTGCCTGGGGTCAATTTCCATTTTATCTACTTATTCTGAAATGCTCCCCTAATTGCCGCCCTACAATTGAGCTGCTTTGCAGGTTGTAATCCTAGATATGCTCAGCCTTTTTCAGGCTAATTGCAGGAGTTGGACTAGGAAGAGCACAGTGCATACCAGCATATAACTATTCACTTTCTCGTTATGGCAGATTTTAATCCCTCCATCCCCCACCCCAAAAAAAAACCCAAACAAACCAAAAAAACTGAATTCTACATTTTATCCAGGTTTTCTTGTTTATCTGCTCCATAGATTTCCCCGGTGAAGATCTGCGATTTTGACCTGGGAAGCGGAATCAAACTAAACAGCGATTGTTCCCCCATCTCGACCCCTGAGTTGCTCACTCCGGTAGGTACAGACGTCAAGTAGAGTTAAGCCTCTGCCTGGGGATGGTATATGGGGAATGGGGATTCAGTGTTCAGGCCTTCCCCCACCCAGGAAGGAGAAAATATTGTCTACCAGTGGGTGAAAAGGGGCATGAATCAAAATGACCCTTCTGCCAGTACACAAGTGGAAATGACCTCCCGTGAACTTGTTAACCTGTGAAAATAAATAAAGTTCCTGGAATACAAGGTCCTGGGAGGTTGAGACTTTATCTGTATTTGCACACAAGTTAACGAATAAGCTAGGTGGGTTCTTGTCATGGCCCTGGAGAGTGGGTTCAGACCTAAAGCAGTCTGAAACGTAATCGTTTACTTGTCTTCCTTGTGGGGATCGACAGTCTATTTGCCAATGCATTCTCACACGTTTTTTAAGAACATTACAAGGATATAGTACCATTGTTACTACATGGTGTGTGGTTTTTAAGGCTAGGGAGAGAAATATTTTCCTGTGTTTTCAGAACCTTTTTTTTTGTACTTACATTAAACAAAACCAAAACATTGATTTTCATGCTTCCCAGCCATCCACCTGAGGTGGCCACATGTGCTTTACGAAGTATTCTTATTATAAAGTTCATTGGGATCTTCTTTGAATGAAAGGTATTAGATCCTCCAGACTATCATTTTGCACCTACTGCTTTATATTTAAGAAAACGACCTGTGGATTTTCTTCTCATCCCGTTTATGGGAGCTGCAACTCCCTTAAGTGTGTATGTGTGTGTGTGTATATTTATATACCCAGTCCCTACAGATTTATTATTGTGGCTATCCTGAAAACCTGGCTGTGGCTGTTGGGTCACAAGACAAGTTTGAGGAACACTAGCTCTACTGCTTTCAGGAAACTGGCAAGCTGCCAAGAAAGAACCTTAAAAAAAAAAAAAAAAAAAAAAAAAAATTCTTCCCTTAGCAACAGTGGTCGGGCTTCCTATTGGCGGCTGGGCTGGGCGTAGCAGCAGTGCTACTGCAGGAGGAGCAGGCTGGGAGGAGGCGGGTGCCGATCATGTGCCCTGCCTTTGTTTTCCAGTTCTCCCCTGCTCCGCCCAGGCCCAGCTGCGGCAGCCAGGCAGGCAGTGGTGGCCTTGGGAGAAAGGGGGCCTGTGCTGTGATCCTCTTTGTGAAGGGGATGTGTGGGGCAGGCTACAGAGCAGATAGCTGCACTGCAGGGGCTTGCAGGCAGATAGGAGGCGGGGGTGGTCTGCTTTGGTTGTGATTTATGGTGCCTGCCTGGTTCTGTAGCTTGTAAGGAGCAGGAGGAGAACACAGGCTGGCCCTTTTTGTTTTTAACCAGCAGTCAAAAAGCAGAGCTGTGGAGCATGGAGGAGATGCAGTTCCCTCTATTTACTCTGCTTCTCTCTCCCGGGATCCTTGTGCCGAGAGCTTTTTTTCTGGTCTTATGCCCATAGGGAAAATCCTGCTGTGAAAACAGGTTTACTTGTGTGAGCCTGGATAAATAACGGATATTTTCTCTCCTTCATGCAAACTGGCTGCTGCTTCTAATGGTTTCCATTTGGTGTAAAGCACCTTAAAGGTGCAGGAAGAAGGGTCCCTGAAAAAGAGATTCTCTCTATTCCCCCCTGCCCCCCTCCCCCCATCTCTTTTGAAGCTTCAGTAAGTTACAGTAGTGGAGGACGACTGTAGAAATCCTTGTTTTTTTTACAAGAGATTGTCCATATGATTGTACATCCCCCACGGATGTCAGGTGGCAGGATGTTAACTGCACCCCCTCCTCTCCCACATATCGTACAAGTTTTCAGTTACGGCAATCGTGCCATGAAGGGGGATCCTCCTCGGCCATGGCTCAGACCTTACGCTTGATCTTAGCCAAAACGAGTCCAAGAAGCCACAAGAAAGATTGGTTATTCTGAGGGCTCCCTAAGATAATGCGACTCTGAGCTAATGGCCGGCTAATGAGAAGAGCAAGCCGGGCTTTTGTGTATGGATGAAGAGGAGTTGAGGGTGCATGTGGCGTGGCAGGGCAGAGAGAGGAGGGTTTTTGCACAGATTTTGTGGGATAGGTGCACTGCATGGCGCAGCAGGAATGTTTTGGAATTAGCCACCGAATTTGTCTGCAGTCAGCAGCTTTTGCTGGTGTCTGCTGCGGTTTCATGGCCAAGAAGAGGCTTGTGTGCTTGGGCCATGTGATCTAAAGCCTTTAGAACAAAGGATGTGGAGGGGGGGGGGTGGAGAGAGCTTCAGCCTTTATTCAGCTCAGGTTACGCCAGCTGCTCCATCTCTCTGGGGGCTGTCTGGGAGGGGAGGGAAGCCATAGAAACCACAAAGTTTGAGGCATCCCTCTGCGTTTTGTGTAAGCCTAAGCTCCTGCAGGGGGGAAGGGTCAGGCTGGCTTTCAGATTCTAGTAAAGATATTGGCCTGACCACTTCAGTCCTGTTGCCAGAGTAATAGAATGATTAAAGCTGATGCTCTGCTTAACTGCAGGCAGCCATAAAAGTGTAAGCCTGGCCCTGTCCTACAGGCCGATGTAGAAAACAGGCGCTCAACATTGAGCGCCCGCTTTCCTAATGCACGCCCAGCAAACTTCTCTTGGGTGCGCGATGCAGTATTTAAATGAGGGGGTTGCACTAAAAAGGAGGCGTTAGGGGGGGGAAATTGGTCGGTGGTGGCTGTCAGTGCGGGTTAGGAAAACGGACGCCGCTCAATCCGAGCATCCGTTTTCTCCCGCTACCGGCACAAGATACGTGGCCTGAACCAGTTAATCTTTCGCGTGTGTATTGGGCCCCCAGAATTATTATTATTAATTTTTTTTTTTTACCTGAATCTGCTTTCTGTGGTTCCTCCTACTTAGTCGCGATTATACTAATCAGAATCGTAGCAGGATTTTTTTTGTTTTTAATCAATGAGCCCTTGAGTGTCGCTTACCTTTATGCCAGCCCTGGGCTGGCGTAACATTTGCCGTGTTGCAATAGGCACATTGGCCGCATGGGAGTTATTTGGAATCACGGGTATTAGCTAGGAGCCTCGTGTACGTGGAATCTACTACAAGGGATGAGTGCTATTTGCTGCGCGGGTTCTGGGCGTGCTAATCCCCGTATTGCATCAGGGCCTATGGACATGTGAGCAGTTGTGTGTTAAGCTTATGTGCTAGCCGCAGCGCACGGCCTTGCATCAGCCTGCTAGTGCCAGGCACCACTTGACTTGTGGTCTGCACTGTGAAGGGAGTTGTAAAATCCAGGACTGGATTCAGATAATCATGGCATGGACTTAGTACTGATAACCTCTGGATTCTCTGATATTGGAGGAAAGGATTGGAAGGAAGTAGAGGATATTAAGCGGAGATTTCATCAGGTTTGCCATTAAAATGGAAGGTATCGATGAAATAAGGGTAATTTTTGCATTAAGGTCCTGTCGCCAATTGCTGTAATACTTTTGCATCATTAGGCATTACTGCTTTCCCCTTCAGGCCTGGATTTAGGCATAGGCAACTACCTCCACTGCCAAAATTTGATAAGCACAGGAGCATTGCAGTTGCTCACACATCTGTCTGGGCCTGCCTCTGATCTGGGAGCAGCAACTCAACTTTAAAAAGGAACATTGGCTTGGGCCCTCCAGCCACTCATTGTACTCTTCAGGCCCTGCAGAGTAGCCCTACTTCTCACAATAACTTCCAAGGTAACAGGAAGCGCCTGTAGGAGGAAAGGGTGGGGCGCTGCAGGGCCTTTTTAGCCTGTGACTGGCAGCTGGAGACCTTGTACTGAATTTCCTTTTTAAAGTTGCTGCCGGAGCAGTGTGCCGCTGAGGTTTGGAGGGAAGAGGAAGGGCAGTGAGGAGAGGAAACAGAGTATGAGGAAGGAGGATGGGAATGGACTCTCTCCCAGTCGTCGTCCCCCCAGTTCCGTATGGACGCCCAAAATATAAATCAGAGTGCCGCAAACATGTCTTGTTTTCAGAATATCCTCAATGAATATGCATGAGATTTGCCTACAAAGAAGGTAGTAGTGCATGCAAATAGCTCATGCATATTCATTGAGGATATCCTGAAAACCAGAACTGTTTGGAGCACTAGAGGAGCAGAGTTGCCTAACCCTGCTTTAGAATCAAAGTTCATCTTTCCGTCCAAAAATCAGAACTAATGTCAGTTTGGCTGTAAGTGGAGCTGTTTTAGAGCTAAGCCACAAAATTCACTTGATATTGGTGGGGTTTTTGTTTGGAAATGATAATTGATTTAACATAAATAGGCTTCCTTGTCCATTAGCTATGCAGCCAGTCCTAGATGCACTTCACAATCACCTACGGAGTAGAGAATGGGCCTTTCAGATCGCCTCCCTCCCGCTCTCCTCAGGCCCTGTGGTGATCCTGGGAGGGGGAGGTGCTTGCAGATTATCTGGGCTCCAGCACAGCAAGGAGAAGAGAACCCGTATTCCATGTCCCAGACATTCTCAGAAATGAAAATTTACTGGAATTTGATACATTGTATTGAAACCATTTGCTTAAAAAAAAAACAAAAAAAAAACCTGCTTAAAAAAATAAATCCATCCCTTAGCCTGGAATTCCCAGAACAGAAGCAAAATGTTTTCTGTACAACCACTAAAACCATTGGAAGCAGATGCTGGGCGTTGGCATCACATGGTACATCAATCAAGGATGGGGAGGAGACTGCAAGAATTGGCTTACAGAATACTGAAACTAGAGCACAAATGCTAAATGTTTTTAACTCCAGATACTTTGACTCATTTCTTTGCACTTTTTGGTTCGCTTTTTTTTTTCCCAAGCCAGTGTAACAAACTCACTGCCTGTTCTACAACAAATTTATCTACCGTTATCTAATCCTTCAGAGGCTGAGTTGGCTCAATATGCTGCACATAAACCCAAATTTACTCCTCCCCCCCCCCCCCCCCCAAAGAAATCGGATCAAAATGGAAGCTTAATTATACTAGTGGATGTAACGTGCTTTTCATTCAAACTGGATATCCATGTGTATTAGTGTTTTTGAAGCAGTTTTCAAAATTGTTACACACTGAAAAAATGTGGGTGATTGGACATGTCCAGAATGTAATTTCAGATGCATGCATTTTTTTTCCCCCAATGATATTAGCAGAATGTAAGTACAAAGGGAATGACGTCATGGCAATGAGCTTGCCAGCATTCCCTGCCGATGCCCGGATGGCTGCATTGCGCTGTTGTAGGAGACGGCACTCTATAATGGCATCTCTTTCTGCAGTGTGGCTCTGCGGAGTACATGGCTCCAGAGGTCGTGGAGGCATTCAGCGAAGAAGCGACCATCTATGACAAGCGCTGCGACCTGTGGAGCCTGGGCGTCATCCAGTACATCATGTTGAGCGGCTACCCCCCATTTGTAGGGCACTGTGGCAGTGACTGCGGCTGGGACCACGGTGAGGCGTGCCACACATGTCAGGTAAACTTCTGCCTTAGCATTCACAGGTTTGGGTGTTTGATGGCTGTCCACACCAAGTGATTACGTACCTGCAGTGTTGACGCTGTTTGTAACCAGATGAGGTCTGAAAGTGGCAGATCAAAAGATTCGGTACACGTACATATCCAGATGTTTTGATCTGCGACAGTTCAGTTCCTTAATGGGCATATCCTTTCTTCAGTTTAGGAACTGAAAGGTTGGCAAGATGGATTAAAATCTGGAAAATGTGATATTGAAGGCTGCCTGATATTTTGATCTGATACACTGGTGTAGGGCTGTGCGGGTTGTGTTTGTGTGTAACCTCTCGCATAACATCATGATTGGTTAAAATATGGATGTTGTGGCTCCATCTGCTACCTTTCTAATGACATGATCTTAATTTTCCCCATGTTTCTTTGTAGAATATGCTGTTTGAGAGCATCCAGGAGGGGAAGTATGAGTTTCCTGACAAGGAATGGGCTCACATTTCTTTTGGAGCCAAAGACCTAATTTCCAAACTCCTGGTGCGAGATGCCAAGAAGCGACTTAGTGCAGCACAGGTGCTGCAGCACCCATGGGTGCAAGGGGTGAGTGCATGCTCAAGCATTCCTGTCCTAGAGTCCAGCAGGCCAAATGGTTTCTAATGCTTTGGAAACATCCAGAGTAAGAACGGTGGTGTATCTAACATAGTGAAAGACTGCAGGTAAAAAAACAAACCCCATCTTGTCTGCTCAGTTGAGATTTATGTACTTTTGGGGGTTGCATGTGGGTTGTGCATATGTATTCCAACATGCAACCCAACACCAGTTCCTTCTTCTTTCTGCCCTTTACTCAGTCTCTCAACACTGCCCCCCCTCCCCCCCCCCCCCCCCCCCCCCATTTCTAAAATCTGATAGTGATGGCCTTGGCCACCCGAGGCCCTGCCATCCTCAGCTTTTGTTTCCTACAAAATCAACACCCAGGCCCCTTTCCATTTTAAAATCTGGCCTTCCCATGCTCATTTGCTCATTGGGTTTCAACCCTGGTTCCTTCATTCAGGAATCTGCTTACCAATGCCAGGCAGTTCAGAAAAAGTCTAGCTTTTATTATAAATCCACTTTCAAATGAAAACTGAAGGCTGCTTTTTTTTTTTTTTTCCCCAACCTGGCAGATCCCAAACTAAATTATAAAAGGGCTGTCAAGCAGTAGAATTGGTGAATGTGGGCATAAGAATGTGAAATGCCCTTTAATTTTCTTTGTAGTACTGGAAGGAATGCTAGATATAATACAGATACAATTTTATCTCTGAAGATAGATTGTTTCATACCTTGTATATAATACCTGGATTAAATATTGTGAAAAATATACACAAGTGGGGAGAAATTAGGGCAGGTTTTAATTCTTTTCTTTATTTCAGTGTGCCCCAGACAACACTCTCCCAACTCCTGTCATCCTGCAAAGGTAGGCAGCTATGGCATTTACTGTGGTTTTTGGGTTGGTTTTTTTTGTGGCTGGCTCTAGAAAAGGATGGCTGTTTTTTTGGGAATTCGGCTAGTATTTTTTTCCAGTTGCTAATCATTTGTTGCAGTATGGGATCTTGATCTAATTAAATCTTGGAGATATGCTCCTGGTTTGCAGGCAGAATTTAGGATTCTGACTCTACTGCCCTCTACCACTCAGACCAAATATTAAGCTCCTTCAGTGATAGACAAAATGTCAATATACAAGTTTTCAGGGGTGGAAGATTGGGACTTCAGGAAATAAAAATAAAATGGCTGCATTGAGTAAAATACTGTTCCCTGTACGTACCCGGATCAGTCCAGACAGTGGGTTATGTCCCCCTTCCAGCAGATGGCGTCGGAGAAAACTTCGAAGGATGCTCTCTTATAAGCTAGTGCACCCGCTGTTACCCTTCAGTGTTCTGACTCCAGCAGATGAGTGGTTGAACTTTAGTTCCCCACTAAGAATGGAAAGCTAGATTTTAGGGATCTTTCTCTAATTGCTTGGCTTCCTTCTTTTCTTGGATGGATCAAGGTTGACAGTCTAGTCTTTACAAAGACTAGAGAAAGATCCCTAAACTGTGTATGTCTTGTGGGGGTAAGTTATTACTTTTAACTTTGCAGGCTTGATTTACTGTGTCAGTCTCTCCAGGGTACAAGTTGGTGGTCCAACCTCTCCCCATTGCTACGATCTGACCCGCTGCCCTGAGAAGCCGATTGCCTCGGGGCAGCTGTCACAGACGCAATATTCCTCTGTGTTTAAAAAAAAACAAAAACAAAACAAAACCAACCCAGGTCAGAGAGAGAGAGAGTTGTGCTGAAGCGGAGGATTAACCGCTCCTCACAGCTACATATCAGCTGCTTCTTGGCTGCTCCACCCCTGTCCTCATGCCACGGTCATCTAGGTGCTGTGCATGTGGAGAGCCTGGTTCGTAGCTCTCCCGTGAGGGGATCTGCACGAGGTGCCTCCCTGGTGGGGAGGGACCCTCGCAGCCGCAGGACTTTCTGGTTCGCACTCTCAGGTGCGTCTCGAGGGACAGAGGCTGGCCCTGATCCCACCTAATGTGGGAATGGCCATCTTGGGTGCCGAGCCATCTGCTCCTGCGCAGCCAGGAGAGGATCCTGACGCCAATTCTTCACTTTTGCCGCCGATTCTGACACCTGTTCATCCTCTGGACCCTTTTTCACCTGCAGGGTGAAAAAGGGTCCAGAGGATGCCTTCCTCGGGACCACCTCCCTTTTTGACGGACTTTGTGCTTTTACTACACAATGCTTATCTGGCCAGACTGGGTCAGCAGCAGGATTCAGCATCAGGACCGCCACCTCCTAAGGTAAGCAGGATGGCTGATCCCTCAGGTCCTACGGGGGGCCCTCAGGGAGCAGGGGTTCCCCAAGGTACTTCCAGGGTCCAGGTGGTCCATCATCCTCTGGGGAGTTCAAATCCTCTTCCCCAGGGCCCTCTTCTGGACCCAGACCTGGATGAGCCCTCTCCTATGGCTCAGATGGAAGGGGATGATCCTAGAGTATTGCGTCTCTTCCAGAGGGATGAGTTGGACCCTCTCATTCCATATGTCCTGCAGGAATTGGATATTGAGACTGCACAGGATCCTCCAGGGTCTACTCCACCTGCAAAGAAGGGGGACCCCGTGCTGGGAGGTCTTTTCCTTCTCATACTATGCTTCTTCAATTATTGTCCAGGGAATGGGATTCCCCTGAGCCCTCCCTTAAGGTGGGTAGAGCTATGGATAAGCTATACCCTCTCCCAGATGATTTTCTGGAGCTCCTCAAGGTTCCCAAAGTGGACGCAGCTGTATCTGCTGTGACGAAAAGAACAACCATTCTGGTGACTGGAGGGTGCCGCTCTGCGAGATCTGCAGGATAGAAAGCTCTGTTTATCTCAAGAGAGTGTTCAAGGTGTCCGCTCTGGGTGTCAGAGTGGCGATCTGTAGCTCCCTCATGCAACGAGCAGGTCTCTGATTTGTTCCAACAGCTGCTCAGTACACAGGAGCTACCTCCTGAAGAAGCACAACAGGGAGACCACCTGGAGGCCGTGATAGCGTATGGAGCAGATGCTCTATATGACTTTCTCTGAGTTCTGGCCAGATCTATGGTCTCAGCAGTCTTGGCCAGACGCCTCCTCTGGCTCCGCAACTGGTTGGCAGATTCCTCCTCCAAGACACAGTTGGGATATCTTCCCTTCAAAGGGAAATTACTCTTTGGAGATCTGGATCAGATTATCAAGTCCCTCAGAGAGAATAAGGTGCAAAAGCTGCCAGAGGATCTGCCGCGGGCTACTAGGACGTTCAGTTCCACCAGAAGCTGTTTCAGGAGTCAACGATGTTTTCGTCAAACAAGACCGGCTGCACATCATCCGCCTTCTTCACGTTCTCAGTCCTGGTCTCATTCCTTTCGAGGCCGGAGACCGACCTGGGATAGTCTTGCCCAGGGGGCAGCTTCCAAGTCTTCACAATGAAGCCATGCTGGCCCACTCTTCGATCCTCAGGATAGGGGGATGGCTCTCCCTTTTCTACAAAGAGAGGGTCAAGATTACCTCGGATCAGTGGGTCTGGCCTGGTGGCTCAACCTGGATCATTTGTTACAGGGGGTAACCTTGGAGATCCCACAATGGGTGATTGTCACTACAGACGCCAGTCTTTCTGGCTGGGGAGCGGTGTGTCAGACGAAATCGGCACAGGGGAAGTGGACGAGCAACCTGGCCAATCAATCGCTTGGAGACCAGAGCAGTACGGCTGGCGTTGAAGCGTTTCCTCCCCCTTGTCCATTGGGCGGTTCAGATACTGTCAGACAATGCAACTACTGTCGCGTACATCAATCGTCAAGGGGGAACAAGAGTCTTCACGTTTCTCAGGAGATGGACAGGTTGGCATGGGTGGAGATCCACCTCTCCCGCCTAGCAGCTTCCCACATCGCAGGAGTGGACAACATTCAAGCAGACTTCTTGAGTCGTCAAAGCATAGATCCTGGGAAGTGGGAACTCTCCGAGGAGGCGGTGGCACTTCTGTTCTGCAGATGGGGGATCCCCCATCTGGACCTGATGGCCACCTCATGGAACACAAAGGCACCACGATTCTTCAGTCACAGAAGAGAGCACGGCGCAGAGGGAGTGGGTGCCTTAGTCCTTCCCTGGCCACAGCACCTTCTCCTTTACGTGTTCCTGCCTTGGCCCCTGGTGGGAAAAGTGCTCCGGAGAATAGAGATACACAAAGGTCCGGTAATACTGGTGGCGCCAGAATGGCCACATCTGCCGTGGTTCACGGACTTGATCAACCTTGCAGTGGATGGTCCTCTTCGCCTGGGACATCTGCCACTCTTACTGTGCCAGGGTCCGGTATTTTTCGACTAGGCAGATTGCTTCTGTCTTGCGGCCTGGCTTTTGAGAGGCACCGGCTGAGAAGGCAAGGATACCTGGAGGCCGTGATTTCGACCCTCCTCAAGGCTAGGAAGACTTCTACATCCATCTCCGATGTCCGGGTATGGAAGGTTTTTGAGACCAGGTGTGGCTCCATAGCTGTCTCGCCGCTGAGCTCCTCAGTGGCTCAGATACCGTCTTTCCTACAGCAGGGCCTGGAGGAGGGATTGGCCTACAATTTCCTGAGGGTGCAGGTGGCTGCCCTTGGATCCCTGATCTATCACCAAGAGGGAGCCCCTCTTTCCTCTCACCTGGACATCGTCCGATTTCTCAAGGGAGTGAAGCACGTAAAGCCTCCGGTACATGCCCTGTGTCCCTCCTGGAGCCTCAACTTAGTTCTTCGGATTTTAAGTGGACCACCTTTCGAACCACTTCGCTCCACTTCCCTCAAGGATCTCAACGCTCAAGACAGTCTTCCTAGTGGCTACTTGTTCTGCCCGCAGGATTTCGGAGCTTCAAGCGCTATCTTGCAGGGAGCCTTACCTCCGTTTCATGGATTCAGGAGTTTCCTTGCGCATGGTGCCCTCTTTCCTACCCAAAGTTGTTTCCGTGTTCCATATGGATCAGATGGTGGAACTCCCGTCATTCTCTGCTGACGATTCACGAGATCTACACAAGCTTGATGTCAAGCGCATCCTCATTCGCTATCTGGAGGTCACTAATGATTTTCGCTTGTCAGATCATCTTTTTGTCCTTTGGAGTGGCCCAAAGAAGAGGTCCAAGGCTTCGAAAACCACAATTTCTCGCTAGTTGAAAGAAGCTATCTCTGCAGCGTATATTGGTGCCTGTTGACAACCTCTGGTGGGCATCAAGGCCCATTCTCTTCGAGCTCAAGCAGCTTCCTGGGCGGAGAGCCATTCTCTCATCTCAGGAGATATGCCGAGCAGCCACCTGGAAGTCGTTACATACCTTTGTGCGGCACTATTGTTTGAATCTACAGCCACCGGTCTTTGGCTCCTTTGGCAATCAGGTCATTCGAGCAGGGCTATCCGGGGCCCACCCTACGTAGGGAAGCTTTGGTACATCCCACTGTCTGGACTGATCCGGGTACACACAGGGAAAAGAAAATTATTCCTTACCTACTAATTTTCATTCCTGTAGTACCATGGATCAGTCCAGACGCCCTCCCTAAGGGGCAGATTTTCAAAGGCTACACGCATAACATATGCATGTAACCCGATAAAATCTGCCCCTGCACGCACCGAGCCTATTTTGCATAGGCTCGGCGGCATGCGCAAGCCCCCGGAAGTGTGTATGTCCCGGGGCTTCGACAAAGGGGCGTTCCGGGGACGGGGCCGTGGGTGGGGTGCTGGCCCGAGGGCGGGACCGAGGCCTCTGGAATAGCCGCCGTGCCGGGGGATGGCTCGCCAGCAGCTGGCTGGCGCTTGCAAGTTACGCCTGCCCAGAGGCAGGCGAACTTCAACAATAACGGAGGGAGGTGGGGGGGGGGGTTAGATGGGAGCGGGTTAGAAGGGGGGGGGTGGAGGGATTGGAGGAAGCCTGCGCGGCTTAACGTGCGCAAGTTGCACAATTGTGCACCCCCTTGCCCGCGCCAACCCTGGATTTTATAACATGCGCGCAGCAGCGCGCATATGTTATAAAATCAGGCGTAGATTTGTTCGCGCCGGGTTGCGCGAACAAATCTACGCCCGCGCACAGGTTTAAAGATCTGCCCATAAGGATTTATGGGATTGGGATTGTCTCTCTGTTCAAATAGTTTGTCTTCAGCGCCTTTTCTGGCTGTTTAATGGTTCATTTTGCAAGTTTTGTTGATTGTCAAAGTTTGGTTCACAGTATGCACTCTTTCAAATTGAAGAGGTTTGTTTCCTTGTTCCATCCATCTTCTTCAGGCTTTCATATTCTTAATACTGAAGGCTAACAGAGGGTGCACTAGCTTATAAGGGAGCACCTTTTGAAGTTTTCTCTGACTCAATCTGCTGGAAGGGGGACATAACCCACTGTCTGGACTGATCCGTGGTACTACACGAACGAAAATTAGCAGGTAAGGAATAATTTTCTTTCATATCATGAACCAGGCAGACAGTGGTCATCTTGCCCAAGATTCTTTGGGATTTTATTTCTGCCTGATTTTTTTTGTCTAATTCCCCCCTCCCCTTTTTGCATCTCTGCAGGAATAGCAGTGCCAAAGAGTTGACCACCTTTGCCGCAGAAGCCATCGCGGTCAACCGGCAGCTGACTCAGCATGAGGAGGACGAGGAAGCAGGGAAGCGACCGATTATCATCAAAGCTACCTCATGCTCCATGCGCCTGTCCCCACCTTCTGAGTCCAAACTGGCAAAGCGGCGGCAAAAAACCAGCATGACGAAAATGATGGCCGTCATTCAGCAGCCGGCTGCTCCTTTGGTCACTGTGGCAAACCACATGTGATTTACTTCCTCCCACCCCATACATACTTCCTGCCCTCTTGTATGTATTAGTATGTACATTTTTTTTTTTTGTTTTTTTTAAAGCGCTTTCTGCTTAGCACCAAGATCAGGACTTATCTATTGGCTGGATTCCAAGTTATTGATGATCTTGCAAGGTTTATTTTTATTATTTTTTTTTTTTGGTTAAATTGCAATTCCCTCCTCTTCCTCCCTTTTTATGGTATTAAACTGAGAACAAGAAAAACAGCTCTCTCCCCCCTCCACCTGCCAACTTCATGGGATGGGACTTCTCAAGACCTGGAAAATCAATAATGGAGCGCAAAACTTTTTTCTACACCAAAGGAGGGTCTTTTTATTAAAAAAAAAAAAAAAGCAGCTGCTGTAGTCCTTCAACTCACTCGATACTGTGAAAGACTTTTGGTCATATTTTCAAATGGGGGTAAAATGTAGCAGTTTAAAAAAAAAATAAGGGCATACTAGATGCCCCCTCTTTGTTTTGGTTGGGGTGTAAACGTCTTGCAAAAAACATGTTTATAAAAAAGCATCCCAACACAATTGAAATGTGTACAGGATGCATCACAAAAGATGGTCTTCCCAGTGTTGAAGGGTAATATAAGCTATGGATGGGTCCCTCTGCTCACTTGGGGCCAAAGTCCTTAACCTTTTTTTCTTAGACACAGAATGAAAAACTGTAATCAGTGGTGATCCTTTAGGCAGTAGGAGAGATCCAGAACCTGCTGCTGCTGCTTCACAGCTCTGTTGGAAGGAAATGTGGTCTAGCCCTGATGCATTGTGGGTTTTGTAGTTTTTCAGAGGAGGCAGGTTACAAACTTATGCTTGTAAGCCTGACTAGCTCAATCGGTAGAGCATGAGACTCTTAATCTCAGGGTCATGGGTTCAAGCCCTGTGTTGGGTGAGGGGTATTTACAAACTTATGCTTGTGGATTTTAATTTTTTTTTTATTATTCCGATGCATGCAAACGCTGCCTAGTTTCCACAGCAGTTCTGCAGGATATCCACAAAAGTATATATTTCTAGAATATGATCTCTGATTTAGATATAGATATCTCAGAGGTCTTTCGTCCTTTGTGGAAGAAAGCAGGAATACAACATGGAAACTAGTTCCTGTGCTTCTTAACCTAACAAGTTAAGATAAGTGTTTGTCCACAGTCCCTGTGTCACTTCTTGGCCCTTTGCCCCATAAAAGGTTCAAAGTTTCACTCTGGCAGGAAAAATATGAACATTCTTTGTGATCCAAACAGAGGGCCGGCAGGTGTTCCTCTATGATTACGCCCCAGCTTTTTCCTGCCTCTTATCTTTCCGTAAAACAAAGTTTAAACTGAAAAGAAATATTGTAAAATGCAAATTAATGCCAAAGTTTTAATAGCTAGAAATCAACTTCCGTTCAAAATGGAGAAAAAGCACAGCATGGGCCAGACCAGAACTTCCTTCAGGACCTGCAGCTGGTTTCAGTCTCTAGACAAACCTCGAACTCCAGAGCCAGGCTGTATTTGTGAATGAATGGGATAGAAGTATATATTTTTAATATCTGTATAGATCATTTGATTTATTTGCTGTAGACTTGGGCTCTTATCTCCACGTTTCATTTGAAGTGGGGTGGTTTTGAAAAGGATTTTGTATGTGGAATATATGAATGGTGACACTTTTTTTTTTTTTTTTTTTTGCCCCTATGAGGAAATAGCTAGAAATGGTTCAAAGGCAGTATAGTACTGTTTTGAGTTTTAATGTACGGTATTCTTGCTTAGGGGACACATCCTTTTTTAAGACGCCATAATCTTGGTTTTAACAAAAAAAAAAAATGAATTTGAGGAAAACCATGCAAGTCTTTTTTTATTTGCATGTGAAGTAATTTTCACAGACCCCAATCCAACACTTTGTAAATGAGGAAGTACTCCATTAACTGATACCCTTTCAGACTTTTGGTATAGAAAGCTGAGAGGAAATTGTGTTCTGTCTGCAAGTGAAGTCAAATCTGGAGTGACTTATCCCCTCCTCCTGTAAACCAGCAAACAGTTTCACTTCCATATATGCCTCGGAACCAGCAGAAAGGAGTTTTGTGTGTTAAAATTTGAGATCCATTTGAAATGACATATCCCCAATTTTTTTTTTCCAGTTTCTAGTCACTTCTCCTGGGATATGAATTGCCATTAAGGAGGAGAAGAGATGTTTTGCAGGTACTGCAGATACACTGAGGCAGACACAGACCATACTGGGACATGCAAGGGAAAAGACTGCTCAGAAATACAATAACAAAAAAAACAACCTACAAGAAATAATTAGCCTTTCTGAGGAAAGAAATTTTGAACAGGGTTATTTTTTGGATATGTCTTGGGCAGCATTGCAGTTTTAAGTAAAACACGTAATGTTCTATACAGAAGTATGTAGAACGGCCTGTTTTGGAGAGGGGTTGTATAGTATTGTAAACAGTGGGAATGTATACTGTAAGAGCAGGTTGTGCTAGAGAAAAATGAATCCCAGGCAGATTGTACCATTTTTCTCTACAAGATGCTCTCAAACTGGTGCTGTATAAATCAAAACAATATTTCCATTTGTAAGCTGCTGATGAACTCCTGTTTCAATAGTGACTGTCTTTTTTTTGTTTTGAAGTACAGTAATTGCACTTTGGATAATGGTTGCTCAGCTTGATTTTTGGTTGGTGAAGTATGCTGGATAGGTTTGTAAACTATCTGGCAGGGAGCAGGGGCCTCCCTTGTTATATGCAGAGAACAAACTTTCTTCTCAATCGGAATGAACCCTGGATAGGACCCCCAGTAGTATATAGCTCAGGTTTAGTCACCAGTTATCAAGCAGTTGGTGATTCAGAAGCAGATTGAGGCATGCTAATTTTCTTAAATAGAAACAAGGGTGATGAAGACATGGGTGCATTTTGTTCCCCCTAAATCATATCCTTTTAGAAAGCTGATGAATAAAATGCAGCATGAAGACAGCTCAGTGTGTCCTCTAGGCTTGCAGTTTTTGGAGGTTTCTTGCATGTTTCTGGGCTCGAGCTTTACAAATTCATAAGGAGTCAGTGTGAAATTTAGTTTCTCATATGCAATGGATGAATTTGTGGCAGTCTTTGATCTGGTTTCCTCAGGTTGGCATTTATATATAAATGTTTCCATGAGGTTTTTTACTTATTTTTCCTCAAACTTTTAAATTTGACCAGATTAATCTGGGTGTATAATCTCCCAGTACTTTGCCATTTGTACCCTTCATCTATAATGAAGGCAATATAATTTTCCACATATTGAAACTTATGTGAACTGTGACTCTTTTTTTTTTTTTTTTTTTTTTTTTTACTAAGAAGAATATTTCATGGGTTAAATGCATAGTGCACTAGATTTATCAGCTCTACAGGAGCAGGTTAAACCAGGATGGATTTACGGTAATTCATCCCACTTGGATTTGTAGTTCCCATCATACCTCAGAAAGCAGAAAAGCTAACAGACTAGGAGTGGTTTAGCTTGTCTGTCCTAGACTCATCTGGTAACCCTATCGACTCCTGTCAACCTGTACAAAAAGGACATCTGACTAGCTTAGTGTTTTTCAGCCAGGCTTCTGTACAATGTTATATATATGATGAAAGGGAGGAGAAGGCTAGGGTTATGCAGAATTTCATAATATAATTTTGCGGTTGTGGTAATAGGCTTTGGAACCAAATAGGTTGAAAATCACTGGAGAGACTTGGTAGCTTGTCATGTTTGCCCAGTGTACCAGTTAAAAGAATTTCGCTTTTCTGTATCACCATGTGTGAAAAGAGCATAAGATATGCAGGTTTTTTTTCTCCCAATGGACGGCAGAGAGCTCCTAGGATGAAACTTCCCAAGTGGCTGAGCTGTACAGTAATGGAGAATGTTAACAAGTGGACCTTTAAAACACTGAGCAGATGTGCAAAGCCCTCAGGCAGGTCTGATTTTTCTCACCACGATTCTTAGCTGCAGTTGCTTCAAACTTTGCAAAGTGTAGGCCTTACTCAGTTGTATTGCCCTGTCTGAACTGGTTGCCTAAGCTCTCAGAGCTCCCACAGAGATATTTTCCATCTTTAAGATGCTGAGGTTTTCTTAAATGAGTTTAGTTGCTGTTTTTGCTGAAATCTGGTTAAAGAATAGGGCAGACAGAGCATGTGCTGAGGTGGCTGTCTGACTTAAAACTTTTCTTGTGGTCTGCTTGTGGAGGAGGCAGTTGAACAGTATCAACAGAAAGCTGTTTTGATGAAATATTGGGCTTATACAACTGGCATTTTGGTAGGAACTAAAATAAGTTCTGATAGTACTTTTACTTCCTTAAAAGCAAGTCCACCTGTGGCGAGGGACGAGGGGATGGAATTTCCCTGTTTTAACAGAACAAAATTCTGATTTATTGCTTCTGTAAAGGACTTCAAGCTTTTAAGTTCAAGCTAAATGTGGATTTGTTTTCTCTAGTTATCGAAATTTGGCTTGGTACTTCCCCTACCTGTATTCAGGCTTCCGCTTATATTAATTGCAAGTGAATTGGTTGTGGGATCATCTCTTCACAATCTCCAATGTTTGCAGATAGGATAGTTCCCTCCCCCCAGCTCCATATTTGAAAATGAAAATTTCCATCTTGTCTCAGTTTCAATGTTGCTTTTTTACATTTATTCTTTAATTTCCCATTTGTTTCCTAGCAGATACAGACATTGCTTGTTTAAAGACTGTTTTTACCCCAGAAGCCATATTGATAAAGTTGAGGGAGGGAGATTTCTGTATTTTCTGCTGCAAAGATGTACACATTAGATCTGGTTCTGAGCACTGATAACTGTTGTGGACTCCCCCACCCCCCCTCGCCTCCCCCAAGCACTCTGGGATTTGTAGTCTCACTTTTCTATAGAGCACGGATTTTGATAAGTCAGATTTACCGTCAGACCTTCAAGTGGCTTGAGACAGCTGAAGATTGCCAGCTTTAACATAAGACTGCATGTCTTTGCATGCTGTATGGGGGGAAAACCGAACTAGATGATGAAAATACACTGTTGGAGCTATGGGGGGTAATGGTTTGGGAGGGGAGAAATCTTTTCTTATATTTGCTTATGTGAGGAAATATAGGGCCCTGTACAGTATTAGATACATGATACCTCCTAATCTAAAGTGACCTGCAATACTCAAGAGTGAGACTTGGTAAATGAATGACATCAGTATGTCTGGTTGTGTTGCTTTGTTTCGTTAATTATAAATCCGATTTCCCTGTTGTCTTATATTAAGAATACTTGAAAGATGCACACGGTGCCTCATCGGGTTAATGGAAACTGTGTGCTGAAAATTCATGGGGGCAGGGAGTGGAAGGTGGGTGCCTTCACTTGGTCCTGATTTCTGTGGGGAAAACAGAAATGATTCTTGTGCCCCTCTCAAATACAATGTATTGCTTATTTTAGGGGCAAATGTCTAGTAGGAGTGAAAGTTGCCTCTGTCACAAAGTGTACTTGTACTGATGGGCATTTATATTATATTGCTCAGGGTATTTGGTTATATTTCCTTTTCTGCTGGCTATATTTAATATTTGACTTGTGTTCAATTAAAAAGGCTCAAATCTGTCCTAGAAGCACTTCCAAACCTCTCTGGTCTATAGCACTGTGGAAAAAAAAAAAACCAAACAGCCGTTGCTTCTGCAGCATGCAGGTGCCTGTTACTGACGTCACATTTTATGTTTATGGGTGGGTGTAACTTTTATGTTAACACTTGAGGGTTTAGCTTTTCTATGGTATGTACAGATTTAGGACATTTACACATGCCCTGACTAGCTCCTCTTCATGACTCCCTAAGACCGGGTTTAATCAGTCTAAGCAAGCAGATACAGTTGCTAGATCTTAAAAAAAATGCAGTTACAGATCCAGAATTGTTATATTCTGAAAACAGGGAGGGGGTGTTAAAGTGATTACTCAGCAAAATGAGCATAAGGTGTAAAAACTGAAATGTAGGTCTCTTAGGACTGGAAGTCTCTTCAAAATAATGCAACATTTCAGTATCATCTTAGCATGGCCAAAGCAGACTAAAGACATTTCTTTACTTCATAAAAGTACAAATAGTAATTTGACAGTAATAAGTGCTGGCTGTAGTTCCCTAGATACAAAGCAGATTGGTTGTGCTACAGCATGGCTAAATAATGAGCCAATCACAAACTAGTTTGCAGAGTCCTAGCAGGGTCCATACCTAGCCTAACATGTCATGAAGAGGAAGGAAAATCCCTTACAAGTGAGATTAAAATCAATTGAAAATGTGTTAAAATTCCCAAAGCAATGATATTTGAGTCACAGGCAGTGCAATGCTGTACCACCTATTGCAGGTTTGTTTTCCCCATTGCCAGAGAGAAGCTTCTCAGTTGTGCTCACTCCTGTTTGTTTGTTCTAGCTTTCTTCCCAGATTTTTTTTTCTCTCCATTTAACTTAAGCAGGAAATAGAGAAAAAAAATTGGCTATAAGCGCACATCATCCTCTGAGGCCACCATTCTTTTTCTCTCATTTCATTGATTATAAAAGGTGTAGATTCATGCTCAAACATCTCTCTTGTCTGTCTCACAATATTAACATTCTTTAACTGGTTAGAACTTTGACTGTGAATTGATAAGTTTCTTTTTTTTTCTGATACAGGGAGAGTCTTTTTTTTTTTTAAATTTCAGTTTTTTATAATTTCTTTCCAACTGAAGACTGCCAAAGTTGGTTCTATATAAGTGATGTTATGTATGTTTAGAACCCCTCAGGTAAGGGGGTGTAGTACAAAGCAAAAAAAAAAAAAGAAAAAAAGCACTTTATGAGGTGACTGACAGTTCCAATGAAAAGTTAATTTTTTTTTCTTAACTGATGCCGGAATTTTGTATTCTGTTCTTTTTTTTTTTTTTTTTGTAAGAATTCAATAAAAGCCTAAAGCCAAACCATGCATTCTTTTTATTTTGGATACAGTTTTAGCAAGAGAGGTGGGATGGCTTGTTGCGTGGGGAGGCATCCTTGACTACAGCTGTGAAAATGGATTTGGAAGATCTTGGGCTGAGAGAGAATGTTTCAATAGCGGCAATGCTGTTTTTAATAGTCATGTTGGGAGTGTCAGCTATTGCCTCCTGACAAGAAATCTGGTTAAAGAATAGGGCAGACAGAGCATGTGCTGAGGTGGCTGTCTGACTTAAAACTTTTCTTGTGGTCTGCTTGTGGAGGAGGCAGTTGAACAGTATCAACAGAAAGTTGTTTTGATGAAATATTGGGCTATACAACTGGCATTTTGGTAGGAACTAAAATAAGTTCTAATAGTACTTTATGCTAAAATTCTGGCAACAAGATTGAATACAATATTGCCATCTCTGATTTCCCATAATCAAGTAGGCTTTGTGCCGGGGCGCACCGAAAGCAAGCATATCGTCCGATTGTGGACAGCCATGGTGCATTGCCAATTCACCAGGACTCTGGCATTAGTGGTGGGATTCGATGCAGAAAAAGCCTTTGAGCGGGTGTCATGGCAGCATTTGTACTCCGCCCTACGGCGTTATGGCTTCGAAGCCTATATTCAGGGAATTTCCTTGTTATATCAGCAACCATGTTCAGCTATATTGGATAATGGAGGAATGTCAGAGGATTTTGAGCTGCAGGGGTGCCCCCTGTCACCGCCCTATATATTCTCTCCCTAGACCCTCATACGGAGGATAGAGGAATTCACAAATATACAGGGGTATGTTAAGGGGGGGAACGTTCAAAATAGCTGCACTTGCGGACATCTTGGTGTTCCTGCAGGACCCCGACCGGTCCTTAAGGTAGGTCATGGACCTTCAACTTCAATTTGGGAAATTCTCGGGACTCAAAATTAATAGGGATAAGTCTGAGGCGTTGGATGTTCTAGGGACGGTAAAAGGGAACTGGCCGGAAGTTTCCCCTCTACGATGGGTTACGAAAGAGATGAAATATTTGGGAGTATTAATCCCAGCAGATAGCTCATTTATGAGTGTAATATTATCCCCTTGTTGAGGAAAATTAAACAAAGACTGGATGAATTTACCTCTATCCCTTAATGGTCTGATCCAGTTATTTAAAATGATGGAGCTCCCACGTTGGCTGTATATTTTACAGATACTACCAGTCAAAATTCGGCAGGGCACCTAGTTGAATTGGATAAGGCCCTGTGGGTTTCTTACAAGGTTGGTGTAAACCTTTTCACTTGGGTAATCTGTTGCATGTTTCGAACAGCCAACTTCCTCCTTACATTCAAAACAATCCAATAGAGACAGCATGCAGATATGCCTGGAAATGGCTATGCTGCAAGTTACAGATGTCCTGGGAGGTTTCTCCATAATCTATCAATAGTGGGCCATCCCAGGTTCACCCCTGGGCTGGACAATGTAATTTTCTTAGAATGGGCTAGCAAAGGGCTGTGCACAGTAAGGCAGCTGCTACAAGATAAAGGGGAAAGGAGGAGAGAATTTGAGGATCTACGTCTAACATTTAATATCCCGAATAAGAATTTCTACGCATATCTCCAAGCTAGGCACTTTTTTGATAGATGTCTTAGTTAATGACTCTCCCTAATATCTGATCACCTGCCAGAGTTCTTCAAAACCCACTCTGGGAGGCTAATACCATGTGCTGTCCTTACCAAGGCACTGCATTAGTTGCCAACAATAGAGGCACTTCCACACCTCCCAAACAGTTGGAATCAGGAATTAGACCATCCTATAACTCCCCAAATTTTACAAAATTGCTTTAAAAACATAAAGGAAATGTTAGGCGCCCCATCTGCGGCTGTCCTGCGCATGGGCCTGCTCACCTTCACGGTCCCATGGCAGGTCCCAGGTCAGCCTCCCTAGCGGTAGTTGCCAGCTCCTCTAGGCCCTGGCTTCCTGCGGTGGCGGTAGCTGGGCCTTCCACTGCATGCCAGACCTCACGCCGAGGTTCGGCACCCTCAGCGATGTTGGCCATGCCCCTAACATGCATGCGGACCGCCCGCCTCTTGTAGGGCCAAGGGCAGGCCTTAGCTCCGCGGTGCGCCCTGATTGATCCCCTGATATAAGGAAGTTCCTGTCTGTGCTTTTTTGCCTTGGCAATCAGGTCTGCTTGTATGTTAGATTGCCTCTGTGTTTGTTCCTGCTCTTGTCTTGTTCCAAGTCTCATTCCAGGATCCTTCTGTTCCAGTCCTGTTCCTGCATCCTAGTTCCTGCTCATCTTGTTCCTGTGTTCGTTGTACGTTTCCCCCGGTAGTACCTCCGGACTGTCTAACAGGTACTGGCCCTGGCTTGTTCCTTGACCTGTCTGCCACCTGCCTCAAGACCTCAGCTTGTTCCTTAACTTGCCTGTGTGCCTGCCTCAAGACTTCAGCTCGTCCCTTGACTTGCCTGCCTGCTACCTGCCTTCCGACTTTGGCCTGCCTGTGACCTCGTTATCTGACTTCTGCCTTGTTGACCATCCCATGGACTGACCTCTGACCTTTGCTCGCCTGACTTCGTCCCTAGATTCTAGCTCTGTTCCTTGCCTTGTCATCGCCTACGCTGTTCTGGTCCTCCTTGCTCCATCGGACCTCTAGTCTCGAACCCGATCACGCTCTCCCTGTGGCTACGCCGAACTTCTACTCTCCCAGGAGATCCTGCGAGGCCCACCTAAGTCCAAGCGAAACTACGGGCTCCTGCCAGGGTCCCCTCTGGCTTCCAGTGGTGAAGCTCATCCAAGCCTCTGTCTCCTTCAGTGCTCCGCCCCCTGGGGGCACTTGCCTTCTGTTTCCCTAGCAGGAGCTGTCTCTCCACTGCTCCAGGGTCCACCTCCGAGCGCAACAGGAAATTTTGGAAAATATATTTCGAGCATCTCACTTTTAAATTTCTCAATAGGAAGTATCAGTCCACGCCGGGGGTGTATCGAGCTAAATTGTCTTTGTCTGATAAATGCCCAAAATGTAACATGAGGCTGGGCACTCTATATCATTTATTCGGGCAATGCCCAAGAATATCTGACTGTTGGGGAACAATTTTACAATATGTTAGTAAACTGTTGGACGTCTCAATACCCATGACAGTATCATTATGTTTATTTGAACAGTGAGATATTCTCCCTCAATTTATCTCAGATGCTCAGTGGATGTTTTTGTCCAAGAAATCACTTTTAGAACACTGGACAGTACATCACTTACATACTGGAGAATACGATTACACAGAATGGTTACCTATGAGATTCTGACAGCCAGCCGCACGTCACCTAAGAAGTATACACAGTTCGTGGATATCTGGAACCTGTACCTGATGTCTCTCAATACTAAAGCCAGGAACAATCTACTAGCATTGCGGTAACTGTGGGAGAATTATGCATATATTAGGTCTAACCCTGGATAGATGGATTACACACTTGACCACTCTGCAAGCAAGACTGCATCTATGGACTTTGGATTGATCCAATTTGGACAACATACAGGGGGGGGGAGGGGGTTAGGGGTGAACAGCTGGGAAGTTACTAGATGACATGTTGTATATTTGTTGAAATCTTGCATAAAGCTTTTGTTAAAATGTATTATATGGAAAATGATAAAGGATAAAAAAAAAAAAAAGTTAGCCTGATAAGTTTACCTGGCTAAATTTAAGATGGGTCTATGGGACGACCAGCCTTAGCTCGATAACTTATTCGGCTAACTCAGCTCTTCCCAGTTACTCCCCCTGAATGCCCCTACTTTATCCCGCTAAATTCTAACTTATCATCTGGCTAGAGTTTAGCCAGAATAGTGCCCAAATCTTCATATAGCTGCATAATTTCTGAGTTATCTGGCTAAATGCTTTTGAATATGGACCTCGGCTCAGTCTTACCAGGTCTGCATAGCGTAGGCATCTGAGCCAATCCGGCACTACTAGAATGACCCAGTTGTCCTGCTCCACTATCCTGCGGAGTATCCTTGCAATTATTGGCAAAGAGGGAATACATAAAGTAGTGCGTCCGTCAGCCATGACTGAATTAGCACATATTTATTTATTTAACTCTTTTCTATACCGACATTCATGATACGAATCATATCATATCGGTTTACAAGGAACAAGGGGGTTATAACTTTAACAAAACCATTTAACAAGAAGCAAAGTTACAGTAAACAAGGTGAAGTGAACTTGGGAGCTGAAGTAGCAGGAAACAGAGGATAGATGAAGAAAAAAGAGAAACTTAACAGACTGTGGATGGGAGGTGCCTAGCTACATATATAGCAAGGTATGAGTAGGTGGCACTTTTCCATGGTTTGGAACATATATTCCTTCTGAACATTTTTTTGGGGTTTGGCTGAAATATTTTCTGTTGGATCACCCATCAGGCTGCCCCAGGTCTCTTCTATGCCTTTCTAGACAGCTCCTATTCTCCTGGATCCAGTTTGTGCTGACTGAGGTAGTCCGCCTGCCTGTTTTCCATTCCTGCTGAATTGAATATCAAAGCCTTGTCCGGCCTTTCTGCCATCAGTCCTTTTAGGTGGACTGCTGTCCAGGTCATCAGCCTTCCTGTCTCCTTCTCTAATTGTTGGTGCGTGGCCTCCTTCCTAATCACATATGCTAACGCTGCAAAACTGTTCAAAGCACTCTTACAGCTTTTCTCCTCACTCTGGGGAGAAAGTTGTTGAGTGTCAGCTTGATTGCTCTTATCTCTAGTTGATGACTACTTGCCCTGCGATACTTGCCCTTCACAATGAGCCCTCCAGCCTAGAAGGTTGGTATTGGTCATCAACGCCACCCACTTCAGTGGATCCAGGCTTATCCATGCTAAGAAACTGACATCGTTCAACTTCTACCAGAGGCTCTTCCTGGTCTCCGCTTGTAGAATAACCCTCTTCTTGTAACTCTGACACTGCGGGGACCACCATGCTAGTAAAGACTTTTGCAAGAGATGCATGTATGACCTCAGCCAGGGGACAGATCTATGGCAGCAATCATTGTTCCTAGCACTTGCAGGTAGGCCCTTCCCTTCAACTTCTTGCTGGCTCTCCAACTTCACCTGGGTCTGCAGCTTCGAGACCTCTCCTAGGTCATAAAGGCCTTCCCAATCTTTGTACTGAAGCATGCCTCCAGATACACCAGGGACTATGAAGGCTGTTAACAAACTTTGGATTTGTTCACTACTCCCACCTCAGTGCCTTCAGGAGCTGTCTCACCCTCAAGGTGGACTGCTCGCTCTCTAGCCTCGACTTGGACCTTACTGTCCAAATAGAGGTGGACCAGCATCCTTTCTCTAACTCTGCTACCACCACTACTATAATTTTGGTAAAGTGCATGGTGTCAGGCCAAACCAAAAGGCATGGTCTTTAATTGATAGTGGTTTCCCCAGGACTGCAAACCTCAGATGCTTCTGGTGTGCTTCCCTAATGGGGATATGCAGATATGTTTCTGCTAAATCTAGAAAGGTAAGGAACTCCCCTCTCCTTACTGCCCCATCACTGACCTCAATGTTTTCATCCAGAAATGAGGTATCCTGAAGTATCGGTTCACCCTTTTTATGTCTAATACTGTGCAAAAGATGCCTTCTTTCTCTGGAACTACAAGTACAACAAAAAACATCCCCTCCCCATCTAAGTCTCAGAGACCAGTACTACCACTTTCCAGTGGGTCAGTTTCTCTATTATTGACTGAATGGTTTCTTTTTTTATTTGGGATCTGCATAGGCACATTAGGTATTTGTCAGGAATAGGGGCAGCCAGTTCAAGTGCATAGCCCTGCCAAATAATCTTTATGACCCATCTGTAATATGGGTTCACATCTTATCAAACCTGCTATTAATTAAGTTGACTTAGAAAATAGCCACTATTACTAGCAACGGTAACATGGAATAGACTTAGTTTTTGGGTACTTGCCAGGTTCTTATGGCCTGGATTGGCCACTGTTGGAAACAGGATGCTGGGCTTGATGGACACTTGGTCTGACCCAGTAAGGCATGTTCTTAAGTCCAGGATGGGACAAAAAGAACCCTCTCTTCTTTGGCATGACGAAATAAATGGTGTATCGCCCCGTATTTTCTTGAGATGTGGGCACTGGGACCACAGCCCTCAGACTGAGGAGCCTTTCCAATGTACTCTCCACCGGCTGCAGGTGGCCGGGGCCAACCCAACTCACGTCATGCCTTGCTCTCTACTGCGGGTGAACTCGCGGCTGTGACTAGCCACTACTGCCGTGTTCCTCCTGGCTCCTGATACTCCACGTGGCGGCCGGGACACTGCCGACCTACTGTCCGTCTCCAGGCCTCCCTAGGTGCGTGCACGTGCCACCTAGCCTCTCTTTAAAGGCCCAATAGCAGGAACTCCAGGGGTGTCCCCGGCTGATGACATCACAAGCCTGAGATATTTAAGCACCTCCTTTGGCCTATGCTAACCAACTTGGCAACGAGTTCCCTGAGCTCCTCTGGTGCTTGTACCTGTTCTTCGGACCTGCGGTTCCTGCCTTGGATACCTGCTCTGGGTGCCCGCTCCTCAGGGGCCTGGCCTGCGCTTCCCGTTCCAGGACTCTGTCTTGCGCTGCCCTACTCCTCGGGTCAGCCTCAGCGCTACTTCGCCACAGATCCTTTCGCCATGCTTCCTCGCTCCTCGGGGTAGCCTCAGCGTTATCATACCGGACATTAAGTCTCTACGCTCCCCCGCTCCTTGGGGTGGTCACAGCGATACTATTCCAGAGATTCTGTCTCTACGCTCCCCCGCTCCTCAGGGTGATCTCAGTGCTACTACTTCAGAGATCCTGTCTCCATGCTTCCCCGCTCCTTGGGCCTGCCCAGTGCATCTCTGCCGTGGAGATCCTTCCTCTGGTTTATTCCATCTCCTGACCTGCCTGGAACTGCAATACCTTGGACTGTTCTCTCAGACCCCTCTCCTCAGGGCATCCCGCAGTATTGCCTCTGTGCGGGTGTCTGCGATCACGTGGCTGTGACACAGACAACTCGTCTACGTCTCCTTCTCCTGGGCCACAGCTGTGGTCCAGTTGCCTGTGTTTCCATTCCACCTTGCCTCCCGACGGTGGGGTCCTGTGGGGCTCAACCCCTCAGGGAGAGTCAACTCCCACCTCGGGCCAAGGGTCTACGAAACCTGCAAAACCTAACACTTCTGCAGGGAGTAGAAGGGAGAATCCATGAATATGTCCTGAGAAACATGGAAACTCCATCGCATATCCTTCTCATATCACTTCCAGGACCCACTGATCTGGTGTGATAAAACAGAGAGAGAGGCGTCCCCCTATCTCCTGTTCCCAGGGGTGGGTCGGTAAACCTTCAGTGGGAGACTCGGGAGGTTCCACTACCTGAGCCTGCGCCCCTTCTGGGTTGTCTGAGACGAGGGGACTGAGACCCACTGAAAGGTCGTGTCCTCTAATAAGTCGCTCCTCTATAGGGACGAAAAAGCCTGGAACCTCTAGCACGACATCTCATGTTAAATTTTTACTGCATTTGCATGTTGAGGGCGCTATTAGGGGTCGCGGGTTGACGTGCGATTTCCTCCCCTTACTGAATAAGGGGTAAGGGAAAACACGCGTCCAAGAGCAGGCTAACAGTGCACTGTACTGTATCGGCCTGTAAGCTAGATATTTCACTTAGATGCAGTTCCACCCCCACCACATTAATGGTGGGGGTGGAAGGGAAATAAAACCAAATGGTTACTAAGAGCCAAGAGTAACAGATAAGAATGAGAAGGAAAAAAAAGTGTGAAACTTGCTAGGCAGACTGGATGGGCCATTTGGTCTTCTTCTGCCATCATTTCTGTTTCATACGGTGACATCAGTTTCTTTGTCTCCATCTGCTGGTAGAGGTGCATAACCCCACTTGTTCTGGATTAATGTGCCTTAACGCTAAGAAATTTGAATTGAGTTTAGTACCCCTAATCATTTTGAAAAGAGTCTTAAAATATACCAAGCTACCAGTATTGCAAATTTCATTATTCATTACATGAAAAAAAACCCCAAAACTCCATTACATTATAAATTAGCCAGGGCTGAAGCTTGACGGTTGCAGTCTCGGCCCATTAGTTTCTAGTTTGAGCTATTGAGCCGGATCTCGCGTCTGACACATATCGGCGGATTTTTCTCTTTGTGTACTCGTTGGCATTGATGCTGGGCAGTCTCGAGCTCCCCCCGGTGGTATTCACGTGTCGCGCACTCTCAGAGTAGGAGGCTTTGATGGGCCGGGCCCACCAAAACTGCTCAGCAAAAGGCTCCGAACTGTTCAATCGACCGAAGGCGGTGGAGACTATTTTTTAGGCTGGGGAAGGAGGTCCGTGGCCCACCCTTTCTGCCAGAATCAAAGATGGCCGCTGGGGGGGGATGACGTTTATTCGTAATCTTCAGGCTCCTCTTGTCAACCGCTCTACCCTGTGCGCGCGCCGGTCCCTTTCCCATCGCTCGACCTCCTTCACCACGTCACACCGGTCTCGCACCTCCCCCCAGCTCCTCCCCCACTCCTGCCTCTCGCCCTTCAAGTCCGCCGAATGTTCGAGCTTCCCCTCGGCCCCGTTCTTCCTTGCTTGCCCCTCCCTTTTGCTCCTCCCTCTGCCTCGCGTGTACCTCTTCCCCGCCCTTCGCCCTTGGTCGCACCTCCCCTCGGCTCCGCCCCCTTCTTTCGGCCCTTCCCCCCGTAGCCGCCCCCTCCATCCTGGCTGGCTCGCCCTCCCCTTCCCCGCTTTCATGCGCCGCTGCTGCCCGGCTCTATTTGTAAACAGCCCGGCTCGCCAGCTGCGTCTCCGACGGATTCCAATCGCCAAGATGGCGGCGGGTGGGAGCACCGGTTGCGGCCTCTCGTGCCCGGGGGTGGGTAACGGTGTTGGCAACGGCGTCACCAGCAGCAGCAGCAACAACAACAACAACAGTGGTGGCAGCGGCGGATCGGGCCTGACATGCAACCGTGGCGGGTCGACCTCCTCCATCCCCGGCGGCCCCGGCAACCCGGCCGCGGCTGCGGCCTCTTCTAATGCGTCGTGCTCGGCGGCTGCGCAGGCCGCGGATGCAGCCCCGGCCTCCGCGTCAGTTCTTGTCTTCCGGGAGCCTGTCTATAACTGGCAGGCCACCAAGACCACGGTGAAGGAGCGCTTCACCTTCCTTTTTAACAACGAGGTGCTGAGCGACGTCCACTTTCTGGTGGGCAAAGGGATGGTGAGCCAGCGCATCCCAGCGCACAGGTGGGTGGGCGGCCCCACTCCTAACAATGTATCTGTTATATTCTGTATGTACACACTGCATAATATAAACTACAACATATCCACATACTTCAGTTCTACGTGTGTATATAATATATAACATCGCATTATATTATGCAGAGAGAGACACTACACAACAAATTACAACACATTCAAGTACACAAGAGGGGTGAATGTGTATATAACTTTATACATAGAGAGGCAGCACAGCACACTACAACAGATCCATATGCACAGGTGATGTATGTGTGCATAAAATTTACATTATACAGAGAGAGAGAGAGAGACACTGTCCAACACACAACAGATCTACATATACAGGAGTTATGAATGTGTGTAAATAAACACGCACACTATAACAGAACCATATACACAGGTGTTGTATGTGTGTGTTTGTGTGTGTAAAGCATTACATTATACAGAGAGAGAGGGAGAGACTGCACAATATAAATTACAGTAGATCCACATACACAAGATGTGTGTGTAATATTACAGTATACAGAGGAAGAGAGACTGCCCAGCACACTATAACAGATCCACATACATAGGAGTTATGTATATGTGTGTGTAAATAAAACACATTATACAGAAACACTGTAAGAACCATATACATAGGAGTTGTATGTGTATAAAACATTACCTTATACAGAGACTGTACAATACAATACGACATATCTGCATGCAAAAGAATTGTGTGTGTAATTGTTTGTGTATATATATTACATCACATTATACAGACAGAGACTGCAGTTACAAACTATATAACTGATCCATGTATGTGTGCCTATAGGGGCAGATTTTAAAAGTTACGGCGCGCACAAATGTACCCCCAATTTTATAACATGCGCGCACAGCCACGCGCATGTTATAAAATCAGGGGTCGGCGCGTGCAAGGGGGTGCACACTAGTACAACTTGCGTGGGCCGAGCCCTTGGAGAGACCTGCTGGCTTTCCCCATTACCCCCCCCCCAGTACCTTTGTTTTCGAAGTTACGCAGGCTGGGAGTCCTCAGCCATGCCTCCCGTCCTGCCCCTTGCCCACCCATTCAGAAAATCCCCAGGGCATATGTGCGCCGCCGGGCCTTTTGAAAATAGGCCCGGCGCGTGTAACCCTCCTACGTGCGTAAGGCATTGAAAATCTGCCCTATAGTATATATTTCCACTTTGTTCTGCTACACCAGGCCAGTCCTGACAGGTTGTGTCCCCCTACCAGCAGATGGTGACAGAGAACACTGATTTCTCTAGTGACATCACGCCACTATGTATAAATAGTGCAGCATAAGAAAAATCTAATATACTGTGCCTCCAGCAGGTTGTAGGACAAACTGGTGGTGCAACAGGACTTCTTTTATTTATTTATTATTGTTTTTTTTTTGAAAGGCTGTTTCAGGCTAGGCTGATTGTGCGCCAGTTGTTATGAGCCCAGGAACAGGGGTCCCAAGTTTGGTAGATCCCAAATATGGGGTGGGAGGGAGAGGGAAGGAATTTCTTCTCTGTCTTTTCAATTTTTCTTTTATTGCTTTGGCTCCTTGAAAAATTCTAGTTTTTTTTCTCTCTCCTTCCCTCCCCTGTTCCTCCTGCCCCCTCCTCCTGCCCTGAAAAAAAAAAAAAAAAGACTGGGCTCTTAGACAAAAGCATCAGGCCTGCTGTCCTTTGGGAGAGGAGTTCTTTGCCACTTACCTGTGGGGTAAGTGGCTGTTGTCGCAGGGGGGCTCCGGAGCCTCAGTTTTGTTTGTTACTTAGCTGGGGAGGATTTCTGTTGACAGCATGGACAGGTATGGGGAGGGATGATGCTGTTGAGCTTGTGGCTGCAGACACTGCATGTCAACTGTGGGGCTGCTTTGTTTGACCTGCATCTTAGGAGGGGAATTCTCCGGTTAGTGGTTAATGGCCTCAAGGGAGGTTTCTTAAGTCGTCTTGTGCTTGGAATGGCTTTCTTCAGATGAGAATGCATCTGGGCTGCTGCCATCTTGGGCCATCTTGGGCCAAGCTCCCACAGCCATTTCTGATTTCCAGCTCCATTTATGGGGTTCTGTAATGGAAGGCAAAGCTCTTCTGGCTTTGGTCCCAACACCTTCCTCCTCCTCTTTTTTTAATTTTTTTTTGGCCCACTCCAGATCAGCGTAATGGAGCTGCAGAGTTCTCAGAATTGTTTAGGTTTTTACACCAGGCCTTTTGTACTATTCAAAGGCCTATGGAAAAGTCTGCCTTAGCATTGGAGTCTGTCAGGACTAATTGTGCAGCAGTGGTCCTACACAAGGGCTCTTAGGGGGATGTTGCTGGAGAGGCATCTTCCTAGGCTGCATGTGGATCAGATAGATTTGGAGGAGTTTCTGCAAATGGTATCTCTGTAGAGGAAGGCGAGGTTGTCTCTGATATAGAGGAAGACTCGATCATTCTGATTTTTTGTTAGTAGGAGATTGCAGTCCTGATTGATCAAGTTGTCTCCTGCCTCAGAATATCAGAAGTTGGTTCCGGAGGAACCTGTACGGGATCCTATTATTAAAGGAGTGTGCAATTCCACCAAGATCTTCCCTTTGCACTCAGAGGTAAAAGAGACTCTGATGGTGTGGGAAGCTTCTGCGTTTGGGGGTTAAGGCTCTTCTGATTCTGTATTCACTTCTTCCAGAGTCAGCTAAGCATTTGTTTAAGGTTCCATGAGTGGATGCTTTGGCTCATGGCTGTCATTCAGCGTACCATTAACCCTGTTGAGGGTAGTACTTCTCTGAAGGACTGTCAGGAGGATTGAGAGTCCTTTGAAACATGTTTAATTCTGAGTCTTTGGCAGTTCAGATTTAGATTTGTGCTCAGAGTGCTCTTGTGCTGGTTCCAACAGTTTCGGAGAGTGGAGTCTGCTGCTGCCTTTTTGCGTTTGCCAGTTGTCCTTTTGTTTCGTGGCCTTGGCTGTTGCAGACAGGCGGCTGCTCTGGCTTCATAACAGGTCTAAGACTAAGACTCATCTTGGGAAGCTCCCCTTTAAAGAGCGATTTTTGTTTGGGGAGGACTTGAATCCCCTAGACAGGAATCTAGTAGATCCTAGGCCTCAGAGACTACCTGAGGATAAGTCATGCTCTGCTTATCGATCCACTAGGGGTCAAAGTCCGTTTCGAGACTTCAGGTGGTATAAGCTGGGTAAGCAGTCAGGTTTTTTCTTCCAAGGCTTTCAGGTTTCATGGACCAAGGGGGTCATGCCTTTTGTGGCTTCCGCAAGCCCAAGCCAGACTCCGGAGCCTCTTTGAAAGGCAGTCAGGCTTCTTAGTGAAGTCCAGCAGGTCTGTTCTCTGGTCCTGTCTGCTCTTTTACAGCAGTGGACCCATATCACCATGGATCAGTGGCTGTTGAACTGATTCATCTTGGCTATTCCTTGGAACTTTGTTCCTCTGTTTCCGATGCCTTTGAGATCTGTCTCTGTACCTCTCCTGTAAAGAAGAAGGGCAGTGCTCAAGACTCTGATGTGGCTTCAACTGCTGAAGGCAGTGGTACCCATTCCTTTTATTTTTTTTTTTTATTTTTATACAATTTCAAAGACATTTACAAAGGAACACCTTGATTGGAAAATAGGGTGTACAAAAGAAAAAGAAAAAGTAATCTTACAATATCTTTTTGAAATAAGCATACAACCCCATACAAGAAATGGAGAGGGCAAGGGAAAATCGAGCAGTGTAATCAAGCAATAAGAAAACTGAGAACTGCCAGTTACACTAAATATTTACCGAATCGACTACAATGAGGAATCTAACAATGCCCGTAGTTGGAATGGCTCAAAGAAGATATAATTAGCATTATTATATCTAACCAAGCATTTGTAAGGGTAACGAAGTACAAAATGAGCCCCCTTAGACTGTACCTTGGAGCGCATTAGAAGAAATTTCTTCCAACGAATTTGGGCAACCCTTGTTAAATCAGGGTAAACCCTAATTTTTTGACCACAAAACAATAGGGAACGATTATGGAAAAAAAAAGCACAAGACATTATCTCTATCAGTAGAAAATGCAAATGTAACTAATAGCGTCCCTCTGTGTGTAATTTCAACTTCTTGAGAATCTTGCAGAAAATCTGTCAAATCCAATGGAGTTCCGGAAGGAAGATTGTCTCCTTGAAGATCCTCAGTCTGTACTTTAAGCAAAAAATAAGCCTTAGTTATCACAGGCATGACTGTATCCAAAATTTTAAGAATTTGAGAAACATAAGTTCTGAATAATTCCACAGGAGTAAGTTCTTTAATTATTGGGAAATTAAGAATCCTCAGACTTAAAGAGCATAAGATATTATCAGTGTTCTCAACCTTTTTAGAATGGATTAAATCAGATTGCACTAAATGCTGTTGAACTTTTTCCACCATAGACAATCGGGAATCTATAGTTGAAATTTTGATTTCTTGAGCAGACAAAATAGCAGAGTTCTGCTTAAGAGCATTATTAGCTTCCAGTACCGCTGAAGTAAGTGTAGATATAAATTGTATCCAAATTAACCAGAGCATTCCAACCTACATCTAAGGTGATAATAGCTGGTCTAGATAATTTTAATTTGCCAATCTGTGCGGTTGCTTCTTCTCCATCAGTCCGGGAAGAATACGTGCCAGGCCCAACAGCGAGTGGCTGCTCCACATCAACAGGCCCCTAAAAACAGAGGCCTCTTCCACAGCCTGTACTGCCACCGTCATCTCAGACACAGTACCAGCTCTCCCGGCGGTCTCTTGCTGCACACTCGAACCTGGCACACTCCCACAGACATTCTCCGAAGCTATCACTGAAACAGAAGTTTCAGGCTTTGGAGGAGAGGGTGTTACCAGTGCTCCCGGGCTAAGGGAGATCTCATCGGCCAGCAAGGAGGTGCTCTGCTCGCCGTCCTTCTCTGCAGCGGCCATCTCATCGGGAGCCCAAACTGGCATCGCACCAAAGAACTCCTCGATCTTCGGTTGATCTGGGCCAGGTAAGGGAGAGAGAGATACATTCTCACTGAGTCTGGCCTTATGTTTGGTATGAGGCATTTTTTGTTGCAGGAAAAATCGAATATAGGAAATACCACCGAGGAGACCTTCTTAGCATGCTTCTTGGTTGGCGGCCATCTTGTCCTCAGTGGTACCCATTCTGCCCCGGACGTCTGATGTCTTCTATGAAAGATGGAGAAAAAAACATGCAGTCAAACACAAACAGTCACAGAACAATTAATGGCAAACCTGACACTGGCCGGGTTTCGAGAATTCTTCCATTCCTCAGGGGTGTATATCTTATGAATCTGCAACGTCAGATAAAAAACATATGCTGAATACAGAAGTGTACATTGTTTTAATTGCAATTCTATTTAAAATTTAACAAAAAATAATTGGGTTGGTAGGAAGGAGAACCGATGATAATATCCAGTGCTGTCTAATGAAAAGACGATGTGGATTATGAGTAAATCCGTTTTACTACCTTCAATTTTAAAGATTTTTTTTTTATAGATAATTTTTCACAGAAGTTCTTTTGCATAATATGCTTTGAGAAGGTGGTTCATTGTGCTTTTAAAATTTACTAAATGATTTTCACTTCTTGCTCACACAAATCTACATGAGCACAGAGGTGAGAAACGGTTATGAGATCAAATGACAAGGCCAAAGAAACAAAGTTGATTGTTAGGAAGAACTGTTGATGGACAGGCAGCATCTGTGTCCCACTTCTTTGGTGGTAATATCGTTCATGGTGTCTTTTCATTCTCTTCTACTCTCTCACCCTTTGTTTGGAACCACATTGCTTAGGAATAGAATTCAAATTGAATAGCCTCTAAAACAGTAAATGACAGCAGAAAGCTACCAAAATGGCCCATCTAGACTGTCCAGCAAGGTGTTAAGGGTTGTAACAGCTACTCCATGCAGGTTATCCCGTGCCTAAGTTCTTGGCAACACAATCCAATCATTTCAGTGCTGTTTTAGGTTGAACCACTGTAGGGATGTGAATCGTGTCCTCGATCGTCTTAACGATCGATTTCGGCTGGGAGGGGGAGGGAATCGTATTGTTGCCGTTTGGGGGGGTAAAATATCGTGAAAAATCGAAAAATCGAAAAATCGCAAAACCGGCACATTAAAACCCCCTAAAACCCACCCCCGACCCTTTAAATTAAATCCCCCACCCTCCCGAACCCCCCCAAATGACTTAAATAACCTGTGGGTCCGGCAGCGGTCCGGAACGGGCTCCTGCTCCTGAATCTTGTTGTCTTCAGCCGGCGCCATTTTCCAAAATGGTGCCGAAAAATGGCGGCGGCCATAGACGAACACGATTGGACGGCAGGAGGTCCTTCCGGACCCCCGCTGGACTTTTGGCAAGTCTCGTGGGGGTCAGGAGGCCCCCCACAAGCTGGCCAAAAGTTCCTGGAGGTCCAGCGGGGGTCAGGGAGCGATTTCCCGCCGCGAATCGTTTTCGTACGGAAAATGGCGCCGGCAGGAGATCGACTGCAGGAGGTCGTTCAGCGAGGGTTCCGGCGCCTCGCTGAACAACCTCCTGCAGTCGATCTCCTGCCGGCGCCATTTTCCGTACGAAAACGATTCGCGGCGGGAAATCGCTCCCTGACCCCCGCTGGACCTCCAGGAACTTTTGGCCAGCTTGTGGGGGCCTCCTGACCCCCACGAGACTTGCCAAAAGTCCAGCGGGGGTCCGGAAGGACCTCCTGCCGTCCAATCGTGTTCGTCTATGGCCGCCGCCATTTTTCGGCGCCATTTTGGAAAATGGCGCCGGCTGAAGACAACAAGATTCAGGAGTAGGAGCCCGTTCCGGACCGCTGCCGTTCCGGACTGCCGCTGGACCCGCAGGTTATTTAAGTCATTTGGGGGGGTTCGGGAGGGTGGGGGATTTAATTTAAAGGGTCGGGGTGGGTTTTAGGGGGTTTTAGTGTGCCGGCTCACGATTCTAACGATTTATAACGATAAATCGTTAGAATCTCTATTGTATTGTGTTCCATAACGGTTTAAGACGATATTAAAATTATCGGACGATAATTTTAATCGTCCTAAAACGATTCACATCCCTAAACCACTGCTCTGTGCAGGGTATGTTGGTGCTTTGTTTCCGTCTTTTTTTGCCAACAAAGGATTCTCTGTGTTTATTCCATGCATTTTTAAATTCTGCTACATCTTCATCTCCACTACCTTCTTCAGGAAAGCTTTCAATGCATTCACCATTTTTTCTGTGGAAAAAAATTTGTTGCTGATAGGTGCATAAACATGAGGTAAAAGTTCTGTGCTCAAACCCCAGCTTTAGGACCACGTGGGCAGCTGTCCAAGGACAGCCCGGTTATGGTTTCATCTAGTGCATCTAATATTTCTTTCGCATTTTCAGTTAAAAGCAATAACTAGCAAAGCATTTTATAGATGTTCAATTCACTTGATATGACTAAGATGCTCTTTTGCAATCTCTTCTTCCTAATGTACTGTGGTCCTTAATAAAGATATTTTTCCATAGGCCCAAATTGGGAGTAAGTCCTTTTAGAATAAGGCCATGCATATGTTATGGAGGGTGCTAGCATTACACAGATGTTATGGGTTGATGCCTTGGGCGGCTTTGGAATGTGTGTGTAACTTGGAATTATAGCACTAAAGATGCTTAAGGAGTTTCTATAGATCTGGTAAAGGCAGCTAGGCTAGCGTAGCTGGATTTAAAAAAAGGTTTGGGCAAGTTCTTGGAGAAGGCGGCCATAAACTGTTGTTAATCAGATAGACTTGGGAAAAGCCACTATTTATCCCTGGGTGCGCTTAGTCATAACGTGCCATTGTGCGTAAGTAATCTCTTGAAAATATACCAGCTTTCAAGAGCTTTAAGATCTGCAGGTCAGAACCTATTGGATGTTCCTGAACATACCCAGATCAGTCCAGAGAAGTGGGTTGTGCATCCCTACCAGCAGGTGGAGTCAGAGAACAATTAGAACTTTGGGCACTGCTACATAAAAAGAGTGCCACCTGCAGTCATTCAGTATTTCTCTGACTCCAGCGGGTGGTACAGATGCACACCTGCAGTCTTTAGTTATATTTTTTATTTAGTTTTGAATTTAATTTTTTGGTTTACGGTCATTTCCTGAGGTGTTAGGCGCCTTCGTGGGCCATCCCTCAGTAGAAGCCAGGCGTCCGGGGAATTGGATATTCCTGTCAGGGATTCGCCCGCCACAGTTCAGTGTCTGACGACCAGGGGCTCCTGGCTACTCACCACCGTCTCTACTACAGCTACTCCCTTGTCTCCTGCAACAGCTTTTCTCTGTGTCTTGGTAAAGTTTTTAATTAAAAAAAAAAAAAGAAAGCTGTTTTCACTGCACAGTCTTCAGTGCTGAGGTAAGGAGAGGTGCAGGAGGGACCGGGTCTTTTAAGGCCGGTTGGGGGAAGCTGTCAGCAGTGTTCCCCTCAGCTCCTGCGGCTCCGGGTTGTTTTCTGAGGGCAAGGGTGAGGTTTACTTGCCGCTTCCCTGCTGGGGGCCTGCGATTTCACTATAGACAGTCTCCTTTCCCGCAGCACAGTTGCGGGCATTTTTTTCTCCTCAGCCAGTAGTCTCTTAGCCCGCAGCACGAAAAGTTGCTTTTTCTGGTCATGCCTGACTGAAATTTTCTCCGCATCGCGGCTCCGAGCGTTTCTTTTTTTATTCGCACCCTTTTATATTTCACTTCAGACTATCGGCGCGCTACTGCGGATGGGACTGAAAACAGAATCGCAGGCCTGCCGCGCGTGTGGGTCACGCGGCCAGGTGTTAGATGCGGCCTCCTTATGCGCAGCGTGTTCCCCGGAGTTAGAGGGCTCTTCAGGGTTTCTTGCCTCCTCCCTCAGGGACGGAACATTTGTCTCGCCTTCGACTTCGCGGGAAGAGGATTCTCCGCCTGTTCTAGCCCCGGTGAGGGAAGATCTCACTGGGGGAACTGATGATATCACCCCAGCCGACTCTCCAGTGGGAGAGGGGGACCCGGAGGGTTTTTCCCCAGAATTTGTCCTCCTTATGCACCAGTCTTTCCTGGCAAGGAAATGCTCGGCGGTAAAGCAGCCCGGTCTCCTGGGGGCAGGTTCAGACCTGCCTGAGAAAAGAGGTCAGGGTACGGACCCTTGTCAGCGCCTCTCTGATCAGGCTCACCCCACAGGGGATTCTCCCCAGGGTACGCGAATTCCGATCCTGGGGTCTGGGGCGATGCCGGCTTCTGGGGTAGTAGGGGCGACAGACTTGGATCCGGCTGATGTGGACCCTCCTGCGGAAGTGGATGACCCTAGCGGGATGAGTTAAGACCCCTTATTCCCCAGGTCCTTGAAGTTCTGGGACTTAAGGTTTCTCAAGAAGAGTCTGACAACGAGGGCGTCAATCCAGTCCTCGACGGCATTTCTTTTCCTCTGCCTAAGAAGGTTCGTAAACTAGTGACCCAGGAGTGGGAGACTCTGGATTCCGGCTTGAAGGTGGGCAGAGCTATGGCGAAACTGTACCTGTTATTGTCTGATGTTTTGGATTTACTGAAGATTCCAAAGGTGGACGCCGCGGTCTCGGCAGTCACGAAAAAGACCACTATCCCAGTTGCTGGGGCAGCTACCCTTAAGGATATACAGGACCGCAAGCTGGAGATCCAGTTGAAGCGAGCATTCGAGGTTGCCGCACTAAGCCTCCGGGCGGTGGTTTGCGCTAGCCTCATGCAGATGGCCTGTCTGTGTTGGGTCCAGGAGTCTGCTGCCGGGGCCGGTATGGGCGACAGTGGGGCTCTGCAGTCCGCCCGCCTAGAAGCAGGCATCGCTTATGTTGCAGATGCTTTGTATGATCTGGTGAGGACCTCAGCGAGAGGTATGGTGTCCTTGGCGTCAGCGCGGTGTCTCCTCTGGCTGCGAAATTAGGTGGTGGATTTGTCCTCCCAAGTCCCAGCTTTGTAATTTACCCTTTAAGGGCAAGCTCTTGTTTGGGGATGATCTGGATCAGCTAGTAAAACTGCTTGCCGAATCAAAGGGCAATTGGTTGCTGGAAGATAAAAGATCTTCTAAGAAAGTCTTCCCTCCTCGAGCTAGGTTTCGGGTCTCTCGCCGCTTCAGAGTGGGAAGATACTCCGCACCTTCTGCTTCGGGGCGCTAGCAGTCCTTTCAAGGGGGTCGCCGGCCCGGAAGAGATTCGGGACATCTTGGTGCAGGAAGTAATAAAAACCCGCAATGAAGCCACGAGCACCCATTCCATCGTCGAACCTGTCGGAGGCAGATTATCCAACTTTTACATGGAATGGGCAAGAATTACATCAGACCGCTGGGTCTTAGAAGTGATCAAAGATGAGTATGCACTGCAGTTCTTGCGCCCGGTCCGGGAGGTTTTTGTGGAGTCCCGAGTGGCCTCAAATGTCAAGAAAGAGGTGGTCCGGGTGACTCTACAACGACGTCTCGAGCTCAAAGCTATTGTCTCAATTCTGGAAGCTCAACAGGGATGAGGTTGGTACTTTGTGGTCCCCAAGAAGGAGGGCACATTTCGGCCCATCCTTGATTGCAGAAGGTGAACTGTTGCCTTCGGGTTCCTCGCTTTCGTATGGAAACCCTGAGGACAGTGATGGCTGCGGTTCAAAAAGGGGAGTTTCTCGATTCTCTGGACCTCATGGAGGCGCATTTACACATTCCGATTCGGCTGAATCACCAGAGGTTTCTGCGGTTCAAGGTCTTGGGACGACACTTCCAATTTCGAGCCCTCCCATTTGGTTTCGCAACAGCTCCTCACACGTTCACCAAGGTGATGGTGATGGTGGTGGTGGTGGCGGTCTTCCTTCGTCAGGAGGGAATCTTGGTTCACCTGTACCTGGACAAACTGGTTGATTCGCGCGAAGTCTCGGGAGGACTGCAAGAGATCAGTGCCCATGGTGATGTTCACATTGCGAACCCTAGGTTGGGTAATCAATGTGCAGAAGAATCACTTGGAACCCACGCAGAAGTTGATTTATCTCGGAGCACAATTTGATACCTTGCTGGGCAAAGTGTTTCTAGCGGCGGACCGAATAGGGAAGTTGCAGGAACAAATACATTCCCTTCTTCGAAGGAACAATCCCACAGTGTGGCATCATCTTCAGGTCCTGGGCTCCATGGCTTCAACCTTGGACTTGGTTCCTTGGGCGTTCGCTCACTTAAGACCTATACAGCGTGCGCTTTTGTCTCGCTGGAGCCCGGTGTCTGAGCAATTCCATCTACCAATGCCGGAATCCAGAGCCAGTCTGTCATGGTGGCTGTCACTGGACAATCTGGAACGGGGGGTGGATTTGGACACTCCGAATTGGCTGATTAATCTCCACCGATGCCAGCCTCTCAGTTGGGGGGCGGTGAGTGCAGACAGGTCCGCCCAAGGGCTCTGGTCAGCGATAGAAAGATCCTGGTCCCTAAACTGGCTCGAGACCAGGGCTGTACGTCTGGCCCTGCGGGCAGAATGGTGCGAGTCTCCTCGGACATTGCAACAACGGTGGCGTACATCAACCGGCAAGGCGGGACTCGAAGCTCCGCTGTAGCACTGGAGGCACGTCTTCTGTTCACCTGGGCAGAACGCCATCTCGAGGGCATTGTCACATCCCATGTTGCGGGAGTAGAGAATGTGCAAGCCGATTATCTCAGCCGTCAGCAACTAGACCCAGGGGAATGGGAACTATCTCTCGAGGCGTGGAATCTCATTTGCGCCAGATGGAGAACTCCTCAGCTGGATCTGATGGCAACGCAGGCGAACACAAAAACAGTTCATTTTTTCTACCGTTGTCGAGAACAGGGCTCGTTGGGCATAGACGCTCTCATGTGTCCTTGGCCCACGGGTATTCTGCTGTATGTCTTCCCGCCCTGGCCCTTCATAGGTCGGCTTCTCCGTCGCATAGAGCGGCACCCGGGAAGGGAGATTCTGGTGGCGCTGGAGTGGCCATGTCGTCTGTGGTTCGCGGATCTGGTACGCTTGGCTCTAGAGGGTCCACTTCAGCTGGCTCATCTAACACATTTGCTCTGTCAGGGGCCCATATTTTCAGATCAGGAGGATCGCTTCTCTCTCACGGCTTGGCTTTTGACAAGTGATGTTTACGCTTGAGGGGTTATTCAGAACAAGTTTTTTCCACCCTCCTACAGGCGAGACGTCCAGCCACCTCTGTGGCCTATATGAGAGTTTGGAAGCTTTTTGAGACGTGGTGTCATCAGCGTTCCTGTGGCCCTTTAGCGGTGCATGTTCCTTGGGTTCTTGACTTTCTGCAACAGGGGCTCGCTAAGAGCTTGGCGTTCAATTCCCTTCGTGTACAAGTTGTAGCTCTAGGTGCCTTGCGGGGAAACTTTGACGGCTGTTCGCTGGCAGCACATCCGGATATTGCTCGGTTTCTTCAGGGGGTCAAACATTTGCGCCCTCCCAATCAATCGGTGTGTCCGGATTGGAGTTTGAATTTAGTCCTGTGAGTTCTATGTGGCGCTCCTTTCAAGCCTCTTTGTGGAGTTTCCCTGAAAGATCTGACTTTGAAAATGGTGTTTTTGGTGGCCATTTGCTCGGCCCATCGGATCTCAGAGTTGCAGGCGCTGTCTTGTCGGGATCCCTTTCTTCAGATTTACGACGATCGGGTATCATTACGTAGGGTTCCGTTCTTTGTCCCTAAGGTGGTTTCAGCCTTTCACGTCAAACAAGCTGTGCAGCTTCCAGGGTTCCCTAACTGGTCCCGGGAGTCTTCTCAGAACAGAGACCTTCATCTTTTGGATGTGCGGCGTGCCTTATTGCGTTATGTGGAGGTTACCAATGACTTCAGACGTTCTGATCATTTGTTAGTTCTCTTTAGTGGCCCAAAGAAGGGGGACAAAACGTCAAAGGCGACCATATCTCGGTGGATTAAGAAAGCCATTTGCGTGGCATACATAGCCCCAGGGCGTCAGGTACCTTTGGCTCTCAGAGCTCATTCCACTAGGGCTCAGGCTACCTCCTGGGCAGAGTGTCAGCTACTGTCGCCTCAGGAGATCTGTAGGGCGGCGGTGTGGTCGTCTATTCACACTTTTACGAAACATTACCGATTGAAAGTTAAGACCTCTGATGAACCATGCTTCGTGCGGGTCTTTCGGGTTCCCGCCCAGTGTAGGGTGGCTTGGGTACATCCCACTTTTCTGGACTGATCTGGGTATGTTCAGGAAATGAAAATTGGTTCTTACCTGCTAATTTTCATTCCTGTAATACCTCAGATCAGTCCAGAGGCCCACCCCTTTCTTCAGATACCGAAAGACTATCTTGGTCAGAACCTGCTTAAGTTCTTTATTGTTGAAGCTCCTTTTTTGCAGACATGGAGAACATGTTATGATGTCTAAAAACTTTAATTATTGTTCATGGTACCTGGATATTATTATGACATGTAATTACCATTAACTTATGGTATTTTGCTATTTAGTTTCTGTGAAACCAAATGTATTGTTTGTATTATGTTAATTTTGTTTTTATTATTTATGTATATCATGTATATTGCTTAGGCCTTTCAGTGTTAGGTGGTTTAATAAATTTTAATAAATGAAATGAAAAAAATGGAGCAGTTTTTAGCAGTTCGGTCTGTTTTTGCCAGCGACGAAGTGGTAGTCCGAAAATTTGGTTGGGTGCTACCCTTTGTTATTTAGTTCTGATAGCATGGGCTTGGGTACAGGTCAATACTGAGTGACTGCAGGAGGCACTCTAGTTTTGTAGCAGTGCCCAAAGTTCTAATTGTTCTCTGCCTCCACCTGCTGGTAGGGATACATAACCCACTTCTCTGGGCTGATCTGTGGTATTACAGGAACGAAAATTAGCAGGTAAGAACCAATTTTCATTTCCATCAGCTCATTTGGAACGACTGGATGAGATAAGAGACAGAGCATTTTATGTTGCAGGCCTGGTTCTCTGGAACAATTTGCTTAATTAATATCTGATATTCCACCTTTAGGAAACAAAGGTGCTTTATTTTTCACAGGCATTTAGCAGATTAACATCTCACTAGTAGCAGCTCTTGTTATAGTTTGTTCAGTGTTACTCAGTAAATTTTATTTTTTACTATGTAAGTAATTTGTTTTCATTTTATTTTATCCATTTTGAATTTGTTTTGTTGTAATCCTCTAAGTACTTTGGATTATATGGACTGTAAATTTTTAAATACATATGTTGTTTAGGATCCTGCCAGGTACTTGTGATCTGGATTGGCCACTGTTGGAAACAGGATACTGGGCTTGATCAACCCTCGGTCTGACCCAGCTTGGCAATTCTTGTTTCCTTTCTTGAGGACTTATTTCAAGTCTCCTTATTTGTTGGGTTACTGGATTATACCAGACAAGTGTGCAATGCAGATAATTGAAAAATCGCTTTTTTAAATGTTGGCAACAAAAATCTAACTGGGAACAAACCTGAGATTGAGAGTTGATCTTATATGCATTTAAAAAGGTTGAAGTCAAACATTTGAAAACCAATATTATGGAATGTCTTCATAGAAGATTAATAAATTAGTAGTTTTTACAAGTCCCAGACAAATCGGTTGAAATATAAAAACTGAAAACAAATTAGATTGGAAGTTATGTTTATAATATTTATCATCTGTTGTGGGTCCTCATTTTTTAAGTACTGTGTACAATTCTGGAGATCACCCCTTCAAAAGGATATCAACTGGATGCAGTAGGTCCAGAGGGTGGCTGCTTATATGGTCAAAGGTCTTCATGATAGAGCATATGTGGTCAGACTTAAAGATGTAAACACATGTTTACATGACATGATGTTACTAAACGAATGGCGGTATATAAAGAACCTCAAATAAATAAATAAATATATACCCTGGAGGTAAGGAGAGAAAGAGAAGATATGCTAAAGTCCAAGGATTAAATGCCTTTCAAGAAAATGAGGTTTTGGAATGAGGAGTCATGGGATGAGGGTGAAAGAGGGTAAAATCAGGCGTAATGCAAGAAACTATTGACAGAGAAGGGTGGTGGCAGATGTGTGGAGGTGATAGAGACAGATAACAGTGTCAGAATTCAAGAAAGCATGGGAAAGCACAGAGGATCTCTGGCTGATGTAATAGTTTGCGAGGCTGAGTGCACATTTTAACTAATTTCTGTGCACATTATTGTGCATGTAAGCTTAGTCCCAATTTTAATAAGGATTTTAGCACAAAAATGTGCACACAAATTAACGCTGCTCCATGTAAATACCATATTAATGAAGGTATTGGTTATTGCTGTCAATGGAGAGAGGTGCATAGGCTTAATTAGTTTTTTTAATACTGGAAATTTAATGTCTGGTCAGATCAAGTAAATTTAACTCACATTTGTATACATTAAATGTGATTTCATACACACTATACATTTTTTGCATACACTTAAGTTTGTGTGTTTTTAAAATTCATTTGCATGCTATTAGCTTAAACATTTTTTTATCCTGTGCTGAAATACAGTCCACGTTTTTTACTCATGTCTTATCTGGGCCCTGAGGGAGAGGAAGGGATTGTTATTAAGCAAGGAGGTTGGATGACGAACTTAATGGACTGTCGTCCAAGCCAGACCAGTCCAGGCAGTTGGGTTTGTCCCTCCTACCAGCAGATGGAGGCAGAGGGCAAATTCTTTGTCCTGATGCACCTCCCTGTATAGTCTGGTGCAGCAGGGGGAAGGTATCAGTAGTCCTCTGCCTCCAGAAGATGGTAGCTTGACTGGTACAGCAGGAGAGAAGTTCTGTGTTATACTCAAGGGACAACAGCCAATTCCTGGGCTAATTTTCCCCTGTGTGAGTCCAGGGCCAAGACAGGGAGCAGTGATTAGATGATAGCCAGAATGGACTGGTCTTCCACCTCCAGGGGATCAGAAGGTTCAGTGCTTCTGTCTTTCCCAGACTGACTAAAATGGGGATACCACTCATTTAAAAAAAAAAAAAAGAAGCAAGCCAGCAGTAGCAGAGATGCTGGCATAGCCAGGCCTTGCACATGGATTCAGCTCCTTCTCCCCCAAGAAGCAGGCAAGTACAAGTTCCTTTGTGTTCTGCAGCCCAGCCCTCTGATGGTAAGGTATGGAGAGGGGATGCAAGTGCATGTGGTGTGAGGCCACGCACACAGCTTCAGCAGCAGTCTTGTTCTGTTAAAAGTGTGATGGGGCTAAGTCAAGGCCATTGCTGAGAGGTGGGGAGGAAGTAGGCCATTTGGCTTGGCAGGAGCAGGTTTGGCTGTCATAGTCCCGGCGTTATTGGAGACAAATGCAGCAGCTGTAGGCCGGTCAAGTCACTTCGATGAGATGTTATAGTTTTGCGACAAATAAAACCCTAAAGGCTTAGGGTAACAGGGGGTACTGACTTCTCAGTGGAATTAATGAAAATTATGTACAAAGCATATTATGACAGAAGCCCAGGGAAAGGCAGGCAAAAGCTTTGACTAACACAGGAGGAGGGGAATTGTCAGAAAAGAGGTAGAAACTCCAACTGGGCCTGGATGGGCCTCTGGAGGACAGATTTCACCTTGTTAGGGAGATGTGAAGGAATCTTCCTTAGGGATCTGCAAGAAGAGGGAAGGGGAGACATTACCAACCAGAGGATTATGCAATAGACTTTTTTAGGAAAGAGGAGCTGGGTGCCCTCATTTCCTGAGTGTCGCAAGTACTAAGGCTAAGTGAGGAGAGGCCAAAAGGAGATCCAGTTTTAATGAGCAGAAAGAAGCCTCCCAAAGCATTCCAGCCATTCAGGATATGGTTAGATCGGAATGAAATGTTCCAGAGGCAGTGTAACGAAGTACAAACTATGGATGGAGAAGGTACAGAGAAGGGCAACCAAAATGATAAAGGGGATGGAACAGCTCCCCTATGAGGAAAGGCTGAAAAGGTTAGGGCTGTTCAGCTGAGGGGGAGGGGGGGGGGGGATATGATAGAGGTCTTTAAGATCATGAGAGGTCTTGAATGAGTAGATGTGACTCTACTCTTTCGAATAATAGAAGGACTAGGGGGCATTCCATGAAGTTAGCAAGTAGCACCTTTAAGACTAATTGGAGAAAATTCTCTGGAATTTGTTGCCAGAGGATGTGGTTAGTGCAGTTAGCGTAGCTGGGTTCAAAAAAGGTTTGGATAAGTTCTTGGAGGGGAAGTCCATTAATGGCTATTTATCAATTTTACTTAGGGAATAGCCACTGCTATTAATTGCATCAGTAGCATGGGTTCTTCTTAGTGTTTGGGTAATTGCCAGGTTCTTGTGGCCTGGTTTTGGCCTCTGTTGGAAATAGGATGCTGGGCTTGATGGACCCTTGGTCTGACCCAGCATGGCAATTTCTTATGTTCTTATGAGAATCTGTATCTACAGACAACTGAAGGAGTGTTTCTGCACATGGTAAATCAACAATCCAAGGGAATTGTGCAGAAAAAGCAAGTTTACTTACCGTAAACGGTGTTTCTGTAGATAGCAGGATGAATTAGCCATGCTGTCATGGACACTGTCCATCAGGGCCAGGAGGCGGAGCTTCTTAGTAGAATACAGAACTTTGCTCTGTGTGGCTGCGCATGCCTTCCCGCTCAGAAAAACAGTCTCTCCTCAGTCTGTGATGTAGCAGTATGTGAATAACGTGCAGACTATCCAGGGAGGTGGGCGGGTCAGCATGGATAATTCTTCCTGCTATCTGCGGAAATACAGTTTATGGTAAGCAAACTTGCTTTTTCCCGTTGATAGCAGGGCTGAATTAGCCATGCTGTCATGGGAATCCTAAGCTCTCGATCACGCTTCAATAGTTTCTAGCTTGATTTTTTTTTTTTTTTGGTTTTTTTTGCGTGATCAAAGGTGTGGATAGTCATTTATAACTCAGATGGATATCGTTTGTAATAGCCTCTTCCCAGCTTAGCATCTTCCGATGTCTGTTAGTCCAGGCAGTAGTGAGACGTAAACGTATGTAAAGAAGACCACGTTGCTGCCTTACAGATGTCTATGGGTGGTACTTGAGAGAGGTGGGCTAGTGAGGTGGACACTGCCCTTACTTGGTGTACTTTCGGGCGAGAAGCTAAGGATAGTTTCCTCTTGGTGTAGCAAAATTGAATGCATTGGGTGATCCAGCTGGATATAGTCCTTTTTGCCACCGGAAGCCCAGGAGCATTCGGGTTGAAAAAAACAAATAATTGGGACACCCATGTCTCCGAATGTGTACGTCGTTTATAATACGCCAATGCTCTCTTGCAGTCCAATATATGCAGTAATCGGTCCCTATCATTCTGATTTGGGAAAGAACGTTTGTAACTCGATGGACTGGCTCAGGTGGAACTGGGTGACTACTTTTGTTAGGAAAGAGGGATGTGTTCGCAACAGTACTTTGTTATGGAAGAATTGTAGGTATGGACTGTAGTGCACCAACACTTGAAGCTCACTGACTCTGTGCGCTGATGTCAGTGCGACGAGGAATACTACTTTCCATATGAGATATTTGATGTGGGCCTCATCCGTTGGCTCAAAGGGCGCCACCATCAATTGTTCCAGTACTAAATTGAGATTCCATAGCACCGGAGGCTTTGAGATTGGAGGTCGTAGATGAGTGAGGCCTTTCAGAAATCTTGAAATGAAAGGATGGATGGAGATGGGTTGTCCTTTATACAGCCGGTGGCAAGCAGCTATTGCACTGAGATGTACTCGAATTGACGAGGTTGCGAGTCCCGTAAGATATAAGGAATACAGATAATCCAGTAACTTTTCAGGTGAGCATTCCAAAGGATGTAGTCCCTCAGAGGAGCACCATGCCGTATACCTCTTCCATTTGAAGCTATAGTTCCAACAGGTAGATGGTTTTCGCAAGGCCAGGAGAACAGCCTGCGCGGACAGTGAAATTCCTTGTTCCGTCAAGAAGATCCACTCAATCTCCATGCTGTCAAGTATAGGGAGCTGTGCATGGGATGTAGCAGGGTTCCCTCGTCTTGCGCAAGAGATCTTCGTGGTCTGGTAGCAATATTGGGTCCGCTACTGACAGATGTAGTAGATGAGTGTACCATGGTTGGCGTGGCCACGCTGGTGCTATCAAGATTAATTGAGCTGCGTCTCTTATGCATTTCTGTAATGTCCTTGCTATGAGGGGTATCTGAGGGAATGCATACATGAGAGGTTCTGTCCCTGGTAGGAGGAACGCATCCTGTGTTGTCCGGCCTTGGCTGGCCCAAATTGAACAAAAATGAGGGAGTCTCGCATTGAGTTCCGTCGTGAAGAGGTCTATGGTCGGCTGTCCCCACTCTTCGAGCAAAGTATCCACTACTTGTTGTTTGAATGTCCATTTGTGAGGGTAAAATATCCTGCTGAGGCGGTTGGCCTGAGTGTTGATGGCTCCCGGCAGGTACGTCACCTGTAGGTGTATGGAGTGACGAGCCGCATGATCTAGAATTTGCAGGGTTTCCCTGCACAGGGACCAGGAACGTGACCCTCCTTGCTTGTTGATGTAGAACATTGCCACTTGATTGTCTGTCTGTGTAGACCATGACCCTTCGGCCTTTTAAGTGCGGAAGGAACATTTGGAGGGCATTCTTTATTGCTCTGGGTTCCAATAGATTGGTTTGCAGGCATTGTTCCTGGGTGGACCGTAGTCCCTGGGTTTGCAGGTGGTCCAGATGTGCCCCCCAGCCTTTGCGAGAGGCATCTGTAGTCAGCACTTCATTGTGCGGGGGGGTGTAGAACAGCGCCCCTGTTCTTAGATTCTTGTGCTTGAGCCACTACTGTATATCCTGTAGCATTGCCTGAGTTATTTTTTTTTTTTATTTATTTAGCATTTTTTTATATACCGAGGTATAGCATAGATGCCTTCGCTCCGGTTTACATTCACTCTCATTGCTAATAATGGCTGTGAGTGCTGTTTCCATTGTCGTTTGAGTCCCCACTGTAGACGACGCATGTGTAGTCTTGTATTTGGAACTGTATAAATGGCTGCCGCCATGTGTCCCAGGACGGTGAGGATTTGTCGTGCCGAAGGCGTCTTGAGTACTCAGGTGGCTCGAAAGAGACGGTGCATCTCTAGTCTCCTTTCTTTCGGTAGGAGAGCTCTGGCGAGGATGGTATCAAGACGCGCTCCAATGAATTGAAGGGATTGCGTCGGAGTAAGAATAGATTTCTGGTAATTGACTATGATTTCTAAACTGTTCAAAAATTGAAAGGTCTGGTGGATGCAGTCGTTGAGAATCTGTGGTTCGCTCGCTACTATGAGCCAGTCATCCAGATAGGGAAAGATTTTGAAGCTCCGTTGACGGAGAAGTGCCACCACCACTGCCATGCATTTGGTGAAGACCCTGGGGGCTGCCGAAAGGCCAAAGGATAGTACCTGGTATTGATGATGCTGTTTCTGAAATTGGAAGGATAGGTACTGCCATGAAGAATGGTGTATAGGAATGTGGGTGTAGGCATCTTTCAGATCTGTTGAGCACATCCTGTCCTTGGGTTGGAGAAGCGGTAAGATAGTTTTTAGGGACAACATTTTGAATTTCTCTTTGACTAAATGTTTGTTCAACTCCCTGAGATCTAAGATCGGTCTCTGTCCTCCTGTTTTCTTGGGAATTAGGAAATACGGTGAGTAAAATCCCTTGTTGCGAGCACGTGATGGAATCAGGACCGCTCACTGTTGGAGGAGGGATGCGATTTCCTGTTGCAATTGAGTCTGGTGTGGCAGAGTGGGTTTGGTGTTGAAATGGAGTCGATATCCCTGTCTTACTATTTCTAGAACCCATAGATCTGTGGTGATGGCTTCCCAGTATGGTAGGCATAAGGAAATCCTGCCTGGTGGGTACAGTGGCAGTGATGATGGCAGCTGCACTAAAAAGAGGGGGTTGATTTAGCTGCCGCTTGAGGCTGCTATGTCGTCGGTCGTTGTGGTCTTGGTCTACCTCTTCTAGGTTGAAGAGGTTGAGGTGTCGCCCGCTGCGGTGGATTGTAAGGAGCAGGGCGAAATTGTTGATAGTGTCAGAAAGGCCGACGGGTAAATGGTTACCTGCGGGTGGGCTTGTAGTATCTACGTTGTGTGCTGAAGGAGGGGTTTTGGGTCAGCGATTGAACCGCAACTGCCTGGTCCTTCAAGTTGGCGACCGTCTCTTGGAATTTTTCACCAAAGAGATTGTCCCCTTTTCATGGTATATTCGCCAGCTGCTCGTGTAGCTCTTCCCGAATGGCACTGGATTGGAGCCAGGCCATTCTGCGTGCGGCAATTGCCGAGGCCGACGTGCGAGCCGACGATTCAAACCCTTCGTACACTGTGCGAAGGTGGTGTCGGATGCCCTCTTCCAGGTCCTGAATCGGTTGAGTTGCTGAAGGCAATGAGGAACCTGGAGTGGGCAGCGCAGTTTTTAGGGTTTGTAGACTTTCATATAAGCACTGGACCAGATAGAACTGGTGTTGACTAATCCGGGAAGAAAGCATGGAGGACTGATATGCTCTTTTCCCAAAGTCATCTAGGAGTTGTTGCTCCTTCCCTGAAGGCGCCGATCCGTGTAATTTAGACCGTTTGGCTTTCTGCATCGCCGATTCCACAACTAGTGAAGAGTGTGGGAGTTGCAGCGTGGAGTAGAACTGAGATTTTTGCATTCTAAATTTAAGATCCATTTTTCTGGACACAGGTGTGGTAGTGTAGGGAGACTCCCACATCTTTTCTAGGATGGAACCAACACCTTGTGGGACGGAAGGGAGGTGGGTTTCGCTGGGATATCAAATATTTTAAGGAGACCAAGTGTTTCTGCCAAAGGATCCGGTAGCTTTTGAACCTCTAGGCTAAGAATAGCCCCCATCTTATCCAAGAATTTTGGATAAGAGAGATCTTCTGGGGGCGAGTAGGGCTCCGGTGTGTCCTCTGGCAGGTCAGAGGGATATCCAGTAGATGATGAGGGAGATGGAAGTGAATCCGAATCTACAACCGTCGGGGACCTGTCTTTCCTCGGGGGTAGAGTCGCAGGCTGAGATGGACCTGATGGGGAGAGATCCCTCGGGCCCTGCAGGGAAGGTTCTCTCGGTCGTTCGATAATGAGCGTGATTGAGGCAAAGGTGGTGTGCTGGCCGTAGGAAACGGAGGAAGTTGAAATGTGGGTTGTAATGTGTCAAATAATCCTGCTAGAGCAGAAGAGTTGTGAAAACGCCTCTTGTGTCCACGGAGGCATCCTCTGTTTCCGCGCGTCTCACCAGGAAGTGGGGAAGTGTATTCCACATCTAATACTGATCTCCTTCTCTTCCGAGCTGGTTCTCGTGGATCTGTTCCATCAGTCTCCTGGTTAGAACCAGGTGAACGAGGGGGAGATGTCTGAAGTGGGGAGGAGGAGGAAGATGATGTAATCCTTACATACTCCTCCTCAGAATGTGTTGTCGACCTAGCATACCCCGTACTCCTTGGGGATATGGATCATTCGGAGACCTGAGGGCTAGGGAGATGTATGTCCCTACGGTGCGAGGCGTCGGCAGATCTCCCCCCGAGGGATGGGGACGACTGTGGATGGCTTTCCATCGCCTTCGCTTTACGCTTCTCTTTCCGTCTCTTATGTTCCGATTGGGTGTCACTGGTATGATGAGTCGATACCTGCGTCGACTGTGTCTCGGCACGCGTCAGATATTTGGACCTGAGCGTCGGTCCAGACGCAGCATGCGTCTGTTTTGACCTTTCCTGCGTTGGTTGTCCTGCCATGGATGATTTTGGTTGTCCCTGTGTCGAGCTGTGTATTGTATGCGTCGACTTAGACTGTTCTTGCATTGTTCCCGATGCAGCCTGCGTCGGTTTTTCGGCTTCATGGGCTCCTTGCGTCGCTATCGACGCTACATGAGAGATTAATGCTTCTTGTGCCGTCGTCGGTGCTCGTTAGTCGATGTGTCGGTCCTCAACGCATGTGCCGTGGACTGCGCCGCCGAGGGGTTAGGCCTCTGCGCCTTCGGCTTGTGCCTCGTTGACGTCGATGCGGACGATGCACCTGCGGAGCCTCTCGACACCGGCCGGTGCGAATCACCCCCACCATGCGTCTTGGCCTCTTTTTGCTGCCGCTTTGAGCCGTGCCTTTATCGGCTTGGACTCCAGGCGCGATGCCCTCCATCGGATCCTCCAGTCCTGGAGGTGGAGGGCCTACGGACGCCGCCCGTCTTACCGTCTGGGTCCGTTGCTGCCCCGGACCCGGCGACGAGTGAGCCTCCGATGGCTGGGCATACGGGCGTGAATTTTCTGGGCCCTCTGACGGCGGGCCCGTGGCGACATCCTGCCGCAGTGCTTACAGGAGGCCTCCTGATGATCGGGTCCGAGGCACCTATAGCAGCGATGGACATGATCTTGCCGCAAGTGCAGGGTTTGAACCCTGAGGGCCTCTATTCTGGTTTTTCAGACATTTTCTCTTCTGTTTGTTTTTTAACTTGGATGAGGAAATGCAAAGCCCCGCGTGCGCTCCCGCACGCGGAAAAACACACTGAGGAAAGACTGTTTTTCTGTGCAGGAAGGCACGTGCAGCCGCACAGAGCAAAGCTCTGTATTCTACTAAGAAGCTCCACCTCCTGGGCCCTGATGGACAGTTCCCAGGACAGCATGGCTAATTCAGCCCTGCTATCAACAGGAAAAAATATATATTAAAGATCCACACTTGAGTCAAATAGATGTAATAATTCTTTAGTTGCTACGGCAGCTCCACAGTTTACATTAAGCATGTCATCATGTTTCAGTAAATCCCCCAACACGGACCCGTGTTTCGCCGTGAGGCTGTGTCGGGAGGGACAGCAGTAAATTTAACAGTTCTGCAACAGAAAATTAAGAGGGTGTGGAAACAGAAATAACGATGGGAAACTTCTTAAACTGAAAGAATTTAAACATACCTGAACCAATTCCTGCGCACAAGTTGACCGGGAGTGCACAGGAGAGGTAAAACAGAAAGCCCTTTAACGCTGAAAAAATGGCGTGAAAAAGAGCCAACCAATCAAAATGAACCGGAAAACGGATGTGGCAGAGAACTACAAATCAAAACTATGTGAATATACCCCATTCAATTTTGTTGTTCAAACCATATGGAGCCAAACTATTTAAAGTGTAGATCCATCTTTGTTCCCTATGGACTTGTGTCTCAGAGAAATTCCCCCCTGGCATGGAGGAGACAACACATCGATAACACAAAACCTCAAATCAGAAATATTGTGAGCTTGGGCGACTCGGGGGGCATTTTCACGCTGATTCATGAGACCAGAATGATGTTCGATGATCCTGGTCTTGATCATCGAACATCGTTCTAGTCTAGTCGTGGTACATGTGGGCACCAACGACATAGGAAAATGAGGGAGAGAGGATCTGGAAGCCAAATTTAGGATTTTAGGTAGAAAGCTGAAATCCAGAACCTCCAGGGTGGCATTCTCTGAAATGCTTCCTGTTCCACGTGCAGGTCCCCAGAGGCAGGCAGAGCTCCAGAGTTTCAATGCGTGGATGAGACGATGGTGCAGGGAAGAGGGATTCAGTTTTGTAAGGAACTGTGGAAACTTTTGGGGAAAGGGGAGACTTTTCCGAGAGGATGGGCTCCACCTTAACCAGAGTGGAACCAAGCTGCTGGCGCTAACTTTCAAAAAGGAGATAGAGCAGCTTTTAAACTAGAACAAGGGAGAAAGCGGACAGTCACTCAACAGTGAATGGTTCAGACAAATGTATCCTTGAAGGATACTAATGAAACAGGAGAGTTAGGGCATCCCAACAGAGAGGTTCCATTAAAAGCAAACATAGTCCATATGTCTATATGTAAAAAATCACCGAAGCTAATGATTTCTGAATTATCCCAAACAACTGAAAAGCAGGTTGTTAATACAAACAAAAAACACACTTTGAATTGTCTGTATGCCAATGCCAGACGTCTAAGAAGTAAGATGGGAGAGTTAGAATGTATAGCAACAAATGATGAGATTGACATAATTGGCATCACAGAGACTTGGTGGAAGGAGGATAACCAATGGGACAGTGCTATATCAGGGCACAAATTATATTGCAATGATAGGGAGGATCAACTTGGTGGGGGTGTGGCACTTTATGTCCGGGAGGGTATAGAGTCCAACAGGATAAAGATCATACAAGAGACTAAATGCTCGGTAGAATCTATATGGGTAGAAATATCATGTGTGTTGGTTAAGAGTATAGTGATAGGAGTATACTACCGTCCACCTGGACAAAATGGTCAGATGATGAAATGCTAAGAGAAATCAGGGACGCAAACCAATTTGGCAGTGCAATAATAATGGGAGATTTCAATTACCAAAAGTACATAATGAGCAAGAACTGCACTTCAAGCAATATCGCAGAAAACACAAGTGCAGATGAAAGTTCAATCCTGACAGGACACTCACAACGGGTGTATAAATACTATTATTTTTTAATTCTTCAATATGGCAACTCCACTGATTTATACAAGCAATGGCTTAATGGCGTCCCCTGACACGGTCCCGTGTTTCGCTGCGGGCTGCATCGGGAGGGCTTGCCACCAGGAATTCACAGAAAAGCTGTAAAACATAAGTATACATCAGGACAACAAAACAGGGCTTATAACCGACCGTGAACATAAAGGTATATAAAAAGTCATAACATACCTGACAGCAAGTATACTTCAAGGTGACAGGGAGCGCACTACCCTTAATCACTGACAGGTATTTAAAGCTGAGTAAGGCGCCAAAAGCAGGAGAGCAAACCACGTGGGACAAAAAACCCCGTTCATTGGTTGCCGTTCCTGTAGTGCACCTTAGCAGGAATGCAGACCAACCTATCTTGGTGAATGGCGGGATCTAAATGAAGGGAACTCTAAGTGAATAGGAACCATTCAATGTCCCGGTTCAAACCCTTAGGAGACACTGAATCTAGGGTGAAAATCCAGCGTTGTTCAATCCGGCCAAGCTGTTCAGCATAGTTACCACCGCGGGGCGGCCGTGGAAACACCTCAATTACACTATACACAAGATCTGATAGAGTGTGTGATTTTTTTATCCAGTGATCGACGAGGGGTTCATTCTCTCGCGAATGGCGAATATTAGAGACCGTGTCGGGGGACGCCATTAAGCCATTGCTTGTATAAATCAGTGGAGTTGCCATATTGAAGAATTAAAAAATAATAGTATTTATACACCCGTTGTGAGTGTCCTGTCAGGATTGAACTTTCATCTGCACTTGTGTTTTCTGCGATATTGCTTGAAGTGCAGTTCTTGCTCATTATGTACTTTTGGTCTTGGATTGTATTGTTTTTGGATTTTCAGAAGTCGTTTGACAAAGTCCCTCATGAGAGGCTTCTACGAAAACTAAAAAGTTATGGGATAGGAGGCGATGTCCTTTCGTGGATTACAAACTGGTTAAAAGACAGGAACCAGAGAGTAGGATTAAATGGTCAATTTTCTCAGTGGAAAAGGGTAAACAGTGGAGTGCCACAGAGATCTGTACTTGGACCGGTGCTTTTCAGAATATATGTATATGTGTATATATATGTGTATATATATGTATATGTGTGTGTATGTGTGTGTGTGTATATGTGTATATATATATATGTGTGTGTGTGTGATTTGGAAAGGATTACGACGAGTGAGGTTATTAAATTTGCGGATGATACAAAATTATTCAGAGTAGTTAAATCACAAGTGGACTGTGATACATTACAGGAGGACCTTGCAAGACTGGAAGATTGGGCATCCAAACGGCAGATGAAATTTAATGTGGAAAAGTGCAAGGTGTGTTGTATATAGGGAAAAATAGCCCTTGCTGTAGTTACACAATGTTAGGTTCCATATTAGGAGCTACCACCCAGGAAAAAGATCTAGGCATCATAGTGGATAATACTTTAAAATCATCGGCTCAGTGTGCTGCAGCAGTCAAAAAAGCAAACAATGTTAGGAATTATTAGGAAGGAAATGGTTAATAAAACGGAAAATGTAATAATGCCTCTATATCGCTCCATGGTGAGACCGCACCTTGAATACTGTGTACAATTCTGGTTGCTGCATCTCAATAAAGATATAGTGGCGATGGAGAAGGTACAGAGAAGGGCAACCAAAATGATAAAGGGGATGGAACAGTTCCCCTATGAGGAAAGGCTAAAGAGGTTAGGGCTGTTCAGCTTGGAGAAGAAACGGCTGAGGAGGGGATATAATAGAGGTCTTTTAAGATCATGAAAGTTCTTGAACGAGTAGATGTGACTCGGTTATTTACAGTTTCGAATAATAGAAGGACTAGGGGGCATTCCATGAAGTTAGCAAGTAGCACATTTAAGACTAATTGGAGAAAATTCTTTATTGCTCCATGCACAATAAAGCTCTGGAATTTGTTGCCAGAGGATGTGGTTAGTGCAGTTAGTGTAGCTGGGTTCAAAAAAGGTTTGGATAAGTTCTTGGAGGAGAAGTCCATTAACGGCTATTAATCAAGTTTATTTAGGGAATAGCCACTGCTATTAATTGCATCAGTAGCATGGGATCTTCTTAGTGTTTGGGTAATTGCCAGGTTCTTGTGGCCTGGTTTGGTCTCTGTTGGAAACAGGATGCTGGGCTTGATGGACCCTTGGTCTGCCCCAGCATGGCAATTTCTTATGTTCTTATCGTTTTACCTCTAATATGTTGATTATACCATATTATTGTATATTAAATATCTTTTAAAGAGAAATATTCTCTAACCAATAACATGCTTTTTACGTCTTAATGCAGCCAAAAACTAAATTTTCACCAAGAAAATTTTTTTTTTTTGAGAGAAGAGGAAGGTTTCATATCATTCCATTATATCACGAACCAACCTCCTCCCATCCATCAAAGTTCTTTTTATATTTATCTTGCGTGCACAAATTATAGTGAATGTGTATCAAATCAAAAATTTTTTTTTTAAATCTTTCTTCACCAAGCTGGTGTTTCAATAAGTTACTTTTCCTCTTGAAAAGGCGCCGAACTACTCAAAAACGCTGACAACCCTACCCCATCATCCAGCTGTGAATCCTTTCTCTCAGCCCTCTCAGCCCTGGGTTTCAATCAATTAGTTACCAAACCCACACACAAAGCAGGCCATATGCTGGATCTTATCTTTATTAACCCAGGCATCAAACATTCTTCACGCCTCAAAAGCAAGAAGGTCCCTTGGTCTGATCACTCACTTATCTCAACCGCATTCTCATTGAATAAACCCTCCACCTCCAAAGGGCCCTCACCATCCTTCCCATACAGAAGATCCTGCTCTACAGAAGACCTCAGCTCACACCTAGCCTCTCAACTTCCATCCATTGATCTCTCAAACCCGAACACAGCTCTCCGCTCTTGGAAAGCCATCACAGATTCCATAGCCGACAAGCTATGTCCGCTAGCAACCAAAAAATCACTCCCAAACGCCTCCAAAAGACAACCATGGTTCACGGAAGAACTAAGAAAGCTAAAACAAAATCTAAGACAGAAAGAGAGCGACTGGCGCAAATCCCCAAGCACCAATACACGATCCATCTACAAAGCCACCCTCCATCAATACAAGTCAACTACCTCTAAATCCAAAAGGGACTACTATGCATCCAAGATTCACCACTTAATCTTCGACGCAAAAGCCCTCTTTGCCTATGTCTCCAATCTCACCCAAATCATCCCACAGGAGATTCCCAACGACCTAGCACAACCCAAAGCTGAAGAACTTGCTCTTCATTTTCACAACAAAGTCAACAGCCTTCTAACTCATCTGCCTTCTAATCCCACCGACCCTGCTCTTTACCAGTCTCTTCAACAATCATCCCCCAACAACAATGGTCTGGAAACACTTGAACCCATCTCTATCTTAGAGATACAAACTCTTATAAGAAGAATGAAACCTTCCTCCCACCCTTTGGATACTATCCCCACCAAACTGCTCCTGGCCATCCCTGACTCCATCGCTAAAACATTGTCGGACATCATAAACTGCTCACTCTCCCAAGGACTATATCCTGACGACCTCAAATTGGCCTCCATCAAACCTCTACTCAAGAAACCCAACTTGGATCCTAAAGACCCCAACAACTTCCGTCCTATCGCCAATCTCCCATTCATAGCCAAGATTCTAGAAAAAGTTGTCAATACTCAACTCTCCGAATACATAGAAGAAAACAAAATCCTATTCCAATCACAATACGGATTTCGCAAATCACTGAACACAGAATCCCTCCTCATCTCCATGTCTGACTTCATATTAATGGGCCTTGACAAAGGCCAATCCTTCCTCTTAATTCTACTGGACCTATCAGCCGCCTTTGATACGGTCAATCATTCCATTCTCACTTCCATTCTGGCTTCTATAGGTATCTCAGGCACCGCTCTCTCATGGTTTAAATCTTTTCTCTCCAACAGAGGCTTCAAGGTTAAGATACAGAACAAAGAATCTTCACGAATGGACGCATCCATAGGAGTCCCTCAGGGCTCCTCACTGTCACCTACACTCTTTAACATTTATCTTTTACCTATCTGCCAACTCCTCTCCAACCTTAACCTCAAACATTTTCTCTACGCCGACGACATCCAGATCGTGATACCCATTAAAGAATCTTACACTAAAACATTGGTTCACTGGGAAAACTGTCTCTTCGAAATTAAACATCTCCTGGCTAACCTAAACCTAGTTTTAAACTCCTCTAAAACAGAACTGCTTCTCATCTCCCCAGATAACAATGCCATCTCTAATCCTCCAACTATCCCAACTACTACACAGGTGAGAGATCTAGGAGTATTAATTGATAACCGGATGAACCTTAAAGCTTACATCAACAGAACCACCAAGGACTGTTTCCACAAACTCCAAGTTCTGAAAAGAATTAGACCACTCTTCCACACTCAGGACTTCAGAACCATTCTACAAGCTATCATTTTTTCTAAGATCGATTACTGTAACTCTATCCTACTGGGCCTACCTTCCTCCTATACTAGACCCCTCCAGATGTTACAAAACGCTGCGGCAAGATTACTGACAAACTCCAGGAGGAGGGACCATATATCTCCAATCCTAAAAGATCTCCACTGGTTGCCTGTTCACTTTAGAATCCTCTACAAATCTCTTTCCATAATATACAAAACCATCCATCAACACACCCCACTCGACTTACAATTCCCATTCCAAATTTATAACTCCTCCAGACCAACAAGAGACACACTCAGAGGATCTCTTCAAGTGCCCCCAGCCAGATCTACCAAACACATTACCTTGAGAGATCGGGCCTTTTCAACAGCCGGCCCCCTTCTATGGAACTCCATCCCACCGGACCTTAGACAGGAGCCCAGCCTCCCAACCTTCAGGAAGAGACTTAAGACCTGGCTGTTTAAAAAAGCTTTCCCGGACACCAATTAATTCTATTCAGCCAGATTCTACCACTTCCACATGTAAAAATGTTATTACTAATGTAAATACCTATACCTAATGTTATTCTCTCCCTTTTCTTCTCTCCTCCCAGTTCTTTTACCTTGTTATTTGTAACTGCTTCCTTCTACACAAATAGGTTATTGAATTGTTCACTGTACACCCCTGTTATATGTAAACCGGCATGATGTGTTTGCAACATGAATGCCGGTATATAAAAATTTTAAATAAATAAATAAATAAAATATGTTATTTTTCAAGTTAAACAAGGGTTGTTAAACAAGACACTTTCTCTTCAACTTATCTGTATCTATATTCATTTGCCAATGTCCATGTCCCGACAGGGCCTTGTTTCAAATCCTTGATTCTTCATCAGGGGACAAGATGTAATGGTCTAGTAGTTGGTAATGTTCAGCGTTTCCTCCAAAATTTAACACGCCATAAACTTGGTTGCCATGTTGGTTTAAATACCCAGGCAAGCGTCTACTTTATATCTATTCCATCTACTACAAATCTACCCAATCCTGAGACACGTTGATGATGTAATCACGCCGCATCTGTGGATTTAACAATCGATGTATCCCAATGTCTTCTTTCCATTTTTATTTAATCCTGGTCAAACATCACAGAATACATATAATTATTTATGATCTCTTACTACATTGAAACCATCTATTTTATCAGAATGGTATCGATAAATGAGGGTATTCCATTCTAATTCCTCATTCAGTTCCTGTGGGGACTGCATACCCAACGTGAAAATCCAATAGGCTTCCCTCAGGTCCAGCATATGTCTGCGATCACCTCCCCGTGGATTTGTCATCACTTGATCGATAATTGTCCACTATATTTGTGTAAATGAATGTTGATGGTTGGACACAGTGAGTCACTATCGGTGCTGTTAACATCTGAGTGTGCAGACGAAATTTGTGTTCATTTAATCTTATTCTCATGTTACGAGTCGTTCTTCCAATATATACTTTAGGGCAATCGCATAATAGAGCATATATTACATAACTTGAATTGCAAGTGGTGTGGGATTTGCGTGTAACCCTATATCCAGATACTGGATCTTCCCATCGATCAAGTGATGACAAATCCACGGGGAGGTGATCACAGACATATGCTGGACCTGAGGGAAGCCTATTGGATTTTCACGTTGGGTACGCAGTCAAGAAGAAGAAAAGTAACTTATAGAAACACCAGCTTGGTGAAGAAAGATTTAAAAAAAAAAAAAAAAAAAAAAAAAAAAAAAACGTTTTTGATTTGATACACATTCACTATAATTTGTGCACGCAAGATAAATATAAAAAGAACTTTGATGGATGGGAGGAGGTTGGTTCGTGATTAGAATTACTATACACTTAGTGTTTGGGTAATTGCCAGGTTCTGGTGGCCTGGTTTTGGCCTCTGTTGGAATCAGGATGCTGGGCTTGATGGACCCTTGGTCTGACCCAGCATGGCAATTTCTTATGTTCTTATGTACACTGCTGGATGTATTGATATAATGGAATGATATGAAACCTTCCTCTTCTCTCCAAAAAACATTTTTTTCTTGGTGAAAATTTAGTTTTTGGCTGCATTAAGACGTAAAAAGCATGTTATTGGTTAGAGAATATTTCTCTTTAAAGATATTTAATATACAATAATATGGTATAATCAACATATTAGAGGTGATATCTTGTTGATTCATTGAAGATATTTATATCCTCAAAAAGATATCTGTGCATCATTTTTGTGGTTTCTTATCGTTTTACCGACATAGAGCTTCTGGCAAGGATATGTGATGACATAAACAACTCCAGACGTAGTACAATTAGAGCTGAAACGTAATGGAAATATTTTGTTCAAAGTGGGATGGCAAAATTAAAGACAGAGATAATGATAGTGAACAAACAGAACAAGTCCTGCAGGGGCTGTGGCCCTCAAAATCTGATAAAGGAGGAGTATCTGAAGATAGTTCAGAGTGAACTAAGAGGTCTCTGAGATTTTTTTTTTCCCCGATGAAAAGTAAATCGAATAGGGCAAGCAAATACCTCATTCATTGATAATAGGGGCCAATAGCGGCAGATAATGGACGTGAGAGCTTTGCTATGCACTGAGAATGGCAAGATACAATTGATTCCTTCAGAGGAGCGAGTCTGTGGTAGAAAGAGAAGGTCTCGGTTAGCATACAAGGCACGTTTAAAGGCTTTTTTTCAGAATAGAGTAAGGGTACCCTCTCTCTCTAAACCGAACTAACATTTGCTTAGCTTGAATAGTAAATTCAGATTTAGACAAACATAGCCGCCGAAGACTCAGAAACTGACCAAAGGGGATATTGTTTTTCAAAGCGTGAGGGTGATGGCTATAAAAAGACAGTAGTATGTTGCGATCCATTGTTTTTCTAAAAATTGATTTGGTAAATGTGTTTGAATCAGATGAAATAAGAATGTCTAGAAACGAAATGTGGGAACGATGAATGTTGAAATTGAATTGTAGATGACCATTACAATTATTCAGCCAATCTAGAAATGAAAAAGATTGTAAATCTGTGCCTGTCCAGGTTAAAAGAATATCATCAATGTATCGAAGCCAGAGAGAAATATACATCCACCAATTAGAGGGGTAAATGAATTTTTCCTCGAAGTCAGAAACATAGAGGCAAGCTAAACTCTGGGCCATCATAGCACCCATTGCAGTTCCCTTAATTTGTTAGTAATAGACTGACTTGAACAGAAAACATTTTTTTGTCAGAGCTATTCTAGTTAATGAAACTAGAAAATCAGTGGGACCCAGAGCCGTGTGTAAATTGAGTGTCTTCAATAAGGAGTCTGTATCTACTACAGCAGGAGGAGAGAGAGTGCCTCTTTCAGTTTTGCCAAAGGTGGATGCAGCAGTAATAAGACACACAATACCAGTAGAAGACTCTGTTAAAGGACCCACATGACAGGAAAGTGGAATCCCTATTGAAAATTTTTTTTAAATTTGGCTAGTCTGACCCTGCAACCTGCGATCTGCAGGAAGTATGTGGCCAGAGCTGTCTTATGCTGAGCCCAGCAAAACCCCTTACATTCTGAGGCAGAAGACTTTACAGCATAGTGGGGGGAGGGGGCGGCCTTTGTAGCAGATACCCATACTTAAAGTCTCATCTAAACTGATGGCCAGATACCTGTTGTGGCTAAGGAGCTGGGTGGCAGATTCAGACTCAGTAAGTTACCATTTAAGGGTTAGCTGGTTGAAGATCAGGGGGAATCAAAGCCCAAGATGCTTCTAGAGGGTAGGGCCAGAAATGTGGCCAGGGAATCTTTCTCAAGGTATGCCGAAAGGATGGAAGGCAATTTAGGTTAACTATACCACAGAGGAGCCAGAGGTCTAGGATTCTGGTCAAGGTACAGCCCTTTTGGAGCAGTAGACGCAGAAGGACCTTGGGGTGATGGTGCCTGGCGATCCGAAGGTGGCAGAGCGATGTAACAAGGTGATAGGTAAAGCTAGAAGAATGCTAGGCTGCATAGAGTGAGGAATAACCAACAGGAAAAAGGTGGTGATAATGCACTTGTGCAGATCCTTGGTGGAGCCCATATCTTAAAAAGGATAGAAACGGGATGGAGGCAGTCCATAGAAGGGCAACCAAAATGGTGTGAGGGGGGTCTGTATAGGAAGACTTAGGAGAGGCTGAAGGATCTGAATATGTATACCCTGGAAGAGAGGAGGTGCAGGGGGGGATGTGATACAGAACTATACCTGAAAGGATTTAATGATGCATGGTCTTTGAATCTTTTCCATTGAAAAGAAAGCGGTAGAACTAGGGGTCATGAAATGAAACTCCAATGGGGATGACTCAGTACCAACAACAGGAAATATTTCTTCATGGGTAAGGTGCTGGATGCTTGGAATATCCTTCTGGAAGTGGTGGTGAAGACTAAAATGGTAAATGGCTAGAGGTAGGAATGAAGAAAAGGGTGCATGGGGGGTAACCTGTATGGAGTGATAGCTACTACCCCTAACAGAAGGCATGGGGATTACTACCCTTAACCAGTTAGCTTTCATGATTTTGATGAGGCTGCAACATTGCTTCGATTGGAGGGGAAAGTCAAGGCCCTGACTTTTACTGTCCGGGGTACTGATACGTAGACATTGGGGAAAAGTGCAGGCCTATATCCATGGCCAACTTGAAAAGCATAACATGTTCAAGCAGCATTGAATTATCAGGAAGGCTGCTTGCCCTGTAAAACGTTGATAGTAATTTTGATATTGGTTTGATGGTGCTTGGTTTTGATTGTTAATATTACTACCCTTAACATAAGGCTTGAGGGTAAGCTGCATGGAGCAACAGTTAATACCCTTAACAGAAACATGGGGGTAACCTGCATATAGCGGCAGTTATTACTAAAGAATCTTGCTGGGCAGACTGGATGGACCATTTAGTCTTTTTCTGCTGTCAATACTATGCTGCTTGTGAAGGTGGCACAAGAGGACTGGCTGTTTCCAAACGTCCCCAGTGATGGCATTATGGGCTGTTCCTCACTCCTGCTGCCGGTAGTTTGAAAACTGTAGAGATATTACGAGTAGTGGGCTCACATCACAAAGGATCGGTGGATTCTGGAAGTAATAAGGAAGGGGTATGTGTTTAGAGCTAAATGCTCCAATAAAAGATGCCTTTATATCCCCCATACAAGGCAGATGAGAGAGGCCATTCACGACACTATAGACAGACTACTACACTTAAGAGGCAGTAGTATTGGTTCCAGAAAAGGAGAGAAGGAAGGGGTGATCAATATATTTTGTGGTTCTCAAAACAGAAGGAGCTTTTTGTCCTGTCCTGGATTTAAAGGAGGTAAACAAGTCCCTGAGAACATTGCATTTTCACATGGAGTCATTAAGAACAATGGTGGCAGTCTGTGGACTTGTCTGAAGCATACCTCCACATTCCCATCAGAGCAGAAAAGTGGCAGTTTTTGCACTTTGCAGTAATGGGGAAAGAGTACCAATACAAGGCTTTGCCCTTTGGGTTAGCGACAGCACTCTTGACCTTTACAAAGGTTATGTTAATAGTGACAGCCTTCCTTTGCAAAGAAGGGATCTGAGTCCATATCTGGATATCTGGATAATTGGCTGATCAGAGCCAGTTATAGCCAGGAGAGTGCACGGGCAACAGAGCGGATCTGGTAGGTGTTGAAGAATATTGGCTGGGTAGTGAACCAAGATAAGAGCCATCTGCAACTGTCGCAAATACTGGTATATCTCGGGGTCCTGTTTGATACAAAGAGAGGCAAAGTGTTTGTGACGACAGAATGGATAGGCAACTAAGATTTATATTGTCCTCAGCAGCTCCTCAAGTTTGGAAACATCTGCAAGTGCAGGGCTCAGTGGTGGCAGCCATTGACGTGGGCCAGGGCCCATATGTGCTCCTTGCCGAGGAGCTTGCTGTCTAGCTCGTCTCCACAAAGTTGGGATTTCGTGAAACTCCTGCCCATTACATAACGTGCAAGAAGAAGCCTGCATTGGTGGTTAAGCAAGGTAGATTTGGAGAAGGGTGTCAGCTTGGAACGTCTTCGTTGGACCGTAGTAACCACAGGTGCGGAGCAAAACAGGCTGGAGTGCATACTGAGATGGTCAGGTAGTGTTAAGTTCTCTGGTCCTGGGAGGAGGTGTTATGTGCCATAAATGGATTGGAGGCCCCGGGTGATCAGGTTGGTGCTGAAATGTTTCCTACCAAAGATAAAGGGGAAAGCAGTATGGATTCTAACAGACAGTGTCATGACGGATTCATATGTGAACAAGCAGGGCTGAACAAGGAACTACCAGATAGCAAAAAAATTAAGCGGTTAATGGACTGGGCAGAAGCTCAACTACTGGAGGAGATCTCAGTGGGCCATACAGCAGGAATGGAGAACATTTAGGCAGACTTCCTAAGTAGGCAAACCTGGACCCAAGGGAATGGGAGTGAACCAGAGGCTTCTTTCATAAGGGGATAACCTCAGTGGGACCTAATGGTGATGCACAAGAATACCAAAGTGTCAGACTCTGAAGGCCCCTGCAGGACACTCACACAGGAATTATGCCTTAATAATGGTTTTATTTGGAAATGGTGCCAACATAACCGTTCCTGACTATGCATTGCAGGTTAACTTAACAAAAAGTTCACAACTGGGTAAGGTTTACTTCTAGTCCAGCTATTCAGTCTGGGTCTTTGCACAGTGAATTCTCTTCAGTAATAACACACAACACAATTGGAGACAAGACTTCTGCTTACAGACAAGGTACAGAACTTTCAGACTTAACAATATAGTGTAACATGAATACACCTCAGAGGAAGAGTTCATGGGTCTACTCTGGGATCCCATACTTTCTTTTGGCCTCCATACTCTGAACACCTGAAAGATATTCTCACACTGCTTTTGAATTCCCCAAGAACTGCTCTGAATCCAATCCTGAACTGAACAGACCTCATTTCAAGACCAGGAACTGTACTTTTTTCCCTGATACAAATTATGTATTTATTTTTATTTAAACATTTTATAAACTGCCATTCCATGTATAGATCACAACAGTTTACAAAGTAACATTCATAGTTATAACTCAACAAACAAATAATGATTGGTTACAAAGGTGGTATTCATAGGCATAAATATTATCAAATTAACTTTTCTAGTACATCTTCATAATTATCTAGTACTTATGGTAAAGAGTATTGAAAATTAAAACAAGGTGATAATTTTCACATCTTAGCTATTGGGTTGTTTTGAGATCCTTATATTCTCTCATTTGATTTATTCTTCATGATTAGATTATTATCTTCTGTCATTCTTGACTCTGTATTTTCATTTGTTTTTAAGTTAAATTATAAGCATTTTTGAATAGCCATGTTTTCCTAGCATGTAGCAGATGGACTCAGGCCCAATGGGTATAGTGTACTCCTGATAGCAGTTGGAGACGGATCAGATTTCAATCTGACGTCAGCCCTAGTACATATACCCTTGCAGGAAGTGCAGCTCTTCAGTATTTTCCGTCTCCATAGCAGTTAGGGATTCTGCACGCTCGCACAGCGTTAGAGTAATTTTACCAAAGAAAACCAAAATAAGAAGAAATCTTACCTCTGCAGACAAGCCCCGCTCTCCTGCGGTGACACCCATTGGGTCCCTCCCCCAGTTGAGAATTCCCGAGGTGATTTCCACGATCCCTCCGAGGTAAGCCTCAGTCCGGCGGCCGACCCTTGGCGAGGACCTAGCTCCCGATATCGGGTGAGTCTGAGAGGCAGTGGGTGCAACTTCGAGCGAGGCGGTGAAGGTATTTTCCCTCTCCCCCTGCAGCCGGAGTCCGCCCGGAACGAGACCGGGAAGTGCCGAGACAAGGTAAGGTAGAAATCTATTTAAAAGTCTCCAGTCTCTGAAGCTCAAGGAATCGCACAGGTCGCCAGCCGGCACCAGTGCCACCGGGTTGATCTGCCCTAGCAAATGTGTGCTCCTAATTGTGGGAATAGTCAATAATCCCTTATTTTGAGATCTTAAGGGTTCACTGTGGATTGATTGGTTGTAGTCTCACTCCTAACAGGCCAGTATTATTTGAATGAATGATGATGAATATAATCATTAATGATTTATAGTAGATTCTGGATTGTACTGGTAACCAATGCAGTGACATCAGTGAGGGTGTAATGTGATCATATTTCCTAGATCCTAATAAGATTCTTGCTGTGGCATTTTGTAATAGTTGTGTGGTTTTAAGTTACAAAGTGAAAGCCTTAGTAGTAAGGAGTTGCAGTAGTTTAGGTTTGAGAAGATTAGAGTTTGCAATACAATACGGAAATCCTGAAAAGTTGTTAATGGTTTAAGTCGATGTAGTATTTGCAACTTGACATAGGAGCAAAAGGAATAGATGCATTGATACAGTGCTGGCCCACAAATGAATTACTGTACATGTTCCCATTGTGGCCAATGGTCAGAAGGATAGAGGACCATCAGGAAATGGATGTCTTGGTACTCCCAGACTGGGCAAGATGCCCATGGTATCCAGACCTGATCAGGCTCAAGGTAGGGGAACCATTACACTTCACCCAGACAAAAAGCCAGTTGAAGCAAGGGCCAATATAAAAGCGAAGACACCTTAAGAGGATTCTGAGGACCCTTTTGAGAGCAAGGAAGATCTCATCTATGCTAGCGTACATTAGAATTTGGAAAATCTTTGAAGGATGGTGTAAAAAGAGAAAAGTGCTACTGCATGAAGCCAGTATAGCAGTAATCCTTCAGTTTCTTCAGGTTGGGCTAGATAAGGGCCTAACAGTCAATTCGTTTAGAATTCAGGTAGCAGTTATAGCATGCTATGGGGGAATGTGAAGGGCACTCGCTCCTCGAGGGCCTATGCTGCTCAGGGTATCCTGCACCTCTGACCTCGGGTCCCTCTCTTCATACAAACTACTGAAGGAAGTTATCAGCACTGCTACTCTGTGAGTATCACTATGCTCCAGCTCTCCTCATTCCACCCTTCATGTTCACGGCCTATCCCGCGCTGTGGAACACTACCGGACCTTTGCTACATGTGGGAGAGACCATCATCTACAGAGACTGTCCGAGCTTACTGTGATATCGCTGGACCACAGCACTGTCCGTTCCTTGGGCAAGATTCTACTCATCAACTGCAGTGTAATAAAGCTTTCTCTTCTCAGTGTCTGCTTACTAGAGTCTAGCCCATCGTTGTGGTTCCTCAAGGGGCCCATCCCCGTGGGGGGAGTCATCACCACTTCGACCAAGAGTCCACAATATGCCACAAACCCAACAGCAAGAAGAGTCAGAGAGTTAAATAGGCTCTGGTTCACTACTCACCATACCTGGAATTTCATCACGACAAGGTGTCCTTACGGACATAGCATTTGTTCTTGCCCAAGGTGGTTTTAGTTTTCCACATAAACCAAACAATCACTCTGCCTACCTTCTTCCCGAAGCTGCACAGAAACGAGGGGGGAGAGGTGGCTCCACACACTGGACTGCAGACGAGTCTTTGCCTACTATAAACGTAGAACACACTTCAGACTAGTGCCTCACAGTTGATCGCTTCCTTCAACCCGAATGCTCCGGGTCTATTGGTCTCTAAAAGAACTCTCTCAACATGGATTTCACAGTGCACTCAGTACTGTTACAGTAAAAGATCAGAGACTCTACCCAGTTTGCCAAAGGCACATCAAGTAAGAGCGATGGCATCATCAGTAGCCCGTCTGTGCAAGGTTCCAGTCATGGACATATGCAAATCCGCCACATGGTCCTCGCTATGCACTTTCACTTCCCATTTACTGTCTCGACCAACAAGCAGCTGCTGATGTGGTGATGTGCAGGTCCATTCTCCAGTCAGGAACACAGTAAGGAGACTGTCCATAGCTCTGGACCAGGTTGAACGCTGATGTCTCACTCATCCTTGGGAACAGCGCCATTTTCCGACAAGGATCCATCTTGTTGCACTTACAACCTTCAGCTGGGGACTCCCAGACAGCATGGCTAATTCAGCCTGCTTATCTGTGGGGGAAAAAAAGCAAGTTTGCTTACCAAAAACGGTGTTTTCCATAAATAGGATGAATTAGCCATGCTGACCCTCCTGCTTACCCGGACGGTCTACACTTCACGTTTCGCAGCCATGCTTTAGAATAGACTGAGGAGAAGATGGCGACATGCGGGAAAGGACACATAGCTGCACACAGAGCAAAATTCTGTCAGCTTGGTGAAGCTCCGCCCAGCTGTCCCGGAAGGATGTTCCCAGACAGCATGGCTAATTCAGCTTGCTAACTACGGAAAACACCATTTACGGTAAGCAAACTTGCTTTTCTTTTCAGAGGGAAATACAGTCTGGGGAAAAAAAAGGATGGAGCCAAGTCCAATTTCCTTTGTTAATTTTTTAATTCTTTTATTTTCTTTTTTGGTCTCCTTTTGGTTTGAGGGTACATAATATTTTTTGCATTAGGTCTAGGAAGAGTTGCTTGGGCAATAAGACTACTGATCTTCCCTTGCTGCACCAGTCGTTATAGGGAGGAGAGGTAGAACACAGAATTTGCCCTCTGTCTCCATCTGCTGGTAGGAGGGGCAAACAATTGACTGGACTGATCTGACAGAACCAAAAGAAAGGAGATTAACTGGCATTCGGTAAGTTTAATTTCACCTTTATCTGCTGTCTTTTTCTCTATTATTCGTACTTTTTAAACTACCAGGGTTCAGTAGTTTGTGGTATTAGCTTATTTTTGGTCACATTAGATGAATAATCCATTTTGAAAACATTAGAGATTGGTATTGCTGAAGAATGAAGCTTTTAGTCTGGAACTTTTAGTCTCTTTATAGAATCTTTTTACTGAATGAACATTATGCACTTTAACTGCAAAAGTCTGTTAGCTGAAAAAAAAAAAATTCAGCCATCACTGTCTGCTGCTTTAATAACTGATGGACCCAGGGATCCTGTTATTGTCGGTCTCCTCATCTAATGAACATTTCCTGAAATCCTGTTTCCTTCCAGTATATAGTAATGGTGCCAGAATCCTGTTCCTAGTGCTTGATTAGCATGAAAGTGTTTTTAATGGCCATTTAACAAAGTCTTTATTTTTATTCTATGCACTATGCATCGGTTGTGTTTAACCAATGAGGAAACTGTGCTGCTATGGAATATTTTAATAATTTAGTTGGTTGCGAAAGCCAGATTAATACAAACACAAGGACCTGTAAGCACTGACAATTCAAATGATTTGCTCAGAGGTGCAGTGAGAGTCGGGGAGCCAGAACTTCTGCCATACAGTCCAGCTGTTAGACTTCTTTTCAAGTTTGCATGATACTTTGTTTAGGAATAATTTTAAGTTCACTCTGAACAATAGGGTTTAGATTCGCAGTGGGTTCTAAGGAAGGCAGTATAAAATATAATATAGCATATAGGTTCTCTCAAGGAGGACGTCCGTTTTGTGCTAGTAGCAGCAGATCAGTGATGTCCGAAAGCCTTCGCTTCTGTGTGGGAACTTTGGGCCATTATGATGTCGCAGGATGGTTGAGGGCTACAGTAAACCAGAAGAGGTGCCATGCTACAGCAGGATTTGCCTGTATTACTGACTGACAGCATGAGATCGGCATTTTTACAGCATTACTTTTCATTTTAAATTATAGGAGAGCTAAACTCAGCAGGAGATGAAATACTGGATAGTGCCTCGTTGTTTGGTTAGGTGGTGTGTTTACAGTCTGGGACACCTGATTTGAGTATGGATAGTAATTACTGGGTATAGAATTTTGTTTTCATAAATATTCCAATAATTCTGTAAAAGTAAAGTGGTCAATGTTTCTATTAATGATAGAGTTCAAAACAAATTGTAAACATTTTCCATTATATGGGATATGTGGCTGCATGTTTTGAAACCAGTGCTTGCTGTATATTTGCATATAGGGAGGTATGAAAGGCAACAGTAGCAGTAGCTGCTTTTCAAAGCCTGGGCTGCAGGTGGAAGTGATAATGCAGCTGAACTGAGTGCCTCCTTTTACTTTTTTTTTCATATCACTTTAGGGGAATAAACAGCGTTTCTTTGATTAGTCTGCGTTACAGTATAGGATCGGGATCAAACCTTTCTTGTATTTGAAGGATCCATGTGTTTACTCTGTTCAGATTATCATTACATGTGTTGAGGCGAGCTGTGGCCTATTATTACTAATGATGCAGAGGCAGGTGTAGCAAATCAAAGGAGCTTTTAAGAGATTCCAGCCTCTAGGACTTTGGCGATGATGTCATCCTGAGCAGAGGTTCGTGGGGTGTGCTCCCTTGGAGCCAACGGAGTTTTCACTCTATCAGCATTCAGAGGTGTTGTAGGATATTTAAAAAAAAAAAAAAAAGCAACATTCCCTTAAGCTTCCATGAAAGTATTCATAATAAAGAAAAAATAGCAATAACATGAGCAGAGGCAAGGGATTGAAAAATCGCTGATGGGCAGGCCTGTCCTGGTTCAGTCCATCTGAAACATTACCCATGAAAACCTTCTCCGGAACGGGTATCTTCCCAACATCCTCTTCAGTAAACACTGAAGCAAAGAAATTGTTTAATCTTTCCGTGATGGCCTTATCTTCTCTAAGTGCCCCTTTAACCCCTCGATCATCTAAGGGTCCAACTGACTTCCTTGCAGGCTTTCTGCTTCAGATATATTTTTTAAAGTTTTTACTGTGAGGTTTTGCCTCTTCAGCCAACTTCTTTTTCAAATTCTCTCTTAGCCTGTCTTATCAATGTCTTATATTTAACTTGCCAACACTTATACTTTATCCTATTTTCTTCTGTTGGATCCTTCTTCCAATTTTTGAATGAAGATCTTTTGGCTAAAATAGCCTCTTTCATCTCACCTTTTAACCATGCCGGTAATCGTTTTGCCTTCCTTCCACCTTTCTTAATGTATGGAATACATCTGGACTGTGCTTCTAGGATGGTATTTTTTTTAACAATGTCCACGCCTCTTGCACACTTTCTAGCTTTGTAGCTGCTCCTTTCAGTTTTTTTCCAATTATTTTTCTCATTTTATCAAAGTTTCCCTTTTGAAAGTTTAGCACTAGAGCCATGGATTTGCTTACTGTCCCCCTTCCAGTCATTAATTCAAATTTGATCATATTATGATCACTATTGCCAAGTGGCCCCACCACTGTTACCTCTCACCAAATCCTGTGCTCCACTGAGAATTAAATCTAAAATCGCTCCCTCTCTTTTCGGTTCCTGAACCAATTGCTCCATAAAATTGTCATTTATTCCATCCAGGAACTTTATCTCTCTAACATTTCCCGATGATACATTTTACCCAGTCAATATTGGGGTAATTGAAATCTCCCATTATTACTGCACTACCAATTTGGTTAGCTTCCCTAATTTCTCTTAACATTTCACTGTCCATCTCACCATCTTGGCCAGGTGGACGGTAGTATACTCCTATCACTATACTCTTTCCAAACACACAAGGGATTTCTACCCATAAAGATTCGATTATGCATTTAGTCTCATGCAGGATGTTTATCCTGTTGGACTCTAAGCCATCCTGGACATAAAGCACCATACCGCCTCCCAGGTGCTCCTCTCTGTCATTGCGATATAATTTGTACCCCGGAATAGCATTGTCCCATTGGTTATCCTCCTTCCACCATGTGTCTGAGATGCCAATTAAGTCTATGTCATCATTCACTGCTATTCATTCTAATTCTCCCATCTTACTTCTTAGACTTGTAGCATTAGCATACAAACATTTCAAAGTGTGTTTTTTTGTTTGTATTTTCATTCTGCTTTTTAATTGAAAGGGATAAATGAGAATTTTTTAGCCCAAGTGAGTTTTTAGTTACAGGCACTTGGACTACTTTTCTTACTATTGGAACCTCACTGTTGGGATGCCCTAATTCTAATGCATCATTAGTATCCTTTGAAGATACCTCCCTCTGAACCATGCGCTGCTGAGCGACTGTCGGCTTTCCCCTTTGTTCTAGTTTAAAAGCTGCTCTATCTCCTTTTTAAAGGTTAGCGCCAGCAGTCTGGTTCCACCCTGGTTAAGGTGGAGCCCATCCTTTCGGAAGAGACTCCCCCTTCCCCAAAAGGTTCCCCAGTTCCTAACAAAACTGAATCCCTCTTCTTTGCACCGTCTCATCCATGCATTGAGACTCCGGAGCTCTGCCTGCCTGTGGGGACCTGCGTGTGGAACAGGGAGCATTTCAGAGAATGCTACCCTCGAGGTTCTGGATTTAAGCTTTCTACCCAAGAACCTAAATTTGGCTTCCAGAACCTCCCTCCCACATTTTCCTATGTCGTTGGTGCCCACATGTACCACGACAGCCTGCTCCTCCCCAGCACTGTCTAAAATCCTATCTAGGTGACGCGTGAGGTCCGCCACCTTTGCACCAGGTAGGCATGTTACCAGGCGATCCTCACACCCACCAGCCACCCAGCTGTCTACATTCCTAATAATCGAATCACCAACTATAACGGCTGACCTAACCCTTCTCTCCTGGGCAGAGCAGTTCCTTGCTACAGGATCCTTTCCTGCTGTACCAGGTTGATGCTCTCCGATCATCAAACACACTAACCTCTGCTTATTAGCTGCCTTACTGACTATTAAAAACACAAACACACTAAATAATATAATATAGCCCTCTCACCCCCCCCCCCCCTGCTTATCCTCCCCGGTCTCTCACATTCTCCTGCTCTCTCTCACCCCCTTCTCTCTCTCACCCCACTGCTTACCCTCCCTGGTCTCTCTCTCATCCCCCTCCCCTCTCTCTCACATCCCCTCCCCTCTCTCTCACACACCTGTCTACACACATTCACTCTCACCAGGGTCTTCATCTATGCTGCGAGTGGAGCACGTCATGCGGGGGCATGCCTTTATCTTCGCTGCGAACGCACACGCTCCCTTTGCGGCATGCTGGGGCCTTATCTTCACCACGAATGGTGCATGCTCTGTTCACGGTGCACCGAGTCCTTCATCTTCGCTGCGAACGGTGCGCTCCCTTTGCGGTACGCGGGGGCCTTCATCTTTGTCGCACATGGCATGCCGGGCCTTCATCTTCACTGCGAATGGCGCTCCGTTCGGGGTACATTGGGGTCGTCTTTTTTGTGCCATTTTCTGCGCAGAATTTGGCAATTCGGGGGGGGGGGGGGGATTCTGCGCTCCGCAGTAGTGCAGAATTCCCCCGGCAACGCTTGGGGCAGTTTCTGAAGGATGACTAAATGGTATGAAAAGAATGATAAATCTTTAACCAAAAAAGTAAGACACTCCATCTCCAGTATATGCCATACTTTGCAATACAGTTCTGTTACATGGGGTGATCTAACTCATTTCCATTTGGAGGTAATTATTAATTTGACAGCCAGCAAGAAGATATGGATAACAGTATAAGTGGATACAACACTTCCTAATAAAACGAAAGAGAATAATCCATAGGAAGCTTAGATACCATTGTGTATTAATTTTGCTACTTTTAAACCAAAACGTTTGAATTCAGTCTTCTTTCCATGTCGTTTCATCCTACTTTTATACATAAGAACATGCCATAATGGGTCAGACCAAGGGTCCATCAAGCCCAGCATCCTGTTTCCAACTGTGGCCAATCCAGGCCATAAGAACCTGGCAAGTACCCAAAAATGAAATCTATTCCATGTTATCTTTGCTAGTAATAGCAGTGGCTATTTTCTAAGTCAACTTAATTAATAGCAGGTAATGGACTTCTCCTCGAAGAACTTATCCAATCCTTTTTTAAAAACAGCTTTACTAACTGCACTAACCACATCCTCTGGCGGCAAATTCCAGAGCTTTATTGTGCGTTGAGTGAAAAAGAACTTTCTCCAATTAGTTTTAAATGTGCCACATGCTAACTTCATGGAGTGCCCCGTAGTCTTTCTATTATCTGAAAGAGTAAATAACCGATTCACATCTACCCGTTCTAGACCTCTCATGATTTTAAACACCTCTATCATATCCCTCCTCAGTCGTCTCTTCTCCAAGCTGAAAAGTCCTAACCTCTTTAGTCTTTCCACATAGGGCAGCTGTTCCATTCCCCTTATTTTGGTCGCCCTCCTCTGTACCTTCTCCATTGCAATTATATCTTTTTTTGAGATGTGGCGACCAGAATTATACACAATATTCAAGGTGCAGTCTCACCATGGAGCGATACAGAGGCATTATGACACTTTCCGTTTTATTCACCATTCCCTTTCTAATAATTCCCAACATTCTGTTTGCTTTTTTGACTGCCGCAGCACAGTGATTTGGTTTAGTTCATCTGACTCATCACCCTTGAAAACCATCTCCAGAACTGGTATCTCCCCAACATCCTGATTAGTAAACATGGAAGCAAAGAATTAATTTAGTCTTAGGAAAGGCCTTACCTTTCCTAAGAGCCCTTTTAACCCCCCTGTCATCTAATGGTCCAACCGACTCCCTCATAGGTTTCTTGCTTCGGATATATTTAAAAAGTTTTTATTGAGTTTTTGCCTTTATAGCCAACTTCAATTCAAATTCTCTCTTCGCCTGTCTTATCAATGTTTTACACTTACCTTGACAATGCCCATGCTCCATCCTCTTTTCTTCAGATGGATCCTTCCTCCAACCTTTGAAGGATGTTTTTTTGGCTAAAATAGCCTCTTTCACCTCACCTTTTAACCATGACTGTAATTGTTTTGCCTTCCTTCTACCTTTCTTAATGCGTGGAATACATATGGACTGCGCCTCTAGGATTGTATTTTTAAACAATGTCTAAGCCTGTTGAACACTTTTAACCTTTGCAGCTGCACCTTTCAGTTTTTTTCAAACTATTTTCCTCATTTAATCAAAGTTTCCCTTTTGAAAGTTTAGTGTTTAGAGCTGTAGATTTACTTATTGTCCCCCTTCTAGTTATTAGTTTAAATTTGATCATGTTATGATAACTATTGCCAAGTGGCTCCACCACTGCTACTTCTTTCACCAAATCCTGCGTTCCACTAAGAATTAAATCTAAAATAGCTCCCTCTCTTGTTGGTTCCTGAACCAATTGCTCCATGAAGCAGTAATTTATTACATCCAGGAACTTTGTCTCTAGTAAGTCCTGATGTTACATTTATCCAGTCAATATTGGGGTAATTGAAATCTCCCATTTTTATTGCACTGCCAAATTGAAATGCTAAGAGAAATCTGATTTCTCTTAGCATTTCATCATCTGTCCGACCATTTTGTCCAGGTGGACGGTAGTATACTCCTATCACTATACTCTTACCCAACACACATGGGATTTCTACCCATATAGATTCTACTGAGCATTTACTCTCTTGTATGATCTTTATCCTGTTGGACTCTATACCCTTCCGGACATAAAGTGCCACACCCCCACAAAGTTGATCCTCCCTATCATTGCGATATAATTTGTACCCTGATATAGCACTGTCCCATTGGTTATCCTCCTTCCACCAAGTCTCTGTGATGCCAATTATGACAATCTCATTATTTGCTGCTATACACTCTAATTCTCCCATCTTACTTCTTAGACTTCTGGCATTGGCATACAGACATTTCAAAGTGTGGTTTCTGCTTGTTTTCACAACCTGCTTTTCAGTTGTTTGGGATAATTCGGAAATCATTAGCTTTGGTGATTTTTTTTACATATAGGCACATGGACTATGTTTGCTTTTATTGGAACCTCTCTGTTGGGATGCCCTAACTCTCCTGTTTCATTAGTATCCTTCAAGGATACAGTTGTCCGAACCATGCACTGCTGAGTGACTATCTGCTTTCTCCCTTGTTCTAGTTTAAAAGCTGCTCTATCTCATTTTGAAAGTTAGTGCCAGCAGCTTGGTTCCACTCTGGTTAACGTGGAGCCCAACCTTTTGGAAAAGTCTCTCCCCCTTCCCCAAAAGTTTTTTAATGGAATAAATAAATGCATTTTTGAAATTGTCTGAACATTTTTCTCTGCTCCCGGGTTACGTGTATGGCTGTGACCCGTCTCTGGGGTTCTGTTGAAGATTTGCTTCTCAGTTGTCTATGCTATATGTGCATCACTGTGATGCCTGCATGGGGCTCTGATGAAGATCCTCTCTTCAGCTGTCTGTGCTGTACATGCATCTGTGCAATGCCCGCATGGGGCTCTGATGAAGATGTGCTGTATTAATGCTTTACGTGCATGTATCAGTGTGACTTGTGCGTAGAACTCGGATGAATGTCCCTCCTCAGCTTTCTGTGCTGTAGTCATACTTCACCTGCATGTATTGGTGTGATACTTACACGAGGGTTGTGGTGATCCCCTCTTCAGCTTTGTAGGCCATACTGATGCTGTACATTTAGCAGTGTGATACATGTATGGGAACCTTCAGGATCAGTAGTGTCTCACTGTACACTGGGCTATTATGGTGGATGTACCTCAGAGGGAGGAGCATCCAGAAACTTCAAGCACTAAATTGTATTTATTTCTTCAGCAATGAAAAACATTGGGATTAACAAGGAAAGAGGTGGTAGTTGTAACTGTCAACTAAATTATCTTAAGTCTGTTGCTGGTACTGTTGTGTGCGTTAAGTGGTTGGGACACCAGTACTTGATTTGGGTGGTAGACCTCTTATTACTGCCTATGCAGCCCCTTTTCTGTGATCAGAAACACACTTATTTCTTGTTGATGGTCTGTAGATTAAATGTTCATGATTCCCATAAAACATTACTTTTTTGTTTAATTCTATCCTTTCCTTTATTTATTGCTAGGTTTGTGCTGGCTGTGGGTAGTGCTGTTTTCGATGCAATGTTTAATGGAGGAATGGCAACAACGTCTACGGAGATTGACCTGCCTGATGTGGAGCCTGCTGCATTTCTAGCCCTGCTGAAGTAAGCCCTGTCTTGTTTGTGCTGTGCTCTCATTTTTTGTAAACGGACAGAGTTGCTAGGCTTTCTCCCAGTACTCTGAGACCTTGGAGGGAGGCCTCCATTCTGACAGTTCCTTCATGAGATTTAGTTGGAAGTTGTTTTTACTATAGCCAGTCAATAGGAAAAGCACACTTGGAAACTGGTCTGCATGTGTTGTGTTGTGAGGGATGTCCCATGTCTGTACTGTGAAAACTGGTATCCTAAAACTGACACTGACATAGGTAAAGACATCCTTTTCAGCCAGGCCTTCCCTGCAGAGACCCCATTCTCTTGTTCTAACCTCTCCTCCTGTTTAAGAGCTGGAAGTTATATATCCTGCATGCCCAGTGCTTTTCCAAGTGTACATTTGAATACTACTGTAAATTATCTCAGTTGCAGTTTGTCCTTAAATTTTATTGTAATCTGCCTTGAGTCCAGTCTCGTAAAAGGTACAATATCAGATGTCTATAAATAAAAAAAACAAAAAACCCTTTCCTCTCAAGATAGAAAAAACATGGTAAATACAAAGAAATATATAGTGAAGGTATTTATAAACAGCTACCTAAGGGCTGCCTTTTTTCCCCTTTTAAAAAGAACAGCTGTTTATCATATGTATAATTTATAAGAATGCAGGAGTATTTGGGTTTTGCAGCCAGTAAAAAACATTTGAAGAGTGTTAATGTTTTCTTGAGACCTGACCAGAGAAGATGTGGTGAAGGTCCTGAACTTTTCAGTTCTGCATGCAGTGGCGGTTGAGGTGGTTTGTGTTCTGCCTCCTTTACCAGTTGAAGCTGCTTTTCTGTCTTAATGTTTGCATACATTAGGTTCCTGTATTCTGACGAGGTTCAGATTGGGCCGGAAACTGTGATGACAACACTGTACACGGCTAAAAAGTATGCTGTGCCCGCTCTGGAGGCACATTGTGTGGAGTTTCTTAAGAAGAACCTGCGAGCTGATAATGCCTTCATGCTTCTGACCCAGGTATGTCCTGACGCACGGGGGCACAGCAAGCTGGGTCCTATGGGTATCTGGGTGTAAGGTAGGAATGAAATGGCTGCATTTGCTTACTGGTGGTGTATTTTTCCTTTTTTGGAAGAGGGATTGTCTGAGCAGTTTTGGGCTTGCAGTGGGGAGTTAAAGTTTATTCATAAAACTCTGCTTAAATCCCCAAATCAAACATACATTCTTAGATCTTGACGCTGTGTGTTAGGTTTGGGGTGAATCTGACAAGCAGCAGGAATTTTTTGATGTGTTGTTTTTTTTTCCCTCATCCGTTCACTGCATTTAAAAAAAAAAGTTTTTATCTGGATTTTCAGGCACTACTTCCTGTTAGATGTACACAGCTGGGGGGGGGGGGGGGGAGCTGTGCTGCTTCTCTTCCTTGTTGGTCCTGCCAACTTGTTCAGAACTTGAGCTAGCATTTCTTGTCTGCTGATCGCTTGGTGCCCAAGATCAGACTACAAGAAGTGCCGGCCAGTGACTTTTCAGCATGCTTGCAGGGACAGCACAGATGGAAGGGGGTGGTATGGGCTCTGCCCCTGAGCAGATAGAGCTGGGGAGGAGAGGAAAGCAAGAGGGGCATACAGGTGAAGAAGAAGTTGGGGGACAAGATTGGGAAGAAACAGGGGAGCAAACGCTGGGGGGATGGGAGACTGGCCCTTGCCACTCACTTGCAAAAATTATATGCCCAATAGTGTATAAGAATGAATATTCTGGGTCAGACAAAAGTATTTTGAGCTCAGTATCCTGTCTGTGACGGTGGCTAGTCTGGGTCACATGTACCCAGCATGTAAAATAGATAGACCAAAAAGTCTATCTATTTCTTGTTACTCACTTCCAGGGATGGCAGTGGCTTTTCCAAATCTACCTGGCTCCTAACGTTTTGTGACTTTTTCTGAACAAAAATTGCTACTTAAACAAAAATTTCAAATTGAGAGGAAACATCCGGTGACATTAAACCAACACACACAAGACCTCATAAATGTGTGATCAACATTTGTATTGCAAAGACCAAATAATGTTGTAATCATCGGTCACAAAAATGTCCATAAAGACTTCAAGTGTCTTAGTTTTTAAGTCTTTATGGACATTTTTCTGACTGATGATTACAACAATGTGTGATCTTTGTGGAGGAGAAGCCTAGTAGTTAGAGCAGCGGGCTATGAACCGGGGAGACCAGGGTTCAAGTCCCACTGTCGCTCCTTGTGACCTTGGGCAAGTCACTTGACCCTGTGTAATCCGCTTTAAAGTACCGAAAAGCAAAATATAAAATATGAAATAATACATGTGGTATTCACACATTTATGAGGTCGTCTTATGTGAGCATGGATGTTTTCTTCTCAATTTGAAATTTTTGTTTATGTAGCAAGTTCTGTTCAGAATTATTTGGTTTTCCTTAACGCTTTCTATGGATCACTGTGATTTATGGACTTTTCCTCTAGGAATTTGTCCATTCCTCTCTTTAAACCCACTTTAACGATATCCTCTGGCAACAGGTTCCACAGCTTGGTTGTGTGCTGAGTGAAAAAGTACTTTCGATGATTTGTTTTAAATCTGCTGGTGGTTAAGTTTCACGGAGTGTCCCCTTGTTTTAGTATTATTTGAAACAGTAAATAACTGTCCTTTATTTACCTGTTCCCCCATACTCATGATTTTATAAACTTCTATCATGCCCCCTTCAGCCGTTCTTTTTCAAGCTGAAGATCCCTAACCTGTGTAGCTTCTTTTCATAGGGGAGCCGTTGCATCCTCTTTATCATTTTTATTGCCCTCCTTTGCATATTTTTCTAGTTTGCTATATCTGTTTTTTGAGCTGGGGTGACCAGAACTGCACACTATACTTGAGATGCAGTAGAGTGCACACCAGGAAAAATTCAAGGGAACGTTGTTTTCAGGTCCAGTTTTTAAAGTGCTGTACTCAAACTGGCCTAACTAGATTATATGATAAAAAGAACTTTTAATGCCCAAATAGACCCTTTTTAACATTGTTTTCCCTGGGAAAAGTGGCCTTATGAGATCATTGTTTGTCTGTCGTTGTCCCCCCCCTCAATAATGCTTTGAGTTCATTCAATTTTATTAACATTTGTGCCACAGGTGATAGAGTACCCAGTGACCCCCAATTCATGCTTATCTTGCACCTTGAAAGCCTCTGCTACTTAGAATCCCCCTCTTTTTTAAATTTCCTTTAGGGAGGGGCCAGCTGAATTAAGTTCATGGAGTCATCAAGTATTTTTAAAGCTGCCCTGCCTTTGGTTAATGCCTTTGGTCACCAGATGACTCATCTCTTGCCTTGTTTCCTAGATGGAAACCCATTTCTAATGTTTTTATTCCTGTTTATACTGCATATCAGTCCAGACTCCTGGGTTTTGCATTCCTGCCAGTAGATGGAGACAAAGTTTCACTGACACTTCCACATAAACTAGTGTGCCGTCTGCAGTATATTTAAAAAAAAAAAAAATGATGACAAAAAAGTAGAAATTTTACCAGTTCTTCCCAGAGGGTTGTTAGATCCTGGTGGACATCCCCCCTGGTTTGAAGTAGATGAACAGGGGGTGGGGGGCGGGTTGGTGATCCTTCTTGATAGCTCAGGCCTCAGTTCCATGGGGATGTAAATCTGGTGGTCCAGATCCCTCATCCTCCACAAGGCAAAATTGAATCCCATTGACAGATCTGCAGTTCATCAGCCCAGCTGAGCAGGGAAATATCCCCTTTTAATTTCTGTACAGGTGCAGGGGTGGCATTAAAGTTTTGTTTAAAAAAAAAGTGTAAGGTTTGGTTGCCTTGTGGTTACTTGTGTTTGTGGTGTCTGGTCACTGCAGTGATCAGGGATGCAGAGCTGTTTGCCAACTTCTCTTTCTGAGGTTAGTAAGGCGATGTGTGTGGCAATGGCATATGTGGCAAGGGATGCCATGCTTGAGGGAATCACGGTTGTGTCTCTCTCACGCAGGCTGTGTTCTGAATACATTTCAAATGGGGAAGGCTCTTTGCCCAGCACTGCTTCTAAGCTTAGTCAAGCCCCGCGTGTGTCCGGGTCATCCGCTGAGGCTTTGCCCATTAGCCTGGGAATGGTGGCCATATTGAATTGTTTATCAGGATCGTCTGCGGCGATAGATGAGACAGAGATCCCTACCTCAGTGTCGCCAGTAATGCCTGGCTCCAAGATTGGGTGAGGAGGCTCTGATTCTGAGGATTCTGATGATTCACAGATGTTTTCTATAGATTTTGTGTTGCTAATGCATAAGGAATATTTAGTTAGGAGAGCAGCAGGGGGATATGTACCCTCTGTCCTGGTCTCTGTCCACTGTTGATGTTCGAACAGTAAAGAGATCCGTGCAGGCAAAAGGAAAGCGGTCACTGAGCGTTTAGCGAATTTTGGGTCTTTCCTCTTATATAGGTGGTCCTGGGAGGGATATTGAAGTCTCAGAGAACTCCAATTTTGTGGTGGAGGATTCCTCGAAAGCGGACCAGGTGCAGGTAGGCAACCAGAGGAGGTTCTGGTGGCCGAGGAAGACCCTATGGTGGTGCGCTTTTTTCATAGAAAAGAGCTCTGGCCCTTGATTCCGCATGTCCTGAAGAAACTGGGAATCAAGGTGTTTAGCAAGAGGAGTCTGACTTGGAGGGAGCGGATTCTGTGTTGGACTGATTGTCCAATGAAAGCCTTTCCTTTCATAAGTCTGTAAAGAAGTTGGTAGTTTGGGAGTGGGACATTCCGGAGTTCAGCTTAAAGGTTGGCAGAACTATGGCGAAGCTATATCCATTGCTGGAGGAGATGAAACTTTTGGCACTTCCTAAGGTTGACGTTTCGGTATTGGTGGTAACCAAGAAGACCACCATTTTGGTAGTGGGATCTGCTGTATTAAGAGAGATCCAAGATCGTAAGTTGGAGGTTCACGTCAAGAAGATCTGAGATTTCGGCCCTGGGCATAAGGGCTGCGATTTGCAGCAGTTTTATGCAGTAGGCATGCCTGCGCTGGGTTCAACAGTTGCAGGAAATGCAGGCTATGTTGTTGCAGCAGCAAGACAGGCTGAGCTTTTAGAGGTGACCATGGCATAAGAGGCCATGACCTGATCACAGCATCTTCCAGGATGATGATGTCTCTGGTGTTGGCCAGGAGGTTACTGTGGTTACAAAACTGGTCAGTGGATGTTTGGTCTAAATTTCAACTGGGTGCCCTTCCATTTAAGGGCAAGCTCTTATTTGGAGAGAACTCAGAACAGATAATGAAGCATCTAGGAGAGTCCAAAGTGCATAAGTTACCAGAGGACAAACCAAAGGCAGAAGGCTTTTTCCTGCTTTCACATGGTTTCGAGACAATAGGAGATTTTACCAGAATAAAGGTTCTTTAGGGCCTCAGAGGCAGAATACAAGCAAAGCACAGTCCTGAGGACAGTCCTTTCAGGGTGGACGAAAGCCATCCCGAGACAACCCTGGTCCAGGCATTAGAGGTACAAAGTCCTCGCAATGAGGCAAGGATGGTCCACTCTTCAGTTCGGGCTGTTAGAGGGCCTTTAATGCTTATTTATGAGGAGTGGGCTAAAATTACCAGTGACCAGTGGGCCCTAAGTGTGATAAAAGATGGCTACGCGTTAGAATTTTCTCAGCTGATATGAGAGGCTTACATTGTTTCCCCTTGTGCTCCCCACAACAAGCGAGTAGCTATTCAAGGGACTGTGAACTCTTGCAGCGTCAGGGGGCTATAGTGTCTATTCCTTGAGAGGAGCAAAAAAGAGGAAGGTATTCTATTTATTTTGTGGCACCGAAAAAGGATGGAACATTTTGCTCAGTTTTAGATTTAAAGAAGGTAAATGCAGCCCTCAAGATTCCTTGGTTCTGTATGGAGACCCTGAGGTTGGTTATAACGGTGGTATGCAAGGAAGAGTTCTTGGCGTCTCTGGACTGACAGAGGCTTATCCGCACATAGCCATCAAGCTGGAGCACCAGCAGTTTCTGAGGTTCATGATCGTAGGGGAACATTTCCAGTTCTGGGCCCTTCCTTTCGAATTTGCAACAGTTCCCCATCCGTTCACCAAGGTGACGGTGGCGGTGGTGGCCTTACAACCAGAAGGTGTGTTGGTGCATTTGTAACTGGACGACTGGCTCATTTGAGCGAAGTCAGAAGAACCTCTGTTGGTAGTCAGTAAAGAAGGTAATGATGCAGGTGAAGTTTCTAGGCTGGGTGGTGAATCTGTCAAAGAGCCATCTCATTTCCTCTCAGACCCTGGAATATCTGGGGGTTTGGTTCAACACACTGGAGGGAAGAGTGTTTCTTACGGAAGAGAGGTGGTTGAAGTTGTCACCTTTTTATGCTCAAGGTCTGGGACAATTTGCAGGTCCTGGGTTCTATGGCATCGACATTGGAGCTGATGCCTTGGGCGTTTGCGCATATGTGGCCTCTTCATAGGGCTCTTCTCTCCCGGTGGAATCTGTTATCAGAGGAGTTTCATCTTCTCCTTCCGCTTGAGGGGGAAGGCAGGGACCTTCTTTCATGGTGGCTTATTCGTGCCAATCTGGAGCATGATGTGGAATTGGAAGTTCCAGATTGGGTGATAGTCACCACCATTGCCAGTCTTTCTGGCTGGGGAATAGTATGTCAGGATCATTCGGCGCACGAGTGGTCAAAGAGGGAGGCATCATGGTCTGTCAGTCGGTAAGAGATGAGAGCGGTGTGTTAAGCTTTGCTTGCCCTTCTGCCACAGCTATGTGACAATCCAGTGTGGGTTCTATCGGACAGTGCAATGGTGGTGGCCTGCATCAACCAGCAGGGAGGAACCAACAGTTGGGTAGAGGCCCAGGAGTTCATTCTCTGGGTGGAACAGCATTTGGAATGGCTGGCGGTGTCTCACATATCGCTGGGGTAAACAATGCTCAGGTGGATTTTCTCAATTGGAGAAAACTAGATCCTGGAGAGTGGGAGCTGTCAGACTGTGATGTATCTCATTCACAACAGGTGGGATTATCCCCAAATAGACTTTATGGTGACCAGATAGAATGCTAAGGCATCTCATTTTTACAGCTGCAGAAAGGAATACTGGGCAGAAGGAATCAATGCCCTGGTTCTACTATGGCTTCGAGGCATTCTTTTTTCTCTTTCCTCCATGGTCGCTGGTGGGCAAGGTGATACAGTAAATAGAGAAACATCCAGACAAGGTTGGTCTGATGGCCCTAAGTGGCCACATCAATTATGGTTCACAGATCTGGTCAATATGACCATGGACAGGCCGCTGAGGTTCGGCCATTTGTCGAATCTTCTCCACCAGGGCCCAATATTTTCAGATCAGGCATCTCACTTCTGTTTCACAGCCTGGCTTTTGAGAGGAGAAGGAGGGGATATTCCGAAGAAGTTATCGCCACCTTATTGCGGGCCAGGCAACCTTCCATATTCATAGCATACGTGAGGATTTGTAAGGTCTTCGAGTCCTGGTGTACCATTAACAGAGTGAAACCTATTCAGGCTACAGTGTCGCATATTTTGGCTTTTCTATAAGAGGGTTTGGTCAAGGTTCTGACCTTTAACTCTCTGAGAGTGCAGGTAGCAGCCTTATGCTGTCTTGAGGTAAGGTGCAGGGATCTCTGCGCATCTGGATGTGATGTATTTTCTTTGGGGAGTGAAAAATTTGCGGCCTCCAGTGAGAAAGATCTGTCCCTCTTGTAACCTTAATCTGGTGCTTAGAGGAATGTGTGAGGCTCTGTTTGAACCATTGAAGAGGGCAACCATAAAGGTGGTTTTCTGGTGACTATTTGTTCATCCAGGAGAATCTCAGAGCTCCAGGCTTTATCATGTCAAGATCCTGTTCTGCAGATTTTGGAGTCGGGGCATCGTTACGTACGGTGCCTTCCTTTCTGCCAGAGATTGTTTCAGGGTTCCATCTTAGTCAAACGTTCGGCCTTTCCAGGTTTGGATTCCTCCCCACCTCACATGAGGGAGTTTTGATTCTTGGATGTAAGGCGGGCATTATTGAGGTATCTGAAGGTTACTAATCATTTCTGGAGAACAGATCACCTCTTTGTACTTTGGAGTGGTTCAAGGAAGAGGTGTAAAACATCAAAGGCTACAATTGCGCATTGACTAAAGAAGGCAATTGGCTGGCTTATATTTGTAAGGGTCGTCCTATATTTGAGAGAGTAAGGGCTCACTCAACTCATTCTCAGGTGACCTTTTGGGGCCATATCCTAACAGGTGTCTCCGCAGAAGATTTACAGGGTGGCCATTTCTAAGTCATTGTACACTTTCCTTAGACATTATCATTTGGATGTCGGGGCTCCCAGATTCCATGGTCTTTGAGAGTGTTCTACGAGCAGGACTCTTGCAATCCTACCCTGATTAGGGGAGCGTGGGTATATCCCAGGAATCTGGACTGTTCTGGGGTGTGAACAGGAAAGGAAAATTGGTTATTACCTGATAATTTTTGTTCCTGGAATGCCACAAGTCAGCTCAGAGACCCACCCACTGGGAGGAGTCCACCGCTTGTACTGATACCCTGTTTCCCCGAAAATAAGACAGTGTCTTATATTAATTTTTGCCACCAAAGATGCACTAGGCCTTATTTTCAGGGGATGTCTTATTTTTCCATGAAGAAGAATTCACATATATTGTTGAACAAAAAAATGAACATTTATTATATTCTGAATAGTTGTCTGGTTATGCTGGTTTGTGATGACAACTAACTGTGAATCCTGCAGGGTAAAAAAATCACAGCTGCATGCTCTGGTGTTCTGTGCGACGGGCATGCTCCCAAATAAAAACTTTGCTAGGTCTTACTTTCGGGGGAGGTCTTGTATTTAGCAATTCAGCAAAACCTCTACTAGGTCTTATTTTCGGGGGATGTCTTATTTTCGGGGAAACAGGGTAAGTTTGTATATAATGCAGAGTTGTTGACTGTTTCAGTGCTGCTTTACTTTACTTTCTGGGAAAGAGTTTTCCATTTTGTTTGCAACTTCACCTTCCTCTTGCTCGTTATGGGAGTTTGGATTCTGGATTCTTAGGGGTAGATTTTAAAAGGTTGTACGCCCGATTTTATAACGTGGGATTGGCATGCGCAAGGAGGGTGCACAAATGTGCACCTTGCGCGCGCCGAGCCACACTCCCTTCCTCCGTTCCCTCCCCCTAACCTTCCCCCACCCAGCCCTACTCTAACCCCCCCCCCCCAAAATGTTATCTTACCTTTTGCGCCTGCCGGCAGCCTGCCAGCACACAATCTTCCAACAGAGCGGCAATGGCTGCTCTGTCTGAGGCCTCTGGCCCTGCCCCCGGGACTTACACGCGTCCTGGGGCTTTATGTGCATCGCCCGGCGCTCATAAGCCCGGTTACGCGCGTAAATCCTCCGAAAATCTGGCCTTTAGTGTTGGTGTAATTGATATCATCTTGGCTTGGGTACAAATACTGAGGGATTGCTGATGGCACACTAGATTATATGGCAGTGTCAGTGAAACTTTCTCTGTCTTCATCTGCTGGCAAGGATGCAAAACCCAGGAGTCTGGACTGATCTGTGATATTTCAGAACAAAAATTAGCAGGTAAAAACCAATTTTCCCATATTGTACTTAATATACAAAGTTGCTGTAACCCTGTGCAATTTTTGTTCCAAAGAAGGAAATGAGTTGTCATGAAAGGTTCACATACCTTGTTTTGTTTGTGATAGGCAAGGCTCTTTGATGAGCCTCAGCTGGCTAGTTTGTGCTTGGAAAATATCGACAAAAACACAGCTGATGCGATCACTGCCGAGGGATTCACGGATATAGATTTAGGTAAGTTTGAGGCTCACGGCTCCTAAATCAATTTTACTCTTAAGTTCAGGAGTCAGGCGGCTTTGGGAGTACCTTTTGGACACCAACTTATTGTCTCTTATACTTGAAGAAAATATCGCTTCTTTCGAATAACCCTGGTGCTAATCTGGCTTTCTGATGCGATTTGGCATTTTTGCTTAAATGTAGGTCTCTGTTTACAGCTCCTATCTTCCCTCTGTGTGTCATTCTCTTCAGCAGTGGTGTTCTTTTCTAAACTGTATTGTATATGACCTCCATTATTCATGATGCTGCTGGAGCTAGTTTTACTTATTGCTTGTCTTCTCTGCTGCTTAATTTGCACTGGCATACTCAAAGAAGATACATTGGTGGGGGCTAAGGCCCTCTGGTGCTGGGCTGTAAGGGAGGCGCTGATGGCAGACTTGGATATCACTATGGGGTGGCTCGCCACCCTAGTTTTAGCATCAGATTAGGCCCGGAGTAACACAAACCCCTTCCTGATCTGATGGGCTGGAACCTGCTTCATTTGGACCCTTCACACACCGATCCTTCCCTGCTCTCCCCCCACCCTTTCTGTGCGAGCTGGCAGCAGGAGTAGCATTTAAGCCTACATCATCTCCTGCTGTCACAGGGCTTGTCTCATAGTAAGAGCTGCAACATGATAGCAGCAGGAGATGACATAGACTTAAACATTGTGGTTCCTTCTGTCGGTTCACTGCTCGTGGGAGAGTGACATTGTCTCCCCAAAAAATGATTTGTTGCCATAGCCTAAGGAGAGGTCCTGAAGCAGGGCTACTGTGGACATTATCCCATGACAGTCCAAGAAGATACCCAGAAGACATGGGGAGGCCCTGTGAGAGAGAGAGTGTGTATGTGTTTGTTTTTGTATTTGAGAGCCTGTGGAAGTGAGATCGTGTGAGAGAGTGCCTGTGTGTGTGTGGGAGCCTGTGGCAGTGAGAGCTGGTTTGTGAGTTTTTGTGTGAGGGATCCTGTGAGAGTGACAGCCTGTATGTGTGTGAGGGAGCCTGTGAGTGTGAGCATGTGAGTGTGACAGCGTGTGTGTGTGTGTGTGTGGGGGGGAAACTGAGAGTGACAGCCTGCATGTGAGTGTGAGTGAGCCTGAGTGTGTGTGTGTGTGTGTGTGTGTATATGATGGAGAATGTGGGAGTTAGGAAGCCTCTGTGTGTATGACTATGTGTTTATGTAAGGGAGTCTTAAGAGTGAGACCATTTTTGTGTGTATGTGTATGTGAGGGAGCCTAAGAAAGTGTGTATGGGGGCGGGGGGGGGAGATTGTGAGAATGGAGCTTGTGTGTGTGAGGGAGCCTGTGAGAGTTGTATGTGTGTGTGTGGGAATCAATGAGAGTGAGATCCTATAAGGGTGTTTATGCATGAGGGAAACTGTAAGAGTAAAAGCCTGTGTGAGCATGGGATGGGTGAAGAGAAGAGGGTATGAGTGTTTCTCCCAGGACAAGCAAGATGGTAGTCCATCATCAGATGGAGCCTGGCACGAAATACTTCTGTCAATGTTTCTAGAAACTTTGACTGGCACACTGAGCATGCCACTAACCTCGCAGCCATGCGGGGTCCCCCTTCAGTTTCTTTTTTTTCCGCAGTGCTATTGCCTCGCGGTTTCTGGAGCTCTTCACTATTTTTTCCCTCACGGAAGGAATTGACCGTTTTTCCCGCTTCAGGGTCTCCCTTCGCAAATCTGTTCCCCTGGCGTTCGGTAGGTACTTCTTTCCTGTTGTTGCGGTCGGGTCCCAGGCGACCCCCCCCCCCCCCCCCACCCCGGTGGCTACTAGCCACCGACTGCGTGCCATCTTTTTTCAGTGGCAGCTGGTTTTCGGAAGTGCCCCAGTGTCCAGAGTTTGGCCATCACGGACCCGCACAATGTTTGTATCCTCTGCCTGGGGCCTTACCACGATGTCTGTCGGTGTCCCAGCTGTGCTCAGATGACCCCCAAAGGCAGGCGCACCTGCCTGGACAAGATGGAGTACTTGTTCGGTTCCAGACAATCAGCTCCAATGACTCCAGTACCGGGTACGTCGAGTCGCAGGGATCGATCTGACTCAGGGCTATTGGCGCCTCGCCAGGATGAACATGGTGCGGGGAATCACCCTTCACCGGCATCTGGCCAGTTCACGGCCTCGGGATCATCTTCCTCAGTGCCGGAGAAGGACTGGGCTGAGCACCATGGGAATCGGACACAGACAATTATCACCGTCCGGTGCTGGCATCGATGTCAGAGGGGCACCTGCTCCGGCCGGACCCCCTCCAAAACGGCCCTGAGGCGAGGAGGTCCCGTCCTCCTCTAAAGCCGGGAGCCCAGGGCTTTCCCCACCGATCTCGGTGTCAGGTACTGAGCTTCCACGGAGGCTCCGGTTATGCTCCGCATGCCTTCTCCTCCCGTGTCAGTGCTCATTTTGCCCGCATTTTGGGAGGAGTTGGTCCAACAGGCAGTGCTCTGTGCCCTACAGGGCCTCCATCAAGCACTGAGTGCGGCCCCCATACCTGTGCCAGAACCGGCGCCCTCGATGTTGGCACCTTTGCTGGAAAGGTTGGACGTGTAGCTCGGTGCCTTACCGACGCAGCCGGTGCCCGGAGCCCTGTCTGCCACCAGTTCTTCCCTCCCAACGGTATCCCGATTCCGGGTTCCTCTGAGGAGAAGAATGTGACTACTCACCACCGAGGGCAGCACCATTGTTTCTAGTGTCTGCTCCCAGGCCATCGGGTCCCCCGGTGCCCCGGCTTCCATAGAAGGTCTCGATGCCGGCGCAGCTGTTATTGGGGGCCCCCTGATCAGCCATCGATGCTGGTACCCTGAGACCCAGGGTTTGGACTCCCTTCTCGACCCAGACAGTTTGGTGGTGAGGAGGAGGTCCCTTATGATCCATGGGACGATGCTTCTTCCGAGCTATCCTCGGATGCCTCAGACAATCTTCTGTCGGAGCCCTCGCCTCCAGATGAGAGGTGCCGCTTACCTCCAGAGGACTTATCTTTCGCCAATTTTGTTTGGGCAATGGCGGAGGCCATTTCCTTCCAGTTATTGACGGAAGAGGATACCTGCCATAAAATTATGGAGGTCCTCCAATTCGTGGATGTCCCTAAGGTGGCTGTTCCGTTACATGAGGTCCTCTTAGAGCTCCTCTACCGGTTATGGGAGCATCCAGGCTCTGTAGCCCCGGTCAACCGGAAGACAGACGCCATTTATTTGGTGCAACAGGCCCTAGACTTCCAAAAAAGCCAGCTCCCACACCAGTCTGTGGTAGTGGAGTTGGCTCAGAAGAAGGCCAAGAGGGCCCACACTCACTCCTCTGACCCTCTGGGGAAGGACCAAAGAGCCTTGGACGCTCTGGGTCATAAGGTCTTCCAAGGGGCTAGGCTTATTGCCTGTATAGCAGCATATCAGTTGTACATGAATCAGTACAACCGCAGCCTCTGGAAGCAGGTCTAGGAGTTTGCTGATGGTCTCCCCCAGCAGTTCCAAGAAGGCTTAGAGTCCATTGTACAAAAAGGGTTCGAGACCAACAAGCATGAAGTGTGAGCAACCAACAACGTGTTTGAGACCGCGGCAAGGGTGTTAGTGCCTGGCGCTGGGCCTGGCTTAAAGCCCCCGTCCTCCACCCTGAAGTCCAGGAAAAGCTGGCCAGGGGGAAACCTTTTTGGGGATAAGGTCAGAGACGTGGTGGCACAGTTAAAAGATCATCAAGAAACCCTGCGCCAGTTGTCCGCTACCACCTCGGACCGCTCCTCAGCGATCCATAGGATGCCATCTAGGGACCCTAGGAAGGCTTTCTATAGGCAACGGAGATACTATCCTTCGGCCTCACACGCTCGATCGGCTCGAGCTGCCCCGAAGGGCCACTTCTGCCAACAGCGGGTGCTTCGGGCCCAGCCCACACCTCAGCCCGGCCTAGTGGCTGGTTTTTGACTGGAGCAGAGAGATCAGCTGCCTAACCCCTGTGCCCACAGCTTCCGACTCTCCGGTCGGGGGTTGCCTTTGCTTTTTTGCAGATCGCTGGTCCCCCATTACCACCGACCGATGGGTGTTAACCATCGTGAAACGGGGCTACCACCTGAATCTTCTCAGCATCCCACCAGACGCCCCTCCCTCTCCAGGATGGAGCCTCATGGAGCACTCATCGACCCTCGAGTTGGAACTCTCTGCTCTCTTGTGGTCCAAAGCCATCGAACCGATTCCCCGTGCCCAACAAGGCCAGGGGTTCTACTCCAGGTATTTTCTCATTCCAGAGAGAACAGGCAGTCTCCTGGCCCTAAACAAGTTCCTCCAGCGGGAGCGGTTCAAAATGGTCTCATTTGGACACCTTACTCCTGCTTCTTCATCAGATAGATTGGCTCTGCTCTCTCGATTTGCAGGACGCCTATGCACACTGCCATATTTCCGCCTCATTGGGAATACCTGCATTTCGTGATAGGCCAGTGGCATTTCCAGTACAGGGTTCTTCCCTTCGGGCTTGCCTCCGCACCTAGAGTATTCACCAAGTGCCTGGTGGTGGTGGGAGCACACCTGCGCCGCAAAGGGGTGCAAGTGTTCCCCTATCTTAGACGACTGGCTCATCAGGAGTTCCTCTAGGGATGGAGCCCTGCACTCCCTGAACTCGACAGTTGGAGCCCTCTCATCACTGGGATTTCTCATCAACTTTCCAAAATCCCAGCTGATGCCATCCCAGCGGCTCAGCTTCATCGAGGCGGACCTGGACCCCCATGGTGGCCAGAGCGTTCCTCCCTGGCGATTGCAGGGCCACCCTGGCGGGATTAGCCAGGGCAGTTTGCCACAGGCAGCAGGCTTTGGCCTGCCTGCTTTTGAGGTTGCTGGGTCACATGGTGTTGTCGGTGCATGTCACCCCAATGGCCTGCGTGACCATGAGGGTAATGCAGTGGACCCTGCGGTCCCAGTGGCACCAAGCCTCTTAGGAACTCTCTTCGCTAGTCAAGATCATCGAACCGCTTCGGCTGTCCCTTGCTTGGTAGGCACAGGAAGCCAACCTGAGCAAGGGACTTCCCTTTCAGCCCCCTCCTGCTCAGGTGAACCTCACCACAGATGTCTCCAACATTGGCTGGGGTGCCCATGTCAACGGCTTCCGCACACAAGGGGTGTGGTCGAAGTCCGAGATGCCAGATACATTTCCTGGAACTCTGGGCAATGCGATATGCCCTCTATGAGTTCCAGGACTGCCTGTCCCACAAAGTCATCTTAATACAGACAGACAACCAAGTGGCCATGTGGTATGTGAACAAACAGGGGGGCACTAGCTCCTATCTCCTCTGTCAGGAGGCAGCGCAGATTTGGGCCTGGGCCCTGACACGATCCATGCTCCTGTGTGCGGTGTACCTGGCGGGGTCGGAGAATGTGGTGGCGGACTGCCTCAGTCGGTCATTCCACCCTCACGAGTGGTCTCTCAACCCCACCGTGGCGGGCAAGATCTTCCACAGGTGGGGTCTGCTGGACATGGATCTCTTCACGTCCCCTCAGAGCCACAAGGTGAGCCACTTCTACTTCCTGTTCCGGGAGGACCGGAAACCGGCAGTGGATGCCTTCACCCAGTCCTGGAGGGTGGGTCTCCTATATGCGTATCCTCTGATTCCACTCATAGGCAAGACCCTCATGAAGCTCTAACAGGACGGAGGCTCCATGGTCCTGATAACTCCACATTGGCCGTGGCTGGTCTGGTTTCTGATCCTGCGCAACCTATCGATTCAGGAGCCCATCCGGCTGGGCAACTCTCCTGACCTCATCACACAGGATCAGGGCAGGCTGTGCCACCCGAACCTCCGATCATTGACCTTCATGGCCTGGAGTTTGAAAGACTAGTGTTACAGTCCCTAGATCTTTTGGACCATGTCTCACAGGTCCTGGTAGCTTCTTGTAAGTCTTCCACGTGGAAGCCCTACCAATTGAAATAGAAGAGATTTTTGGTCTGATGTGTGGAGCAGTGTCTCGACCCTTTTACCTGTCCCACGCCTCGGCTCCTGGACTACCTGTGTGGAGTCTCTGAGTCAGGATTACAGACTACTTCGATCTGAGTTCACCTGAGTTCCATCAGCGCTTACCATCGCAGAATGGGTGACAGTCCGATCTCTGTGCAGCCTTTAGTGGGGCGCTTCATGAGAGGCTTACTTCAATTGAAGCCTCCACTGCGTCCTCCTGTTGTGGCCTGGATCCTCAACATTGTACTAGCGTGGCTCATGCTTCCTCCGTTTGAGCCTCTGCGCTCCTGTGAGTTCAAACACCTCACCTGGAAGTTTTTCTTCCTGGTGGCAATTACGTCTGCTTGCAGGGTTAGTCAGCTGCAGGCCCTGGTGAACTATCTGCCTTACATGAGGTTCTTCCACGACAGAGTGGTGCTATGTACTCACCCTAAGTTCCTGCTTAAGGTGGTGACTGATTTCCATCTGAATCAGTCCATCATGCTGCCCACCTTCTTCCCGAAGCCCCACTCCCACTGAGGTGAGCGGGCACTGCACACCTTGGACTTTAAACGTGCTCTTGCTTTTTATCTGGAGTGCAATGCAGCCCACAGGCGGTCCACCCAACTCTTCGTCTCTTGATAAAAACAGGCTTGGTGTTGTGGTGGGCAAGCAGACTCTGTCCAATTGGTTAGACTGTATTGCTTTCTGCTATGAGCAAGTGGGCCATACACTAGAAGGCCGTGTGACAGCGCACTTCCTACCAGCCATGGCTGCGTCCGTAGCCCACTTTCGTGCAGTTCCAATAGCTGAAATCTGCAAGACTGTGACGTGGAGTTCCCACCACAAATTCGCTGCCCACTACTGTCTGAACAAGGATGGTGGACAGGATAGCATCTTTGGCCAGTCTGTCCTCCGCAACCTGTTCCAAGTGTGAGAACCCAACTCTCCCTGCCTAGGGCCCCTTCTGTGGTTCAGGTTGCCCTGTTGTTACCAACAGCACCCCTGTTGTGCCTGTTGTACATTATTGGGTGTCTTTTGGCCCAGTGTATTCCGGGGACAGCCTGCAGCTTGGTATTTACCCATCTGTGAGGACTACCATCCTGCTTGTCCTGGAAGAAAGAGTTGCTTACCCGTAACATGTGTTCTCCCAGTACAGCAGGATGTTAGTCCTCAGGAAACCCGCCCACCACCCCGCGGAGTTGAGTTTGTGTGCGGTTTATTTTATTTTTTCGCTCGTCTTTCTGCTTTGATACGAGACTGAAGGGGGACCCCGCGTGGCTGCGGGTTAATGGTATACTGGGCATGCTCAGTGTGCCAGTCAAAGTTTCTAGAAACTTTGACAAAAGTATTCCATGCCGGGCTCCATCTGATGATGTCACCCATCTTTGAGGACTAACATCCTGCTGCCTCTGAGAATCCCTGTTACAGGTAAGCAACTCTGCAGTGTGTGTCTGTCTGAATGAGAGAGGAAATAGTGTAGATGTGTATGGTAGTGCACGCGCCTCATAGTGTGAGGGAGAGGATAGTTTGTTAATCCCATGTCACAGCCCCCTAATCCTCAACAATTTCAGGGTGACTGGAAATCAAGAGTTCCCAGGTATGACAGCAGGGGATTTTTTTTTTTATCCTTACTAGTTTTAATTATCTAGTGGTGTCTATGTCTGCAGTTTTGAAATATTTTATTATTGCTTATGACTTTTATTATTGGATGTTGCTCTATTCGTCATTTATTCTTTTCATTAGTATGATTTTACTGTTATAATTGATGCTTTATATTTCTTGATTTTGTTTGATATTTTATGAGGAATGGTGGTGTTTGTTTTCCCATTGTTACACTGCAGACAGAGTCTGGCTTCTTAGAGTTTCCATTTCAGGTTTTATCTGCATATTTCAGGTTCTAATTTGTGGTCCTTTATTCTGCATTTGGTGAGGGTTTATCTCTGTTCTGTGCATGTGACAAAGGAGAGAGATTCTGCTAGCGTGGAGTGTCTGTGAGGGAAACTATAGCAATCGGGCTTGTGGTGTCCTATTTACCGTGCTCCTTTTTCGCAGTTAGGGTTGTAGTTTGAGTCCTTTGTGTTGCTGCTGTTACATATGATAGGTTTGCTATATAGATTTTGTGTGTTTTTGCAGGGTTTTGTGTTACTTCACAATGTGTCTGGCAGTGGAAAGTGTTTGTGCTGTTGTTACTGAGGTGAAACCAGAATTTGAAAATATATTTTTTGCATGGTGAGTTGTAAAGAGAAACATCCAAGCTCCATTGTTCGGAGTGGGAGATCCCTAAGACAATCAAGTAATTTTAAATCCACCGTGTCCGTTAAGCCTGTTTCCTGTAAATTTTGTTTCTTCTTTATCTCCCCTAGCATTACTGGGCCTTCAGTACTTATGTTTCCTTATTAAAAAAAAGTGATGTAATTTTTTCTGGTTTCTTGTGAATGAAAAATTATGTTAATGAGATTGTTAGTGATATTACAACTCTTTTGTATTTTTTCTGTATGGAGTAAGATGTATGCTTACTTTATGAAAAATTTTAAAAAATGTGAAATACAAACAAATGTATATCCCAAAGATATAACCTGAGGTCTCATATTAAGGAAATCTCGTCTTCTTGTTTGAGTTGCCCTAGAAAAGTCAGGAAATATTCGTACTAACTGACCATGAAAAGTATGAGAGCTTTTTAAAATATCTCCTCATTACCTCATTTAGGTCATGTTCCACCACAAAAGACACAAGAAGGGTTGATCTTTCAATAATCTCAGTGGTTGAATCTTCCAAAAACTGGGTCAAATTGGCTAAGGCTCTAGTATGGCTCTCTTTAGAATATTTACTAGCATTTGATAGAAAAAAACGCCTTATTTATTAAGGGAATCTTATCTAATTCAAATTTTAAATTTTCAAGGAAAAACCTTTTTAGATTGCTGTGTATATCCTCTCCCAGCACTCTAGGAAAATTTAAAAAACGTAAATTTAAATGCCTAGAGTAATTTTCTAATAATTTCAGTATACAAGAACAATTCCCAAAGTCCTTGACCAATTTAAAGTTGCAGGCCTGAGATTGAGATATGGCTTGCTCCGAAGACTCCACACGCTTCCTAAGGTCTTTAATTTGGCCTCCCAAATTTATATTAGGGGAATGTACATTTGTTGTCAGTCTCAATCTTATTTTGGCATTCTTTTACTGAACCTCCTGCGACTCCACCGATGACAGAGGTAGCGCAGACACCACAGCCTCCGCTGGCAACGCTGTCTCCAGCAAGCTGGAGGAAAGCTGAGAAAGCGGCATCGAACTTCTGCTCCGGCTCCCCCCCACATCGCGGAAGTGATGTCATTGGTCTGCGCGAGCCCATGGGGAGGGTCTGCGGACACTGGGATCAGCAGCAGTCGATAATCCGGGGGACTCAGAGTAATCTCCCCAAGTGATTCCGGCCGCCGAACCAGACGCATAAGACGTAATCGCTCTCTGTCCTGGAGGTACAGTTGTGTCTGGAGGGTAGACACTAATTTTACCCTTCCGTTTAGGAGGCATTTCCAAAAGTAAAGTGAGCGTTAGAGGAGCGACTTTCACTACGTTTGATCATGCCGTCATATTGGGATCTGACTGGGCTCAGAGATACAGAATTTTAAATATTTTGAGCAGACTTTCCCTAGAAATTCACTGTAAGATTGTCCCTTCCGCTCGCTCTCCATACTCCCCTGGCCACTTTGCCGTCAGGCCCCATCTCCTCCACCTGCCAGTATCTCTCCTCTCCACCTATCAGCTCAACCCCTTCCACTCTATCGTCAGTCTCAGAGTTTAACCCCGTTCTCAGTACTGCCCCTCACACAGGCTCCCTGTCCCTCCCTCTCTCACACACTTGCTCCCTTCTCTCTAATACACATACAAGCTCCCTCACTCTCTCATATACACACACTACCCCCTCATACAGGGCCCTCTCGCATACACACCCACACAAGCTCCCTTTCGCTCGCATACATTCTCACACAGGCTACCTATGTCTCTCTCATGCACCCCTTCACACAGGCTCTGTCTCACACATACACAATCCCTTCACACAGGCTAGCACCCTCATATACACACAATCCCTTTTTCATACACACCAGTTCCCAATCTCACACACACACACACTCTCCTTCAGAATCTCCTCATATAGGCTCCCCTCTCTCTGGCACCCTGCTCTCTCACCTCCCATTCTCTTTCTCTCTCTCTCTCTCACACACTCGGGCCTTCATCTTTGCTGTCAGCGGAGCGCGTCCTGCGGCACATGGGGGCCATCATCTTCGCCGTGAATGGCACACCAGGGCCTTCATATTCGCTGTGAGTGGAGCGTGTCCCGTGGCACATGGGGGCATTCATCTTCGCACGCTCCGTGCGCAGCATGCCGGGGTCTCCTCTGCCGTTTTCTGCGCAGACAGGGGAATTCTGTGCAAATTCTGTGCTCCGCAGTAGCGAAGAATTCCCCCAGGACTAAACTTTCTTTGACCTTAAGCATTACTGCAAGAAGGATGGAGTGGGGGTGCAGGGAGGTGCACAAATGCATTGGTCCCTGGGTTCCAGAGACCACTTGTAGGCCTCTGTTAGCCTGTAATTAGAGAATGACCCTTGCTGCTCCAATGCTGTGATATCCTAAAGTGCTATACAGGGTGAAACACTTAGACATGGATAGGAATAGTAGATTCAGAGAAGAAGCTAAATCATCATGTGATAAAAACTTAGGGAATTATCAAGATGGTTGTACATTTCGTTCCTGAGTTTTGCTTTATGTATTTTTATTATTTTATAACTAGGAGATCATTATCAATCTAAAGAACTGTGCGCAGCTGTTGGCTTTTTCTCTGTTGCTTGTATTGATGCAGCAGGTACATTTCAGATCATACTAGTTCCTTTCTGTTGCTGTCAGACTTGGACCAGTTTGGGTTGCCATAATGTTTCTGAATAACTGATTTTGTTTTTCTATGGTTGTTGCTTTTAGTAAAAGCTGTTTCTATAGAAGACACTTGCTGTGAACTTGGTTCCTTAAAAAACCCGGGCTTGGGAACGTGATCCTTTGCTTCCTGAATAAATGGAGTCCAATTATGGAGATGGCGTGTTAGCTGCTTGAGGGAAGACAGAAGCATCTGTTGTGGAAGAAATACCACTCTATGATGGAGGAGCTCGTATTTCTCTGGTCATTCCTTGGTCAGGAATCTGGATCTCTATCTCTCTCTGTCTCTCGTGTTGGTCACACTGTCGTGTCTGTCTGAGGCACCAGGTGGCGCACTGAACAGTGGAAGGTGCACTGGGCAAAGAGAATATGCTCTGTCTGCAAAGCCCTGTCTCACAGGAGCTCTCACTCTCTGACACATACACATGCTGCCACTTGTACACACATGGGCTGTCACACACACACACACACACTTTGGCTCTTCTTCAGCCATCACCTGACCCCTTTTTCAGCTGCTGTGGACTTCTCCTTCGGTCACTGTGGTTCCTCAGCAGCCTTCTCCTTGGACCATTGCAGGATGGGACCATGCTACAGGCCCCTTCTTCTGGTGTCTGATGGCCCACCCATGGCTATGCCCCTTTCATGGATTGTGAACTAGTTAAGACAGAAAACAGAGAGTAGGACTAAATGGTTAGTTTTCTCAACAGAGGATACTAAATAGTGGCGTGCCCCAGTAATCTGTACTGCAGCCAGTGTTCTTTAATCTTCTGTAGCAATTGCTATGTAGTGCTCTCTAGAAATGGGCAATGAGAGAAGTCTAATATACTGTCAGTGTAGTTTATAGAGAAGTTCTCTATTTCTGTTAATTAGTTAATAAAACAAATTTGATCTTTTTCGCATTTGTTAATTTTAATCAAGCTATGAACCAGAAAACCTAAACAATGCTGGGCAGTTTTTGCTGGTCTGTTCATATGTTAACATCTCTTGTCAGATCTCTGACCAAGGAATGACATTATTTTGTAGTCACAGCCATTTTGAAAGTGGGTGAAGGGGCAAGTGGGTGTCAGGGCAGTGGTTTGGCATAACTGTGGACTGCATCTGTATGGAAGGGATAGCACTAGAAACAGCCTGATTTTCTTGTTCTTCATGTATTCCAGACACGTTAGTCGCAGTTCTGGAGCGTGATACCTTGGGGATTCGGGAGATCCGTTTGTTCAGTGCAATGGTTCGCTGGTCAGAGGCAGAGTGTCAGCGTCAGCAGCACCAAGTGACACCCGAAAACAAACGGAAAGTCCTGGGAAAAGCCCTGTCACTCATTCGCTTCCCACTCATGACAATAGAAGAGTTTGCAGCAGGTAACTAGTTTTAAAAAAACCCATGGAACCCTTTCTAGTAATATAATTACATTGGTTGCTAGTTATAGGAGACAACGATTTTAGCATTAGAGAGCTTTATAGCAAAGTATAATAGCTTTAACACTTCCTGTACCGGCTTATTACCAGGGAGCTTAGCTATTTTATATTTTACCTTTCTCTGTTAGAGGCATATTTTCCATAGACTTTTAAGGCATTTTAAAGTGAACTTAAACTTGGTCCTTTAAAAAAAAAAAAAAAAAAAAAAAATTCCTTTCATTGGCCACATTGTAGAAACTGATAGAATCTTGCAAAATCTTTTCAGAATTTTTTTTTTTGGCATACATAAGTAGGAAAAATAAATCCCTGGAATTCTGTAAAGGATTAAGTCATCAAGTCTGCATAAAGCAAAGAACCCAAACTTTATTTTATTAGCATCTGTTTGTCACAAAATAAAATTATTTATAGTAAAGAATATTATTGCTGTATCATGGAATGCCATGTAATATTCTGTGTGAGGATGCAAGACTAGGCTTGCACTGACTCATCATGAATTCCAGCCCTGCCTTTGCTCTGCTTTGCAGGCCCGGCTCAGTCAGGCATTCTCACAGACCGTGAAGTGGTCAGTCTGTTCCTCCACTTTACTGTAAACCCCAAACCACGTGTGGAATTCATCGACAGACCTCGTTGCTGCTTAAGAGGGAAGGAGTGCAGTATCAACCGTTTTCAGCAGGTGGAGAGCCGCTGGGGTTACAGTGGGACCAGTGACAGAATAAGGTATGGCTCTGAGTGATGTATGGAATTATCCCATGTGCTGGTGAATCTCTCCAGGAGGTGTTTTTGAGAAATTTAGTATTTTTGGTTCCAGGCTGTATGAAGAATTAAATAGTGTGGTAGAGCTGGGTCAAGAAGTCATTCCAGTTAATAATTTGTTCTGTCTGTACTCCAGGACCAAATAACTCATTCCTTCCCTGGAGTTTTTTCATTACCTCTTATTTTAGGAGTGATCCATGCACAGGGAAGATCAGGAGCAGTATGACTATGCAAGAAAAAATATTAACATTTTTCAGTATTTATAGTATTTTTAGTCAGTTTGCTAGGAATTGCTCATCTATGTTATGTTTGCAGCTGTAATATGACATCTTTTTGACTCTGAGACTCTGCATATTTAACAGTGAGAGAACATAAGAAGTGCAATGCAGGGGTCAGACCAAGTTCTTCAATAATTGATTTGTTTCTTGTATCTCATTCCCAGGGATAAAAGCTGGCTTTCCCAAGTCTGCTTGACTAGTGTGCATTAGATATAAGCCACAGCTGATGCAAAGGATGTTCTCCTAGGACAAGCAGGATGGTAGTCCTCACATATGGGTGACATCCGATGGAGCCCAGCATGAAAAACTTTTGTCAAAGTTTCTAGAAGCTTTGACCAGCACACTGAGCATGCCCAGCATGCTACTATCCAGGCATCCACATGAGGTGCCCCATCAGCCTCTTCTTTTTCGCGGTACAGTTGCCTTGCGGTTAGTGGAGCTCTTCAGTTTCCTTGTTTTCCTCGATATTTGTCTAGTATGTCCCAAATTCCTCATCGAGTCTCCCTTCGCAGTCTGTGCCTCCTTGGTACGGTAGGTTCTTTCTCTGCCCTTTTTTCCAACTTTGTGGTCAATTCCCAATTTCTCACCTCAAGTTGACCTCCGGTCATCAACCGCACACCTGGTGTTTTTATGGCGTCAACCGGTTTTCGTTGGTGCTCCCAGTGTTCACGGACAATGTCCATTATGGGCCCGCATGAGATTGGCATCCTCCACCTGGGGGACTCGCACAATGTCCATGGGTGCCATCTGTGCGACCAGATGACACCCAAAGGGCATTGGACGTGCCTCGATAAGATGGAGAAACTTTTCGGGGCTCCGAAGTCTACTCTCTTTATGCCTGCATAGGTTCCATCAATGCCAAGAGATTGCCGAGAGCCATCGGATACGCTTCCCCTAGCGGTCCCTCTCGCCAGTACTTCCAAGGATCTAGGGGATGGGAATAGATCCTCGCTCTCCAGGACATCGGCATTGTCTGCTTCCTTGGCACTGGGGAAAGACCAGGCCAAGCACCAAAGGAGATCCAGCAAGCATAGTTCCCTGTACGTACCAGGATCAGTCCAGGACACCTGGGTTGTGACTCCGCACCAGTAGATGGAGACAGACTAAAACTTGTGGGCGGAGCCATATATGCCCCTGTGCCAGTCACAGCCCCTCAGTCTTACTCTGTCTCCAGTAGATGGTGCAGGTTTGGTCACAGCCCAGGTCCCCTGGGGTTCTTTCCTTTATGGTCAGGGTTTTTTTGTAGTTAGTTAGTTTGTTTTACTGTTAAAGTCTCTGTTGGTTTTTCTGATATTTTTGGATCTCCGCTGGTCCTGCCTCCCAGGGGGGTTTTTGAAAGTCCTGAGGGGACCATCCCCCCCTGGTTGAGGCCGCTGCTAGGGTCGAGGACCCGCCTTTTGCAGTAGCAGCGTCAGGGGTGACACCGGGGAGCCCGGTTCACTCACCCCTGCTGGAACACAGGCCTCAGGACCGTGGACAGCGGCTGTCATATATAAAAAAAAAAAAAAAGTTTTCGCCGTTTTTATTTTGCGGCGGCTCCTGTTTACCTTCAGTGCCGGCTCTCCGTTCCTTCGGGGGTGGGGGGCTGTTGGTGCGCTTCCGCGGCGATTAATTTCTTTTATTATTTTTCCTCTTCCTCTCAGTTCGTGCGGCTCGTGGCATGCCGAGAGGCTTGGCCTGCCGCTCCTGCGGCTCCGCGCGCGCGCGGCTCTCTAGAGACGGAGTTTGCTCCGTCTGCGTCTCTGGCGGCGAGGGTTCGTCGGGGGTCGCTCCGGGGGTCCGGGCTAGGGCGCCGCGATCGCCGGCGCGCGAATCAGCCGTCACTATAGGCCTGGGGGACCCGTTCCCGCTCAGCGCGGGAGCGGCGGCCATTTTAGCAACAGGTCGGGAATCCACGAGGGAGGCAGCAGGAGATGGCGGATTGCCTCCCGCGCTTTCTCCACAACGGCGACCCGCCGGGGGTGCCCCAGGGGGAGTGGGGTCTCCCACGCGTTCCGGTTCCGGGGACTCCGGCTCCGGGTCTTCCTATTCTTCGGATTTCGCGCTCTTATTAAAAAAAAAAAAAAAAAAAAAAATTTTTAAAATGCAAGCGCCGCAGCAAATCCAGGAAGACAGGTGCGGCGAAGGGATCTGGTAGGTCTACCAGAGCCCGGAAGAGGAAATCTATCACAGCCCCTGATGGGGGCGCCATACGACGTAGCCGGCCCTTGCGGGGTGTCCCACAGGACACAGACTCAAGCTCTTCCTCTCAGGGAGAGGATGACCCGGCCGAGGAGCCTCTGGGGGGGGGGCTGATGGTGCGCCGGATGAAGGGCCGTCTCAGCCAGCGGCGGGAAAAGGAAATCCGGCCGTCGAAGGGGACGACCCTAAGGTGGTTCGCCTGTTCCGTAGAGAGGAACTGTCTCCGCTTATCCCGGCTATACTCCAGGAGCTGGGGGTGGAAGCGCCTGCGGTGGTGCCCAGACAGGGACCTAATATGGATCCAGTTCTCCTGGGCCTCACTGGGCCCGCAGTGGCTTTTCCGTTCATCTTTACTGCCTCAGACATTCTGTTTCGGGAGTGGGACACTCCGGAGCTGGGGCTCAAGGTGAGCAAGGCCATGGATAAATTTTACCCGTTGCCTGAGGAGGCGCTGGAACTTCTCCGTCTCCCGAAAGTGGATTCGGCAGTGTCCGCCGTAGCGAAGCGGTCGACGATTCCTGTTACGGGAGCCACGGCTCTCAAGGATATCCAGGACAGGAAGCTGGAGGTACAACTAAAGAAAATTTTTGAAGTGTCCGCTCTAGGGGTCCGTGCATCCATTTATATAATTTCGCTATGCGGGCCAGCTTACGCTGGGCGCAGACTCTGCAGGCCACCGCAGGTCTCTCGCAGGGGGAGGCCAGGCAAGCTGATCAGCTTGAGGCGGCGATTGCTTATAGTGCTGATGCGCTCCATGATCTCCTTCGTACCTCGGCTAGATCCATGGTTTCGGCGGTGTCTGCTCGTCGGCTCCTCTGGTTTCGCAACTGGGCGACGGACGGTTCATCCAAGGCCCATTTAGGAGCTCTGCCGTTCAAAGAAAAGTTGTTGTTTGGCAAGGAATTGGATGAGTTGATGTTGTCCCTCTGTGAGAATAGGGCTTTCCGGCTACCGGAGGATCGGTCTAGATCTCGGTCTTCTTTCTCGGCCCGCTCCCGAGATCCCGTCCGCAGAGGGCCGCGGGCTCTTCTTACCGTTCGGGGCCCTCACGGTCGTCCTCTCCCAGTCCTTTCGGGGGAAAAGATTCGGTCGGCAGGGGGGAGCCCCGGGAGGCACGGGCCCAAAATCTTCCCAATGAGATGCGGCCGGTCCATCCCTCACAGCAGCTGCGGTCGTTCGTCCCAAATGTGGGGGCTTGGCTGCAGTTCTTTGCCGGGGAATGGGCCAAAATAACGTCGGACCAGTGGGTTTCTTGACGTGATAAATCACGGTTACGCGTTAGATTTTGCACGGACCCCATTCGACAAGTTTCTGGTGTCGCCCTGCTAGTGCCCCAGAAAACGCGCAGCGGTAAGGGAAACCCTCCAACGTCTGCAATCCTTAGGGGCAATTTCCCCCGTGCTCATAGGGCAGCAGGGCTTCGGCCGTTACTCCATTTACTTCATCGTACCAAAGAAGGACGGCACCGCAAGACCAATCTTGGATCTGAAAGGTGTAAACAGATGCCTTCGCATTCCACGCTTCAAAATGGAGACTATTCGGTCGGTAATTGCCTCAGTCCGGCCCGGCGAGTTCCTGGCGTCCTTGGATCTCACGGGGGCGTACCTTCACATCGGCATCCAGCCGTCCTACCATCGATTCCTCAGGTTCTGTATCCTGGGCCGACATTATCAGTTCCGAGCCCTTCCCTTCGGCCTGGCCACGGCTCCCCGGACATTCACCAAGGTGATGGTGGTGGTTGCAGCTCAGCTCCGGAAGCCAAATCCGAGACTCAGTGCCGGCGGGCAGTCAGCAGGGTCCTCGCTCTCTTGCGATCCCTGGGATGGGTGGTGAACCTCAGCAAGAGCCACCTAGTTCCCACTCAGTCTCTGGAGTACCTGGGGGCTCTGTTCGATACCAGGAAGGGCAAAGTGTTCCTGTCTATGGACAGAGTTCGCAAGCTTCAGTGCCAGGTACGCCGATTGTTGTCTCTGCGGCTTCCGCTGGTCTCCGATTACCTGACGGTTTTGGGTTCTATGGCTTCACCTCTAGCATTGGTCCCTTGGGCGTTTGCTCATCTGCGTCCTTTGCAATCAGCGTTGCTTTCCTGTCGGAAGCCGGTGTCGGAGGAGTTTCATCTGCCACTTCCGCTTACGGACCAGGCACGGGACAGCCTCCTCTGGTGGCTAGAAGCAGACCACTTGACTTGCAGAGTGTCCCTTCTGGTGCCCAACTGGACGGTGGTAACCACGGATGCCAGTCTCTCCGGCTGGGGAGCAGTCTGCCTGGGCAGGTCAGTACAGGGCAGGTGGCCCTCGTCCCAGACTCAGTGGTCCATCAATCGTCTGGAGACCCGGGCAGTGCGTCTGGCTCTGCAGTCTTTTCTGCCGCTGATACGGGGAAAGGCAGTTCGGGTGTTGTCGGACAATGCCACCACCGTATCCTACATCAATCGCCAGGGGGGAACAAGAAGTCCTGTCGTGGCAGAGGAGGTGCAGCTCTTGCTAGCTTGGGCAGAGCGCAATCTCAGCGACCTAGCAGCGTCTCACATTGCCGGGGCCGACAACGTTCAGGCGGATTTCCTCAGTCGTCATCATCTGGATCCCGGAGAGTGGGAGCTGGCGCCGGAGGTTTTTCAGCTGATCTGCCAAAAGTGGGGGACGCCTCATATGGACCTCATGGCTACCTGGCAGAATGCCAAGGCGCCCAGGTTTTACAGCCGTCGGAGAGAGAGAGGGGCCGAAGGCGTCGACGCGTTGGTCCTTCCTTGGCCGACGAATGTTCTGCTGTATGTGTTCCCTCCTTGGCCGATGATCGGCAAGATTCTTCGGCGCATCGAGTTACATCCGAGTGTAATCTTGGTAGTGCCAGAATGGCCGCGGCGACCGTGGTTCGCAGACCTCATCCAGTTGTCGATAGCGTCTCCCCTTTGCTTCCCGGGGTTTCCGGGCCTCCTCCGTCAAGGCCCTGTTTGTTCGGCGGATGCGGATCACTTCTGTCTCGCGGCATGACTTTTGAGAGGCAGCGCTTGAAGAGGAAAGGTTATTCGGATGGGGTAGTCGCTACGTTGTTGCGGGCCAGAAAGTCGTCTACCCCTATGGCTTATGTCCGCGTCTGGGTAGTCTTCGACGAATGGTGCGCGGAGCGCACTGTGGATCCTACTGCGGCTCCCGTATCCGATATGCTCTCGTTTCTACAGTCCGGCTTGGCTAAAGGCTTGTCGTACAGTACCCTTAGAGTACAGGTGGCGGCTCTTGGGTGTCTGAGGGGCAAGGGGTACAAGGGTTCCCTGGCCTTGCATCCGGATGTTGCGCGTTTTCTCAGGGGAGCTAAACATCTTCGTCCTCCATTGCGCCATCCCTGTCCGTCATGGAATCTCAATTGGGTACTCGCCGCGTTGTGCTCGTCTCCTTTCGAGCCCATTAAGCGGGCAACGCTCAAGGATCTTACGTTAAAGGTAGTTTTCCTTGTCGCGATTGCATCGGCGCGGCGCGTCTCAGAGTTGCAGGCGCTGTCCTGTAGGGAGCCGTTCCTTCGAATCTCGGATTCTGGGATCTCGTTGCGGACAGTCCCTTCCTTTTTGCCCAAGATAGTTTCGGCCTTCCACGTGAATCAGTCCATCGAGCTTCCTGCTTTTCCCGTTCACGATGCGTCGCTGCCACAGATGCGGGACTTGCGGAGGTTGGATGTTCGGAGGGCAGTCCTTCGCTATCTAGAGGTCACCAATCCGTTCCGGATTACGGATCATCTTTTTGTTCTGTTCTCAGGTCCGAAGCGTGGGGGTCCGGCTTCTCGGGCTACGATTGCGCGCTGGCTCAAGGAGGCCATTGGTTCGGCGTACATAGTACGGGGAAAGTCTGTGCCACAGGGTCTCCGAGCACATTCTACCCGTGCCCACGCTGCTTCCTGGGCAGAGGCTTCTCAGGTGTCGCCCCAGGAGATTTGCAGGGCGGCTACTTGGAAGTCGTTGCATACCTTTACCCGTCATTACCGGCTGGAGGTTCAAGACTCTGCCGGGGGGTTTGGAGAGAGGGTACTCCGTGCGGGACTCTCTGCTTCCCACCCTCGGTAAGTTTGCTCTGGTACATCCCAGGTGTCCTGGACTGATCCTGGTACGTACAGGGAAAAGAAAATTAGTTTCTTACCTGATAATTTTCGTTCCTGTAGTACCAAGGATCAGTCCAGGATCCCGCCCCAGCTGCTCTGAAGAATCGGAGAGTCCGCTCGTTGAGTTGTTCGGTTGCTGTTTTCTCGTTTTGAGAGTTTTGTTCCGGTTGGGGTCTTTTGGACCTGGCTCCCATTGGGGAGGGGTTTTTGTAGTTAGTTTACCTGTTCTATGCTACTTTGACATTACGTAAGACTGAGGGGCTGTGACTGGCACAGGGGCATATATGGCTCCGCCCACAAGTTTTAGTCTGTCTCCATCTACTGGTGCGGAGTCACAACCCAGGTGTCCTGGACTGATCCTTGGTACTACAGGAACGAAAATTATCAGGTAAGAAACTAATTTTCCTATACCGGTCACCGTCTATGCACAGTTCCAGTTCTGGAGCGGTATCAGTGGCAGCTGAGCACCATTAAAGCAGCACTGTTCATCAGAGGCCCCATCCTCAGATACCCCCAGTAGCCCTAGGCGTTACCGACCAACACTAGTGCTGGGCACTGCGCCATCTCTGAGACCCCAGGAAGAGCCGGTGATGTCCTGGCCACTCCGGACTTTTAGGATGAGTTGGACCGCTCAAAAGCATTGAGCTGCTGGTGCCACCCCCCATACCGGTGACCGAGCCTCCACCATCGATGTTAGCACCACTGCTAGAGCATCTGCTTGTCCTCCTGGGCACCCTTCCGATGCAGCCGGTGCCCGAGGTTTCCCAGCGGCCACTGATGCCCTCCACCGGAGCAATCCCGATTCTCGGGTTCTCCAAGGAGAAGGATATGGCCTTCACCATGTTTCCTCGCCCACCGTCCCTGAGCCTTTGTTGGGTCCCTTCGGCCTACTGCGGCCTCCGGTCTCCTCTATGCCAGGGGAACCATTGATGCCTACTGTGCCCTCAAGGCCTCCAAAGCTGTCAGAGCCCAGGGTTGATACCCTTCACGTGCCTCGCCCACGGTATGCTGGTCCCAGTGAGGAGGAGGGTCCTTATGACCTTAGGGTGACTACTTCTCGGACTCATCCTCAGACTACTTGGATGACCCCCTCTTGGAGCCTTCTCCACCAGAGAAGCGGCGCTGATCGCCACCCGAGGGCTTGTCCTTTGCAGGTTTTTGTCAGGACCATAGCTGAAGCCATCCCCTTTCAGCTGCTTACGGAGGAGGATACGCAGACACTGGGATCGGTTCTCAGCTTTCCTCCAACTTGCTGGAGACAGCGTTGCCGGCGGAGGATGTGGTGTCTGCGCTACCTCTGTCACCGGTGGAGTCGCAGGAGGAGTGGGAGATAATTTCAGCTGTATTTGCGGTGGGACTTCATGGAGCGGCTTGCCCTGGTATCGGGGGTGAGGTTTTTTTTTTTTGTTTTTTTTTCAACCTCCTCCCAAACCAGTGGTGGTAACACTTAAGGCGCTATGGGATCTTGTGGCAAGTTTTGGAGGTTGTAAAAGAATATGATGCTGGAAGCGCTCCAGTTTGTCAACGCTCCTAAAGAAATTGTGGCAGTCCCTATCCATAATATTTTTAAGGACCTGCTCCTCCGCATGCGGGAGCACCCCATTTCCATCTTCTCCCCCGTAAATAGGCTGATGCCATCTACTTGGTGCAGCAGGCCGTGGGGTTCAAGAAACGTCACCTCCCCCACCAGTCGGTGGTCGTGGAGTTCGCCTTGAGAAAGGCCCGACACTCCCGCACTCATGCTTCCGCCCCACCAGGCCGTGAACACAGGGAGCTTGATGCCCTGGGCAGAAAAGTCTTCCAGGGTGCCATGTTGGTGGCCCACATTGCTGCCTACCAGCTTTATATGATCCAATATAATAGCAGCCTCTGGAAATGGGTCCAGGACTTCGTGGAAGGCCTGCTGCAACAGCAGTAAGAGGCCCTCTCGGCCATTACCCTGCTGGGTCTTGAAGGGGGGGAAGCACGAGGTGCAATCCACCTAAGATGTCTTTTAGACAGCGACCTGCGTAGTGGCAGTGGGCATTGGTGCCAGGAGAATGGCATGGCTTCGGGCCTCTGACCTCCGGTCGGAGGTGCAGGTTAGACTGGCAAACCTCCTCTGCACAGGTGAAAACCTCTTTGGGGACAAGGTCCGGGATGCCATAGCGCAATTGAAGGATCATCATGATACTCTTCAACAGCTGTCTGCTAGTGTCTCCTAAGGTCGTCCTCATCTAGGAAATCATCCAGGAAATCCTCCAGGCCAGGTTCCCAGAAGCCCTTTTATCGGCAGAGGAAGTATTATCCTCCACCCTCCCGAGCTCATACGCCATGCACGAGCTCCAGGGGCCGTCCTTGCCAGTAGCGAGTGCCCAGACCCCAGCTGTCCCCCCAGCAAGCCCTTGCCATGGGCTTTTGACTGGCAGCAAGGGAGCAGAAGTCAGTTGACCATAGCCCTGGGACCGGATCCCCAGGTGGGAGGCAGGCTCCTTGCCTTCGCCCATCTCTGGGAAGAGATCACGTTGGACCACTGGGTCCTTACCATTATTTGTCAGGGGTACCATCTAAACTTCAGCCGTCTCCTAGAGACCTCTCCCCCATGTCCATCATGAGGTTCATCTGCCCATCAAGTCCTACTTCAGACAGAGCTCGATACCCTCCTTATGGTGGGTGCGGTGGAACCAGTCCCTTACCATCATCAGAGCCAAGGGTTCTTCTTGAGGTATTTCCTCATTCCGAAAAGGAATGGCAGCTTGTGCCCCCATCTTCTACCTCAGGGCATTGAACAAGTTTCTTGTAAGAGAAAAGTTCAAGATGGTTTCTCTGGGCATGCTGATCCCGCTCCTCAGAGGAGGAGACTGGATTTGCTCCCTCAATCTCAAGGAGGCTTATGCACACATTGCAATCGTCCCCGGCCACTGCAAGTACCTCCACTTTGTGGTGGGGAAAGCACATTACCAGTACAAAATGCTGTCCTTTGAGCTGGCATCAGTCCCCCTGCGTTTTTACCAAATGATTAGCAGTGGTGGCTGCCGACCTCAGGCGTCGCTCAGTGCACGTTTTCCCCTACCTGGACGACTGGCTTAGTAAGAACGACTCCTGTTCGGGAGCCTTGCATGCTCGGACCTTGATGGTGCAGACGGTGGGGTTTGTCAAACTTCCCCAAGTCTCATCTCTGTCCATCTCCCCACTTAGACTTCATAGGTGCCAGGCTGGACATAGTGCAAACTAAAGCTTTCTTTCCCTGAGACCAGATGATCACCCTTGCCTCGCTGGCCACTCTTGTCCGGAACAGTCGGAGGGTGCCAGCTCGCCTGCTGCTCCACCTGCTGGGCCAAATGGCAGCTATGTCCATGTGACCCCTCTGACTCTCCTCTGTATGAGGAATGCCCAGTGGGCCCTACTGTCCCAGTGGTAGCAGGTTTCCCAGGATCTCGAGGCACCCGACTTAGTCACGGACCCTCTAAGAGTCTCTCTTTCCTGGTGGGAAGATCTGTCCAACCTGAAAAGGAGGCTTCCCTTCCAGCCATCTCCACCTCAGGTGATCCTCACCACAGATACCTCCCCTCAAGGCTGGGGAGCCCATGTGGACGGTATCCACACCCAAGGTCTCTGTCTCCTCCGAAGCCCGCTGCCAGATCAACTTCCTGGAGCTTCGGGCAATCCGATACACCCTGGGGGCATTCAGGGACCAGTTGTCATCCAAGGATGTCTTGATTCGAACAGACAACTAAGTTGCAATGTGGTATATCAACAAACAGGGGGGCACGGTCTTGTCCCTCCTCTGCCATGAGGTAGTGCAGGTGTGGACCCTGGGCCCTTTTGCAGGGCATGTCGCTCTGAGCAACTTACCTGCTGGGCCATCTCAATGTGCTAGCGGACTGCCTGAGCCGTTGATTCCAACCACACGAGTGGTCCCGTAACCCGGAGGTAGTGGCCGAACTCTTTCGCCAGTGGGGTACACCAGATATAGATCTCTTCGCCTCCCCACTCAACCACAAGGTGAGCAAGTTCTGCTTCCTGGTGCCAGGAGACGGTCTTCCAGCCTGCGATGCCTTCTCCCTTCACTGGGGGAAGGGCCTGCTGAATGCATCCTCCCCTTCTACTGCTCCTCTCGAGGACTCTGCTGAAACTTCAGCAGGACATGGGGACCATGATATTCGTAGCACCTTCGTGGCCCCAGCAGGTTTGGTACCCACTCCTGCGGGAATGTGAGTGCAGCACCCATCCGGCTGGGGACGGCACCCGATCTCATCTCAAAGAATCAGGGCACCCTGCACCATCCCAACCTCCAGGCGCTGGCCCTCACGGCTTAGATGTTGAGCGCATAGCCCTCCAGCCTTTGGGACTCTGACTGTTGTCTCCCAGGTCCTGGTGGCGTCTTGAAAGCCTTCCACCAGGAAGTCCTACAGCTTGAAGTGGAAAAGATTCTCCATTTGGTGTTAGGTTCATGATTTGGATCCTTTCTCATGCCCCCTTCCCTGGCTGTTGGACTATCTCTGGCATTTGTCTGTGCACACATCAGGGTGGTCAACGCATACCATCGAGGGGTTGCCTACATGCCTGTTTCGGTCCAGCCCTTAGTGGGCTGCTTCATGCAGGGCCTTCTCCAGCTAAAACCCCAGCTGCGGCCTTTGGTTGCGTGTCCTCAATGTGGTCCTGGCACAGCTCATGCACTCTCCTTTTGAACCACTGCAGTCCTGCGACCTGAAGTTCCTCACCTGGAAAGTCATATTCTGGTGGCGATCATTTCGGCTCATAGGGTCAGCGAGCTTCAGGCACTGGTCACAATCGCTTCATATACGAAGTTCTTCCATGATCGTGTGGTCCTACGTACGCATCCTACATTTCTGCCCAAGGTCATGACTGATTTCCATCTCAGTCAGTCCATCGTCTTACCCACCTTTTTTCCGAGACCTCATTCCCACCCGGGGGTGCGAACTCTCCATACCTTGGACTATAAAAGGGCCTTGGCCGCCTATCTGGATCGAACTGCTGGCCATAGACTGTCTAATTGGCTCTTCATGTCCTTTGATTCCTACAGGCTGGGAGTGGCGGTGGGTAAATAGACCTTGTCAAATTGGCTGGTGGATTGCATTGCCTTTTGCTACTCGCAGGCAAGCCTCCCGCTGGCCAGTCGAGTGAAGGCTCACTCTGTGCGGGCCATGGCGACGATGGCACACTTATGTGCAGACCCCGTCGTTGAGATTTGCCGGGCTACTACCTGGAGCTCTCGTCACACATTTGCGGCCCAGTACTGCCTAGACAAAGATGGACACCAGGACAGTGCCTTTGGTCAATCCCTCCTGCTCCAGTCCCTGTTCCAGTCCTGAACCCACCTCTCGTGCTTCTGTGGGAACCAAACAGTCTCCTGCTGGCCTATAGCGCTTCAGTTGTGTTGTGCTCTTTGGCACCTTGTTCGGTCGCTGCTGGTATCTCCCGTTCATGGGGACAGTCTGGAGCTTGGTGTTCATCCATATGTGAGGGCTACCATACTGCGAGTCCTAGGAGAAAACACAGCTGCTTACCTGTAACATGTGTTCTCCTAGGACAGCAGGATGTTAGTCCTCAGGAATCCTGCCCGCCTCCCCACGGGCAGGATTTGTTTTTATTTTTCGCTCATATTTTTTCTCTATTACGAGACTGAAGGGGGGGACCTTACGTGGATAGCAGCATGCTGGTCAAAACTAGAAACTTTGACAAACGTTTTCTGTGCCGGGCTCCATCGAATGATGTCACCCATATGTGAGGACTAACATCCTGCTGTCCTAGGAAAACACCTGTTACAGGTAAGCAACTGCGCTTTCTAAACACAAAGGGGGCAGAGAATATTGGGTCCTCATAAAGGAATGCTTCAAATCTGTGTCATTTAGGAAATGCAAATGTAACACACAAAAATCCTGAAACTTAGTGAGATGTCATTTGGCTCCTAGGTGCTTTATTGGAACAATGTGTTGCATTTATTTCCTTTTCTGCTATCAGCAACATAAAAAAAAGGTTTTTCATTTAAATCCTGCAGGTTTTCGGTGAACAGAAGGATATTTGTGGTTGGGTTTGGATTATATGGATCAATCCATGGACCAACAGATTACCAAGTAAATATACAGGTATAAAGAGAGCTACAGTTGTTCTCCGTGGTTATGGCACAAGGAATTTTTCAGTTGTTTTAATTTGGCGGCAGCTAATATCAGCATACACTTGTTCCACTCAGTCACAGTTAAACTTAAAGCCAGCAGTTAAATGTTGCCATTCCACACGGCATGGCTTAAGTTCGGTGTTTCTACCTGTTCATGGAGATGAACTGAAGCAGATCTTCGTATACTAGATTATGCCTGAAACCTTTGTTCAAAGGGGCATAGAAAGCAGCTTGTACTGTGTAGAGTACTCCAGGCATCATCTTTTTTAGTGGTGGTTTTGCTTTTTTTGGTACTTGCACTCATCCCTTCAGGAGGTAGTATCAGGCTGGTTTATGGGTACTTTTTACCTGCAGCGTTTGCACCAAATTTCAAAGGGAACACACACACACAATGCTGCCCAAAAAATCCCCCAGAGCACCTTGTTCAAATGCTGCTAAAAATACACAAGTCAGGCTTTATTTGCATAAGCAGGGTTATGGGAGTACAGCAGACTCTCTCATGCTTTGCCCAGTACGTGGAGGAAAATTGTATGTTATTTTACAACATATGTGCTCCTTAAGCAAAAAAATAAACATTCCTTAGGAGGTATGTTTTAGACTGGGGAGACAACACGTTTATATTGGATATTCTAATATTTGAGTGTGGTTTTTCCTCAATAGTTTAACATGCTGACTTGAGGGGCACGCTCCTTTTGTACCTACCTAAGCTTTAGAGGGTACCTGCATATCTCATCACAAAATGGTTTAGTGAAATTTTATTTTAAATGTCTACACCTTTCTTTAAAAAAAATTCTTTCTGTGGGTTTGATCTTCAGCTGCCGGTGCAATGTTTGTTTTTGTGAGTATCAGTATGGCACTTCCCTGGGGGTTTTGATTACAAGCAGACCATTTAAATTCATAATGGTGGGAGCTTTTGCAAAATGAAAAGATTTGTCTCACAATCACATTGAAAAAGGGAAGGCATTTGCATTCTGTTTTTGACTTACAATTGAATTACTTTAAAAGTTAAACAGTGCTAATTCTCCTGTTTTAATCAGAACATTGTTCTGCCGATCTGTGTTGTAGATTATCCACACTGACAGCAATACGGTCTTAGGGCAGAATGACACAGGCTTTAGCTGTGATGGATCCTCCAATACCTTCCGGGTAATGTTTAAAGAGCCAGTGGAGATTTTACCTAATGTTAACTACACAGCCTGTGCAACACTGAAGGTACTACTTCCTGCAACTTCATTCTTAGGGAAAGTGAGAAAACTGCTACATGTGGCTTATAAACTTCCTCTCAGACAGCTCTTTAGACACCGTGCAGCCATGTGCCCTCAAATGTTTATCCATGCGGCACAGACATGGTCAAAACCCTGTCACAATCAGGAAGTAGCAATATGGGTTTATCTTTCTGGTTATGAATTTGCAGAGCTGATTTTTTTTTTTTTTTTTTTTTGTGAGTATAGCATAGATTCTCTGGCTGGTCCTGGAGAATCCTGTATCCAGTCTGGGTTTCAGGATATTCTCTGTGGACAAGCTGGAAAATACAGCCACACTAAATGAGTGACATCTGACAGCATTGAGTCAGGTACTGTTTTCTCTGAACCCAATGTCAATAAATCCTTTTTGGAGAATGCGGAGGACTTCCCATACTACTGCGAGCCCGCCTTCAGTCTAAATTAGTCCACTTTGCATGCTAGCTCGCTTACATCATTGCAGTTTTTCTTTTTTTTTCTTTTCTGGGACGAATTGGAAATAGTCTTTTCCTCATAAAAGTTTAGTGTATAGGTTAGTTATGGTTGGTCTGTTTTATTGAGTATTTTTAAACAACAATAACATAGAATGTTGACAGGGTGGAATCTGGTTCTGTAGCCACCATGACAAGAGCCAAAATAATAAGTGAACAACCCCCTTTTCCTCCCTCCCTCCAGCTATTACCCTTGACACAGCAAACATCTTATTTATCACCGAACTCCACAGTCTGCTGCCAAAAGCCATTAAAAGTCATCTAGAATCTGACCCCATAATCTGACACACAGAATTCAGATATGGAGTCTAAATCTTCAAGAAAGAATGCCATTTCTTAAACTAGTCTTCTTTAGCACTTATCTCTTGGTTATGGAGAAGTTATAGAGAACTCCTCAATATATAAAACTAGTACATTGGACTTCCCTCCAAAAATACAAGTAATTGCCTTTATATGCAGCATTGTAAGTTATAACAAAACCCATAATTCATTGTTTATATAACAGTATTTTATGCCAAAAGCTTTGAATGACAGAAAACCAGAAAGCGTGGCTTAAAGTTCCCAACTGCTGCCTAGCATTTAATACCCATCTCTGAAAACATTAACTTAGCTAGGAAAGCTCTATGCTTTGAAACATAAAAATGTGCTAAAAATGTATATTGAATCTCCCTCAAAAGAAGAATGCTAAATATAGTATTTATCTTTCAAAACATCAAGACAATTGGTTTAGCGTTGAAGATAAAGATCTTGCTGCTATTTAAAAAAAAAAAAAAAAAAAGCAAGAAATCAAATGAAGAATCCCTTTGCTTCAGCAGCTTACAAAAAACCCCCAAAAAAACCCAGATAAGGAAGGGTGCTCAGGCTCTACCATATTGAAAATTTCAAGGATAGGATACCATTTTTGAGTAGTAAGAAGAGAGGAATCCAGCCTTGAACATAAGGTATAGCTTGTAGATGAGCAAAAAAATCTTTCTGGGATAAACAAAAAGATCTTTGCAATTCCTGGAAAGAGAGAATTTGACTGAGAATCCAAAAATTGAAGCAATTTTATGAGACTTTTTTGTTGCTAGTTAATAAAAGACTACTTGGGCACATTCCTGGAGAGGACTCTTTATTACCTAAAAAAGGAATATAAGGAGAAAATGCACAGGGAAGATGAAGCCAACCACAAAACCATCTCCAGGGTTTCAGTAGAGGCTGAACTAAAATACTGGATTTAAACTGAAGTGGGAGTTGCTGGAAAATAGAATTCATTATTGAATTTGAGGTTTGTATTGCAATTAATGAGTACTACAAATGAAGTACAGTAAGAAGAATGTATTAACCAGTCACCCACATGTCATAGATTACCTGCCATATTGTAAAATTTCAAGTTTTCCTAGTGTGTGTAGCAGATGGACTCAGGACCAATGGGTATAGTGTTCTCCTGATAGCAGTTGGAGACAGATCAGATTTCAATCTGACGTCAGCCCTAGTACATATACCCCTGCAGGAAGTGCAGCTTTTCAGTATTTTCTGTCTCCATAGCAGTTAATTGAGCTGGAATGGGATGCCGCAGAGACTACGTTCAAAGGGGGGGGGGCGTGCTCTGGCAGCCATGTACCCTCTGAACCCAGCCGCCAAAGACCACCTGGCATGTCCAAAAGTGGATGCAATGGTCTGCGCAGTTTCGAAGCGCACTACTATCCCAGTGGAGGGAGGAGCAGCACTCAAAGATGCTCAAGACAGACATCTGGAATCCATCCTCACAGTCCTTTGATGTCTCCGCTATGTGCCGTGGTGACACATTCCTGGGGAAGCCCTGGAACCAGCAGTATCATTCCTCATGGATGCTGCTTCTGATCTGGTGCGCACCGCAGCTAGAGGAGTGTCATCAGCCGTGGCAGCCAGAAGACAACTCTGGCTCCGAAGCTGGTTAGCCAACACATCTTCCAAAACGAGACTCACAAGGATGTGCCCTTCAAGGGAAACCCTCCTGTTTGGAAGCGAATGAGAGAAACTAGCCAACAAATGGGGCGAATCCCCACTGCCATGGCTACCAGAGGACAGGAATAAGAGAAACCAGCGACCCTTCCCCAAACTTCCAGGGGCAGAGGATCACAGCGCTTCAACCCATACAGAAGCACATATCAAGCAGCTCGCCCCGCAGGCAGGAGCCAGTCCTTTCGGAACAAGCACAACAAAAGGGGAGCCAGCTCGGGTCCAGGCCCCAGCCGCACCCCACAATGAAAATCAGCTGACCCATCCAAAGGAAGAAGCCATAGGGGGCAGACTTGCCCTATTCTACCAAAGATAGGTCAAGATAACTTTGGACAAGTGGGTCCTATCCATCATTCGAGAGGGATATTACCTGGATTTCCACCACCTCCCTCCGGATAAGATTGTGGAATCCCCCTGCCACGACCCTTCCAAGAGGTTGTCAGTGGAAGCTACACTGATCAGATTGCTAGCCTTAGAGGCTATAACACCGGTGCCTCCACAACAAATAAATACTGGACATTATTCCATCTATTTTATCGTACCCAAGAAAGAAGAAACGTTCAGACCCACCCTGGACCTCAAGGCGGTCAACCATCACCTGAAGATTCCTCGCTTCCGCATGGAAACCCTATGCTCAGCTATTTATTTATTTATTTATTTATTTATTTATTTGGAGTATAGCAAGCTGCCTTCACTCCGGTTTACAGATTAACAACTTGTTACAGATAAAGCATAATGTAAACATGAACAACAAATTACAGTTAAATCATAAAGCGATAGTGTACAAACAGGTGTTATAGTACGACTATCTAAACAGGAGTTACTGAATATAAACAGTGTATATACAGAGAAAGATAAACATGTAACATAGAAACTTAAATGTATCATCAAGCATCGGTGTGTTTATAATTCTCTTGAATAGGTAAGGTAGGGGTTGAGAGGGAGGAAGGATTCTTGGGCATCAGAGAGAGACATATTAAGATTAATCAAGGACACTAATTGGTGGTCAGAGGGTAAGTGAGAAATGGCATGGACAGAGATCCCACAAGAAATTAGTTCGAGCAGAGTTGGGAGGGATGAGGTGTCTGAGAAGATGCGTTTAGCTTATCCAACGCCATCTGAGAATGTTTGTCTAAATACCCATGTTTTGAGTTCCTTTTTGAACGAGTTGGTGTCTCTGATTGTGCTTAGGTAGTCTGGTAAAGAGTTCCATACTTTTGGTCCTGCAATTGAAAAGGCTCTGTTCCTAGTGTTGGACAGTTTAGCTGAAGGAAGAGAGGGTATGACTAGGTGCAGTTTGCTGGTGGTTCTTGTCGTGCGTTGAGATTTGTGTTTTTGAATCATGTTTTCGAGGGCGGTGTTGTCTTCTTTGTAAATTGCGTTATGTAAGATTGTTAAAGTTTTGTATTTGATTCTTTGTTCGACCGGTAGCCAGTGCAGACTCCTCAGAACAGGGGTGATGTGATCTGATTTCTTCTTGCCAGTAAGTACTCTGGCTGTGGCATTTTGCAACAATTGAAGCAGTTTTAAGATAGATTTTGGAAGTCCAATCAGGAGCGAGTTGCAGTAATCGAGGCTGGAGAAAATGAGTGCTTGCAGGACGGTTCTGAATTCTTGATGATGTAGAAGCGGTTTAAGGTGTTTGAGTATATGAAGTTTGTGAAAGCCTTCTTTTGTTTTCGTTGCAATGTTCTTTTTGAAGTTCAGTTCGCTGTCGATCCAAATGCCGAGGTCCTTTGCAAAATTCTTCAGATGTATGTTGATGTTGTCAATTTGAAAGGAAGGCATTGGGGTAATTTGATCTGAGTTGGTTGTTTCAATGAGGATGCATTCAGTTTTGTTCATGTTGAGGCATAACTTCAGGTGGTTCAACATGTTTCTAATTGAGATAAGGTGGTTTGCTGTAAGGCTGAGTGCATCTTCGATCGATGAGGTTATTAGGATGAGGAGTTGGAGGTCGTCGGCGTACATAAAAAATGTGATAAGGGCGATACAACCGGGAGAGTTCCTTACATCCCTGGATCTGTCGGAAGCCTACCTACACATTCCGATCCATCAAGAGCATCATCGTTTTCTACATGTCATGATCCTGGACCGTCACTACCAGTTCTGGGCACTACCGTTCGGGTTAGCCACAGCACTCCGAACGTTCACCAAGATCATAGTGGTGGTGGCAGCAACACTGAGGAAGGAAGGAATCCGCGTACACCCTTATCTAGACAATTGGCTGATCAGGGCGAAATCCCCAGAGGAAAGCCACCAGGCGATCAACAGAGTCAAAACTCTACTGGAGAGCCTCGGGTGGGTGGTCAACACAAACTAGAGCTCTCTGCAGCCCTCCCAATCTCTAGAATACTTGGGAGTCTGGTTCGATACCAAACAAGACAAGGTCATGCTGACATGGACAAGGAGCTCAAAACTGATGACCCAGTTGCGAACCCTGTTGAGCGAACTTTGCCCCATGGCATGGGACTACCAAAAGTCCTCAGCCTCATGGCATCCATACTGGAAGTATTGCCATGGGCAAGAACTCACATGAGACCCCTACAGCGCTTATTACTATCACGATGGAATCCACGGTCCCAGAACTACACCGTACGTCTTCAGCTCCCGGACAAAGTTCGGACCCAACTACGATGGTGACTACACGAAGGCCATTTGAGGTAGGGAACGAGGCTATCCTCACCAACCTGGATCCTGCTCACCATGGACGCCAGCCTACGAGGTTGGGGAGCACGCTGCCAGGAGCTAACCGCCCAAGGGCAATGGAACAAAGAAGAGTCGGGATGGAATATCAATCGCCTAGAAGCCTGGCCAGTCAGACTAGCCTGCCTACTCTGACTGATTTGTCTGAGTCTGTGACCGAACCGTAATGTCGGACAACGCCACAACAGTGGCCTACATCAACCATCAGGGAGGAACCAGAAGCAAACAGGTGTCTCTGGAAATAGACCCTCTAATGTCATGGGCGGAAGCAAACCTTCAAGAGCTCTCGGCCATCCACATCACGGGGAAAGACAACGTCGCTGCGGATTACCTCAGCAGAGAAAGTCTAGACCCAGGAGAATGGAGGCTGTCGACCACAGCATTCCAATTGATAGTAAACCGTTGGGGAACACCAACCATGGACCTCCTGGCAAACCGGTCCAACGCCCACATGCCCAGCTTCTTCAGCCACAGCCGGGAACCCCAGTCCCAGGGAATTGATACCCTGGTACAGACCTGGCCACAGGAGCCTGTTATATGCCTTCCCACCGTGGCCCCTATTGGGCACAATCATCCATAAGATAAAACACCACAGGGGACCAGTACTTCTAGTGGCCCTGGATTGGCCAAGAAGACCGTAGAATGCAGACATGCGAAGACTGCTGACAGGGCGCCCCCTCCCGCTACCTCCACACAGAGACCTGCTCCAACAAGGACTGATCCTCGAGAATCCAGCTCGATTCTCTCTTACGCTCTGGCCATTGAGAGGACTTGCCTGAGGAAGAGCAGATACGTGGGGGCAGTAATTGACACCCTGCTCAGAGCACGCAAGTTCTCCACATCCCTTAACATACAATAAGGATTTAGAGAGTATTCGAAGCCTGGTGCGAAGACCGCGACATCATTCCACGCTCAGTCAAAATTCCTGTGATTTTGGAATTCCTGCAGAACGGACTACAGAAGGGATTGTCTCTCAAATCCATTAAGGTACAGGTGGCCGCACTGTCATACTACGGAACCAAGAGCGAGAGCGGGGGCATAGCCTCTCACCCAGATGTCTCCTGCTTTCTGAAAGGAGTCAAGCAGATCCGACCACCCCTAAAGTGGGCGGTGCCTCTTTGGAACCTCAACCTGGATGCATGGCACCCACGAGGGAGGGCGTTATACTCAACCTAGTGCTCACTAATGGGGATAATGTCTCTAAAGTCCAGGTGGGTACCCACCTCAGCACCAGTGAACATCAAATGGTATGGTTTCATATAACAAATAAGATACAGAGAAGTCACACGAAGACCTGAGTTTTGAATTTCAAAAATACAGACTTTGTTGAAATGGGTAAGTACCTGGAAGCAGACCTAGAAGACTGGGAGAAAATGAGAGAGGTGGAACAGTGGGCCAAAGAGGAATTACAAGAGCAACAAATCTGTTAGAAAAGTAAACAAAAGTAAAGAGAAATAAGAAGCCAACATGGTTCTCAAAGGTGGTGTTTGATAAAAGCAAAAAGTACAGTATTCAAGAAATATAAAGGATCAAAAAAGAGGAAAACAGGTGAAACTGAAGGAAACAGACATCAAAAAAGTAAAAAGGTGGAAGAAAGAGGTGCCAAAACATTTTTCAGATATATCAGAGAAAGGAGAAAAGTCCGAAGTGGTATAGTGAAATTAAAAGGTGACAAAGATCAATGGAGGGAGAGCAACAAAGAAATGGCCGAAATATTAAGAACATAAGAACATGCCATACTGGGTCAGACCAAGGGTCCATCAAGCACAGCATCCTGTTTCCAACACTGGCTAATCCAGGCCATAAGAACTTGGCAAGTACCCAAAAACTAAGTCCATTCCATGTTACTGTTGCTAGTACTAGCCGTGGCTATTTTCAAAGTCAGCTTAATTAATAGCAGGTAATGGACTTCTCCTCCAAGAACTTATCCAATCCTTTTTTAAAAACAGCTATACTACCACTAACCACATCCTCTGGCAACAAATTCCAGAGTTTAATTGTGCGTTGAGTGAAAAAGAACTTTCTCCGATAAGTTTTAAATGTGCCTCATGCTAACTTCATGGAGTGCCCCCTAGTCTTTCTATTATCTGAAAGAGTAAATAACCGATTCACATCTACCCATTCTAGACCTCTCATGATTTTAATCACATCTATCATATCCCCTCCCCAGCCATCTTTTCTCCAAGCTGAAAAGTCCTAACTTCTTTAGTCTTTCCTCATAGGGGAGCTGTTCCATTCCCCTTATCATTTTGGTTGCCCTTCTCTGTACCTTCTCCATCGCAGTTATATCTTTTTTGAGATGCGGCGACCAGAATTGTACACAGTATTCAAAGTGTGGTCACACCATGGAGCGATACAGAAGCATTATGACATTTTCCGTTTTATTCACCATTCCCTTTCTAATAATTACCAACATTCTGTTTGCTTTTTTGACTGCTGCAGCACACTGAGCTGACGATTTCAATGTGTTATCCACTATGACGTCTAGATCTCTTTCTTGGGTTGTAGCACCTAATATAGAACCTAACATCGTGTAATTATAGCATGGGTTTTTTCTCCCTATATGCATCACCTTGGACTTGTCCACATTAAATTTCATCTGCCATTTTGATGCCCAATTTTCCAGTCTCACAAGGTCTTCCTGCAATTTATCACAATCTGCTTGTGATTTAACTACTCTGAACAATTTTGTATCATCTGCAAACTTGATTACCTTACTCGTCATATTTCTTTCCAGATCATTTATAAATATATTGAAAAGTAAGGGGGGGGAGGCAAAGAGGGGGGGGTTATGGGGGGGTGGAAGGGTAAGCTTGCTTGAAAAGCCAGATTTTAACATTGGCCCTGAATTTAGAAGTTTTCAAATCCTCTCTTAGACTGTCTTATTAATGTCTTACATTTAACTTGCCAACGTTTATGCATTATCCTCTTTTCTTCTGTTGGATCCTTCTTCCAATTTTTGAATGAAGATCTTTTGGCTAAAATAGCTTCTTTCACCTCCCCTTTTAACCATGCCGGTAATCGTTTTGCCTTCTTTCCACCTTTTTTTACTATTCACTATTCTCTGAGACTAAGCATGGGCCCTCTGACACATTGCGGTGCTCTCCAGCAAAACTGCTGACGGCATCTCTAGAACCCTTGTGATAAAGCAAAAAGGACTGTCGCTTGTTGCCATACTGTTTCTGTGAAGAAGAGGAAGTCATTGCCTTATCTGGTCAACAATACCAGTCATCCCTATACCTCAGTCTATTAGGGAGTCCTTTCCGAAAACCTTTAGGCTTATCCTCAGGAAGTTTGAGACTTGGAGTTACTGTAATGTTTCACCAACTTCTCCAAATTCTCCCCAAAAAGGAGTTTGCTTTTAAATGGAACTTCCCCAGACAGGGCTTCGACCATATGTCTGCTGACCAGTTCTGCAACCATGACCTGACACAAACACAACCATACGGCCAGCCAGTATCCAAATAAGGTTGTATGAAGCATCAGCTAAAAGACTAAACTAATTCTACTCTTTCTGCTTCCTTGTCTGTAAGGCTGCCTTCTGAGATATCCAGTAGAACCTGTTGCCTTCAGTGCAACCATGCTCTTGCCACACACAGCCTGCATTAGTCAAGAAGAAATCTTAAGACATGCTTAAGGTAGCCCTCTTATCTTCCTATCTTAACCATCTCTCAAGGCTGCCCAGCCTGCTACACGAATTGTAGTACAGCACATCTACCTTAGGAAAACTTAGTCTAGGCCTCCTCTGGCATAGGATACAGTTTAGCCATATCTCAGCCTACCTCTGGCGCATCCCATTCTCCTGAGACTAAGGCCTTTGCTTGAACAAACAGACTATGAGCAGCTCAACCCCTCAGCTACCATGACCTCTCCCTCCTGCAGAGAACTTCCCTCCTGATCACTGTCCATTCCATCCCAGGAACAAAATAATGCAGGGAACCTTCTGCCAATCCTCTTGACCTGGCATCCCAGTTTGGGTTCAAGTCCTTCCTAGCCCTATTGGGCTGGGAAAGTTTATCTGGCAAGGAATCTAATCCACCAGAATTTTTTTTGTCCCTAGACTGCTTAAGCTAAAAAGCCTTGGAACACCACCACAAATTCTGGCAAAAGATCTGTGGCAGGAGAGACCTCTTCCTCCCACACACTGGCAGCCCCCTCAGCACCTTCTTAAGGCTACACCAGCAAGGACAATACCGGAGGCTCCATCGAAACCTTCCTCCTACCAATAAGTGCTCTGAGCCATTTCCAGTAAGGCTGCATTGGAGGACTGCAGCACCTGTTCCTGGAGGAAATTTCTACAGGGACAAGCTTACTTAGGCATTTATTACCCTCCAGGGGCTCATCCAAGCTTTCCTTTCCCCACCGTCTGCAGCAGCTATCTTACCCATACCATGCAGGAACCTCCAGGGCAGTAGCTGCCAAAATTAGCCTGCTCATTTACTCAAGTAATCTCCCCTGGAAGTGCTGGACTTGGCTCCTGTAGTGTGGTGGTACCAAATCCTAGCTCAGCTACATGATGCAGCCTTTTACTGGCCATGCAACTGTTGCTGAAAACAAATACCATCTGTCTTTATTTTCCCCAACTTCTCTTAAAGAGAGCTACTGGCAGATAAAAGACCAGAGACACCACCAAGTCCCTTAAAGGAAAAGGGTACGTTCCTGTTGACGTTTTCTTCCAGTCAGAGGTCCCCAGACCAGGACACACAGAAAAAGGAGGGGTGGGTGAGAGAAAGACAGAAGGAATCAGCACCACTAGTTTTCAGGCCCCAGTCCAGTAGCAGGCTAATTTCAAACAAAGGGAGAGAGCCCAAACACCACCCTACCACTCCAAGGGATAGTCCATCAGATTCCAATACTGCAGGTCTGCCACCTCCAATATCTGCTGGAGACAGAGAAATACTGAGGAGCCGCAGGTGGCACAGTCCCATAAGAGGCTGCTTCCAGCAAAGCTTTAATTCTCTGGCACCCATCTGCTGGTAGGGGAGAAAAACCCATGGGTCTGGACTGGTCTGTGAGAGAGCAGTACCTGATTTGGTGCTGTCATAGGATTATACCCATTAGTGTGGCTGTTTGTCTTAAGCAACTTCACTTTTACAAGTAATGTGCAACTCTTTCATACATATATAGTATGGATATTCTGAAACCTAGATTGTGATACAGCAAACTCCAGGGCTGGCTTAGGCCACTGAGCCCCACATTTAATATAATGGCTGTACAACAGCCCCTCAGATCTTCTGTTAAAGAAAAAAAATTACATTAGCTATGTATTTAATTTTGCAAAGCTCAACTTTTGAGAATCTAATCTTATACCCAAAACAGCTGATTGTTCAGAAATACTGTGAAAAAAAAAGGAATTTGAGTATGCCTATGGGCTCATTAAGAAATAATTCTGTATTTAAAGAGAGTTTTTCTTGTTTGCTGGAATTGAGGACACATAAGGGATTTAACTCTACACCGAAGTTTAACTATGTACACATGTTCTTTTCCAGAGGGATTATTGCCTTTTATATTTAAACTGAGCAACAGTCTGTGAAGTAATAATATACAACAATTTCTTTGATATGTATGTGAAATCAGAACCTACAGCCAAAGAGAAACTGGTTCTTACCTGCTAATTTTTTTCCCAAGTCCCACCACACCAGTCCAGACACATGGGTTTTTCTCCCCTACCAGTACAGATGGAGACAGAGAAGAAAAGTTTTACTGTACTATTGGTACTTAAGTTATGGTGCCACCTGCAGTTGCTCAGTATAATCTGTAACAAAGCTAAAAAGACTTACTCCATGCTTTTGTGCAAATGAAAGAAAACTATGGGTAAACACCAAAGAAACTTGAAAAGCCCTCTGCAAGAACATTTGAATACCAAAAACATTCTGAATATATATATATACAAACCCAGAAGAGTGGTCTTTAGCAACCAAGAGGGGAATTCTGGACTGGCCTGGTGTGGGACTCAAGGAAAGAAAATTAAGGGTGGATTTTAAAAGCCCTACACAGGTAAATTCCGCTGTTTACGTATGTGGCGGGCCTTGCGTGTGGCAGGAGAATCTTCAAAAGGGCCTGGCCACAAGCATAAACGCTGGTACACACAAGGGCTGGGACTCTTCAAATGGGAGGGGCAGGGCCAGCCAGGGATTGCTGTCTGAAGACTCTGCTCCTGGCACATGCAACTTACAGCAGGTTGGGCCCTGAAGTAAGTAATAAAACAAAAAAAAGGTAGTGTTTAGGGGGTGAGAAGGGGAAGGAAGGTTGGGTAGGGAAGTTCCCTCCCAGTCCACTCCAATTGGAGTGGACTGGGAGGGAACTGGGGAAGGCTGGAATGAGTTGATATGCAGAAATTGCAAAAGCTCCCTCCCCTTGTGTGCGCCTTCTGCACATACGCATGGTCCACAGATTTTATAACATGTGTGTTGTAAAATTGGTGCATCCATGTGTGCATATCAGGAAGCACCACACCTTTTAAAATCTACCCCTTAGCAGGTAAGAACAAATGTTTCCTGTATTGTCCAGATGAATAAGATGTATTCAAGCATACCTAACCTGGGGTGGGAACCTGAAAGACTTACTGTCAACACACTTTCTCCAAATCCTGTGACATCTGGGCCGCACACATCATCCAACCTATAATGCTTGGAAAAAGAATGTAATGAAGTAGGCCCACAGGTCCTGCAGACCTTTGCAATTATACACTGATGCTGTCGCATCCTTAATCCATCTCACAATAAATGCTTTCTCCCCTTATTTCGACCACTGAATAACAAAAAGATGATCTAATTTAGGAAAGTCAGTGGTAGGGTCCTACACACATCCAAAACATGAAGTTTTTGAGAGTGTGCAGGGAACCCCACTGATTGATGTAAATGAAAGGAAGAAACCACCTTCAGCAAAAAGGTTGGTACCGTACAAATAGAAACCCCATATTCTGAAAATTGGAGAATAGGATCCCAACAGGACAAAGCCTGCAACTATGCAATATGCCTCACTGAACAAATGGCCAGCATAAAATCCTTCAAATATGCCCCCTTGTGTAAGCTCCCTTTTGAGCAACTCAAGGCAGTCAACACTGATTCCAGTGCAGAGCCACACACTGAATTGGTGGATGCAGATGCTGAACCTTCTCAAAAATCTCCCCCCATTCAGATGTATGCTAAAGAAGAATTATGCACGTTCCCTCTATAGAAGGACAATGCTGCCACCTGTACTTTGATCTTTCAAGGCTAAACCCTTTTGGAAACCTTACTGCAAAAAAATGCCAAAATCTCCAGCATTGAGGCCTGAAGTGTGAAGACCCTTGACAGCAGGACTCAAATGCCTTCCAGACATGGATGTGCCCTAGACAAGTTGCAGTTTTTCTACATATGGCAAAATTGTAATGACCTCTTCCAAATATTACTTCACTCTCAACTTTCTCCTTTCAAAAGCCACGCTGCATGAGAAAAGCCATCCGCCTTCTCCAAGAAAATCTGATCCCAACATCGTAGTCCAGGAATATGATAAAGTCCCAGGGGCCTGTCCACTGTGAGATTTGCCAAATCTGCAAACCGGTCCCCACCAGAGCCATCAAAATCACCTTTCCTCAACGTCTTTGCCTGACAACCCTTCCTAATTGGCGGTCAAGGAGAAAAGAGTTAAAGTGGGATCCTGTGAGGCCATGACTGGGCCAGGGCATCCAGACCTTAACCCCCAACTCTTTCTGACAAATGAAGAACCTCAGTGACTTGAAATTCTGCTTTGTTTTATCAAATCTAACTTCCAAACCCCTCACCTGGCCTTGATGGGAGAAAACATTTCCTCCATTATCTGTTTCCAGGGTCTAGAACATGCCTGCTCAGAATATCCACCTGCATGTTCTTCAGCCCACCTAGTTGATTCACTGACCATGCTTTTAACTGATGATCTGCCTGCTGGAATATCATCTCCATTTCTGCACAAACTGCTGGACACTTGGTTCCTCCATTGCATTGTTCGACAATTCTCTTGCTGCCTTGCCCCTGACTAATGGCTAAAGATCACTTAAGGCTTTCCGGACTGCCCTAGTTTCTAACAGATTGATGAACCAAGGTTTCTCTAGCCCTGGCCAGAGACCTGGTGCCATCTGATTCTGACAAATGCCACCCCCTGTTCCCATAGCTCAGACTGGCATCTCTAGTCACCATTACCAAAACTGGACTTTCCAACTCCATCCCTTTTGACAAATTGGTCTGTGAGAGCTTGATCTGGCTTTCCCCCAAATAGAGGCAAACTGATCTCAAACTCCTCCAGCTGTGGGCTTCAGCACGGTAAAAAGGGCATTTAACTCTCTCATAGGAGAAGTTGCCTATGGCACTAGATCTAGTATAGATGACACGGAGCCTAGCACTTGCAGGCTCCCAGACGCCCCAGCGTGCCCCTTCAAAGGCCCTTAAATCTCAGCTTGTTTCTTCAAAAAGGCTTTGTGTAACAGTAGTACAAAATTTAGAGAAAAGGGTTGCGTAGAATGCTCTAGATGTAAATCTGATGACTCTTGTGGAGCCCTGTATACCACCATGGGAAACAATGGTAGGGGATCAACATTTCCTGTCCCCTTAAACTGGCCTGCAGGGCAGGAGAAGATAAGATGACTGCTATTCCCATACGCTCCCTGCCATTAAGGGAGTCAGCACAGCAAGCCTGCTGCTTTTGTCCTGCAAGCTTTCTCCTATGGCAGCTGGATAAGCTCACAAGGATCCCACCCACCCACTCTATAATTTTGAGGGCTGCAGCTGGGCTCTGTAGTCTTCACAGGCAACACTGCTTCCCATGGTCAGCAGAAGTCATGATTGCAGTGCACCACGAGGCCCTCTAGGACCCCCAGATGACGCCAACTCTTCCTGAGGCCCCAAGCCCCACCAAAGTGCACAGCCACAAGTCGCTAAGGCCACACATCCCTGACATCAGCGGGAGTGCCACAGCTGACCCTGAAAACCGGCGCAAGACACAGGCGCCGAAGTAACGTGACAAAGGGACATCCCCCTTTGTGCGCCCCTTAATGCGATCCCTAATGAAATATTCATATCGCCATATCACCAGCAAAACACCTCTGTGCAACCATATTTCACTCAGAAAACATACTCCATGAAGAGCAGCAAAAGCCAAAGAAAAAAGTGAGTACAACCTCTCACACATTATTACAGACAAGAATTTGAAAACTTACACCAAATGCATGCTCCTATCATTTATTCTATTAAAAGCACAATCCACAGGAAAACAAATCCCCATCCTCACAGACCTACTCAGTGATGAAAGCCCAGATTTCATAGTAATTACAGAAACCTGGATAAAAAACTCAGACAATGTGTTAATCAAATAGAAGACCTAACATACAAAACTTTCTCAATCCCCAGACCAAAAAAAAAAAAAAAAAGGCGGACTCATGTTAATAATAAAAAAAAAAAAAAAAGCCTACAGCTAAAACTAATCACATCAAAAATATGTTCTCCCTTTGAAATTGCACTATTCGACTCATCAAAATTACAAATCTGCCTAGTAAACTGCCCCCCCTGGCTCACTAGAACGAAACTGCTCTCCTGTTATAGAATTCATGAGCTCCAATTTAACACTCAATAAGCCAATCATCATCCTGGGGGATTTCAACTTACACATAGACACCCACCCCCTCTCAGCCACATGCAAAGCAATAATTGATGCTCTAGCAACAATGGGATTACAACAAATCATCAAAGGACCAACTCACAAAGCAGGATGTACCCTAGATCTAGTATTCATCAACACTCACATCTGGCTGTCACACCAAACAAAAATAACAAATCCCTGGTCAGACCACTCCCTCATCCAATCGATCCTGACCTTCAACATGAAGCCTATCAGACGAAAACATAAGAACCCTCGCATACTGCCCTCCCTTTGATATCAAAACACTGCAACAAAATCTACAAGAACAACTCACAAACATAGACTTAAACTCAGAAACAGCCACAACTTCATGGCTCAACATTACCAAAGCCATAGCAGACAAAATATACCCTATCATCATAAAGTCAATAAAAAAACCCAAAGCATCTAAACCAATGATACGACAACAGCAGAAGAAAAGCCATACGCGAACTTAGGAAAAAAGAAAGATCCTGGCGCAAGAATAAATCTCCCCCACTCCTCGACGCATACCGAACCCATCTAGCAAACTACAAAAAACTTATTCTCAATGCAAAGAAAGATTTCTATTCAAGCAAAATAAATAAATCCCAGCATAACCCCAGAATGCTATTCACCATCGTACAAAACCTTACCAAACCATCAAACGAACTCAGAACACCATCCAGCAAAAACAAAAGCAACGAATTTGCAGAATTTTTCACCAAAAAAAATCAAAACACACCACCATAAACAATAATACAGAAGCCCAAACTTCAAAAATACTATCAAAACTAACAACCTGGTCCAACTTTGACCTTGCCTCCTCCCTTGAAATTCAAAAAATCATTACAAAGATGAATCCAGCAAACCATCCCATTGACAGTATCCCCATACAAACAAACTGATCGAAAATTCAATAACTAAAATAATAACTGACATAGTTAACCTCTCCCTTACTGAAGGTAAATACCCAGAATGCCTAAAATCAGCAATCATCAAACCCCTATTAAAAAAGAGCAACCTAGACCCGGAGAACATACAAAACTACAATCCTATATCCAAATTACACTTCATTGCAAAAATCATAGAAAAAATCATCCACTCCCAACTCTCTGACTACCTCGAAATGAACATACTTCACCACTCGCAATTTGGATTCAGGAAAAACCTAAGCACAGAATCACTACTCCTTTCACTAAATGACAATACTCAGAGGATTTGACAAGAGTCAAAGTTATCTATTAATCCTCCTGGATCTATCGGCCGCTTTTGATACAGTCAACCATTTCATCCTCATCAATAGACTATCTGAAATAGGAATCACAGGAAAAACCCTACAATGGTTCTCATCCTATCACATAGAAATTTCCAATTCCCTGTACGTACAGGATCAGTCCAGATGGTGGGTTATGTCCCCGGTCCAGCAGATGGAGTCAGAGTAAAGTTTTGAGGGTGCTGGTATATAAGCTGGTGCACCCTCCTAGATCCTCAGTATCTCTCTGACTCCAGCAGATGTGAGGAGGGGATCTCATGGTTTCCCCTATCTAGTGGTTTTCCGCTATATCTTTAATGATTTCTCTATCTTTCGATTGATGGATCAAGGTTGTTAAAAAAAAAAAAAAAAAAAAAGTGGATGAAGGAAACTTTGTCACGGCCAGAGGGAAACCGGTTCCCTTGGCCCCTTTGCTGATCCTGCCATCAGGACTGTCTTACCTGCTCTGTTGTCTCTCGCGCTCCTTGTATCCTTGAGGGGTAAGCTGGGGGAAGCGGGTTATCTGTGTTTTCTTTTTCCTTTCAGCACAGGTTCGGCGCAGCCTGAGGTGGATGCTGGTGGGGCCAGCCTCTCCCCTCCCTTTTTCCCTCGCGGCGACTCACCTCCCCCGCGGCCCTGCGACGCTCATTCCCCGGGGCTGCAGGCGGCAAGGAGGTCCCATTCCCCTGCTGCCCCCGGGGTTGAGGGTGTTTGGGTGGTGGTTGAGGGCACGGCGAGCCGCTCTCCCCGCGCCGCGTTCTTCGTTTGCTGTGTGCTTGGGCTGCTGCGTCTGACTCGGGCCTCGCGCAATGCAGCGCGCTCGCTGCCCTTCCTGCGGCGGTCCGAGTCACGGCGCCTCGAGGGACGGTCTGTGTGGTCGATGCCCTCCCGGGGGTGAAGCGGAGACCGTCCCGCCGACAACCACGCCGCCGTGCTCGGAGCGCCGCGGGCCTCGGGGGATGGCCCCGCCCCCGTCCTTGGCGGGAGCGGCGGCCATCTTAGTTCATATTGGTTCAGGGAAGGATCCTCCGGCGGGCATCAAGGCGCATTCCTTGCGGGCCCAGGCCACTTCCCATGCAGAGTCCCAACTCGTCTCCATACAGGAAATCTGCCGGGCGGCGACTTGGAAGTCTCTCCACACTTTTTCCAGACACTATAGACTCCATGTACCAGTAGAGGAGGCTGGTTCATTTGGGGACAGGGTACTTCGAGCAGGGTTCTCAGGGACCCACCCGGTTTAGGGAAGCTTGGTACATCCCACCGTCTGGACTGATCCTGTACGTACAGGGAAAAGAAAATTACTTCTTACCTTGGATTCGGGGGCCTCTGCCTCGGCCTTCTTCGGCCGGACCCTCCAGGGACCCCATGCCTCCGCCCTCGGCAGGACCGCTCAGTTTTTCGGCGGACTTCGTGGTGCTTATGCACCAGGCTTATTTGCAGAGCCTGAGTCCTCAGGGGGGGGGGGCGGCTTTCCCTCCTCCCCCCGCCAAGGCCCCCAGACCCTCGGGGGCTGCAACATCGGTACCGGGGGCCGTAGGGGGGGGCGCCAAGGGGCCCTTGAGTATACCAATTTTCCTAGGTGGCCCGGCGCCCTCACCGGATCCGGGGGGCGACCCCTTGGCCCTGATGGATGATGATTCGGGGGTTACTGCACACCTGGAATGCGATGACCCACAGGTCCTTCGCATCTTTCGCAAGGAGGAATTGGCGGATCTCATCCCTCACGTTCTCAAGGAACTGGACCTCGACCCTCCCATTGAACCACCGGGACCCCCAGCTCCTTCCGTAGCCTCCGCTACTTCCAAGGGGGATCCTGTATTGGCAGGCCTGCGCCCCATAGCAAAGACCTTTCCCATTCACGATTCCTTTCTCCATCTCCTGGTGAGAGAGTGGGATAACCCGGAGGCGTCCCTTCGGGTCAGCAGGGCGATGGACAAGCTCTATCCTCTCCCGGGGGACTTCCTGGATCTTCTTAGGGTCCCCAAGGTTGATTCAGCGGTGTCCGCCATCACGAAACGAACTACCATCCCGGTCACAGGGGGCACCGCGCTGCGAGATATACAGGATAGAAAGCTGGAGGTCGCCCTCAAGAAGATCTTCGAAGTCTCGGCACTGGGGGTCCGGGCGGCTATCTGCGGGTCTCTGACTCAGAGAGCCGGGCTTAGATGGGTTCAACAGCTCCTCACTTCTCAACAGTTACCACCCGAGGAGGCAGCCCAGGCGGACCGTCTGGAGGCGGTCATTGCTTACGGGGCGGATACCCTGCACGATCTCCTGAGATCCTGGCAAGGACCATGGCCTCGGCTGTTTCTGCCCGGCGCCTCCTGTGGCTCAAAAATTGGGCGGCGGACGCCTCTTCCAAGGCGAGTCTAGGTGCTCTGCCCTTCAAGGGCAGGTTTCTCTTCGGCGAAGACCTCGAACAGATCATAAAGACCCTGGGGGAAAATTCGGTCCACAGGTTGCCTGAGGACCGGCAGCGTGGTTTTCGGTCGTTCCCTGGAACTTCCAGGAATCGCTACCGCCCCCAGAGGCGTTACCGAGGTTCCAGGACACAGGGCCCTAGGACACCTTCCACCAGGTCGCAGACGTGGACGCGGCCCTTTCGGGGTCGCAGACCTGCCAGGGACTCCTCGGCACCGGGAGCCTCGGGCAAGCCTTCACAATGATGCCAGGCCAGGCCATTCCTCGCTGCCCCGGATTGGAGGTCGCATCGCTTTGTTTCGCGAGGAATGGACCAACATCACCACGGACCAATGGGTCCTAGACATCCTAAGCGACGGTTACGCGTTGGACTTTGTGCGGGCGCCCAGGGACCGCTTCGTCTTCTCGCCCTGCGGGTCAAGTCTCAAGCGCCTGGGAGTGCAACAAACGCTGGACAGGCTGTTGACCCTAGGAGCCATCACGCCCGTCCCCTTAGGAGAGGTGGGCTCGGGGCATTATTCAATTTACTTCGTGGTTCCCAAAAAGGACGGATCCTTTCGTCCCATTCTGGACCTCAAGGAAATCAACAAGGTGCTCCGGGTCTCCAAGTTTCGCATGGAAACACTCCGCTCTGTGATTGCGGCGGTGCATCAAGGGGAGTTCTTGGCTTCCCTCGACCTCACGGAAGCGTATCTGCATATTCCGATCCATCCGGCCCATCACAGATTTCTTCGCTTCAAGATCTTGGGACAACATCTTCAGTTCCAGGCCCTGCCCTTCGGTCTGGCGACCGCGCCCAGAACCTTCACCAAGATAATGGTGGTGGTAGCGGCCGCTCTCCGGAGGGAGGGCATTTTGGTCCACCCCTACTTGGACGACTGGCTCATTCGGGCAAAGTCTCTGTCGCAGGGACGGGCGGCGGTTGACAGGGTGGTGTCCTTCCTACAGTCCCTTGGCTGGGTGGTGAACTTCAGCAAAAGCAGCCTGCAACCAGCCCAACAGTTGGATTTCCTGGGAGTTGCGTTTCGACACGGCTCGGGCAAGGTCTTCCTGCGTCCGGACAAGGCTCAATCTCTGCGGGATCAGATCATCAGGTTTGCTTCTCTTCCGACGCACACGGCGTGGGATTATCTCCAAGTCCTGGGTTCCATGGCGTTCGCGATCAGCTTGGTGCCCTGGGCCTTTGCACACCTGCGGCCTCTCCAAATGTCCCTGCTCTCAAGGTGGAAACCAGTCTCGCAGGACTACCAGGCGGTTCTCCCGCTGCCTTCGGCCGCCAGGGACAGCTTGAGGTGGTGGCTGGATCCCAGGAACCTAGCTCAGGGCTGTTCCCTGGAAACGCCAGACTGGGTAGTGGTCACCACCGATGCCAGCTGTCAGGCTGGGGAGCAGTGTGTCTCAGGAGCTCGGCTCAGGGCCGGTGGACAACGGAGCAGTCCACCTGGTCAATCAACCGCCTGGAGACCAGGGCGGTCCGTCTGGCCCTTGTGCAGTTCCTGCCTCTGATCAGGGGTCGAGCGGTTCGAGTTCTCTCAGACAATGCGACAACGGTGGCGTACATCAATCGGCAAGGGGGCACCAAGAGCCGCCTAGTCGCGTGGGAGGCCGCGCACCTGATGGCGTGGGCGGAGCGTTTCCTGGATCAGTTGGCGGCGTCCAAATTGCCGGGGTGGACAACATTCAAGCAGACTTCCTGAGTCCTCAGGTCTTGGATCCGGGGGAGTGGTCTCTCTCCGACGAGGCGATGTCGCTCATCTTCCGCCGGTGGGGGACGCCGGCGATGGATTTCATGGCGTCCGCCGCCAACGCAAAGGCTCCTCGCTTCTTCAGCCGCAGACGGGAGCGCGGCGCGGAAGGCGTCGATGCTCTGGCTCTCCCTGGCCCACTCAGATCCTACTCTACGTCTTTCCCCCCTGGCCACTGGTGGGAAAGGTGATCCGGAGGGTGGAGCGACACTGCGGTCAGGTCATCCTGGTGGCCCCGGAATGGCCGCGGCGTCCATGGTTCGCGGATCTGCTCGGCGTGTCGGTGGACGGTCCACTTCGACTCGCGCACCTCCCCCGTCTTCTGCATCAGGGTCCGGTATTTTTGGAGCAGGCGGAACCCTTCTGTCTTGCAGCGTGGCTTTTGAGAGGAGGGGTCTCCTGAACAAGGGCTACGCTATTCCCGTAGTGGACATGCTCCTCAAGGCGCGTAAAGCTTCAACATCGGTCGCCTATGTGCGGGTCTGGAAGGTCTTTGAGGTTTGGTGCTCGGCGCGGGGTGCCCTCGCGACCGCGGCTTCCCGACATCACATCCTGGCGTTTTTGCAGGATGGGCTGGAAAAGGGGCTTTCCTACAATTCGCTCCGAGTGCAGATGTCAGCCCTCGCGTCCCTGGCTCGCGCCTCAGGCAGGCCGGATCCGTCATCCCATCCGGACATATCCAGGTTCCTCAGGGGAGTCAAGCACTTGCGGCCGCCGGTGCGTCCTCTCTGCCCCTCCTGGAGTCTCAACTTGGTGCTACGTGCTCTGGGAGGGCTTCCCTTTGAGCCTTTGAGGCAGGCTTCCATCAAGGACGTCACCCTAAAGACGATCTTCCTGGTTGCAATAGCCTCGGCAAGGCGTATCTCAGAGCTACAGGCGCTGTCGTGCAGGGAGCCCTTCCTGCGGTTCACGGACTCCGGGGTCTCTCTGCGAACGGTCCCCTCGTTCTTGCCTAAGGTGGTCTCCTCGTTTCACTTGAACCAGGTGGTGGAACTTCCAGCCTTTCCGGGAGACGCCCCTGCGGCGCTTCGGTGTCTGGATGTTAAACGAGCGATTCTTCGCTACTTGGAGGTGACGAATGAATTTCGGATATCCGATCATCTCTTTGTCCTTTGGTCCGGTGCTAGAAAGGGCAAACAGGCGTCAAAGACTACCATCGCGCGCTGGCTCAAGGAGGCGGTGGCTGCTGCTTATATTGGTTCAGGGAAGGATCCTCCGGCGGGCATCAAGGCGCATTCCTTGCGGGCCCAGGCCACTTCCCATGCAGAGTCCCAACTCGTCTCCATACAGGAAATCTGCCGGGCGGCGACTTGGAAGTCTCTCCACACTTTTTCCAGACACTATAGACTCCATGTACCAGTAGAGGAGGCTGGTTCATTTGGGGACAGGGTACTTCGAGCAGGGTTCTCAGGGACCCACCCGGTTTAGGGAAGCTTTGGTACATCCCACCGTCTGGACTGATCCTGTACGTACAGGGAAAAGAAAATTACTTCTTACCTGCTAATTTTCATTCCTGTAGTACTAAGATCAGGCCAGACGCCCACCCGGTGTGAACCTGCTCGACTATTTTCTCCTGTTCTTCTGTTCTCTGCTCTTTCCCCTTCGGGGGTAGTTGTTATTTGTGTGTTGTTCTGTTTGACAGTTCTCATTGCAAGTTGCATTAATTTGATTAACTCTTCCAGATTTTTGGTTGCACTTAGGCTTGATCCATCATTCTTGCTCTGTCCAGTTTTCTGGCTTGGCTTTGATATTCTCGATACTGAGGATCTAGGAGGGTGCACCAGCTTATATACCAGCACCCTCAAAACTTTACTCTGACTCCATCTGCTGGACGGGGGACATAACCCACCGTCTGGACTGATCCTAGTACTACAGGAATGAAAATTAGCAGGTAAGAAGTAATTTTCTTGTAATGTTCAACACCCTCTCAAAGTAAACCTCAACACAGGAGTTCCTCAAGGATCTGCACTGTCAGCAACACTCTTCAACATATATCTTCTCCCAATCTGTCACACACGAACGCCTGGGTCTGACTCACTTCCTATACACTGACGATATACAAATACTGGTACCTATACAGAATAGTTTAGAAGAAACATAAAACAGAACAACCAATTACCTTACAGAAATCAAACAGCTAACTGACGTAAAACTCATAATAAACAGACAAAACCGAAATAATCATCCTTACAAAAAAAAATAAATCATCAACTCTTCCTTGCAACCCCTCAAAATGGAAAACCTAAAAACATTAATCTCTCCTGTCACGCATGCTCGAAACCTAGGAATCACCATTGACAACGAACTGTCTTTCAATATCCACATAACTAACAAGATAAAGGACGGATATCACAAACTACTTACACTCAGATGTCTTAAGCCCTTCCTTACACAAGATGACTTCAGAACAGTCCTGCAACTACTCATCTTCTCCAGCCTAGACTACTGCAATGCCCTATTGCTTGGCCTACCACGCGCAACCATTCGTCCACTCCAAATCCTACAGAACACAGCCGCCAAAATTATAACAGGAATAAAGAAATATTAACAAAATTATAACAGGAATAAAGAAATATTAACCCCAACTCTCATCGCACCACACTGGTTCCCAATAAAATACCAAATAGACTACAAAGTACTAACAATTCTGCATAAAATAATCATAGGACATCAAACCAACTGGCTAAGCAAACTCATCGAAACCCACGCTCCTAAACGGAACCTATGCTCAACGAATAAAGGCCTCCTTGAAATCCCTCATGCTAGAACCACACAACTAAACACAACCCGTGAGAGCCATTTCCATTGCCAGCCCCTCTCTATGGAACTCACTACCAACTAAGAACTGAACAAAACAAAAACTTTCAAAAAAGAGCTGAAAACCTGGCTTTTCACTAGAGCCTACTCAAACCCAAGCAATCAACCACACTGCCAGACACCCACGCAACTCAACATCAAGAAAAAACCTAATCCCCCGAACAAAATACACAACACCATCCGAAACTCTGTCATTTAAGCAACTAACCCCATCTTACTTCCAACTACCTTGCAAGTATAATTTGTACTTTGAAAACATGTTCTATATTGACTTAACTGTATAACTCAACCTACTTACATACCCACTGCTCTACCTTAGTGTATAACCCCAACCTATGCCCTAGTACAACATGTTATTTGTATTAACTAACACACAAATCCTGAAACTGTAAACTGACTTTTGACTATGTTGTGATTTTTTTTTAACTAATTTGTTCACGATTACTGTAAACTGTGCTGATGGTGAAACCGAATGATGGTATACAAAACACGATAAATAAATAAATAATCCCTCAGTGGAGATCATGTAGTCCTCCCTTCTGCACGTGTTCACTACCCTGCAGGCCTGTTTGCCCTCAAGAGTGCTGAGGCTCTCATGCAGCTGTCTACTGGTTATTTGGGGGGGGGGGGGTTGTTTTTTTTTAATTTAAAGGGACCAGATCCTCCAAAACAAAAAAGCCCCTAAGAATGAAACATTTCCCGTACTGAAGTCTTCTGAAATTAGCAAAAGCCAGGAGGGAGCCAATATCACTGGCTTTGAAGCCCTCCTCTAGAACAGTGCCCATGTCACCAAGGGCTACTGACCCCCTGCTTGACTTTCTGTACAGGGAAAGACCTAGCATCTCTAGGAGCAACAATTCACAGGCTAGACAATTCTAAATTCTGCTGGAGATGGAAAATACTCAGAGATTGTAGGTGACAGTAACTTATGTACCAACAGTCTTAGTAAAGCTTTTCGTTGTCTCCATCTCCTGCTAGGGGAGAAAAACCTCACTTGTCTGGACTGGTCTAGGGGGATAAAGAAGGGCTAGGTTAACACTAGAATTAAAAGCGCTCTTTTCTTTTACAGGGTCCAGACTCTCACTACGGAACCAAAGGTCTGCGCAAAGTCATTCATGAATCACCAACAACTGGCACCAAAACCTGCTTTACCTTCTGTTATGCAGCTGGGAACAATAATGGTACTTCAGTAGAGGATGGACAGATCCCAGAAATCATCTTCTATACATAATTGAGCAGGCACTACCTCTGGCTGCAATGAACTGTTCTGTAGCTGAGCTTCATCATGCCCGTGGAAACAATGCCAACCAGGGGTTGCTATTAAAGAAACTGCATCTTTCCCTCTGTGCCAGTGCTGCTCGTGCCCATCTTTTAACTTTATGCCACAGCAAAGCTGTTTTAAAAAAAAAAAAACCATGCAACCACTTCTGAATGTTTTGCAAGAGGAAATTGTGTTTTATGTTTGAGAATGTAGCTGCACAAGGATTGGCAGCACAAAGATTGCTGGCATGGATCCAACCCCTACCTTCAGTTCTGAACAACTCTATCTCAGAAGAGGACTCTGTCTAGTAAAAGTTTGTCCCCTAAGCAGTTGATCCTTTATCAGTTTCTTAGATTACCTTCTTTGAGCAAGGAAAGGCAGGTGCTGTTAGCTTGTTTAGAAATATTCCAACCCTAAAACTTCATCATCACTTTCCTGCTTCATGACTATCTTTAAGCACAGCCACCATTGAAGTATTGTTTGGGGGGAGGGCAGGAAAAGAGATGGCTGTTATTCCCCCCCTCTCCCCCTTGTGTCTCCTTCCATAGCAGAGAACTAGTGGTAGGTAGTGGAGTTTTGTAAGTAGGAGGCTGTGCACTACAAGGCTAAGGTTTCATACTGCATTTTGGATGTGGGCTACAGCTGTGTTAGCCTCTGTGTTTCTTGAAAGCTCATGCCATCCAGTCCCTCTTTAAACCATTAGTTACATTATTGTAACCCCTTAGCCTACAAGCATAGTCCTCGCTACAGGTGCCATCTCACCTGTATTCCTGGCTCACAGGCACTAGGTAACTTTGTTTATTGGGCCTTCCAGCAGCAGGCATTTATTTACATTTCAGTAGTTATTTTGGAAGCTGTTATTGGGCCCTGTACATTCATGTTTCACAGGAAGCTGTAGTGGCATGAGCCCCTCCGACTCTTGTAAAGGAGAGCACTCAGCTTTGAGCTCTGGTAGGACCTAGAAACTGCTTTCAGTGAGACTGTAACTAACACCTGCCAGTAGCCAAGTTTGCACAACTGAAATTGCCACCAGCACTATAAAGCATCATTGCTGCCACAGCAACAACCCAGTCAAGGGTCAGAAAGTAAGACCTATAGTAGCAGTGACTATAAAAAACACATTGCACATTCTAGCAGAAATTTTCACTTCCTGAATACAAAAAAAATATATCTATATTAAAAAAAAACAAACCCTGAAAATAGCTTTAAAAATCCATGCCTTGTTCCTGGGAACATCTACTATTGTGGTCTCTGAAATCTTCACAATGAATTACTAAAGCAAGAGATTGTGTTTATAAGCCAAGTTTGAACTGCAGTTGCTTGAAGTAGGGCTCCCTGTTTCCTACACCTAGAGGGAATAGAGTTAAACCATACCATGCCAGAAGGGAAGTAATATAAGAGGGCTTGTGATCTCCTCTATACAAACTATAACCCATGCAGGGCAGCATTTGAAAACCATAGTGAGGGTGATTTTGAAAGCTACTTAACTGGGTAAATTGGATTGTCTGAAACCTCACATACACATGCTTTTCCTTTTAAAATCAGGCATAAGCTCTAACTTTGCATCAAGGTAGAGAGTTTTGAAACTTGTCCCTATATTCTCACTGCAGTCTATTACCATTTTAAAACTTACAGCACATACAGAGTAGCACTAATGCTGCCAGAACTGTAAGCCTGGGAGAAGCCCCATTCAGATTAGGGCTATCTTACAATGGACTAATCAGTGTCACTGAACAAGGATAGTGGTTCCTAGATAGGTGTGGCATTTAGGAGAGCTGCTACAGTAATTAGCACTTACCATGTATTTGGATTTGGCTCAGCAGCCCCATTTAAACAGCACTGCCTACACACGGAGAGAACATTTGTTTGTTGATGGTTCCTAGACAGTTCTGAGAATCAGGAGAGCTGCTAACAAGTATAATCAATGTGTTGGTAACTTTGTAATTGCTGCAGTATTTTTGATACCATGCAAAACGTAGCTTAGCTGAAACCTTTGGTAGTCCCCCCTAAATAGCACTGCCTGTATGCAGAGAAAAGCTTTTTGGTGGGCAGTAAGGTCCAGAGTAAATCACAGCTGTGCTTCAAGGTATGGCCATTTCACCCCCATGGTCAGTACTAGAATGTGGACTTCATTATTGGTTAAGAGAGAGGACATTGTAGAGTAGAAATCCAATCAGTAAACAGTCTCAAGGTGTCCTTAAAGCCTACACAATCAAACCAAAGTATCAGTGGGGCTTGGCCCTCTGAACACTCTTGGTGACCTTACACTTATGTGCTCTAGTTTTACAAAATGGAGCTTGTGTTGCCAGGAACAAGAAATACATGAACTGGGGGAACAGACTGATTAATTGTCAAGAGGTTAGAGCATAAATGTAAATGTGAGAGTTAGGCCTCACGAGGGTTCTTGCCTGAACAAGTCTGCCCTGCAGAAGGAGGACATAACTACAGTTCTGTAACCACTAGATTAAAGATCATACGAGCATGCTTTTTGCACTGCCAAGGCCAGTAAGGAAAAACCTCTAGATCCAGTTGCCTTAGTTTTTGGTGGGAGTTGAAAGGTAAGGGATGGAGTAGTTCCTATATTATGCCATACTCCCCACCCCATTTCATTCCTCACTTCCCTCCTTTTAAGGGCAGGCCAAAGCCCAATTACAGGCCCTACCAGCACAAAGTAAAATCAGTCTGCTAATTTGAAACAGTTCTGACATCTGCACATAGTTTGAATGTAATTCATGGCTGAATGTGATCACCATCCATAGCACTCACACATCACTGACCTGGTGACCAGTCTGTCTGCTCATTGTCCATATTCACACTACTTCTGGCCAGGTTTGTGATTTGTAAATAGGAAATCAATAAAGAAAAACAACTGGTCTTAACGTATTTGTGCAGGGTGTGGTGCATGTAGCATTGGCTAACGTAAGGGGGCACACCAGAAAACAGCTGAAAAGCAGCAGTGTTGAAATCAAGGTGACTTTTACATAGCTACTGTTAAACCACACAGCCCCTAGCGAGGGGGGAAAGAGGCCAGCACATGCCCAGCTTGGTCAGCATTACAGCTACAAATTATCTTTATTTTTCTATACAAATTTCAGACAAAGGCTCTTGAGGTGGTCTCAATCGCAACCTTCTGTAGGCCAGCAGTGCTCATGTTTGCTAAACCCCCCCCCATTAGCTTTACATCTGTCACATAAGGTTCATTTCACAAACATAACAAGATTCATAATTACAGTTTTAGAAATATGCTTTCCCCACGCTCGAGCCAAAATTCTCATTTTTAACAAAGTATAATAGCATTTATATTTTCAGTCATTTCAACTGCATTTGAAAGTTGGGTAGGCCTGAAAAAGAAGCAACAGTGACAGACCCTGTGTGTTCAGAGATGGGGAACCCAGTGCCTCAGCCTTCCACATTCATCAATAATTGGCACACACAGGCCAGGACTAAAGGATAAAATCTAGTCAGTTCCATTTCTCTTGCACATCAATACCTCATTCATAAAAAAACAACAAATTATCAAATCAGGGGATTCAAAAAATATTTCCATGGTTTTGGCACTTAACTACCAAAACAATCCAACCCCTCCCCCACCCTTTACCATCCAAAAAAAAAAACCAAAAAACTTTCCATTCCAAAAGCATCTGCTTTAGCAATGGGTCCCATGAGAAGTACTCATTCAAAAATATTCTCACTTGTATGCTTGGGTCTTGAGAACTGCTTCTGGTCAGAGAATGTGAATGAGACCAATCTTAACCACCACAGAGCCATTAACATACTATACAATTAAACATGTATGATCTGGATACCAGAATTGTTCATATACACAGGAGGGATATGTGCAAGGCCTGTGACTTTCAATAAAAGTATGGCTCTGCTAGCCTTTCCAGTTGCTACTATGGCCACTTCTTCACATGTGGAAAGCTGGGCCCCAAATCCTCATCTGCACCCTCCCATCGCCCTCTGCCAGAAGAAAAAGGCAAAATCTCCAATTCAAGAAGATGTGGCAAGGGAACTAGAGTTAAAACTCTTCAGCTTGAGTTTCACTTCAGAGGAGCAGCACTAGAAAAACCTAAAGTAGTCCCATCTCATCACACACATGGAGAATTCCAGCTGTCTCTTGAAAAACTTGAAATTTCAACATGTGAAACTCACTGCTGTTCCACATCCCTTGCTGCCCTTTGATCTATTCCAAATGTTGGCTGACAGATTCTTTTCTACCACTGTTACCCTGGCCCAAATTGTAGAACTGCCTGAACATCAGTGCAATTTCTGTTTGTTTTGGTTTGGTTTATCCACTAAAAACTTCAGATTGTAATGTGCCTTGTATGTCATAGAAAGGGTCACATTCTTCAGACTTGGCACATGGGACATGGGTGTGGGGTAACTAAGGAAAAGCACATTTGAGCAAAATCCATAATGCTTTTATTACATATTAATGCAAATAACCAGTCCCTCTTCAGTCATGGTGCAGACTGGTTAACAACAACCAGTCCAATACATATCCATGAAAGATGCTAGCCTAATGGCAGCAAATTTGTGTTCCATTCCTGAGGCTGGCTTCTGCTCCTGGGGAATGCAGTGGAGGCAGTCATTGCCTCATGGTAGGGGAGGGGCGCCTATGCACCAGCCTCGGGGTACATACATACTGAGTGCGGTAGCCACAGCCAGGGAAAGCTTGGCTAGATGGGGCGCTTGTGACTGAAGGTCCATAGAACCAGTAAAGGCCAGTTTCTCAATTCAGCTGGAAGCCCAAAAGTGGAGGAAGCCACCAAGCCCCACCCTTCACCCCCCTTCTACCCTCCCCCCCAGTGTAAACAAGGTTTTTGCTATATTTTGGGATGTGTCTTTTTTATCCCTATCCGATTGATCAAGTACCTCACACGCAAGCATTATGGCCAATCCTACATTTTGATCAGCTCAACAAGCCACCTTACACTGTTTTAACTTTTAAAAATCCCCAACACCTAACAAAACCATAAAAAAGCTCCCCAAACCCACCACCCACCCTGTAGGTTTAAGTAAACCAGCAGCAGTTCATTGAAGCAGTAAAGCGCTCATTGCTGGGGCTATCAGCCCAATAAGGACCTGAGTGGAGTTTACTAACATTTAAGGAATGAGGTTTCTGATGCCATTACAGTGCTAACATTACATGGTTAAAAAGAATCAGTCACATAACTTGATTTCAGATCACAGAACTGTCAGACTTCCTCCCTCATAGCCGGCTGCCTTTCCTATTTCTCTGGGCTCCCACACAGGGATGGCTGTGTCATGCTTCTGTTTCTGGCCCCAGTTTCTTTGGCTGGAGGAGGGGGTTGGGGGGGGGGGGGTGGCCTGATCGGACAGCAATCAAGTACTCCCAATCACTCCCATTTAACAAACCCCCCCCCCCCCCCCCAAAAAAAAAAAAAAAACCAGGCAAGGAAGGAGGAAATGTCCTATGCCTCTTCCCCTACTGCTTTCAAGATGAGCCTGTAAATGATCCATTTCAAACCTAAACACAGGCGGTAGTGCTACCCAAAGTGCATCAAAACAGGAGTATGTAAACACGTGGCCAGAACAATCCTCCATCCCCATCCGCCTCACCTGTCCACAGTACCTGAGGCCATAGACTGTGTGTAAGTGCACACACATTCAGAAAAAAAACCCAAAAAACTATTTCTGTAATACAAAATAGGAGGAGGATGGGAAGAAAAAGTAAACCTATGATAAAACACTTGAAAGAGGAAAAACAGAAGCTCAAATTGTTGAATCTCTAAGAAACAAATGTTAAAGACATTTTGAATTTCACACAGCATTGCTTTCAATTAACCTGGAATCAGACTTCAACAGGGATTACAAACACCTTGTGCAGCACAATTCACTTGGAAATATATTTTCCTTGACATTACAAGTCTAATATTTGATCCCCATTTTCAAAACTAAAATTTCTCTTTAGCGAAAGAGTTCTTTTTTTTTTGTGAATAAGCACACAGAGCTGCATGACACCTTTGCCTGCTCTGTCTGTAGCAGTCTTTTGTGGATGTAAACAAACGCAGAGCTCCTGGGAGGGAATACTAAAAATAAAAAAAAAAACAAAAAAAAAACCCCCCAAAATAAAAACACCTCCCCCCAAAAAAGATTTTAAAATCCACGGTAGCTGAGGCTAGAGGGAGAGGAAACCAGACCCGCTCCAGCCACTTCAGGACCCTGGGAAGAGAAAACATGTCCTTGTAGACTGAACTAGCAAATCTAAAAATAAAACAAAACATGTCCTTCCTGGGTAGAACGTGATGGAGGAAGACGGGCTCCTCCTTTGGAATTCACTTATGTCTCTGTACGCCTTTCCTCTTCCTTCTCTTGAAGAAACAGCAGCACCTGCAGGGCAGAGAGCGGAGGTGGTTAGAAGTGGGGTCCATTCATTAAAGGAACCATGCCATTCACATATTCACATTATACAAATAGCGAGCTGCCTCTTTCTTCAGTGCAGAATCTGTTAGGGCTTATTCCTGGGTGCCCTCTTTTTTTCTTTGATACAAAAGTTATCTGATTTTTTTTTTTAATTGGTACAGTTTATGATATTTGCTTGGAATGATAGGCTGTGCATTGTTAACTAGTCTCATGGGTTGTCTGGTTGTACCTGCACTGATACAGCAGAACAAGTCTTTTCAGATAATGGATAGCGTATGGCACCCTTAGTTTACGTCACCCATGAAGGCAAACGCCATCTATATTTAAAACATTATATCCCTGCAGAAGCAAAATAAGGGAAAATTTAAATTTTGGTCTTATCTGCTCTCTAGCAAACATTGTTGAAGTATTTGCCTCTTAAAATTAAAAACGATTTAAATCTTTTAAGTGTTAATACCCAAGAATAAAACCAACATAAGGCATTGATGTATTACTGATACACAAATATCCTACACCACTGGTCATCCTTATCTTTTCATTGGTAAATGGATAAGTATGTCAAGGATTAAAATCAGCTACTAGCTTAAAATTTCCCATTTGAAGTTCCAGTTTTTTCCCTAATTTTATACCATGGAGAGGGGCAGGAAAGAAAGAGGTACTGCAGGGAGGACGAGTCCCTTTAATACAAATGAGAACAGCTGTCATCTTACTTTGACTCATCTGCCACCTCCACCTCAGCGGGTGCTGTGATTGGTGCATTAGAATGTCCTGCAGTGGGGTCATCTGTGTTCAGCTCACCGTTGGTTGAACTAATCACCTGCAAAGAGGAATCAGAAACAGTGAGAAAAGGCAAATGACCATGTGTGGGCAGTTATCCCACCTGGGTGGGTGGAGAAGGAGACCTCCCAACTTATAAAATATACTTAGTAAAGCTTACAGTGCTAGACAAAAACTACCACATTTGCTCAGCTGTCACCTGTTTAATGTCCATGTGTTTTCTCTTGTGGTCAAGGGATTCAGATACATGTGTCCTCTTTCCCAGCCCCCAACCTATATTTCTAAATGACAGCTCAATGATTTGAAATGGACACATCTGATCATACCCCAAATCAATCCAGACAAGTGGGTTTTGCATCCCTACCAGCAGATGGAGGCAGAGAACAAAAGAGTTTGAGGCACTGCTACATAACAGAGTGCCACCTGCAGTTCTCTGTCTCCAGCAGTCTGGCATTTGTATTGAAAAAAAAAAAAATGGAAAAGTTAGAGAAGAAGAAACGCACCCTGAGGTGTTAGGTTCCTTCGTGGGCCTCAAGTGGAGCCAGGCAAGCAGGGGGTTGGAGATCCCTGGGCAGCTTGACCCACAGTGGTTCTGGCTCCCTCTGGAACCCTGAAGGCTTCTTCCCAGATGAGCAACTAGCAGCAGGAAAGTATCCTTAGGTTTTTTTCTGCCTGTTGGTTTGTTCTTTCTTGGCTGTTCCTGGCTCTTTAAGAGTTTTTGAAGGGAAAAAAAAAAAGAAGAGGAACGGCAGCACTTCAGAGCCGTTTCCTCTTGCCGTGCAGGACATGCCAGAGCTGGAGCTTGTACTGGGCTGTCTTCCCTTTATATTTTCAAGCGCCACAACCGCACGGTGTTTTGCTTAGAGTATAACATGCTGGGTCACGTGTGTTCAAAATGGCGCCAACAGCAATGTCGCATTGCAGGAAAGGGTAATGCTCATGTGCATTGCTCCAGGGACAGCTTAATTCAGCAGCATTGTGCTATGATTGTGTCTCGGGCCGTGGAAGGTTACCTCGGGGAGGGGGGGGGAGATCACAGAGCTCAGGCACAGGGCCACACAATCCCAGGGTTTGATGCTTGACTCTGCAGGGGGGCCTGTAGGGCCTTTCATTCAGATGGAAAGAGAAGGAGGGCAGACAGAGCCCGGAGATTCGTCCTCCCCCCCACTGTTGTGGTACTTCCTGCCATCAGGACAGGAGTTTTGGGGAGGGGGGGAGGAGAGGACCAGGCTAGCCCTGGGTCAGATGAGGATGATGACATGGGATTTTCCATGGATTTTTCTTCTTCTGCACAAAGCATTCCTGGCCAAGAAGAGTGTGAGGGCTAAGTAATCTGCAGGCCATCAGTCTCGTCCAGTTGAGAAGGTGCCAAGGGCTTCCTCGGCCAGCGGGTCAGGAGACCTTCATCACCTAGGCCTGGATCATCCGGGAAAGCCAGATGGTTCAGAGGCCTCTGACCTGGATAACCCAGGTAATGATCCTGGGCTTGACCCTGAGGACCCAGCGGATCCTGATCGAGGTGTGGATAACGACATGGCAAATCCGGAGGAGGTTCTGGTAGCTGAAGGAGATGATCCTTGTGTGGTTCGATTGTTCTGTAAGAAGTAACTGAAGCTGCTTACTCCTCAAGTCCTGCAGGAGCTGAGTATTAAACTAGTCCAGAAGAAGGAGTCGGACAATGAAGGGTTGGACCCGTTCTTGGATGGTCTTAGAGATCCTCCCTACAGCTTTTCCGCTCCCGGTCAAGAAGCTGGTAATCTGGGAATGGGATCTCCCAGAGGTGGGCCTGAAGTTGGCCAGGTTAATGGCGAAGTTGTAATCCTCTAATTGAGGAAGTTCTTCAGCTGTTGGAGTTGCCCAAGGTGGATGCTTTGGTTTCGGCGGTCATCAAGACGATGACTATCCCCGGTGGTGGGGTCAGCGGTCTTAAAGGATGCACAGGATTGTAAGCTGGGATTCACCTGAAGCGAATGTTTGAGGTCTCGGCTTTGAGTCTATGAGCTGCGATCTGTAGTAGCCTCATGCAGAGGGTGTGTTTGTGCTAGGTTCAGAAGAAATCTTCAGCTGCAGTGGGGGCTGATAGGCAGTCCAGGTAAAAGCCAGGATTGCTTATGTGGTGCATGCTCTTTATGACTTGATCTGGACTTCGGCCAGGAGTATGGTCGCAACGGTCTCAGCACAACGTTTGTTGTGGTTGCGAAATTGGTCGGCTAGTATGTGGTCCAAATCTCAATTCTATAATCTTCCCTTCAAGAGCAAATTGTTGTTTAGGGAGGGCCTAGAGCATTTGATCAAGGTGCTGGGAGAGTCAAAGGGTCATAAGCTGCCGGAGGACGAAGACTGCTCGGAAGACTCTTCCACCTTGTTCTCATTTTCAGGAAGGATGTTTTCGTTCCCTGAAGAATTCTGTCCCTGTCCCACAGGTGGTAAGGCAGGGACAGGGTTCTGGACGGCAACAATCCTTTTGAGGAGCCTGTAGGGGGGCCAGGGTCAGTAAGACCTCTCAATGAGACCAGCAGGGTCCACACTCTCAATGTGCAGTTGGGGGCCATCTATCGCTATATTACAAGGAGAGGACCAGAATTACCTCAGATCAATGGGTCCTAGAGGTAATAAGATGGTTACACATTAGAAATTCTCACCCTTTCGGGATTCTTTCGTGATATCCTCGCTGCAGGGCGAAAGGGAGGCAGCAGGCAAGTCCAGCTACATTGGGGGCACCTTCAGGAGCTAGGCATAATAGTCCCGATTCCAACAGAGGAGCAAGGGTCCTGGCCAGTACTCATTTATTTTGTCATCCCAAAGAAAGAGGGGTCCTTTCAATCCATTCTCAATCTGCAGAGGTGGAATGTATCACTGCGGATTCCCATTTCCGACGGAGACATTGCTGGACAGTTATAGCGGCGGTTCGTCAAGGAGAATTTCTGGCATCTCTAGACTTGATGGAAGCCTATCTCTACATTCCTATCAGACGTAGTATCAAAGATTCCTGCGTTTGTGGTCCTGGGCAGCATTTCCAGTTTTGGGCCCTCCTGTTTGGTCTGGTGATGGCGCTGCGCACGTTCATGAAGGGTGATGTAGTGATGGCGGCAGTTCTCTGCAGGGAGGGGATTCTGGTTCATCTTTACCTGGATGACTAGTTAATTTGAGGAAAATTGGAAGAAGAATGTCAACGGTTTTGAGTGTGCTGGATCTGTTGCAATCCTTGGGCTGGGTGGTCAATTAGGCAAAGAGTCACCTGTGCCCTACCCAAACGGAGTACCTGGGGGTGAAATTAGATACCCGCATTGCAAAGTTTCTCTCACCTCCGAGAGGATTCAGAAGCTGCAAGCTGAGGTGGGACGCTTACTAAGGATGCCAGCCCCCAGGGCTTGGGATTATCTTCAGGTGCTGGGGTTGATGGTATCTACCTTGAATTTGGTACCTTGGGCATTTGCTCACATGCATCTGCTGCAGGGGGTGCTGCTCTCATGGTGGAATCTGTTGTCAGAGGAGTTTCATTGACAGTTGCCACTACTGGGGGCCTCCAGGTCCAGTCTCTTGTGGTGGCTGTTTCGGTCAAATTTGGAAAGGGGATGTATTGGAGATCCCAAGCTAGGTGGTGGTGACCATGGATGCCAGCCTCAAGGGTTGGGCAACAGTCTGCTGGAGACAGTGCAAGGTCTGTGGTCACCAGCAGAAGTGGCATGGTCGATCCACCAGTTGGAGAGGAGGGCAGTGTGCAGAGCGTTGGTGGAGTTCCTTCTGCTGATCCAAGGTCAGATGGTCACAGTGTTTTCAGACAATGCCACTACAGTAGCATATATCAATCAGCAAGGGGGAACGAAGAGTTGCACAGTGGCCCAGGAGGCTCAGGAACTTTTTGTCTGGGTAGAGTTACATTTGAAGGGGACAGCTGATTCTTATGAGTTGGGAGTGGACAATGTGCAGGTGGACTCTCTCATCCGGCAACAGTTGGACTCAGGAGAGTGGAAGCTGTTGGTAGAAGTTTTCAATCTCATCTGATCCCGTTGGGGCAGTCCAAGTCTGGATTTGATGGTGTCCAGGAACAATGCCAAGTGGCAAGATTCTTAAGTCATAGTAAGGAGGTCGATGCCGAGGGCATATAGTCGCTCTGGTTCTTCCATGGCCCCCAGGGATTCTTAGTATGTATTCCCCTCTATGGCCTCTAATAGGCCGGGTGCTGATGCATTGAGAGACATCCAGGTCAAGTGGTTCTGGTCGCACCAGAATGGCCATGTTGTCCATAGTTCACTGATCTGGTCCAGCTCGCAGTGGATGGGCCCCTGAGGTTGGCTCATCTACAGGGGCTGTTTAGACAAGGTCCTATTTTCTCGGATTGGGCTGATTACTTCTGTCTCGCGGCTTTGCTTTTGAGAGGAGACATTTGTGATTGAAAGGTTACTCGGAACCAGTAATTTCCATTTTGCTTCAAGTTAGGAGGCCAACCACATCTATGGGGTATGTCTGAGTGTGGAGAGTGTTCGACAGCTGGTGTGTGGAAGGTCGGTCTTGACCTGTTGCAGGTGGAAATTCCACACATATTGGCCTAAGAGCTTAGCTTACAATTCCCTGCAGGTTCAGGTGGCAGCCTTGGGTTGTCTCAGAGGCAAGCTTCAGAGGGAGGTTGTTGGCCTCTCAATCCGATGTGGTGAGGTTTCTGAAAGGGGTCAAGCATCTGTGCCCACTGGTGCAAAGGTTGTGTCCAGCATGGAGTTTGGACTTAGTCTTGCAGGTCCTTTTTGGGCCTCCATTTGAACCACTGAGGAAGGCATCATTGAAGGACCTCACTCTGAAGGTAGTTTTTCTGGTGGCAATTTGTTCAACTTGAAGAATTTCAGAGCAGCAGGCATTGTCCTTGTAAGGGAGCCCTTTCTGAGAATCTTGGAGGGAGTGCTGTTGTGACTGTGCCCTCAATTCCTTCCTAAAGTGGTTCCTCTTTTCATCTGAATCAGTTGGTAGAGCTTTTAGCTTTTCCAAATTGGATGATTGAGTTGGATTCCAGGGAGGATGTTCGCCAACTGTTGTTATGTTATTTAAAGGTCACCAATGGTTTTCGGTGATCGGAACATTTGTTTGTGTTTGGAGGTGCAAGAAAAGGGTCGCAAGGCCTCCCAGGGCACAATAGCATGTTGGCTGAAAGAAGCAATTGTCTTGGCCTACATTTGTAAAGGGAGAAGAATTCTAGAAAGCTTGCATGTGCACTCTACTAGGGTATAGGCAGCTTCATGGGCTGAATGTCAATTGGTTTCACCGCAGGAGATTTGTAGAACAGCAACGTGATCATTCTTACACTTTTTCTTGCCACTGCTGGTTGGAATTTCAGGCTCCAGATGAAGCATCTTTTGGTGAAAGTGTGTTGCATGGGGGTCTTTCGCAGACCTGCCCAGTGTACGGTTGCTTTGGTATATCCCACTTGTCTGGACTGATCTGGGGTACAAACAGGAAAGGAAAAATGTCCTTACCTGCTAATTTTCGTTCCTAAAGTACCCCAGATTAGTCCAGAGACCCATCCCTGTGTAGATTTCCTCAAGACCTTGGTGGCAAGTTAGTCTTATGTTACACTTTCTGGAAAGAGCTGTCAGATTGTACTTATTCAGAGCCTTCAGTGGATAGCAAGGTTGTTTTTTTTCTCCCTTGGTCTGTTAGCGATTATGCTCTGTTTAGGAGTCTATCATTCGGGTAAAGTGTTTTCCCCTCATTTACACAATACCTGGGGTGGTTTCTCTCTAATCTGGCTTGGGTACAGGTCAATACTGAGGGACTGCAGGTGGCACTCTCGGTTATGCAACAGTGCCTCAGTCTTTGGTTCTCTGCCTCCATCTGCTTGTAGGGATGCAAAGGCCACTTGTCTGGACTGATCTGTGGTACTTCAGGAACGAAAATTAGCATGTAAGAACCAATCTTCCTTTATCAAGGCTTCTTTTGCTAACTAAATCCAGTTATACAACTCTTCCTAACCCCTTACTCCACTGAATACGAATGACTATACTGAATGGCTTCATTCTTTTCGCTTTACTTTTCAAACTTGAGCTTTTGCAAAGATGATTTTCCAAGGTCCCCCTCCCCATTCTGCTCATTTGTGTCACATGTATCTGGACCGACCTCCATCCCAAACTTGCTGACGGCTAAAAAAGATCCTATAGGTTCCTCAGTGGGCTGCCAACTGCCCTGAGGTTCCCAAACCTCATCCTGTTCAGACGACAGCTAGTGGTAGAAGCATAAGAAAAGATTGGCGGGCAGACAAGAGATACATGAGAGGAACAGGAAGGGGATCATGAAAGAATGGGGGCAAAAAAGCAGAGCAAAAGAAACCCAAAAAATACATATATGCAAAAAAAAGTCTAAAGACTGCCTTTAGAGGACTAAAGTAACTGCAGGGGCTAGATAGGACCATGAAAGACATGAACACTGAGATACTGAAAAGCCTGAGTGGCAATTTTTCCATTCTCAGCCTCATGAACATGCACCAATGGGTCTGAACTCCTTCCGTGCAGCAGTATAACTGCCTTCACTTCCTATTTGTTTGGGAGCTGGACAAGTTGTACAGCAGCAATGGAAAAATTACCTACCTGATAATTTCATTTTCCTTAGTGTACACAGATGGACTCAGGACCAATGGGTATAGTTTACTCCTGATAGCATTGGAGACGGATCAGATTTCAATCTGACGTCAGCCCTAGTACATATCCCCCTGCAGGGCGTGCAGCTCTTCAGTATTCTCCTCGAAAAGCAATTGTGGATATATGAGTGGCTGAATAACTTGTATAACTTGATTAACTTTATAACTTGCTTAACATGATTAACATGAACTGGTTAAATTGGCTATAGCTGGAGACTGCCAGTGCCCTCAACCAGGAAACGTCGACACCTGGTAGGATGGGTGTCCTAATTGGCGGGATAGCTTGGCTTACCCGTGAATAATTCGCTCTCGGGAATGTTGTCCGAGGATTCCACGAATGATGGCAGCCGTAGGTGGGATGCTGAGTCCATCTGTCTACACTAAGGAAAAGGAAATTATCAGGTAAGTAATTTCTCCATTTCCTAGCGTGTAGCAGATGGACTCAGGACCAATGGGATGTATAAAAGCTACTCCCGAACCGGGTGGGAGGCTGCCTGAGGCCCACTTAGTACTGCCCTTGCAAATGCTGTGTCCTCTTGAGCCTGAACATCCAGGCGGTAGAACCTGGAGAAGGTGTAGATGGACGACCATGTCACTGCCCGACATATCTCGGCGTGTGACAGCATCTTGGTTTCTGCCCAAGACACTGCCTGGGCTCTAGTGGAATGGGCCTTGACTTGCAAAGGCGGTGGTTTGCCTACTTCTACGTAGGCCGCCTTGATAACTTCTTTGATCCAGCGGGCTATGGTTGCCCGCGAGGCCACTTCCCCTTACCTCTTCCCGCTGTGAAGGATGAATAGATGATCCATCTTTCGTACGGATTCCGACCTTTCCAGGTATCGGACTAGGAGTCTGCCGACGTTGAGGTGGCGCAGGCAGCGAGATTCATCCGAATCCTTATGTTCGTCTGGCGATGGTAGCGAGATGGTTTGGTTGAGATGGAAGTGAGAAACCACTTTGGGGAGGAAGGACGGGACCATGCGTAACTGGATGGTTCTCGGAGTGAGTCTGAGGAACTGTTCCTGGCAGGACAGTGCTTGTAGCTTGGAGATATGACGGGCCGAACAGACTGCCACAAGGAAGGCTGTTTTCAATGTTAATAGTCGGAAGGACAGGTCACGGAGAGGTCTGAAGGAGGCTCCTGCTAAGAAGTCTAGGATCAGGTTGAGGTTCCATAGAGGCACCGGCCACTTTAGGGGTGGTGGGATCTGCTTGACTCTCTTCAAGAAGCGGGAGACATCCGGGTGAGAGGCTAGGCTACTGTCCTCACTCTTGGTTCCGTAGCATGACAATGCGGCCACCTGTACCTTGTTGGAGTTTATTTATTTATTTTAAGAGTTTTTATATACCGTCATTAAGTTATTTATCATCATAACAGTTTACAATAGGGCACCTATATCAAAGAAAAATGTATATCATAATTTACATAGGTGGTGCCATTAATATTCGGTAACAAATAATATTATGAATAATATGGTATATGATAAGGAGTTTACATTTAAAGAAATTCACATGGGGAATTGAATTTAGTAGCAATTCATCCAGATGGTTGACTACAGTTAAAAATAGGGTGAACTAATTCCAGTAGGAAATTAAGCGCTGTGTGCTCTATGCCACTTATCCTTATTTAATTGTTGAGACAATCCCTTCTGTAGATCGTTTTGTAGGAATTCCAAAATCGCGGGAATCATGACTAAGTGTGGGATGATGTCGCGGTCCTCATACCAGGCTTCGAATACTCTCCAAATCCTTATGTACCATATGTTAGGGATGTGGAGAACTTGCGTGCTCGAAGCAGGGTGTCAATTACTGCCCCCGAGTATCCGCTCTGCCTCAGGCGAGTCCTCTCAAAGGCCAGGCTGTAAGAGAATCGAGCTGGGTCCTCGTGGAGGAGCGGCCCTTGTTGGAGCAGATCCCTGTGTGGCGGTAGCAGAAGAGGGCTCCCTGTCAGTAGCCTTCGCATGTCTGCGTACCACGGTCTTCTTGGCCAATCCGGGGCCACCAGAAGTACTGGTCTCTTGTGGTGTTCTATCTTGTGGATGATTGCGCCCAATAAGGGCCACGGTGGGAAGGCGTATAGTAGAGTTTTCTGTGGCCAGGTATGTACCAGGGCATCGATTCCCTGGGTCTGAGGTTCCTGTCTGCGTCTGAAGAAGCTGGGCACTTGGGCGTTGGACCAGTTTGCCAAGAGGTCCATGGTTGGTGTTCCCCAACAGCTTACTATCAACTGGAATGCTGTGGTCGACAGTCTCCATTCTCCTGGATCTAGACTTTCTCTGCTGAGGTAATCAACAGCGACATTGTCTTTCCCCACGATGTGGACAGCCGAGATCTCTTGAAGGTTCGCTTCCGCCCATGTCATTAGGGGGTCTATTTCCAGGGACACCTGTTGGCTTCTGGTTCCTCCCTGACGGTTGATGTAGGCCACTGTTGTGGCGTTGTCTGACATGACTGACTGATTTGTCTCGGAGTCTGTGACCGAACCATAGGCAGACTAGTCTGACTGCCCGTGCTTCTAGACTATTGATGTTCCATAAGAACATAAGAAAATGCCTTACTGGGTCAGACCAAGGGTCCATCAAGCCCAGCATCCTGCTTCCAACAGTGGCCAATCCAGGCCACAAGAACCTGGCAAGTACCCAAAAACTAAGTCTATTCCATGTTACCATTGCTAATGGTAGTGACTATTCTCTAGGTGAACTTATAGCAGGTAATGGACTTCTCCTCCAAGAACTTATCCAATCCTTTTTTAAAAACACAGCTATACTAACTGCACTAACCACATCCTCTGGCAACAAATTCCAGAGTTTAATTGTGCGTCGAGTAAAAAAAGAACTTTCTGCGATTAGTTTTAAATGTGCTCCATCCCAACTCTTTGTTCCATTGCCCCTGGGCGGTTAGCTCCTGGCAGTGCGCTCCCCATCCCTGTAGGCTGGCGTCTGTGGTGAGCAGGATCCAGGTCGGTGAGGACAGCCTCACTCCCTGGCTCAGATGGCCTTCTTGTAGCCACCATCGCAGTTGGATCCGAACTCTGTCTGGGAGATGGAGACGAATGGTGTAGTTCTGGGACAGCGGACTCCATCGTGACAGTAGAGAGTGCTGTAGGGAGGCTCATGTGAGCTCCTGCCCATGGCACTTCTTCCAGTGTGGATGCCATGAGGCTGAGGACTTGGAGGTAGTCCCGTGCTGTGGGACGAAGCTCGCTCAACAGGGTTCGCAGCTGGGTCATCAGTTTTGCTCTCATTCTCGGTGTCAGGATGGCCCTTGTCTTGTTTGGTGTCGAACCGAACTCCCAGGTATTCCAGGGATTGGGAGGGCTGTAAAAACAGGTCTTGTTTGTGTTGACCACCCACCCGAGGCTCTCCAGAAGAGTTTTGACTCTGTTGTCGCCTGGTGACTCTCCTCTGGGGATTTGGCCCTGATCAGTCAATTGTCCAGGTAGGGGTTTACGAGGATTCCTTCCTTCCTCAGTGTTGCTGCCACTACCACCATGATTTTGGTAAACATCCAGGGTGCTGTGGCTAACCCGAATGGTAGTGCCTGGAACTGATAGTGATGGTCCAGGATCGTGAAGCGTAGAAAACGCTGATGTTCTTGATGGACAGGAATGGGCAGGTAGGCTTCAGACAGATCCAGGGATGTAAGGAATTCTCCCGGTTGTATCACCTTCATGACCGAGTGTAGTGTTTCCATACGGAAGCGAGGAATCTTCAGGTGGCGGTTGACAGACTTGAGGTCCAGGATGGGCAGGAATGTCCCTTCCTTCTTGGGAACGATAAAATAGATGGAATAGTGAGTGTCCAGTATTTATTTGTTGTGAGGGCACCGGTGTTATAGCCTCTAAGGCAAGTAATCTGGTCAGTGTAGCTTCCACTGCCATCCTCTTGGAGGGGGTCGTGGCAGGGGGATTCCACAAATTTGTCTGGAGGGATTTGGTGGAAATCCAGATAATATCCCTCTCGAATGATGGCTAGGACCCACTTGTCCGAGGTTCTCTCGACCCAGCTTTGGTATAATAGAGCAAGTCTGCCCCCTATGGCTTCTTCCCTTGGACAGGTCGGCTGATTTTCATTGTGGGGTGCGGCTGGGACCTAGCCCCAAGCCGGCTCCCCTTTTATTGTGCTTGTTCTGAAAGGACTGGCTCCTGCCTGCAGGGCGAGCTGCTTGATTTGTGCTTCTGTATGGGTTGAAGCACTGTGATCCTCTGTCCTAGAGGTTCGGAGGGAAGGACTGCTGGTTTCTCTTATTCCTGTCCTCCAGTAGCCTCGGCAGTGGGAATTCACCCCATTTGTTGGCTAGCTTTTCTAGTTCGCTTCCGAACAGGAGGGTTCCCTTGAATGGCATCCTTGTGAGTCTTGTTTTGGACGATGCGTCGGCCGACCAGCTTCGGAGCCAGAGTTGTCTTCTGACCGCCACGGCGAATGATATACCTCTAGCTGCGGTGCGCACTAGATCAGAAGCAGCATCCATGAGGAATGTTACTGGCGTCTGTCTTCGGCATCCTTGAGTGCTGCTCCTCCCTCAACTGGGATAGTAGTGCGCTTCGAGACCATGGCATCCACTTTCGGACAATGCCAGGAGATCTTTGGCAGCGGGATCAAGAGGGTACATGGCTGCCAGGGAACGCTCCCCCTTTGAACGTGGTCTCCGGGGCTTCCCATTCCAAGTCAATTAGCTGCTGGATGGCTTGTAATAGTGGGAAATGACGGGAGATCTGACTGAGTCCCTCTAGGAGGGGGTTCATCTTAGGTTCCCCCAAGGTACTTGTGCCCGGGATAGCGAGCTCTTTAAGGTTGTGTGTGACTAGGTCTGGAAGCTCGTCTTTGGTGAAGAAACGCCTCATGGTTCGGTGGGTTTCGGTCCCTGGGGGGAGTTCCCCTTCCTCCAGGGGTTCTGAGTCGCCGTCTGAGTTGTCCGTGTCCCTGAGGGTGGAGCCCTCTGGTGGAGGCTGTGGTCATGTTATAGGAGGCCCCTGCTGCATGTGGATGAAGGTATGCAGGCCTTTGAAGAATTCCACTCAGGAGATGGATGCTGGGTCTAAATTAAGAGGCGCAGTGTCCTTGGGGAACCCCATTTGAGGGAGGCTCCCGCTGGGGGACACGAGGTCCGGCATACTGTTCGAGGAGCTGGATCCCGGCACCGGCTGGGAATGGCCATGGGCTGAATCCCCAGGGCCTCCTTGCACTGTATACACAGGGCTGTGGCTTCCTCATGCTGCGCAGCTCTGATGTAGCATGTTGGGCAAAGGCCCTGAGCTTCTTCTCCGGTGGTCCCATGTCTTGTGCATGTAAAAAAATACAGGGACCGGGCGGTCTAGTTATGTGCTCCGGTGCATCAAGGTTGTGAGCTCAATAAGAAGAGCGTGCTGCTGTGCGCACAGGCTAAACTTATGTGCCCAGCACAGTATGCGTGTGGTTGTGTGCATCGCTATGCGCACGGCAATGATGCGCGTGCCGATGTGCGCACGAGATTTGTGTGCACGGCTTGCCTCTGTGCGCATGGGTCGGGATGGCGGACAAGGCGGCGAATAGGCCAAAATGGCGACGGCGACCACGCAGCCAGTATGGCGACCACATCGGAGGGGCTCCACGTGGGAGGACCCCCGAATCTGACCAGGGCCTAGCCCTGCTAGGGCTGATCAACCCGGTGGCACTGGTGCCGGATGGCGACCTGTGCGACTCTTCGAAGTTCAGAGACTTTAAAGAAGTTTTCTACCTTACCTTGTCTTGGCGTTTCCCGGTCTCATTCCGGCAGTCTCCAGCTGCGGGGGGGGGGGGGGGGGGTGGTGGGGGAGAGAGGGAAAATACCTTCACTGCCTCGCTTGAAGTTGCACCCACTGCCTCTCAGCCTCATCCGTTACCGGGGGGCTACGTCCATGCCGAGGGTTGGCTGCTGGACAGAGGTCAACCTCCGAGGGATCGCGGAAATCACCTCAGGAATTCTCAGCTGGGGGAGGGACCAGAGGGTGTCACCGCAGGAGAGCGGGGCTCGTCTGTAGAGGTAAGATTTCTTCTTGTTTTGGGTTTCTTTGGTAGAATTACTCTAACGCTGTGCGAGCGTGCAGATAGTCCCTAACTGCTATGGAGACGGAAAATACTGAAGAGCTGCACTTCCTGCAGGGGTATATGTACTAGGGCTGACGTCAGATTGAAATCTGATCTGTCTCCAACTGCTATCAGGCGTACACTATACCCATTGGTCCTGAGTCCATCTGCTACACGCTAGGAAAACTGAAATTCTCCTTGGATTTCTAGCTGTGCCTTATCTATGCACCCCACACCTTCACAAAAGATAATAAAAGGATTCAGTTCACTCTACAGCTTACTGTGTGCCTGTTATCAGCCACTAGGTATCATTAGTGATCCAGGCTTCATTGCCTGTATGTACAGGAAATGGGAACAAGTGGCACTCCCAGCGCCAGCTGGGAAATCAAACAGTGCTTTCATTTAGTATTCCAGGGCATTAACCACTATGTGGTCAATTTTTTTTTTTTATTTTATTTTTTTTTTTTAAAGGGGGCAGAGCACCTAATTTAAAAGTGTCCAGATTTGGTCAGCTAAGTTAAGCTGATTTTCAGTTGAGCCCAGGTGCCTAGCTTTATGACCGGAAAGAAGCTCAAGCCTGGCTGGCAATTATTTTCCTAACTTTGAGTGCATAGGATATTTTCCCTGTCTTAACCATGCTTTCAGAGCCACCCACTTTATGAGTAGCTAAATTTATTATTGGGATGGGAAGGGGAGGGCATGCCTTTTACATACCTGGGATCTAGCTGCTTAACACACCTCCTAGCCTGTGAAAATCCTCCAGAAACATTTTTACTGACACGTGTCCCAATAGCAGACACCTTTGCAGGGAAACAGTTTAGCAAATGTCTGTTAAATCAGGTTGGGGGGGGGGGGGTGGAGGGTGAAGGAGCAAACTACTACATCGTATCCAGTGTATTAAAAAAAGAGTAAGACTAACCTGTGTCTCAAATGTTGCAGACCTCAAATAAATAATGTGCACCAACATTTGAGATTAGGAATTTGAGACTGGGTAGAAAATAATTTTTTTTAGTAGATACAACTTAAAAACAAAAAACCCCACACTACTGCTACCTAACATTATGCTTTACCAGGGGAAAGGGAAGGTTAGAGTCTGTTCACCTGATTTAATCTTCTCTGGTGGGCTCCACACCCAGTCCCGCAGGCCAGACGCCTCACAGTGTGTGGTGTGGGCCCAATGCCCTATCTCGTAGGTCAGATGCCTCACCTGGTAAGGTAGTGTAGGTCCCCCTTCACACCCTGTCCCACAGGCAAATGCCTCACCTGGTGTTTGGTGTGTGCCTGTGCTTTGTCTCGGCTAGGCGGCTGGACTGGTACATCGCTGTGGATTGTGCCAATTGGAGTTGGCTACAAAATGGAAATGAAAACAAGAAGATATAAAAAGAGCACAAGCAGACATGCCATGTTTTATGCTCAAGTCACATTAAAAACCCAAAGAATACAAAGAGTTTACAGACTGTTTACAGAATACAGAATTTATTACCCTGTTTAAAAAGTCTTCCCTCTCCCTCTTCCAAAATATTTATATTATGGACTGTATGCAGCCACCTCTGGAGTGCATGGCTTGAGCACAATTTTAATGCTTTAAAATGGCTAGCCAGAAAAATATTTTTTTTTTCTCAAGTGCAGCACAGCATTATGATGATGTGCTGATTTCAAGGACCTTGCCCAAGATCACACAGTGCTAAAAGCACAACCAGAACTAGAACCCAGTTATTCTGCATTCTAACTCTCCTTACCACTGGCATTTTGCAGCAAACCACGGAGGAAAGGTGAAAAGGTTTGTGAATAGATAACTAACAGGATCCCCTGCCCTTTGTTGGAGGGTGTGGTGCTCTCTTCTGTAGAGGAAGTGAAATCTCTTGGGGTAAAGCTAGATTCATTTCTGTCACTGGAAAAACAAATATCAGTAGTGGCAATTACAGCATTTCAAAGACTGAAATGGGTTAGATAAGTAAGCCCATTTTTGGAAATTGGGGCATAGAAAAATTGCTCTGGTGCTGTCTCAGCTTGATTATTATAAACACACTACCTTGGATTACTAGGTAAATTGAAAAGGTTACACGTTATTCAAAATGTGGCAGCATGCATAATTTTGGAATAAGCATAGTGTGTATCAGCTGTTCCATTGCTTCTGAAATTGCACTGGCTTTCTATTTCTAAGCAGTGGAAATTCAAATGTTTAGTATTGGCTTTGAAAGTATCGAAAGGAGTGGGCCCATTCCACCTTTCAGGTCGCATCCAGTGGAATAAAAGTGACTACAAGTTACGAAGCAACCTGAATTCTCAGCTTCAACTGCCATCGGTGAAAGCGTATAAACATGCATTTGCAAAACAGGACTTTTCTTCAGCAATCCCCTAAGCTAGGGAATGAATGACCCATTTTTCTGAGCGAAGAGAAGGATCTATTGAAATTCCGCAAAGGACTGAAAAATTTGGTTTGGCAGTGGTTGGGGCTATGGGGCTAGGGTGATATGTGAGGTAGATATACAGCAGATTCAGTTATTTCATTTTATTTTTTTCAATTTTAAGTTATGTTTTAAGTTGTATGCTTATTTGATATGTATTGTATTTTATTTGTATTGGTTGTACATCGCTTTGAGCGACTTTTAATCTGGAAACAGCGATTCATAAATAGTTTAAATAAAACCTTCAAACAAAAAGGAGATTCAGCTATTGCTGCCTTCCAAAGTTATTAAAATAAACCTCTTGCATTAAAAAATAAAAAAAAGGGAAGAGAAGGAAAAACAAAATCTAATATAAAGATACACCAAGCTGGGTCAGACCAAGGTCCATCAACCCAGTATCCTGTTTTCAACAGTGACCAGGCTGGGTCACAGGTACACAGCAGATCCCAAAAGTAGATCTATTTCTTGTGGCTTTCTCAAGCCTACCTATTAATGTTGTATTGACTTTTGCTCCAGAAACATATCCAAATCTCTTTTAAACTCTGCTGTGCTAATCACCTTGATCTTGTCCTCAGGTAACAAAGTACTTTTTCACCATTATATACGATCAAGTTGTGGAATCAATGATTTGTTTTAGATCTGCTGGTTGTTAGTTTCATGACGTGCCCCCTTGTTTTAATATTTGATAAGGTAATAACAACAGGTGTTCTCCTAGGACAGCAGGATGTTAGTCTAGAAGCTTTGACTGGCACACTAAACATGCCCAGCATGCCACTATCTGTGAGCCCACGCAAGGTCCCCCTTCAGTCTCATAACATAGAAAAATACAAGCGAAAAAAAATAAAACGAAGGAGAAAAACAACTCCACGGGGTGGGTGGGCGGGTTTCCTGAGGTCCAACATCCTGCTATCCTAAGAGAACACCTGTTACAGGTAAGCAACTGCACATTCTCCTAGGACAAACAGGATGGTAGTCCTCACAGATGGGTGAATACCAAGCTCCAGGCTTTTCCCGGCAACAACGAAGACCAACGGGTACCGAACAAGGTGCCAACAGGCACAAAAACTGAAGTACTGTTGGCCAGAAGGGAGACAGCCTGGTCTCAACCAGGGGCCCAAGGCTGGAAGAGTTGGGTTTAAGTCTGGAAGAGATTGCTAGGACAGATTAGCCGAATCTGCCGTTTTGTCGACCATCCTTGTCCAAGCAGTAATGGGTGGCGAATATGTGCAGGGAGCTCCACATCGCAGCCCTGCAGATTTCGAAGATGGGAACAGCCCATAAGTGGGCCACAGACACCACCAGAGCCCTCACACAGTGAGTTTTAAACTCCAGCTTTCTAGCTGAAGGCCCGATTGAGCATAGCAGAATGAGATGCAATCTGCTAGCCAGTTGGATAAGGTCTGTTTACCCACCGAGACCCCCCATTCTATTCTTATCAAAAGATATGAATAGCTGGGTGGACTGTATGGCCTGCTGAGCGTTGTAAGTAGAAGGCCAGAGTTATCTTGCAATCCAATGTATGTAAAGCCCATTCCTCTTGGTGGGAATGGGGTCTTGGGGAAAAAAGTGGGAAACACAATGGACTGATTTATGTGAAAGTCAGTCACGACCTTAGGCAGGAACTTGGGAAGTGTACGCAGGACCACACGATCATGAAAGAATTTCGTGTTGGGTGGCTACGTAACCAAGGCCTGAAGCTCGCTTACCCTACGAGCCGAAGTAACTGCCACCAGGAATAGGACCTTTCATGCGAGGAATTTCAGCTCACAGGTGCACATAGGCTCAAAAGGAGGATGCATAAGTCATGCCAACACAATGTTGGCATGACTTATGCATGACACAACAGGGGGCTGCATAAAGCGACCTACTATAGGCTGAACCAAGATGGGCATGCCAGCGACACCCCGATGAACTTTGACCAATGTGGTTTTAAGCCCAGCCTCGGAAAGGTGCCACAAGTAGTCCACGAATCAGCACATGAATGGATCTAATCCATGCCCCTTATGCCAAACAAAGAACCTCTTCCATTTCAATTGGTAAAACTTCCTAGTGGAAGACTTTCTGGAAGCCACCAGCACCTGGGAGATGTTTTCTGAGAAGTCCAGGGGCTAAAGGACTAGGCGCTCAACATTCAGGCCGTTAAGGCCAACGTCGCAGGTTCGGATGGCGCACAGTGCCCTGATTCTGTGTTAACAGATCAGGCGCAATCCTGAGGCTGATGGAATCCCTGATCGACAGGTCCTGAAGGAAGGGGAACCAGATCTGCCTGGGCCAGTAGGGTGCCACGAGGATCATGGTCCCCCAGTCCTGCTGGAGAGTTCAGGAGGAACGGAAGACGAGGGTACGCGTACAGGAGACCCATGCCCCAATGAAGGGTGAAGGCGGAGGGTGGATGGCTGTCTGTTCTGAATAGGGAGCAAAACATTGCTCACCTTGCAGTTGTACCAGGAGTCGAAGAGGTCCACAGAGTTCCCCACAGACATAAAATCCAAGCTGCCACTTCGGGTTCAGTGACCACTCGTGTGGCTGAAAAGAGTGGCTTAGACGGTCTGCCAGCACAATCAGCATCCCGGGCAGGTACGTCGTTTGCAGAGACATCCCCCTGCGACAAAGCCCAGGACCAGATCTACACTGCTTCCTGACAGAGGAGGAATGATCCCGTGCCTCCTTGCTTATTGATGTACCATATCACGACCTGATTATCCATTCAAATCAGGACTGCTTTGTGGGACAAGTGGTCTCGGAATGCCCAAAGAGCGTAACAAATCGCCTGAAGTTCCAAGACGTTTATCTGGCATAGAGCTTCCTGAGTGGTCCAGTAACCCTGTATGTGGAGGTTGTCCACATGGGCCCCCCCTCCCTCCCCAGCCCTGAGAGGCATTGGTACTAAGTATTACTTGAGGGAGGGCAGCCTGGAAGGGGATCCCTTGCTCCAGACTGGAAAAATTCTCCCACCAAGACAGAGATTTTCAAAGTTTGCATGATGGAGACACAGGCCTTGAGGTCCTGGGATGCCTGCTGCCATTGCTACCACAACATCCACTGCACTCTGAGCATGCAGAGATGGACTAATGGGGTAACATGGACAGAGACAGAGTGGCCCAACAAGCAAAGCAGTAAATGGGCACTTACGTACTGAATGTTGTGCACCAAGGTTGCCAGCGAGGATAGGGCAAAGGCCCGATTGCGGGGCAAGAACGCTTTTGCCTGAGTCGCGTCCAGCCTGGCTCCTATGAAGTCCAGCTGGGGGGATGGACAGAGGGTGAGACTTCGGGTAGTTGATAACAAAACCCAGAGACTGCAGTGCCCACAACGTCAGGGCCAATGTGCTCAGTGCTCCTGCGCGGGAATTACTTTTGACCAGCCAGTTGTCTAGATAAGGAAAGACGTACCACACAGTGTCCGAGATGCACTGCCACCACTATCAGGCACCTGGTGAAGACGTGAGAGACTGAGGCCAAACCAAATGGCAGCACTCTGTACGGGTAGTGAGCCTGCCCCACCACAAAGCGAAGGTACTTCCTATGTCTGGGGAAGATGGCAATGTGGGCATAGGCATCCTAGAGCTCGAGGGAGCACAGCCAATGCCCCTTCCGGAGTAGGGGTATCAGAATGTCCAGAGAAACCATTTTGAACTTCTCTCTTCGGAGGAATTTGTTCAATGCCCCGAGATCGAGAATGGGGCGCAAGCCTCCAGTTCTCTTTGGTATCAAGAAATACCTTGAATAAAATCCTTGACCCTGCTGATGACGGGGAACAGGTTCTACCGCTCTCACCGTTAGCAGGGTGAAGAGCTCTGTCAGAAGTATGTCCTGCTGGGCAGACGAACCCCACGATGAACATGGGGGAGAGTCCTCCAGGATTTCTCTGAAATTTAATCAATACCCCTGACGAACTATGGTGAGGACCCATCGTTCCAAGGTGATGATAGACTAGCAATGGATAAAGCAAAGAAGTCTTCCTCTCATTGGAGGATCGGGTGCCAGGGGTATGATGTGCTGATTCATGCTCCCTCGCCTCCAGTCAAAACCCCGTAACTGGGGCCTGTTGGGGGGCTGGCTGGGGTTTAGGAGTTCGCTGTTAACGGGAGCAGCCCCTGGAACTAGCACAAGGCGTGTGAGTCCGGGAGATGGGGGATAGTACTTCCATTGCTGATAGGACTTCCTGGAACTTGATCAAGAAGACTTCCTGACAGAGGATGGCGGATCTGAAGCACTAGCGGATAGCTGTTGAAGGGTTTCATGGTGATCCTTCAATTGAGCTACTGCATCCCTGATCTTGTCCCCAAAAAGATTCTCTCCTTTGCAGGGGAAGTCAGCCATCTTCTCCTGAACCTCTGGCATAAAGCTTCCTGAGTGGTCGGAAGCACGGAGCCGGGCCATCCTACGGACACCAATGCCCACAGCGGTCACCCTGGCTGCTGTATCAAAGACATCCTAGGTGGATCTCACCTCGTGTTTTCCAGCTTCAAGCCCTGTCGTGTGACAGTGGAGAACGACTCCTGCTGCAGCATTCTACAAGTTCCTGGACCTGTATCCACAGGTTCCAGTTGTATTGGGTCATGTACAACTGAGAGGTGATACGGGCAATGAGCATAGCACCCTGAAAGACCTTCCTACCCAAGGCATTCAGCTCCCTATGTTCTTGTCCTAGAGGGGAAGAGGCATGGGTGCGGGAGCGTTTGGCCTTTTTGAGAGCGAACTCCACTACCACAGACTGGTGAGGGATATGGCATCTCTCAAAACCCAAGGCCTGCTGCACCAAGTTGGTGGCATCTGCTTTCCTATTTACCGGAGAAAAGGATATTCGGGTGTTCCCACATCTGAAGGAGAAGGTTCTTAAGACATCGTGGATAGGAACAGCCACCATCTCCTTCTGGGCATCGACAAATTGGGGGACTTCCAACATTTTATGTCGTGCATCCTCCGTGAGGAGCTGGAAGGGGATGCCCTCAGCCATGGTCCTTACAAAACCCGCAAAGGAGAGGTCCTCTAGGGGATACAGACACCTTTCCTCTGGAGGTGAAGGTTCTGAGAGGGGTCGTCAGAGACCTCAGAGGAAGATTTTGAAGAATCATCTCCCCATGGATCAGACCCTCCTCTTTGCTTAGGCCCCCGCAGGGCCAGCAAGGTGAGGTCTGTGCAAATCTCCGACCTGGGCACAGAGGGGTTCAAGGGCACCAAAGGTATAGAGGGCTCAGATGGCCCTGGCAGCAGCAGGGGCACCGGTCTCAAGAGGCTGGATGTCCCGGGCAAAGGCTTAGGGAACTGAGGCCTTGGGACCGGCACCGGCAGTCTGTACGTGTCTTCCTCCCCAATGATGGGGAACGCTCCTGAAGGGGGCATTTGTGGCCTTTGAGGAACCAAAGGTCCCTCGGGCACCGGTTGCGTCGGAAGGGCACCAAGTAGGACGTCCAGATGCTCGAGCAAGGGTGCCAAGATAGGTGGCACAGGCTCCGGCACCAGTATAGGGGCCGGTGGCAGGGGCGGTTCAATGCTCCATAGGGCTCAGAGCACCGCACTGAACCCTGCAGTCCAACTCCTACTGGAAGTCTGGTGAGGACAGGACTGATAGAGGGGGACGAGGCATCACTGGAGCCTCCTCGGAGGCACGGTGCCTGGCACCAGTATCGTGGGGAATGCCTGGGACTCCCAGGTCTGTCAGAGGATGAGGCCTCCTCACCACAGGGTTGCTTCGGTGGCGGCATGGCAGCCGCTAGTGCTGCAGCAGAACTGGCGCTGTGTATTGATGACGACTGTGTCGGTGTTTCTGGGAACTCCCACTGGGCTCAGCCTAGTCTTTCCCCAGTGCCGAGGATCCAGATGTTCTCGAAAGTGGTGAAACCATGGAGGAGTGGTCACAGTCTCCTCAGTCCCTGGATGATGATGCTGCCAGGTGTGTAGAAAGGAATAGCGTATCCAGCAATTCCCCTCAAGCCTCGGGTGTTGATGACTCCAAGGCGGGCGTGGATGGAGCAGACTTTTTGGAACCAAAAGGTTTCTCCATTTTATCAAGCTGAGCAAGACAGCCCTTGGGGGTTATCTGGTCGCACTGCTGACACCCTCGGACGTCGTGCAATGCCCCTCTCCCCAGGCAGAGGATACAAAGCTCATGCATATCCGTGATGGACATACTCCGTGGGCACTGCGGGCCCAGATGAAAACTGGACACCATGAAGAAAGAAAACTGGCAAGCAGTTGATGACTGGGGGCCACCAAGAAATGACACTCCGAGAATCAACTGCAGAGAAGGGAGAAAAGTCAACCTATCTCACCGAGGAAGGTACACCACCCGGAGAAGAGGGACCCAACGTTTAGATGGGAGAAATATTGTTAATATTAAACAAGAAACACTTGAGAAGTTGAGCTCCAAAACCACGAGGCAACTACACCATGGAAAAGAGTCTGAAGGGGGACCTATTGTGGACGCACGGATAGTGGCATGCTTGGCATGCTCAGTGTGCCAGTCAAAACTTCTAGAAACTTTGACAAAAGTTTTCCATGCTGGGCTCCATCTAATGATGTCACCCATCTGTGAGGACTACGATCCTGCTTGTCCTAGGAGAACTGTTCCATCTCCTTTATCATTTTGACTATCCTTCTCTGCACTTTTTCTAGTTTGGCTATGGGGCATCCAGAACTGCACACAATACTCTAGATGCAGCTGCAATATCAATCTATAAAAAGAATATATTTTCCATTTATTCTCCAATCCTTTTTGGATCATTCCTAACATTCTATTTGCTTTTTTTGACCACTGCTGTGCCCTGAGCTAAGGATTTCAACGAATCATCTACAAAGTCCTTTTCCTGGATGCCGACTCCTAACATGGAACCCAGCATTGTTGTACCTGTAGTTGGGATTATTTTTCCCTGTGTGCATTACATTTTATCTGCCATTCTGATGTCCAGTCTCCTAGTCTCCAAAAGTCTTTTTGCAGTTTCTTGCAATCTGCTGCTGTTTTAACAACTTTGAATAATTTTGTGTCATCTGTAAATCTGATGACCTCACTCAAAGCTTTTTTTTTTTCAAGATCCTTCCTAAATATGCTAAGCACGGGTCCCAGTACAAATCCATGGGGCACTCCACTAATGACCCTTTTCCATTTGGAAAATTGACTATTTAGTTCTTCCCTCCATTTCCTATCTTGCAACCAAGTACTAATCCAATTTAATGGAATCAATCACTTTTTGTGACTTTTTGTTATATAATTCAAATTGTTTTTCCAAGTTCTTCTAGGTTATTGTTCATGGTTCTATGTATAGCCTATAGGCAAGTTTACGTTCTTTGTAAACCGGTTTGATTTGTATCTAATGCAAGAAGATCGGTATATAAAAACTAAAAATAAATAAATAAATAAATAATCCATGATAGAACACTGCCCTCTATCCCATGACATTTTAATTTCTTGAGAAATCTCATAAGAGACTCTGTCAAATGCCATCTGAAAATTCAAACACAATATCAACACCTTCTAAGAAAATCTAATAGATCTGTAAAGATTTCCTTTTGCTAAAACCATGCTGACTCTTCCCTATTAAGACAGCTCTATCTTTATGGCCAGTAATTTTGAGGTCCACATTCAATCAGCTAACTTTAGAGGTATATTCAGTAGTACAGACGCACTATTGAATATAACCGGCTAACTTAGCTGGCTAACTCAACACTTCCCAGTTACACCCCTGGAATGCCCCTAACTTAGCCAGCTAAATTCTAGTCTATTAGCTGGCTAAGTGCCCAAATATTAATTTAGCTGGCTAACTTCCAAGTTAACCGACTAAATAGCATGGACCTCTGTTTTTAAAAATAGTTTTTACCATTTTGCCTGGCACCAACATCAAGCTTACAGATCTACACTTTCCTGGATAACCCCTGGAGCCCTTTTTAAAAATTGGTGTTACATTTGCCACCCTCCAGTCTTCAGGTATTGTGGTTGCTTTAAGATGACCGGTAACATTATTAGTAACAGGTTTGCAATTTCATGTCCGAATTCTTTCAGGACTCGGGGGTGGATTTCACCTGATCCTAATGATCTCTCATGCTTTATTTTGTTAATTCGATCTATTATATCCTCTGTTTACAAGTCTTCATTTGTTGGGAATTGTATGGGTATTTGAATTCCATCAGTGCCCCCAGTTGTACTCAAGTGATCCATTAAACAGCCTGATGGAAACTGAGACGGGACTTACTAGGGGTTTTCCCACCCAGTCGTACTCGTAATCGAACACAAATCCATTCCTGTCAAATAGATCTGTGAAGAGTTTCCGTAGGTAGTCATAATCTGGTTTCTCGAAGAAATCCAGCCGCCGTACATAGCGCAGGTAGGTAGCCAGCTCCTCTGTGACAAAAGCAAAAGGAAAATTGAAAATATTTTTACAGAACTAATATTCTGTGAATGAATCTCATTTAATGTGGATGGATACATCATTTACCAGAGGACATGATTTGGAAAATCATGGCCCATTAAAAACAAAAAAACATTAATTTAAAAAGTTGTATGGGGAACTTTCTTACCTGTTAATTTTCTTTCCATTAGTCCTGCTACACCAGTCCAGTCCATACAGGTGGGTTTTGTCCCCCTACCAACAAATGGAGGCAGAGAACACTGTTTTCCCAATGTGACATCATTGCCACTACTTAGGGGTTGTGCAGCTCAGAGGAAATCCAGTATATTGATAAAGCCCCAAAACAGATCAGGCATTCTAATATATAAGAACTAAGAGAAAAAAATTCCCAACAAAACGAGTAGAAAATCCTCTTTAGTTCCAATACCTGTTCCGAAACTGAATAGGAAAACGAACTGCCAAACATAGAAAAGGATAGGAGGGAGACAATTATCAACAGCTAGACAAACTATCAACAGACCAAGCTGACAGTCATAAAGAGGCTCTGGACTGGTGTAGCAGGACTAATGGAAAGAAAATTAATAGATAAGAAATTTCTCCTTCCACTTCATCCTGCTACATCAGTCCAACCCATACAAGAGGGAAGTACAGAAGTCCCACTAATCTGGGGAGGGGGGGGGGGGGGGGGGGAACAAGCAAGGACCGCTTTGAGAACTCCCACCGCATAGGCAGAGTCCTCCTTGGCCAAAACATCCAGCATTGTAATGCTTCACCAAGTGGCCACCTTATAAATGTCCATCGGTGTATCTGCAGTTTCTTCTATCCAAGAGGAGGTCTGCACCCTGGTAGAATGGACTTGAACCAACTCAAGTGGTTTTCTACCATTGAGCACATAGACCAAGAGAACTGTTTCTTTGATCCAGCAAGCTAAAGTAGTTCTGGAGGCTCTCTCACCCTTCAAATAAGACAAAACGTTTATAGGACTTGCAGAAGGCATTAGTCACTTCCAGATAATGAAGCAGAACTTTGTGGATGTCCAGACAGCTCAAAGACTTCTATTCGTTTCTTCACTCCTCCCAAGAAAAAGCCAGAAGGGAGTTATGAAATGTGGAAACTTTCAAATAAAAGGAAGGCACAGGAAGGAAAGTAACTGCAAGCTGAAGAAATGACAAGGAAGGTATCCTGGCAAGACAAAGCCTCAATCTCTAAAATATGCAGCGGAGTATACTGCCACCAGAAGGGCCTTCAAGGAGAGATCCTTAAGCATCACATGCTTCAATGGATCAAAAGGAAGTGATACAACTATTCCGGTGGTGGGGGCGGCTGCCCTTAAGGACCCCCCCCCCCCTGGGATCGTAAGCTTGAGGTTCTCCTTAAACGAATCTTCAAAGTGTCAGCTCTCGGGGTCCAAGCAGCTGTTTGCAGCAGCGGGCGAGTCTCAGGAGGGTACAGCAGCTCTTGAGTGCCCGAGAGCTTTCCCCGGAGGAGACTGAACAGGAAGCGGCAGTGGCATATGGGGCAGTTGCTCTGTACGATCTTCTGCATACGTCTTCACGCACGATGGCTTCGGCATTGTGTCAGCTCACAGGCGTTTATGGCTCTGTAATTGGTCAGCCGATGTTTCCCCCAAATCGCAGCCGGGGCGTTTCCATTTAGGGGGAAATTCCTTTATGGGGACAATTTGGAGCAGCTTATTAAGTCTTTGGGGGACAATAAGGTGTACAAGCTCCCGGAGGATAGGCCAAAAGTATCCAGGGGTTTTGATTCCTCTCGTTCGTGTTTTTGAGGCCAGCGCTGTTTTCATCAGTCTAAGCTGGCGCCTTTTAGCCAAAGGCAGACGTCCGGGAGATCTCAGACTTGGTCCTATTTATTTTGCGGCCCATAGGCCCATCCGCGACGGTGGTACCCTGGGTGTGACAGGAGCCAAATCATCCCAATGAGAAACTGCCTGCCCACACCCATTCCGATCGGAGGACGGCTGTCCCTCTTTTACAAGGAGTGGGTCAAAATCACGTCGGACCACTGGGTTCTAAGCATTATAGAACATGGCTACGCCTTAGAGTTTGCTCGTCCCCTGCACAATCTATTCCTCGTGTCCCCCTATGGGTCCCTAGAAAAAAGGCATCAGGTGTCTGACTCTTCATTGTTGCTGGACCTAGGAGCGGTGATCCCGGTGCCTTCGGACAAAGTATGGACCGACAGATATTAGATTTACTTCCTAGTGCCGAAGGAGGGCTCCTTCCGTCTGATTTTGGATTTGAAGAAGGTTAACAGAGCTCTACGCATGCCCCGTTTTCGTATGGAGATGCTGTGTTCTGTAATCACCTCTGTCAGAAGCAGGGAATTTCTGGTGTCGCTCAATTTGACGGAAGCGTACCTTCATATTGCGATTCGGCGGGGGGTGGGGGGGGGGGGAATAATCAGCGGTATCTTCGGTTCATGATCCTTGGCAAGCATTACCAGTTTCAGGTCCTTCCCTTCGGTCTAGCTACTGCCCCGTGCACCTTTACCAAGGTGATGGTGGTTGTGGCAGCAGCTCTCCGAAGATAGGGGATCCTGGTCCATCCCTACTTGGACGATTGGCTCATCCGAGCAAAGTCGGAGGAGCTATGCGTGGCGGCGGTGGCCAAGCTGGTGCAGACTCTTCAAACCCTGGGATAGATAATCAATTCAGCCAAGAGCCAGTTGTCTCCTGCTCAGGTCCTGGACGTTTTGGGAACCAGGTTCGATACACGGATCGGGAAAGTATTTCTTATGCAGGAGAGGATAGACAAGCTCCTGTCTCAGGTTCAGTGGCTATTGTCTCTACCTCTTCCCAAGGTGTGGGACTACTTGCAGGTGCTTGGCTCTATGGCAGCTACTCTGGAGTTGGTCCCATGGGCCTTCACCCACATGAGGCCGTTGCAGAGGGCTTTGCTCTCTCAGTGGGATCCCAAATTGAAGGAGTTTCAGGTTCCCTTACCGCTCCAGGAGCCAGCCAGGTCCAGTCTAGCTTGGTGGCTGATCCCCGAACACTTGTCTCGGGGCGTGGATCTGGAAGACCCTCAGTGGGTCATTGTGACGATGGATGCCAGCCTTTCCGGTTGGAGGGCAGTTTGCGGATCTCAGGTGGCGCAAGGCCAATGGACGCAGCAGGAGGTACAATGGTCCAACCACCGTCTGGAGACAAGGGCGGTACGGTTGGCTTTACAGAAGTTCTTGCCTCTGGTTTGTCGGTTGGTGCGAATTCTCTCCAACAATGCAATGACGGTGACGTATATCAACCAGCAAGGAGGAACAAAGAGCCGTCCTGTGGCTATAGAAGCGGATGAGCTCATGGCCTGGGCGGAGGTACATCTTCTCAGGATAGCGGCTTCTCACATAGCCGGGGTCGACAACATTCAAGCGGATTTTCTGAGCCGTCAAAGATTGGATCCTGGAGAGTGGGAACTGTCAGACGAGGCATTCCAGTTGATCACTCATCTGTGGGAGTTTCCCCATTTGAATTTACTGGCGACAAGGGGGAATGCCAAGGCACCGCACTTCTTCAGTCGCAGAAGGGAGCACGGAGCGGAAGGAGTAGATGCCCTTGTCCTTCCGTGGCCTCGAGACATTCTGCTCTACGCATTCTCTCCTTGGTATCTGGTAGGCAAAGTCTTGAGAAGAATAGAGGCCTATCCGGGGACGGTGGTGCTGGTCGCTCTGAAATGGCCATGGAGGTAGTGGTTCACGGACCTTCGCAACCTAGCAGTGGATGGCCTGCTCCGTCTGGGTCACCTCCCGAATCTCCTGTGGCAGGGTCCAGTATTTTTCGACCAGGTGTATCGCTTTTGTCTAGCGGCTTGGCTTATGAGAGGCATCAGTTGAGAAAGAAGGGGTATCCAGATTCGGTAATTTCCACTCTTTTGCGGTCTTGCAAAACGTTCACCTCTCTTACATATGTTCGAGTCTGGAAAGTTTTGATTCTTGGTGTAGTAGATCGAACGTTTCCCCTAGGAGGGCCTCAATAGCCCACATTCTAGCCTTCTTGCAGAAGGATTTGGCGAAGAGGCTAGCTTTCAGCTCGCTACAGGATCAAGTGACGGCGTTGGGCTGCTTGCGTGGAAAAGTGGATGGAGCTTCCGTAGCCGCTCATCCAGATGTGGTACGTTTCCTTCGAGGTGCTAAGCACTTGAATCCACCACGTTGGGCTGTTTGTCCATCCTGGAGTTTAAATTTGGTCCTTCGGACGTTGTGTGCACCTCCGTTTGAACCGCTCCGATGCGTTACTTTGAAGGATCTTACGCTCAAAATGGTGTTTTTGGTGGCTATCTGCTCGGCTAGTTTCTGAGATTCAGGCACTGTCTTGTCGTGAACCTTTTCTTCGATTCTGGCGTTTCTCTGCGAACAGTACAATCCTTTCTTCCAAAGGTTGTGTCGGCTTTTCACATGAACCAGTCCATTGAATTGCCTGCTTTTCCGAATTTGGATCAAAGTCTTCCGCATGCGCGGAAACTGAAACGTTTGTATGTCAGGTGGACACTGCTGCGTTACTTGGAGGTCATTAACGACTTTCGCCTGTCGGATCATCTCTTTGTCTTGTGGAGCGGTCCCAAGAAAGGGCATAAAGCTTCCAAATCTTCTATAGCTCGGTGATTGAAGGAGGTTATTGTTTCAGTGTACCTATGTCACGGGCGAGCTGTTCCGGACGGTCTAAAAGCTCATTCGCTTCGTTCTCAGGCTGCATCATGGGCAGAAAGTCCGGAGCTCTGCCTGCCTCTGGTGACCTGCACGTGGAACAGGGAGCATTTCAGAGAATGCTACCCTGGAGGTTCTGGATTTAATCTTTCTACCTAAGAGCCTAAATTTGGCTTCCAGAACCTCCCTCCCACATTTTCCTATATCGTTGGTGCCCACATGTACCACGACAGCCGGCTCCTCCCCAGAACTGTCTAAAATCCTATCTAGGTGACGCGTGAGGTCCGCCACCTTCGCACCAGGTAGGCATGTTACCAGGCGATCCTCACGCCCACCAGCCACCCAGCTATCTACATTCCTAATAATCGAATCACCAATCTTTTGCATTGAGTGTCACATGTATGATTTTTTTACCCGCCGGTGAGAAGTTGTACGTGTGTGCATGCGATGCAAAGAGCTCCTGGCTCTCAGAGAACGAGTCCGATCTCTGGAGGCTTGAGTGGCAGACGTGGCGGAGCTGAGGCAGACAAAGGTATACAGATGAGACCTTCAGGGACATAGCAGCCAAGTCCCAACTCTAGACTGGCAGCCCTGGTTCTGCCTTAGAGGAGGAAGGTCCCTGGTCAGAGAGCATCAATCTGGTGTGGCAAGAAATGATCCCGTAGCAAGGATCTGCTCTCCAAGTGATGCATTGTCCTCTCGCACAATGCATCAGGACTGAAGGGATAGGTCGGTCGTCATAGTTGGCAATTCAATTATTAGGAATGTAGATAGCTGGTTGGCTGGTAGGCATGAAGATTACCTGGTAACATGCCTACCTGGTACGAAGGTGGCGGACTTCACACGTCACCTAGATAGGTTTTTAAACAGTGCTGGGGAGGAGCCGGCTGTCATGGTACATGTGGGCACCAATGACATAGGAAAATGTGGGACGGAGGTTCTGGATGCCAAATGTAGGCTCTTAGGTAGAGAGCTGAAATCCAGAACCTCCAGGGTAGCATTCTCTGAAATGCTCCCTGTTCCACGCGCAGGTCCACAGAGGCAGGCAGAGCTCCGGAGTCTCAATGCGTGGATGAGATGATGGTGCAAGGAAGAGGGATTCAGTTTTGTAAGGAACTGGGGAACCTTTTGGGGGAAGGAGTCTTTTCCGAAGATATGGACTCTACCTTAATCAGGATGGATCTAGGCTACTGGCACTAACCTTTAAAAAGGAGAGAGAGCAGCTTTTAAACTAAATCAAAGGGGAAAGCAGACAGTCGCTCAGCAGCACATGATTCGGGGGGGGGGGGGGGGGGGGGGGAGGTATCTTTGAAGGATACTAATGAAGCATTAGAGTTAGGACATCCTAACAAAGAGGTTCCAATAAGAAAATTAGACCATGTGTCTATAAATAATCACCTGAGCTAAAAGATTCCAAATTATCCCCAACTGAAAAGCAGAATGTTACCACAAACAAAAAATACAGTTTGAAATACTTGTATGTTAATGCCAGAAGACTAAGAAGTAAGATGGGAGAATTAGAATGCATAGCAGTGAATGATGACATAGACTTAACTGGCATCTCAGAGACATGGTGGAAGGAGGATAACCAATGGGACAGGGTACAAATTATATCTCAATGACAGAGAGGAGCAGCGGGAGGCGGTGTGGCGCTTTATGTCTGGGATGGCATAGAGTCCAACAAGATAAAGATCCTGCATGAGACTAAATGCACAATCGAATCTTTATGGGTAGAAATCTCTTGTGTGTTGGAAGACTACAGTGATAGGGGTATACTACCATCCACCTGGCCAAAATGATGAGACGGACAATGAAATGCTAAGAGAAATTAGGGAAGCTAACCAAATTGGTAGTGCAGTAATAATGGGAGATTTCAGTTACCCCAATATTGACTGGGTAAATTAACATCATGAAATGCTAGAAAGATAAAATTCCTGGCTGGAATAAATGTCAATTTTATGGAGCAAGTGGTTCAGGAACCGAAAAGAGGGAGCAATTTTAGATCCAATTCTGTGGCGACCAGGATCTGGTGAAAGGGGCAACGGTGGTGGGGCCACTTGGCAATAGTGATCATAACGATCAAATTTGAATTAATAACAGGAAGGGGGACAGTAAGTAAATCCATGGCTCTAGCACTAAACTTTTAAAAGGGAAACTTTAACAAAATAGGAAAATAGCTTAAAAAAAACTGAAAGATGCAGCTACAAAGGTAAAGAATGTGCTACAGGCATGTACACTGTTTAAAAATACCATCTTAGAAGCGCATTCCAGATATATTCCAAGCATTAAGAAAGGTGGAAGAAGGCCAAACGATTGCGGGCATGGTTAAAAAGTGAGGTGAAAGAGGCTATTTTAGCCAAAAGATCTTCATTCAAAAATCGGAAGAAGGGATTCTTCAGAGGAAAATAGGAGAACGCATAAGCATTGGCAAGTTAAATGTAAGACCCTGATAAGACAGGCTAAGAGTATTTGAAAAGAAGTTGGCCATAGAGTAGAGCTTCCCAACCCTGTCCTGGGGACCCCACAGTCGGGTTTTCAGGATATCCGCAATGAATATGTGCAAGATAATTTGCATATATTAAATATCCATGGTATGTAAATTTATCTCTTGCATATTTATTGTGGACATCCTGAAAACCCGACTGGCTGTGGGGTCCCCAGGTCAGGTTTGGGAAGCCTTGCCATAGAGGTAAAAACTCAAAAACTTAAAAAAAAATATATATCCAAAGCAGAAAGCCTGCGAGGGAGTTGCTTGGACCATTAGATGATCGAAGGGGTGAAAAGAGCACTTAGGGAAGAGATAAGGCCATTGCTGAAAGACTAAACTAATTCTTTGCTTTGGTGTTTACTGAAGAGGATGTTGGGGAGATACCCATTCCGGAAACTGTTTAAGGGTGATGCTTCAGGTGAATTGAACCAAATTATGATGAACCTGGAAGATGTAGTAGGCCAGATTGACAAACTGAAGAGTAGTAAATTGCCTGAACTGGATGGTATACCCCCAGGGTTCTGAAAGAACTCAAAAAGGAAATCATGGAATCTGTTATAAAGGTTAAAATCACAGAACATTTAGATAGTCATAATTTAATGGGATATAGCCAGCATGGATTTACTCAAGGAAAGTCTTGCCTCACAAATCTCCTACATCTTCATGAAGGGGTGAATAAACATGTGGACCAAGGTGAACTGGTAGATATGGTGTATTTGGATGTGGGGTATTTGGATTTTCAGAAGACGTTTGACAAAATCCCTCATGAGAGGCTTCTAAAAAAAGCCATGGGATAGGAGGCGATGTCCTTTTGCAAACTGGTTAAAATACAGGAAACAGAGTAGTGGACTGCCTCAGGGATCTGTACTAGGACCCTGGAGAAGGACCGTCACTAGTTAAATCTATGGAAGGGGGTGGATTAGACAAAACTCCATTTACAGAAGACAATGTACGGGAAGAGCTAGGAAAGCTGAAAGTGGACAAAGCCAGGGGGCCTGATTATGTTCATCCTAGGACACAGAGCTCAGAGATGTGCTGGCGGGTCCGCTGTGTGACCTGTTCAAGAGATCCTTGGAAACGGGAGTGGTGCTGAGTGATTGGAGAAGAGTGATGGCTGTCTTGCTTCACAAGAGTGGAAGCAGAGAGGAGGCTGGAAACTATAGGCCGGTTAGCCTCATCTCAGCGGTGGGAAAATTAATGGAGATTCTACTGAAGGAAAGGATAGTGAACTATCTAAAATCCAGTGGGTTGCTCAATCCAAGACAGCATGGATTCACCAGGGGAAGGTCCTGTCAGATGAATCCGATTTTTTTGATTGGGTGACTAGAGAATTGGATCAGGGAAGAGCACTCAATGTGATTTACTTGGATTTTAGTAAAGCTTTTGATACGGTCCCACATAGAAGACTCTTGAATAAAATGAGAAGCTTGGGAGGGAGCGCCAAGGTGGTGGTGTGAATTACAAACTGGTTGATGGATAGAAGACAGGGATCAGTGTTGGGGCCGGTTCTATTCAATATCTTAGTGAGCGACATTGCGGAAGGGATAGAAGGTAAAGTTTGTCTATTCGCAGATGATACTAAGATCTGCAGCAGAGTGGACATACCGGAAGGAGTAGAGAGAGTGAGATGTGATTTAAGGAAGCTTGAACGATGGGTGAAGATATGGCAGCTGGATTGAATCAATGCCAAGAAATGCAGAGTCATGCATCTGGGGTGTGGCAATCCAAAAGAGGCCCCGAGGATTCGGGGGCAAAGTCCCTGCCGCGAATCGGCCACCGGACCGAGGCTCACCTCTGAGGGACCACGGAAATCACCTCGGGAAACTCAACTGGGGGAGAGACCCGAGGGTATCACCGCAGGAGTGCGGGGCTCGTCTTCAGGTAGGTTTGTTCTTTAAATTTCGGTTTGTTCTTTAAATTTTGGTCTAACGCTCTGAGAGCGGGCAGATAGTCCCTAACTGCTACGGAGACTGAAAATACTGAGGAGCTGCACTTCCTGCAGGGGTATATGTACTAGGGGCTGACGTCAGATTGAAATCTGATCCGTCTCCAACTGCTAACAGGAGTACACTATACCCCATTGGTCCTGAGTCCATCTGCTACACGCTAGGAAATCCTCTATTTCCACTGATCAAATTACAACCTCTCTCATATTGATCTTCCAAGTCTCACTAAGGAAGAGAGAAGTTTCTATCAAGAAATTTCAATCTTTGAAATACAAGTAGTAATCAAAGATCTTAAGGCTAGATGGTTTCACGCCGCAATTTTATAAGAAAGTCTCCTCCTCTATAATCAACCCATTAAGGGCAATGTTTAATTCGTTAAGGGAGGGCAACTCATTACTTCAGGGTGCAAATACAACGGGAATTTTCATCTTGGGCATACCTTAGAGAGACTTGTCATTATGTGGGTTATTTGCCCTATTTCCTTAATGAATGTAGATCTTAAAGTCTTGGCAAAAATTTTAGCTACCCGATTGAACAGAGTAATGGCTCAATTAGTTCATCCAGATCAAGCGGGATTCATCCCAGGTAGGATGGCCGCTGACAACGGGCATAAAATCACTGATCTTATCTGGTGGGTGAAGGAAAAGAATTCCAGCAGTATTCCTATCTGTAGATGCTGAGAAAACGTTCGATTTAGTGCACTGGCCATTCTTGTAAAATATCTTAGAGAAGATGAATTTCGGCACTCTCTCTCTCAATTGGTTAAAGCAGCTATACAATGTTCCAATGGAGAGTGTAAAAGTTAACGGCTTTTATTCGGACCCTTTTGAGATCTAACAAGGAACTCGGCAGGGCTGCCCTTTATCCCCATTGCTCTTTGCCTTATATTTTTAGAACCCTTCGCTACACGAATGCAAAACTCTCCTATGGTACAGGGAGTGGCAGTGGGAGGGGTTAATTACAAAATGTCCCTTTTCACAGATGACATTTTGTTTATGTTGATCTCCCCAGAGGAGTTGCTGGCAGGAGCGGTGAATATTTTGCAAGAATTCAGCAAAGTATCAGGATTCAAATTAAATCTAGAGAAATCCGAGCTGTTTAATATCTCCACCCCTGCTGATGTTCTCTCTAGGCTGAAGCAAGCTTTTCTTTTCAAGTGGGCAACTCGGAAGATCAAATACCTTGGGGTTCATATTAGTAACACTTTAGATGACCTATTTAAACTTAATTATAAACCCCTTTTCTCAACAAAATTTTCCATGATTTAGACTCCTGGTCTGGGCTTTCCCTCTCCTGGCTTGGCAGAATTGCTTCTATAAAAATGAATGCTTTACCAAGAATTTATCATCTATTCCAATCCCTGCCTATTTATCTACCTTCAACTATGTTAAAGCAGTGGCAACAGTGATTTTTTTGCATTTATCTGGAAGCACATACCCCCTAGAATTGCTAGAAATATGTACAGGCCCAAATTGAAGGGGGGTTTAGGGGTACCTTGCCATGACTGGTATTATGCGGCAGCACAACTCAGAGCAATATATGAATGGAATAAAAAGGGGGAATCTAAGCCTTGGGTGATGTTGGAACAAGCCCTATTTGGTAAAATGCCTTTATGGGCGATGACATGGCAGCTTGGGAGAAATGGCTACCCACCGATGTTTACCCCCTGCTACGGCTACTTCTTTGAGATTGTGGCAGCAATGGTGAACAAGATTGCTGGGTTCTGGGAGACATTTATTTTAGTTCCACCATTCAGCACAATCTCTCCTTTCCAGCGGGGCAGGATTGGGCAGGGAAAGGGCTCACCCGAATAGATCAGCTCTAGGAATCAGGCGCCTTTTTAGCCTTTTCCACCCTTAAGAACAGGTTCCAACTATCCCCAACCAATGTGTTTCCTTATCTCCAAATATGCCACTTCATGACAGTGGAGGGAATGGGAAAAGACTTATCCCTGGGCAGAACACAATTTGAACCATTGGTGCGATCAAGCCAATAGAACGAAGGGCCTGATCTCTTGTTTATATAAGTATCTTAATGCAGACAAGGGGGACAAGTTGGCATGTAAAAGCATGGGAGCAGGACCTGTCAGAGGACCAATGGGACAATATTTTTATAATACTAAGAAGGGTTCCTTCTCGGCTGCACTAAATAGTTACAAGATTTTATTACGATGGCATCTCACACCTGTAAGAATTCATAAGGTCTATCCTCAGAGGGATGATTTATGTTGGAAAGGGTGTGGTAAGAGGGGTACCTTTTTCCACATGTGGTGGGAATGCCACAAAATCTCTGTTTTGGGGGGATATCTACAGTTATTTATGAAATAGTGTCAGAGTCGATGACATGTATACCGGAATGTGTATTATTTAATAACTTTTATATACCGATTTTTCATGCGAGCATATCAAATCGGTTTACAGTAGTTAAATATTCATTTAATAATATTTGCATTTCCAAAAGAAAGGAAGTAGATACATAGTTTCATAATGTAAATAAATAAAATAGTAAACTTAAAATAGTAAGCTAAATAATCATAAAATTTAAACAATTAGAGTGGCAGTATAGTAAGAGTAGCGATAATAAAATAAAATAAAAAATAATATACATTACCTTGGTATAAATTCAGTAGTTTGAAATCATTAAGTTAACAGCTCTTGGAAGGCTTGTTTGAATAGCCATGTTTTAATGCCCTTTTTAAATAATTTAATGTCTGCTTCCAATCGTAAATCTTGTGGTATAGAGTTCCATAGTTGGGATCTAGCAATAGAGATAGTTCTCTCGCTTACATTATTTAGATGCTCAATTTTAGGGGAAGGAATTGGCAACATCCCTGTTCCGGTTGATCTAGTAATTCTTGAAGGGATATGGAATTCAAGTGATGAAGTTAACCATTCCATTTTTTCATTGTAGAGCGTTTTATGAATTATTACTCAATTTACCTATCGCGCTCCATGCTGATAAAAGTAGTTTAGTCCATCTCATATTTATAAACAGCATGCTGTGAGTTAGCAGCACATTGGAAATGTTATCCCTTCAAAAGTGTCAGTTCTTTTGCAAATGGAGAAGATTTGCTCCCTTTATCGGCTATCTGTGCTAAAGAATCACAACATGGTTAGATTCCAGAGGATATGGGGCCTTTTTATATCTTGGTCCAAACGTCAGAAGGAGCCTGGTTGATTTCCATGCTGTTTGAGTATTTATAGTCTGGGACATTCTGTTGGAAACACCCAACCTGCTCACAGCAGAATGAGCTATGGGGGGAAACTCATTGTGTGCGGCCTGATGGCATTTGGTATTGCTATGTAATATGTTATTTAGATCACCTTACCTTTCGGGGGGGGATGTATAATCACATGTGTTGATGAATAAGCTTCACGGTTGTATTACACAGAGTTCAAAAGAGATACTGAAGCCATGTGGGGTTAAGAAATGTTTAATTATATTATTCTTACTTTATTGTATTGTGCTTTGTTGTCGTTTTGCAATAAAAATATAATTTACAAAAAGGAAGAAGTGACTTGCCCAAGGTCACAAAGCAAATTGGAGAAAGTATCTTGATTTTAATTCATGTAATTTCCACTATGCAGCTTTGGAGATGAAGCATCATCATAGTGGAAGGTAAGGGAAGCACAATCAAAGGAACCCAAATCTCGCAAGCAGTTCAGCTGAACCAATTTGTAAGCTGAAAGATTTAATATATATCGGCTTAGGCTTGGAAACAGCATGGTACTAGACTGCTCCTCTCACTGGTAATCTGCTATCGTAAATTATTCCTTTAAGTGGGTCCCAAAAGAAGTACTCAAGAAAGAATAACCAGGATCCTTACCTGGGAAGTTTTCGCACAGCACTTCCACAGGGGTGGCTCGCTTGGTGTCCCCTATCTTTTGGTACCTTTCCTTTAATGTATCAGCCTGAAGGAGAAAAAGAGAGCAGTCAGTAGACTAGACACACAGAGGAGCACAGCATGCTAAACAATCCCCAGAGGGGAGGAACACCCAGGACAAAAAAAAAAATGGACAAGCAAAAGAGCTTCAAGCAACTATTTATTGATTCTATTTAAACACTTCTGAAGGATTCTTCGGTGAAGTAAGCAGTGACCCTTTCCTTCATAAGAACATGCCATGCTGGGTCGGACCAAGGGTCCATCAAGCCCAGCATCCTGTTTCCAACAGAGGCCAAACCAGGCCACAAGAACCTGGCAAGTACCCAAAAACTAAGTCTATTTCATGTTACCATTGCTAGTAATAGCAGTGGCTATTTTCTAAGTCAGCTTAATTAATAGCAGGTAATGGACTTCTCCTCCAAGAACTTATCCAATCCTTTTTTTAAACACAGCTATACTAACTGCACTAACCACATCCTCTGGCAACAAATTCCAGAGTTTAATTGTGCGTTGAGTAAAAAAGAACTTTCTCCGATTAGTTTTAAATGTGCCACATGCTAACTTCATGGACTGCCCCCTAGTCTATTATCCGAAAGAGTAAATAACCGATTCACATCTACCCGTTCTAAACCTCTCATGATTTTAAACACCTCTATCATATTCCCCCTCAGCCGTCTCTTCTCCAGGCTGAAAAGTCCTAATCTCTTTAGTCTTTCCTCTTAGGGGAGCTGTTCCATTCCCCTTATTTTGGTCATCCTTCTCTGTACCTTCACCATCGCAATTACTGTATTTTTCGCTTCATAAGACGCACCTGACCATAAGACGCAACTAGGATTCAGAGCGGGAAAATTAAAAAAAAAAAAAAATAGTGTGCTAAACTGGCTTTGTTCCCGGGCGTCTGTACGTCCTATGGAGCAAATTAGGGGAGGGCAAAAATTATTTTATCATCCCCATTTCATTTTCGGGTCTGCCACTTCTGTCCACTCCCCGGATCAGAAAACTTTTATCATTCTCTTTGTTGGAAAAAAAAAAAGCAAAATCAAACAAAAAAACCCCCATCCCAACCCTTTAAATTTAATTAACTACAACCCCCCACTCTCCTGATACCCCCCCCCCCCAAGACCTGCCAAAAGTCCCTGGTGGTCCAGCAGGGGTTCGGGAGCGATCTCCTGGACTTGGGCTGTCGACTGCCAGTATTCAAAATGGTGTCAATAGCAATGTTGCTCCTACCATGTGAAAGGGGCCGACCGATGGCACCGGTAGCCCCTGTGACATAGTAAGGGCAAAGGTTATCGACACCATTTTGAATACTGGCAGCCGACGGCCCAAGTGCAGGAGATCGCTCCCGAACCCCTGCTGGACCACCAGGGACTTTTGGCAGGTCTTGGGGGGAGTCAGGAGGGTAAGGGGTTATAGTTAGTTTTTGTTTTTTTTTATATTCACACCATAAAACAGACATTTTCCCCCCACTTTTGGGGAAAAAGAGTGCGTCTTATGGAGCGAAAAATACGGTATATCTTTTTTGAGATGCGTTGACCAGAACTGTACACAGTATTCAAGGTGCGGTCTCACCATGGAGCGATATAGAGGCATTATGACATTTTCCGTTTTATTCACCATTCCCTTTCTAATAATTCCCAACATTGTTTGCTTTTTTGACTGCCGCAGCACACTGAACCGACGATTTAGGTGGTAGCACCTAATATAGAACCTAACATCGTGTAATTATAGAATGGGTTATTTTTCCCTATATGCATCACCTTGCACTTATCCACATTAAATTTCATCTGCCTTTTCGATGCCCAATTTTCCAGTCTTACAAGGTCTTCCTGCAATTTATCACAATCTGCTTGTGATTTAACTACTCTGAACAATTTTGTATCATCTGCAAATGTGATTACCTCACTCGTCGTATTTCTTTCCAGATCATTTATAAATATATTGAACAGTAAGGGTCCCAATACAGATCCCTGAGGCAGTCCACTGCCCACTCCCTTCCACTGAGAAAATTGTCCATTTAATCCTACTCTCTGTTTCCTGTCTTTTAGCCAGTTTGTAATCCACGAAAGGACATTGCCACCTATCCCATGACTTTTTACTTTTCTAGAAGCCTCTCATGAGGAACTTTGTCAAACGCCTTCTGAAAATCCAAGTACACTACATCTACCGGTTCACCTTTATCCACATGTTTATTAACTCCTTCAAAGAAGTGAAGCAGATTTGTGAGGCAAGACTTGCCTTGGGTAAAGCCATGCTGACTTTGTTCCATTAAACCATGTCTTTCTATATGTTCTGTGATTTTGATGTTTAGAACATTTTCCACTATTTTTCCTGGCACTGAAGTCATGCTAACTGGTCTGTAGTTTCCCAGATCGCCCCTGGAGCCCTTTTTAAATATAGGGGTTACATTAACTATCCTCAAGTCTTCAGGTACAATGGATGATTTTAATGATAAGTTACAAATTTTTACTAATACATCTGAAATTTCATTTTTGAGTTCCTTCAGAACTCTGGGGTGTATACCATCCGGTCCTGGTGATTTACTACTCTTCAGTTTGTCAATCAGGCCTACCACATCTTCTAGGTTCACCGTGATTTGGTTCAGTCCATCTGAATCATTACCCATGAAAACCTTCTCCAGTTCGGGTACGTCCCCAACATCCTCTTCAGTAAACACCGAAGCAAAGAAATCATTTAATCTTTCCGCGATGGCCTTATCTTCTCTATGTGCTCCTTTAACCCCTCGATCATCTAACGGTCCAACTGACTCCCTCACAGGCTTTCTGCTTCAGATATATTTTAAAAAGATTTTACTGTGAGTTTTTGCCTCTACGGCCAATTTCTTTTTAAATTCTCTCTTACCCTGTCTTATCAATGTCTTACATTTAACTTGCCAACGCTTATGCATTATCCTATTTTCTTCTGTTGGATCCTTCTTCCAATTTTTGAATGAAGATCTTTTGGCTAAAATAGCTTCTTTCATCTCCACTTTTAACCATGCCGGTAATCGTTTTGCCTTCTTTCCACCCCTCTTAATATGTGGAATACATCTGGACCACGCCTCTTGCACACTTTTTACCTTTGTAGCTGCTCCTTTCAGTTTTTTTCTAACAATTTTTCTCATTTTATCAAAATTTCCCTTTTGAAAGTTTAGCACGAGAGCCATGGATTTGATTACTTTCCCCCTTCAAGTCATTAATTCAAATTTGATCATATTATGATCACTATTGCCAAGCGGCCCCACCACTGTTACCTCTCTCACCGAATCCTGTGCTCCACTGAGAATTAGATCTAAAATCGCTCCCTCTCTTGTCGATTCCGGAACCAATTACTCCATAAAACTGTCATTTATTCCATCCAGGAACGTTATCTCTCTAGCATGTACCGATGATACATTTACCCAGTCAATATTGGGGTAATTGAAGTCTCCCATTATTACCGCACTTCCTCCCGCTCAGAGGCAGCAAAGATCAGGGCACCATATTTCACCCCAGAATCTGAAAGGGAGTTGGGTCCTTACCTTAAGCCCTTGCCAGGGGAGGCTCCCTCGCAGAAAGTACATGAACATGTGACCAAGAGCTTCTAGATCATCCCTGCGGCTTTGCTCTAGAGAGAAAAAGGTATATAAAGTATTGGACAGCGTGCTTTCAGATTTCCACATCAAATAGTAAAATGCTCTTCTCTCACCTTCCTGCAGGTACAAGAATTATACAGACCTGTACCTAAGAGGACTCGGGAAACCTGCCTTTCCCCAGGTGCATGCATTATACAGACCTGTACCCAAGAGGACTCGGGAAACCTGCCTTTCCCCAGGTGCATGCATTATACAGACCTGTACCCAAGAGGACTCGGGAAACCTGCCTTTCCCCAGGTGCATGCATTATACAGACCTGTACCTAAGAGGACTCGGGAAACCTGCCTTTCCCCAGGGGCATACATTATATATTTGTTTAGCTCAGTGACCTCGGAAGACTCATCCTTCCACAAGTGCATTATACATTCCTGTGTTTCTGAGGTCTCACCCCTCCCCACCTCTAGGCATTATACATTCCTTTATTCTGGGGTCTCAGGGACTCACCTTTTCCTAGATGGGTGTTTATACTCATATATCGCGCTGTCCCAGTCAGACTCTTGTGCTCTCGATACGGGATGTGTTTTTTGGTCTCAGGGTCAATGTATTCTTTGGCCAGGCCAAAGTCAATGATATGGATGGTATGTTGCCGCTTACTCCCTGGCCGCCCCACCAGGAAGTTCTCTGGCTTCACATCTCGGTAGATCAGGCTCTTGGTGTGTACATACTCCATCCGTGTAATCTGCAGACCCATGCAAAGAAAAATGCTAGCTAATAATGTAGCCCAACTCCAGACATTAAAAGCATCCCTCCTCTGAATTCAGGTTGGACATTTTTAAAGTGTGTGTGGCATTTAATTGCTCTCATCACCAAATGTGATAGTTTGGCAGCAGAGATGGGAGAAAGAACTTCAGTCATTTGAGTCTGCCAACAATTCTGACAGTACCAACACAAAACACTAGCCCAGTGGACCACTGCTTAGCCTCTGTTAAATCACCACTAATATTCACTACTTTTGCTGGTATAAAATTATATGAGAAGCAAAATTAATTCCTTAATATTAAACTGTGACTCATGGGAACTTGAAGGTTGCAAGAGCTATTTCCCTGTGCCAGTGATCTTTGACAATTTCATTTAACTCCCTGTGCTTCAAAAGTTACTCAACCGAAATCGGGCAATGATACTACTCTGCCTTTTGCACCCTGGGATGATTATATGCAGTCTGGACATCACAAGCAAGCTGGCCAGCCATCAGCAACAAAGATGGCGTCATACATGGTTCTAAAATGCAAATCGCACTGGGATCTGTGCTAGCGACAAGCAATTCGTGAATCAACAAGTGAGAACTCTAGACTTCTCACTCAGATGTTGTTTTCAGTGGCATGTTTTAAAGCAAAGCAATAAACCAGTCCAAACTGTAACCAGCAGCAACCCCCTTAACATTACTATTATAACTTTAAAGTGATGGCAGAGATTTGGGAAGCTTGAGACATGTCTCCAAGCACGGAGCTATTAAAGAGATCTCACAGGTGCAGTGTTCTGCTGATCAAAAGGGAAACTTAATGCCTGTAGTATACATATTTCCCCATTAACCAACATCTCCCATTAAATTTTAGCAAGTCTAATTTATAAGATGCTTTCTTTAATTATGTTCTATTCTATTCTGCTTTTGCCGAGATGTTATTATGATTCTAATGTTTATGTATTATGAAAACGTTTTCATGTATGAAGTTGTTTAATTGTAAACCGGAGTGAAGGCTTTCTGCTATACTTCGGTATAAAAAAAGAATCTAAATAAATAAAAATAAATAAAATAGTATTAAGCAGAGTCATGGGTCAACCTTGAAAAACAGAAGCAGGACCAAGAAGCGTGAACCAATGGTATGAGAAGGCATTTGAGTTGGACTCCTCTAATTATGAACCAAGAGAAAACAAGAAGTTTGTGGATGGAAGGAGGATGTGAAAAAGCAACAACTAAAGTAATTCTGCTGCGCTATCAATAGAGGAATTATCTGCCCAAGGCCTGGGAAGGGTGGAAGAGTTCATCTCTAGACATATTTGATGTGTGAGCCTACAGCCATCAGATGGCATCACAGGCCAAACAGATAATTATAGCAATTTCTAGTCAATATTAGAGCCTCCTATGCAGTGATGTCACAGGATATGGGTGTAGCTAATCTGTTACCTATCATATACATTTAGGATAAGGAGATTACATACACATATGTGATTTGCCCAATAAAATAAAAACATAAAAGCACTTTTTTTTGCCTTGCTTTTCTCTATGCTTCCTCTATCTAGTTTTTCCTGTAAATTTAAACTAGCTATGCTTGTCCATAAATTGCTTTGGTTAAATCCTACTCTATGGATTTATAGGCCTTCTGGAGCTTTGAGATCAGGTAAGCAAGGCTTATTAGAAGTTCTTTCAGCAAAGTTTGTTCACCTCATGGAAACATGTGATCGGGCCTTCTCGACTGCTGGGCCACTAAAATGGAATTCCCTCCTGGAACATCTGTGCCTCAGATTTCCTGCAGACTAAATAGGCTCTCGAGACTATCCTTTTCAAAGAAGCTTTTGACTTGACATCTTACTTTGGCCTTCAGATTCTCTTTCCTTCCTTTTATGATTGGCCCTCCTTTACAACTATTTTTTATGCCATTTTACGTTCTTACGCCGGTTAGCTCAATGATGCGATTTGTTTGACTTATCTAGTTAATATGAGTTATGTTGCGGTCATCAAGATTTTATGTATGTTGCTTTATTGTGTTTTTATCTATTTTATGCATGTTGCACTGTACCCAGCTTCAAACTTTGAAGAGTACAAGTAATACATCTTTAAATAAATAATTAATTTGCTGTAACTGACAAGTTCCTAATAAAGAACACACTTATTCTAATAAGATTGTTTCCTTGTGAAATCTGAGGGCGCCTTGTACACAGGCTTGCAGATTTCAGGGATTTACATATTTACACAACTTAACCAATCTAAGCCCATGAGACTTACCAACTGGATTGCTATCATAAGGACTGTTTTCAATGTGAATATCCGGTCGCACAAATCAAACAGGTCCTCCAGGCTGGGCCCCAGGAGCTCCAGCACCATGGCATTGTACTTCCCACATGGCCCAAAGTAGTATACTTGAGGGATGCCTTCTAGAAAGACACACAGCAAGGAGGGTTAAGGTGTAAACTTCAAAACACATATGAAGCACAGCCTGAAGAACACTCATTGGAAGCCAACAGCGTGCATTCATATACAGAACTTGGAAATTACATGGAGCGCAGTTCTATTCCAGAAATGATCAAACGCACACATGATGTCTTAGGATCCCGATTTTACAATGTTCACTCTCCCATCACATCGCAAACATATCACCCAGACTCTACCAGCCCCAAAGATCCCTGATCACACAACCATCTTATCACTCTTTGCTCTAGCCTCTTTCCCACCTCCCTTCCAAATCTTACCTGAATTGCCAAGCTGTTTGTAAAACCGATACTCCAGATGTAGCTGTGGCGCTCTGGATTTTATAGGTTCCTTGGGGTTAACAGGGAAATGGAAAGAAAAAATAAAGAGGAATCACAGGATTGATCTGGGTAATGGAAAAGCCACAGCGGGTTTGGGCCTTTACTAGCAGATGGTTGGCTCCAGACTAATTAAGGAAGCAGAAAGTTTGGGTCCATTACGGCAGCATTAAGGGAGGCATTCCTATTTCTCAGCAGAAGCACTCTCAAAATCCATTACTTTGCATTTTTTACATTTGCTAAAGTTTATATATTTAGTACAGAAAAGTAATACACACTGGGGTCATTTGCATATAGCCTGCACAGTACACAGACAATGAGCTGGCATGAAGTGCATGCTCTAAAACCACCTGTGTAGACAGCCACCTGGAAGAGGGGGGTAATACCACATACACTTTTGAAAATCCCACATATACACAGCATAGTTTTCCTCCCCATGACCTAAACATGTGCCCTGGGAAATGCCTCTTTTGCCCCATAGTTCCTCTTTTCTCCATTTTCTTTCAACTCAAAGCCATAGCTGGGATTCTGGTGCCATGAGTCTTCATTTGCAACTACCTGGCACTTTTTCCCCTGTTTTAAATAGACTATTCCATTGCTCCTACTCAAAAGAACATAAGACTTGCCATACTGGGTCAGACCAAAGATCCATCAAGCCCAGCATCCTGTTTCCAACAGTGGCCAAGCCAGGTCACTAGCAAGCAGAATGTTGGGAATTATTACGAAGGGAATGGTGAATAAAACAGAAAATGTCACAATGCCTCTGTATCGCTCCATGGTAGGACCGCACCTTGAATACTGTGTACAATTCTGGTCACCGCATCTCAAAAAAGATATAGTTACAATGGAGAAGGTACAGAGAAGGGCAACAAAAATGATAAAGGGAATGGAATAGCTCCTCTATGAGGAAAGACTAAAGAGGTTAGGACTTTTCAGCTTGGAGAAGAGACTGCTGAGGGGGGGTATGATAGAGGTGTTTAAGATCATGAGAGCTCCTGGCTCTCTAGCAGACTTTGAGGAGCTGAGGCAGACAGAGAGGTACATTGATGAGACCTTCAGGGACATAGTAGCCAAGTCCCAAATCCAGTCTGGCAGACCCAGTGCTGCCTTGGATCAGAAAGGTCTCCCAGTAGGAGAACATCACCCTGGTGTAGCAGGAACTGATCCTGTAGCAAGGACCTGCTCTCCAGGTGAAGTATTGTCCTTTCACACTGAGGACAAGTCTCTCAGGGCTACTGCCCAGAAGGGAAGGGTTAGGCCGGCCATCATAGTTGGTGAATCGATTATTAGAAATGTAGATAGCAGGGTGGCTGGTGGACGTGAGGACCGCCTGGTAACATGCCTACCTGGTGCGAAGGTGGCAGACCTCACGCATCACCTAGATAGGATTATAGACAGTGCTGGGGAGAAGCCGGCTGTCATGGTACATGTGGGCACCAACGACATAGGAAAATGTGGGAGAGATGTTCTGGAAGCCAAATTTAGGATTTTAGGTAGGAAGCTGAAATCCAAAACCTCTAGGGTGGCATTCTCTGAAATGCTTCCTGTTCCACGTGCAGGTCCCCAGAGGCACGCAGAGCTCCGGAGTTTCAATGTATGGATGAGACGATGGTGCAGAGAAGAGGGATTCAGCTTTATTAGGAACTGGGGAAACTTTTGGGGAATGGGGAGACTTTTCCGAAAGGATGGGCTCCACCTTAACCAGAGTGGAACCAAGCTGCTGGCACTAACTTTCAAAAAGGAGATAGAGCAGCTTTTAAACTAGAACAAAGGGGCAAGCCGACAGTCACTCAGCAGTGTATGGTTCGGAGAAATGTATCCTTGAAGGATACTAATGAAACAGGAGAGTTAGGGCATCCCAACAGAGAGGTTCCATTAAAAGCAAACAGTCCATGTGCCTATATGTAAAAAATCACTGAAGCTAATGATTTCCGAATTATCCCTACCAACTGAAAAGCAGGTTGTTAATATAAACAAAACACACACTTTGAAATGTCTGTATGCCAATGCCAGAAGTCTAAGAAGTAAGATGGGAGAGTTAGAGTGCATAGCAGCAAATGATGAGATTGACATAATTAGCCATCACAGAGACATGGTGGAAGGAGGATAACCAATGGGACAGTGCTATATCAGGGTACAAATTATATCGAAATGATAGGGAGGATCAACTTGGTGGGGGTGTGGCACTTTATGTCTGGGAGGGTATAGAGTCCAACAGGATAAAGATCATACAAGAGACTAAATGCTCAGTAGAATCTATATGGGTAGAAATCCCATATATGTTGGTTAAGAGTATAGAGAGTATAGTGATAGGAGTATACTACCGTCCACCTGGACAAAATGGTCAGACAGATGATGAAATGCTTAGAGAAATCAGGGAAGCTAACCAATTTGGCAGTGCAATAATAATGGGAGATTTCAATTACCCCAATATTGACTGGGTAAATGTAACATCAGGACTTGCTAGAGACAAAGTTCCTGGATATAGTAAATTACTGCTTCATGAAGCAATTGGTTCAGGAACCAACAAGAGAAGGAGGTTTTTTAGATTTAATTCTTAGTGGAACACAGGATTTGGTGGGAGAGGTAACGGTGGTGGGGCCACTTGGCAACAGTGATCATAACATGATAAAATTTAAACTAATAACTGGAAGGGGGACAATAAGTAAATCTGCAGCTCTAACACTAAACTTTAAAAAGGGAAACTTTGATAAAATGAGGAAAATAGTTAGAAAAAAACTGAAAGGTGCAGCTGCAAAGGTTAACAGTGTTCAACAGGCATGGACAGTGTTTAAAATTACAATCCTAGAGGCGCAGTCCATATGTATTCCACACATTAAGAAAGGTGGAAGGAAGGCAAAACGATTACAGTCATGGTTAAAAGGGTGAGGTGAAAGAGGCTATTTTAGACAAAAAAACATCCTTCAAAAATTGGAAGAAGGATCCATCTGAAGAAAATAAGGATAAAACATAAGCATTGTCAAGTTAAGTGTAAAACATTGATATGACAGGCGAAGAGAGAATTTGAATTGAAGTTGGCCATAGAGGCAAAAACTCATAAAAACGTTTTTAAATATATCCGAAGCAAGAAACATGTGAGGCAGTCGGTTGAACCATTAGATGACAGAGGAGTTAAAGGGACTCTTAGGGAAGATAAGGCCATTGCAGAAAGACTAAATGAGTTCTTTGCTTCTGTGTTTACTAATGAGGATGTTGGGGAGATACCAGTTCCGGAGATGGTTTTCAGGGGTGATGAGTCAGATGAACTGAACGAAATCACTGTGAACCTGGAAGATGTAGTAGGCCAGATTGACAAACTAAAGAGTAGCAAATCACCTGGACCGGATGGTATGCATCCTAGGGTCCTGAAGGAACTCAAAAATGAAATTTCTGATCTATTAGTTAAAATTTGTAACCTATCATTAAAATCATCCATTGTACCTGAAGACTGGAGGGTGGCCAATGTAACCCCAATATTTAAAAAAGGCTCCAGGAGCGATCCGGGTAACTATAGACCAGTGAGCCTGACTTCAGTGCCGGTAAAAATAGTGGAAACTATTCTCAAGATCAAAATCGTAGAGCATATAGAAAGACTTGGTTTAATGGAACACAGTCAAGATGGATTTACCCAAGGGAAGTCTTGCCTAAGAAATCTGCTTCATTTTTTTGAAGGGGTTAATATACATGTGGATAAAGGTGAACTGGTAGATGTAGTGTATTTGGATTTTCAGAAGGCGTTTGACAAAGTCCCTCATGAGAGGCTTCTAAGAAAACTAACAAGTCATGGGATAGGAGGCGATATCCTTTCATGGATTACAAACTGGTTAAAAATACAGGAAACAGAGTAGGATTAAATGGTCAATTTTCTCAGTGGAAAAGGGTAAACAGTGGAGTGCCTCAGGGATCTTTACTTGGACCAGTGCTTATATATATGATCTGGAAAGGAAAACGACGAGTGAGGTTATCAAATTTGCGGATGATACAAAATTATTCAGAGGAGTTAAATCACAAGCGGATTGTGATACATTACAAGAGGACCTTGCAAGACTGGAAGATTGGGCATCCAAATGGCAGATGAAATTTAATGTGGACAAGTGCAAGATGTTGCATATAGGGAAAAATAACCCATGCTATAGTTACACGATGTTAGGTTCCATATTAGGTGCTACCACCCAGGAAAAAGATCTAGGCATCATAGTGGATAATACTTTTAAATCGTCGGCTCAGTGTACTGCAGCAGTCAAAAAAGCAAACAATGTTAGGAATTATTAGGAAGGGAATGGTGAATAAAACGGAAAATGTCATAATGCCTCTGTATCGCTCCATGGTGAGACCGCACCTGGAATACTGTGTACAATTCTGGTCGCCGCATCTCAAAAAAGATATAGTTGCGATGGAGAAGGTACAGAGAAGGCGACCAAAATGATAAAGGGGATGGAACAGCTCCCCTATGACGAAAGGCTGAAGAGGTTAGGGCTGTTCAGCTTGGAGAAGAGACGGCTGAGGTGGGGATATGATAGAGGTCTTTAAGATCATGAGAGGTCTTGAACAAGTAGATGTGAATCGGTTATTTACACTTTCGAATAATAGAAGGACTAGGGGGCATTCCATGAAGTTAGCAAGTGGCACATTTAAAACTAATCGGAGAAAATTATTTTTCACTCAACGCACAATAAAGCTTTGGAATTTGTTGCCAGAGGATGTGGTTAGTGCAGTTAGTGTAGCTGGGTTCAAAAAAAGGTTTGTATAAGTTCTTGGAGGAGAAGTCCATTAACGGCTATTAATAAAATTTACTTAGGGAATAGCCATTGTTATTAATTGCATCAGTGGCATGGGATCTTCTTAGTGTTTGGGTAATTGCCAGGTTCTTGTGGCCTGGTTTGGCCTCTGTTGGAAACAGGATGCTGGGGTTGATGGACCCTTGGCATGTTCTTATGAACCTGCACCTGGAAGGATCCTAAGGGTTAGAACAATTTCATGCTGCTTATCCTAGGGATAAAGCAGTGGATTTCTCCAAGTCCACCTTTAAAATTATTTATAGACTTTTCCTCCAGAAACTTGTCCAAACCTTTTTTTTTTTTTTTTTTAAAGCAGCTACATTAGCAGCTTTCACCACATCTTCTGGCAACAAATTCCACAGTTTGATTATGTCTGGAGTAAAAAAAATTCTCTTATAGTTATTGTACAATGGTCCAGAGGCCAGGGAACACATACCAGGGCTCCTTCCTGAACCGTGTACCATGGGGTCTCAATCCAGCCACTGGGCTTCACCTTTTACAGTGATGACTCCCTCCCTCCCCACCTAGGGGCTGTGAACATTACCTAGGGAGCAGGAGACCTGATCCAGGAATCTAACCACACAAGGAAGCAATTTACCCAGGGAAATGACTATTTTGCCCTCATTATCTTTGCATTTGTCATATCAAGAAAAAAAAAATTAAGTATAAAAAGAACCACAAACAAAGGAGGCAAAATGGAAACCACTATTACTTTAAGCTCAAAAGATACTCCTCCCCCACAGCACTAAACTGTGTACATAAAAAATGAACTTATTCCAGAGAAATGGCAGAGACAGATAAAACATCTTCAACTCAACAGGCATTCTGGAGCCTGATACATTCATGAGCTACTTACCCTGTTTCCCCGAAAATAAGACATCCTCCAAAAATAAGACCTAGTAGAGGTTTTGCTGAATTGCTAAATATAAGACCTCCCCCGAAAGTAAGACCTAGCAAAGTTTTTATTTGGGAGCATGCCCGTTGCACAGAACACCAGAGCATGCAGCTGTGATTTTTTTACCCTGCAGGATTCACAGTTAGTTGTCATCACAAACCAGCATAACCAGACAACTATTCAGAATGTAATAAATGTTCATTTTTTTGTTCAACAATATATGTGAATTCTTCTTCATGGAAAAATAAGACATCCCCTGAAAATAAGGCCTAGTGCATCTTTGGTAGCAAAAATTAATATAAGACACTGTCTTATTTTCGGGGAAACACGGTAGGAGCATAAGATGAGCGACATCTTTCCAGGCAATTGGACATTTAGTGGAATACAAAGCAAGAAAGCAGCCCCCAATTTAATGTATCATCTCCCACATTCCATACCAGATTTAGACACAAATTACCTAAAGTACAATTTAGGGCCTTGGATTATGATGGCCTCTAAATACAGAAAAATTACTAGACTAAGTTTTACTTTTTTTTTTTGTTAATGCTATGGGGCCTCAAACTTAGCTTAGATTCTCAGGTCTTCATCCTTACTGCACACAGTTAAGACTTTTTTTTTTCTTACAAGCCTAGACAGCACAAGCTACATCAGGAAAAATGCTTACATGAAGAGAGAAAAACGTGTATCTTTCAGTTGGACATAGGTTTTGAATGTTTGTCTTGATTAAATTATAAGCTGTATAGAGAAGGGTCGGTCTCATGTGTTTTTGTACAGCACTGAGTGCATAACGTAGCACGCTACAAGGGATAAGTAGTAGTAGTAGAAGACTAAACTATCCATTTGAAATAATATTTTGAGCTTTAAGAGAGAATGAGAAATTTAGTCTTACCTAATTTCCTTTTCTTGGGTCCAGCCAAACCAGTCTAGGCACATGGGTTTAAGCTCCCCTACCAGCAGATGGAGACACAGAACAGGTTTGTTAATGTCACCCTATACAGGGTTCTGTGTGGACCTCAGTCTGCCGGCATCGCCCTAATATCCCACCAATCAAGGGGCTTCCAAGGGACATTGTACTTCCTCTACTATAGACAGACTTAAGCCAACTGCAACCTCACATAGTCTGATATACTGATTCCTAAGAAACTGAACTGGATAAACACCCGAAAATAGAATGAGCTGAGATTCTGGCAATCCAGGCAGGTTCTGGACAGGTCTTGCTGTTTTCAAGAAACAGATATTAGCAGGTAAGAGTAAAATGTTCTTTCTTTTCCATCCAGCCAGACCAGAGGCATGGGATATACCCAAGCTAGCCCTCATATAAGGTGGGATACTGCCAGCGCTGCTCTCAAGATACCTGAGCCAAAAGCAGCCACCTTCCCTGGCTTTTGAAAGTTCAAACAATAATGCTTGGTGAAATAATACAAGGGAGGCCCATGTAGCTAACTCTACAGATCTCCACTGAAGACACCAAACATAGCTCTTTCCAGGAGGAAGTCTATGCCTTGGTGGAAGGCGCTGGTAGACCCCTGAGCAGTAACATCTCCTTAATCCATTGGCCATGGAAGCTTTGAAGCTGCTTCACCCTTCTGGGAACCACTGAAAGGAATGAAAAGATGATCCAATTTTCTAATGAAGTTAGACACCTTCAGATAATGGAGCACAATTATGTGAATGTTCAATCAGAGAAGCTCCTCACTGTCCTCAGCGAATGATTTTAACTTTAAGAAGAAAGGAAAAAATGTACGATTATGATGGAAAGGAAGGAACTGAATAACAGCTGAGAATATCAAGAATGGGTCCCTATAGGAAAGAGCCTGTAACTCTGAAATTCGTCTGGCTAAACAAATTGCTATGGAGATGACCATTTTAAGAGTAAGATCCTTGACTGATAGTCTCTTAAATGACAAACAGAGCAACAACCAGAGATCTTAAAACTAAGATAGTTCCTTCTTGAGATCTTATCTCCCTCCTGAAGGGATGTATGAGGCCTGTCCCCACTTCAGAAACGTGATACATCTGGATGAGTTGCCAGCAATCTGCCCATAAGGCAACCCTTGAAACAAGCCTTTGCTGCTACCTGGACTTTAAGGGAACTGAGCACTAGAGTCTGCTCTAGACCGTCTAGCAACAATGCCAAGAGCGAAACCACCAAAGCTTTGACTGAAGAAAAACTTTATCCACATACCATGCTTTAAAAAGCACAGTGGTTTTCCTCATGACAGAGTAAACCAGCACATTCATGCAAGGGGCCTTTAACCTCTCAGGCCACGGATAAGGCTTAGCCATAAAACTTTTCCAACCTTCAAGCTGGCATCCGAGTATCTCCCTGGTCGCCTGATGCAGGGAAAGGTTTCTGCAGACAACTATTTTCTTCTGCTATGTTCAAGGTCCTTAAGGCTTGAATAATCAATGCTGGCAGCTGCTTCTTACTAAACAAGCTAATCAAAGTGCCCTTGCCTTTCCTGAAGGAAGGTTTAAGGTTTATTTGGTTTTCTATACCGTCATATCAGTGGGAACCTTTATAACAGTTTACAAACATTTAGCAAGGAAAGTACAATAACCCTCCTCCAGTCTCTACCATAGATCACTCCTCTGGCGAAGTGGTTCCCAACCTTTTTTGGTGACATGGCACACCTAGCATTGGGCTCACTTCATCATGACACCTTCCCTATCCTCTTCTCTCCCCCCCCCCCCCCCCCGGCATCATCATTCCCTTTTCTTCTCTGCCCATACCCCCTCCCCCCATCAACTTTTCTCTTCCATCTCTCTCCATCTCCTCACATCCTCATCTTTTCCCCTCTTCCTTCATTCCACTGTAATCCTCATCCCTCCCCCCCACAGCATCACCATCTCTTCTCTCTCTCTCTCTGGCATCTTCTCTTCCTTTTTCTCTCCCTTCTACCCCCTGCATCATAACCTCTTTCCTTCTCTCCCCCTGGTAACACCTTCCCTCCCTTCTTTCTCCCTCCACCCTCCTGACATCTCCATCATCCTTCCCTGCCCTCTCCCTTCCACCCCTCCCCCCCCCCCCGATATAATCTCCATCAACCTTTCTCCTACCATCTCACTCTACTCCACCCCACCCCCACCAAATCACCTTCTCTTTCCTACCCTCTTCCCTTCCCTCTCCCCCAACACCCCCAGGTTCCTAGCAAATTCAACTGCCTCTTCCAGCAGCACTTACCTAGTGCTGGCTTCTTTTTTCTATTCCCATTTCCCTCTGTAATCAGAACTGTATGGGGCCAGCAGGTCTTGAGACTACAGGGTCCCCCATGCCATTTCAGCTGAAGCTAGAGAGGAAATCAGAAGCAGCAGCAAATAAATGCTGTTCTCCGACTCCCCCTACTGGCAGGAGGATATCCAGCAGGCCAGCCGCCGGGGAAAGAGAAACTGTTGCAGCACACCAGAACTACAGCTGCAGCACACTGGTTGGGAAACGCTGCTCTAGTCATCCTTAATTGAAAATATAAATGTGCCTGACCTGAAGGACCTCTCTTCTTCCAGACCCCAATCCTCACTGCAGCCCAGACCCCCTGGTCAATAAGGGAAACTAAGAGAGGCTGCTCCTGCACTTTGTCTGAAATAAAATGCCTAGTAAAGCCAGAGAACAAATTCTATGGAAAATGAGGAGCTGCTGCAGAGGGAGAAAAGGCCGGAGCACCCAGAGACCTCTGGAGGACCCTGTAACAGACCATCCTGCACCTCTCACCAGGAACCACATGCAAGAAACCAGGAAGACCCACTCAGCCCTACCTGGTGGCGATGCAACTTTAAAAGGTCCGCTGTACCCACCATGGCACCCAGCGCACCAGCGGGAACTTCATCTTGAGCCGGACCTGCCGCTGCACATTCCTCTAATTGTTGCCCCACTCCTCCAGGCATGCACAGCCTAAACACTGTTCCCCCGTCCAGCAAAGCAAGGGCTTCAAGGGCCACCACACTTAGTGTGCTGTCCTGCCGTGGCATTCAAAGCAGCTTACTTACCATCTTTGTGGCCAACCACAGTGGTAGTAAAGTAGCAGCACTGCTCTTTCAGTCTCTGTCTTGTTTTCTAAAATTTGATTTCCCAAGGAAGAGGAGGGAGCAAAGGTAGGCAGGAAGTGGGGGGAGGGGAGAGACATCAGCCTCCCTGCACCTCAAAGCCCTCTTAGACGGGCTGCCCCTAGCTTAGGCTATCCTCAACCGGGGGAGAAACAAGTCCACATACCTATTTGCCCAGAAGCAGCCTTCTAAAATCTATCAGACCTATCTGATACCTGCCTAGCATCCTTTGGAGACAGAATACTTTAGGCAGGCTGAGGTCAGCATGGGACTCTAATAAGGAGTTAACATCAGCAAACCCATTATTCTCTGTCTCCATCTGGTGGTAGGGGAGCATAGAATGGATAAAGAGGAAGTTAAGAATTAAACTGTACCCTCTTTGAAGATTTGCTATTTGCCAGATAATCTTGAAATCTTATACAATTGAAGACATATTCTAGAGCAATGTTCCAGGTTGAAGAGAAAGGACTGGGGAGAAGATAAGAAGCTCTAGTTATTGGGGAAATAGCAACTTCTGGGAGTTTAAGTGTTTCTAGAAATTAGAGGCATGAGTCTTGTGGAGCAACAGAATCCAACTATGACAAATTAAATTAGCCTTACATTTTAATTCTTGGCTCTATTTTTCTAAGTTTGATACTCCAAAGAGCTTCATAGTCTTCCTTTAAAGCAGTATTTCCTGTATCCCTGGAATATTTTCAACATTAGTAACCTTGACAGCATCTTCTACCACCTGAACCCTTGCCTCAAGCTATCTTTTGCTCCAGAGAGCAGTGGGTTGGAAGGAATGGAAAAGTGTCAGACATCTAGAATCTCAAGCCCCAGTTTTACTTCTTGGGCAACGATACAATTTTTAAAAATTGGACTTAGATATTTGGTTTTACTGATTCTAGTATAAAATTTTAAGTTTTCTCTTGGAAGGCAGAGGAAAAGGTTTGTGGAGCAGATGTAATAAAACACAGACGAAAAGTGGAACAAAGTTTTAGCATGGGTTTTATTTTACTAATGTGGTGAAAGCCCAGAGCCCTATAAGGATGCAATAAGTTAATGGCATGCAAATGCCCTGAGAAAAAAGCATGCAAAACAAAAATGTTATTATTATTTAACACACAGGCAATCTGCATGCCACTGAACAGCAAATCTGCACTAAACCTTACTGAAAATCATGTCATAAGATTAGTAAAATAAATCAATGCTGTAACCAGCTTGCTTTAATGGTGTTTGCTACAAGATGTTTTATTTTTTTAAAGAGGAAGCTCTAAACCATCTTGGTCAGATAGAGCTACTGGAATTATTCAACTTGTCCAATGTTTATTTCGGGGGAAGGGGATGGGGAGGAGGAGGAAGAGGGAAATGATTTTTAAAACTAACATTGCAATAAAAATTCAAGTTTACACATTAGGTATAGGAGAATAGAATTTAAAAAGTGAGTGGGGGAGGGGAATATGCAGGCTGAGGACTTCGAAATTCAGAGCGAGAAATGAACAAAAGGAACTCCCCTGATTTTATGGAGGAGCCACAGGAACTATCTGTCCCCCCCCCTCCTCTTCCACCTCAAAGGGTCAGCAGACATCTTACCCCGTGAGACGAGCAATCACAGCCCTGTAACTAGCCAGCAGGGAGAGCATCGATCAGATCTAATTCATTATTTCATCCTGTACGCTAAACAACTTGTCTTCCCAAACATATAATATTTAGATGGGGGAAAAAAAAAAAAAAAATCGCAAAGACTGGGGTGGGAGAGCATCTCTTCCATCCCCTCAGTCTGTCAAAACTTAAGCAGCAGTAGCAGCAGCACATACATGGGAACTTTAATTCCTGCTCTTATCCAGGAGTTAAATTTCCTGTGGAAAAAAATATGGGGACAAAGCAGTCAGGCTCCCAGCATGTCTCTTTGCTAATAAGCTCATTACCCTGCAAGTTACATTTATACACACTAAACTTAGCATCGGTTTCAACCTGCGTTTTAGTGCATTTTCCATGCTAAAACTTTGTTAAATACCAGGGTTCATTTTGCATGGCAACATAAGAGGAAAAAGCATTCTAACGGTTTAAAACCTGTGCTAAGGTCAGCAGGCTTTATTATATCTCCTGGTAACACAGGAGCAGAAAGACCATTACCAAATTTTACCTTACAATCACATTAATACATACATGACAAAGTATTTGCTCAGTTCAAGCAGCTGTACAGCTAAACCATAAACTCATTAAGTTACACCAAAACAAATTACTATTTAAACTATGTTCCAAATGGGGTGGGTGCCCATGATACATACCCTCAGGAGAACTGCCATCAACTGGGACTGTATTCCTCAACGACACACTTGTGCAGGGAAACCAAAAATATCTTCTATTTTCAAGGTTTTACACAATACTTTAATACACAATCTCGCTAAGATGGGGGCAGACCTTTTTTTTTTTTTGTGTTCACTAGTGATGTCGCTGACATCACATTCTCTCACTTCAAAACAAGTCCACTGAAATAGCATAGTTTTATTTTGCTCTTGGTTGCTTCTTTAGGATTAACTTTAAAAAAAAAAATATGAAGAGTGAAAATGCCAACATAGGCGAGAAATCAAATACGAATAAAACACTGGAACAGATGCATACCAAAGCAAGAAGATGAACATTAGCAGCAGATGAAAAAATATTTAGAAAACTGTAAGCCAAAAATTATTTGTCATTTATTTTTTGCTATTTTGTGTTTGTTAAATTTTGTTTGCTTATGACTGGTTTGCTTTGCTCTTCCCACCCTTTACACTTCAGAGGCCCTGCAGCCGGGGAAAGCCCTGGGCCACACAGTCTTGTCAGGCTCAGGGTGCTGCCTGGTGCCAAATTTTAGGCACTCAGGATTTTTCCACCCGTGGTCAGCATCATCATCAGTGAACAAAAATGGCTGTCCTCATGTTACCAGGATATGTGCAAGCAAGTGATAAAATTTTGAAAATGGAAAGCAGTTTTTAAATTTCCCCCTTTCATTGGCTGTGATCACCTTCCCCGGTTTATTGACTGAACCAGTCTTCCTCCCTTCACACCCAAGGCCTCTGGATTGGTCATTCTCGCCGCCTCCTCCATGTAACTGATGGAAACGATGCTCGCTTTGTCAGCAAAACCAACTCCCCAGAGAGGAAAGGGAAGGGAAGGGACAGGAGTGCTTACCAGTTTTATAGCTACATACTCATTGGTGTAAAGATTCTTTCCTGCATAGAGAGACAAGAGAGAAAATAAAGAATCCTGAGATTAGCTGTCTGCTTAAAGAAAACCATGTATCACCAGGTCTGGCTGTGAAACACACACATCTACGTGGATAGGTCAAGATAACCAGCATAAAAGTCATGGTTTTATTACTCAGCATTTTTTATTCTTGGTGAAATGGTTGCAGCCAAACATAGCGCAAGCAAGTGGTGTGTGAGGTGTCTAAGAGAGCACCTCAAATCCCCTATTACTAAGCCATCGCCCCCACCACCACCCCCACACACAGCTTAGCCCATGCACCTCACTCCTGCTCCACAGAACCCTCTGCTAGTCCCAGTATAGAGACCATACACACAGCTTAGCCCATGCACCTCACTCCTGCTCCACAGAACCCTCTCTTAGTCCCAGTATAGAGACCCATACACACAGCTCTGCCAGTGCACCTCACTCCTGCTCCACAGAACCCTCTCTTAGTCCCAGTATAGAGACCCATACACACAGCTCTGCCAGTGCACCTCACTCCTGCTCCACAGAACCCTCTGCTAGTCCCAGTATAGAGACCCATACACACAGCTCTGCCAGTGCACCTCACTCCTGCTCCACAGAACCCTCTGCTAGTCCCAGCATAGAGACCCATACACACAGCTCTGCCAGTGCACCTCACTCCTGCTCCACAGAACCCTCTGCTAGTCCCAGTGTAGAGACCCATACACACAGCTTAGCCCGTGCACCTCACTCCTGCTCCACAGAAACCCTCTGCTAGTCCCAGTATAGAGACCCATACACACAGCTCTGCCAGTGCACCTCACTCCTGCTCCACAGAACCCTCTCTTAGTCCCAGTATAGAGACCCATACACACAGCTCTGCCAGTGCACCTCCCTCCTGCTCCACAGAACCCTCTGCTAGTCCCAGTGTAGAGGCCCACACACACAGCTCTGCCAGTGCACCTCACTCCTGCTCCACAGAACCCTCTGCTAGTCCCAGTATAGAGACCCATACACACAGCTCTGCCAGTGCACCTCACTCCTGATTTTCTTAAAAACAATCAGTTTTTAGGTTAAAAAAGGGCTTGTGTGTGTGCATTGGTTCCAGCCTTTTTCCTTGTTATCGTCTATGGTAACCAAACCTACTTCTGAATTGCATCATCATGTCTGATTACATCCATTTTGCTAGAGAAATGTATTGAAAAACATGTCTGGAAGAAAGGTGTTAAAAAAATATTGCACAGCCTGCTCACCTTAAACAGAAAAACAGAAAGATCTCTCTTCAGATCCAAGTCTAGGTTAATGCCTATAAAAGCAGTATAGCAATTGCCAGGGTATAAATCTTATAATGCAGCCAGCCTCGGAGGCCCACGTCCAGTCTTCAGTTGATGTCATTAAGGAAAGGAATTAACAGAATGATAACAGGAGGGGGGCAAAATGAAAGTTTTGCTGCTGTTCCTTCAGTGGTAAACCACACAGCTGTTACCTGCTGGCAAAAGGTGCTGTGAAAGCGCCAATGACCCCCAAACGATGGAGAGGATGAGGCTGACACAAAGGCACTGTGAGAGGGGCTCCCCCACCCCTAACAATTCTCATCCACTGAGAGGATGTCACAGAGCTCTCACAGCCTTTAGCTTTGCATTCGTAACCATGGGGGTCAGGTTATGGCCCAGCTGAGATCCACAAGCTCCTCACGATCAGGATGGGCTCTGCCTGCCCAGCGACCCAAGCTTTCAGGAAAGCATTGAGCTATCCGGCACAGAGTGGCAGTTACAATAGCCTTAGGCTTCCAAGAAGGCTGGGATGACCTGCACCCAGGGAGAAGCCACAACACCCAGGCCGCCCCCTTCTATGCCACGTGACTACGTTTGGTGGCAAACCTCACAGACGCCAGGGTTAATGAGGCTTCCAAGAAGGTGGCCTGCATGGGTAAAACCCAAGCTTCAATAAGCATGGAGAGGTTTTTTTGTTTAAACAGTGGCTGTGGGGGATTACCACCAAACTTAGTAATATGACACAGAAGAGGGCCTAGGTGTCGGCTTAAATATGGATCCCATATGAAGCAAAGCTGAAGATGGCAAGACCTGAAGTTGCCTGGCAGTGGAGGTGGAGGCGGCCATCGTTGTGGCAGATTCTGGGCTTCTTTGGGACAGACATGGAGGAAAGGGATAGTAAAAGGGTTGAGAGTCTGGTAAGACATGGGTAGGGGAAGGAGAAGTTAGTGTTGGGTTGCATATTGAAATTTATATATGCAACTACCAAAGTGGATGAAGCTCAACTAGGCAGTCTGGATGGGCCATTTTGGTTCTTGTTATTGGCTTGACCTCCTAGAATCTGTGACTAGTTTTCAAGATTTTTCCTTTTCAGTAGGTATTGTGGACTACCATAGCAACTAAATGACTTGATTTTAAACTTCTGAGCCATTCATGGTCTATGAAAGCAAACGTGAAGGATGAAAAATGACAAACCCTTTTCAGCAGCTATGCTGTAGCATTCCATATACAAAACCTGCCACTCATTGCAGCATCCTATGCTCTCCACATGCAGTAGTAACACCAGCCTTCGTTTTTGACTTTTTTTGCAGCTTTCTGCAATGCAGTGGTTTTTGGTTTTCAAATCCAGCCCACAAAAGTCATCACGAGTCTGGTTTTAAAAAGGAATCAGAATTATGTAAAGTAACAATGATGGCCATTTTAACACATATGCGTGCATGTTATAAAATAGTCTGGCCATGTGCACCACATTTTAAGTGGGCACGCGCCTGTGTGCGTAAATTCCATTTCTACCATGTACATCAGGGGATTTTAAAAGGTGTGTGCACTGATGCAATTCCCAGTTTTACCAGTTCATGCCCAGTTACGTTAGGACTACTCCTGGGGGAATTCTGCGCACAAATATTGAAAATTCTGCAAAATTCTGCAAACTTTATATTGGTCAAAATAACACAATTTACATGACAGTAAGAAATTACATTTTAAATTAAAGAAAAGAGTTATTAAAGTTGCATAATTTTAAATATTTTGAGCAGAATTTCCCTAGAAATTCACTGTAAGAGTGTCCCTTCCACATACACACCCCCTCATACAGGCTTCCTCACTCTCGCACACACATCCCCTCATATAAGCTCCCTCTCTGAAATCCACACTCAAGCATCCCCCGAACTCCCCCCTCTTACTAACCAAGCTGTCTCTCGCATTCCCCCACACCCCCTCTCCTCTCTCACCGGCATCCCCTTCCCCTCATATAGGCTCCCTCTCTCTGAAACCCACACTCAAGCATCCCCCCACCCACCCTCTTAGCTCCCATGCTCTCTCTCACACCCTCCCCACCCCCTCTCACCAACCATGCTCTCTGTCACCCCCCCTCTCTCACACACACATTCTCTCTCACCGGCATCCCCCCATTGCTCTCTCACCCCCCCTGCTCTCTCTCACCCTCCCCGACACACATGCTCTCACCAGCATGCTGCAGGACCCGCGCTGTTCGCAGCGAAGATGAAGGCCCGAGGCACCACTCGTGGCACATGGGGCCTTCCATTTTCGCCTTGAGCAGAAAATAGCAGCAGAGACCCCAGCATGCCGCGAACGGAGCGCGAAGATGAAGGCCTGGGCGCGCCGATCACGGCACACGGGGGGGCCTTCCCTTTTCGCCGCGAACGGCACACCGGGCCTCCATCTTCGCCACGAACAGAGCGTTTGCCACAGGATGCGCTCCATTCGCGGCATGCCAGGGTCTCTTCTGCTATTTTCTGCCTGTCCCGCGATGGCCGCTGTCCTTCCGGTTTTGAATAGTCTTCCAGTGAGGGAGGAAATCGGCGAGGCGACGGTGGAAATCTGCGGGAAGGAGGAATTCTGCATTCCGCAGTAGCGCAGAACTCCCCCAGGAGTAGTTAGGACCTCCAAACCCCCTAGTTTACGAGCCTTCATACTCCCCAGTTAGCCCTGACCCTTAAAACCTTGCAGATTTACCTAGTTTTCTTTATTTTCTTTTTAACTTACTCATCATCCATAACAGAAGTAAAGTTACTGTATGTGGCAGGGGACCTCGCGCATAAGTATTTATGTGAACATCTCTGGTTCACGCCCCAAAATAGCCACACCCTGCCTAGACCATGCCCCACCCTTTTTTGAAATCTTTGGAGCGTATCTGCAGGAGATATGCACGCATCTGGGCAGCTTAAAATCCGCTCGGCGCATAAAGGCCCTGACTTATTCACGCATCCCCTAACTCATGCGCACACGGAGTTTTTTTTTAAATCTACCTCTAAATGTATGCAAATCTCTCTCAGGAATGGTTATTGTGGAGATCTTGAAAACCAGGCCTGTTGGGGTAGAGAGGTAGCTCTCCAGGACTAGATCTGAAAAACACTTGCTAGAAAGACTAGACCAGATGTAGAAGTATAGATGTTCACCTTGTTTCTTCAAATAATCAGTGTATTTAGGGATTCTTCTCCATGGCTTTACTACCTGCTCCAAGGAGGTTGGTGTGCCACACAACATTTTTGTTAATGCAGATGTGCCCTGGATTTGAAAAGGTTGAGAAAAACTTACTGTTCTACAGATACCTCTCCGAGATGGGTGATGGAAGAGGCCACAGCTCAGAGCTTTTGTGCCTTCACTGGGGTTGTCTAGATTTAACTCTGCAGACATGCAGCAATTGTGGATACAGCCCGTTATCCAATTCGACACTGTCCATTTTGTTACGGCAATTCCCATGCAATTAGAATCATAAGCCAGAAAGAGTTGTGATGCCTTATGGTGAGGTTGTGTCCTCTGTAGTAGGCAAGAGTTTGCTTACAATCTTCATATGCATGAGGGAGAGGGTAGAAAAGTTGGAAGGACAACTGATTGATTGATATGGAATGCTGAAACCACCTTTGGTAGAAATTTAGCACGAGAGTGAAGGACTCTCATACCATGGAAGAACTGAAGGCAAAGTGAATAGTGCACGAGGGCCCAAAGCTCACTAATCTTCGTGCTGAAGTGATGGCTACCAAAAACAATACTTTCCTTGTCAGAAACTTGAGAGGACCTAAATCTAGTGGTTTCAATGGTTCCTTCATCAATTTTTTTTGGACCACATTGAGATCCCAGGAGATAACTGGGGTTTTTTTTGAGCGGTGGCTTAATCTGTAACAGTTTTCATGAAACGTGAGATTACTGGATACATTGAAATCGAGTTACTGCCCATTCAGTCGTGATAGACTGCTATAGCGCTTAGGTGACCACAAACTGAGGAAGTGGCCAACTCAGCAGCTGAGAGATGGTGAATCAGTAATAGTACAGACTCACAGGTATAGGGATCCAAGTCATTTTGTGAGCATCAACTGGCAAAACACTTCCATTTAAATGCATAGTTTTATCTTGTTGATGGCTTTTTATTTATTTATTTAGCATTTTTTTTTTATATACTGAGGTATAGCATAGTTGCCTTCACTCCGATTTACATAAAGAACAACTTTTGGCCAAGAAGAGAATGTTTTCTACCTCTCAAGGAAGGATGAGCTTTGCTATCACTGCACACTCAACCACCACACCATCAAGTGGAATGATGCTAGATCGGGATGAAGTAGCCAGCCTTCTTGATTAAGTAAGGAAGGACCTAGTCTCGGTAGAATCACAGAATGCAATGAGAGTTCTACTGATAGGTATGTACCATATTTGCTTCAGCCATGCTGGTGCAAGAGGGATCATATGCACTCTATTGCAAATGAGTTTCTGTACCGTCCTTATAATGGGGTTGATGCAAAAAAAAAAAAAACACTGAAAGCGGGTGCTGAGTATTCAGCACCTGATTTCCTAGCACACCCCCAGGCACTTCTCCTGGGGATGCCATGCAATATTTAAATTAGGGGTAGTGTTGTCAAGGAGGCGCTAGGGTCAACTGCACGCCCTTAGCACCTCCTTGGACAGTAGGAGCCTGCTAGCGGTCAGTTGTCAGCAGCAGTCTGCCGATTAGGAAAACAGACGCTGAATTTATCAGCGTCTGTTTTCCTAATTGGCGCATAGCCAAGGGTTTGGGAAACGGACATTTATTAACTGAGCTGCCTTTTCCCGAACCTGTCTGCTGGCACTAATTTTTTTTTTTTTTTTACTTTAAAGTTTTCCTTCTTCCTACTTAATATCTCAATGATATTAAGTAGAAAGATGTACAGAAAAGCAGTATTTTCTGCTTTTCTATACAACTTTTGGGAGTGCTCAGAAATTAACGCCTGCTCTGAGGTCAAAACTGTGTGTTTTAGACGCACTTTCTTTTTGCATTTCAGGTAATTAACTAATAGTCTCATTCAACATGCATTTGCATGTGATGAGCACTATTAGTTTCACCGCGCGTGGGACGCATAAGGGGATTAGATGGATGCGGATTGTGTAGGCCCTAACTACGGATTAAACAGTGCGCTTAGCTGAGGGCACTGTACTGCATCAGCCCCAATAAGTGGTAACAGTGGAAAAGCATACATGAGGTCTGGTGCCCAACTGAGTACAAATGCGTCAAGTCACTCAAGGAGCTTGATAGGACTGAACAATATTGATCGAGTTTCCAATTGGCTTCTAAGGCAAATATGCCTACTTTTTAATGTCCCCACAACCTGAAGAGCCTGTTGGCAGTGAATTGCTTGAGAGATCATTCATATAGAGAGAATATTCCACTGAGACTGTCTACCACTGTATTGGATAGACCAAGCAAATACATTGCTTGGAGGGTCACCTGTTGTCGATTGCCCATTGCAAAATTTGAAAGGTCTCTTGACACAGGAGCCATGATCTTGTGTCCCCCTGTTTGTTGATATTTATTTATTTATTTTTATTTAACATGTTTTGTATACCGTCATTTGGTTTTGCCATCTCAACGGTTTACAGGAAAATATGAGGACAAAGTAAAGTTAGGGTTTTAACAGAGTATCATAGTTGAAAAAAATTAGGTAACTGGAAAAATAATAGAGTTAGTTATATATAGGGAAAAAAAAGTTCTTGAATGACTATTGTAGGTTTCGTGGTTGTGTTGAGATTTCATGGGTGGACAGGATGGTTTCTCTGTTTTCTTGGTGTTGTCTGGTTGGAAAGTCTGTTGGTGTTGATGATTAAGTGCATCTGCGTAGGCTCTGGTAAATAGCCAGGTTTTTAACTTTTTTGAAGGTTTTGGTGTCAGATTGAATTCTTAAGATTGTAGGGTAAGGAGTTCCATAGAGAGGGGCTGGCGATGGATATAGCTCTCTGTCGGGTTGATAATAGATGCGTGGTTTTTGCATGAGAAATTTTGAGGCCTTTATTCATTGAGTGAAGGTTCTTTTTTAGAGCATGAAATTCAATGTGTTTGGTTAGCCAGTAGTTTTGTTGTCCTATGATTATTTTGTGGAGGATTGATAAAACTTTGTAGTCTACTCTGTATTTAATTGGGAGCCAATGTAAGGAGATGAGAGTTGGTGTAATATGTTCTTGTTTCTTAGTTCCTGTAAGAATTCTGGCGGCTGTGTTTTGCAGTATTTGGAGAGGATTGTGGTAAAAGGGAGGCCAAGGAGTAGAGCATTGTGTAGTCTAGGTTTGCAAATAACAGAAGTTGCAGGACTGTTCTGAAGTCATTTTGTGTGAGGAAAGGTTTGAGCCATCTGAGTGTCAGTAATTTGTGATAACCTTCTTTGATTTTGTTATGTGGGTTTTGAAGGATAATTCTTTGTCAATTGTAATTCCAAGATTTATCGCATGGTCAACAGGAGAGATTAATGTTTCTGGGTTTTCTGTTTTGAGTGGTTGTATGAGTGAGTCAGATTTTTTTGTCGAGGATGATTAATTCAATTTTCTCTATTTTTTTTTTTTTTTTAATGAGTTTTAGGTTGGAAAGACATGATAGAAAGTTATTTTCTCGTAGGTTTCTTCATGCGTATTCTGAATTGGAACCAATATTTGGATGTCATCAGCATAAAGGAAATGGTTCAGTCCCAGGCGATCCAGTGTATGATAGATAGGTAGGAGATATATGTTAAAAAGTGTGGGACTCCTGTATTTAGGTTCACTTTATTTGATAGGTTGTTGTTGAATATTACTTGGAAACTTCTTTGAGATAAATAGGAGGTGAACCATTTTAGTATAGTGCCTGTTGTCCCTATTTCAGATAGTCTGTCGAGTAGAATGGAATGGTTGACTGTGTCAAAGGCAGCTGACAAGTCTAGGAGTAATAAAATGTAGCTTAGTCCTTTGTCAAATCCTCGAAGAACTGTGTCATTAAGTGATAGGAGTAATGTTTCTGTGCTTAAATTTTTTCTGAAGCCAAATTGAGCGGGGTGAAGTATGTTGTTCATTTCTAAGTATTCTGAGAGTTGGGAGTGGATGATTTTTTCTATGATTTTTGCAATGAAAGGTAGGTTTGATATGGGTCTATAGTTTTGGATGTTTTCCGGGTCTATGTTTTGGTTTGTTTTTTTTTATTAATGGTTTGATGATTGCTGATTTTAAGCATTCAGGATATATCCCTTCGGTGAGGGAGAGGTTAACTATGTCCGTTATTGTTTTTATTATTGAGCTGTCAAGCAGTTTAATTATTTGTATGGGGATGCTGTCAATGGGATGATTTGCTGGATTCATTTTTCTGATTATTTTTTGGATTTCCAGTGATGAGGCAAAGTCAAATTCATACCAGGTTGTTGATATTTCCAGAGATGGTATTGGAGTTTGGTTGTGTTGATGTTAGAGTTGTTTATTAATTTTCTGATTTTTTCAGTGAAGTATTCTGCAAAGTCATTACTTTTGCTTGTGTTGGGAGGTGTTCTTGTTTCATTAGGTGATTTGATGAGGATTTTTTTTACGATGGTGAAAAGCATTCTGGGGTTCTGTTGGTATTTGATTATTTTGGTCGAGTAGAAGTCTCTTTATATTATGGATACGTTTTTTGTAATTTGCTAAATTAGCCACTGCTATTAATAGCAACGGTAACATGGAATAGACTTAATTTTTGGGTACTTGCCAGGTTCTTATGGCCTGGATTGGCCTCTGTTGGAAACAGGATCCTGGGCTTGATGGACCCTTGGTCTGACCCAGTATGGCATGTTCTTATGTTATGAATGGAGTGATGAGGAGATTTTGTTCTTGCGCCAGAATCTCTCTTTTTTCCTGAGTTCACGTTTAGCTGATCTTATGGTGTCATTGTACCATTGATTGTGATGTTTGGGATTCTTTATTGTTTTATCAGCTATGGCTTTTGTAATTTTTATCCATGATGTTGCTGTTTCTGTGTTTGTGAAGTCATTGTTCTTGAGTTCCTCTTGGAGATTTTGTTGCAGTGTTTCACTATCAAAGGGAGGGCGGTAAGAAATGGTTTTTATGTAGTTTTCTGTTGTGATGGGTATACTGTTATGAGTAAGGGTAGAATGGATGAGGTAGTGGTCTGACCATGGGATTTCGTTGATTTTTATGTGGTGCGAGTTCCAGATGTCGGTGTTGATAAAAACTAGGTCAAGGGTGTGTCCTGCTTTGTGTGTTGATCCATTGACTATTTGTTCTACTCCCATTGTTGCAAGAGCATCTGTGATTGTTTTGCATGTGGAAGATAGGGGACGTGAGTCCATGTGTAAATTAAAATCACAGAGGATAATGATTGGTTTATTGAGGGTTAAGTTGGCAATCATGAATTCTATAAATGGGGAGCAATTTCATTCTAAGGTTGCAGGAGGACAGTATACTAGACAGATTTGTAACTTTGAAGAGTCAAAGAGGGCAATTTCAAAGGGGGTGCATATCTTAGCTGTGGTAAGTTTCATTTGTAAGCTTTTCTTTATGATAAGCATTAGACCATCGCCTTTTTTCTTTAGTCTGGGGATTGAGAATGATTTGTATGAAGGGTCTTCTATTTGGTTAATTAAAACGTTGTCAGAGTCTTTTATCCAGGTTTCGGTGATTGCTATGAAATCTGTTTTTGTTATCGAATTAAACTATAGATTGTTCGTTAATAAGGATGAATGATAGGAGCATGCATTTGGAGTATGTTTTTAAATTCCTGTATGCTGAGGGTGAGGGAATGTATTTCCTTATTTTCTTGTGATTCCTGTTTTTTTCATTCGGAGTATTTTTTGGAAGAAGCTTGGAAGTTTCCATTTTGGTTCGTCAGATGGTTGAGATGAGGTGTATTGATTGTAGGATTTTCTAGTTTGTGTAAATACTAAGGTTTGCACTAAGGGGTGCACAAAGGGGCGCCTAGGTATGGCGCTTCTTTTAAATCTGAGGGCGCCTCGGGATGAGGTCACCGTAGGCGGGCCTTTCAGGCTTGGAGGGTTTGGTGTTTTTTGTTTTCTCTTTTCTCTTTTCTCTCTGCCGAGGGTCCCGGCATGCGGGTGCGTTCTCTGTGCTGAGAAGGACTCGGTGGTGGCTCCGACACGCTCCACAGGAGCTGTGGGGCCCAATGTTTCAGCTAGTGCATCTGTTACATGGTGACCTGGTTGTCCATTTGCAGCAAGATACTCGTTCCCTTGAGGAGATGGGTATACATCTTTAGAGTGTTCTTGCTTGGATTGCAAGAACTGAGAGCAATTTGAAAACCTTGTTCTTGAAGTGACCTTGTACCTTGAGTCTAATAAGATGGGCCTCCCAACTTTTCATTGACGCACTCATCGCTAACGTTATTTGATAAGATAAAAAGAATAGAGTAGTTCACCTGACGACAATACTTGTGGTTGTAACTACCAGTGCAGTTCATTTTTCATTTCTGGAATTATGTTTACTAGTGAATAAAATGATTGAAACAGTTGATCTCATTGATTTTTAGTCCCCACTGTAGACAGCACATATGTTGCCGTGTATCGGGGACTACGTGCATCACAGCTGCCATATGGTCCAGGTTTACTAAACCTTGAAAGGCTGTGGTGGTTTGTTTGGGAAACAGGTGATGGATGTAGTGAAGAGGAATGCTCTACCCTGCATAATGTTGATTTGCATACCAATAAACTGCAGAGTTTGGGTCGGGTGGACTTTTGAAAATTGTTCCTGGTTTTTTGTTGTTGTGGAAGCCCAGATTCTAGAACACCTCAACTGTGTTTTGGAGGGACTGCAGTGTTTTCTTGTAGGAGGCAGCTGTTATCAACCAATCATCTAGAAATGGGAAGACTTGAATTCCTTGACAATGTAGATGTGCAGCCACTACTGCAATGCACTTGGGGGTAGATTTTCAGACGAGCGCGAACAGCCTACTTTTGTTTGCGCTCCAGGCGCAAACAAAAGTACGCTGGATTTTAGTAGATACGCGCGTAGTCGCGCGTATCGGCTAAAATCCTGGATCGGCGCGCGCAAGGCTATCGATTTCGTATAGCCTGCGCGCGCCGAGCCGCGCAGCCTACCCCCGTTCCCTCCTAGGCCGCTCCGAAATCGGAGCGGCCTAGAAGGGAACTTTCCTTTGCCCTCCCCTCACCTTCCCCTCCCTTCCCCTACCTAACCCACCCGCCCGGCCCTGTCTAAACCCCCATCCTACCTTTGTCGGGGGATTTACGCCTCCCGGAGGGAGGCGTAAATCCCCGCGCGCCAGCGGGCCTCCTGCGCGCCGGGCCGCGACCTGGGGGCGGGTACGGAGGGCGCGGCCACGCCCCCGGGCCGTAGCCACGCCCCCGTACCCGCCCCCAAAACGCTGCCGACACACCCCCGCAACGCCGCGCGCTCCGGCCCTGCCCCCGACACGCCCACTCCGAAAACCCCGGGACTTACGCGAGTCCCGGGGTTCTGCGCGCGCCGGTGAGCCTATGTAAAATAGGCTCACCGGCGCGCAGGGCCCTGCTCGCGTAAATCCGCCCGGTTTTGGGCGGATTTACGCGAGCAGGGCTCTGAAAATCCGCCCCTTGGTGAATACCCTGGGGGCAGATAAAAGCCCAAAAGAGAGCACCTTATATTGGTAGTTAATCTTGCATACTTGAAAATGCAGAGTTCTTATAGGAGTTCAATCAGATGGAAAAATATGCCTTGTACAAGGAATACTGCTGTCAGGATACCTGGTTCTGTTTTGTAGGTGAACTTGCCAGTCTGAGAATGTAGAGAGGTTGCAGGAAAAGGTATATCTTTTCCCTCAGCCTGAAGCCTCAAGGAATGCATTAATGAGACTGGTGAGGTTACTAGAGTATGATGCATTAGTTGCTTTGATGATGTTTTAAGTGATTCCAACGCAATTTGTGTTGGCTGCTTTGGTACAGCACGTTTGGGATGCTCCCGTGCATCATGCTTGGGGTACTTCAATGTGCCTTGGGTTGATTGCTTCTGTGTATCATGCTTCATTCTCCGATGCTTAATGTTTTAAGTGGACTGACACACTATGTGTCGGGTGCTCCAACGCAATGTGCCTCGATTTCTAACATAGCATGTCTGTCGATCCAAAGGTGCATCTTGCTTCGGTCTGTGGCCTTTGAAAGGCGTCAATGCACTTTGCTTTGTTTGCACACCCGTCTGTTCTTTTGATGCCTGCTTTGTCTTTCGAGACGCAATCTGTGGTTTTATAGGCCTTTTCTGCTTTTGAGTAGACACAGGCTGGATGTCCAGCTTGAAACGAGGTGGAGGAATCTGGACTGGGCCTTCGTTTTAATCACTTTCAAGGAAAGCTGATGAAGTTGCGGAATGGGAAGGAGCCAGCACATAATCGTTCTGGGCCCAACACAGCTCCTCTGGCTCTCTGGGCTATTCTGCCACATGCTGGGTAGTGTGCTTGATCATGGTCTGGGCCCAAATATAGGTAACTGTTTGTGTACATTAGTTACAGACATGAGCTGACCACACTCACAGGCCTTAAAACCTTTTCGCTGACATTCTAGAAGGTTTATCATCTTTACCTTTCCTTTTTCTTTAGCACTGAAAAGTGCTGTGTGCGCTACATAGGCAGTAAGGAGTATTTTAGAGAAAAAAAAAACAAAAAACGATAGATTCTAAGGAGATTAGGAAAAAAATGTTGAAAGAGAAAAATACATCTCTGCTTTAGTATGGACAAAAGAAAACTGGGGAGGAAATGAGGCAACACCCACTTGGGAATTCCCGCACATGCTCCGTAGAGTTTAAAACTCTACTAGCTTGGAGAGAGAAGCCAATTCGGTGCCTCTGGATCATGACTAATTAAAGCCTGCTTATCAAAGAAAAACACAACACCCATCTGAGCATGGTACAAAGGATTTTGAAGCATGAACTTGGAGTTAGGCGAGTCATTTAATAAAGACAGGGAGCAAAAAGAAGGCTGCTTCTCCCCAGGCTCAAGATCAGTGACAGGTATGGGCAGGTTTCCTTAAAACTTTAACCCCCCCCCCCCCCATCAGAATGGAGCACAAATACTCATCTTGGCAAAGGTCATACATGTACGTATCAACAGAAACAGCAATGCCCTACTCACAGCTCTGCTCAATATACCAGTCTCACCAGAGGCTATATAGCACCTATTATATAAGTTTAAAAAAAAAAACCCTACTAAAAATCGACAAAAGGGAAGTACACTTAGGTTTGTGGCACTGCATTTTTCTATTCCTGTTCTGCAGTTATACAGTTTGGAGCTAAGAATTTGTGTTTGACAAAAAGATGGTTTGCCTGGCACCACAGAGTCTGCAGCTATGGAGAGAGCTAGCATTAATCAGTTAACATACACCAAAATCTTGACATCCTGTCTACACATCAAGGAAGTCTTGGACACTGTTCCTACAGGCAATAGAGACTGACTAGGACAGAAAAGCCAGAGAGAGGGAAGGATCAGACAGGAAGAGAGGTGATCAAAAATGAATCAAACAAGGTTAAAGAAGAAGAGATGGAAATAAGTAGAGAGATGAGATTTTGAGAGACAAATGGAGGAACTACGCAGGTAAGGAAAAGGAGAGAAAGCTGACCTCGGGGGGGGGGGGGGGGAATCAGGCACAGGATAAAAAAAAAAGACTGAAAGCAGCAAGGACGACAAATAAAAGAAAGATAAAGATGATGGAGCCCAGAGTGACCTGGTGGTCTGTTCTCTCTTACCCACAAAAAGCTTAAGTCAGGCTCAAAGCTGTAGCAGGTCACCCCCACAGATGAAGATTTTGGCTCACAAGGAAGTAATACACCATGGAAACAAAGGCCTGGGGAGAAGCTGGGCGGGGCTCCAGCCTCTTGAATACAAAGTCACAGAAATATAGAACATGACGGTAGATAAAAAACCACAAGACCAATCCAATCATACAAGAGTCAGACCACTCATGCACACAACCCAGCTCCAGTCCTACGCTCCAGCAGTCAGCCATCACTAGAACATTTAAATCTTAAAAAAAAGAAAAGAATAAAAGTCATTTCCCATGAAATGAAATCTTGGTAATTCAGTCTTATCACCAGAAAAGCTATGCCCTTTCCAGTGCTAAAACAGGATCTTCTTTTTTATTCAAATTTAGCAATTAATATGAACAGTTTTCTCCATTCCATACCTTCCTCTTCTATCTGACAGTTTTCAGACCATGACACCCCCACGACATGTTCTACTCAGATACAGGATGTAGCACTACACCGGGTCAGACCAAGGGTCTACTGAGCCCAGCATAGTCTTTGACAGTGGCTAATCTGGATCTCTATGCAGTATAAGGCAAATCCCCGAAATCCCTTTGTTGTGTCCAATTTGGGTTTGAAAGTGACCTAGTTCCACTCCCCCTCACAGTTCAATTGGAATGCAAAACAGACATTCCTACATTTATTCAGTTTTATACCCAGCCTCCCCAAAAACTAATGCTCAGTGGTTGATATATGCATCAGTAAAAAGAACCCTCCCGCCACCACAATGCAAGTTCCTGATGAAACCCAAACTGATGCAATTCTAAGCACATAACATAATGCCTCACCTAGACGGAGTTCTCCGAAGTTCCCACAGCCAATCTTCTTCCCAACCCGGAAGTTGGGGCCCACCATTAAGACTCCAGAGTTGGTCCCAGCACTGCGGCTGCCATGTGTGCTCCTTCCCCCACCTGCCTTGGACATCCTTTTACTGTCCTCTGTCTCCCCTTTCCCTCCTCTCTTATCAAAATCCATAAGTTTGTGATACCCTGGCTTCTCCACGGTTACACCGCTGCCATAAAATCCCACCACCACCGAAATTGAAAACAGTTGTGATCTGTCAGTGCATCATCGTGGTTTAGAAAGAGGAGGATGGGGGGGTTGAGAGGGTGGAACACCACCCGTAAAACTCTCCGCTACTGCAATGTCACCGTTCCCGAGTGCTCCACTGGGATTCCCATGTTCCATTCCTTTGGATTACTTTTTGGAGGCAAACATCCTTCGGAAAGGCTCCTTCCAGGGTTAATTAAACCTTTTGGTTTGAAGCTAGAAAAAAAAAAAAAAGCGAAAAAGGCATTACTAACCAATCAGAATGCTTTGCTACAATCTGCCTCTGCAGGACCTTTTGCAAGGCTATTTAATGACAAATCAAAAAATACAAAGTGGATGCTTAAATGAAGCTTCAAAAGGGTAAGCAACGGTATAAATGTTCATGAATGGTGAGTGTTACAGGACTCGAGAATGATTGGCACCACTGCTCACAAGCTTCAAACTTGAGTAAATCCATCCATTAACCTGTCTGGGTTAATTGTGTTGAAGGAGTTGGAGAACTGGCTGTATGAGTGTCTGACACTAGCCTATAAAATTCATTGGGATCTAGATGGATAAAAAACCTCTGAAGAAATTTAAAAAAAAATGACTACTTCTGCAATATTTTCTATCATATTCCATGAAAAGTCATATGGCTTCCTCACTTAGCGGGAATTTAAATAAGGACTTTGCTGATCTTTGATGATGCTCAGAAATAAAAAACCAAAACACTTAAGTACCGGGCTCATTTTAGTTAGGCTACTAAGCAACTTCTTCTTGGGTGTCAATGATGAGTTATGTACTATTTCCAAAACTTTGGAACCATTTTATAATTGGTTAGTTCAGCCAGGCTATGAAACCTCCTCACCCACCCCATCCCACCCCCCTGGTAGAACTCCCAACATGTTGGAGCTCTCCAGAATGAAAATGGATCATTTGGGACCTAGCCTTTGTTCCCTCAGTTCCCACCACCGTTGGTAAGCTGATGGTCGCCAAGGACCTAGAAGACCGTTCCACCAAATCTGTGCCAATCCCCGCTGCTGAGTGCCCTTGTGTTGTAAGGAGAACCTCATAACAGCATGGCAAGCTTCCACTAGCTTTGCAGACAGGTAGGCGATTCCACCAAGTCGGCCATCACCAGCTGTGCCTCTCCCCTTGAGTCCCAGAGGTTTAGAAAGTGCCAACCAGCAACACTTCATACTGAAAAAACTGGGAATTGCATTTTTAAGTTTCTAGCAAGCATATCCAACGGTTGCATGGAGTCATCCCTCAAGAAAAACTGCATCTCCTGTTAAAGATACTACCAGGTATTTATCTTTGTGGTTAAGTAACTAACATTTTTTTAAATCAAACATGGAAAAAATGATTAGCTCTCTTCTCTTATATCATTCAAATCTACAGGCTATAAATGCAGTCTCTGCTACTCCTACATGTGAAGCAGGAACCAGCAGTCTTAATAATCACCTCTGCTTATTCTTAGCTTTATGCCTCTGTGGAATTCAAGGAAAAACAGACTTGTAAGTAATCCCCCTGCTCTGTGGGCTTACGTAGTCTCTCCTCCTGTACTTTTAATGATTACAAGGGAATCCATGGGGAATCTTCACTAGGTTCCTATCTTCCACAATCTGTGATCAAAATGCTTTCTTCCCTGCTGCGAGATGGCACGGCACCTCTCTCTCTGTCACACAAAAATAGCAGCAGGTGGCATTCATAAAGTGAGCTGATGGGACGGCATGCATGTCACCAAGCCACCAGCACAAATGGCAGAGGCCAGAGACCATACACTTACTGATTATTTTACCTTGGACAGGGCCTGACCTCTGCTCCAGCTCTGTGTACAAAATTAAGCATTTCAGTTTCTAGAGCTGGCAATTTGGCACATTTTATAAAAACATTAATCTCACTACAGAAAAATGTTACGTTTCTAAGATACGTTTCTTTTGCTCTCACCTACTGCACCCAGTGGAGGAGTTTCCCCCCAAAAAAAACAACCAATTTTGAACACATGCACACAAGGTAGTGAACTCTGGTCTCAGATACTTTCAGGCCTGCTGTCTGGATAAACTGCATCAAGCGGTTGTCCCAGAGCAGGATGGAGGGATTCTGGCACGGATGTGTAGGAAACACTCACTCCCATCACTGCTTACTTGTCCCTACACCCAAGGACAAGGGGTTTCATATCCAGGCCACTGGGCACTTCTCATTAAAACCATTATTATAAAAAAAAAAAAAAGAGGAAATTGAAATCGGCATTACTTCCTGGATAGGCAATCCCCCCCCTCTTCCTCCCCTCATGACAGCAAGAATTTGCCAGAGTTCTCAACTCTCCCAAACCACCAGTCTGCCTTTTAGAAGCCAACGCCCTGTAATTTGAAGTCTCGGATGCTACCTTGTGTTCCTAAGCAGAGTCTGACCTACGAAGATCAGTGCATCTTTCAGCCCTGGGACAGATCTCCCCTCTCAAACAAAAACAGCCCCCTGCCATAACCCTACGTCCATAGCAACTGGGGCTCATTTTCAAGGAAAGCCGCATGTTTCTGGAGACAAAAAATAACACACACCAGCTTTTCAGTAAACTCCCCCACACCAACTCTTCCAAAACAGCACTTTCTCCGCTTCTCTAAACCTCCTGGGTCCTGTCACTGAGCTCACCCTGTTCAAACAAGTGCTGGTCAAGCTGTAGAAATGCCTCCCAAGTCATGTGCTCTGTAAACTGGTGGCCAAATCATTTCTCTACTTATTTACATTTATGTCTGTTCCAATTCATGTTTCATTTTGTCATGTTTCCTTTTTAAAAAATATATATATGTTATTAATATGTTAAAGTTTTTTTCAAAGTTTATAATTTTTTGTTCAAATATTTTTAATACGAGTTAGATCATGATCGATGATGTGCAGTAATAATTGTGCTTTTGTAAGTTTGTATTTAGTGTTATTTCTATTAATTAATTACTGAATAATTTAATGTTTTGCAGCCCTACCCCCAGTCGAAACTCGGCCTGAGTCGGGCATATTTTGTTTCATTCTCTGAATTCAAACTACAATTTAAAGAAAGGAACCCCTATACCTGAGGCGACTGGTCTAATCCTACTCTGTTTGCCTCCTGGCTTTTTTGCGCCCGCCTTCCCTGTTGTTTCTTTGGACCGTCCATGCTAGGTGGCGCATTCCACAGCGATCCAACACCATCCTAGACAGCAGCGAAATCTGGATCGCAAGGGTGTAGGTTTGATTACTTCCTGCTCTTCAAAACCCCCATTTAGAGAGGGAAAACCGAACACAGCAAGTATCTTAGTGCTTCCATCAGCTGACAGATACGTAGCACACAAATCCCTAGGCCCAAAGCAAAAACAAGATTGGAAAGGCGCACGCCGAAGAGTCCACAAAGTTTCCAGCATTTACACACCAGGGTCAAAATGCATTTACCCTGTCCCCCCTGCCAGACCCCCCCTCTCTCCAGATTTATCTACGTTATTTTTAGGATGGTAGATGGCAAGAGGGCAAGGTAAGTGCATGCCTTCCCAGCTCACCACCCCTCTCTCCTCCCCAACTCATTGTGGATATCAGACCTCTAAGATATCAGCTAAGTAATCAAGACGCGGGCCTTCCTCACTAATAAAGCTTCCTCTAAACTGGCTGCCTTTCGTGGTAGGCACGGCTTGAGAGTCTCATTTTCGTCTCTTCTTTATGTATACCTCTCAAATATCAAAATGTCATCCAAATCCATTCACTAGTTTCTCCACTGATACTCTGTCACAGATGGCCATGGCTTGCTCATAAGGCATTCTTTTAATAAAGGAGGTCTAAATGGGGAAAAAAAAAAATCACTTAGAAAATAACACTAAAAAATAAAAATAAAGACAAAGGAAGTATAATCAAGGAATGAAAATCAGAGAGGTAACTGCAAACTTACGGGGTTCTGATATTAAGATAAAAGCCATATACTTGGGGTTACAGATGAAAAGGTTCTTAGAAAAAATGAAATCCTTAAAAATTTGCAGAGCGACTTTCAAAGGCATTCCCATGGGTCAAAGCGTGCCTTACGCCTGCTTGCCTGTCTGATATTTCATGAGTTGATTTTTAATTTTCAGTGTTTTTAGGTCTACTTTTATGTATTTTATAAGAAATGACTTTTAGGAATGTATTAAGGTTTAAACTGATGTTTATTGTAATATGTTGTGAACCGTTACAATGGTCTGTCTTAGCAAAGGTATATAAAACCTAATAAATAAAGATATACGGGTAGATGTGTGCATGTGTCATGTACATGCCTAAGTTTACGCAGACTGAAGGGAAGCGTTGTCGAGGGGCGCAGATAGGGAGAGGTTTGAATTTACTTGCACCCTTTTGCATTTTCAAACGTATATGGGTAAATTTTCCTGAAAGAAAAAAAAAAAATTCTGTAGCTGTAACTGTGTGCAGGTAAATTTGGCAGGGTGATTTTCAGATCCAATTCACATACATAAGGTTCGCTTTGAACATCTGTATAACTTCTGCATGTATTTGATTTCGAATTTCGGTAAGATGGTGCAAAATGACACCACCCCCCACCTCTACAAGTCTGTAATCTAAAAGGATGTTTCTGGAGCAGGAGAAATTCAAGAGCATTCTTGAGGCGTATCAGATCTGGAGGAGGGAACCTGGTAATCTGGAAAGCTCTCATTACATATATGCTGACGATATTCAATTAATTTTACCCAGCGATGACACAATAGAAAAAACATTAAACATAGCTAACATGTATCTCGATATCAAACAGCTACTAAACCAAATGGAATTAGTTATTAATATAGAGAAAACAGAATTCCTACATTTAGAACGTAAAAACATTGAAATCATTCAAAACCCAATCACACTCAAAAACAACCAAAAAATAGAATTAGCAGAGAAAGTAAGAAACCTCGGAGTGATAACTGACACGGAGCTAAACCTAAAGCAACATATATCTTTAAAAGTAAGGGAAGGATACGCCAAACTCATGACTCTTAGAAGACTAAAACCACTACTAACAACTAATAACTTCCAATCTGTGTTACAAGCTCTGATTTTCGCTAGCACTGACTACTGTAATGACCTTCTACTGGGTTTACCATACACTACGATAAGACCACTCCAAATAATACAGAACACTGCCGCAAGAATTCTGACGGGTAAAAGAGAGACCATATCACCGAAACCCTAGCTGAACTACACTGGTTACCCATTGAGCAAAGAATACAGTACAAAACCCTATGTACCATACATAAATTAATACATAACGAAAAAGCTGAATGGCTGAACACAGCCCTTCGCATACATGCCCCTCACAGAAACCGGAGATCAGCAAATAAAGTATTACTAACTATTCCCTCTGTCAAAACAGCAAGGCTAACCCAAGTAAGGGAAAGGGCGCTCTCCTTAGCAGGACCTATATTATGGAACACAATGCCGGTAGAAATCTGCTTACAAAGAGACATCAAAACATTCAGAAATAAATAGCCATGTTTTTAAATTTTAACAAGCGTATCACAGAGAGAATGGACAGTAAAATCCACAGAGTAGAGGATGCAGTCTGCAGAACACCCACACACATTACCCTAATCTATACGTGTGTGTATTGTATTTTTTTATATAGTTTCGTTCACCAAAGGATAAGATATTATGATTAATCTATTTTAAAGTGGTCACAGATAAGAATGGACATAATGTATCACACCCACCACTTAGTATTTATGATAAAACTATGTTACCGTAACCTGATGGCACCTGTTTAATGAATAGAAATCAAGACATCTACCAACATTAATATTTGTGCCTTGTTGTGATGGTACCTAGCTTAACGACGGTATAGTAAAGATTTTAAATAAATAAATAGTCTCTGGACGATGCTCTTGTTGGTCCACTGAAAAGTTACGGTCAGCAGAGAACCTCTTGGAGCAATTCGGCTTTTAGAACTCTGCTCTTCTACGGTTAAATGGTGTTTCGTCTGCTGCAAATAGCATAGGAAGTCTTGGCATTCTGGAAACACTCTTGTCCTGCGGCGGTTTTGGAGCAGAACAGAATTTGATGGCTGTCCTGGAAGCCTGCACTATCCCAGGGGTGATAACCCCCTCCCCTCCCCTGGATAAAAACCATGCATATTGAGTAAGCTGGCGAATGAGAAAGTTACCTGAATAACAGGACCTTCAGCAGAACTTCTGAAAATATCCAGATAACTTTACGTCGGGCATTTATCCAAACAAACTTACCTGGCTAATTCTGTCAGGCAGCGCTGATGTTCAGCACTGCCCAGACAAAATGAAACCGTGCCCTGGGAATGGCCCCAGTGTCACCTCTCTTCACCTGTGCAGGCAACAAAGTTGCTTGGACAATATTTAGACAGAGAGCAAGGGTAGTGAGGAAATATTCAAACTTTGGAGCTTGTCCAGCTAACTCTGAATTTTGGATCTCAACATGCATGCAATACCTAATGTACCGCCAGGCCTTACAGGTAAATGCAGCAATAAAGCTTCTCCCCATTTGGCTCAGACATACACACTCCTTGCCAAATATATTTTCACAGTTTAAATACTGATTGCTAAGCAGTAAACCCAAAAAGATTACAACCAATGTACTAAGTATATAAAAAAAAGAAAATACCGGGCTATGTCCCAAACAGCAAGAGGTCAAGATCTGGGGCATGTGATGTGATTTCATAATAAATATCCAAGTTTTCATCTTCCTCTACAAATGAACACCAAATTGTGGATGTGTGTATAAGGCAACAGACTAAAGTCATAAAAGCAAATTCTGTAAGTGAAAAAAAAAAAAGAATGCGCCTAAAGCAATTGCTCCTCTTGATAGTGCATCTTTCACCTTCACATTCATCTCGCCGCCCTCCACAGACAATATTCCTATTCTATAGGTTTCTGCAAAACACAAGGTATCAGTCTGCGTTAACAGATGTCCTGAATAAGAGAAGTTCTGCTTCCCACAGTCTCAGATGCTCCTGCACATTCAAGCACATACAACTTGGAGGATTCTCTTCCTGTTGCAAACGTCCCCCCCCCCCCCCCATTGGGTAGGAAATGCCCTAGGACAGTGACCTGAGGAGAGAAGCCTGTAGGAAGAATGGTCTGACATTCTGCTCTGGAAAACCAGACTGCTTCAGTTACCCAGGTGCTAGTGCAGTGTACCACGCCAAGGCACCCAAAGCCACCGCTGATCAGAAACAGATACAGAGCGGGACGCACCCGATGAGCATTTCCAACATATATCAGACTACATTATACAAGAAAGCGCGCTTTTTCAGTGGCAGGCCCACTCCTCTGGAACTCTATACCAGATACACTGCCCAAATATCCAACAGAAAGCAATTCAAAAAAGAATTTAACACAAATCTTTTTCAGCTAGCCTATAATATTTCAGAAACTTGACAAACATTACATCAATCTCAGTAGGTTTTCTGGAGGTCATGTGTAGCACTATAAGACACACGCTCTCCTTTTCTTGTTATGTAAGATGTAACACTTTACTTTTATTTTTTTTATTTATATTAATGACATTTTTGTAATTTTTTATTCTTTATTTTTATTGATTTCATATTTATGTTTTACACTTGTAAACTGTTTTGACCAAGTAATTGTAAAAGGCGGTATATAAACACTTTTTAAATAAATATATGTGAAAAGAATTCTGGGAGCAAAACCAAGATGAGTCCTAGGATAAAAACAGAGTCCCACAAACAGCAATTTTCTTCCTTACCACATCACCCTCTTTTCGCCCATTCTCTGGATGATCACATCGGACAATTACAGTCTCACTGACACCATAAGAAGAGCGATTTCCAAACAGATCTACTTATGGCCATCTGAAACCATCTCAGCAACTTCGCAGTCACAAGGAACAAATCCGGCTTCGTGCGCTGAGACTGGAAGCCCTCCCTGACAGGGACCGGCTTTAGGGTACCACAGATCACCACACATGGACGTTTCTGCTCTTTTGACCTCAGTCAGGAGCAGCACACAGAAACAAAACATTCCCATCTGCGTCCCCTCCCAAAACCCTTTTGTAGAACGTGCATGTTTTGGTTGTGCGTCGCCTTGAACCAAGGAGAAAGCGGGTTATACATCTTAATTAAATAAATAAGATGAATAAACTTGTATGCTCCCCTGAGTGTGGACCCATTGGCTTGCAACATAGGAACAAGCTGTGATGACAGAAAGGCTCCTGGACTCTTACTGATCTCTCTGCTCTCACCAGAAATCCCAAATTGTGCGGTGCCATTTCAATTCCTCTCTTGGGAAGAGCACTGAAGATCAAAACCCCAACCACACCGCCTCCAACCTCTACGAACTTTCCTAAAACCCTTTCGCTAGTAGTCGGCTCAGTTCATCATTTTCTAGGCTAATTGTTTTGTGGATACTGCGTGGAGAGTAGGGAATACTTTGTGCCAGGTTTTAATCTTAACTTCATCGGACATCCCTTTTAATTTGTTTTGTATTTCCACCCCTCACTCAAGGAATAGCTTAGGGCTTCCCACCTGCTCAAGTGGGACTGATTAAACTGACACAGTAAAAACTGCAACAGAGACTTATGCAGTGGCAGCTTCGGATGGATGATCACTGGACAGAAGGTGCGTCACAAAAGAGCCTACATCACGCCTGCTTGGTAATTCGATCTGCTCTCATGTCTTGAGTTCAACCAAGCAGCTCAGAAGGGCAGAACAGCACTGAAATACCAGCAAACAGCATTTTACAGACGCTATGTCCTTCCTCACATCCCACCTCTCTTCCTCTCTCATCTTAAGGAGCAAAAGCCTCTGTTTTGTGTTATACTGGTTCTACTAGGAAAGTGTTTCTGTACACAGCAGTAATCCACCACGCACAGGTCTAGAAATGATTCACAAGTTTGGGGTTGTGAGAAAAGCCATGGGAGTCCCCCAACAGTATCTGCAGTGTCCACCTACACCAGTTGGTTTCCTCTGTCTGCCACTTGCTCTGGCCATGAACACAGCACTCAGCCCTCTTCTGCTCAAACTTCACTTTGCAAGTATCCTGAGGAACGTACACCTTAACTGTGGGCACTCATACTTTCATTAAAGCAGCGTTTCTCAATCATCACCAAACAAACAGATTTTCGGGCAGCCACCGCTGATGAAAACATCAACTAAAGTTAACTGAATATTTTTAGTAAAAATTGTCAATCTGGACTGAAGCCACCAAAAACCATCTGTTTTATGAACTCCTGCTTGAATGTAAGTAGTACCAATTTGGAGATATAAAATTGATTTAAGGCAACATTCACTTATGTAATCAGGAGATTATAACTTTCTTGGCAGTCAAGCAGCTGTCAGCTCCAGGTAAGCTCTCGCCGTGACCCGGGGTTCTGGGGAACCCTGCTCTTAACCCTTTACTCTTCATCTAGTCCTCTCTCACAGTAAACCCCATACAGGCAAGCACTAACTACCTCAGTCCACAGGGTTTGGAGTTCTAGTGTGGAAGGTCCTGAATTTAAAAAAAGAGCTCTGCTGTCAGCTCCTGGTCAGAATTCTCCACCATTATCCACATCCTTACAAAAACAAAGGTATCTAATTAGCCCATATAATCCCTGTCCAGGACAATTACTAAAAGATTTGAGAATCTCTCTCTCCTTCATTAGCTCAACTAGTCAATTTATCTCTAACTTCTGGTACCTTCCCAAATACTTTGACACAAACTTCCATCCTTCCAATTCCTAAAAAGAAATTATTAGATCCTTTGGACCTTTCAAATTACCGTCCAATTGCTTCTTTAGCTACTTTAGCTAAAACGTCTGAACCCGTAGCTCTTCAACAGTTAAATGAAAACACAGTAACAATATTCTTCACCCAAATCAACAGTTTTCATAAAGGAAATAGTACAGAATCCCTCCTACTCATCTTTCGACTCCATTATCCTAGGCTTCGATTCCAATGTAGATTACATTTTCGCAGCATTCAACACCCTAAATCACAAAATTCTTTACGCCAATCTTCAACACATTGGTATTAACAGTACTGTCCTCTAATGGTTCAAATCATTTCTATCCCATCTTCCTCAGCAAGTCAACCTTGGGCACTGTCATTCCAACTGATACTACACTAACTCAGGTGCCCTCGAGGGTCGGCCCTAGCTGCTATTTTTTTTTTTTTTTTATATTTGCTATCACTCTGCCATCTACTTTCTGGTCTTCGTATATATTTCAAAATACATGCTGACGACATTCAATTTATCTTGCCATATACTACCTCCTGGAGTAATACGCTATCTTTAATGAACTTCTACCTTAAAACACATGGTATCCCACAAGCGGCTGAAACTGAAATAATATACCTATTCACCATTCCCAATACCCCCCAGAATTTATACAGTGGGCCCTTGAGTTATGACCAAAATTCCAGTTTTGAGTTACAAATAGATTGGGGGGGAGGGAGAGAGACTAGCCATAATGCCCTCATACTAGGTAGGTGTTTATATCCCTATATGAGGCCCACCTAGTTACTCCAGGTGAGGTTTAGGTAGTAGTGTAGGGGTTAGGGGCCACTTTGACATGCAGAGTGAGACGTACGAACAGAACAGTGCACTCTTGTGAAGATTTGATGACCTTCGGAGTGAGGAAACTCACCCAAAGATGAAATTTGTGCAATGTTCTCTCAACCTAGCTTGATGTTACCCAGGTAGAGAGTCCATATGCAGATATCGTAAAGGAACCGGTGGAGGAGGTGAAATTGTTGTTTCTGGAAGGCTAGGTACATTTTATAACTTTTTGGTGAGTACACTAGGAAATTATTGGTGTTTCTGGAAATTACTGACATTATACAACCATTTTTTTTAAATTATAGAAATGGTTAGGTAAGGGGTGCATTTGGGAGGTTTGGAACACATTATGGGTATTTCCATTATTTCCTATGGAAAAAATAGTCTTGACTTACAACCAACTTGAGTTACAACCAGCCCTCTGGAACCAATTGAGTTCGTAAGTCAAGGGACCACTGTATTTGAAAATGTCACCATTCCCATTTCAAGCCAAGCACATAATTTAGGTATCATTTTAGAGTCCAGCTTGTCAATGTCTGCCAATATTTCAATCAGTAATAAAAGGTTCTTTTTACAAAATACATCTGTTAAAAAGACCAAAACCCCTTTTGTATCCCAAAGACTTCTGTTCTATATTACAAGCCTTAATTTTGATAGGCTTAAATTATTGCAATTCACTCTATTTAGGCCTCCCAGATTCCGCTTTACACCACCTCCAATTAGTTCAGAATACTGCTGCTCGCCTTCTCACCAATACGAATCGCAGAGAACACATTACTCCTATCCTACAACAGCTCCATTGGCTTCCAATTCATCAACATATTCAATACAAAGTATTATCCATTATTAACATTACATCAACCTCCACGCCATCTGTGATCAACTGACAAAAACTACTTGCAGGCTCCAAACATTAAGATATCTAGGCTAGACTTAACCAGAAAACACGCCTTCTCTGTAGCAGGCCCTATATTATGGAATTCAATACCAAACTCAATCTGGCTCCTAACGAAAACAAACAAATTTTAAAAGGCTGTAAAAATATATTTATGCTCATCCGTGTTCCACCCATCAGGCAAAGATGGCATTCTTTTTCTTGCATTTACTGTACTACCTTTAGTTTGTCTTTTTAAATTGTCTGGGTTTTTGCACTTAATTTTAAATGTTTTATTCATGATTATGTACATTATCTCTGTAAACTACCTAGATCTACCAAAATTGTAAATAAATAAGCTATGTTTTAAACCACAGCACCACTTCAGAAAGTTATCAGGACAACTTCTAGTGGACCAAAACAAAAGTTGATCTTCCCCATCATGTACATCTTCAACTGGAGTAACTACTCTAAAGGATTTTAACTGGAGTTCCAGCCTGAATTGGGCACAGAATGTCACACTGGAACCACAGTTTTTATGTACAATGGTTATAACTAGCTCATTTGCCCAGTTTTACTTGTGAGCGGTGCAACAGTACTACACTCACTATAGCCGTAATTTAAGCTACAGCTGGGGACCTTGAGAAGGTGATCCTGCAACGTTCTGAATGCAAACCAAGCATTTAGCTTAAACAGATCTCCCTGTTCAGGGATTGGCTCATTTCTCCTGCCTCTCACAGGCAAGCAACGGCAGATGAGAAAATGAATATCAAATTCAGTATTTAGTGCTCCATCGTAACTTGCACTTTTAGGTGTTTTTTTTTCCAAAGCCAGGTCATGTCTTCATCTGTGAATCCTGATCAATGGAAGAATTACTGGGCCAATTTAGACACAAGTTGGAAGGTGACAGGTATAGTACAAGGGCCAGGTACACACCAGAGTCTGAAGATCTTTGTGTCACACAGAGGTTTATCAGGGCATTTTCTAGGTAATGGGCAGCTGCTACTACTAGCTAAGCTGCATAATTTGGCTCTCTCAGGGCTGCAGCAAGCATAGCTATGTTACACTAGCTATCCAGGCTCACGCTTCTCTCTCGGTACTAGTGCAGCCAGCACACCTACCTACCCCCTTCTTGGCAGTAAAGAACACCACTGCCTCGTCGTGCAGTACCTTTGGGAAAGGACTTTGCCAACTTGTTCTTTTTTCTACTCACTATTCTTCCAATTTGGTTTCTTCAAAAAGGACCATGAATCTCGGAGCACAGCCAACCCAGAGTTCTAAACTATGCCGCCTAAGCTGTAGTATGGATTCTTAGGATGGTCCAAGACCTATGGACACCATCAGGGCCATAGAACAAAGTCCTGCAATACCTGTTTTTTTGGTTTTTGGTTTTTTTTGTTTGTTTTTTTTTTAGTTTGGAACACCAGCGTTTTGGTTATTTCTGTAGACTAATACAAAAAAATCTGCGATGCCTCCATCACTAGATGCTCTGGGATTAACATACTTATTAACTCAGCATCATCAATCCTACAGTCTCACACCAATACACATATAATTCTCAGCAAAGTCAGGGTACATGCTAGGACTGCAGAGCATTATGGGACACATTTTTGTTCTAAGCTGGAAGGAGAGTACTGAGATATGTGGTTCACTAGATCATATCCCAGCATGGCCTACTAAAATATTCATCTTTCCGGAGTAGATAAAATGAAAATCAACAGTAACTGGGTAATAATTGTGTGTACTGTGTCTGTTCAAAACAGATGACAACACACAAACAAACTTCTTCTGTAACAGCAAAACACAGTGACCTTACACATGCACAGTGTCTCAAAGTAGAAGCCAAGTCTCCCGAGAGAAATTCTCTCTCAAGGAAAGGTCAGCTCCCTCCCTATTATTCTACCAGTGCATTCGTGGTCAAGACAGTAACCAAAACACGGACAGAGAAAGGGTGAAAAATGACTAGAGCTAAGGGTTTTCTTCTAGTCAGATCTGATCCACCAGTCCAGAGAAGAATCTGGGACCAGAGCTCAAAAGCTATAACCCTGATTTGATTACAACTCATCAACAGAGCATCCTTCACATGGCTGACAACTCATGAAAAGGCCCCCAACTCCTGAGTACAGCAGCCTTACAGGACCTGCACCCACTGCACCAGAAACAGTGGCCCCCATCACTCATGATGATTTTACTGACGTGCTATTATTTTCTTTATCAGGGCATTCAGTAACACAGGAGGATCCTACTCATGCTCCTCCAGTGTAGCGTAAATTATTCACTGCAGAAAACGTGAAGAAACATGCTATGTCGATTAGACAGGCCAACTGTTAAAGGCAAGAATCAATTCACACAGACACAAGATCAGTCACCACAGAGAAGACCAAAGCGACATCTCCATGGGGAAGCATTTTTTGGAAGCAGACCACTGCATCAATGACTTTAGGAAGAAGATAATTAAAGGAAAATTTAACACCAACCAGGAAGGTAAGATTTTGGAAGTTAAAATGTTCAGACAGACGTGTTTTAACCCCTTAAGAGCCATAAAATTATACTGTCACCTTCTAATCGTTCATCAGACCTCCCCAGCCAACCCCTTTTATGATTCACATATTTTCTGTTAATATTTTTGGCGCATTCTATTCTGTCCCAAGGAAAGAAATATTAGCTCCTGAAAACTAGGCAAGTACTAAGTTAATCCAGTAAGAAAGCATTGCCTTATACTTTTCTCGTTTTATTTTGTTAACCTTTATTTCCATGTATTCATGTGGACTAAGAGCAACATTTACTGCTGGTTGGCAACCCCGATTCTTCACTATGGTGATGAACAAGTCCACTGGCTAGTGCCTGGCACAGCATGCTTCAGCAGCCAAACATACAAACACCACCAATGTAAAAACGTGGTACCCTTTATTACACAGAACGAGCCAAGTGTCCCGAGGAGCAGCAATCTGCATGATACACAAGACTTTTGAACAAACTCTGCAACCATTCCTTTGTCTGCTGATGTGCCAAAAGGCGGCTCTGCATCAATTCTAAAAAATATCCATCAAGTTAAATAGGGTGCAACATTAAATCTTAGTATGGTGGGGATCCAGCTATGAAGCAACAGTCTCAAACTCACAACCCCAAAGAATAAGAACTCCGAAAACCTTGGCACTGATGCATAGAAACGACAGCAGAAAAGGACCAAACGGGCCATCCAGTCTGCCCAACAAGCTTATGATAGTTCCTGCTGCGCTGTGCAGGTTACCCCCATGCTTATCGGTTTCCCACATCATAAAAGTCAGGGCCCTCGTTGGTTGCTATTCAAATCCAATTCCCTGTTACCCCTTGCCATTGAAGCAGAGAGCAATGTTGGAGTTGATTCAAAGTATCAGGCTTACTGGTTAAGGGTTGTAACTGCCACATCAGCAAGTTACCCCCAAACTTGTTTTCCTATATCTGAAAAGTCAGGGCCCTCACTGGTTGCTGTTAAGAATCCAATTCCCCCTGCCATTGAAGCAGAGAGCCATGAAGGAGCTGCATCAACAACTCGATCTGGGCTCTCTGCTATAATGGGGCTAGAAGGCATAATGGACTTGCATCAACAACTCCATCATTTATTTAAATGTTTTATATGCCGTCATTCCATGTGAGAATCACCAGATCATAACGGTTTACAGGTAAAACATTCATAATTATAATGAGTGTTACAAGTGGACAACCATTCATAATAAACGGAAGTATTCAGTGGCAGATTCCCGATGAAGACCGGCCCGGGAATTCGCCGCCCAGGGGATACCACGTGGTCTGCCAAGCGCAGCTCTGTCACGGCCGTGCTCGGCAGACCACGTGACTAACGCGACCGGCCCACCGGAGAATGCCCGATCCCCCGATAGGCCAATCCGCCTCTGGAAGTATTATAAGGGTAGTCATAAAACATGAAAATATAGCTAGATTATAGGAGTTTGCTGGGGGGGGGGGGGGGGGGGGGTGGGGGGTTCTGGTTCAAAACATACAGGCCGATACAGTACAGTGTGCTCCGGTGGAGCGCACTGTTAACCAGCATTTGGACGCGCGTTTTTGACGCGCTAGCTTTACCCCTGATTCAGTAAGGGGTAATAGCACGTCGAAAACACGCGTCCAACCCCCCCGAAACTAATAGTGCCTGCAACATGCAAATGCATGTTGATGGCCCTATTAGTTATTCCCACGTGATTCAGAAAGTAAAATGTGCAGCCAAGCTGCACATTTTACTTTCAGAAATTAGCGCCTACCCAAAGGTAGGCGTTAATTTCTCTCGGCTCCGGGAAAGTGCACAGAAAAGCCGTAAAACCTGCTGTTCTGTACACCCTCCGAGTTAATATCATGGTGATATTAAGTCGGAAGTCCCAAAAGTAAAAAATAATTAAAAATAAAAAAATTTTAAATCAGCCCGCGGCTTGAAAACCGGATGCTCAATTTTGCCGGCGTCCGGTTTCTGAACCCGTGACTGTCAGCGGGTCCGAGAACAGACACGGGCAAAATTTGGCGTCGGCTGTCAAACCCACTGACAGCCGCCGCTCCTTTTACCACGGGCCCTAATTAACATAATTTTATTTACTGTATCGCATGCACAGGACACTGGCCTGGGCGCTCGCCCGCTCTCCCATGTTTCTTTCTGTATCGGCCTGTTAATTTGGTTGTCAGAGTCATGAGGAAATAGGTGTTCCTGCCGAGTAGAAGGCATTATTGAATAACCAAGATTTTAAGTCCCTCATGAATTTTTTGTCCAATATTGTTCAAATTTCCTCTGGTATGGCGTTCCACAGTTTTGGGCCAGCAATTGATATCACTCTCTCGTTTGGGCTAGCTGAAAATTTTTTTAAGTTTGGGATTTCTAGGAGACCTTTGTTCTGTGATCTGAGCGTTTGCGGGCGGGTTGTGAGGTTTAAATGTTATTCCCAGATCATTGTTGTTTGGGTTAATGTTGCTGAATATTGTTAGAACTTTAATGTATGCTTGACTGTACAGGAAACCAATGCAGAGCCAGCAGTGTTCGAGTGATGTGGTCAAATTTCCTTGCTCCAGACAATAGTCTAGCTGTGGCATTTTGCAGTAGTTGCAAAGGTTTTAAGTGACTTGCCGGAAGACCTAAAAGTAAGGAATTACAGTAATCTTGGTTTGAGAATATGAGACATTATAATACTGTTCTGAAATCTGTTGTGCTTAGTAGAGGTTTCAATCGGCTCAATCTGCAGCTTGTAGAAACCAGATCTAGTCAGTTTGCTTATGTGGGCTTTCATTGTTAAATTTTCATCGATGTGGACCACTAGCCCCAGGTTTGCTACCTTCTCTATGACTTTTGGCAACACAATATGCTGCAAACCATTCACAACTGGGGTACTATAATAATATTCCTTCTCCCACCAGAATATGGCAAGCAGCATATATGGCCATTCACTCCTGTATTGGCTGCACAGACACAAACTTAAGTAATAAGAATTATACAGCAAGTCACACACAGGTTGGATAAAGGGTGCAGTATATATTCTCATTTTCAGGCCGATACAGTACAGTGCGCTCTGACCGAGCGCACCGTTAGCCTGCTCTTGGACGCGCATTTTCCCTTGCCCCTTATTCAGTAAGGGGAGGAAAACGCGCGTCCAACCCGCGGCACCTAATAGCGCCCTCAACATGCAAATGCATGTTGATGGCCCTATTAGGTATTCGTGAGCGATTCAGAAAGTAAAATGTGCAGCCAAGCCGCACATTTTACTTTCAAAAATTAGCACCTACCCAAAGGTAAGTGCTAATTTCTTCCGGCACCGGGAAAGTGCACAGAAAAGCAGTAAAAACTGCTTTTCTGTGCACCCTCCGACTTAATATCATGGCGGTATTAAGTCGGAGGTCCCGAAGAGTAAAAAAAAAGTTTTAAAAAAAATTTGAATTCGGCTCGCGGCTGTCGGGTCGAAAACCGGACGCTCAATTTTACCGGCGTCCGGTTTCCAAGCCCATGGCTGTCAGTGGGCTCGAGAACAGACGCCGGCAAAATTGAGCATCGGCTGTCAAACCCGCTGACAGCCGCCGCTCCTGTCAAAAAGGAGGCACTAAGGCTGCGCTAGTGTCCCTAGCGCCTCCTTTTGCCTGTTTTTACCGCCGGGCCTAATGTAAATACTGAATTGCGCGCACCGGCGAGTGGCCGGTGTGCGCGCCGGGAGACCGGGCGTTCGCCTGCTCTCCCGCGAACTTTACTGTATCGGCCTGTTTGTGATGTGAATTGGAGCATTCTCCCCTCAGTTTCTGGTTTTATCCAACTAAACATAGTTTAGAAAATTAATTAAAATAACTTTATAAGTCTGCCTTGTGTGTGATGTGTTCAGAAGTTGAGCATGTCTGGAACTGAAAACATGGCTGCCTCACATTAAAAAAAGAATATATATATATATGTTTAATTCAAGTTGGTCTTAATGTTTATTTGTATCTTGCTATTTTTATGGCTGTCTAGTGCCCCTTGCAGCAGCTTCAGCTTAACCTACAAGAATGACCGAGTTTTAAGCAATATATTTCATTATGCTTCTCTCCTTCATTAGAAATGTTCTGAGATTTTGTTTTAAACACGTTTTAAAACTTTTGTTTTAACTAGGCAATTGTTTTACACTTTTCATTCCATAACTGCCAAAAACACAAGGGTACAAGGTTTTAAGATAAAACCTTACCGGCACGTAGATTTCTTACAGTAAAAAGAAAAGAATCTGTAAAACCAATTTCCCCCGGCAATAAGTGCGGTAGCTGGGTGGTTAGGCCACTGATCAATAAATCACAACTTTGGATGCATTGTTAAAGCCTTTTTTTCGACGAACAGCAGCAACATCCCTCCTGAAACAAATGTTATTTGCTCAGAGAAAGCAAAATGTTTAAAAAGAATTATTGTGGTGAGCTGGCTGAAGTGCTTATTACCTGTTTCCTGGGATTTCTCTTCCTAATACACTGTCCGGTTATAACGTGTATATCTGGATCGGGGAGCACTTAGGGAGCATGAATATTATTATTATTCTTTCTTCCTGGCAGTGTGTGTCCCAGGCGGCAGCAGCAGCAACAGGGCGCCTCCTTGGTGTCCCCCGCACATACCGCGCTCCGCTTCTTTGCCTCTCTCCCGGGGGGGCGGGGGAGGAGGGTGGTGGTAGTGGGGCCCTCACGGCGGGGAACCGGATCCGGGCCTCATGCTCATCCCCGGCATTTCCTCCCTCCTCCTCCTCCGCCGCCACCGCCCCCTCCACCCCTCGCCGTCGACTCTCTGTCTTTCTCAGCCTCTCGCCATCCGACGACAGCTGCGACGTAGCAAGCGTCTTTTGCGTAAGGCCGGCGCCTAGCTATGACCGTTACGTCACACCGCCTACTTAAAACGGTTTGGTGAATGAGCTGCGGAGAGTAAAGGGAGAAAAGAGGGGAGGGGAGGGGAGGAGGGTAGCGGCACTAACACCTCCTATTTTCCCCTCGGAGACGCAGGCGCGCAGCCATTACGCAGCCGGCGTAGGGACGGAGGTTACCTAGTACTGCCGTTGTTAGGGGAGGAGGCGGAGCAGAGTTTACGTACATAGAGCTGCGCGGTTTCGCGGTGTTTTTACGACATCCGTCTATGCTTGGCGGCGTTGTGTAGGGAAAGTCCTGATTTCTACGGTCAGTGCTTTGGTTCGGAGAGGGAAAGCCGAGTGGTGTCAAACGCTAATCAACCTTATTTTCCGGTAACACACTGACCCATCAAATGTACAGTCTGCAAGGAGCCCAATCGCCATGAGAACCAGCTTTTAAATAACTGGGGGCAATGTTTCCTTTACTTTTTTAAATGATTGATTTGCAACTTTTTATAAGCCGATTTAAAAAATTTGTGCTCCGTGAGCCACAATAATACAAACGCTATCAGGATTTCTTGTATGACTATCAGGCCGATGCAATACCGTGCGCTCAGGCTAGCACACAGGTTAACCTGCAGTTGGATGCATGTGCGTCCATAACCCCATATGCAATAAGGGGATTAGCGTTTCCAAAATGCACGTTCAAACCCGTGCGTAGCCAATAGCGCTCATCACATGTAAATGCCATGTTGATGAGGCTATTATCTATTGCCCCTGTATGTAAAAAATAAATGTGCACCCGACACACATTTTACTCTTGAAAATTAACGCCAGCCCTGGAGTTGGCGTTAAGTGTTGAGGAGCCCCAAAAGTTAACAGAAAAGCAGAAAATGCTGCTTTTCTGTAGTTCCTCTGATTTAATATTGTGGCTAAGTTGGAGGAACAGAAAAGAGTAATGTAAAAAAATTATTTTAAAAGTCTTGCCGGCGGTGCACAGGTTAGGGAAATGGACACTCATAAAATTGAACGTCCATTTTCCTAACCCTCACACAGCCACTTTTCCTTGGTACCTGATGCCATGGACACACTAGGGACACACAATTTATCCCTAGCACATCCTTTTTAGCGTGGTGTTTTATTTGCCTATTGCATCGAGCGTCTAGGAGAGGCGATTTTGCAAGTGTTAAAAAAAAGTGCTTCCAGTTTGGATGCACGTTTTTAGTGCATTGGTATTGCATCACCCTGAATGTTTTGCTGTGTGTGCAGGGTTCTAGACCTTTGTGCATGCACACAGTTTAGAGAGAACAGTGATTAGAGGTGCTAAACTCAATACATCCTACCCTTTTCTGCACATAGTGAAGGAGTTTGCTTAGTAATGGGGTTGCCAGAGCAAGCACGCTTGCCAATAACCAAAACACAAATGATGGTAGATGCCCTCAAGAGCCCAGCTTGTTTTTCTTTCCTACTGCAGTACTACACGCTCACTTTATCTTCATATTTCCTCTACCAAGGATCCTCTGTCCATATGCCATGCTTTTTTTTATTTCCAATACTGTGTTTACCCTCCTTCCAACCTTCCTACCGAAGACACTGCTCTTTCTATGAAAAATTCTAGTCTGGTCTTGGACAAGAAAAGTAGATTCATGACAGGTTGTGATACTTTTTATTAAACTGGCTTGAAATATATATTAGCAAAGATGTTTTCTTATGTGAGATTTGTTTTGAGATCACATATGTCTCTTTGTGAGATGTATGAGTCTACCCCTCCTACTCCCCACCAATATTGCAGCTTCATGTCATTATTCCTTATTATACACAGTAACATGACGGCAGATGAAAACCAAAATGATTCATACAGTCTGTTCAGTTGAAATTTGCCATTTCTCTTCATACATAGGGATGACAGCAAATAAAGACCAAATGGTTCATCCAATCTTCCCCGCAAGTTGCTCATAGTAGTAATTTCCGTTCCATGCAAGCTACCCTCGTGTCTTCTGTTAAGGATCTTAACTGCCGCTCCATGCAGGTTACCCCCATGCCTTCAGTTATAGTAGTAACTGTCGCTCCGTGCAGGTTACCCTGTGCCTTCTGTTAAGGGCAGTAATTTCCGCTCCATGCAGGTTATCCTCATGCCCCCTTTTTTCATATCCAGCATCTAGCATTCAGGGATCCGCAGTGTCTGATCCATGCCCTTTTGAAGTCATGGGATAAACACTGTGGATCCCTAAAAGGCTAGAGGAAGGGAATAAATAAAAAAGCTTAACCAGCACGGAGCGGCAGTTACTACCCTTAAGAGAAACATGGGGGTAATCTGCAATTACTAGCTTGGGAAGCTTGCTGGGCAGACTGGATGGACCACTTTGGTCTTTTTCTGCCGTCATTACTATGTTACTATGTTTTATTGTTTTCATCCTTACCACCTCTTCCAGGAGGGCATTCCAGGCATCCACTACCCTCTCTGTGAAGAAATATTTCCTGATGGTTCTGAGTCAACCCCTCTGGAGTTTTATGAGCCCTAGTTCTACAGTTTTCTTTCCAACCGAAAAGGTTTGAAATTTGTGCATCATTAATACATTTCAAATCTCTGAAGGTCTGTATTATATCTCACCTGCGCCTCCACTCCTCCAAGGTATACATATTTAGATCCTTCAGCCTTTCCTCATAACTCTTCCAATACAGAGCCCACACCATTTTGGTTGTCTTTACCTGGATCTCTTCCATCTTGCCTTCATCTCTTTTGAGATATGGTCTCCAGAATTGAACACAGTACTTCAGATGAGGCCTCACTAAGAACTTGAATGGGGAATTATCACCTCCTTTTAATTACTAGTTATCCCTCTCTATGCAGCCCAGCATCCTTCTAGCTTTAGCTATCACCTTGTCACATTGCTTTGCCGTCTTCAGATCGCTAGACACTATCACCCTAAGGTCCCTCTCTTGCTCCGTGCACAACAGCCCTTCACCCCCCATCACCTACAGCTCTTTTGGATTACTGCACCCCAGATGCATGACTCTGCACTTCTTGGCATTAAACCCCAGCTGCCAGGTCTTCGACCACGCTTCAAGCTTTCTTAAATCGCTTTTCATTCTCTCTACTACCTCAGGAGTATCCACTCTATTGCAGATCTTAGTATCATCTGCAAAAAGACAAACGTTACCTTCTGTTCTTCTGCAGTGTCACTGACTAAGATATTGAACAGAATCAGTCCCATCACTGATCATTGAGACACTCCACAACACCATTCTCTCTTCAGAGTAGGTTTCATTTACCATTGCATACTGTCTCCTGTCCATCAACCAGTCTGTAATCCACTTTTCCACCTTAGCTCCCACTCCCAAGCTTCTCATTTTATTCATGAGCCTCCTGTCTCAAAAGCTTTGTGTTGCTTCCGTCGGTCTCAGACGGCTTCGCCCGACATGCCTCACCTCTATTCCAGCCTCGGGAGAATGGCGTCTGTAGCGTCTCCTTGCCGCACCCTCCGGCATCCCCGGAGTGGCTTTGGTGCAGCATCCCACCATATTGTCCTAAGGCCTCCTAGGGCGCGCACACCTCAACTCTTATAGCAGCGTTGGTGCGAACCTCGGGGGGCGTCCCCCTCGAGTGACGTCACTGCTTCAGACTACAAAAGGTTGCCCATTTGCTGACTCTCGCCGAGTTAGCAACGGATTGGATTCGTTCTGGTCTGAAGCTGCTCTGCTGCTGCTGGAAGCTATCTTCACCCTCCGGGGTTCTACTAATTTGGGTACCCGCTCCTCGGGGGCCCTTTGCTTATTTCCAGGTGCCTATCCTGAATCCAATTACTCGCTCCTCGAGGGCCTGTGTGTCTATCCTGGTGCCTGCTACCAATTCTTCTACCTGCTGGAACACTACCTATCAGCTACAGAGAGTGAGTACTACTTCTCCCAGTCTGTTCATCTACAGCTCCTCGTTGTCTATCTGCATCGGGCCCTACACCACCATTGTGGAACGGGATTCCTCTGCCGAGGATCACAGACTGTTGCTACCTATCCTCTCTCTACTGCTTATTGGGAACTCTATCTACTCAGCTACAAGGGAGTGTGTAATAACATCTGCCAATCTGTCTCTCCTACAGCGCCTCACTGGATATCTGCATTGGGGCCTTAAACCACCATTGTGGGACGGGTCTCCTCCGCCGACGATCACAGACTGCTGCTATCTAATCCACTCTCTACTGCCACCTCTGGTGAACCATACAAGCAGCATAATAAAGATATAGTCTCTGTGTTTGTGCATCTGAGTCTAGCCTGGTGCTACAGTTCCCTATGGGGCTCCTCCCTGTGGGAGTCACTTTCACTGTTACCATTAAATCCACCAAACACCTCGATATAACACTTTGCTGAAATCCAAGTTTAATGGAACACAGTCAACATGGATTTACCCAAGCAAACTTGCTAACAAATCTTCATTTTTTTTTGAAGGAGTTAATAAACATGTGGATAAAGGTGAACCGGTAGATGTGGTGTATATGGATTTTCAGAAGGCATTTGACAAAGTCCCTCATGAGAGGCTTCTAAGAAAACTAAAAAGTCAGGGGATAGGAGGCAATGTCCTTTCGTGGATTACAAACTGGTTAAAAGACAGGAAACAGAGTAGGATTAAATGGGCAATTTTCTCAGTGGAAAAGGGTAAACAGTGGAGTGCCTCAGGGATCTGTACTTGGACCGGTACTTTTCAATATATATATAAATGATCTGGAAAGGAATACGATGAGTGATGGTATCAGATTTGCAGATGATACAAAATTATTCAGAGTAGTTACCATATTTGGCGGCGTATAGGACGCACTGGCGCATAAGACGCACCCCCTTTTTTATTCACATTTCTAAGGAAAAAAATCATTTTCTATATTTTTTGATGAATTTCCATAATGATTTACTGAACTACCGTATTTTTCGCTCCATAAGACGCACTTTTTTTTCCTCCAAAAGTGGGGGGAAAATGCCTGTGTGTCTTCTGGAGCGAATATAAAAAAAAAAACCCAAAAAAAAAACTAACTACAACCCCCCACCCTCCTGACCCCCCAAGACCTGCCAAAAGTCTCTGGTGGTCCAGCGGGGGTCCGGGAGCGATCTCCTGCACTTGGGACGTTGGCTGCCAGTAATCAAAATGGCGCCAACAGCCCTTTGCCCTTACTATGTCACAGGGGCCGACCAATGGCACGGTAGCCCTTGTGACATGGTAAGGGCAAAGGGCCTTCGGTGCCATTTTGATTACTGGCAGCCGACGGCCCAAGTGCAGGAGATCGCTCCCGGAACCCCGCTGGACCACCAGGGACTTCTGGCAGGTCTTGGGGGGTGTCCCTCTCCGCTGGGCAGGAGTGCTAGAGGATGAGAGATGTGTCCCCTTTGCGTTAAGGTGGGCCTCATCTAGGGTTGGAGGCGACCAGACCCCTGCCGACCTGCCTGCCTTAGAATAACCACACAAGAGTGGTCCACTGACTACTACATGCCCTTTTGGACTTGCCGCTGGGTAGGAACAGAGGCGGCAGGCCGGAAAGGAGACGAGGGCGGACTAGGACTGAAGCTTGAAGGCTGAGACGAAGACTTCAGAACTCAGGAGTGGAACACAAAACATCGACAACAGGAACGAAAGACATCAGGACATCCGGAAAGGCGAGCGGATGGAAGCTCACCCATAGAAGGCATCTGGAACTAGAGTAGATGGAGGCTCAGGGCATCAGAAACGTCCGCGGCAAGGATATCTCTTACGGACCTTGGGAAATCCAGACGAGACGAAAAGGAAGACTTGGACAAAGACAGGTGTGCACTGTTCCACAGGACACCCTACACAGCCCACCACAGGGAGGACCCACGGGGATGGTCACAGACCACCCTGTCCTCTGTGCGCCCTACACAGCCTAAGGAGGCTGGTCACAGACCACGCGGGAGCGGGGCAGGCTCAGGAAAGGAGTCCAACTGACCAAGACTCCAATGACCGGAAACAGGAACCGGACGAAACGGATTTACCCTCGGGGTGGCCATTTGGAGAACTCGAGGAGCTGGAACATCAAAGGAACCAAGATCAGGAACGTAAGACCTCTAGCTATCTAGGATGTCAGTCCTTCCGGAACATCAAGACAGCAAAGACGAAGGACATCGGGAACATCAGGACATCAGAAACGGAATGAAGAGGGATCCCTTGTAACACTGGAACACCAAGCAAGAGCAGGAACATGGAGTCCAAGAGGAAGGAGAAGCTCCGCAGAAGATTGGCTCATTGCGAAGGCACTGGAGGAATGACTAAAGAGCCCTTAAGTAGGGCTAAAGAGGGAGGCTCCCAGCTGATGTCATCAGGTGGGGCCAGGAGGACCCCACCCACGCTGTCCCTTTAACAAGGGAAGAGAGAGGTGGGCCTGCCCCATAGGAGGAGCAGTGAGGAAGTCTGCAGGACCCTGGACAGCGGCCCTGCAGATGCTGAAGCAGGGAGGAGCCAGAACTGCCGTGCAGGCCCCGATGTTGAAAGCGGAGCAAGGTGGCGTCCCTGCCACTGCGGAGCAGGCCTCCAGGCCTGTCAGGAGGCAGCGTGAGCGATGGCTCTAGACCGCGAAGAGGACGCCGAAGTCCACGGCTCCTACCGCAGTGAAGAAGCAGCATCGCAGTGCGGGGGCAGCTTCCTGCCGCAATGGAGAAGCCCGGCACAGCCAGGGAAGGTCTGGACAGCTGCAGCCTCCAGGCCGTGGAGGTAAGAGGCGGCTTGTGGCTCCAGCCATGGGCCACATCGCAACGGGGTCAGGAGGGTGGGGGGTTGTAGTTAATTAAAGGGTTGGGATGGGGGGGTTCCCACAGAAAGAGAACGATTAAAGTTTTCTGATCTGGGGAGTGGACCGAAATGGCCCTCCCCAGACCCGAAAATGAAATGGGGACAAAAAAATTTTTATGCAGTCCCCTAATTTGCTCCATAAGATGCACAGATGCCCGGGAACAGAGCCGGTTTAGCACACCAATTTTTATTTTTTTTTTTTAATTTTCCCCCACTGAATCCTATGTGCGTCTTATGGTCAGGTGCGTCTTATGGAGCGAAAAATATGGTAATTATATAGTTATTTGTGTCTACAACAATGTAACTAGGATGTAATTAGGGAACACTGTAGTTCAATCTTCATCCTCAAAACCCAGAAATACATCTCCAGAGCTGAATGAAGAATTACTTGAAGCCTCTTCTTCAGAAACTGAGTCTTCATATAATAAATCATCCTCTGTGCCATCAAGTGAGTTACTAATTCCACATTTCTTAAATGAATTTACAACTGTCTCATGTTTCACAGCATCCCATGAATTTTTGACCCATTCACAAATCTGCGAAATGCTAGGCCTCTTCCTTCTTCCGTCACTTCAAAATCTGTAGACTGCATCCAACTGTTCCATTTCTCCTTCATGAATCCTTTAAATGGTTTATTAATGCAGACATCTAAAGGTTGAGGCTGGCTCGTTAGGCCACCTGCAATTACAGCTATTTGAGTTTTCAGTTGGTAGATTTTATTTTTCTCAGCTTTTGTTCCCTGACTCCGAAACTGATCCCATACTAGCAAGGCAGGTTTCTTTAACAGTCCACCAGGACGCCTAGACCACACATTGTCTATCCACATCTTCATCCCCCTTTCATCCATCCAGCCCTTAGGATGAATGTGCACAAACACACCCTTAAGCAGTTTTTCCTTGGGCAAGGTTTTCCTTTTGAAAATCAAGAGGCGGCAATTTTGTTCCATCGGCTCAGCAAGACAACATGACTGTGTAATGCGTTTTTTCATGCCTACATGTTTTAACAATAACACTTTTTGCATCTTTGGAATCTACTGTTTTGTTTGAGGGTACATCGAACGTCAGTGGGACCTCATCCATGTTTCCTATTTGTGAAAGTCCAAATTTTCTTTTTTTCTTGCATTAATTACAAATCTATGAAAATCGATAATCTTGTTTTCATATTCTGCTTTAGTTCACATACTTAGGTCACTTCTCTTCATGAATCTAGAACACCATGACGTTGATCCTGTAAAATCAGTGATGCCCCTGTTAGTGGCTATCATTCTTGCTTGTTGAATAATCATTTTTGTGCAATTCCAATTCGCAGATTGTGTTTACTAAGCATAGGCGAGGATTTTAAAAGGGTTACGCGCTTAACCCTTTTAGAAGCCTACTGCGCGCGCCGAGCCTATTTTGCATAGGTTCGGCGATGCACGCAAACCCGGGTCGCGCGTATGTCCCGGGGCTTGGAAAAAATGGGCGGGGAGGGGGCGGGACTGGAGCCTCCAAGCACAGCGGCCATTTGCTGCTGTGCCTGGGATCGCGGGCCGGCCATCGCCGGCGCGCACAACCTACGCCTGCCCAGAGGCAGGCGCAACTTAAAAATTAAAGGTAAGGGGGGGTTTAGGTAGGGCTGGGGGCGGGGAAGGGAGGGGAAGGTGGGGGAGTGGAAGGAAAGTTCCCTCCGAGGCCGCTTCGATTTCTGAGCAGCCTCGGAGGGAATGGAGGAAGGCTGCGCGGCTTGGCGCGCGCAAGTTGCATAATCGTGCACCCCCCTGCACGCGCTGACCCTGGGTTTTATAACATGCGCGCGGCTGCACGCGCATGTTATAAAATCGGGCGTAGATTTGTGCGCGCTGGGTTGCACACACAAATCTATGCCTACGCGTAGTTTTTAAAATCTGGCCCATAGCTTTTTGTAAGTACTCTTCCTGTCTTCTTCAAGTTCTTATCATCTTTTCAGTTGGCGGTGGCCTGTAATTCCTCTCTGCTGCTCTGTTTCTACGTTGTTTAGCATACGCAATCACTCATAGCTTGAATATAATATTATAGCAGAATCTGCATTGTTTTTGAGCCGTGTTTTGTGTTTTGCAAAGAGCGGGGCACAATGGGAGGGGAAGGCGGGGGATAACGTAACGCCAGTGATCGAGACTGTGGGTTGAAGATTCAGTGTCTAAAACTTGGAGGAGAAGTCCATTAAGTTGACTTAGAAAATAGCCACTGCTATTACTAGCAACAGTAACTTAGTTTTTGGGTACCGGTACTTACCAAGTTCTTATGGCCTGGATTGTTCACTGTTGGAGACAGGATGCTGGGCTTGATGGACCCATTTGTCTGACCCAGTATGGCAATTTCTTATGTTTTTAACTCTGTCTATTTTCTGATGTACAAATCGAATATTGCTTCCACAATTGTGGAAATCCAGGAGAAGCTACAAGCTGGGTGAGACTTGCCTATTTTTGGAGAAGTGTTTTCTTTAAGATGTCCTTACTCCCTAAAATACTACATAAGCTCCAAATGCTGCCATTTTGGCTTGCTGCTGAAGACATTGATAAACTTCACTCCTTGGTCACTTTTATTTGGAGAGGAAAACCGGCAAATGTTAGCGTATGTTAAACTGACTTATAACAACAACTTTGGGGCACTAAATCAACAGCGTCCGGTGGGGGGGAGGGGGGGGAGTGAAGCAGTGGCATCAGGGAGTGAGGGTGCGCCGCCCGATTGGACAGTGCTGGGCAAAAGGAGCTTGCCAAAGTGCATCTTCCCCAATCAAAATCAACAGCGTCAGCTTGCCCAGCATCAGCCAATCGGGCACCGCACCCTCGCTCCCCGACGCCACTGCTTCACTCCCCCTCCTACCGGATGCTGTTAATTTTGATTACTGGCGCATAGGACGCACTCCATATTTTTCCATTTTGAGGGGAAAAAAGTGTGTCCTATACACCAGCAAATACGGTAAATCACAAGCGCATTGTGATGCATTACAGGAGGACCTTGCAAAACTGGAAGATTGGGCATCCAAATGGCAATGAAATTCAATGTGGACAAGTGCAAGGTGATGCATATAGGGGAAAATAACCCTTGCTGTAGTTACACAATGTTAGGTTCCATATTAGGAGCTACTTCCCAGAAAAAGATCTAGGCATCATAGTGGATAATACTTTAAAATTGTTGGCTTATGGGCAGATTTTCAAAGGCTACGCGCGTAACCTGAGGAAATCTGCCCCGTGCGCGCCGAGCCTATTTTGCATGGGCTCGGCGGCGCGCACAAGCCCTGGGACGCACGTATGTCCCGGGGCTTGCAAAAAGGGGCGGTTCAGGGGTGTGGCATCAGCTCGGGGCTTGTTCAGGGCGTGGCGGCGGTCCGGGGCGATCCGGAGGCATGGCCGAGTGTCCCGACACAGCAGCCTGTGTCGGGGCCTGCCGCACCAGCAGACATTTGGCGCGCGCAAGTTACAACTGCCCGGAGGCCGGCGTAACTTCCTGGATAAAGGTTAGGAGGGGGATTTAGGTAGGGGTGGGTTAGATAGGAGAAGGGAGGGGAAGGTGGAGGGAGTCGGAGGGAACGGGCAGCGCGCGTAGGGCTCGGCACGCGCAAGGTGCACAAATGTGCACCCCCTTGCGCGCGCCGAGCCTGGATTTTAAAAGATACGCGCATAGCTATTGAAATGGTGTGCGAACAAAAGTACGCACTTGCGCTTTTTTTTTTAAATGTACCCCATAGTGTGCTGCAGCAGTCAAAAAAGCAAACAGAATTTTAGGAATTATTAGGAAGGGAATGGTTAATAAAACGGAAAATGTCATAATGCCTCTATATCGCTCCATGGTGAGACCGCACCTGGAATACTGTGTACAATTCTGGTCGCCGCATCTTAAAAAAAGATATAGTTGCAATGGAGAAGGAACAGAGAAGGGAAACCAAAATGATTAAAGGGGATGGAACAGCTCCCCTATGAGGAAAGGCTGACGAGGTTAGAGCTGTTCAGCTTGGAGAAGAGACGGCTGAGGGGGGATATGATAGAGGTCTTTAAGATCATGAGAGGTCTTGAACGAGTAGATGTGACTCGGTTATTTACACTTTCGAATAATAGAAGGACTAGGGGGCATTCCATGAAGTTAGCAAGTAGCACATTTAAGACCAATCAGAGAAAATTCTTTTTCACTCAACGCACAATAAAGCTCTGGGATTTGTTGCCAGAGGATGTGGTTAGTGCAGTTAGTGTAGCTGGGTTCAAAAAAGGTTTGGATAAGTTCTTGGAGGAGAAGTCCATTAACTGCTATTAATCAAGTTTACTTAGGGAATAGCCACTGCTATTAATTGCATCAGTAGCATGGGATCTTCTTAGTGTTTGGGTAATTGCCAGGTTCTTGTGGCCTGGTTTGGCCTCTGTTGGAAACAGGATGCTGGGCTTGATGGACCCTTCGTCTGACCCAGCATGGCAATTTCTTATGTTCTTAAGTAGATCACATCAAGTGCTCTTCCTTGATCCAGTTCTCTTGTCACCCAATCAAAAAAGTAAATCAGATTGGTCTCTCAGGACCTGGTGAATCCATGCTGTCTTGGGTCCAGCAACCCACCAGATTGGAAGTAGTTCACTATCCTTTCCTTCAGCAGAGTTTCCACAACCGCTCTTCTCCAGTCCTGTGGCACCACTCCCATTTCCAGGGATCTATTGAACAAGTCTTTCAGCATACCCGTCGGCACATCTTTAGGTTCCTTCAGTATCCTGGGATGTTCTTCATCTGGCCCCATGGCTTTGTCCACTTTCAGTTCCTCCCATACATTCTCTTCTGTAAATGGGGGTTACATCTACTCTACTCCCATCCATGGTCTTGTGAACCAGTAACAGTCTTTCACCGAGGTCTCCTTTCGTGAACACCAAATTGAAGTATTTGTTTAATATTTCTACTATTTCTTCACAAGTTGCTTCTTGTCACCTTTCAATTTTATTATTCCATCTCAGGCCTTCCTCCTTTCTCTGACATATCTGAAAAATGTTTTGTCACCTCACTTAACCTGTTTGGCAATCCTGTTTTCCACTTGACCTTTTGCTTTCCTGATTTCTTTCCTCGTCTCCTTCAGCTTCACCAGGTATTCTTCCCTATGTTCCTTTGTTTGGGATTGCCTTTATTGTTTCAGCCACTTCCTCTGAGAGCCAGATCATTATTTTTAACCTCTTACTTTTCGAACATATAGATTTTGTTGCCTTTATGCTAGCTCCTTTTAATTTGACCCACAGTTGTTCCACCTCCCCCATTTTCTCACAGTCTTCTATTTCTTCCTCAATGTATGTCCCCATTTTGACAAAGTCTGTATTTTTTTTTAAGTTCAAAGCTTGGATCTTCATGTGACTTCTCTCTCTCCTATGATCACTGGTGCTCAAGTGAGCTCCTACCTGGACACTGGAGACATTATCCCCATTTGTGAACACTAGGTTGAGTGTCACTCCCTCCTTCATGGGTTCCATACCATTTGTTTGAGCAGAGCCCCTTTACTCCTGGGGGAATTCTGCGCAAAGAAATTTAAAATTTCGCACACAAAAACTTAAAATTCTCCAAAATTTAGCATACTTTAATACTGGTCAAAATAACACAATTTACATGACAGTCTTTAAGTAATTACATTTTAAATTAATACAGAAAAAAGTTATTACTTAAAGATGCAGAATTTTAAATATTTTTAGCAGATTTTCCCTAGAAATCATTGTAAGAGTGCCCCTTCCACTCTCTCTCCCTACTACCCTGGCCACTTTGCCCTCTCATGCCCCAACTCCTCCACCAGCCAGTATCTCTCCCCTTCACCTCTAGGCTCAACCCCTTCCACTCTATCGCCACTCCCAAAATTTGACCCTGTTCTTAGTACTGCCCCTCACACAGGCTCCCTCTGTCCCTCCCTCTCTCAACACCATCCTCATACAGGTTCCCTCACTTGCACACATACATCCCCCCCTCCCTACAGGATCCCTATTTCTTGCACACGCACCCCCTCATACAAGGTTCCTCTCGCATACACACCCACACAAACTCCCTTTCTCTCTCACACATACACCCTCACACAGGCTACTTAGGTCTCTCTCTCTCTCTCACACCCTTTCACGCAGGCTCTCTCTCACACACACACACACAGTTCCTGTTATGGGAGTGCTAGGGAGCGATCCTGATTCCGGGGAGAGTGGTGCGCCCTTGGACCACGACGCGACTGCAGAGAGGAGCTCTGTGGAAGCGCAGAGGCAGGTGAGACGTGTCCACGCACAGGCGGACCAAGGACTCGGACCTCTGCCAAACCTGTCGCATCAGTAGAGACACAACGCCACAATGCTGGTCTCTGGGGTAGCCCTCCGGCCACTCGATAACCCTTTCGGACCTGCCATATGGGAATGGAAAATGCGCCAGGATGGACAGTGGTCGAGGGCAGACGATGGAACTGGAACAAGACTTGAAGACTAAAGACACAATCAGACGAGGACTCTTGAAGACAAGATCAAACGATACTTGAAGACTGGGTCAGACAATACTGGATAAGGCTGAGGCAAGGCTGAAGAGAAGAACATCAGGGACTCTGACAAAGACACTTGAGTGGATAGACAGAAAAGTTAAAACTCAGTATGAAGGAATCCGGCCAAGACTCGTAGCAGCAAACATCCTGGACTGAGCTTTGGGGACTCGGCGTAATTGGCGCAGGCCAACCTGAAGAAGCAATGGCTTCAAACCCAGCGCAGAAGATGAATCAGAAGGTTGACCGAAGTTGAAGATAGGACGGCCCACTAGTGTTGGAATCTGAGGGAGGGAGCACTAGGGAGTGCTCCCAATTCCGGGGAGATGTGTGCCTTTGGACCACAACGAGACTGCAGAGAGGTGCTCCGTGGAAGCGCCACAGCAGGCAAGACATATCCAAGCATGGGAGAAGCAGACTGATCAGTGCCCTAACCTCCATCGAACCTGCACGCACCAGTAGAGACCCAGCAACGCAATGCTGGCCTCTGGGGTAGCCCTCCAGCCACTCAAAAGTCCTTTCGGACCTGCCACTGGGTAGCGGCAAATGTGGCAGGACGGACAGAGGTCGAGGACAGGTGATGGTACTGGAGCTTGGAACAAGACAAGACCTCGGCCTTGGACTAGGCTGAAGACTTGAACAAGACGTGGAGCTTGGGTCTCAGACAAGATGAGGGCACTTGGAGACTCAGACGAGATGAAGACGCTTGATACTTGGAGACACTGACGAGACAAAGACGCTTGGTACTTGGAACTCAGGCTAGACGAGGACATGAGGAAACTTGGAACTCTGAACTTGGAACTCAGATGAAACAAGGACAAAGGTAGCTTGGAACTCAGACGAGATGAAGACATGAAGTGGCTTGGAACTCGGACGTAAGACGCTGAGATGTAGATGAAGATCAGAGGTGGATTCTAGAGAGTCAGGCAAAGATCCGGATACTCCGATGAGGACTTGGAATTTGGGAAGACTCAGGCAAGGATAAGGACTCAGGATACTCAGAGACTTAGACAGGCGCTGCCCCTCAAGGCGCCCTACACAGCCGACATGGACTGGTCATGGACCACCCTGTCCCATGGCACGCCCTACACAACCTGAAGAGGCTGGTTGCAGACCACGCGGAGAGTGGAACAAGCAGGACTGAGGCTCAAAACAAGGAAGGAATCCAGGCAGTGCTCAAAGACAGATCCTGCCAGAAGAGGGCTCCAGCCACCAGGAAACGGACACCGGATAGATACAGGTTTACTCCCAGGAAAGGTCAACTGGAAATGAGGTCCGGGGTGAGCGGGCTGAACCCGGAACTTAAGGACTGATGGTACTTCAGGATCGGAACCTGACAAAGAACATCAGAAGCGAGACTTGGAACATCAGGGTTGGAATGTAGGACATCGGATATGAATGGACACCGGTACCTCAGGACATCAGGACATCTATGGCATCTGGACATCAGGGAACTTCAAGAGAAGAGGACCACAGGGATGACTGGAACATGACGGACGAAGACAGAAGGCTAAGACGTCTGGACATCCGAAGACAAAGGGATGACAGGACATCCGGAGACAGGGAGACGTCAGGACATATGGAGACATCTGGTCATCCGGAGACGTCTGGACATCTGAAGACACAAAAACATCGGGACATCTGAAGACAGGAGGACGGGATCTGTCGAGAGACCAGAACATGGAACGAAGAAGACAACGGAGGTTCAGGAACCATGGACGAAGACAAGGAGGACCAACGAAGAACAGAGTGCCTTGAAGAAGTGAAGAAGGATCACGGAGGACTCCTGGAATGAAGAGCTGGAACTGAAGATCCAGGAGAGGTCCGACTCCATGACCAACTCCTTGCGAAGGCGAAGACTGACTGAAGGCTGAGCCCTTTTGTAGAGCTGAAGAGGAAACGCCTCAGTGACATCGTGAGGAGGAGCCAGAAGGACTGGCCCTTTAAATAGGCTGAAGAGGCGCGGCCCCGCACCTAAGGAAGAAGGCAGGACCACTGCCACTGCCATTAGCAATGGTAACATGGAATAGACTTACTTTTTGCGTACTTGCCAGGTTCTTATGGCCTGGATTGGCCACTGTTGGAAACAGGATGCTGGGCTTGATGGACCCTTGGTCTGACCCAGTATGGCATTTTTCTATGTTCTTATGGACAGCAGCCATGCTGTGAAGAGAAGCTGAAGCAGAAGCTGAAGCGAAGAAAGAAGACTGAAGATGATGGCGGCTTCCAGCCTCGAAAAGGAGCTCTGGAGCGCCCTCCTGACTGCTGAAGAGGAAGGCTTCGGCGGCGGCCTAGCCACAAGGAGATGGCGGAGGCGGCGCTCAGGCCACAAAGAAGGCAGTGGCGATGGCAGCAGCTTTAAGCCGCGAAGAAGGGTGTCTGTGGCGGCCTCTGAGCCCGCGAAGAGGAGCGGCGGCCCCAGGCCTAAGGAAGATGGGCGTCTGCGGCCTCCTGGCCGCGAATAGGAATGAGGGCAGCGCTCGACAGCGGTCTCCTGCCGCAGGAAGCAGCAAAACTGGCGGTGGCCTCCAGGCCGCAAGTGGCAGGCGTCGGCGACCTTCAGGCCGCACAGGGACTTCAGCCATGTCGGAAAGCTGACAAAAGGTAAGAGGCTGCTCGCGGCTAAGTCCGCAGGCAGCATCGCAACAAGTAGGAGGTAGATACGGACCCAGGATATCCGAGAAGAAGGCTACCCTGACGAGGGAGCCAAAGAATCTGAAGGCTTCTTTGACAAAGGAGCCAAAAGGGTCTGAACGCTTAACAGCGAAAGGACTGAAGATGAAGATGTCAAAAGGATCTGAAGACGAAGACAACTTGACATGAAAACGTCTGGAACGTCAGGACATCTGGACTTCAACCCCCAGGACAATCAGTCAAGAGCATCAGGGAGGTGTCAAGAGAACTGGAGAGCGAGACATCAAAGAAATCTGGACTTCGGACCCCCCAGATCACTCAACCAAGAGCATCGAGGAGTCTCCGAGAGGCAGAACAACAGGATGATGGACTTCAGGAAGGACAGGATATCAGAAGGCGAGGACTTCAGGAAGATCTGAAGGTGAGGACATCAGGAAGGTCAGACGATGAAGACATCTGAGGACGCGGACATGGGATCCGGCGAGAGACCAAACATGAAACGAAGGATCAGGAACCACATAGAAAGACAAGGGAATTCCCAAGAAGAACAGATTGCCTTGAAGAAGCGGAGGACATCGTCAGAGACTCCTGGACTGAAGAGCTGGAATGGAGGATCCAGAAGCAGTCCAACTCCAGAACTGACTCTGTGCGAAGGCGACGAGGAACTGAAGGCTGAGCCCTTTTGTAGGGATGAAGAGGAAACACCCAAGATGACATCATGAGGAGGAGCCAGGTGGACTGGCCCTTTAAATACAAGGAAGAGGCGCGGCCCCGCACCTAAGGAGGTAGGACCAGGGACAGCAGCCATGTTGAGAAGAGGAGCTGAAGCAGGAGTAGGCCCGAGGCGTTGGAGGCGGCTCCAGACGTTGAAGAGAAGCTGAGGGTGGCTCCAGCCGCGTGAAGCACTGGCAGCAGCCTCCAGGCCGCGAAGAGGAGCTCCAGAGTGGCCCACCGGCCACAAGAGGAGGAAACTGAAAGCGGCTCCCTGCCGCGAAGACTGAAGGCTTCATGGCGGCCTCCAGGCCACAAGGAATGGCGTCTGCGGCCTCCTGGCCGCGGGATGAAAAAGAGACGTTGGCAGCTCCTGCCACAGGAGAGAGGACATCAGAAGCCTCCTGGCTACAAGGGAGGAAGCAGCGTCGGCAGCCTCCTGGCCGCAAGGACGGGTGACAGCGGCTCCAGCTGCGCAGAGCGCGGCAACAAAGCAAGCAGGCTGGAGGTGAGAGAGGCTGCTCGCAGCTAGGCCTGCAAGCAGAATCGTAACAGTCCCTTCACACAGACTAGCATAATCCCTTTTTCATACACACGAGCTCCCAATCTCTCCCACACATACACACTCCTTCACAATCTCCTCATATGGGCTCACTCTCTCTGGCAGCCACACTCAAGCACCCCCCCCCCCCCACACACACTCTCTCACCCCCCTCCCCCCCTGGTCTGGTCTCTCTCATACCCCCCTACTCACCACCACCATCCCCCCGCGCTCTCTCACCTTTTCTGCTCTCACACCCCCTGCTCTCTCTCTCACCCCCACCTGCTTAACCCTCCTGGTCTCTCTCACACCCCACTGCTCACCCCACCTACTCTCACCTCCCCTGTTCTGCTCTCCTCTCACACCCCCTTCCCCCTGCTCTCTCTCAAACACCCCTTCTCACCTCCCCTGTTCTGCTCTCCTCTCACACCCCCTTCCCCCTGCTCTCTCTCAAACACCCCTTCTCACCTCCCCTGTTCTCAACTCTCTCTCACACCCCTCCCCGGTCTCTCTCACATCCCCCTGCTAATCCCCCTGATCTCTCTCACACACCCCTGAGCTCCCCTCCGCTCAAACCCCTGCTCTATCTCACTCCCCTGCTTAGCCCCTTGGATCTCTCTCAGACCCCCCTGCTCACCCTCCCACTCACTCTCCCTGCTCTCTCTCACACACACACCCTCCCCTCTGCTCTCACACCCCCTACTTTTACCCCCCCCTCCCCCCACGGTCTCTCTTACACTCCCCTGCTTAACCCCCCTGATCTCTCTCACACACCCCTTCTCACATCCCCTGTTCTCTCCCCTGCTCATCCCCCTGGTAAGAACATAAGAACATGCCATACTGGGTCAGACCAAGGGTCCATCAAGCCCAGCATCCTGTTTCCAACAGTGGCCAATCCAGGCCATAAGAACCTGTCAAGTTCCCAAAAACTAATTCTATCCCATGTTACTGTTGCTAGTGGGAGCACTGAAAGGATCACCTTGCTGGTGGCTGAAAGGAATCAGTAAGTTTTTGTTTGGGAAATTTTCTTTTTTAAAACTATTGGGACAAAGTTAACTATTTGGGAATATTATTTAGTGTGTTTGTGCTTTTAATAGACAGTAAGGCAGGGAATAAACTGAAGTTATAGTTTTTGTTGATTATATATTTATCTCTCTCTAATTGTTTCTTAGTTTAAATTCTGTACTGTCTTCCATTGCCCAGGTTTTACGCTCCCTGTTTAATGTAACTTTACTTTCTACCTTGATGTTAATTGGTTTCCCCTCAGTTACATTGTAAACCGGTACGATAAGACCTAGTCTTGAGCATCGGTATAGTAAAAGAAATTAAATAAAATAAAATAAAAGTTAGACTATTTGTATTAGTCAGTCAGTAAGGCAGCTAATAGGCAGAAGTTAGAGTGTTTGTATATTAAAAAAAAAAAAAAGTAGCCAGAAGCTAGAAATAAGCTAGGAGCAGAGTATACCTAAGTAAAAAGGTTGAAAAGTTCAGCACTCACCTTGGAAAGGTGTTAACGTAGTGTGATTTGGTACCAACATTTGTTAATCAAGAGAGCAGTGAGTCACTCTCGCTGACTAACTGAAGTTAGATTGTTTGTGTTTCCCAACCCTCCCACCCCTCACCCATACACCCCTAGCTCATCCTTTAATTTACAGGCAGGTGCCACATTCACAAAAAAAACAAACCCTTATTGAGAATTTGATCATTCCCCTGTAGGCCACTACAAGACATTTAGTGAATTCACTAATACATTTAAAGGACATTAATTAGACAATTCCTACTCCCATAACAACCTAAAACTTAACTAGGAACTGAAAAAATTTGAGATGAAGGCAGCAGTCCAGCAGCAAGAGGGGGGCTTCCCAGTCTTTTGCATCGAGTGTCACATGTATGATTTTTTACCTGCCGGTGAGAAATTGTACATGTGCATGCGATGCAAAGAGCTCCTGTCTCTCAGAGAACGAGTCTGATCTCTGGAGGCTAGAGTGGCAGACCTGGAGGAGCTGAGGCAGACAGTTATATAGATGAGACCTTCAGGGACATAGTAGCCAAGTCCCAACTTCAGACTGGTAGCCCTGGTGCTGCCTTGGAGGAAGAAGGTCCCATGATCGGAGAGCATCAACCTGTGCAGCAGGAAAGGATCATGTAGCAAGGACCTTGCTCTCCAGGTGGTGCATTGTCTTTTCGCACCAAGGATTTGTCTCCAAGGCCTACTGCCCAGGAGGGAAGGGTTAGGTCGGCCGTCATAGTTGGTGATTCGATTATTAGGACTGTAGACAGCTGGGTGGCTGGTGGGTGTGAGGTTCACCTGGTAACATGCCTACCTGATGCGAAGGTGGCGGACCTCGCGCGTCACCTAGATAGGATTTTAGACCATGCTGGGGAGGAGCCAGCTGTCGTGGTACATGTGGGGACCGACGACATAGGAAAATGTAGGAGGAAGGTTCTGGAAGCCAAATTTAGGCTCTTAGGTAGAAAGCTTAAATCTAGAACCTCCAGGGTAGCATTCTCTGAAATGCTCCCTGTTCCACGCACAGGTCCCCAGAGGCAGGCAGAGCTCCGGAGTCTCAATGCATGGATGAGACAATGGTGCAAGGAAGAGAGATTCAGTTTTGTAAGGAACTGTTATGACTGTCGCTGCCTGACGACTCCACTCCACCCTCCTTACCTCTCTGGCAACTCCTCCTGTGGTTGACGGATGTTTGGCTGCCACGGGTCTGCCTGCTGTCCTCTCCGGCGTTCCCGGACTGGCGTGGGTGCTGCCTCCAGCCATGCTGTTCACCTACCTTAGGGCGTGCGCGGCCCTACTTCAAGTACCTTCAGTGGCGTGAACCTCAGGGCCGTCCCCCTGTGATGACGTCATGCATCCAGGATATAAAAGGCCTATGCGATTGCTAGCTAATTGAGTTAGCAAAGGTTACGATACAGGTTTCCATTGGATGGGATTCACTCTCCGTACCTTGCAACTCTGCCTCCTCCGGACCTACTCTATTTGGGGTACCCGCTCCTCGGGGGCCTCTCTCTCTTCTTATCTTTCAGGTCGCAATCTGGAACCGCTACTCGCTCAAGGGCCCATGTTCCTGGACTCGCTGCTTGGACTCCACTTCTGCCATGAAGACACCGCTGCCTATAACATCTGTGAGTTACTATCTCTGCCTCTCAGAGCTATTTCCTGGAACCAGGTACTCGCTCCTCGAGGGCCTGCCTTTACTCCAGTTCCTGTGCTCCACACTGAGAGACCGCTGCGTGAGTACATTACCAACGAGGCTCTGTTCCTGAACTCTGCATATCCTGCTACTACTCACGATCTCAGTTCTCTCTATTACAGCACAGCTATTGGGATTGCTGTTCCAGAGCCTGAGGGACTACAAGCCCAACTGGGCTACTTCCAGCTCACTACTGCCACTGTTCAACAGATATGAGCGCATCATGGCGTCTTCTTGAAAAAGATACTTTAACATCATAGAAGACTTGGGTACACCGACTGATTATGAAATAGAATAATATCCCCTGAGGAAAGGTCCGTTTGTGGACCAGAAACGTGGCTACGTCGGGTTGTCAACTTTTACCAGATAAGTCGGGACTTTTAAAATTGTTTGGTGAAGTCAATTGTTCATGACATTTAGAAAGAAAAAGAAAAAGTGAAAAATCACACCAAAAAAATGTACACAGGTGTTTGAACTGGTTGCACATATTTTTTCAAAAATATCGGATGGAGGAGGTTTGGTTTATGATTATATTCACATAAATTGAGTCCACCCTGGCGGGGGTTTAAACTCATATATATGAAACCCTTCCTCCATCTTTCATAAATTTTTCTTTCAATTTAAACAGCGAGGCAAATTCGGGTCACAATTTAGGCCCAATTGCCTCTTAGTGAATAATTGTGGTGTTTTGAATGAGATGACTCACAGTGTGTGAGCAATACAGCGTCTATAGATTGAATATAAAAATAATTTATAAGGGGAGATTGAGTGTGAATTGATTAATATAGTAGAACTCCCCAAAAAATATTCTTTGGTGCTTTGTTGTATTAGGTAGCAGTGAATGATGACATAGACTTAATTGGCATCTCAGAGACATGGTGGAAGGAGGATAACCAATGGGACAGTGCTATACCGGGGTACAAATTATATCGCAATGACAGAGAGGTGCACAGGAGGCAGTGTGGCACTTTATGTCCGGGATGGCATAGAGTCCAACAGGATAAACATCCTGCTTGAGACTGAATGCACAATTGAATCTTTAAGGATAGAAATCCCTTGTGTGTAGGGGAAGACTATTGTGATAGGGGTATACTACCATCCACCTGGTCAAGATGGTGAGACAGACAGTGAAATGCTAAGAGAAATTAAGCAAGCTAACCAAATTGGTAGTGCGGTAATAATGGGAGATTTCAATTACCCCAATACTGACTGGGTAAATGTACCATCGGGACATGCCAGAGAGATAAAATTCCTGGATGGAATAAGCTTTATGCAGCAATTGGTTCAGGAACTGAGAATAGAGGCAGCAATTTTAGATCTAATTCTCAATGGAGCACAGGATTCGGTGAGAGAGGTAATGGTGGTGGGTCCGCTTGGCAATAGTGATCATAATATGATCAAATTTGAATTAATGACTGGAAGGGGGACAGTAAGCAAATCCACGGCTCTCGTGCTAAACTTTCAAAAGGGAAACTTTGATAAAATGAGAAAAATAGTTAGAAAAAAACTGAAAGTAGCAGCTACAAAGGTAAAAAGTGTGCAAGAGGCATGGTCATTGTTAAAAAATACCATCCTAGAAGCACAGTCCAGATGTAGTCCATACATTAAGAAAGGTGGAAAGAAGGCAAAACGATCACCGGCATGGTTATAAGGGGAGGAGAAAGAAGCTATTTTAGCCAAAAGATCTTCATTCAAAACTTGGAAGAAGGATCTAACAGAAGAAAATAGGATAAAGCATAAGCGTTGGCAAGTTTGATAAGACAGGCTAAGAGAGAATTTGAAAAGAACTTGGTCGTAGAGGCAAAAACTCACAGTAAAAACGTTTTAAAATATATCCAAAGCTGAAAGCCTGTGAGGGAGTCAGTTGGACCGTTAGATGATCGAGGGGTTAAAGGGGCAATTAGAGAAGATAAGGCCATCGTGGAAAGATTAAATGATTTTTTTGCTTCAGTGTTTACTGAAGAGGATGTTGGGGAGATACCCATATCAGAGAAGGTTTTCATGGGTAATGATTCAGATGGACTCAACCAAATCACAGTGAACCTAGAAGATGTGGTAGGCCTGATTGACAAACTGAAGAGTAGTAAATCACCGGGACCAGATGGTATACACCCCAGGGTTCTGAAGGAACTAAAAAATGAAATTTCAGACCTATTAGTAAAAATGTGTAACCTATCATTAAAATCATCCATTGAACCTGAAGACTGGAAGGTGGCTAATGCAACCCTAATATTTAAAAAGGGCTCCAGTAGCGATCCGGGAAACTACAGACCAGTTAGCCTGACTTGAGTGCCAGGAAAAATAATGGAAAGTGTTCTAAATATAAAAATCACAGAACATATAGAAAGACATGGTTTAATGGAACAAAGTCAGCATGACTTTACCCAAGGCAAGTCTTGCCTCACAAATCTGCTTCACTTTTTTGAAGGATTTAATAAACATGTAGATAAAGGTGAACCGGTAGATATAGTATATTTGGATTTTCAGAAGGCGTTTGACAAAGTTCCTCATGAGAGGCTTCTAGTAAAAGTTAAAAAAGTCATGGGATAGGTGGCAATGTCCTTTCGTGGATTACAAACCGGCTAAAAGACATAAAACAGAGAGTAGGATTAAATGGACAATTTTCTCAGTGGAGTGGAGTGGGCAGTGGAGTGCCTCAGGGATCTGTATTGGGACCCGTACTTTTCAATATATTTATAAATGATCTGGAAAGAAATACGACAAGTGAGGTAATCAAATTTGCAGATACAAAATTGTTCAGAGTAGTTAAATCACAAGCAGATTGTGATAAATTGCAGGAAGACCTTGTGAGACTGGAAAATTGGGCATCCAAATAGCAGATGAAATTTAATGTGGATAAGTGCAAGGTGATGCATATAGGGAAAAATAACCCATGCTATAGTTACACAATGTTAGGTTCATATTAGGAGCTACCACCCAAGAAAGATCTAGGCGTCATAGTGGATAACACATTGAAATCGTCGGTACAGTGTGCTGCAGCAGTCAAAAAAGCAAACAGAAAGTTGGGAATTATTAGAAAGGGAATGGTGAATAAAACAGAAAATGTCATAATGCCTCTGTATCACTCCATGGTGAGACCGCACCGTGAATACTGTGTACCATTCTGGTCGCCGCATCTCAAAAAAGATATAATTGCGATGGAGAAGATACAGAGAAGAGTGACCAGAATAATAAAGGGAATGAAAAGGGAATGAAGAAAGACTAAAGAGGTTAGAACTTTTCAGCTTGGCGAAGAGACGACTGAGGGGGGGAATATGATAGAGGTGTTTAAAATCATGAGGGGTCTAGAACGGGTTAATGTGAATCAGTAACTCAGGGATATGAGCTCATCTCTTGGCTCCCTTCTGTCACAGCAATAAACACAGACACTTAATGGCATTATAAAAAGCCGCAGTTTATTATTATTAACCCGAGTCCTTACAGCTAACGTAATTCAACCCCCCCCCGCCCCTTTCCTTATTTGCCTCCTTATCCACCTCAACCACCACGTCCCAATGGTAAGGCATAAGGAGTAGGACCCCCCCCCCCCCTCCCGTAGCTTACCCCGCCTCGTCCCAGCGAGGGTAAGCTTCAGACTTGAGCTTAGCCCCGTCGCTCACCGGCCGTCCCGTGTAGCAGACCCCCAACTACACGGGACTCCTCCTCCCCCCCCCCCCCCATTATCATTTTACAATACATTATTACAAACAGAACTTGGGCTCGGGTTTACCGCCACAAACAAGGATGACTGGGGGTCAACCTTGTTCCCCCACTGTGGCCCTTTACTTTGTAATTACACTTTCTAGTCCTTCTTGCAAGGCATTATTGAATAAATCGATTCCTACATCCGATAAATGGAACCCGTCACTTCTAAATAACCCCTGCCCTATCTCCCAGGCCCATTCGTGCCTAACCCAGAATCCTCCTTGTTGCACAACCCATCTACTAATTTGTGGGGTAGATTTTAAAAAAGAGCGCGATCGCGTACTTTTGTTCGCGCAGCAGGCGCAAACAAAAGTACGCAGGATTTTATAAGATACGCGCATAGCCGCGCATATCTTATAAAATCCTGGATCGGCGCGCACAAGGCTGCCGATTTTGGGCAGCCTGCGCGCGCCGAGCCGCGCAGCCTGCCTCCGTTCCCTCCGAGGCCGCTCCGAAATCGGAGCGGCCTCGGAGGGAACTTTCTTTCACCCTCCCCTCACCTTCCCCTCCCTTCCCCTACCTAACCCACCCCCCCGGCCCTATCTAAACCCCCCCCTTACCTTTCTCCCTCGATTTACACCTGCTAGAAGCGGACTGCTGGCGCGCCGTCATCCGACCCGGGGGCTGGTCCAGAGGCCTCGACCACGCCCCGTCATTCGGCCCCGCCCCCGACACACCCCCTTAAAAAAAACCCGGGACTTACGCGTGTCCCGGGGCTCTTCGCACGCCTACACGACTGTGAAGGACCAGGAGAGTGGGGGAGCGAACTCCGTTGAAAGTGCTACCGAGGAAGCGATAGCCTTTCCAGGAGAGGTGACTCTTAGCCCCCCAGATCCTCGGAGGCCCGAAATTGCTCTTCCCCCCCCCCCCGCCCGGAGACCGCTGAACCACAGACACAGGAAGTGGCTCTGTTGGAAGCAGCGCAGGGAGGTCAGAGGGCGTTGGCAGCCGAAACAACTTTCAGCAATCCCCGGTACATCAGGGGCGGAGGATATCGAGGAGCCCCCCGTATCAACCCCGATTCGGAGAGAGGATGCAGAAAGTTTAAGGAGTGCGTTTGTTACAACACAAGGGGGAAATCAACTGGCCGGAATATCGCCGGTATTAAAAGCGGGTGAGTCTTCACTGAAACCCCGTTTTTCAATGCCGCCCAAACCAGATAAAATAACACTAGAGGCAATTTGGGACATAATGGTGGCGTTGGTCAATTCGATCGGAAACTACCAGGATAATATGGAAATTATAGAACATAAAGTGGAGATATGTGAAAATCAGATTGAGGAAATAAAACCAAAATTGCTAGTAATGGAGGCTGATGTAAAGAAAACACAGGAATGTAATGTGAAGATTATAAAGGATATCACTATGGTCTCAAGGAGGCTTGAATCCATGGAGAACTATTCCAGACATTTAAATCTGAGATTCCTGAACTTTCCGAAAATTGTTGGTGAACTGCCATATATTACATTGAAAAAATATCTTGCAGAGAATTTAAAATTTCAAGAGGGAGAAATCCCTCTGATAAATAAATTGTATTATCTACCAAAGTCAAATAAAAATAAAGAAGCCTTGCAATTAAATGTTAATGTGAATGAAGGGAATCTAACTAGATTTCTGGAGGATTCTGCTATGGAATTCTATGAAACAGCTACTTTAATGGTATCTTTTATAGCCGAAAAAGATATTAATGAAATAATGAAACGGTACTTTAAAAATATTTTGGTTCAATTTAGGGGGACTTCAATACGTGTTTTCCCAGATTATGCACCCATTACACAAAGCAGGAGACGTGAGTTTCTTGCAATGCGACCGCAAGTAATTGCACTTGGTTTTTCCTATGTTTTAAAATACCCATGTAAATGTCTTGTTAGGTCTGCAAAAGACATATTTGCTTTCCAATACCCTGAGCAGTTGAAGTCATTTATCAATGCTAGGAAGGTTATATCTCCTTCCGTAATAGTGCCATAGACGAGGATTAAAATATACGGTAATCTTCTACTACGTTAGGCTGGTTACATGCAATAATATATTGTTTTGTCTTATACTTCCTGTGGTTACTGTCCCCATTGATATATTTCTTTTGTTGTTTAATGCAATATGTAAATGCGATGATGTAAGAGAAATTTCTTGTAAAATTATGTTAAAGATTGTACATATTGCATTTTTTTTCTGTAGTAAGTTAACACTTGCTGTAATCTTGAAAATTAGAAAAATAAAATAAAAAAAAAAAAATCATTCTCATCTGCATTACCCTGTATTTTCATTCTCTACCCTCCACACTCTTTAGTGACATTATGTACCCCTGGGACGGGTTTTGCTCTAATTGTGATGTTCCTTTTTAAGCATAAACTAACTCTCGCAACAATGCCGCCACCCTTAAACATTTCGCCGATAACCTGTTAATTACTTGTACAACCCCCATATTGTCAGACCAAAAAACCACCCGCCTGTTGCTGAGTTGCTCCCCTCATATCTCAAGTGCCACTACTATGGGAAATAATTCGAGGAACATGATATTCTGAGTCATGCTCTCTTCTGCCCATACTTTGGGCCATGGTTCCGCACACCACTGCCCTTGAAAGTAGACTCCGAAGCCATATGCACCTGCGGCATCGGAGAACAATTCCAGGTCAAAATTAGGTCTTTTTCTCTGGTATAATTCGCACCCTGTTAAAAGTTTCCAAAAACTTCTCCCATGTCCCCAATTCTTCTTTGATCCCTTTGGTCACCCTTATAAAATGGTGCCTGGCCCTCACTCCAGCTGTTGATGCCAACAAACGCCTGATAAACGCCCTCCCCATCGGGGTGACTCTACAAGCAAAGTTAAGCGATCCTATCAAGGACTACATCTGCCTCAAGGTAACGTTCCTTGCCCCCCCCCCTTACCAGCATCACTAGCTTTTTCAACTTCTGAAGCTTTTCCTCCGGTAAACGTGACACCATGTCCACGGAGTCAATTTCTATGCCCAAAAAGGTTAACCTAGTACACGGTCCTTCTTTCTTGTCCTGAGCAATTGGTACACCCAACCTCCTTAACACTTCCATGAAACCTACTAACTACTCCAGACATTGTTGTGACTGCCCCGGCCCCACAAATAAAAAATCATTCAAGTAATGCATCATGCTTGGGCACTTCGTGAGTTGTTCTGTGACCCATTGCACAAATGTACTAAAAGCCTCAAAATACGCACACGATATCGCGCAACCCATGGGTAAACACCAATCCACATAATATAGCCCTTCAAATGAAAGCCCTAACAATGGCATACTCTCCGGATGTATCGGAAGCAAGCGAAACACCGACTCAATGCCAGTTTGGGCCATTAACGCCGCTCTACCTGCTCTCAAGACTAAATCCAATGCCTTGTCAAATGAGGCATAACGCACCGAACATGCATCTTTGGGGATGAAATCATTCACCGCTGACCCCTGTGGGAAGGACAGGTTCAAGATCAAGCGATACTTACCTAGCGCCTTCTTGGGTATAACTGCTAATGGAGAAAGATGCATTTTTTAAAATAGTGGTTCATGGAACGGCCCCGCAACTCGCCCTAGCAAAATTTCCGTCCTCAATTTTTCCTTTACCACTTCCTTCTTAATTGCAGACCTCACATTTAATACCCGCCCCCCCCCCTTCCCCTGGTCCGTCATAAGGTATTCTAAAGCCCTTTCTAAAACCACTTCTAAAAACCCAGCTGCCCTCCTATCAGGATATCCCTTTAATTCTCTACACAACCGCAATACTACAATTGGCAAAATCGCCTTATCAATTCTGACCCCTATACTAGTTTCCTTTTCGCGTAACACCTCCTTGCCCTTTAGGACATTTGCTGGCTGGGTGTTATCCTCCGCAGGAGCTGCAAGCATGCCTGAACTTGCATTCGGGAAACAAACATGTGGCTTTATTAAAACACCGGCACACATCTGCTCCTCCCCCTGCCAATTTGTTACCCCCTCCCGCTTTAATGTTCTCGATACCTCAAAAGGAACTCTGCAATCCACCCCCGGTGCTCACATTAGCCGCCCCGAGTTGCCGTCCTCCTCCCCGACTGCACCTCTTTCTCTTCCTGCCCCTTTATTCGTCATCTGGGTTAACCATAGATTAATATCCTGAGTACCCTAGGACATATGTCTATTTCCCGCCATTTTGTCTTTAAACTTTTCATCATAGTAGAGCCAGGCCCAACCTTCGTAATCTTTGTAAGCCCCCAGTATGCTATCCGCATAAGCTAATAGCGGCCCGTATTGCACCGGCTCAAAGTGCCCTACAACACTAGCCAACCTTAAAAACCCACGTACCTAATTTAAAATGTTTTTGGCAACTTTAGGTCCTCGTGTCTCCTTTCCCCTTTTTCTTCCCCTTCTTATCTTTCCCTCTGCCCCTCCTGCCTTCCAGCAATATAAATATATTAACGTACTTGCGTTTTCTTATGCGCGTTTGAAGCTTCCTGGGAACTTCCTCCCACAATTCTGACAATGACGCAGAGCTGGATGTCCCATATCCTGCCTCGGGCCCTGACTAGCCTTAGCATATCTCCTCCCCGCTGACTCGCTCGATGATGTAGACAAGGACGATGTCGAGCTAGAATCCGAATCTGAAGAATCATGCCCGACTCTTTTCCTGTCTGCTCGATTATCCTTGTTTCCTCCAATTCACCTGCTCCATCTCCTGTGAAACTCCCCCCCTCTCCTCCAGCGTTCTATCTACTGTCGGTACTCCGCTCTTTCCCCATGCGTCATCCTTCCCTCCAGGCTTCTTGCTGCGAAGTTCCCGGAACTGCTGGTCTCTCGGTACCTGTGAAAACAGACACACCAGCCACAGTACCTCTCTTCTGATGGCCCCCTGCACTTCCTACCTCCTTAATCCCTCTGACCCTGGTCCCGCCTCCCTCCCTACCACCAGCCTGCTTGACCCCTCCCCTGCCCCAACCTCACCAACCCTTGTCACAAACAAAACCCCATCATCCAAAGATAAGTCCCCGTACCATATTGGACACCCCTTCTCCGCACTCCACCTCCAATATCCCTGATACCCGTATGGAAAAAGAGGGGGCATTCCCACCTGCATACCGGTAGCAGTGCTGCCTCGTCGTGGTGATGCCTCTTCCGTCATCTCCACCCTCCTCCCAATCTCTTTGCTGCTGGATCCGCTTCACCTTCACTTCGTATGCTTGCCGGCCCGCGCATGCCTGTACCCGCTGTCTTGGGTCCCCTCGCCGTCTTCCTAGGCTCCTTTCCTCTCTTTCCTATGGGGCTTCCAAAACGCGCTGCAGGGATATGCCCTCTCCCAGAAGCATTGTCACCCCCAACCACCAAGGCACCTAAAGCCGCAGGCACACTCAAAGGCTGGCAGATACTGCTGGCTTTGACAGCAGGAGCCTTGCTTTTGCTCCGACCCTACCAGGCCTGCCCTTACCCAGACCGCAGGGGGTAGGCTTCAGATGGAACGGGGGTGGGGGTGGGGTGGAGTGCACTGGACGGCAGGGGGGGTGGGGGACGTTGAAAAACTATCCCCCGCAAGGAAGGAGATCTCCTGGCAGTCCAGCTCCGGAGAAGTACAGCAGGCCCGCTTTCTCCAAAGACCGCGGGAGATGAGGGAGGAGAAATCTGCAGGGGGGGGGGGGGGGGCGCCAAGGCTGTGTGAGAAACGGCCCTTGCAGGAACCCTTGACTCCTTATCTTGCCTCTGCATACCTACAACCCAGGAAGCCGCACACCCTTGAGAAGAGGTTTCTTCCTACCTATCTTATTAGATTTCTTTAATTACATTATTTGATTAGCGCTAACTTAGCCCACGACGCCAAACCCTCGCGTTCTGCTCCTCAGCCGGCTGGGTCCATCTAGCAAGCCCTTTGCTGCATCCTGGCAGGCAGAGGAGCCTCCCGCCAATGGGTGCACAGCGATTCAAATCACTGCGCCTATATTCACTGCCGCAACCGCCTATCCCTCCCCCCCCCGTGTACGACACCCACCCCTCTCCCCCCCCATCACGTCCGCCGCTGCTCGCCTCTTCCCTGGTTGCCATCGGCGGCACGAGAGCAGCTCGCGCTGCCGATCATTTATTTGCTCTTTCAGAAATAAAAAGACTAGGTGGCACTCCATGAAGTTAGCAAGTAACACATTTAAAACTAATCGGAGAAGGTTATTTTTCACTCAATGCACAAACTCTGGAATTTGTTGCCAGAGGATGTGGTTAGTGCAGTTAGTGTAGCTGTGTTTAAAAAAGGATTGGATAAGTTCTTAGAGGAGAAGTCCATTACCTGCTATTAATTGTCTTAGAAAATAGCCACTGTTATAACTAGCAACAGTAGCATGGAATAGACTCAGTTTTTGGGTACTTGCCAGGTTCTTGTGGCCTGGTTTTGGCCTCTGTTGGAAACAGGATGCTGGGCTTGATGGACCCTTGGTCTGACCCAGAATGGCATGTTCTTATGTTAGTAATAGCAGTGGCTATTTTCTAAGTCAACTTAATTAATAGCAGGTAATGGACTTCTCCTCCAAGAACTTATCCAATCCTTTTTTAAACACAGCTATACTAACTGCACTAACCACATCCACTGGCAAATTCCAAAGTTTTATTGTGTGTTGAGTGAAAAATAACCTTCTCCAATTAGTTTTAAATGTGCCACATGCTAAATTAATGGAGTGCCTCCTAGTCCTTCTATTATCTGAAAGAGTAAATAACTGATTCACATTAACCTGTTCTAGACCTCTCATGATTTTTTTCACCTCTATCATATCCCCCCTCAGCCGTCTCTTCTCCAAGCTGAAAAGTCCTAACCTCTTTAGTCTTTCCTCATATGGGAGCTGTTCCATCCCCTTTATCATTTTGGTTGCCCTTCTCTGTACCTTCTCCATCGCAATTATATCTTTTTTGAGATGCTGCGACCAGAATTGTACACAGTATTCAAAGTGCGGTCTCACCATGGAGTGATACTGAGGCATTATGACATTTTCTGTTTTATTCACCATTCCCTTTCTAATAATTCCCAACTTTCTGTTTGCTTTTTTGACTGCCACAGCACACTGAACTGATGATTTCAATGTGTTATCCACTATGACGCCTAGATCTTTCTTGGGTGGTAGCTCCTAATATCAACCTAACATTGTGTAACTATAGCATGGGTTATTTTTCCCTATATGCATCACCTTGCACTTATCCACATTAAATTTAATCTATTTCAATGCCCAATTCTCCAGACTCACAAGGTCTTCCTGCAATTTATCACAATCTGCTTGTGATTTAACTACTCTGAACAATTTTGTATCATCTGTAAATTTGATTACCTCACTCGTCCTATTTCTTTCCAGATCATTTATAAATATATTGAAAAGTAAGGGTCCCAATACAGATCCCTGAGGCACTCCACTGCCCACTCCCTTCCACTGAGAAAATTGTCCATTTAATCCTCTCTGTTTCCTGTCTTTTAACCAGTTTGTAATCCAAGAAAGGACACCGCCACCTATCCCATGATTTTTTACTTTTCCTAGAAGCCTCTCATGAGGAACTTTGTCAAACACCTTCTGAAAATCCAAGTATACTACATCTACCGGTTCACCTTTATCCACATGTTTATTAACTTCTTCAAAAAAGTGAAGCAGATTTGTGAGGCAAGACTTGCCCTGGGTAAAGCCATGCTGACTTTGTTCCATTAAACCATGTCTTTCTATATGTTCTGTGATTTTGATATTTAGTCCACTATTTTTTCTGGCACTGAATTTAATGTGGACAAGTGCAAGATGTTGCATACAGAGAAAACTAATCCTTGCTATAGTTACACGATATTAGGAGCTACCACCCAGGAAAAAGATCTAGGCATCATAGTGGATAATACTTTAAAATAGTCGGCTCAGTGTGCTGCAGCAGTCAAAAAAGCAAACAGAATGTTAGGAATTACTAGGAAGGGAATGGTTAATAAAACAGAAAATGTCATAATGCCTCTATATCGCTCCATGGTGAGACCGCACCTTGAATACTGTGCACAATTCTGGTCGCTGCATCTCAAAAAAGATATAGTTGCACTGGAGAACGTACAGAGAAGGGCAACCAAAATGATAAAGGGGATGGAATAGCTCCCCTATGAGGAAAGGCTGAAGAGGTTAGGGCTGTTCAGCTTGGAGAAGAGACGGCTGAGGGGGGATATGATAGAGGTCTTTAAGATCATGAGAGGTCTTGAACGAGTAGATGTGCATCACTGCACATTGTAAATAAGTTACCTCTGTAAATATTTTTTACGCCGCTATCCTTGTCTCCTTCCTCCCCCAGTTCTACAACCTTGTTTTATTGTAACTTTTGCTTCCTCCGCACTTGTTAAAAGAACAGTTTTTGCACCCCCTGTTATCTGTAAACCGGCATGATATGATCTTATTATGAATGCCGGTATAGAAAAACCTTAAATAAATAAATATTTACACTTTCGAATAATAGAAGGACTAGGGGGCATTCCATGAAGTTAGCAAGTAGCACATTTAAGACTAATCGGAGAAAATTCTTTTTCACTAATGCACAATAAAGCTCTGGAATTTGTTGCCAGAGGATGTGGTTAGTGCAGTTAGTGTAGCTGTGTTTAAAAAAGGTTTGGATAAGTTCTTGGAGGAGAAGTCCATTAACTACTATTAATCAAGTTTACTTAGGGAATAGCCACTGCTATTAATTGCATCAGTAGCATGGGATCTTCTTAGTGTTTGGGTAATTGCCCGGTTCTTGTGGCTTGGTTTGGCCTCTGTTGGAAACAGGATGCTGGGCTTGATGGACCCTTGGTCTGACCCAGCATGGCAATTTCTTATGTTATGATGTTCTTATCTACTACAGGAAGCAGAGAGGATGACTTAACAGCTGGCAGTTTGAGTTCAGAATGATCCAGTGCCCCAGCATGGTCTTTAAAAACACTCTCCCCCTAACCCTATGCCCCCAGCATGGTGGCAGAAAGCAATCTTCCCATTGAGTCAATGCCCAAATTCAAAAGCACTCTTCCCTCTGAGCCAGTAGTAATCCAGAGAACCAGCCTAGTGATAGGAGGCAGTCTGCTCTCTGAGCCAATCCCCAATCGTAAGTGCCACTGTTAGGTTACGATACAAAAAAAACCCAAAAAACATCCACTGGACACAAAATCTAATGACACCTTTCAAAACATGTTACCCCTTGCATTATCTTAAATTCTAACATAAGTTGCCTAAATAATTATCAAATTAAATGAAGGCAAAACTGTCCCCTCCTTTCAGATGTACATAAAGCAGATTAAAAGTTGCACTACATTTCATTAAAAAAAAACAAACTATCACACTAAGTATTAACAATAAGGAGTTGAGTTGGACAATATGTATCAATGGGAAAAGTATTCTGTGTTTATACAGGTTTTCCTCTAATGTATTTTTTTCCATCTGCCCTGGGTGGTAAGCTGCCACAGAACCGTTTTACTGGTAGTTAAACATAAGGCATTAGATCAAAATATTTATTGACTGCATCAGCAAAGCAAAACATTGTGTATTCTTACAATTAAACTAAAAAGTCAGAAATTTACATGTCAGTACAATTGAGTAAACAATGCAGATTCAGCAAAGCATTTAACGTGAATCCATTTTGGTCTTGTCTGACAATGATTTTTTTTTTTTTCTAGTACATAATTATGCGACAGGTTTCAGTTCATATAATGAACATTTAGGCACATACAAATGGCTAGTAAAACAGAGAATCCCCCATGGAGACTTAACAGAAAGGCTCATTTCGGTTAGCACTAAATTACTTCGGCATTCTGTTTTGCATCTAGAAAAGAAAAGCACTAATGCCTATAAACTGCACCATCTGACTACAATATTGGTTTCCATCCAGCAAAATTTAGAAATGTGTTTAAAAAAAAAAAAAAAAAAAAGTCTCATGCATTGAGAGAGCTAAATTCTTCTCCACCCCACAAGCTGCTCCAGTATCTTGTGCAATACAAGAAATATGGCTTGAGCGGAATCTCTCCCAACACCCCTCCAACTACCCGCCTTAGAAAGGCTGCACAATCAAAGCCGCTTTCACTAAGATCAGCACGGGCTTTGCAGCTTTTCACAAACCCGCACTTTTCTATTTCTGTGGCTTTGTCTACAGAATATATTAGGTAGAAAACCAGAGTAAACTTTTTAATGTTTATATATTTGACAGAAAGGTTAAGACATCACCCAGTTTGTTCTGCTTGTATGAACTTCTGATGTATGCCCGATATTCTCAGTCTCATCTAAAGCATGTTTGGTGGCATATGTGAAATGAGTTGGTAGATTCCAGTGGACACAAATGCTCCCATTACAAATGGCACTGATTGGCACCTTAGTTGGCACAGTCTGTTGAGGGGCCCGCAATTGAAGGGTCATAGGAGACCCAACCACCTGACGCCTTTTGGGTGGTCCTGTCCAGAAGCAGTGCATGCTGGGAGACTTGCACCTGCACCTATCATGTGGCTTTACTTTCCAGTCCAGTCACTGGCATATTCCTTAAGTGCTATGTTAATTTAAAGTCAAGCAAAACATTAAAAAAAACCAAACAAACAAACAAAAAACCAAAACAAAACTGAAATAAGCCCTGCCCCAAGGCTACATTTAGGGCCCAAAACTGAAATCTGGCCATGCAAGTAACTTAGCCGGATATGACTTATCCGGCTAAGTTACAAGGGATATTCAGCGACATGACTATGCCGTTGAATATCGCATTCAACCCCTACTTAGCCAGATAACTTAGCTGGATATAAGTTAAGTCTGCTAATTGGCAGGTATACGTTACCTGCATAACTTATCCGGCTAAGGCTAAATATTGCTACTTAGCTAGATAAGTTATCCAGCTAAGCAGCGTCACCCAGATCCGCCCACTTTCAAGTCAGCTAAGAAATAAGTCAGCTTCTCCGGCTATCTAGTGGCTGCTTTCAATATTGGGCCCTAAATGTCTTCAAAAAGGTTTGTTTTGTAGGTACTGTAATAGGAAAGAGTCTCGTTCTAGACTCGAGGCATATTGCATACTGATAACTAATATCATTCCTTGCCCCTCTTTTATGATTTATTTTTTTTTTAATAATGTTTTTCCCAGGGCAGTGTGAGTTGATGGTGACTTACAAAAGGGGTAAGGGTAGTCAGGAGAAGAAACTCCTTTCCACCCCAGTCTGGCTACAGCTCGACCCGTGGAGGCCTTAACTTTGATTACTAAATGGCCTGGGAAAAAAAAAATAATAATAAACCTACGGATGATTAGATTTACAACATTTATAGTATTAAAAACAAACAAAAAATAAAGCCTGCAGTTATGGAGTCTTTTTTTTTTTGCATTGGGTCTCATGCTCTCGTCAGCGTGGAAGCCAAGTGAGAAACGGTTAAAAGTCTTTAGCTGAAGCAACATCAGTTACCCTGAATGCTACGGCGGGCTCTTTTCAGTTTAATGCACCCGGCATGCCGTTTCTGCAACAACTGAGCCCAGGACAACGTCCTAAAGACTCTTCGAACGGTTCCTGCCATGAAGTGGGGGCGAGGGGAGGGAGAGACGGGATCAAAGCAACCCGGGACATAGCTTGCTTCAGCAGAGAGCGCCAAGGTGAATGTAAGCAAAGATAATATGGAAAAGGGGAGGGTATTTGAAATTGGAAATGTGTTTTACTTCTGCATTACTGATACCTTCTCGCCCCCATTCCTTGTCCAATGCGACCATATGAATTATTTTCCCCACAATGCTGCGGCCATTGAGAGCACAATATATATGGCTGGGATATTTAGACACAGAGTCCATGTTACAAGAACACACTCCCCCTCCGTGTCGCTGAAATAATTTACTATCAATCTGAACTGGCTCTGTCTCTTGTGGCAAGCGTAATGCAATTCAATCAAAAGGTCACTATTTTTTCTCCTCATTGGAAAATAAAAATTATCCAAACCCCTAATTCCTGTCCCCTGAAAGCTGTTACTATAGCATTTGGAAAGAAAACACTATTAAACGAAGGAGGGAAACCCCTTATTAACAAAAGGAGAAAGAAATGGAGTTTATCATCTAAACAAAATGGCTCATGTGTCAGTTTGTCCATTGGCCTCCATCTTGTATGGCGGCGTGTGGCGAGGAGAACGTCCAAAAGATGAAACAGGAAAGAAAAACAAGGTTTCAGCTGGCAGATTTGTCCCCTGTCACAAACATGCTGGCTTGCTGCTTCTTAGTGTGGCAGTAGTGTCATCCTCTGAGGTGAGCCAAAAAAAAAGATAGGTACTTACCTACTTAGGTATTTACATTAATATTTCACATTACCTTATTGAACCATTAGCCTTGGGAAACGCCCTGAGTATCAAACCTCCCATGCTTGTAAAATACATATAATAAAAAAAGGAAAAAAAAAAAAGTGTGTGTACACATGGGCAGGGGTGAGAGAGGAATCAGGTTTGAGAATGGATGTAAATTTACAGAGGTCAGCTTGAACCAACACTTTTGCCATGGAAGCCATCTTCAAGGCCACTGGTTTGCTGTGGGATAGTTGGGCACGGTGGGATATTCGGGCAGAGAGTTGCCGGTAAAGTTACTGTACTGGGCTTCCCTGCTGGGGGGGTTCTTCCAGGAGCCGCTGCTCCATTCCTCCTGTGCTTTCTGGAAGCTGCCGCCAGCCCCCCGGTACAGTCTATGAACCTGATGGGAGAGAGAGAGACGGGGGAGGGGCTTTTCAACACTCCAGTTCATTTCTCAAAAGAAAACTTCCTGCAAGCAGGTTCTTCTTCTGCCAGTCCTACCGTCTCGGCTGTTTGTTAAGAAATGGGTGCTAAACCCCCACGGAGATCCACAGCCCCCCCATCCAACCATCCCATCCCGCTTATCAGTCATTCAGTTTGGAAACTTCCGTGTTCAATGTTCTTTAAACTGTTAATGCTGAAGCCAACTATATGGCTTCATTTTCAATGTTTTCCAGCCCTCTTCAGTCTATTTTAAAGGCTTTCCAGAGCCTGTGGGTAACAAGGACCATGAAAATGTAAAAGCATAATTCAGATCCTCTAGGCAGAGAGAAGAAAGGATTCAGCACTCAGTGAGGCACCCCAGAGGGTCAAAGTGTTCCTAACAGGGACTTTTGGGATTGAAGTTACCACCTTGTGTCTCCAAGCCAGGCACCCTCCCCACTCAGCTAAAGTGGCTTTTGAAACGGTCTAGCCATTTTGTTCCTTGCTCGTCTGATCTCTCACGTGGCATGGTTTGTATTGTCATCTGCTCAATGTGTTTTTATTTTACATTTTATCTCGAGTTTATGTACGTTTTGTTGTACCCCACCCTGAACTATGGAAGGGCGGGCAATAAATATTTTAAATAAAGGAGCAGCTGCTCTGGCTGAGCTAGCGGGCCATCCCCATGTGTTTGAGCCTAGTTGTCCATCTCTCGTCCTTCATCCTGCCCAACTGTCACAAAGACACAGAAATAAAAGGGGGATGGGGGAGGGCACCTACCCTTACGAGAGCGAGGCACATCATAAGCGCAGAAACCGTGAACATCACGGCGGGGAACAACATGACCACAGCAGCGCCGACATTTGTACTGAAGAAGGTGACAGCCAAAATCCATCCGCTGAAAAAGGAAGGAAGAGCAGGCGAATCAGTTTAAGACAGGGTAGAGGGGAGGTTTACGCACTGTGTCAGGACAGGGGCGCTGCTGGCCAGTGGGGGGTGTGTTTCACAAACCCAGGACCCTTCTTCAGGCACTCCCCTTTATTAATAAAAAAATCATCATCTTCATCCCTTATCAACCGAACTTGCACTGATAAAAGGCTGGGATTGTATTCCCCTGCATTCTCAGGGGCGATTACAAACCACGTCGCTCCCACAAGCTGTGATCGGATTGGTTTCTGCAGTGAAATCAATATAGCAAATGGTCCAAAAAAAAAAATGTTCTGGTAACTTGGAATTACAGTCCCTATTGTTAATTTGTTTGTCTTTAGTTTTATTTTTTATGGACCATTTACATAAATCTCTCGCAACACACCTGCACTATGGGTTAGTACTGTAGTATGTTTGCTGGTCGTTCCACATCCTTTTGTGGCTTTACGCAGTGAAATGTCATTCATGTTGTCACAGCAGCATGCACCAATCAGATTCAGAGCGCATGTGACGTAATCTACGCCGCTCCTGCAGCTCCAAGAGGTTTTAAAGACACGATTCAACCATAAGATGCTGCACTGTCACAGGATGAGTGTCACTGCTTGTGCGATACTGTTTTGAAACGTTACACAGTACAAAGAGGGAATAGTGTATTTAGGTGAAAAGATCCCCCCTGGTTACATGTTCAGGCATATTGCACACTACACTACGTGAGCCATTTGTAGGATAAAATGTCTCCTGGTGGGGGGAGAGAGAGAGAGGTTACCATAGTGAAATAAAGACGGGATAATCACCAAGGCTTCTGCTTACCATGCTCCCCATCCAGAGAACCCAATTGCTTGTATAACAGCCAGAATAAACTGAGCTCCCATGATGAAAAAAAAGGCCATAAAATTGAAGGAGCTGTCCGATCTGAAACACAAGGGGAAGAGATTACATGCCCTGTACCCTGCCATAATCTTCAGGCTGCAAGTGATTTCACTCCTCAAACTGCAGGTGAATACATGATTCAGAGCTGAGCAGAGCCCAGGGAGGAAGGCTACTGGGTAGCTTCATCACCACATCGCTCAGTCTATGAAAATGTGTATTATAGCTTGTGGGCAGGGCACCCTATAGACATCCGAGAGTAGGATCTGCAGCCGGGGGCAGCATCAAGGCTGCGCCCAGCTTATTTGCCGGTGGCTTAGGGGATATTCTGCTGTCAATCATGCTCGAGGAGGATTACCTTTCTAGAGGGAGAAAAGAAATAATTACATAAAAGCCAGTGGGATAAGCTCACACTTAACACCAGCAGAAGGTGAGGGAGAAAAGAAAAACCATACACCACGAGCTAGCCCAACGGTTCAGTGGCAGGGCTCTGTGCTCCTGGGGGCCAGCCGGGGTTACAGAGGCAGTATTCACATCTCCCCTCTCCCACCCCCCCACCCCCATCAGAAAGGGGGCAATCTCCTTCACTGCACAATACTAACAAACAGTGGGCAGGCTCAGGATGCATGGGCACCAGTTTCCACAGGGACCAATAGTCTGCAACCCCTGGCCAAGGACTTTGGCTGTGATAGCTGGGATAGGCAGATTAAAGACCCCCCAGGTCATTGCAAGTGTTCATGGCAGCGTGGCCCCCAACAGAGGCTGATTTCAACTGTGCTGGAAAGTACCTCCCCCCCCCAAAAAAAAAATAAATGTTAAACCCAAGAAAATTACCAGAGCCACGCACTGTAAGCAGACATCAGGGTGCTAAACTGGAAACGCCCCTTATGCCTGAATTTTCCTCTAATGCCCTTCTTCGGGCACACAGCGAGAGCAACTCGGCGCATTACCTACCGGAAAGCTTTGTAAGCAGGTCGGAACCAGCAGATGTAGCCACAGGGACTGAACAGAAACAGCCAGAGGATGGCTAACCCAAAATTGACACCAGAGCCTCCGCCAATCCACCAAGCAAGGCAGGCAATCAGGTTCACACACAGCGTAATGCAGTAAACTACAAATGGGGAGAAAAAGTAACACGGAAGAGAAGATCAGAGACGAGGAATTTTACAGGGAGAGTGGCAAAACTCAACTCTGGCTTGTCCAGGTACTGAGTCACTCAGAGTTTACCATTTAGTGTTGCTTCTTCTTTAACATTCAGCAATGGCACCTCAAAATGTCCGTAGAAATAGTTTCATCGTCATGCATTGCACAATCTATTAACAACTGTTTGACGTCTCTAGGAGGAGGAGAGTCCGTGCTGAAAACCTCTCCGCCCTTGAGGCTGCTCCAGAAGACCAACTGCCCCAATGAAACCACAACTCTGGCTCTGCTAAGGGTCACAGAAGCAGGTCCTAGTACTAATCCTGAAGGAATATGGATCCTTTGCAGGTTCTGAAACCTTTGTACTGGGCCAATATGAGATCAAAAGATGTGCCTAAGACTGCCCAGATCCCTTCTTAAAAGGACCAGCGAGTCCACTGGCCCAAATGAGCCACAGGGAAACAGCAGTTGCTCCAGGCAAGATGAACAGTATAAAAAAAAATAATAAAAAAAAGGGTGTTTTATTTATATTCTTCTTTTCAGGCACTTCAAAGCAGGTCACTTTCAGATACTGTAGGACTTTGTTCTAGCTAGCTAAGTCTTTAAAATTTGGCTGGACTGAATGGCTAAATTTAGCCAGTAAGCAGTGCTGAGCATCTTTGCCTGGATATTCAGTGGCACTTAGGTAAGTCTAGGGCACAGGTGGCAAACTCCGGTCCTCGAGGGCCACAAACAGGCCAGGTTTTCAGGATATCCACAACGAATATGCATGAGATTAGATATGCATGCTCTGCCTCCAATGTACGCAAAACTCTCCTGCATATGCACTGTGGATATCCTGAAAACCTGGCCTGTTTGTGGCCCTCGAGGACTGGAGTTCACTACCCCTGGTCTAGGGGGCTCTGGGAGAAATCAGATTGAAGGCACAGAGAAGCAGGTTTCAAAATCCCTCGACTTGCAACCATTTTAAAGGCATCCTGGCAAAGAAAAGAAAATCACTTTCACCTCATGGTTCAAATCCCTTTAAGAGGATTGAAGGAGGATTCCAATTTTTCAGTTTGATCCCTTGTTCAAAACAACTGAAGATCACCAGCGGAACCAAGGGACGGAGGAGAAATTGGGGGGCTGAGAGGTGGTGGTGCTGGGACATGGGGGATTTGCGTTTTTAAGAATCAGAAAGTAACGTTTAGCAGTCATTGTTCAGTTTTTAGATTTTAAGATCCAATTTAGACAGCATTGGGGGTTCAAGTTCTAAGCAGGGGAGTTTTTGACAAAAGTTTTTGTTTTTCAGTCTTCAAATAATGTACATCTGTTAGGCCAGTATTTAAAAAACAAAAAAAATCTCTCAATTCCATTATTACTGCCAACTACAGATCTATTTCTTCTTTATCATTTCTAGCTAAATGTATTGAAAGTGCAGTGCTAAAACAACTGACTGATAATCTTAATGATCGTGTTCTGCTTGATCATTACCAGTTTGGTTTCCGGAAGTATAAACAGAGGTGTTGCACTTAACTCTTGATGCTATTCAGAGAGGTTTTGATCAAAGTAATCAGTATATTTTGATCACTTTCAATATTTCTGCAGCTTCTGATACCCTAAACCATAAAATCTTTATAGCTGGCTTGGAAGGTCTTGGGATATCAGGTATTGTATTGTCCTGGTTTACCTCTTATTTGGAGGAAAGGAGGTTTCAGGTTCGACAAGACTCCAAAGAATTCAAGTGGATTGAGATGAATATATAGAAACATGATGGTCAAAAAAAGACCTTCTAGTCTACCCATCTGTTCAATTTATGTAGCCCTTAAAATTCCCATCACTCCCTCAGAAATCCCCTGTGTTTATCCCATGTTTTCCTGAATTCAGATAATTTCATCTCCACCACCTCCACTGGGAGGCCGTTCCACGCATCCACCACCCTCTCTGTAAAGAAATATTTCCTAAGAATACTCCTGAGTCTACCCCCTTTCAACCTCATCTCAAGACTCCTCGTTCTAGAGCCTCCTTTCCATTGAAAAAGGCTCAGCTCCCTTGCATGGAAACCTTTGAGATATTTGAATGTCTATTATATCTCCCCATCTCATCTTTCCTCTAAGGTGTACATGCCCAACAGGATTCAGCATTATTCAACATCTATTTGGCTCCCGTGTGTAAGATCTTACCCAGTCTTGGTGATGGATATCGTATTTATGCTGATGATATCTAATTATTTGCACCAAGAAAAGACACCTGGTTTATAATACATTGATTTTTGTCTATTGTTACTTAAAGGAAGTAGACAAATGGATGTTATCACATTCTCAGTAGATTTCCTAAGGCGAATCTCCCCATGGAAATTATGAGGGACCTGAAATTCAAATAGCATGCCAAATAAAGAACCTTAGTGGGATCTCAAACTGATTTGTCATTTTGTTGCCAGGTGAAGAATGTTGCCAAGTGAGAAATTACTACTTACCTGATAATTTCCTTTTCTTTATAACAGTCAGATGAATCCAGAACAAGCGGGTTATGCACCTCTACCAGTAGATGGAGACGGAGCAAACTGACAACACAGTATCTACATCCCTGCAGTGACATCAGCCTGCCAGTATTTTCTTAAAAAGCAACTGTGGACAGACTAGCTAAAAAAAACTTGATTAAAATCAGATAACTATTTCAATACTCCGCCAACAGGCAACACTGAGCTCAGACAAAAATGTAATTACACTAGTCTAGGGAATGGAGTAATACTTACTACTAATCCCTGTAACACGTAAGCACACAGGAGGATCAATACGTAATCATTCGGCAGCTGAGGGAAGGATGCTAGATTCATCGGACTGTCCTAAAGGAAATGAAATTATCAGGTAAGTAGTAATTTCTCATTTCTTTGTGTCCAGTCAGATGAATCCAGAACAAGTGGGATGTACCCAAGCTACACTCCAATGGGGGGGGGGGAGGCTGCCCACGGACCAGTAAAAACCGCACGTGCAAAGGCTGCATCCTCCCGGGCCTGAACATCCAGATGATAATACCTGGAAAAGGTGTGTAAGGAAGACCAAGTCGCAGATCGGCAAATGTCGACAGGAGTCAAACTAACTTCTGCCCACGGCACTGGCTGCGCTCTAGTAGAATGAGCCCTAACCTGACTAGGTAATGGCTTTCCAACATCAACATATGCAGCTGTGACTACCTCCTTAATCCAGTGAGCTATTGTAGCCCACGAGGCTGGCTCTCCCTGTCTAGTACCACCATGAAGGACAAACAGGTGATCCAACTTCTGCAAAGGCTTAGTAACCTCCAGATACCTGACAATATGTCTCTTGACATAAAAGGGTCGCAACAGACTAAATTCCTCTACTTCTTTCTCTTCGGTAGAAAAGAAGAAACAGTATGCAGCTGTACTGCCTCTGGAGTCACCTGGAGAAATGGATCCCGGCAAGACAAGACCTGAAGTTCGGAAACCCTACACGCAGAACAAATTCCCACAAGGAAAACAGTTTTCAAGGTCAGCAACCACAAGGATAGAGTACTTAGTGGTCTAAACGTAAGGCCTGCCAAAAACTCCAAACCAAAATTAAGACGCCATAGGGGCACCGGAATCCGCAAAGGAGGATGAAGAGGTTTCACTCCTTTCAGAAAACGGATCACATCAGGATGAGCCAACAAGGATCCACCATTGACCTGACCCCTGAAACAGGTGAGAGACACTACTTGTACCTCAAAGGAATTAAGAGCCAAGTCTTTATTCAAGCCATCCTGCAAAAATTCCAAAATGAGCGGAATCTTGACCAAGGAAGGAAGAGTACCTCGATCCTCACACCAGGCCCCAATTACTCTCCAAACCCACACATAGGCCAAGGAAGTAGAGAACTTTCTAGCTCTTAGCAAGGTGGAAATCACTGCCGCGGAGTATCCATGTTTCAGCGAGTCCTTTCAAGGGCCATACTGTAAGACAAAACAGAGTTGGATCTTCGTGAAGAATAGGTCCCTGCTGCAACAGGTTCCTGTGCACTGGAAGTCGAAGAGGCAAATCCACCAAGAGCCTCCGCAGATATGCATACCATGGGCTCCTGGGCCAATCTGGAGCGACCAAGAGCACCATCCCTCTGTGGCATTCGATCCTTCAAATCAATCTGCCCAACATAGGCCATGGAGGAAAGGCATACAGCAACTTGTCTTCAGGCCACTCCTGCACTAGGGCATCGATCCCCAATGACTTCAGATCTGTGGCTGAAGAATCGTGAAACTTTTGCACTGCGCAAAGTCGCCAACAGGTCTAGGAACGGGAGACCCCCCCCCCCCCCCCCAGCATCTTGAATCAGCTGAAACGCTTCATCTGACAATGCCCATTGTCCTGGGTCCAGACTCTCCCTGCTGAGAAAGTCGGCTCTTACGTTTACTTTGTCTGCAATGTGCAAGGCTGCGATCATCTGGAGATTTACCTCTGCCCATTCCATAAGTTGATCTATTCCCTGCAGCACGTTGGCTCTTGGTACCTCTCTGCCAATTGATGTCTGCCACAGTCGTTGCATTGTCCGACTGTAAACATGCCACATGCCAATCGGACTGCCCAGGCTTTCAGCTGATTGATGTTCCGGAGAGACTCTTCTGCATTCCAGTGCCTTTACACTATCAAGTTCCTAACAGTGAGCTCCCCATCCCCGAAGACTCGCATCTGTCGTCAGCACCAGCCAGTCTGGTGGGGATAGGGAAACTCCTTTCCATAGTTGATCCACCTGCAGCCACCACTGCAGTTGGGAGGAGACCTCCATCAGCAGGTGGAGCCGAATTGAATAGTCCTGGGACTACGGATTCCACTGAGAAAGCAGTGAGTGCTGACGAGGACAGTTATGCGCCCTTGCCCACGGTACCACTTCCAGGGTCACCACCATTAAGCCAAGGACCTGCAGGTAAGACCATATGGTCAGGCGCAGAGAGTTCATCAACAGATGGAGTTGAGCTAGCAAATTCTGAATTCGAGTTTCCGGCAGGAACACCTTGCCCTGCTTCATGTTGAACCGAACCCCCAGGTATTCCAGTAACTGAGTAGGCTGAAGAATGCTCTTGGCAAGTTCACTACCCAGCCAAACTCCTACAACAGGGAAATCATCTTGAGAGTATTCAGGCGGCTCTATTCCAGCAACTTGGCACAAATCAGCCAGTTGTCCAAATACAGGTTTACTAGGATTCCATCCTTTCTCAGCTCTGCCGCAACTACCACCATTACCTTGGAAAAGGTTCTGGGAGCGTTGGTCAAACCAAAGGGCAGCACCCGAAACTGAAAGTGGCGTCCCAGAACTGCGAACCGCAGGAAGCATTGATCTTCTAGTTGGATGGGAATGTAGAGATGCGCCTCGGACAGATCCAGAGAGGTCAGAAATTCCCCCAACTGCACGGCCATTATCACCAAGTGCAATGCTTCCATGCGAAAATGCTTCATTTGCAGATAATAGTTGACGCCCGTGAGGTCCAGAATAGAATGGAAAGAGCCCTCCTTCTTTGGC